>NC_052548.1:7595794-8951151 GCF_016699485.2 Gallus gallus
TGCACAGACACCAAACCCGTGCCTGCACCCTATAAACCATGGGCTCCCAGCCCCCCGGTGGCAATGAGCAGTGTCTGAGCCACGCAGCTCATCCGTGGCCCTTTGCAGAGAGCAGCAGGAGGAGGGGAGGAGTGCAGCCCCGGGGGTGGGAGCGCATCCATGGATCGCAGTCAGTCTGCTGCAGACGTCTGCTGCTGCTGGCAGCAGTGAGGCAGTGAGGGGCCAGCAGTGCGGTGTGCGGACACAGTGCTCAGCCATGGGCAGTGCTCACCCATACCCCCACTGCTCCAGGGGTTTTTTGTTTTGCACAGCCCCCTGTGCTGGGGGGGGGGGTTCTCACCTCACCCCACTCTCTGTTCCCCAGTGCACCAAAACCTGCGGCATCGGTGTGAGGATGCGGGATGTCAAGTGCTACCAGGGGAAGGACATCGTCCGCGGCTGCGACCCTCTGGTGAAGCCAGTGGGCAAGCAGACCTGTGACCTGCAGCCCTGCCCCACCGAGCCCCCAGGTGAGCCCCCCTCCCCAGCAGCACCCCTTTAGCGTTCGTTTCCCACTGCCATCTTGATGGTCATCCTGGGATCTGCCCTCTATATGCAGCAGTAACAGCACTGTGCACCAGTACCATTGTGTGTCTCTGTATGTGACCCTGTTAAATCAAGGGGAGAGCTCACAAGCAACGTGCTCTGACCTTAAGAGAAAAGGGAGCTACAGGGAGCTGATTCGGGTGGTGCTTCTGTGCGATTCCAGCTCTTGTCTGGGAAGTTTTTTTTGTCTGTGCCATTATTTTAATGATTTTTGGTCTCCGAATGTCCTGCGGGATTTGTAACTATCTCATTATCTGACTCGTCTGCTGGCTCAAAGCCCCTGTGATCTTTAGCAAACACGCAGTTCTAATTCTTTAATAGGATTTGAGAATAAGGCTGATGTGGGAGAAGAGCAGGAAGGCAGCAGGCAGGCCTGGGGCTCAGCAGGTCAGCAGGTGCCTTTGCTCCTGGCTCAGCAGGTGCCTTTGCTGACAGCTCTGCCTCCCCTGTGGGTCAGGGATGCGGTGTGGGGCTTTGGGGTCCTCCCATGGTCCCCCAGAGCAGGCTGTTGTCATGCTTTCTATGGATACTATGCAAAAATTACAACTCCTATACAGACTTGAAGCAAAATACTACTCTGGAGGGAGCTGGATGTGTGTTATAGTGGTTTTTGCTTTCTTCCCCCTCTCCAGCAGCTCAACTGCCCCAAAGAGGTTTTTTGAGCAGGAGGTGTGTGCTGAGGTCATCCTCTGTGCTCCTATGGGAGGCTTAAGGATGGCTCAGTCCAGGGTCCCTCGGTGGCTCCAGTGATCTCTGGGCACCTCTGGTCTATAGGGAAGAGCCTGAGCTGCAGAGTGGGACCAAGCGAGGCTCCCGGGGTCGGGCCATGTGTGATGGAATGTGAACCTTGGCTTGGCTGCATGATGATATTCATGGAGAAAGCACGTGGCTTCTCCAGGGATGCTCTGCCTGGGGGTGACAGATGTTTTGCACAGCTCCACGGGTGGCTGTATGTAATGCCAGAGGAGGGGGGGTTGTATGAACTTGCATTGTTGGTGTTGTGTTTTATCCTTTCCGTACCCACACCTTTCTTCTTCTCTCCCCTCCAGACGACAGCTGCCAAGACCAGGCAGGAACCAACTGTGCTTTGGCCATCAAAGTGAACCTGTGCAGCCACTGGTACTACAGCAAAGCCTGCTGCCGCTCCTGCCGCACACCCCACTCCTAGTGCGGGGCTGGGGCCCGCAGCCCTGCAGGTGAGCACTGGGGATGGATGCTCCTTTCCTCACTCCACTGGCACGGCTTGCTTTCAGAGCTGCTGTACATTGGTTATCAGAGCTGTACATAGGATCGTGTATATTTGATTCCCCCCCCCAATGACAGACATCCACGTGGTTTCACAAGGTCTTGTCCTTTTGGTTTCTTTTGCCTATGCAAGTGTGGGGTGGGCACGGACCCATGGGAGTGAAAGCACCAGTGTGTTCCCTAGGGGGGGGGGTGAGTGCCTCCTCCCTGCTGTACCCCAATGCTTTCTCACACTTAACATGGTGGGAAGCAGGTTCTGAACTCAAGCCCAAGCCCTCTTTTGTAATATGTAGGTGTATACTTTTTCAGAGGATTTTATCTTGTAACCAAATGTTAGTGCCATAGTCCTTAACCCCCCCCCCCCCCCCCCCCCCCCATATTGCTGACATATTGTATATAATATGGAAACATAACTGCACTTTATATCACAAAAAAAAAAAAGACGTGCTCTTTTTTAATATATTTGTTTACAGACAGTGAACTTTATCCACGTAATCATGAATTTGTACTCATATGTATATTTTAATAAAGTTGTCATATTTATGGTGGTATCTGCTTTTATTCTCCAGTTTGTAGAGGGGGGGTGGGTGTTGCTGTGTGCACCCCTGGGGCAGAACAGCAGCTCCCAGCCCTGGATGTAAGGACGAGTCCCTGAGTTGGGTCCTTCCTGCCCTATTGCTATGGGATTCGGGTGATGGGTGTGGATTTAGGGACTGCAAGCTTGGAAAGGAGCCTGAAAGCAAAGAGGTTTGAAAGGGAACTGGCAAAGAAAGGGGTTCTGAAGGTGGTTATGGTTCTGTATCCCTCTGCATGGGGCTCACTGCTCCTCCCCCCCCTTGCACCTCTCTTGTCCACTGAGCATCTCCCAAGGGGGAGATCCTGCACCCCTGTGGCACTTCTGCAACCACTGCCCTCTATATTTCACAATGTGGATACACAAAGGTCTGCTGCAAAGCCTGTGTCAAAGGAGTTTATTTTTTTGCTTCTCTTCTTCAATGGTTCCCAAAGTCCTGTACAGGTGAAGGTTAGAGAATGTCAGTCACTTGCTTAGCTTCCAAGCTACACGGGAAGGAAAAACCCCCAAAAAACAGAATAGGAAACAGGGGAAAGCTGGAACAAGAATATGTTCACAAGAAAGGCAAAGAACTCAAAGGCTGAATGCATTCAAACAAACCGCTGTGAGCGCTGTACAGCCATGGTCCTGCTGCCTGGAGTGGGTGCTGCAATTCAACGTGGCCAAACCCACACCCCAATCCCCCACCAGAAACCCCAAACTACCCCAGGTGCCGGATTGCAGAGGCAGACTTGTGCTTTGCAAGGTTTCCTGGGGAATTAAAAGCCCTCGAAGCTGAAAGCAACATCTCCAGATGGGCTGCACACTGTGTGTGTATGCTGAAGGCTACGGAACAGCGGCGCTTCCTTCTCGTTGCATCTCTAAAAACAAAGCCTGGCCCCAAGCACAGCACTGAGGCTGTTAGGGTCTATTTGTAGCCATCCCTCCTCTGCAGCAGCGAGCCCTGCCCCAGCACAGGGTGATGCATTTAACCTGAATAACGCCCAACCTGGGGCAAGAGGGTGTTGTGCAAGAGAAATTGTATGCAGGGGACAGCAAGGAGGGAGCTGAGTGTTCTGCCATGTCCCTGGCTGGGCAGGAGGGGCTGTGGGTGCTTCTATTTGAAAGGAATAATAATAATGGGAAGTAAATCTTATGGTAATCTTCAAAATTAAAGTAGAAATGTGCATGCAGGGGCGTGTGTGCACATACATGGGCGCACTCTCGCTCTGCCAGCACTCAGCTCCCTAGATTAGAAGTAGCATATGGCATCATTTGGAGAGGGGAGGCTCATTATTTGGAGAGGGCAGCTGCGGGTGCGTTCCTCCATCTGGAATCATTCCTCCCTCCTCGCCCTAAGTAACTTAATTGATAACCCATCTCTAGCAGCAGGGCCAGGTCTGAGCCCACTGCTCCTGCCCCATTGGGACCCAGGGGGAAACAGCAATGGGAGGAGCGAGAGGGCGCAGGACAGGGATGGGATGTGCATGGCTGCAGGAGGGAGCAGCAGCAGAAGGAAGGGCAGCAGCAGCCCAGCTTGGCCAGGGCTCTGTGCTGGCTGTATGTGTTTGCACACCAGGGCCAGCAGCCCCCAGGTGCCATGTACAGCACAGCAGCCCTGCAGCTCGTGCTGCTTTGCAGCCTCCCATCACTTGCTCACCCCTCTGCCCACCAACTGCACGTGGAGGACGGGCATTTACTCTGTAGAAAAGGATGCACGATATCAAAATCCTCTTTATAAAAGGGAAAAAAAAAATGCAACGCAGCACTAGAAAACCTCATATCCCAGCTGCCACCAACCCGCCCTCACTCCCCCCCTTTTATTTGCTAACCCTTAGACTGAAGTTTAGCTCATCTCTGCCTATGCAGCAATACATTCAACTCTTCCCCTCCCACCCACCCCCACCCCCAAACCCCACTCTGCTTTTTTTTTTTTAATTATTATTAGTATTATTTTTTACTTTAAAACACTGCTGTGGATATTAAGAAGTCCTCCATGCAGCGCCGGCCTCACACGTCGGTGCTGATGCTGCGGCTGCGGGAGAAGGCTTCGCGCATGGCTGAGAGCCGGTTGGGGTTGAGCGCCTGCAGGTTGCCCACACTCACCGGCAGGTCGAGCTCCTCCTGGCTGACGGTCTGGAAGCTGACTCGGTCCCCCCCGTTGTGCAGCTCCTCAGGGGGCTCCTGCAGGAAGAAAGTGGGGGGCTCATACTGCCCGCAGCCCGGGCAGCCGCTCCGGCTCGGCGTCGCCTTCTTGCTGAAGGGAGAGGAGCTGTAGAGGGACGGCCCATTGGTCAGCACTACGTTGCGGTTGCAGTGGAGCGGAGGGATGTGGGAGTGCACGGCGAAGTCGGGCTCCTCCTCATCCTCCTCGGATTCATCCTTCTTGCAGCAGTAGTACTGGAACGGGATGGGGTTCAGTTGGGATCCCAACACTCTTACCCCATACACATGTGATATGGGATTGGTTTATACCCTATCCCATCCCCATCACCTCGCCATGCCTTACCTGGAGCCTACAGTAGCAGAGGACAGCGATGATACAAAGTAAAATGACAGTTGCTAATATTCCACCTGTGATGACCACAGTCCCGGCTGTCATTCGCCCTCTTCTCCATTAACAGCCTGCAAAAGAGAACACATGGGGTAATGGGGGTTATGTGATAAGATAAGATGGGATTGGACTGGATGGGAAGGGTTGGAATGGGATTGGATGAGTTGGGAAGGGACAGAATACTTTGCCTCCATTTGCAGAGGGCTCCGACTGGGTCTGCCTGCACACTGCAAGCACAGGGGTCTGTCCCCCTCCTGCAGGAGATCAGGCTGGATGCCAGCACTGTGAAAGCCATCAGGGGAGCCTCCAAGCCCTCCAAATGCCACCTGATGGCTGGAGGAGGATGGAAAAAGCCCGGTGCTGTTGGGGAGAACTTTGTTAAGTAAGTGTTATTGCAGCCTGCAGGTGGGCTGAGTAATCGAGCTCTGGCAACAGCAGGTTGATGCAGGGAGGGAGCAGCAGCAGTGGGACCCTATGGGAGTTGCACAAATGGTCCTGCAATGAAAACCCCATCCCAGCCAACCAGTCTGGGCATCACCACGCTGCTCTGCATGCAGGAGGGGGGCCCAGGGCAGTAAAACCCGCATGATGCCAGCATGGGCTTTGGCCATGAGCCTCACAGCCCCCTGGCACACGACACGCTCCGTGCTGGGGATGGGGACATGCCCATGGCACGTGCCTGGCTCCTACAGCAAGTAGGGTGTTGGAGCCACGCACATTTTTTCTCTGAGCCTATAATCCATTTTCCTCATGAAAACAATGTGGTATTTTAATTTGAAATAACTGGAGCTGCTAAGTGAGCCTTTAACAAGTGCAGGGACAGGCGCTCCTCTCCCCCACAAAGCAGCGGCATGGGATGAAGCCTCACAGTGCAGTGGGCGCAGAGCTCCTTGCTTCACTGTGGCCAAGATGAAATCAAGGGAGCATGTGGGTACACGGGATAATGCTTCTGAAAGCTGCATTGCAGCCAGTGCTGTGGCCAGACTGAGCATGCAGAATAGCACAGGGACGTTGAGGGCCCATGCTTGTGTCTGGGAGTAGCATCTCCTCCCCCCTGCAAAGCATCCATAGGGGAAAGTGGGTTCTAGCACAGACATGGCCAAGGTGAAGGTCCCCACTTCCCGCACTGAGCAGATGCACAGCTTGAGATGAGCACAAGCCCTGTAGTGCTTGCTCTGAGCATCCCTATCCCAAAAGCTTGAAATTCCCACCCTCCTGTGCAGAGTAATGCCAAGCTCTTTACCCGGGGGGGGGGGGATAATGGGGACAGGCACAGCTGCACGCACACCCCTCCTTGCAGCAGCATCACTCCACAGCCCAAGAGCTGCAGGCATCAGTCTGGGATTGGGATAAGTGACATAAATTGACAGAGAGAGCAAACTGTGACCACCTACCCGACAAGTGCTTTAACAAAGCTGGCCTCTAGCTCATGATATCAGGTTAAACCAAAAAACCAGCTTCCCCAAACCCAAATTACTTCAGCACCTGAGGAAAAGCAACCGTATCTGTCAGGGATTTAACTTGCTTCCAAAGAAAATAAATCTGTGGCATATTTTCAGGTGCTTAATGTCCTGCTAAAGTTGGGTAAGTACTGAATGGATAAAGCAGTATCACATTTTATGCTGCTGCTGAGCAGAGCTGGAGGAGCAGAGGAATTTGTGCTGCTGTGTAATGGCTGAGAGCTTCTTGTATGGCCACGGGGTAAGAGCCCTGCCAAATCCTGCCCTATCCCTGGCAAAAACCCTATGGGGGTTCCGAGTAGGAGGACAGGAGCTATCTTCCAAAACTGCAGCAATGATTTGGAAGCATCAGCTGCTCAGAGAGGGGCATAGGGCAGCACCCGGCGCTCCAACCCTGGGACCTTTACTGCTCCCATTTGCTATCTCAGTGTGAATTAAAGGGTTGCACGCCCCAGGGGCAAGCAAGGGGAGCACACAGCAATTTTCTCTGCATTCCTCCCTCCCACCCCTCGATGCCCTGTGGTCAGCCATGCATGGCACGACAGCCACTGCTCCGCTCAGAGCAAGGCTATTTGCATCACGCTATTTTTCCTCCTGTAACGTACTTGTCTGGTTAAAACCATGTACCTGGAAGCATTAAACTCTCCAGCGTGCAAAGGAGGGAGGGGGGCGGGGGGGAAGCCCATAAGCAGAACAATTCCTGTCTAGACCTCCTTTTTTACATTTGTTCCTAATTTCACGCTCCGCAGGCTCCCAGGTTCATATATTCAGTAATAAATATCTTGGTAAAAGGAAGTGCTTTGCAGCTCCGCTGTGGTCTCAGGAAAGGTATGCAGGAGCCCCGCTATGAGGAACGCAGGCACCAACAGAGACATCCACAGCCTCTTGGCTCCTCCCTCGACCCTGGGGAACATATATGAGGAGCCCTGAAGCTACAGAGGACACCTGAGCCCCCCAACAAGCCTAAGCTGCCTCCCTGCACGGCTGCTCCAGGCTGAGTGTTTTGGTGCAGGCACAACCCTGTGCCACCTGCCTGGTTTCACCAGGACATCTATGGCTGGATGGTTCCAGCCTGCAGCTGATGGAGAGCTCAGTGCAATAGAAAGTGGGCTTTTGTGTCCCTTGCAGCATGGAGAAGGCAGAAGCAGAGCTCTCATTGGCTCCAACCCCAGACTGGTGGCTTCTTCCCTTGCTCCAGATGGTGGAGTGCTGCAGACACAGCAGGATGCTGGACTCTGCTGCTACCTGCAGGAGGACAGCTGGGCACTGCTAGGGTGAGCACACTGAGATCTCCTTTAGAAGACCCTCAAGTGCTGGTTACACCAGACTGTGGGATTTGTGGCAGGAAAAACCTTCTGGTCAGGACTCTCCATGAGCAGAGTCTACACTCACTGCACCCTATCCCATTCTTTCCCATCCATCCCAACAGTCACCCCAAAGCCTTTTGCACTGCTTGGAAGTGCCGTGATGGCACACCTCCAAAACTGAACCTCAGATGGGAGCACTGATCCCACCAAAGCTGTGCCCACATAAAGACACTGTGCCTCACCCACACGGGTAAGCCCACGGCCTGTTTTACTGCAGCATGCTCCCTGCATCCCCTGCCAGCTCGAGACCTGCTCCTCTGCAGCACACCCAACCCCCAGAGCAGCCATTTCCCAGCTCTTCCATGCACATCCAACCCCGATACCAATGCTTCTGATCAAGCCCCATTTCAGAAGAAAGGGAAAGAGATCAGTGAGGGGGGGGGAAAGGGGAGCATGCAGGGCACCCCGCTATGCCCTGGTACCAAGGTTCTGCCTGAGGGTGAACCCGAGAGGGGAAGCAGCAAGAAAGCTAGGAACTCGGGTCTGTCTGGTGGCCAATGCAGCCTTATTCCTGCATTTCCCCCCAGTTCCTGTAATTCTACCCAGTCAATGAATGAGAGCTGGGCTGCTCGGAGAAGCGGGGCAGCGTGCCAGCACAAGGCTTTGCACACAGGGATCCAGAGGGCCAGACAGCTGCCAGTAGTATGGGCAGAGAACGGGGCTCCCCAGCTGCAAAGCACCCAGAGCACAGGGCTGCACCACTCCTGCATGCAGGCATAAAGATTGCATCTATCATAGCCCACAGTATCCTCCTCTGTGCCCCAGGATTGCTCCTCTCTGCCCCTTCTCAGTGTTATTGCTCCCAGTACCAACATTGGGCAATGGGGACAGACAAATATCACACTCCTCCTGCCTGCTCTCATCATCATCCTGCACCGTTTTATAGCCCAAAGCACTTTGTTAATACACAGCAGCCCCAAAACTGACAGAAAAGCCACCCCATTCTTGATGAGCAGTGGAAGACTTTTCCATATGCTGTGGGTATGCATCCCCACAGGTGACACATGAGAGCAGAACCCAGCGCAGCGTGCCCGAAACATCACACACATTGCAGCCACAGCCACTCTGAGTTTTGGGTTTTCCTACACCAGATATCACAGAAGAGCTCACAACAACCAGGCAATCATGGGACAATTTGGGATTCCCCCCCCCCCCCCCCCCACCCTAATTGGTGTTATTAGGATTTAAAACAGATCAGCTCAGAGAGCCTTCTGAATGCCTGCAAAGTGAATCAAGCCACGGGATGCCAGCACAGAGCAAGAGGGAACATGCACACAGCAGTAATGAGGCAATAATGTTGTTTAATACAACCGAATCACACCTCATGTAAAATATTTGCACAGCTCATCAAAGCAGCACTGAGGTTTAGTGAGCACAACTCCAGGCATGGATGCGAGCAACTGCAGCTGTTAAAAGGAGAGCAGTGGTGCTGCTGGGGAGGGACAGGAAGAACAGCACCCGGTACCATTGCAGTGCCCTGGGGTCTTCTCAAGGTGTTGCTAGCTCCAAATTGAAGGGGACAGGGAAGGAGTTGGCAGTTGCTCCAGCACACCTGGAATAAAGCAGGGTAACCCACACCAGAAAGCTTTGCCCTCCTCAATCCCATCTGTCCCTGCCCAAACAACCCCGCTCCGCATAAGCACCAGGAATTACTGCCATATATCTGCTGTCATCCTGAATGCTCCTAAGCTGTCTGAACTCCTTCAGAAAGGGAAAAAAAATAAAGCAAAAAAGCAAGACAGGCTGTCTTTCCATACTGCATCCTTTAATCTCCTCTTGAACTGCGGCTTAGTCCGCCTGAGATATTAGCATCAGAGAGCAGGTTTTGGTATTAGCAGCTTGAGATAAGCTGCAGTCAGTGCTAAGGGGGAAATAAGAGAGAGGGTGGGGAGAGCACCCAGCAAGGAGCTGCTCCTGGCCATCCATCTCTGCCCCCGTTTGTACTTCTTTCCGTTCCAATGGGGACTGCTCTATCGCCATCATAACCCAGCACTGAGCAGCTGAAAGGTTACAAAGACCCAACGGGCAGAAAACTGAGCAGCAAAGTTGGAAAAAAGGGGGATTTGTCCTTCTGCAAGTGCTGCCCTGAGAGCACGCTGCTGCTGGCAGAGGACAGCACCTGGCTGGGAACAGGAGCTGCCTTCAGCAGTTCTCACCAAGTGACTGATGCTGACGCAGAGGACAAGGGCAAAGCTCTGAGGAAGTGTGACACTGCAGCCAGGATGGCCCAGGCAGAGGGAAGGCTGTCACACAGCAGCACATCGCCAGGGCACAGCGATTCCTTGAGCTGTGCTCCTCCATATCATGGTGCTGGGGGAGGAATAAACAGTCCCACCTCACCCAGGACCCTACAGGTGCTGAGGCTCAGCCCTCCATCGGGATGGGGAAAGGAAGGAAGGATGCACGCAGGGTACAATTCCACAAAGCAGCAAAGCCACTCAGCTTTGCATTTCCACGAGGTGAGAGTGCAGCTCAGAAGGACAGGAAGGTCTTCTGTAAAGGATTTGTGAATGGCTCAATGGAGCCTCATTTGCTCAGGACTGATGAGCGCATGGGTTGGGGACAGCAGGAAGTGCCATTTCCTTGGGGCTTACCAAATAATGCAAGCTGGGAGCTCCAAGGAGCACCTGTCCAGCTGCAGGAATGGGCTTTCACCTCATTTAGGGGATTAGCCCATTTAGGGTCTCTGCTGGGTGTCACGGATAGGGGAGCTGATCTTGGCTGCCCAGGGAGATGAGCAGAAGCCATGGATGTGCCCTCAGGGCTGCTTGAACAGCAGCACCTGGGATCTCCACAGAGACGCACACACCTTTTTGTGTTAAAAAACAACAAAACCCCACAAAAAAAAGGTACAGAGTTTCCATAGCTACAGCTTTACACTGCTCACACAAAGGCTCAGGCTGAGCCCATGCAAGGGAAAGCAAGCAGAGGGTTTTGCCCACTCCAGCCCAGCAAGTTAGCATGGTGCATGAATCAAAAGAGAAAAAGAAGGCAGCGTGCTTCCTCATGGCTCGTGATCAGGAGTTTCCTTGTGGGCAGTAAAATCTCCTTATGTTCTCATTTCTAATAAGGATTTATCTTTGCTGCATCAGGGGAATTAACACGGACCGTCGTCTGAGAGGGTAATTTCCAGACTGTTGGCATCTTTACTGAATCGTTTTCAGTGAATTTCCCGTTTATTTCCCTCTTCTTACTTCTGCTACAGCTTATTCTGAGAGATCAGAGGGAGAAAACCCGCCACAACGAAACAACCCTAAGCAAAAAGGCAGAGAAAGATAAAGTAATTCACAGAGCTCAGCTGAAAGCCATCATTAGGCGAAGAGAGGAGCAGGGAAAACCTTCACACAAAGTGCTCTACTTAAAAAGCACGTGGGCTTAGCAGAGCTGCTGAGATCAAATGTTTGAGATATCGACCGTTCCCAGGGATGGCATCTTTCAGAAATCAAAACACACGCGATGTATCTTTTTGCCTGGCATCAGCACTGGGACGATGCAAGTACTGCCTTTGAAATGACTCCTTGATCCAGAGAGGCCCTGAAGAGCGACGCAGCGATGCTCCCCGTGCATCCTCCCCACATCCCCACAGCTAAAGTAGCACTGCTGCCACCAGGCTGAGCTGGGGATGGCTGTTCCTACACCCAAGGATGGGCGAAATGGTCACCTATTTCTGAGCCTTGAAACTCCAACGCTCCACAGCCAACAGCACTGCCGCAACCCAGCAACATTTATGGGTTTTGTTTGCTTTCAGTCAAGTGGTGATGGCACTACCACCGGTTGCCCAGCGAGGTGGCAATGCCCCATCCCTGCAGACACCCAAAGTCAGCAGATCTGAGCACCTGGTGGAGCTGTGGGTGTCCCTGATCATGTCAGGGAGTGGGACCAGATCGCCTTGAAGGGTCCCTTCCAGCTCAAATGACTCCATGATCTCAGATAATGGTTCAGCTGCCCTCTGTCTGCCCATCCTAACAGCCAACAACGTATCATAGTAGTTACAGAGGTACCCAGAGTGCAAGTGAGATCAGTGCTTGGTTTCTCAGCATCTGGTATCAAAACCTTGCATTTTCTGTAAGTGCAATGCTATAATGTGATGGAAAGCACAGCAACAATAGCAGGGTAGCAAAGTCTGTGGCTGAAGCAAACAAGGACAAGCCCAAATGCAGCAGAAACAGACACAAAAACAAAAGAAGAAAGTTTGCTTACCTTCAGAAGGCCTCAGGAAAGCAGGGATCTACAGCAAGATGCCCTCACCTCCACTGCCAACCATTAAATGAGGTCAGGGAAGGGGTGGATCCTGGCTCCAGCCCTTCTGGTCACTCAGATACATTGCATACACCTGAGCTGCCCTGGGTTGGCCCTGCCTTCCACCAGGTGCTCAATCACTGCTTCAAGCCCTGACTTAGCCTTACTGCAACACTAACCTATCCTATTTTATTTCAGCATAGAACAAAAACAAAAGTCCGATGCCAAGAAACTCCAGGGAAAATACATAGCGCCGAGAAAATCCCACTTTCCATGGGCTGAATCCCAGGAGCCACTGTGAGAATCGGGAATAACTCTCGGGCTGTCAGCAATGCTAAACTGTTGCAAATCAGTCCTCCAGGGACAATGAAGTGAATAACAGCAAAATCACAAGCCAACCATGAAGTCTGCCTAATGGCAAGCCCCCATCAACAACCGTTATCCTCCTGCTCCCACCTCCGCTCCCACGCAGGCAGCATGGCTATTTTCCCTCAGATCCCACTGCTAATCTTCCCAGGGCTGAGCTACCCGGCAGGCAACGCCAATCAGAAGGAGAGAGATCCTTTTCCTTCCACATGAGAGCCTTCCAAATGGCATTCCTGCCAATCCCTGCTTGCAGGCACTGTGCAGCCCTCGAGGCCGTGCATCTCCTGAGCCTCTCCAGCACCCAGGGCACCAAAATCCCTGCTCAAAGCTGAGTCTCCAGCAGCATCAGTACAGAAGTTTTTTCCCCTGAGGGAGCCTGGCTTGCATTTCCACTGAAGGCACCACATCCTGCTATGTAACACACACATATTTTGTTAACTAAAGGGCAGCAATACGTGCACCACTGTACCGTGAGTGATGTCTTCAACTGAAGGTGCAGCAGAATCACATCGCAGCAACTATTTATATCAAAGCAGAGTCGCTACTGACTGTCGATCAACCTTAACGCTGAAGGGCTGGCCGGGTTTTCCCTAAGACAGCCCAGCCTTCCCCATATAACCCATAATATCCCCAGCGCTGGCGGAGCAGTGTGGCTGCCGCTAGAGGGATGCGAGCAGAGCTCGGGCATCCGCACCTTGAGCAGCATCTGCTGGGGGCGAGGGGTGGTGGAAAAGCAGGGATAACCACTGCAGGGTCACTGTGGGGCTGCAGGCAGCCCGGGGTGGGGGATTCCCTGCACACAGCAGTTTGCAGTCTGGCTGGAAAGGCAGACAACAGAAACAGAAAAACGAGAGTTAATGGTTTGCCAGAGTTCGGGCAGGAAAAGCCACAACAGAGCTTGAAATGAATCCAAATCCACTCCAAGAGCAAAAGGGATGAGGACGTAAAGCGCAGGGCAAAGCCAATGGAGCATGCTTGGCTCAAAGGGGGATGCACGCTCGGTGCTCAGAGCAGCTCAGCACATCAGCTCAGTGCATGCACTATTTGCGAGGGGAAAGCGACCCGAGCTGGGACAAGACCTGGGGCACAGCGATGGCTGAGCCCATCACAGGCTGCAGGAGTCCCTGTGCATCCTCCAGCATTTCGTCACACCACAGCTGGTTTGCTTTCATTAAAGCTTTAACCTCAGTCTGAACCTCTTGGTGGGTAAAGGGGCAGTGTGGCTCTGGCTGATGCCAGCTCTGCAGGTAACAGGCAGTGCTACCCGGGGCCACTTTGGTCCATTACGGTCCAGCTAAGGCTCTCAGGCTGCTTAAGAACAAGGGACTGCTCTGCCAAGGGAAATATAAAATGACTAAAGACTTTTCCTCCCAGCCTGCTCCCCTCCAGCACAGAGTTAGGAAATCTCAGCCATGCGGAGCGCCCACTGCTTGCAATTCACACAGTGATGAGCTTATGGGCTTCTGCAGCTCAGACCCTACGATGAGTCTGTGCCCAGGGCAGAGCCACGGTGTGGCCTAAAGACCTCCCTAAAGCTGGTGGTGCAGAGGCTGCATCCCTGCTGATGGGGATATCATCACCTTCATCCCCTGCGGAGTGCCCTCGGGGCGAGGTAAGGAGCCAACAGCCAGGCACACACTGCTGAGCCTTGATCCAACAGCACTGAAGCAAACAGACACAAATCCACACGTTTTCTGTTTGGATCACTTCCCGAGGACAGGCTAAGACTTTCTTTTGGGTTTCTGCTAACTTTCCTCTCAAAGGTCCCTTAGAAAAAGGCAATTATCACAGTGCCATTAAGGCTTTCCCCATTGCATGGTCGGATAACTCGCCCGGAGTCTCTCGAAATAACCTTTAAACAATAGATCCTGTCTTGTTTACTGAATGTTTCCAAGCTCAACAGTGATGCATCCAGATCTCACCCGTGTCTACTGTGGGCCCGACTATTTCTGGAAATGCACCAAGGGCAGATTGCAAGGATAACGTCACAGAGAGAATGTGACAAGTCTCCATCTCTGGGATGCAGCCCAGCTCCTTCCCTCAGCAGTGCTGGGCAGGTACTGTCAGCTCATGCTCTGCAGATGGGGACAATGTGTGTGTTCCTGCCCAGCACAGCTTGGTGAGCTCATAGACTGCTTGGATTGGTGTTTGTCACTGTGGATGGCTTCGGTGCTGAGGGAGGGAATGCGGAGAGAAGCACTGGGGACAGCTGGTAGGGGCCTGGGGAGCAAGCCTTGGCTCAGCCTGTATGAAGATGTGCACCAGCTCTGCCTCATCATGGATGTGATCCCTGTCCGAAGGGAGAGGGAGACCAAAGATCCACACCTGACTCACCTCAGGTCTGCACTGCGCAGCACCAGCACATGGTTGGGATGGTGTGACATCAGCTGTGCTGGCACTGCCGAGCCCCGAAGTCCTCCTCTAACTGAAGAGGAGCTGGGAGCCAGGAGCACCTGGGGGCTGAGCAGCCCATCCCCAGCAGCGGCTTTGTCACCGCTCCTCAGCAGCGGCCTTCCCACGGATGGATGACTTCTCCAACAAGCATCATCAGCTGAAAACATATCGCCTGTCCTCTGCAGAGCCAGCCCTTGTGACTTCAGCCTGGTTCAGCCCCATCCCCTGTCCCCACGCCGTGTCTGACACAGTCACATTGCGACCCGCACCATCCACGGCAGTCACGTCCTCCCCTGGTGCTCCGAGCTGCCCTACATGGGTCATGGCCCTCGTTAAGCTGTCTGAGGATGATTCAAAATGCTGGCATGACTTTTCATCTTCCTCCAACCTTTGCAGCTGACCTCTGCCCCGGGCTGCTCCTGCAGGGATCGCAGGGCTTGGAGGATGCTGATGTCTCTTGTTTGGATCGGCCCCAGCTGTGATCCCAATGGGGCTGGAAGGTCTGGGCAGGGTCAGAGTCCATCACCCTACATATTTTTAGCCCCTCTGCCAAGCTGCGATGTTGGAACATGATTTCTTTTTTAACGAAAGGGGAACAAATCCTGCCAACTGCAATAAATGAGATCACGAGGAGAGAAGGAGACAGACAACGACGTGGGGAAAAGTGTAAATTAGAATGGGAATGAGCGGCAAGCTCAACCCAACACCTGCCCCCTCTCCTCCATCCCTCCCCTGCTCTGTCTCAGCGTTGTCATGAGGAGCACTGCCGGCTGCAAACACCTCTTGGCTGGCCATGCCCCCTCCTATGGGGTGATAAATCAGTGTCAGTCATTCTGGGGGGATTTTGCTGAAGTTCTTTATCTCTTTGGAGCACCAGCACTGTTTCCTAATTCTTCTTGTCACTGCTCTGCACGGGAAAACTGACATGCAGAGGAAGGAGGTTACAGCTTTAATTACAGCTGCACGGTCTTTAAGGTGTTTGAAATCTCTTTTCACCGACTGACAGCCATAGTGCATCTCACTGCTAACTCCACATGAGAAGAGAAACAGCCATCAAAGGCTGCCAGCAGCATTCTGTTACTCACACACCACCACAACGGGGCCAGCAACTAAAGGCAGCTGTGGGGACAAGTCGTGCACTGAGTTGATGCACAATTTACATAAACACACTTCCCTTAACTGCATTATAATTTAGCTGCTTACTCAGTGAGGACATTGGATGCAATGACTGAAACCCCAGTCATACAACCGGTACGGATGCTCCAGTGAGGTCACCCAGGAGCACTGTCTGCACTCTAAGCATCGGGATGTCAGCCAGGCTTCCTAAAGTGACAGCCATCCATCACGGAAGAGCACGATGTTACCACTGAGGCTTTATGCTGATTTCACTGCTCGTTTTTCGGCTGGAAGACAATCTGTTGAACCTCAGAGTGCAGTCTTCTCTTACCTTTAATTTATTCTGTCAGAAAACTGTCTACCTTAATGAGTATGAGCACACCCCCACTACCTTCCAAGTTTGGTGTTCTGTTATGTCAAATATAAATAATCCTGTCTGAAACCGCTCGATAGGGGGAAATGAAAAGCCATCTTCCCTCGGGGGATTTCTCTCCCCCACAGCCCCCCCATCCTGCAGAACAAACACCGTCCATGTGCTTCCACGAGCTCAGCCCCAGCCAGCTGCTGTATTAACCAGATAGTGCTCAAAGCAGCAGATCATCCTGCTGTCACCTTCCTTGCGTTCAACCCTGGATCTCTCTCCACCCCCGCTGCTCTGGGGCTGCTCTGCTGTCTGACCCAGACAACACAGGGGGTTCCTATGTCCTTTGGAGGCAGGACAGCAGATAGGAAGGACCCTGGTGGTGCTGGCCGCGTGGCTGTGGGTGAGTGCCCTGAGAGAGGCCAGCTTTGTCCCCAGACCACACATGCAACGTGAGCAAAACTGTCCCCGGAGTGGACAAGGACACGACCTGAGCACTCAGGTGGAGGAAAGCATCCCACCCCAGCCCCAAGAGATGCTGTCACATCCTCCTTCGTAGATACAGCTTTAGAACTAAAGATGCTGTAGGAACCAGCAGCACCAAGCTTGGAACATCCCAGTGTTTATCATCCTGGGCTAAAGCAGAGGCTGGACCGGTCTCCCTGAGACAGGCTATCGGGGAGCAGATGCCGTGCAATTCTCCATGTCCATCTTCCCCCTCCAGACCCCCACCAGCCCCAACCTGCAGCCGGAGCTCATCCTCTGCTCCCCCCTTGCAGGCATTCCCCCAGGACTACCCCAGCGCTCCAGGATGCACCAGGAAGACGGAAGGAGGGGGGTTGGGGAAGAGAAATAAGCAGAGAAACAGCACTGCTGAGGGTCCCCCCGGTGCAAAGAATGAGGCATGGAGAATGAGTGCAGCGCCGGTGCTCTCCCCCCTTTTCCTCCCCTCTTACCTTCACGCGGGGGAATGGTGCCGGATCGCTCAGGTGAGGACCGCGTCGACTCCTGAAGTCTCCAGCTCGGAGCGCATCAATGCGGGAATGAAAAAAGGAAAAGAGTAGAAATGAATAAACAAACAAAAATAATTAATGCAGTAAATAATAATAATAATAATAATAATAACGGTGATGTGTGGGGAAGGGGGGAATAAATAAAGTGAAAGATAAACAAGAGCACAGGCCGACGCCAGCTCAGGGAGCCGAGCGGGCGAGCCGGCAGCGGGCACCCTCTCGGCACATGGCCGGTGCCGGCAGCAGCCGCGGCGGTGCGGGGGAGCCGCTCCCTCCCCGCCCCGCGCCCCGGCGCCAACGGGGCCGCCAATGAGGGCGGTGCGGAGCAGCGCAGCCCCCCCCCCCCGCCTCCTTCCCCGCTTCTCCCCCCCCCCCCCTCCATCTTCCCCAAAGCCCCGCACCGGGGCTGCACGGGCAGCGGCGCGTGAACGCGGTGCCCTCTCCCTCCACCGCACGCCGCCGCCGGGTCCTCCTCCTCCTCTTCACCGCGCTGCGGGCCTGGCCGGGGTGTCCGCGCTGCGGGGGGACGGGGGGTGGATACAGATGGATGGAAACCCTCGGCTCATAAAGACGGGAACCCCCCCGCAGGGCCCGGGTGTCCCCGCACAGAGCATGGTGGTCGCGCACGGAGCCTTCATCCCCAGTGCTGGCACAGGGAAAGCATCCTAACCTCTCTATACCCCAGAAAGGGAAAAACACCAGGATCAATTCCCCTCTCCCAACCCCCCCCCCCCCCCCTCCCCGTGCCCCCCACTTAGCCCCACAAGCATCCCGTGGCTTTTCACACGTTACACGGCTTCGTCCCATGTGCCATTCACCGGGAGCTACGCCGAGGTTTTCGGTAAGAGCCTCTCCCTCCCCCTTTCCCTTCCCAGCACCACCCCGGCGACTCGGACAGCCCCATCCGCAGACCCCCCCGGCACTGCAGCTCTGAGCACACCGTGCTCTGCACGAGCAGAGGAGGCACAGAATTACATCCTCATCCGAGAGGTCATCAAAGAGTGGAAGACAGAAGGTTCTTGTGTCCCAGAGCCGAAAACCAAAGCATTTGGTAACAGAGCTTGGGAGAAAAGCTGTGACTTGAAGCCACCCCTCAAGCAGGTGGGCACCCCCTGGAGCTATTGGTGCTGCTATCCCTACCACTGAACTTCATGTTTCCCTTCGGCCCTCTGCTACTGGTCCTGTCCTCCTCGACTGATGGAACAATTGGTCTCTGGTCCTTTCAGAGCACATCTGCTCTTTTTAAGATGCTATCGCTTATAGCACTCTTTTAATCTATAGAGAGGGAAACAGTTGCGTTTAATTAATTGCTCCCTAAATAAACTAATTACCGCCAGTAATTTCAGCGCACTTTGCACGCAGTTCAAACGCCTGAGCAGGGATCTGAGCACAGGTCTGACGGCGAGGAATACAAGCAAGGGGACAACAAACGGTTCAGCTTTGGAAGGTCCACCTCAGACCATCGCTGTTTAATTCCCACAGACTGCATTGGTTAGCACTGAGCAGTCCTTATCATGGTTCCTTTTCAGCTCTGCTTCAAGGTTGCCTGGGCTTTGCGCAGAGCATATCGGAAAGCTATGCCAAGAAAACACAGTTTTAGCTTTTTATTACCTTTGTGGGTCAAACGTCATTGTCCAGCAATTTATCATTGCATCTTCGTTTGGAAATGTGAAAGATAGAGGCTCATTTTCGGGCCATTCATTTCGGTTTCGGTGCCCGTATCCCTGAACGGAAATAAACAGCTTCCTTTCCTCCCAAGCTGCTTTTATAACCAATATGTCAAAGCAATTCTTCACCGAACTGAACCCAGGACAGCAGCAAGGAAAAACAATGTTACAGCAAGGACTTAGCGAATACTTGAGCTGCCTTCAGCAAGTATAGATCTTGTTTTGTGGAACTCGAACACCAGATCCATTTACTCTAAAAGCAGCCCTGCAAAGATCAGCTATCGAACCTGTGAGGGAGAGAAAGGTTTTTTATGACATATTTCTGTAGTCTGTTGTGAGCACAGCCTTATTGTGCCAGGGACTGAACAAGAACAGGGCGCAAAGAGCTGTAATCCCGCAGACTTTGCAACAGACATTTTTGCAGAAGGGAAGTGCTAATGAGGAGCTGCAGCACGGGAGCCAGTCGCAAGCCTCGAGAGCTGGCCACAGGCCAGTGACAACTTCCATTGGCTCTCCTTGCCATTTGGAAGGGGTCCTGTGCCTGCCAAGGCTGTGGGATAAACACAGCAGCAGCAGCCAGGAGCCAAACCATTTGTGGGCTTTAAGTAAGGTGCACACGTTGTAAGCAGCTGTTCCCCGCCCAGTGCCTCCATTGCTGTATACACGGCATAAGTGCCCTCCTGCATCCACACGTTCTTGTTTCCTCATGCCTGCCTCAGGGTTTGGGATCAAACTGCCCAGGAATATCACATGATCTGCATCATTCAGCATCTGAAGCAGGCTTTTTTTCCCCCTCCTCCTTCCCCAAGGTACCGCTCACAGCGTGCTGCCATCAGGGAGGAGCAGGCTCAAGCCTGGTTATTGTGACGTGAGTGACATCTTCCTTCCAAACGTGGCTCCATTTGACCCTCAGATTATGCGGCCACCAACCAGAACCAAAGCTGGATGCAGCTGAAGCCATGTAGGGCAAGTCTGTACTGGAGCCATGTCGAATTATTCATATACATAATATTTATCCACTACATCTACCCTTTATTATACCTTCGGCTAGCTCTCCTGTTGCAGACATCAATGGCTATGGGAAAAGCTGTGAGGAGGGCTGGCAGCAGGGAGCAGAGCCATGCAGAAGTGCTTTGGGGGTGGGAAGGGAAGGGGAGCTGGAAGGTCATGAGGTGACCATGGGAAGGGGCCACGGATGGAGAATGGAAGCTCATCTGATCCTGCGTGGAGCATCTTTTGCAGGGACACGTGAATCTGTGTTACAATGCGTGGAGATGGGTATTGCAAAGCCACTTTTATTTATGGTGCTTTTATTGGCAGGGGAGTGGGAGTGCAATACAATTTTAGCCACTGTGATGTCTCTATCTCCCTTACATTCCACCTCCATTTCTAGAGCCGTTTTTGCTCGGAATTACACAATTTCTCCAACTGCACAAGGGGACTTTCTGTACCTGGCATGGCTCAGCCTTGCTGGGCGAGGACAGCACTCCAGCAGCTGAGTGCGTGTCTCCAGCATCACCAGCCCGGTTCCCCTCCCACTGCAGGCAGCAGAATCCTGTCCCATAAGGCAGCAATAGGGGAGGGCTGCACGGCACTCAGCTCGGACATGCTTGAGCATGGAGAAAGGCACAATTCACACCATGGTCTGCAGGGAGCACAGCCCAAAGGGAGCCTCCAAGAGCTACGGAGCCTGAGACCACCATGATGTCAGCTCGGTTATGCTCCAGTTCTCAGATCCAGCTCAAATCTCTCCCACCTCCCACTGGCACCATCCACCGCATCACACAACCCTGTATAAACAAACCCAGCGAATGCTTTTGTCTCTTCCTGTCCTTCTCAGATATTTTGGGTATTTGTGGCAATCTCTCCTGTTTATATAACAAAGCCACAGCCCAGTGTTTGTGGCACCATATCCATGGTAACCCTAATATAGCATGCACAGGCAAGTAGGATTTCATTAGGTGGCTCAGCTGTGGCAGCGTTTGTGGGGAGCAGTGGGGATGGAAGGTCTCTCTGGTGCAGGGACCTGGACGCCCACCCACGTCCCAAGGAGCAATGCTGCTCTCTTTTTGCTAGCTGTGGCCCGTCCCTGCTCCCGCGTCACCCCATCACCATGCCATGGTGCTTGCTGCAACCCATCCTCCTCACCTTTCATGCTTCAAAGAGCCGCAGGTGTTTGCCCAAGCTGCTCAGGATCCTCCAGCAAGAGCCACGAAGCTGAAGTTCATTTCTGTCTCCAGTTTGGGGGAGATTCCTCCAGTGGTGCGAGAGAGAGAACGTTTGGTCCTGAGGAAAATAACAAAAGGAAACACCTTAGGAGAAGGCAGGAAGCTGGGAAGAGCAGAGGCTCTGCAAAGGTGATGCTCTCGTTTGCAGCCCTCATGCTGTAGGACACAGACATGCAGCAAGCAGAGGGAATGCCTCTTCCCACCCACTGCTGCTGGGTCATGGGCTCCTCCGAGCATTCTGCCTTGGCCAGCACCCACGTTAGCTGTTGAGTTAAATAATGACTGTCTCTGGCAATGGTCTGATACAAACTCAAGGGCAAGAGATGGGTCTGTCCAGAGAGGGGAATCATGCAGAAGTCCCTGGGACCCTCCTCGCCCCCGTGAGCATCTCTCGTACGTGCCAGACCTCTTTGCCACCTCATCGGGGCCAGCCTGAGTCAGAGGCTGCTTAAACTCATCAGCACCCAGGAAATCTGATCAGGGCAGTGGCACAGGGCAGGATCTGGCCATGGACAGAGCCCCAGGGCACGGGATGCTGTGTGCGTGCTGCAGCCCAGCACAGCGGGAGCAGACAGCAGCCTTCCCTCAGTGCCCTCCCTCACCCTAATCGAATTTACATCCGTGTTAGCAAGGCAATGGATTATAGCTCGGAGGGGTGCTGCCTGCTTCAATCCCTAATTCAGCACATCAGTTGTGCTTAAGACTGCTTACCTGTAAGCAAAGCTGCTGCTGGCTTCAGACAGCACCTAGTATGGCTGAGCTGGTGTCTGGGGGACTGTCCATTAAAAAGAATCCTTCTCCAGGGGCTCAAGGCACTATGCAGGTATTCTCTGTGCATTGTTGCACTCTTAGCTCTTCTTGCTGGGGTGGATGGAGCAGAATAGAGGAGCTCTGTGGAGGGTACAGGATGCTGCCATGCTAGTATCAGTGCAATGGTGCTGTGTCAGCTCCAGCAAGAGCTCAGCACTGGAGGAAAGCTGCTCTCTCTGTGCTCTGCTTTGAGGACGGGCTGAACATGCAGCTCCCCAGTGTCCCTCTCACCCACTGACCTCCCATAGCTGCTCTGAGATTTCCTCAAGCAGTCCAGGTGCTGGAGTCAGCAAACTGGCATTGCTACCTCTAGCTTAAGTCTTAAAATATCCCCCAGAACAAGACACAGAAGGCTGGATCCTTGCTCCTTGCCTGGATTTATGGGCAGCAACCTGGGAGAAACTAAAGGGAGAGATAAATACATATTTTTCCTTCTCTTTAAGTAAATTCTCACTGCTTATCTCCAAAGCTCAGCTGTTTTCAAGCTGACCTGCCTGCCTTATGATGTTCCACTGCAAATTCCCTCTGTAAAGGAAGGCTCAGGCACTCCACTTGCATGTGCCAGCAGCATGGAGTTTCATCTCCAATAGAACTTGTTAGCTAAAGACCCCATCTCACCCCCCAGTGAGGATCATTTTTCTTCCTGCCGTGCTGACAGCTCAGCTTCTTTCCCCTTGGAGTTAGGAAACAAAGCCAAGAGAGGAGACGAAGCCAATGAGGCTGTGCTTGGAGGTTAGAAATGGGGCAAAGCACCGATCTGTTCTTGCAGCCAGACATCCACCCGAGGAGCCAGGGCTGGCACACGAGGAGCAGCCATCTGATGCTTTCTGCTGAGGATCTCAGAGCACAGCACGTCCAGGACTGAGCCCAGGAGCCTCGAGAGTGGTGGGGGTGCTGCTTCCAACTGTAGCGTGCAGCTGAGCTGGGTTGAGCTGTGCCACTGGGGGGATGCAGCCCCTTGGCTGCTCCTCTCCTGCTGTGTCACAGTTGTGTAAAACATCACCAAGTGCGAGTGATGGGCACGCACTGATGGTCCATTAAAACACCTAGGCACTGAGCTGATTTGTTTCTCCTCAGAGCTGGGAATTGCAGGGCTGCCCCAGTGACTTTGCTGTAAGGAGCATGAGCAAAACCTGAGCTGTGAGGGTATGGAGGGGACCCTGTGCAGCACTGAGAGCATCGCTGGTTGTAGGAGCCAGCATCAATAGAACAGGGCCACAAGCTCTGAGTCCAAATCAAGGCAGTGTGTGTGG
Source organism: Gallus gallus (assembly GCF_016699485.2). Classification (NCBI taxonomy): domain Eukaryota; kingdom Metazoa; phylum Chordata; class Aves; order Galliformes; family Phasianidae; genus Gallus; species Gallus gallus. The sequence goes on from NC_052548.1 coordinate 7,619,006, forward strand.
TGTGTGTGTGTGTGTGGACCTGAGAGCTTGAGGTGGTTAGTGTAGAAAAATTAATAACCTAAGGAGAAGTGAGAAATGGGGTGGTGGGGGACAAGAAGTATCTTTAAACAAAGAAGCAACAAACATGTAGGGGCTCCAAAGGAGCAGGTAGGGCCATGCTGGGGTGGAAGCAGAACGTGTTCCTGCAGGGAGCAGCCTGCAAGTGAGCAGCACTTCTCAGCCACTAAGAATGATTTAGGAGCGAATAACATCAGCCCAGTCGAGTTCAATTGCTATTGATAATGTCCATGTGCAATTAGAGCCAATTAGAGAGAGGCAGAGAATGACAAGTGTTTGGCCAGGAGGTGTATGGGGGGGGGGGTGGAATATATGAGGGGGTTCAATACCACAATCCAATTTCCCCACAACCAAATGCAATTAAAGGATAGCACTTACCCAGCTCACCCAGGAGGGCCAGCGCATAAATGGCAAAAGCCAGGAGGGTGGGTGCCATCCTGCCCAGCATGCAGACCCACGGCAGCATGCTGTCCCCCTGCTCCAACTTCAGGCTGCGGGAGCTGGCATCCATGTACTTCACCATGGTGGCTGTGTTCCTGGTCATCCTGGTGGTGGCCATGCAGGGCTTGGCGCCCAGCAACACCCATTTCCCCTACAAGGTGTCCCTCGATCCCCAGGGGCTGCTGGAGCTCTCGTGGAACGTCAGTTACCCCGAGCAAGCCGTGTATTTCCAGATCCTCATCAAGAAGTTCAGGTTTGGGCTCCTCTTTGGGATGTCGGACCGGGGCGAGTTTGAGAACGCAGACCTGGCCGTGCTCTGGACTGACGGCCACAGTTCATATTTTGGGGTGAGTTGTGTGTTTTTGTGGCTGTGTATGGGGTCGCTGCCTGATGGGTGAATCTGACCCCCATGGATTTGGAGGAGCGGGCGCAGGGCATGGCACCAGGTCCAGGTGGTGCAAAGGGGCTGTGAGGTTTCTGATCCAGATGGCGATGCTATGGGTTTGGTATAGGATCCCAGATGCAAAGAGGAAGGGGTAAATACAGCATCACATCAGCATGGCTAACGGAGCCAAGCCCTGGGTGTCTGCTGCACCTGCAGGAGCTCCAACAGGTGGTTGCACTGAGCAGCTCCGCCACACACACGCATGCAGGAGGCACCCACAGCTCGGTTCATCGCGCGCTGCTGCCAGCAACATTAAAAATTAACCTGCAGCTCCCATTACTGACTTTGAGAAAGTGCAAAAGTTATCGAGCAGAAAGGCTGCTCCTGCCAGCGCCAATGAGCCGGGTGCAGCTCACGGCTGCAGCTACAGCAAAGATCAACAGGACGCAGGAAAACACAACCTGACGGCTGACTGCCAGCAGCGCGGCGTTATCAGAAATTAAACACGCAGAAGTATTTGGGCAGCCTGTAGATCCTGATGGGAGCAGAACGGGAGGGAGACGACTCGTTTCGAGTTTTGCTCTTTGTTTCTGCTGCTGCAGATCGCTGCCCTTTTCCTACCCTGCCCATCGTAGGCTCTGGGTTGGTTGGTCTTTCTGCTACAGTAACTAACCCTGTGCTCTCCCTATCCCCAAACCACCCCAGTCAGGCACATTGCGATTGTGCTTTGCTGCAGAAAGCAATTCATATTTTCCCCCATGTGAGGCTTTCCAGTACGTTAAATTTTACCTCTCTGCTTGCTTGAAATTAGCCATAAAACATATTCTTTCGCAATCAGCCGCGATGTGATCTGCGGCGCAATGAAAGGATAAAAGGGAGGGCTGATTATCCGCACTGTTTTCCTGCTAATTACCAACCATTCAGGATGTGGGGTGACCTGAGCGCTACAGTATTTCACAGCACTGTGTTAAAAAACCATAAAGAATAATCCCTAATTTCGCTGAATGAGCACCACGCAGCACTTGGTGCCGCACAGCATCCTGCCAGGAGGTTTCTATAACCTCTCCAGCCCCGGAGTTCTCCCTCTCAGCAGCCTTTCTGCTGGATGTCAGCTGTTAAAAGATCCAAATTTGCTCAGCACCCCCATGTACTACAAGATTAATTTGCACAACACGCTCCTATGAAAACAAATGTCAAGCTAGCTTCGTGGAGCTGATTTTACTCTCCCCCTCTAAGGACAATATGTTCTCAAAATACCACTCTATACTTTTGGCTGAAATGGTGCCAAGATGCTTTATTCTCTTTCTTCTGTTTCTTCCCCCAAGATAAGAGAAGCAGTGCCACTCGCAGTGCTGCAGCGAGGTACTTCTTGGAGGCCTTTTCTTGGCAAACAAAAGCCATCGACAGGAGACGCAAAAGATTGAGATAATAATGCTGCTCAAATCCAAATTGCAGAAGGATTTGTACTCCCAACCTTCAATCTTTCAGCATAGGAGTGTTGTACTGCTTTGCTTCTCGGTGTGGCTTTGTCACCACCATTAACCAGGTTAAATCGGAGTGACCCAAAGAGGGGTGATTCAAAGGAGGTGATCCAAAGAGGGGTGTCACAAAGAGGGACCTTATGAGGGACCTGCGCACCACTGGAGGTCCCCACCTTGAGCCCTGGGGCCACATAAGACCTGCTGCCTCCCCGCTTACTGGGTGTTCTCCCCCCACAGGATGCCTGGAGCGATGCCCAGGGGCAGCTGCACATGGACTCCCAGCAGGACTACCAGCTGCTTGGGGCTCAGAAGGCCCCCGAAGGACTCTACCTGCTCTTCAGAAGAGCCTTCAGCACCTGTGACCCCAAGGACTACCTTATAGAGGTACAGCATCACCCTCTCCCTGCTGCAGCATACTCGGCCCCATACCAACCCCCATAGCACCAAGCAGGGCTCCAACCTCTGACCTCACCACTGTTATGTTTTGTGGGCAGCATCAGGTGTTCGTGCTGCTTAGAGCAGAGAGGAAGCATTCTACAGATGTCATGAGCAACATTTGGCACAATCTGTTTACAACCGCTTATAAACCTCTATAACGTGTAGATTTTAGCTTGTTTACATCACCCGCTCCTGTTGAGCATGTGTTAGGTCTATATAAATCCCTTCCTGCATCACTTGGGTTTGCAGTCTGCAGCCGAAAGTTACACTGAGATGTTGCTCAGCGGGAGGCAAATAGGAGGCTGCAGTAGAAGCTGAGCAAAGGTGTAGCAAACAGAGCTCCCTGGGTCCAGCAGCACCTCCTCAGCCTGCAATACTTTCAGTAGAGCCCCACACTGTTAACTCATAGATCACAGAACAGCTTGGATTGGAAGAGATCTTAGATATCATCCACATCCAATCCCACTGCTGTGGACAGGGTTGTCACCCACCTGATCAGGTGCCCAGGACTGCGGCCAATCTGGCCTTGGATGTCTCCAAGGATGGGGCATCCACAACTTCTTTGGGCAATGTAACTCACTGGAAGGAGCCGGGAGAAAGGGAGGCCCTGGGGGAGGCGTTCTGATTCTGCTGCCCCTGGCTCCCCCCAGGACTCATGCCACCAGCATCAGCACCAAATGTCCAAACAATTACCACCCTGCATGCAAAATTACCTAACTTTGCTCTTGCTTCAGGATGGCACCGTGCACCTTATTTACGGGATCCTGGAGAACCCCGTCCATTCCCTCCACGCCATCAACATCTCTACCATGTACAGAGGGCTGCAGAGAGTGCAGCTGCTGAAGCCCGACATCACCATCCCTGTGCTGCCCAGAGATGTGAAGATCATGGAGATAACGACCCCCAGTATTGTTATTCCCAGCCAAGAGACGACCTACTGGTGTTACATCAGAGAGCTGCCGGACAACTTCACCAAACACCACATAATCATGGTAAGGGGCAGATCAGTTGCGTTCACAACCCTTTAAACCATTCTGCAAAGCCCACCACTTCCCTGCCTTTCCACAGGGAGGATTTTGGACCCATACATGTTCCTTACAACAAAACAATTGGGCATAGGCATACTGTGGGGGGAGGGTGGCAGGGGGGTGGGCACCCAGCAAGGAGAGGGGAAGCCTGACGTGAGCTGCAGCGAGAGCACAGGGATTTATAGGGGAAGGATGGCTCTGCAATGGAAAGCTTAGAAGGAGGATTTTCTCTCCAACAGATGGTGTGAAATGAATCATCTGTGTGTAAGTAAAAAGTGCGTAACTCCTGATATCTTCCCGCTGCTATGGATCAGTTCTGCAGCTGGCGATTTTGGCCAGAGCCATTCAGCAGCCTTTCTATCCCGAATCCACCCCTTTGTGCCCTGAGCAGCTGCTGGCCAGGAATTGAGCCCAGGAGCTGCAGGCAGTGGGGCCAGAACCCTCTTTGTGGAATACCAAAGCCCTCTCAGCCTAGGAAAACTGGCAAAGGGCTCGGTCAGCACAAAGCAGAGCAAGTTCTGCTGCTCACCCAGTGCATCCCCCTGCAGGGAGGGTACAGGATGTTTCTTCAGGAGCTCTGATGGATTGGTCCCACAACCAGCCAAGAGCTCTTGGTCTTTGGTCCCTCATGCCCAGAGCATGAGCATCCCCTGGCATGGTAAAACTCGATAGTGCGTGCCCATAGTGGGCTCTGCATGGAGTCTGCACAAACTACACAACCAGGGGTGGGTTCTCAGAAATGATTCTAATGTGTTTCCCTTCTTCTTGGATGCCACTTCGCAGTATGAGCCAGTGATCACAGCGGGCAATGAAGCCCTAGTCCACCACATGGAAATCTTCCAGTGCACAACCGAGTCTGTCAACATCCCCCATTACAACGGTCAATGTGACTCCAAGATGAAGCCAGAGCAGCTCAACTACTGCAGGCGTGTGCTTGCAGCATGGGCCATGGGAGCACAGGTGAGTGCAAGATGGGATCCATCATCACTCCTGGGCACCTTTCCTGCCATCTCCCAAATGATTCAGGCCCATTCCCATGGGAATGAGCATCCCTGCCTAGGCTGCTCCGACCCCAGTTGGGATTTGGGTTCAGCCTGAGCACCCCGTTCTCCCCCAGGATAGTTTTGCATTTCCCCCTTACCTCAGCCCACCTCCTCAGCTCCACAAATCAGTGCTATTCCCCCCCTCCTCAGTGATTACGCCAGCACATGTTAAAGGCAAGAGGTCTTTAGATGCAAGAGCAGCTCATCACCAACCACAACAGAGGGCACGAGTCACGTTCCTCAGCCCACAGCAGGGCTCAGGATTATGCCCATACGTTCCCCTCCTTGGTCATTTCAGCTTAGTTTCCATAAAAACCACCCCATCGCTCCCTTAATGCCCTCCCTCTCTTTCCAGGCTTTCTACTACCCCGAAGAAGCAGGAGTTGCCTTTGGTGGTCCAGGCTCCTCCAGACATTTGCGCCTTGAGATTCACTACCACAATCCACTGATATTCAGAGGTGAGTGGGGGTATGGTGACACCCAGCGCCTTGCCAGCGAGACACGGGAGAGCTGGGTTAGTGCCAGGGCTTATCAGGGAACAGGCACCAGAGCCTGGATCCATCCTCATGCACGCAGGCAGGGAAAATGCTCAACACCTTTATTTAGGGGGGCTGCTATGGGATGCCTCCCAACTTCTGTGCAGGGTGGTGGAGGGGGACCTGAGCTCAGAGCCAACAGTGATACCAAAAGTCAACAGAGAGACAGCACCAGCCTGGCTAGGGATGGGGGAAATTGGATGTTGTTTTAGTGAGATTCCTGCTTCGATAACATTGTCAGGAGACACATTAGAAAAAAATAAAAGGATTGCAAACAACCCAGTTTCTTCATTTACATAAAATCATGTAACTTCTTGACTACCCAAGTGTATTTTTAGGAGACCAGAGCATATGTACTGCAGATCAACCATAGCACATTCAGCAACTTGAGAAGAAACACATCTATAAATATGGAGCTCACGTCTTTCATAACTTATCAGCTTTGCTGTGTTAACCAGTAGGGTCTCCCTTGTTATCCTCATGCCATGATGGGCTCCAACCCAGAGACTGGAGGCTCACACCCAGCCCCACATCTCCAGGGGGGATTTGCATTTTCCCTCCTGCCATGTTCCTAGCAAGAACATGGCTTTCATTTTTTCGGACGTATCAGTTAAACAAGAGCCATGTTTTTGAGAGTCGTAGAATCATTAAGGTTGGAGAAGGCCTCCAAGATCACCAAGTCCAACTGCTGACCCATCACTACCATCTCCACTGACATCCCCATGCCTATAAATGCCTCCAGATCACCCTGAGATCTGCCCTTCTGCTCTGTGCTCCCTACAGGTACTGCTTACCTCTCTGTTGGGAGCAATTGGTGGCCAAGTCTTGAATGCACGGAGAAAGCTGTGAGCAAGAAGCTCGAGCACCTCTCCCTTTCCTTGTGCCAAGCAGAGCATCATTTCTCAGTCCTGAGCCCATGCTGTGTCTGATGCTCTGTCATCTCTCCTGCCAGGGCGCCGTGATTCCTCGGGGATCCGCCTGTACTACACAGACAAACTGCGTTCCCACGATGCTGGCATCATGGAGCTGGGCTTGGTCTACTCACCGCTGATGGCCGTGCCCCCGGGGGAGACTGCCTTCATCCTCACTGGGTACTGCACCGACAAATGCACCCAGAAGGTGAGTGTCCAGCACGCTGACCCCCTGGGCCCTTTCCCATGGGGTTGTGCTGGGAGAAAGCCCCCTGCATGTGACCAACAGTGAGCAGCTGGTTGGGATGCGCTGAATTCCCCAGGAAGGCAGCTCTCCTCTGGAACCACCTGCTCCATCTGCCCGGAGTACTGTTCTCATCTAGGAGGTCATACTGCTGTGCTGTGCCACGCTCGGTGCTTTGCTCTATGGGAATGCAGAGATCACAGAGTCATAGAATGGCTTAGGTTGGACCCTAAGAATGGCTTGTGTTGGAAGGGACCTTAAAGGTCACCTAGTTCCAAATCTCCTGACATGGCCTCTGCTTTCTGGAGCTCCTCAAGAGCTCATTTGAGTACATTTTCAAACTGTCCACCCTGCTCTCAGGCAGGTTTTAGGGGGTATTTTTGTAGGACCTACCCAAAACCAGTAACTGGTGCAACCACTAACAAGGGCAAGGAAGCAAGCAGCATTCAGCTCACAGGCTCCTGCTAATTTCAGGCATGGCTGTGCATTAATTGCATATGGCAGCAGGCTGAACACCCGCCCCTCTGCAAAGAGCTCACTTGTAGGGTCCCCAAACCCCAAATCTCAGTGCAGGCAGCACCCAACCCAAGCACACAGCGTGGGAATGCATGGGATGGATGTGGGCTCAGTCACGGAGCTGGAGCCATCCTTTCCCAGGCACTGCCTGAAGGTGGGATCCGCATCTTCGCCTCCCAGCTCCACACTCATCTGGCAGGGAGGAAAGTGGTGACCGTGCTGTCACGGGAAGGCAGAGAGCTTCAGGTGGTGAACGCTGATGGGCACTACAGCCCCCACTTCCAGGTACAGCCCTGCTCCCCACTCCGGGTCGGTGCCACCCACAGGCACTGCTCTGACACATCTCCTGTCCTCCCACTCAGGAGATCCGCATGCTGAAGGAGTTGGTCGCAGTCTTTCCGGTGAGTGACTCCATCTCCTCTCTGCTGCTCCATCACTGCTGCCCATGGTGCCCTGCTCAGAGCCCCAGCCCTGTTCCTGCCTCCCTGGGGCTGGGCTTGGGCTCCTGCAGGTGGATGGGCAGCCAAGTTGGGTGCAAGCCTGGCTATACAAACTATAGCCCAGGTACATCAAGGGAAGAAATTCTCAGGAAGCCAGGAAAGGAGGAAACATTTATCGGGGTATGGCTGTAGGGAATCTCCCAGGGAGGTGCCATTTTAGCAAGTGCTTGGGGAGCACTGGGGCTGAACCACCAAAGAGCACAGAGGTCTGCTACACTACGGATTCACTTGTGCCAATGTTTGTTGTCTGGGGGAGGGGGAGCTTTGTGCTTTCCCCCCCTCTCACATCTGTTGGAACCTCACAGGGTGACGAACTCATCACCAGCTGTACCTACAACACGGAGAACAGGAGCAATGCGACAGTGGTGAGTGTGGCAATGGAGGGGTTGAAATCAGTGCAAACTGGGCTGAACCAGAAACAAGGGGGGGGTTGGAAAAGAAGTGAGCCAACAAGGCTATGCTGCCTGCAGCTGGGATGCCAAGGTGTTAATTGAGAAGTAGCATGTGTCACTCTAATTCCCATCACAAACTGTTCCACGGGGGATTAACTGTAATTAAAGAGCAGTGGTATTTTTTTTTTTTTTTGACAGAGCATGTTATTTCTTCCTTTTTCCTAGCAAAAATAAAACACAAAGAGCCTGTCAGAGGTACCATCAACAGGCACAAAGCTAAATATAGCAGAGGGATTACAGGGAATCTGCATTTTAATGTAAAGCACACGATCAGGCCTGAATGGCTGTCCTTGCACAAAGGGCAGTGTGTGCACACAGGTGTGGGCTCAGTGCCCTGCAGCCCCCCCTGCCCTTTCTGCATCCCCTGTGGCTCCAGCACTGCCAGGCTGGATCCTGGCACTGCTGCTGCAGGGACAGGGGTTGTTTCCTGGTGTCGGTGCAAGCGTGCTGCTGTCTGTGCCACAGGGTGGGTTCGGCATCATGGAGGAGATGTGCGTGAATTACGTGCACTACTACCCCCAGACACAACTGGAGCTCTGCAAAAGCACCACGGATCCGGGCTATGTGCAACGCTACTTTAACACCGTCAACAGGTACGGGGTGACTGGAGCAGGAGAAGTGCTGGCATCTTTCCTAGCCGTATTGGAAAAAGAACTGTGAATGTAGGTCTTCAGTGCTGGTTGAGCAGGTCATGGCTGGAAGGAGTCCTACCCCAGAGCAGGTGCCAAGCCCAGGCTTTAAGGCTGGAGCAGTGTGAACCCCTGGGAATGGGGATCCCTCTGGGTCTGGGTTTGGGGCTGTGCTGCACGGCCCAGTGTAAGGGGTCTGCAAAGCACACCATGTGATCCCAGGCAGATGCTGAGCAGCCCTGCAGTGAGATCTGACCTTGCAGGGATTATCCTATGCACAGGCAGGCCGGTGGCCCCAAGTCTTCCGTATGCAGTTTGGAGCCTTTCCAGGTTGAGCTTGAGGCAGGGAGGGATGCTGCACCAGGACATCTCTGCAGCATTTCACGATGGCGTTTCTCCTCCACAGGTTTAATGATGAGGAGGTCTGCATGTGTCCGCGGGTCTCTGTCCCACAGCAGTTCTCCTCCGTCCCTTGGAACACATTCAACAAACAAATACTGAAATCCGTCTACAACTTTGCTCCCATCTCAATGCACTGCAATAAATCCTCAGCTGTGCGCTTCCCGGTACGTAGAGCATTCAGAGCAAAAGGCTGATGTGCAAATGGCAGAAATCTAGGCTGGGGGGAAAGCAGCTCAGCAACACTGCTAGGCTGAGCCCACAGGATGGGTTGGGGCTCTGGTACCTGGAAACGTAGGGCAGGGAGATGCTGCAAAGCCTCAGCATTAAAAGGATACGTGTATAACACGATGGAAAGCGCAGCAATGACAGCAGAGCAGCAAGGTCCCAGGCTGCAGCAAGTGAGGGTTTGCTCAAAAATAACAGCCATAAGCATAAAGATAAAGGAAAGAAGCTGCCTACCTTCAGAAGGCCTCAGCTATGCAGGGATCTCCAAAGAGAAGCCCTCACCTCCACTGCCAGCCCTTAAATGAGGTCTGGGCAGGGGTGGATCCTGGCTCCAGCCCTTCTGGTCACTCAGATACATTGCATACACCTGAGCTGCCCTGGGTTGGCCCTGCCTTCCACCAGGTGCTCAATCACTGCTTCAGGCCCTGACTTTGCATTTCCACTACACTGTGCATGGCTGGATGCAATTAGAGAATGTGCATTTGCATAAAGTGATTTACAGCCCTCTTTGAGCAACCCGGAGTGTTGAAGCATGGTGATATGAAGAACCAAGGAGAAATGTGAGGGGATTTACCAGATTTGGGCCAATCACATCAGGTCCCAGCAGAGTGAGCTCACTGTGTGCTGTATCTGTGCAATCTCCAAGCGTAGATCCACAGCAAAACAAGGAAGACAGAGAGCTGTACAGAAAAACCATGCCCAGCGATGATGCTCGTGACAACATCATCATCACAGATGACATAAATCAATGGAGATTTAAAACCACCAGTGGTGCCTTTCTCCACCAGTTTCTGGTACCATCCTTCAGGGCAGGGCTGGGGGCAGAGGGGTGATGCTGGCACAGTGATGGGACAGGGAGCTGAGCAGCCCTTGCTGCTCCGTTGGTGGCTCAGAGCACGCACAACCCCAAAGCTCTCAGTGCTTCCCTAAGCCTTGAGGTCACAGAAAGCTGCTGTTTTTCCATCTGGTACTCTGCAGCAATGCTGTCCTTCTCCAGCCATCTGGGGAGGGGCTCTCCGCCCCCCTTTACCTCTCCCAGAGTATCCTAACATGGTGCAAGCTCTAAGTTCTGGCCTGATCTGCTTGACGCTACAAGGATTTCATCCTAAAATATAAATTCAATGTTTCTCCTCCTGCTGATGACTCACCTTTACCTCTTTGTCTCCAGACCTCCCTCCTCCTGCTCACTGCAGCTCAGCCTGGCCATGATGGTTCTGTATGAGCAAGGAGCCAAAGCCAGCCCATGCTGAGCCCCCACAGCCCCAGCCCCTGCTCAATCCAGCACATCACATAGGAACTGGATCCTGCCCTGCAGGCTCAGCCCTAAGAACAATCTAAACGTGCCAGGTTGCCCCTTGCAGGCAGCATCCCTGAGAAAGCCACCCCATACACGTGAAATGCTGAAGATTTTCTCCTGGCTGTGGTCACCTTGAGCTCCCATAGCTGTGCCAGCCCTTCCCTGGCTCTGCCCACAGTGTCTCATCCGTGCTGCCATGTCGTGTGTGTAAACAACTGCACTGGCACATTGCAAACGTCACCTCAGCTCCGACCTCCCTGCAGCCTCCATAAGGAGCCTTTCTGAGCACGGTGGGTTGGAAGGACCCGTGGCTTTGAGCTGTCTCTGTTGGCTCTGTGGGTAATGCATTTTGGGGTGGAAGTTCCCCCGTTGTGGTGCTTTTGTGCAATATGGTGCACCACAGACATCTGCTCTGTTCCCGGGATGCGTGGGTGTGCCTGCAATACAAATAATTAGTAATGCCTCATGGGAAAACATCCTGCTCTGGGTTTAAAAACACTTCCAATGTGAAAGATCACTTCATCTTTATAAGCATGTGGAAACGTAGAGTCCCCGTGTACCCAAAACCCTCTGTCTCACAGCATGCAATTCTCTTGCAGGGTCAGTGGGAGAAGCAGCCGCTTCCCAGCATCACCAAGACACTGCGGGAGCCCAAACCTCACTGCCCGCCCACCCCAGAGCCTCGTCCTGCTGTCCCCGTGCCCATCAACCTGGGTCACTTCAGGAGGGGCTGAGCCGCATTCCAGTCCCTGCTGGTGTGTGGGCACCGCGATGGGACGTGGCATGGACAGCCATAGGGAGCACCATCCCATTGCTCCCCGCATCCCTGCCCCAGCTCCTGCCTCCGGAGGGGGTTAGGGCTCATCTCTCCCAGTTCAGAAAGTACTCTGGAGATGGAAAGCACTATATTTAGTGCGTTATTAGCAACCCTGGCTCTGAGTAATGCTGCTTTCCGCCCCCAGAATCATAGCGCTGAGGTTTGCTTTGTGCCGAACCCAGCGTGGCCCCGGGGAAGGGGGGAAAGAAAACATTTTTCCACGGGGAAACTGAGGCACGGAATGCAGACGTGGGAGCAGCGTGGGAGCCTTTCTGTACCTCTCCCATCCCCCCTGTGCACTCCCCTGCGTTGGGGATTATTTGCCTTGATGCGACCAGATGCCAATGGATGGGAACAAATGATACTTCAGCGATGGGACTGAGAGAGGGAGGGGAGGTTTGGGGGAAGGGAAACTGGGAGGGAAGAGACAAACCTTTTGGAAGGAGGAATGACTCCATTAAATATCAAAGTGAGAAATGAAAGAAAAAATGTTTTTTGTTTGGACCACGGAAAGGACCCAGGGTGTCCATCCCACCTGGGGACCCCCATGTGCACACACCAGGCTCTGCCTCCCTTGGTTTGGGGCATGCTTTCCATACACACAACCCCTACACAGCCCTCCAGGATGAAAACTGAGCTTTGGTAGAGAAGACAGCGCTGCATTATCTCAGCAGACACACAGCTAATCCCGGCATCCCCAGGTAGCCAAAGTGAACACACATTTATTAGGACAAATGGGCAGGAGTGTGGCCCCTCAGGGACTGCCATCACATCCTATTCACAGACAAATCCACCCGGATTTTGTTTGTTAATGTTTGCAGCAAAACCAAAGCATTCTGGAGCTCAAACCCTTGCCCATGGCGCTTGTTGCATGAGGTGAAGGGATTGGAATCGGCTCCAAAGAGAATACAAAGCAAGCAGAGCTAGTCAGAGGGAATGAAATGAAAAGCGTGGAGTGTGATTATTTCTTCAGGCAGGTAAAAGCTTCAGCAGAGATCAGGCCCTTGCTGTGCTGTGAAGGATGGAGCGGAGTCCCTCGCCGCCTGTGCTCATTTGTAATTAAAACAGCTCGGTGATGGGGTGAGCAAAGGGACCACGGACCCGTCCCTTTGCTCCCACTGCTGTTGGGGAAGAGGAGGGTGGTTTCCATAGGTTACCTGTGTGGGGCAGAGGTGCTGATGGCTACCAGGGGAGGGCTGGGAGCTGGGGCTGGCAGCTCAGCACCTGCATGGATCCCCCACTCCGTGGTGACCTATGGGATGGTGCCAGCAGTGCACAGGGACCGCAGGGCAGCCCTGCAGCAGCACCGTGACCAGAGAGCTGAGCACACTCTGTGTGGGCCAACACATGTCAAGCTCCTCCAGGTTCAGAGGATGTACAGACACACACATACATGCAGTGAGTGAGCCAGATCCAAGCTGCAGTCGCCTTTGGGATTTTCCATTCTTCTCCAGGGACAGAAGATGGAAATCTCTCCCCAGCTCAGTGTTAAGGGGCTGTGTGGCACCGTCGTGCTTTCCTCATTTCAAAAGCAGAGTGCAAGCCAACGGCACTCCCTGGGGCACCAATTGCTCTCTGGATGCACAGCTCAAAACTTGCCTTTGCTCTTGTGCTGCTGGAAATGGAAAAGGTCAGTGACTGGGACTGAGGAAGATCAGCCCTTCCCACCTCCTGCACAGAGACAGCCCTTCGGCAAAACAAACAGAGCTGAAGTGAGCACGGAATGGTTGGGCACCCTGGGCTCGATTTCTAAAGGGATTTAGGTGACAGTTACCGATGAAGCCAATAGAAGCTCCTGCTTAAAGCCCTTTTGGATAAAACCAATTACGTCGCGGTTCAGAAGAATCCTGCAGCAGGGAGAGCATCCCCTGCCCCTGCTCCTTCCCGAGGGATGTGCAGGGCTGCAACTATTGAGGGGCCACCCATTTACTCCTGTCCCCCACCCACCAGGCTCCCAGGGCACGGCCCCAACCCAGTGACACCCACCAGAATGGGGACAGAGCCCGCAGGATGGCAGGTTTGGAGGTGACGGCTGTGTTAATGGGAGACATTTAGTTTAAAAAATTCATTTCCAGGCAGCGTGAAACGACGTTTAGGGGGAAAAGGGTTTCCAGCAAAGTCAAAAATTGAAACCATTTCATTTGCAGTCAAGCAAAACACTGTTTTCAGGTCGATTAACCCATGGGAAAGAATTATTGCTGTAGTGGTATCGCTTCATTTAGAAAACCCAGGAATAAAACTGTTGGACTTTTTGGAATCTTTTCCTCTTCTTCCCTTCCAATCTGACCCAAATTTACTCAGTGAGTTCACGGCAGACTGCTGGGCAGGGAATGGGGCCATCAGCATCCCCCTCTCCCCATTGCAAGCTCTCAGTAGATGCCCTTCACTCGCTTGTTGTCCGGGTCAAACGGGGACTTGGTGTGTGCCTGGGCAGGGTAGCGCACTCCCATCCTCTCCAGCTCATAGTTTCCACTCCTCACGAAATCCAGTGAGACCTGCAAGGCAGAGAAGCCCCCCGTTAGGCACAGCCAGGCACCGGGGGGCAGCAGGCCCCTCCCACCCCACCCCCTGGCCCCATCTGTGTACCCTCCCCATGCTCAGGGGACTCTCCCATGCTGCTGCACAGCCCGGATTTCTGCACAAAACCAGCTCTGCCATCCCAGGAGGATGCACAGAGAGGAGGAAAGTAGCTTTTTAAAAGCATGGAGCTAAAGAAACCAGTATTTCTTTTTTATTATTCTTATATGGTTTTTTTTCAGCAGCATCCAAGCCAGGTGGGCTCACAAATAGGCTTTGGGTGGGCAGCAGGGGGATGCACACCCAATGGGGTCGGTCCCCACTGTCCCCAGCCAGGCACTGCCTGCAGAACAGGACCACGCTGGCAGCAGGTTGTCCCTGCAGGAAGCGTCCCCTCCTCCAGTACCACCACCCAAGAAGCCTCAATGCAGGGAAAGGTCCCTCCCCACACAGCAACCCTTCGTCATGGCGTAAATCAAGCGGGAGTTAGCACAGGGAGCAGAGAGATTAAGGCTGTGCATTAACATCTGCTTAATGAGCGCTGCGTTCCTCAGGCGGCTGCACAATGAGCTGGCAGGGCTGGGGCCCCGCAAACAGCCCCCGCATGCACAACTGCTCCCTGCGGCGCCTGCAGCTGTCAGCCCCATTGCTGGCCCTATTCTCGGCCCTATAGCCACAGAGATTTCCCTGCAGCAAGGGAAGAGAGGGGAAAGTTGTGATCGATGCGCGCGGCGGGGTGCGCTCAGCGCTGCTGTGCCGCATTGGTGCCTCGCTGCAGGCAGGAGGGGGTTGTCCCCATGCCACCTCCATCCCATCACCTCCGTCACACTGCCTGGGGCAGGCAGGGGTGGCCAGGAGAGAGATGACAGGGAAGGGAGAAATCCAAATATAGGGGGAAATAGTCACCATAGGGATCCCAGAACAGGGTCACCTATTGGAGACTCCACTGCAGCATACCAGAGCCTGCAGCCACCTCCTGGCTATGGGACAGGGACAGTCAGACACCCCTTAAATGCTCTGAAATGCTCCTGCACAGCTCCCAAAGGGAAATGAGCAGCCCTGAGCCCTGCATCCCCCCAGTCAGCACACATCCCCATCCCTCTCCCTGTGTCAAATGGCACAAAGCTGCCCTGGGGAGAGCCCTACTCTGTGCCCCAAAATAGAGAGATGTTGCGCCGGGGGGCTGCAGAGATAGCTCAAACCCTGAACTGCCTGACTCAGGATCGCTGCACTAACACAGGATTAAACATTAAGGCAAGCCAGAGGATTAAACCACAAGCATATGTGCTGCAAGAGGGACAGTCCCAAGGGACATCACCCAGAACCCTCCGTCCCCACGTAGGTTCACAGCTCTCTGTCTATAACACACTGCTTAACAAGGGCACCTGATTTACCAGCCAGGAGTCTCCCAGGGTTAATTAGGAACCTGCCATGCTCCTATTGGCTAGCCGCTCCTATAATGTCAGTTAATTTACCACCTCAATTAAATACTTGCTTGCAATTAACATCTGAGAAAGTGCTGGGGGTGGATAGCAGTGGCAGGGCCACGCTGCATGGCAGTCTGGATGCCACCAGCGAGGACAGTGCAGCAGCTGAGCTGCAGCATCGCTCCTCACAGCGTCCTGTGCCACCCCAACCGTGCACGGGGGAGGGACACGAGGGTGCAATGTCTCGCAACCCAGCTGCCAGCAACATGCTTGTGCATATGGCTTCCAACACGGGTGCTGTGCATCCCTGCCAGCCCCGGGGCGCAGGGAGGGACGTGGCAGTGCCATACTCACGGGTCCCCCCGCAGGATCACGGATGTAACCGTAGGCGATGGTTTTGTCGATGGCAAAGCCAAAATCTGCCCGGCGGATGTGGCCCACCACCTCGCCGTCCCTCCAGATGGCCTCAAGGCCGAACATTGGCACCTTCCTGCAGGGTAAAGGCAGGAAAGAATCAGGTTGGAATGGCACAGAGCAGAGGAAGGGGTTGGAGGTGGCAGCCCCATGTGCTGAGGCTCCCCCTGGTACGGGAGCTGCAGTCCCACAGCCCCCCCTGTTTCTCAGCCAAATCCTCTCCAGCTTGATTCACAAGCCCTCCTGCTGCTCTGGGTGCAACACGATCAACCCACTCCCTGTCACACCGCTTCCAGCTCCCATTAAGTATCTAGCAGGGAATGTGTGGTGGGACTTAAATTAGAGCCTGAATTAGAGCACAGAAAGCAGCTGAGCAGGTGGGAGCTGAGCCCCGTGTGCATGCATGGGGCTGGATGGGAGCACTGCGTGTCTCATCACACTGTCATTGGGTGCTGGGGAGCATGGAAGTGCCCCAGGGCACTGCACTCACTCATCTGTGGTGAAGCAGACGAGGCGGCGGAAGATGCCAGCAGATTTTTGGGCTTCCACAGCCTCCCATCCCAGGAAGGGAATGCTGGATTTGAGCTTGCAGGTGAAGGCCAAGCCTGCTTCCAGCGGTGTGTCATCAGGGCGGAGGTCTGCGTGCCAATGTCTGTACCCTGCAGAGAACAAACAGGGGTCTCCCTGCCTCGGTGAGCAAAAGCTGGAGGCTGGGATAGCAGCCTGCTGGGCATCCCTTGCTTCACTTGGCCTTGGACAAAGCACCCTCAAGAGGAGCCCACAGATGGGAAAGTTGCTCCGGGTGTCCTCCATCCTTACTAGCCCACCCCCATGCTGGGAAAAAGCCATCTGCCCGTTAGGACAGAAGCAAAGCAACAAGTGCTGCCGTAAGGAGAGCCTCAAACCTTTCTCGATGCTGAGGCTGTCGATGGCTCTGTAGCCAGCGTTGGTGATGCCGTGCCGGGCGCCCGCCTCCATCACCGCCTGGTACACCCTGACACAGTCCTCCCGGGGCACGTGCAGCTCCCAGCCCAGCTCACCGACAAAGGACAGCCTCATGGCACGCACCTGCAGAGTACAAAAGCCCCAAACCCCTGAGGACAGAGCAGGGCTGTGCAGCATGGCAGGGACCGTCAGCCAGCAGCAACGCTCCCGCACCAGCCGGGCCTTTGTCTCCCTCTGCTGATCCAGCACACCCTGGGAAAGCCTATGGGCACTGTGTCCTGTGTCCCTGATATCTGCTCTACTGCTGATGGGGCAGAGAAGCCAGATCCCAATGGGACCATCCTGCTGTGAGCTCTCTGTGTGGCACTTCGGGGATGCATTCCACCCCCGGCAGCCGCCTGCTGGCACCCAGGGCTGAACCCAGCATCCCCACCCACACCCTGCCCACCCCATGAGGATGCTCAGCATCCCACAGCAGAGGCAGTGCTCTGTAGCATCGCTCCCAGCAGTGTAATTAACCCAACACTGAATGCACCGAGCCCCAACAAGGCTGCTGCTGCAGGAAACCAGGCATCCTGACAATAAGGCCAAGCCATTTGTTGTAGGAAACCTGTATGCTTGGAAAACTGGGGGTGCTGGGAGTTAGGTTTGCATGGAGAGGAATAGGGGCTGCATACAGGTGTGTAACACACAGAGTAGGCCCAGGGGGAGCCGAGGTTTCAGTTCAGTTTCAAATGGAGCTATGAAATAGCATCAACTCCTGAGTCTTTGAGCAACAGTTCAAAAGCATTCTGAGTATTCTACAAAGCTCAAACCTGAACTTTACCCCGCATCCAGCAGCGAAATTCAAACGGGGCCCTTTTGCTGCTGTTTAATACAATGAGAGACACTATATATATATATATATGTATACATTCACAAACCAATCGGTAATTTCCAGTCATTAACTCTGCAGGAACTCTCCTCTCTCTGCAGCTGATTCTGTTCAACCTCTGTGTTAATGCACAAAAACCTCAGCACTCCCACTTAGAGGTGCTGGGCTGCATTCAGCCCCTCTGAACTCACCCTGAGAGGGCAGGAAAGCTGTTCTTCCTTTAAATCAGGGCATTTGCACTTAAAAGACACCAAAACACTTCTGGGAGCAGTTTCTCCCTTGTAGGACAGGATTACTATTATGCATATATATATAATTTTTTTGCTAACTTGAAGCAAAATGCAAATAAACCAATGACACTCCAGGAGATGAGAACATTGCTACACCTTTCACAGGGATAAGTGGATTATTAGGAGAAGCTGTGAGGCTGGCACAGCTCTTACAAGGGAGGATTGTAGCTTGTCAGCGCTGACGGTGATACGTGGTGTGCTGCAGCAGGGCTGGCTTTAGGGTCCCCCGTGCCACCATCCCCTCCTTGGGAAGCACAGTGGGTTTGGGCACCTGCATGGTGCCACTTTGGAGGATCCATCTGCATTAGGCAAGTCTGTGCCTTACTTAAAGTGCTCTGAGCCCTGGCGAGGCTCTTCCTCACCATCCAAATAGCCGTAATTTGATTTCGCAGCAAGCCCTTCAGCAGCCGCCTGCATTCGAATTAAAGCCACTTTAATTCCCAATGAAAAGTGTCCGTGTGTGTGGCTTAACCCAATTTCACTCCTGTCCCATTCCCTGCTCCAATGGCTGTTGGCACGAAGCTTGTGGCTGCACCCCCAGGCCCACAGTGTCACTGTCCCCATGCACACCCCTGGGGTGGCATCAAGCTCCATCCCATCAGTGCCACCAGCAGCCAACCCCAGCGGGGCATTCTCATAGCAGAGCATGGGAACATTTTGTATGGGGTAACTGTCAATGGGAAGCCAAGGCAAGCCTGCAGAAGGGCTTTCCCTGATACTAACGTTTGCACAATGTTTTGTCACTTTGTGGCCACAGACTCTCCTGTTAAGGGTGTTTCAGGCTACATCAGCACATAACATGGCAGAACCCCCAAGCAGGCATCACCTTTCCCAGGGATGACTTCAGGCAAAGCCCATCCCTGAGAGCAGGGGGGTCTTTTGGGGGTCACAAACCAAGTGAGGAGGAGGAGGAGGAGGAGGAGGAGGAATCCCTGCTGTTATTTTCTTGAGCTGCTTTCAGGAAGAATTGTAGTGAGTTCCAAAATTGCATCATTTCCTACAACACTGCCAGTAAACAAATGGAAGCACTGTTTTCTGCTGCAGCCACTGTTACACCAATGGATGCTGTGTAGAGACCCACGTAACCAGTATCACTGCTCTACTTTAGGTGATTTCTGCCTGACTCTCCAAGTGTATTCTTAACCACTACAGGGGCTTAGCTGGAATTGACTGAGTATGTCAGCAAGCAGCAAAGCAAGAAAATGAGATTCTGTTTCCCAGACGTGCTGTTTTCTTGCTGAATGACAGCCTTGGGAAAAAACAGTATCTGAAAATGCATCGGCTCCCCCTGGGTGGGCAGTGGGGTCGGATCCCCCCCATCACCCCCAGGGCTCAGCCCCTGGCACGTGGCCATCCCCACGTCCCATTGCATAACTGCAGACACGAGCCCCGAAGTCTCAGCAAATGCAAAATGATCCGTGCTTGAACAGAAAGCTTAAGGTTGTCAGACTTCTTCTGTGATCAAATGCACCGACTCCTCGGGCTCCCCAGCCCTTACAGGAGGATGTGACACATTTCATATTAAATTGTCCCTACCTCTTTTTTCTTCTTCTTTTTTAAGGGAAAAGGAAGGGATCTGGAGTGTCAAATAAATCTCTCTATCACCAGTGCTCACCCCTCATCTGCCTGAGGGCCCTCCGCTCCCTCCAGCATCACCAAGCACCAACCACCATGCCCAGTTCCCATTGTGGTTTTTGGCTTTTTCCATCAGAAAACCCCCAAAACCTGGCTGCTCATTGCAGGGGAAGCCATTTCCCATTGAAGACACCTAACAAACCTGTAGGCAATAGGAGATATCCCTTGGGACCCCAAGTGTTGTCCTACCGTGCATCCTGCAGCTTTCACGAGCCTATGGGTGGAGAAGGGGAAGGCCTCGTTGCTGAGGTCGGTGTCCAGCAGCTCTTGCAGCACAGTGCGGCTGTGGGGGAACAGCAAAGCAGAGCTCACTGCTCTCCTTCTGGTGGGCATCACCAACAGTTGCTTTCTCGTCAGGTTGGATATTACGAAAGATTTCTTCTCCAAAAGAGCGGTGAGGAGCTGGCATGGGCTGCCCAGGGAGTGGTGAAGTCACCGTCCCTGGAGGTGTTCAAGAACTGTGGAGATGTGGCACTTGGGGACGTGGTCAGTGGGCACGGTGGGATGGGTTTGGGGTCTTATCCCACGAATGGGGCTCAGGGAAAGAGGCCACAGCCCACTCACCTCAGTGGGCCCTGCAGGCTCATCATGCCCAGCTCCTCTGAGCAGTCAATGAGTTTGCACTGTAGCTTCATGTCCTGCAGCACCGCAGTGATGTGTGACCAGTTGTGCTGAGCCACGGCCCCACCAATGGCCAGGTAGTATCCATCTCCTGGAAAATGACACCCCCCATCCCCAGCAGTGCTTTAAGATCAATGGCACTGCGCTGGGGGTGATACTCTGCTCAGTGTAAGTCGGGATGTGGGGCCGTGAAAAACAGTGCACTTTGAGCAACCCTGCTGGGTGCTGCTCCACTTTTATGCAAGGAGTTCCAAGGGCTGAAGTCAAAGGTAGCATAATGCAAGTGCCCTTGGCCTCCAATTGGCCACAGCAGCCTCACAAATCACCGCATTTGCTTTCCTTTGCATGCAGCTTCCCCAGCATGGTGCAGTTCAGAGACACTGCCCACAGCAGCTCCGCTGATGGAGCTTTTGCCAATTGCCCACGCCCTGGAAATACCTGGGAGAAAACATCATAGAAAGAGAAAACTCTGTCCTTGAGGCCAACAGCAAAAGATCTCAATGCTTTGTCCAACACAGAATCACAGTGTCATGGTGTGGAGGAAGAAAAGAACAATGCATTGGAGCTGGGCTGGAGCTGTGCACGTGGGAGATGGGAGCTGTGTGCTGGGAACCCAACCCCACTGCAGCCCTGTAATGTAACTCCACTGGGGCTCAGGGTTAGGATGGGTAGGCAAGGAGCTGTGCGTGTGAGTATGAAGAGGAATTTCATCTGGTTGATAATCCTGGGTGAAAAATTCCCAAGGATGTGGCTTAGGAGCTGATTATTGCGCGATCGATCTTTGCTCTTCCTTCCCTGCCACTACAAAATTACTCTCTGATATTCTGTCATAACGATAATAAGTGCAGCCACCTACTGTAATTGGAAAAATAGACTCGCTCCTATTCAGCTTCTCCATCACCCGTCAAACCCTGCAGCTCTGCCAACCACTCCCCATCACCCCACTGGCCCCGAGCACATGGGATTAAGGGGCGTGGGATGCCAGGGTGCCACACCACAGCAGCCGGCACAGTGCTGCCAGTGGGGCTGCAGCCCAATTTGGTGCCCTCCTCCCCAGCTGCTCCCTAATGCCATTCCTGCCCTCAGGGTTGGCTGCTCTGCTTCCTTTCAGTTCCCCTTTATGGCAGCTGATAAGGGCCCTGGGAGAGGTCAGAGCACCATCCTGGCCTGAAGAAACCCAATAACACTGATGAGCAGCACAAGCCCCCGGCACAAAGGGGATAATTGGGTTATAGACAGCGAGGGGTGGAAGTGGAAAAAAAACAGGTGGCTGCCATTAGGTAAATGCAATCAGCACTGCGCCCGCGGCCACGCATGGTGCTGAGCACAGCGAGGACAGAGGGCCCAGTGCTGAGCCCATCACTGTGTCTTCCCATCCCCACCGCTGGGAGCATCCTGGGGATGCAGCCGCATGCCTGGCTCAGGCTGGAGGCACAAACCCCATTGCCCCATGCCCAGGGTTTTACCTTGGAAGGCGGGGGCCAGTGGAGAGCTGGGGTCACCGGGGCTGATCCTGCTGACGGTCAGGTCGCTCTCCACCCCGCCACGCTTGTTCAGCATGCAGGTGTACACGGTGCTGCCTGCGGGAGGGACACGCTGCCCACCTGCCCTGCCCAGCACGGGGAGCACCAACACTTATCCCAGTTCCTAAACAAACCAATTACCACCACTGCGCCTGGGTGCACCGTGCCCTACCCAGGGATGGGAGCAAGGCTTTTTCCCCTTAGGGTTGCGTCATGCAACAGAACAAAAGCTGGTTTGGGTCCCCACTGTGTGCTCTGGTTCAGGATGCCCCACGCTCAGCGAGGGGGGCCGGCAGTACCTGGAGCTTTGCTCACGTCAGCACTGAACAGCCAGTTGGCTGCTTTGGTGGCTTCGGGGCCAACCAGGTAGAACTTCCCAAAATAAGACATGTTGAAGAGAGCCAGGGCATTTCTGCACGTCAGGCATTCCTTCTTGATCTAAAATTAAAGCAAACACATTGCTGAAGCCATTCACGTAATGAGGAACACCACCAGGATACACGCCTGGTGCCATTAAAGTTCACTGCAGGGCCTCAAAATATACATGAAAAAATCAGTGTTAAGTGTAACAAGTCAGTGGGTGCCCAGTCTCATTCCTTATGTCAGTAACACAGTGAGAGCTATCGATAATAATAATGATTCATCTGATCAAACCAGGCATTCCTCCCCCCATCTCCATCGGGTCCTTCGCTCTGCACTGCAGTTTGGGGACGCTGAGCTGGCTGGGGAGCCAATGCTCTGCAGATGGAGCTCCCCCAAGATGGTTCCACCTCTTTCCTTTGGGAAAGCAGCAGTAAAACTCACATGGCCTCTTCTGAGCTTTCCAAGCACAAACCAATGTGTTTCGCCTCATTTTTTGGGAACGTTTCCCCCAGCTTTGAGTTTCCATCCCCCTGAGCCCCCCTAACTACCCAAAGGCAGAGTGCTGCAGGGGCTCTGGGGCCTCCACCACCCCCACCAGCTCCAGATGTGCCCCCACACTGCACTCACAATGTTGTGATGTGGTGGAAAGTCGAAGGTGTACTCATCTGCCAGCAGCTGGTTGTAGGTGTAGTCCCTGTGCTGCTCCTGGCTGTAAGCACCGTAATAGTCGTAATCCAGGACCTGGGGAGAAGAGTGAAGATGGGGGGGTGGGGGGTAACAGGGAGAACCGCAAAGCCAAAGGGTGCTCTGCACCATGCAGGGAGAGCAGAGGGTCCTGTGGGACATGGGTGAGCTGGGAGGTCCCCATCTAGATGCCCCTTCCCACAGTTCCTAATGTATAGAAGGGACACCAGTGCCCCCTGTTAGGGGCTGCCTGTTGCAGAGGGACAGGCAGACACGCATAGAACTCCTTCTGCTTACTGTTAGAGTGAATGAATGGATGCTCTCATGGACCTGTTGTGGAGAGATGCACTGCTTTCAGGGCAGCACGTCCCTCACGCTCAGCACTGTGCTTACCGGAGCTGCTCCTCCTGGGCTGAACCAACCTGGGCGCTCCCAGCCGTGCCTCTCCTGGAACACACAGCCCTGCTGGAGCAGCTCCTGTTTGAGATGAAGCCAGAGAAATGGGGAAAGAAAGGTTAAAAGCAGCTCTTTTCTCCAAGCCCTCCTCCAGCCATCTCCAATGCACGCTCAAAACCCAACTCACAACCCTTCAGCATCCAAAATCAGCTCCTGGGGTTGTCCTCTGAACCAGCAGAACCCCCCATTGCCCTATGGACTGGGTGATGTTTGTGTCCCCCTTACAACACAATGAGCACCAAAACCTACATCAAAACCTGCGCCGCACGAATCACTGCTTCGGGGATGCTAAATGCAGAGAGCACCATTCTCCCCAACGATTTCCATAATTATACCCATAACATCAGAGATTCACACAGCAACCTTCTCATTCCTGCTCCGTGCTCTCAGGAAAATCTCTCCGTGCGCAATTAATTAGGGATCCATTAAGATATTTTTGTTGGGTACCTCCATTCGGAAAAGAATAGACTTTGCAGAATATTTCAGCAATGATTCAGTGCCTATTTATAAAACACAGCACATGTTCTGGAGCTGCATGCATAAATACCAGGCTGTCAGTCAAATGGGCATCGCTTATTAGACACACCATTAAAAAATAAATAGCATTCTCGGTGACAGAAAACAACGGGGCTGTCAACCAAACATCGGGGGCCGGTGGGGAGGAATGTCTGTTTTACTGCTCTCTGTTGGAAGAGGGATGCTGCGGTGTGAATTTGCAGCCAGTGGAAAGGGCTCAGCTCCCTGTTGGGCTCTGCCAGTGTTTTTGAGGGCTCTGAGCAATGCGTTGCACTTTTTCATCACCCGTTGACCGGCGCTGTGTTGAGTCTTAGGGGAACACTTGGCATCTCCGCCATCAAACTTCCATTGGGGTCAGCCCACCCCAGCATCGCTGCATTGCGCCGTGGGTGAGCAGTGCAATGCTGACGGATGGGAGCAGGGATGCACGCGGGTGCCCACCTGGTGCAGAGGGTCCTTCCTCATGTTGCGCCCCGCCAGCGGCTCATCGTGGGGGAAGACGACCGAGTAGTTCTTGGCGTAGGACTCGTGGCTCCGCTCCCGGATCCAGCGGTTGTTGTCGGTGAGGGAGCAGTGGAACCTCCTGAAGGGCAGGGAAAGGGGTGGTGGGCATCGGACCCCCGGGCACAGCCTCGCAATGGGAGGTGCTGGCAGGTGTAAAGTCGTGATTTCTACTCCATTTTGTAGGGAGGAGAACAGAGAAACCCAAATCATATCTCTTGCCCATCAAAACGCTCATCCCCATGGCTCTGCCATCCCTGAGCTCTGTCAGATTTACCAGAGCAGGATACAACCCTGCTGGGGAAAAAGAAGAAACGAGAGAAATCGAGGTTACTTCTGCCCTGATTCAGCACTGGGCAAACCTCAGAGAGCTCTTCTTGCACAACCCAGCCTGAAATGCAAGAAGAGGGAGAGAGCCGCGAACATTCCTCGCATTTTTCATCCAATTCTCCCTAGACTGAAATATAAATAAAACCCAAAGCATTTTAAATTTGTTTGACATGCTTTCCTCTTTCCAACAGAAAGATCTCCTTGAAGGAATGTGCCACTTCAGCACGGGCTCGGGGTGTTGTTGCCATACCCTGTGCCATAGACCTGGGATTCCTGGACTGGCACCTCTTGGCTGGTGGCATCTCTCTTGTCCCCATTGCCCAGAGCCCCCAGCTCTGCAGAGCCGCCAGCAGGCAGAAGGCAAGGCAAAACGTAATGTATAGGACCTTTCAGAATGGTATTTTTGGCTTTCTTCCCCACTCTGCCCACATGTGACAGGTGGCAGGGGACACATGGCAGGGGACACATGGCAGGGGATGGCCCCAGCCCTGCCACCACCACCGCACTGCTTTTTGACAGCAGGGAGAGGAGCAACAGCTGCCAGATGAAATATTTACCAGCGAGTGATTTGAGAGGATAAATATTTAAATGTGCAGGAATGGGAGTTATTTAAAGAGGAGCTCGGTAATCATAATTTAAAAAAAATAAATAAATAAGCAACAAAACAGGACTGAGATCAGCTTGACAAGCACAGGAAAGGCAGAGCAGCAGAAGGATGGAGCACCCCAAGGAGCCGGGGCTGTGCATGGCCACAATGCACAATGGCTCAGCAGCTGGCAGAGCACCATTGCTGTTGTGGGGACATGGGGGCATGGGGCTGCTGCCTGTTTTGCAAACCAGTGTAGGTTGGATATGAGCAAAAAGTGTTTTACAATAGGGGCGGTGAGGCATCGGCACAGGTTGCCCAGAGGGGCAGTGGTGCCCCATCCCTGCAGACAGCCAAGGTCAGGTTGGAGGGGCTCTGAGCACCCTGTGGGTGTCCTTAATCACTGCAGGGAGTGGGACCAGATGGCCTTTAAGGGTCCCTTCCAACTCAAACCATTCTGTGAGTCTATGCGTTAGCAGCAGCTCCCATGCTGGCTCCATGGTCTGTTTACCACTGTTCCCATCAAAGCAATGTGATTTTCACAGATCTATCCCTGACAAGCTTGTTGCTGTCACAAGCAGCCCTGCAAGAAAGCCCAAACCCAATCAGACACGATTGAACAAGTCAAAAGCAATTACAGAGCCAACATCTGCACAGCCCAAATCTCCCGGCCCGTGTAGCGCTGCAGAGAGGAAACGCTAATCTTTCTCCAGTTGCAATCATCACCCCCGATTATTAACTTAGAGGATTAGGCACAGCACTAATTGAACAACAACACAACCCAAACATAATTACCCTGTCCTTCCTCATCACTGCAATCTCCTCGCGTCTGATGGAAGCGGTTTGTGTAGAAGCGGAATGAGGCAAATGAGATAAATCCCACGTGTGAATTCATTAAAGCCATGGGCCTAATTGATTCCTGCTTCTCAGGGGACAGGGGCTGTGGCACAGACACTGCTAGACACCTGATTTTGACACCCATCCCCGTGCTCCCCATTGGGTGCCAGCACAGCCTTGCCTGATGTCGTAGCCATACATATCCTTCTCCGGCCGGCCGTGGATGATCCAATGGGCCAGCTCCTTCCCACAGCCTCCTCCCAGCATCATCCCTGGGGAAGAGGTGAGGACACCAATGAGGCCAAGCACCATCGCTGCCGGGGTGCCATGCTCACATTGGGACGCATGCAGTGGGGTTCCCTACGCTCTCTTACCGGCGCTGTTGAAGCCGCAGCCAAGGAAGAAACCTCGGACTTCTGGAGCCTCCCCCATGAGCGGTTTGTGGTCGGCTGTGAACGACTCTGTAGGACAGAGGGAGATGCATCAGCCAGGATCTGCCCTGCAGAGATCCTGCTCTGACCTCATCCTGCTCCTGCCACTGGTGGCTTCATTCCTCTGCATTTCTTTCACTGCTATCGATTCCTGCTGAGCAGTGCCTTGAATTTAAGCTACTCGGTGCAGCCACTGGTGCTGCCCAAGGCTCTTGTCCCCAACACAGCCATCAGCAGCAACCCTGGTGCACCTCCCACACGAGAAGGGCAGAGCAGAACACCCTGCTGCAGATGTGCCATCCTCCCTGCACTGGGACAGTTTGTGCAACCACGTGCAAAATGTGAGCTGGGTCCGCGCTGCACCCAAACTTTGCTCCCATAATCACTGCAGGACTCCTTCGCCGAAGGGCAGCTTTCTGTTCTGCTGGTGAAATATTTACAGCCCAGCAGAAAGAACAAGTGTTTGCTGTCTGCTCCAGCCCTGCCTGATTCCTCTGCTGCAAGCAGACCAGCAGCACCTTTAAATCAAGCAAAGGAGGAGCGCTGACCCTTTGCAAATTACCCCACTGCATTACAAACGCTCTACATCTATCTATAAGCTGTCAGCTGTCTGCTGGAGGCCCCCAGCTCCGCTCACACCGCAATTCAATCAAAGCCAGGGCGCAGCCTCTGCTTTGTGCATGCTGCAGGGCCAGAGACGTGCCCTGCTTTCTCTTTGTGTACAGTCCAGCTCCTTCCCAGGGCTCTCCAGGGTTTCCCTTTAAGTGCTTCAGCAAAAAGGATTTTTTTTTCGGCATGTGGAGGGTTTCAAGGCCAAACCAACTGCTTATGGCTCAGCTTGATGGTGCCATCACCCCCACCTGCTCGGGCTGCAAGGCACTGGAAGTAAACCAAATGCCTTCAGGTCTGATGCCTGGAACCCCACAGTCCCAATAATAATATAAATCTCGGGAAAACAGCAGTCACTACTTGAGAAAATGAATCCCTTCATTCCAAGCTCAGCAGCCCCAGCACCAGCTGGGAACCTTTCTTTGTCCCCCAGCTCTGCACCACAACGAGGCAGGGCTCAGCCTGGTATGCCACCCCCAGGAAGGTGACACCACTGCAGCCCCAGCACAGATGGGTCCTCTCTGTGTCTCCCAGGGTGTGGCAGCCCTTCTTGTGCCCAAGCAGAATGCACACCCACCAGCACTGGCTCTGATCAATGCTCCCACAAACCCCAGAGTCCCACGGCATGGTGCAAGCAAGGGACAAATGGGATGTATGCGCACGGGCTGGATCAGGAATAAGAGCATAGGGAAGTGACAGCATGCAGGGATCTGCAGAGCTGTGTCAGCTCCTGCATTTCCAGCTCATCCCACAGAACTCCCCTCTTCTCTTCGTGGCTCCCAACCCTATCTGCTGGGACCCATAGCCTGAAGGCAGCACATTGGTGCTCCCAGGCACTGCATTACCTGGCCCACAGACAGTGGATTTGATGCCTGTCCTCTCCAGCACCGGCACTCGGTTGATGGCACCTTGGATGTGCTGCATAAAAACATCCCAGTCCAGGTCAAAGAGGCTGAAGGCAAATTTCTCTGATACCTGAAGGTGGGAAACAGGAATCAGAACACAAACTAGAGCGCAGCTGATGGGTGAGAACCTCCCAGCCCTACCAACCTCTGTGGTCACAGAAAATAGAGCCGCTTTGCAGATCCCAGTCTCTGGGTTTTTATGAACAGCTCAGTACAGAGGTGCAAAGCCAGCACCAAACCCAAAGCCCCTGCGTGTCCTGGTGTACATCGTGGACATGGCAGGGAATGGGCATCATCTGGTGAGGGGGGTCCCTCTCCATGGGACAGAGGCATTGAAAAATATAGCTTAAGGGCTGGGGCAGCAGCACAGTAGGGTTAGCCCTGAACCCTGCTTGGTTTCCTCATCACCTGCAGGCCAAAGGGGACGGTGCTCTCCTGAGCTCCCAAAATCAGCCCACAGTCGGTACCCCCAGGCTGGGCAGTGCGGGGCCATAAGGAGCTCACTGCTGCACCCACCCCACTGATGTGGGTCCCCTGCAAACTCGCCTCGCTCCCCCCAGAGCCTCCCAGCACCGCTCACCTCCTCCCAGAAGATGGGGTTTGACTCATAGCCACCCACGGAAAGGGCATCGCCTTGGAGACGGAGATACACCGAGGCATCGTGATCCCGAACGTTCGGCATGTTCTGCAGGAAGGGGGGTGCAGGAGTGAGCCGGGGCTGAGAGCTGCAGCAGCCCCAACAGCCCCATGTGCCCATGAGCCCATCCCCATAGGGATATCCAAGGAGGATGAGCATGCAGCTGGACCACATCCGGCTGCACCACCCTCTGCACTCCCAACCTAACGGGGGAGAGGGAGCTCAGGGAGCCCCAAAATGTGGGTGCTTGATTCCAAGTGGCTCAACGGCTGTGGTCTGATCCCAGACCCTGCTCTGAGCTTGGCTTTGTCCGCCACCCACCTACATAGGAGCAGATAAGAGCACAGCAGCATGCAGTGAACGAGGGATTTGTTCCTGTGAATGATGAATAGGTGAACATTTAGACAGAGCCAATGTATTGTTGTAGGACCTCCTGCATTTCATGTCAACAAATGAAATGAAGTGGATGGAGCAGGATGCACTGGGGCTCACAAGCTGCAGCCTCTGCTCTCTGTTTGCACAGCCCAGCAGAGTTACTGGGATGGAAAGGTGAACAGACAGCAGCACTTGTGAATATGAGGCATCGAGGACTGAAAGCTCCAACTCAGGTTGTGCCAGCAGGATGGAAACTAATTAAAGTGTTACCCTGCAAGCCCTGGCACCAGAGTGAATGAAGTCTGCTTCGGCTCCTGAGCCGTTCTCCATAGCCAGAAGGCTGAACAGATTTCTCAGGGTGGTGCAGAAATGCCTGGAGAGCTACAGCAGCTCTGCTCGTTCAGAAGGTGTTTGGCATCTTTATGAGCGCTGCTTTCAGACACCAACCACGTCAGAGACCCTACAGTAATTCCACTGAGGACAAATAAGTAAATAATAAAGAATGATCCTGCTAGTGGTAACGTCATTAAATACTAAATATGGCTCTAATAAGGCAGGCAGCTGTGCGTGCTACTGGGAGAAGCCGGGGGGTGAATGTAGAACCTGGCCCTGCAGCACAGGAGGGGGTCCTGGAGGACTTGTGGGGCTGGGAGGGGTGGTTCTGTTTCTGACCATCACTGGGGCACACACAGAGGAGCGGTGCAGGACCCACCTGGATACCTTCAATGCGTTCGGTCACCACGTAGGCGTGATGCATCGCCACCAGAGGCACGTGCACACCTGCCAGCCGGCCCAGGGCACGCGCCCACACCCCTGTGGGGACACAGAGCACATCAGATGGGGCACACAGAGCACATCAGCTGGGGGACGTGAGCTTGGTGCACCCCTGGCTCACGTCGTGCAAAGCAGAGCTGTCCCATCCGTACCTGCACAGTTGACCACACAGGGAGTCTGGATGGTCCCATGGGCTGTCTCCACTGCGTGCACCCTCTTCACCCCAAAGTCATCTGTTCTGACCTGGATGCCGGTGACGGGGCAGTTCTCTATGATCTGAGGGTGGAGAAAAAGAGGCAGAGTCAGAGCTGGGATCACCCCTGGCACTGGGGAAGGTGGAGCTCAGCAGGGTTCTGGCCATCTTTCTTTTGGAACAGTGACTCCTCTTACTGCTGACAGTAACACTCCTCTCGATTCCAGGCTCAAACCACACCTCTGTGTGCCCACAGCTGCAGAGGACATTCGTGATGCCCGTGCCTTGCACACGAGGCAATTCCTGCCTTGAGGAGTGGGTTGTGTTAGTGTGCCCTAAACCCAAGGAACCTGCCTTGGGCTCTCATCTTCCTCCTAATGGTCTTCTCTTCATCCTATACTTTCCCTGGGCCTCACAGTTCCTCCCTGCTCTGTCACTGTGACCCAAAGATCTACCAAAGCCCAATAGGACAACATCCTTCAGGGCAAAGATCTGATACTGGAGACAGAGTTGGGGAAGGTGGAGGATGGTAACTGCTCCCAGGGCCAACAGGCATTAATTAGTAATTAGGCATTACCGTAGCACCTCTGGCTGCTGCTGCTCTGGCAAGGGTGGAGCAGGTGCCAGCGGGATCCATGGTGCCGTCTTTGGGGACGTAGAGTGTGCCATACAGGTCATCCACATTCATCAGCGGGTACAGCTCCTTGGTCTGTGCCGGGGTCAGGACGTGTGACTCCACACCGTACACCTTCCCCAGCTGCCAGCAGACAAGAAAACCACGAGTGTGAACACATCCCCTGCTGGAGGACACCCAAGGACATGCTTTGCCCCCCAATCCCCCGCATGGCCCAGGGATGATGTTGCTCAAGGCAAGCCCTCCATCTGGAGGCGGGTGTGATGATCTGCATGGGAATACGGGACGAGGATGCACACAAGCTGCCCTGAAACTGGGAAAACGACATCTGAAAGGGCAAAAAAGGATCAACTTTGGGCTTCATCTTGCCTGATGCCAACCCAATGAACCCCAACAGAGCAGTGCTATGTCCCAGGGGGATGCCGAGGGCTGATCCTACCGACATGAGCCGCTTGTACTCATCGAGGCGCTGCTTGTTGGAGGCGATGAAGAGCCCCCCGTTCTGCACCCAGCCCGTGTGCAGCCCCGTCTCGGCCGGCAGATCGCGGCTCACCACGTCCCGCGTGTGCGCCAGCAGCTCCACCTCCACGTCGCTGGGACGGAGCTGCCACAGCAAACCTATGGGGGACAGCGGGGGACAGAGCCGAGGGGGGCCGAGATGGGAGCTCCGGTGGCCTCGTGGTTCCCTCCCCATCCCGCTCGTGGCACTGTCACCCCGCTGGGGCTCTTGCTCCATCTCGTGGCTACTTTGGAGCGCTACAGATGATGGATTTTTGGCTGGTCGGGTGTTGGATGAATGGGAAAAGGGGGGAGGGGGAGGTGGCCCTATGGAGAATTACCCACAACACCCAAAAATGATTGCTGAGTTAAACTCTTGTAGTTTCCCCCCTCCCTGCCAAAGAAAATTGGCATATGACTAACAAGAATAGCAATGATATTAATAATAGCAATCGTGGAATCGTTACGGTTGGAAAAAGCCCTCTCAGATCCCCCAGCCCACCCCTCCATACCCACTGCCACGTCCCTCAGTGCCACATCTCTGCGCTTATGGGGGACCCCCGGGATGGTGACCCCAGCACTCCCTGTTCAGCTGTGCCACTGCAGCACCGCTCTTTTGGAGAGTAAATGTTCCCCAGCATCCAACCTGCACCTCCCCTGGTGCAGCGTGAGGTCACACACAGCAATAACAGGCTCCCAGCCCTGCAGCTCACCAGCCGTGTGCCAGGTGGTGCCCGCCGTCAGGCGATCCCTCTCCAGCAGGACGACGTTGGTGATGCCCAGCTTGGCCAGGTGATAGGTGGTCTGACAGCCCAGGCTGCCCCCCCCGACCACCACCACTTCAGCCGAGGCCGGGGGTGGTTGGCTGGGCCCCGTGCTCCCATTGCTTTCCTCCTTCAGTGTCTTCTGGTAGGGGACGCTCTTCTCGGCCGTGGGTCCCGTCGCGCTGCTGTAGGGTCGGGGGCTTCTCCAGGGGGCTGGCAGGCGGCACAGGGCGGCCACCCGCAGGGCACAGCTCACGTAGGACATGTCAACCTGCAGAGATCCCAGATGGTGAGCAGGGGTGCCTGGCCAGATGGTCACTACTGGGACGGTGGTGGCATCGGTAATGGCACATCCATGTTGGGCAATGGGTTGAGCAGCACCCAGAGGTGGGCATGGGCTTGGGCTCGGACCCCTGTCCAGCAAGGAACTGAATCCAAACAGCAGTCTCCAAACAGCCTTCAGAGGGGCCCAGCTTACAAAAGGGGCCTGGAAATACACAGGGCGGCTCCTGGGCTCGCTGCCAGCCCGCAGAAACCACCCCTTTTCTGTGTGGGTTTTATTTTTTCCCATGCATTCAAGAGCTACAACAAAGGCGCAAGGTTTGCTCCTTACCAAAAGCAAAAAGAGCATCGGCTGCTGGGAGGGGTGGGGGGGGAACAGGGACAGGCAGATCAAGCCCTCCAGCCCTACACCGTAGACTGGGGACGTGCTTTGGGCACACGGCTTTGGAGCAGTTTGCAGCGGGCTGCAGTGGAGCAGCACGGTTGTGTGCTGCTGCAGAGCTCCCCCCTATGGGACCCCACACACTGCCACCACGCAGAGCTGGGAAATCCCACCAGGAATTCCCACAGAAGACCCGGGACCCACTCACCAGCGACGCTCGCGATGGCCGCGGGACGTCTGCCTTCCTCCGATGCTCTCCTCCTCCTCCTCCTCCTCCTCCCCTTCCGCACCGCCGTCCTCCGGCCCCCGCTGCAAAAACATTAACCAGCTCCAACAGCCAACGGGGCCAACCGCGGCTTCCCCAGCCCTGGATGAGCTCTTACTCCTCCTTGTCGCTCCGCCGCTCAACGGCAAAGTCGGGCAGAATGGAGAAATGCGAAACGGAATGGAACTGTGACTTCTCTTCCCAGCTCGGCGCCCAGCAGAGAGCGGACAGCAGGGCTGGGGGGGCTCACAGCCCACAGGGCTCAGCGGCTGCCAGGGAGCAAACAGAGCGCTCCAACATCTGCCCCTCCCGCCCCGGTTCCCAGCAGTTGTGTTTGAAGAGTGGGGTTAAAAAGGGGTTTGCGACGTTCCCGAGGCAGACCCGAGAGTTCAAAGCAAAGGCGTGAACAGCAGAAGAACCAAAAAATATTAAAAGAAATCATTGAGAAGGGGGAAGAAAAGGTTTAATTTAAGGTTTAATTTAGTTCTCTCTGCACAAAGGTTTCTTGCTCCTCCTGCTCGGGACTCAGCCCTGCTACAAGGGCCTGTCTGGGCAGGAGGTGCAGTGCTTTAAAGGTTTGGATTCTGCTGCCTGGGCTGTGGATTAAGGGGTTCTGCACGTTCAGCATCACCACCCCTGGGAGCCCCCGTTTCTGTGTTGGATACACTGCAGGATGGGCCTGCGTCCAAATGTCCCCACTCTGAAAAGAGCCTGAATAGCAGCAGAGGGGCTCAGTTGTTCAGAATGAGTCCATCTCAGGCATTTCTCTCCTTTTTCTAAAGGACACGAAGAGTTTGTTTTAAAGAGAGAGCCCAAATTCCTCCACCAACCACTCCGAATAACCAGAGATGCAAGCAAGTCAGAACTGCTCGTGGTGGGGTGTTGCTGCCTGGTGGGACAGAGCCGTTTCATCAGTGCATGCTAATTACAAACATGACCTTTGGGTGAGAGGACACCCTGAGCACACCCCGTGTCCTGGACGGACGTACTGCTGTTCTGTGGGTTCCTACGAGCACTGGGGTCAGACAGAGCTGCAGAGCTATAATGAGGGAGGTGCGTGTTTCTGATGGTCAGCATAGTGCAAAGGGAGCACAACCAGCTCAATCCTTCCCCTTAGACTAATTACAAAATAAAGGGGCACGCTGGCTTGCATGCGCCAGCTGGAGTTTTCTAGGTCGTATGAAACACCACGGAGAATGCACAAATGAACCACCCAAGCGTGCTGCACAACTGCAGCTGATCACACTGCCTGTGTGAGGCTGCAGGCACGTGCCATCACCCCGCTGAGCCTGTACGGCCATGCACAGAGCCTGCTCTGCCCTGCATTGCAACCTGAGTTTGACCCTGGAAAGCACCACCACCACTGCCTGACCCTAAGTGGAGTGGATCTGCACCTCAGCACCCCCATACCTCAGTTTCCCCATTTGCAGAGCTGTTGGGGCCCTTGTTCTCAGGTTCTGGATTGCCACCACGTGTGGCTCTTAGGGCAGCCTGCTGTGGGGTGGCAGAGGGAGGTGGCCACGTGCTGGCCGGCCACAGGCCACCAAGTGACAGGGCATGCTCAGGGTCGGCCAGCAGCGCTCTGGGCACGGAGCTGTTTGCAGAGGGCAGCCAGCAAGTGCAGCCAGTGCCGGTGCTGTGTTTGCTCAGAGCAGCACCCTGGCCAGTCCAACTAATGTGGGAGATTATGTCAGCAGCTGCAAAAAGAAAAAAAGATGATAAAATAGAACTTGTGTCCGGGGCAGCCTTCCCCCTCCTGGGGCGCAGGGCTGGAGCCAGCTGGGGGCTGGAGATGGATGCTCCTGTTAATGCCTCGGGGAAGGCTGCTCCTGGTCTGGTTACAGCATATGGCACGGGCTGGGCACGGTGAATAATGCCCCATTTATCCGT
Source organism: Gallus gallus (assembly GCF_016699485.2). NCBI lineage: Eukaryota > Metazoa > Chordata > Aves > Galliformes > Phasianidae > Gallus > Gallus gallus. Next base: position 7,653,566 of record NC_052548.1, read on the forward strand.
GCACACCCTGAGGGGGTCACATGGAGCCACATGGAGCTGCTGGGCACCCAGCACCACCGCGCTGCAGGGCTGCATGTCACCAAGTGCCACCAGGGACGTCCCCAGCAAGGAGCTGGCATGAATGCAGTTTGGCACTCACCTGTTCCACGCTCCAGTGCTGTGCTGTGGGTTTCTGTTGGCGCTCAGGTCGCAGAAATCAGCATTTCATACACGGTGTGTGCTGGAGAGCTTCCCCAAGCCTGAACGGCACCCACAGGGACACGGTTTGTGCTGGGCAGGGGTCTGCAGCTCGGCCAGGGTGACACCCAGCAGAGCTGCGTCCTTCCAACCGCAGCCAGAAGAGCAGGGGAAAATGTTATCCATCCAGTAGCAGGGCAGCTCACAGCGGCATCTCTGGGGTGAAACCTTCCCTTTCCTCCCAAAACACCTCGGACAATTTGTAAGCAAGGCTGGGATTTTTATTTTATCGCTCTGGAAAATGCCACTGCGCGCAGAGCCGGGCGGGATTCGGGAATGTGATCCAAAGAAATGAATGGAAGCTGTGAAAAATCACCCACTCCCTTCTCAGCCACCCCAATGGGAGAGGGACAGCTGCAGAGGAACAGCTGCTGAGAGCTGCCCTGGCTGAACCCCATCGGGTCTGGGGCTGCAGGATGGGATCAGCTGAGCAGTGCAGTTGTGGGTGGGCTGTGGATGCTGACCATCAGGAAGGATCCATCCCCACGAGCACTACGCCCCATAGAAGCCCAAGACAAAACCCAGCCTTCTCGCATGGGTTTATTGGTGATAAAAACCACGGCTTCCAGAAAAATAAAAGGAGCTATCAGCAAAATTACACTTTATTTTTGTTGGGTTTTTTCTTTTTTTTTTTTTTTCATCGTGGGATTTACTTGGATGTATTGTAACTTAAAAAGGTCTGGAAGAACCACATGCAAAAGGGTTTCTAAGTAGCAGCTAAAGATTCTATTCCAGCATTACAAGCTACTCCGAATGATTTCCAAATTGCCAGCTAGAACCTATCCCATAAACAAACAGTTTTACCTTTGGAGCCCTCCACCCGAGCCCGTTCTACCCCCGTTAGTGCAGTGCAAAGGAAAAACCCAAGGAATTTACATATTATTTTCCAACGTATCCCATTGCAATTCTGAGCGGTCCATGACGAACTAAAATATATATACAATTTTCTCACCATCATTAAAAAAAAAAACAAAACCAAACACATTTCCCTTCTTATTCACAGATATATAGCGTGGCAAATGGCTGAAGAATTACTTACAAACGGAAACCATCTTTTCCTTTTTTTTAAACAAGTTTCTTACAACAGTAAACACGAGAGGGAGACCTTACTGGGGGGGTTGGAGCTGGGGGGGCTGTGTAGATGCCACACACACACCTTCTGCAGGGGGAGCACTGCGCCCTTCTGAGGGGGATGCGCCCACTGCAGGCGCAGGGAATCCATCCCAGATGGGGGGGTTTGCATAGGGCTTTAAAAGCATCTGAGGCAGACCTTCGGCCATCAGTTGTTCTCTTGTCTGTGTGTGTCTCACCCACCCTTAGATGTGCCCTCGGGTACACCGGAATTGGGAAATCCAAGCACAGCCCTTCACGCTGCAGCAGGGTGCTGCCTTCCCCTTGTTTGCTGCACCCCAATTTTTGCCCTTGCAGAACATGAACCATTCAGCTCCTTTAGCAAACAGGGCCCCTTGGACACATCCCGTGCTGAGCACCAGTAGCTGGCCTGGAAGAGGTTAGCACCAAACAGTACCTTGCTAAAGCTCCGAGCCCTGCACCGTGCCCCCTCACCCTGCTGGGCACTGCCATGGTGAGCCCAAGGAACCCAACACATTCCCAGCCCTATCCGGAGCCCTGGGCAGCACACTGACCCGGCCCTGGGCTTCTGATCGAGCAAAACAGCCAAGTTTTCAAGTGAACACACCGCCCTTTCCAATGGGAGCCCCAGGCTCTTCCATGTAATCTCTCAAGCTCCGCTGGCAGCAAGGCTGGGATGCAGCACCGCACAGTGCCGGCGTCTCGCAGGGCTGCGCTTGCACCGTGCCCACCTGCAGTGCCAGGGACAGCTTTGGGCACAGCAGCAGCTCCAAATGCCACTTATGCACAGAGACAGGAGGGCATTTCTCGAGGCTCAGAGATAGGAAAGTCGGTCCTACAAACACACACAGACTCACACACATGTATTTGTTCAGAACAGCACTTAGGAAGGAAATTCTGGAGCTGGGTGGCAAAGGCAGTGCCCAGCAGAAGATGCCAGCCCAGCCCTCCAAGCAGCAGCTCTGCCTATGCATTACAGGCTGCAGTGTGGGAAGAACAGAGTGGGATGGATGGAACTCAGGACAAAGTGGCAATGCAGACAGACGGACCTTTCCTTGACAGCAGCAGCGGTAACAGCCTGTGGGAAGAAGAGGGGGCAATGCCCACGGCCCCCAAAAGTGCACACAGCTGGAGAAGAAGAGATGCTTTCACAATGTATTGAGATAAATCGGGACTTCATACCATAGCCCTTACTCATGTGGGTTCGCCCCACTGAGCTCAGTGAGGCGGGACACGTATGGCTGCAGAAGAATGGACATCGCCGAGGTGCTCAATCCATTCTCCCATCCGCTCCTCTGCAGGGACCTGGTGCCCTATGACCCCCAAAACCCACGCGTGGCAAGGCACACCTCCAGCCCTGCAACGCCAGCAGCTCACCCAGTGTCCTGGGCTGCCCCATGCATCCCCAGCACGGCAGTGGGGCTGGGGGTTGGAAGTGAGGAAAGGGGCTCGGGATGCCCACGGGACTTCTTTCCCTCCCATGTCTGTGGTCCAGCTGTGCTCCCCAGCTCACAGCTGTCATCCTTCAGGGATGAGCAGCTCCATTCCTGGTCCCAAGGTGCATACCGACATGATGCAGCCATGGTCCCTCTCCCGAGCCCTGCACGCTCACCTCTGCACCCCCAGGCACAGCCCAGGCTTTCAACCTCACCATTTTAAAACACTTCTAGGAATAATAAGGTCCGGACACCCCCCTGGGGGGCACCACGCAGAGTCCCTCCGCTCTGTCCATTCAGGGGGGCGCGGCTCTCCCAGGAGCAGCCGCCACACAAACGTCATCCGACAGACCACGAATCTTCTACAGACGGAACAGGGCCGGGGCTGGAGGCACCCCGACGCACACACACAACGCTGTACAGAGGAATGGATTTACTAAAGAGTCTGGGGAGAGCGGTGGTGCTCCCGGCAGTGCTGGCGGGCGTGGGGCCGGGCTGCTGGGGCAGCAGCGTGTGGTCTGCAGCGGATCGCTCCGGGCACTCGACGACTTTCCATTGGGCATCCCCAGCATCATTGCACCCCCTCTTCTTCCACGTACGTCGAGGGAAACCAGCCGACCTGAGGGGAGATGGAGAGCTGAGCGGCGGGGAGCAGCAGGGAGCTCCTGCCCCACCTTTGGGGCTGCTCCTCCCTCGCCACATGCTGTTCCCTGAGTTATCTCCACAGCACCAGACCCAGCCACACGGCAGTGATGGGGAGGTGATGCAGCTGTTAGATGCAGCTGCTATCAAAATTTGCACAGTGACCCAGAGCTAGCAACTGTACATTGCCTCAGTATGTGGCTGCAATAAAGAAGGGATCAGGAATGTGTCCCCCAGCGCTGCAAACCCCATGGGACAGCCGGACAAACCATCAGCTTGCTGCTTTCCCCCAGGCCACCAAGCTTTCCAATTGCAGAACCACACCGTTAGTGGGCATGGAGGGGATGGGTCAACGGTTGAACATTAACAATTCTATCATTCTGTGATTAATTTCCTTGCATGCAAGGTTGAGGAAGAGGAGATCTGGACATCACGTGGACCACGTGGTAGAAAGGAGATGGGACAGCGACTGCACAGGGGATGGGACACCAACTGCACGTACCCTCCCGTTGGTTTCCCCCTTCCACCAGCCCTGGTCACCGCCAATCCTGCTGTAGATCTTCACCACGTCGCCCTCCCGCAGCGACAGCTCCCGCATGTCCCGCGCTGCAAAGTTGTAGCGTGCCACTGCTGTCCCTATGACCCGTGGGGTGAACACTGCAGGGGGACAAAGCCAAGTGTTGGGAGTGGCCCCCACCACGCGGAGCAGCCGAAGCCTGGGGAAAGCTCCATGGGGTTCAACCTGGGTTTTCCACCACGGCACTGGCTTCCATTGCAATGCCGTGACCTGGATCAGCTCTGGTCTCATCTGAAATGGGGTGGTCAGGGGTGAAGTGGATCCTGTTGAGCTCATAGAGCCCTGTGGTCAGAGCTGGGACAGCCCTCTGGCTGCCCAGGAGGGGCTGCGACCCATTGGTGGGCACTGCTGGGGCAATTTGGTGAGAAGGGAAGGCGGTGGCAGAAGGAAAGATTTCAAAGGAATTGACAATTATTCATGGTGGAATCATGGAAAAATCCCTTTCCACCATTTATAACTCCTGATGGGGCCACCGTGCCAAAAGGGGGTTGACAAGTCAGCTTGTGTTTGAACCACCTCAAAACTGGGACTGGATGCTCCTAGAGATGTTGAGCAGTGCATCTCCATTGCTTCGTGCAGGGAAGTGCAGGGCGTGGGGAGGAGGCTGCTGGAGAACTGCACACAGAGGAGCAGTGGGGATGGGCTGGAGGAGAGGGAGAGAGGTACAGGACAGGCCCCATCACCGCAGGGTGCTCCTGGGCAAGCAGAGCGGGGGGGGGAGGGTTCTTTTTGTGGAGTTTGCAAAATGAGAAGAAAAAGAAATAAGCACCTTGAAGGAATAACGGGTTTTGGTCAAATGACCCTTTCGGTCCTGGGATTTTTGAGTATTAATTAATGGTTTGTTTTAATTTTGCAAACCAAGGTTGAACTAAGCTCGAGGAAAAGCTTTGCCCAGATTTCCAGCTCTCGGGATGGAAGGAGATGAGGATGGCGATGGAGGAGAGGCGGACACACAGCATGCAATCATCCATCCCTACCAGGCTGGAGAATGGAGCAAGAACCACGACAGCTTTGAGCTCTTTTATCAGGAGCTTGCTCAGAGCCCGCTTCAGCACAGAGTTTGTATGCACTTAAAGGACCCCAAATTCCCACTTGTGTTCTACCACCCTGAAAGGTTGTGTTCCCAAACACAGCTTTGGGGAGAACTGTGGCTCAGCAGATGGTTTTGCCTGTCCAGCATAAAGAAAATGCTGGGAAATAAAAGCATAAAAAGGACACATTTTTGCTCTGATCCCTTAGAAACAGGGAGGAAAACACTGGTCTGTAATGCATTTAAAGCCAGAACTCCACTGTGGGGAGCCCAAGCCCCAGACACACTTACAGCCCAGGTTTCCCACCCCCTTAGCACAGTTCTGAGCAGGCTGAGATCCCAGAGCTCAAAAACTGCTGGACGCTGAGATGTCCTCCTTAGCCAGCAAGGACAACCAGGCTGGAAGATGGTGTGATGCCAATGTTCCTTTAGTGAAACACACGGGATGAGCAAGTCGAGCTTGAAGTACATCATGAGATCCCAATGCGCTGGAGTTCTTCATTAATTTAAGCACCCTTTCTCAACAGCAACAGCTCCAATCAATCCAAAAAAGCTCCTGCTTTGGTTTTTAGGGTGAGCATTTGCTTTTGGCAAAGCCATGATTTATTCACTTGTTTCCAGGCTGAGACCCTGGCAGGGCATGGCCGGGGCCCCCTGAACTGCCTGTGGGTGCAGAAGGGACAGCGGGGACCATGCAGGTCCCATTGTGATGGCTTTCAAGCTGGGGATGCTGTGGGTCTCTCCATGGGGTACCTGACCAGAAGGGACTGGAGGAGCTCTGAGAAGAAAAGTTGAGGCCCTGAGGACTGAGAAAAGAAAAGTTGTAGGAAGCACAGGAGGCTGCAAAGAGGTTAGAGAGAAACAGAAAGATGCAGAACACACATTAAAAAGGAAATTAAAATAAAATAAAATCATAATGCACAACGCTGTAAAAGCCAATGGGGAAATAGAGGGCAATGCATGCAGAGCTCACACGCTCAGAACTGGGACAGCCATGGCAGGTGCAGCCACGGCCCAGGGCACAGGGCTGTACACAGCTGGAAAAGGTGTCTGATCAACTGTTAAGAACTGCTTTCCATTGGTAGCACTTCTATAATATATCATGGAAAAGGTTTTAAAATAATTTTTTCCCCAATTTCTGCTCTCGGCCTTTGAGACAAACCCGAATGCTTTGCAACAGCACACATTTTGCTCTCCATTTGCTCTGATTTCCTTCAGTTTTTTTTTCTCGCTTTTTGGCTCAGATTTTCCATTTCCCCCATCAGCCCCATTAAAGGACTCCCTCTGGGATTCAGATCCCACCAGGGACACAGGAACCAGACCCCCACACACAAGCTGACGTGGGCAGGACAGCCACAATGCACCCAACCAAAGCTGCCACGCATCTCTTCGCGCTCAGCAAATCTCTGCTGAGCACGGCAGGGCAGCTCAAGGGGGGAAGGCAGCAAAGAGCTGCCGGGAGGCTGCGGGTCCCCATTCACACCGAGCCCACGCCCCACAGAACGGGTGAGGTTTCCCATTGGGAGCGCAGCACTGAGGCTGAGATGGGTCCTACCTGGAGAGCGGGTGAAGGTCCTGGAGGTAGAGCGTTCCCGTGACTTGTATGGGTACTTGAGCGTCGTGTCCAGCTGCTTGAAGCTCTCCTTCAGCGAATGGTTCTGGTAGTACTCCACCAACTCCTGCAAAGCACGGGGGGACATGGCTGGGAGATGCTCTGCAGGACCGGCGTCGACCCACAATGTGCCCAAAGGGCCTTCAAGGACGTACCAACAAGCTTTCAAACTTCTTGGCTTCTGTGATGTGGATCCAGTTGTCCTTCTCCACCACCTTGATGTGCTTCACTTCTTCGTTGAACCTATGACGGGACGCAAAGGCGCTCAGCAAAAGGCATGCTCGTGCTGTGGGGTCATGCTCCGTGTGCCCTACAAGGCTGCACTCACTTGATGCTGATGGCAAAGCGCTCAGCCTCGGCCGGCCGCTCGCGGATCAGGTAGGTGCCGCTGACGTGGGCCTTCAGCAGGTTGTCCGTCTGCTGCCGCTCCATGTTCCCTGCAAACCTGAGCCAGAGGGGCTGAGCATCCCGCCCTCCTTGGGGACAGCTGCCTCTCCAGGCTGTTTCCTGAGCTAGGATTCGGCTTCCTTCAAGCTCTGGTGTATTTTAGGCAAAAAGGTGCATCTCTCTTATGAAAGGTGTGAAGGTTGGGAGAGTAGAGAAACGGATCCAATAATTCAGAGGCAGAATCAGCCACTGCCACTGAATAAAGAGCAATGGGCTATGCAGTTTGAAGGGCATTCCAAGCGATGGAACATCCCCTACGAGGACAGGCTGAGGCCAGGGTGGACCTTGAGCACCATAGAGGAGCTGTAGGTGTCCCGGTTCAGTGCAGGGAGTAGCACCAGATGACCCTTAAAGGATCCTTCTGACTCAAATGGTTCTCTGATTCTAAGTCCCCTGTGTTTCCAGGGGGCCTAGAAAACCCCACTGGCTGGGAATTGGTCCCCAGAGGAAGGAGGCTTCAATGGGAGCTGGAATAACTAGGACTCATGGTAATTTAGACTCATGAACTTGAAATCCTAGATGGTGCCAGTGGGAAGAGGCAAGGGAAAAGGGAAGCAAAACCTCTCCTGCCAAGGCAGAACTTGCATCTTCCCTTCCCAAGTCACTTTCTCAACGATGAAATCCCCATGGGCACCATGGGTTACAATGCCTGGACACTGAGGTGCGCCCACAGCTCTGTGTTGGCACAGGTTGATGACAAAGCAGGAATTAAAACCAAAGCTGACACATCCCAGTGCAACTCACCATGGGTACACCGTATAGTCGATCTCCCGCGACGGTGGACGACTGTTGGGAGGCTGCAAAGAGAGCACTGCTCGTTACTGCCCTGCACTTAACGAGGTGCTCCTATCCATGGGAGGGGTTCTGCCTGCCAGGCAGCTTCACAGCCACCAGCTCTGGTGGTGCAGGGCAGTGTTAAGGACGAGTGCTTCTCCCTCAGCCTCCCCACCCAAAGGAGCTGTGGATGAATGTGCTGTGCTTTTTTCCTTTATTTAAGCCTTTTTTAAATTGGGAAGTAAGCTGGCAGCACTGCTGCATGTAGCGAAAAAGGATTGGGGAGAGCCAAAGGCCCTTCAGGGCATCTCATACCCCCCGGAATGCAGCAGGAACCCCCCTCAACAGACCCAAAGCCACACACGTACCCTGGCATCCACGGGACAGGGCTTTACAGACGAGCTGGGGAAATAACCCGACTTCTTGGTCTGCAGCAGCCGCCCCTGCAGAGCACAGAGCTGGGGATCAGCAGGGTGCACAGAGGAGCAATATAGGCATGAGGACCAACCCAAGCACCGTGCAGCCCCAGCCCGTCCCCGCACTATAGAAGATGTGACAAAGGAAAGGGACAATGCAGATGACAACGGCACAAGACATGCCAGCAGCTCCCCAAGGGAAGGACCCTCACCTCCCACCATGGCGAGTCGGGGTCTCCCCTCAGCAGCTCAATCACGTCTCCGATTTGGAACGTCAGCACCGGCTTGCCAGGCGGCGCAGGGTTCCCGTGGTAGTTCTGCACTGCCACCATTTTAGGACCTGGGGGAGATGCAAAGCAGTTTCATCCCTGCTAAGGAAAAGCAAAACGGCAATAACCTCCCACCTCCTGCTGCTCCTTGACCTGTGAACCGCAAATCTAATGGCGGCAGCAGGCAGGAATTTGGGGCAGAAAGCATGAAAATGAAAGGGATCAGCAAAATGCCTGCAACCATGTGCTCTGTGCTGGGCATCAGCGGGGCCCGGAAAGCACCTCTCCACCCCAGTGGTTTGCAGCCAAAGTCCAGTTGTTTTTTAATTAATCACGCATTAAATAGAACTACCCAGAGTGCTCTACAACTACTGTGTTTGTCTTCAGATTGCTTCCCCACCTCTGCTGCCAGCTGCCTCTCCCCACCCACTGGGAGCACCGTGCTGCGTTTCCAAACCAGTGATCTGATTCGGTTTCTTTTTGCCAGGCCTGGTTTTCCTTTCGACAGGAAAAGCACAAAAACAAATTGTTCCTTCTTCTTCGAGATAGAAGGCAGGGCAGCCCAGCACTCCGACCAAATAAAAGAAATATACAGATGAGGTTGCAGCAACCACAGTGACTCAGGTTCCCACCAGAGGGCAGCGCATCATGCATGGGCATGGGCATGTTCCATCACTACCAAGCTGCTCATCATGTGTGGGCATAGAGATGTACCATCACTACCAAGCTGATCTGCCAGGCAGAGTGTGGCTTGCTTTAGAAGAAGCTGTCTGTGCACTCCTCTGTCTGAGCAGGGAGTTATTGAGAGGCAGTGCAAAAGCCTCGGGGAACAGGAGGAGAGCTCTGGGCATCCCATCCCATTCCTGCAGCAATCAGCACTTATTTCCAGTCTCAAAAGGAGCCTTCCCCACATCCCATGTGCTCAAGCCTCTATGACACCTCCAGCTGCAACCAAGATGCCCTCTTGCAATGCAGCAGTGCCCTTACCAGGTCCGGCACTCAGCAAGTCCTGCAAAGAGAGAGGAAAAATTCCCATGAGGATGCAGCAGTCCTAGCACTCCCAATCTGAAAACATCAGGATAGGAAACCTCCCTGGCTCTGCTGGGTGCTGGCACCTTCTGAAGTCCACGGTGCCATGCAGACTGGGCCACTTTTAGCCATCAGTCTCTGGTCCTGCCCCCAATTACTGGGACCCCTGAGACCTCTGCCAGTGCCCCACCACGAGCTGAGCACCAGGCCAGGAAAGGACACAGGGAGGGATGTGGGGAAAGGGTCCTCAAACAACGTACCTGGTCTGCTGAAGAACCTGCAAGAGAAATGTTGAAAGTGGCTGTTAGTTTATCAGGCAGCAAACCCATTCTCTGCTTCTCTTGATGCCATGAGGATCCATAAAGCAGCATCGACACCTGACCAAGGAGGGCCGTGGGGTCACCCCTCAGCTCCACACTCGGTGGGAGGGGATCAGCCCTGGGCACGGATTCCTCACTTGCACCAAGCTCTGAGACTTCTTCCCCATTCCATCCCCAAACACAGCCCCTCTGATGCTGCTCCATGAAAACCCCCCACGGCACAGAGCACCAGCGCTGCGCTGGGTCACCACAGGAGAGCCGGGGTTAGTTTGAAGCCAGGGATCTCTCCTTGATTTTTGGTGGTTTGGTCAGTTCATTTGCTTATGAAACCACCAGCCCCTCTGAGCTGCAGCCCTGGGAGGCGGTTGACAGTATCATCAGATGTTTTTTAGGTGTTAACAAGCAGCTGATAGCACTTTAGGGGGAAGAACTTCGGGATCATTCACATCCATTAACCTCAATGCCATAAGCTGCTGACGGGGCCAAGTAACTCACCCATCTTGCAGGGAGGAATGATTTCCAGGCACTCTTTGTGAGCACCAGCTCCACATTTTGGGCAGAGATAGCCCTGGTAGAACGTTCCTCTGTGCAAAAGGAGGTCACAAGGTGTTAGTTCAGCCCCTATCCCTGTCTGTTTGCAAATGCAGAACAGCAAGAAGTGCACGGCTCACCTTAGGAACATCTTGCATGCTTTGCAGTTGGTGGTCTTTTCAAACGTGTACATCTGGAAGCTGTGGTGGTTTGCATTGGCTTTCTCTGGCTTTATGTTGGACCTGCAGGAAGGAGTGGGGTTACTGACCTGCCCCTATCACCCGTTCTGTGCTCATGGCCACTCACCATGGGGGCTGTTTGCATTTCGGTCAAGGTTTGGAAACAGGCTTTGGGGCAAACACTTGGGTGGATGCCTTCATGCTGGGCCCTGCCTCTCTTTGCATGGAATCCCACCTTGCCAGCTCATGGGAGCTTTGCTACCAGAGCTGCTCTCCAATACCCGGCAGCCCAATGCTCCTTGCCCCGCGCCCGGTGCTCACATTGCCATTTCAAACTGCTCCATCCACTTCCTCTTCATCTCCTCTGTCTTGCAGAAGAACTGGAAGCCCTGCTTTCCCTGCAGGTGGATCAGGTAGAAGCCGTACGACCACTGCAGAAGGAAACAAGAAGCGATCACACTGCTGTGCTCCCAGCACCTGAGCAGCAATGAGCTTTTATTCACACTTCTCGAGAGCTGCTCTCAGCGCCCGCCCCTTTTCTCTGCACCTTTGCAAGGATAACAGTAGGGAAGGAGGAAGAACAACTCCGTATCTCTACAGCACATCACAGTTAATGATGCCTGAATCGGCCCTGCACTGCGCACTAGGGCCAAATGGGATTTTATGGTGGCAGATGAGAGAAGTGGGATTTTTCTGCTCCAGTGGATCCTCCCCAGCCATTATCTCTCTCCCTGACAACAACTGACAGCCCAGGAGGAACATCTGACCTGCCCAACACACATATGCTCTGCCTGTCTCATTACGACACTGCACAGAAAAACATGAGAGAAAACTGTGTGCTTTGCTTACCATTTTTCCATGAGACTGGAAAGCATGGGAGAGCAACGAGGAAATATATTGCATTAAAACACAAAGCTAGCAGCATTTCTTCAGCATCCAAGTGGCAAAACTGGCTTTTCACACCCAGTGTCATGTGCCCCATCCATACAACATCTACCTGCACACAAGTCCCTGCCTCTCTGCTAGCTGGACACCAGCAAAATGCTGCTTCTTCGGGGGCAGCTGCACTCATTGAGCTGATTTTGGCAAGCTGGCAGCAGGGCTGGCATCCCCTTGCCTCCCTCTCCCTCCTCCCTCCCATCCATCCTCTCCAGGGCTGTTTTGCACAGACGGAGGTCAGAGGATCAAGCCCAGCCCTGTACACCTAAGCATTTCCCAACTCTCTGTAAGGCTGCCCTGCCAGCTCAGTGTTTGTGTTCCAGTATTTTGCAAGCTCTGTTTCTATTTAAAAAGGCTGCTGGGAATGTGCTACCCAAGGACTGGCCAGAGCAGCTCCAGAATGCTCTCTGGCAGAGCTGATCTCTGCTCCACCTACCTTCTTAATGTCCTTGTTGTTCATAGGGTCATCGGTCATCTTGTGGAAGAGCAGCTCGATTATTTCTTTCAGCTCATAATTGTATCCTTTCCTTTTGCAGACGATCACCACTTTATCAAATAAAAATAAATACCTGCCCAAAGCAAGCAAACAAGCAAGCTGGTTAAGCAAGCAAACTGAGGTCCCCATTCTGGGGGAGCACTTGGAGAGCTCTGCAGAGCATCCCCAGCTGGGGCAGCTCTGTGTGCTGTGATTTCACACTGATGGTGCTTGCTGTCACTGTGCACTCCTACGACTTCCAACACAGAGCAGCAGTTGCAAGCCAGCTCCTCTGGCCGTCACCCTAGCAGGGACGTGCTTTGTTGGGGATTAATGTACCTAGCACGTTTCTCTCTCAGGAGAATGCTGCTGCTCTCTCACCTGTCCTGCTTGGTGTGGTTCACGATGGAGCGGACCTTCAGCTCACCGTCTATCTTCGGCCTCCCAAACTCCTCCAGCTTCACTTGCTGCAGGAAAGCAATGCATGGGTGAGACCTGCAGCCAGGGCTGGGCTCAGGAACACCAAAACCCAACCTCCCCGGGTGCAGGACCCCGACCTGGGCATCAGGAGGGCACACATCCCAGGGCAGGGCTCACAGACCCAGGAATTTTTGCAAGATTTGGGATCCAGAATGCAAAAGCCCACCAATAATTTTGGGTTTCCTACAAAAAGCAGAGCCAGGGCTCTTTACTTTTGATTCCCATCCTGAATCAAGACTGGGGATTTGGGGCAGGCTGGCGTCCAACCCAATGGTTTGGTCAGGTGGGTTTTCAGCTCCAAAGCCTTCATGCATTGTTGAGCCCCACGCAGCAGCTCGCTTGCATATTGCTTACAGGGAAAAACCACAGTGAAGAGGCACCACTCGTCAGGAGAACGAAGATAAAAAAGAAATACTGTATGCAGCTGTGTGCACAGCCTGCACTCATCTCATCACTGTGCCACGTGGGCTCTGTATACACAACACCAACCACTCCACAACTTCCAGTCCCGTGCAACAAAAGGAAAGGCTGAGCGGAACGTGCGTGGGATCCATCAGCAGACAGAGCCACTGCTTTGTTAACAGCTCATCTCCCACACATCAAACCTGCTGCAGGAGGGAGGGAGCTGCTCGGTGCCCCCATTTGCATTCATGGCCTGATGGAGCACGCTGCCTGATTGTTCACATGGATCGGGATTACCACGGCTGCTTCAAAACCCACGGGCTGCAATGGCCCGTATCCTGCTTGAGAATTTTTGCAGGTTTCTCTATAAAATTCAGGCTTTTCTCTCCATCTGTTAAATAATCATCAATTTGGAGTTTATTGTTCTCAAACAAAGCCCAGGCTCAAAGAACCCAAAGCCACCATACGTTTGGGAAGCCCTCAGGGTGGGCACGGCTGAACATCTTCCCTCCCTCAGCCCTTTTGGAGCACCTCAGGTGTCAGACCCCAAACTGCATTACCCCAATGTAAAGTGTGACTGCAGAGCAGCTGCGCCCACAGCTGCCCAGCCCTCCCCTCCCCTTTTGTACCCCAAATGGGGGATAAAGCTTGTCAGCCTGCAGCTCTGAGCATTAAATGGATGGGCTTCTTCAGGGCTATGAGCACACAAGTGATAGGGCACGGAAGGTTGGCTGGCGCATGGCAATGGGACTGCGTGTTTGAGACCTCTGGAGTTTGGAAGATGAGATTCTCCTTAAAATACATTCTCAGGAAGAGTGGTCAGGCATTGACATAGGCTGCCCAGGGAAGTGGGGGAGTCCCCATCCCCGGAGGTGGTCCAGAACTGCAGAGATGTGGCACTGGGCCATGGTCAGTGGGCACGGTGTGATGGGTTGGGGCTGGGAATCTTAGAAGTCCTTTCCAACCTTAATGAGTCTGTGACCTCCTTGAGATTTTGGGATGAGGTGTGTACTGTATGTGCCGTTTTCCAGATGGGCTTTGTTATGCTTTTCAAGAGCAGGAACGTCTCGTCTACCATTCTGCCTTACTAATTCCAACAGAACACTGACATTAGATAGCAGACAGATACCTGTTCTGGGGGAGTTCTTGGATTCCCTTCTATACTGATAACACGAGAAAGTTGGAGGGATGTTTTCAGTGTTTTCATCCACTCTATTTCACAGCCAATTTGTTTTTTCTTCTTTGATAAAGCCACCACTTTGGTACCAACAGCCACAACATTACCAATGGTCAGGGACCATACAAACACACAGCAATCTTATGTGAGGCAGCACATCGGATTCAGCAATAATTGCACAGAAAAAAAAAAGCAGATGTGTTAATAGCCATCAAATCCAAGTTGGGAGCGAGAGGAGGATCCTCCAACTTACCAGATTTTCTATAGAGCTCTGAAATTCGCTGATCTTTTTCAACGTCTCTTTGTCTCTCTTTACCTCGTTTATGTACATGGCCAAGTCCTTAAAAGAAAAGTGAGCGTTGGTTTTTATTTTCCCAATAGAACCAACACCTTCCATACAGCAGCCGGGCTGCGATCCCACTCCTTCTCCTCGTGTGCGTTTGGGAGCTGGACCAGGAACAGCTCTGCAGGAACCCACACAGCACAGGATGCTGCACCCACAGACACCTCCAGAAGAAAAGCAGCCCAACAGACTTCTGCTGTATTACAAGCCCAGGGACTATAAGTGAAGCAAAGGAGCCCATGTTGGCACCCATCGAGGTTGCCTGCGCCTCTGGGCTGCATCCCAGCGCCTCGGGGTGCGCCGTGCTGGCACTGCAGGAACATTTCTGCTGCAGTTTCTCCCATTTCCCAGAAGAGGGCAATGCACGAACCCAGTAACCCAACGCATGGCACGTATCTGCTGTGAGCCCCAGCAGCAAGCACCTCAGCTCTGTCACCCTAATTCCCTCCATCCCCCCGGGCAAAGAGCTCTGAGCCACTCTTCATCATCAAAACCTCTGCACTATAAGAGGATTTCCAACCACACAAAGATGATTTTGTAAAATAAGGAGACACTCTGTGGTGCTTGCTCTTCTCTGAAAGAAATCCTCTGCTTGCCCAAATGTCGACCCAAAGAGAAAGAGCCCTTCAACTACAACTTCTTACGTCCTTCCGACCACATCTCCCTGTTTTCTTATCTCCCTGCCTCCTCGTCCTCAACGAGAGCTCCTTGTCAGCATGGATTAAATCTGAGAGCAGAATTTTTTACGACACCCCCTCCAGGCGAGACCTTCCCCAGCTTCCCAACGCAGGAAGGGTTAATCACAGACGATAATCACTGATTGAAATGACAATACTTATAACATCACAAAACACCCAGGCCAGGGATGGTTATGAAGAGCGACAGAAGTGGAAGCCTCACGGAAGGAGGTCGGCATCCTCCATCAGTGCTCGGGTGTTCCCTCCTGCTCAGCAGACCGTCGCGTGTGCAAAAGGGAAACCCAATTCCAGGACTGCTGGTGACCTGAAGCAGCAGCATGCAGGCTGTAGGGTTGTCCCCATCCCCTGGGGTTCAGCCCTGTGTGCTCAGGTGTAGGGACGATGCAAGCACCACGCGCGGCCTCTGGGTGCTACTCCTGCCCCTGCCCTGTGCTAGTGGTGACATATGCAAAGTGAAAGGGAGTGAAGCCCTTTGGGAAGGGCAGCTCCAGTTGTGGATACCCACCCCCTGCACAGCTCACCCCACAGGGCACTGATGTCTGCCAGCAAAGGAGACAGAAAGGCTGGAATCTTGATGGAGAGCACTACTTGTAAGTTAAGCCCTGGTTTACAAATCAATTAAAATCAAACTGCTCTGCTTCCTATGCCCCCTGGCTAGCCCAGCACTTTGTGATGGGGCAAGGAAAGCAAACAAACCTCTCTGATGGCTATTGGCAGCTTCCTCCCAAAAATGCTGACTCTGCAGCAGAGGCTGCATCCATTTATTTATGAGCAGCAGCAGCAGTGGGTGCTGCATTACGAGGCCATAAGCAGGGTTTCGCAGCTGTCACCAGGTCTGCTGCTTTGTCTCATCAGCCAGGAAGGACATTTTCAGGGGAGGGGGGGGTTTGTGGCACCAGAGGGAATCCCTTCTCCCACTCCCAGCATGGTTGTTTGAGGCTGTACTGTTCAGCAGTGGAATGGGAATGCAGTGTCCTTCAGTCCTAACTAGAACGACCTACATATGGGCTTGGATTGGCTAAAAAGGTCACCAAAGTTACGTAACTGTAGGAAATGCAGTGTCATTAAAAAGCTGAGGCTCAAGAGGTAGAAAACAAAGTGACCTCAGAGCAAACAAGCGAGGCCAGGGATGAACCCTGCAATGCTCTCGAGAGAGAAAACCTGGATTTAATGGGCATCTTCCGACCAAATTCTGCTGACGATGATCCTGCTGTGAGCTTGGAGTGCACCAGGGGGTGTATCCCATCGAACAGCAACCCACACATCCACACACACGTGCCCTAACGGAGAGCTGCCTTCCCCAGGATGCTGGGCTGTCTGTCCACCCACGGGTCTGCTGTACCTGCATTGCTTCCAGAGCCTCCTTCAGCTGTTGCTTCTCGGGCCGGTCTGACGAGTGGCTGAGCAGCTCCTGAAACACAAAAGCACGTGGGTGTACGGGAAAGCACCAGCATCAATCTGCAGGGCTGCAGCTGCTGTGCCAGCAACGGGACGGGGCTGGAGCCAACGTGCTGGTGCTGCCGAGCTCCCTTACGCGGAGCTGACGGCAGGAATTTCACACATAATCAGATTATATGCAAGCTTATTTTATATTCATTAACTGCCTCTCGTGGCTAACAAGTGCAGCATTACCCCAGGTCACCGTGCTTTAAGAGACGGCACAAATATTGCGGCGCGTTGAGGAGCTCTCGTGATTATTTCATTTGAAAAGGGGAGAACAAATCCTCCCCGTGCATCTGGCAACGCTTTGCTCTCCAGCATCAAAGCCTGAAGTTGCTACACCGACCGGGATGGCAGCTGGAGAGAAGTGCTGAAGCTGGAATGCTTACTTTTAACAGGAGGTGGTATTTCAGAACTCTCTGCATGGGAACCACCAGCAGATCCTGCAGCTTAAATTTCCCATCCTGAACCTTCAGCGTGCATTCCTGGGAGAGAAATCAATACGTCAGCAGTGCAACAGCTGGGAGAGGATGATGACAGCCCCCCCCCAAGAAGAATCCTCCGAAGTCCCATGGCTGTAACGTTTTGCTTCTGTTATTGAGGAGGAGCTCACAGGGGATGGGCCCTACAGCACAGCCGTCTCATGCAGCCGAGCTACTGCAGCTTAATGAGATACTGCTCATTAGGAGGGCACGCAGTGCTCCCAGACCTCGGGAAATGTCAAATGAAACACATTAGCTTAACTCACCTCCTCCGTGGCTCGAGCTCATGCATTTTATTTGCGAGGGGCTCGAAGCAAGCACGCAGACAGTTGCTGTGGCTTTGCTGATAAGGATTAAGTCATTAAGATAAGCTAATGTGATCGCATGAAGTTTTGCACTGCTGCCTTCACCCAGACCCATTTAAATACGAGACCGTGCTGTGTTAGCCGAGGGCCTCCGTGGGCCAGGAGGAGCAAAGCGAGAAGCACAGAGCAAAGGGGAGGCTGCAGCAGCATCCAGAGCACGTGGCTCAGAGCTGATGCAAAACCCAGAGAAGATACTTAAAAATATCACTGAATGCAGAGCCTTCACCCCAAATTGGGCTGCTGCACAAAGAGTCGAGGGGGCATTTGCAGAAAGCAAGGCAAGGTACACAGACAGCCCAGCAAATACAGATCAGCGTCTAGACCAAAGCCAGAACTGGAGACGGGGAATAAACAGTGCACCCCTTCCAGGGTATCTGGGTCAGCCTGCACTGTCCTGCCCCCAAAGCAAAAGGGCTTTGGGGTGAATGGGTGCCCCGGGTGCCCTCCAGCTGCTCACCTCCACCTTCTGCCGCACGTCGTCCCGGTTGGCGATGAGGTGGTTGAGTGTGTTCTGGGCGTACTCCATGTGGCTGCAGTACTTGCCGTAAATCAGCAGCCTGGAGAGGGGGAAATGGCAAATGTAATTGGAAACACTTGCTGGCAGTTAGAACCTGTTATAAAAGATCTATGTATGTATATATGGTGAGAGGACAAGGCGAATGGCAACTCCCCCGTGTCGCTTCTTAGCAAAGTATTAGCACTCTTTTACTGCAGCACTTTTAATGCTGAAGTCTTTTGCAGGGCTGGAGGCTGTCGGGGCAGCTCAGCAAAAGGGGTTCTGCAGGCCCAGTTTTGTGGGTGCAACAAAGTCAGGCTGGAGGGGTTCTGAGCACCTGGTGGAGCTGTGGGTGTCCCTGCTCACTGCAGGGAGTGGGACCAGAGAGCCTTTAAAGGTCCCTCCCGACTCAAATGATTTGATGATATCCCCAAATTCCTGGGTTCCAGTGTGCAGCCCCAGCCAGCCCTGCACCCTGTCCTCCTGCAGCTGGGGCTGAGCTGATGTTGCAGCTTCAGCTGCACAGCGCAGGGCTTGCAGGATACTGCAAGGGCTCAGAGAAACCTGATGCATTGCTGACTGTGCTGTGAAAAGCACAGAGCGGGGAGCCCTGACCCCTGCAGCCCAAGCACACTCCTTGCTGCAAGTGGGCTTTTCCTGCTATAATCCATCTGATGTCTTCATCAGTTCCATGCCTCCCTGCTGGCGATGCTCTGCATTTTCGGCTATGCCATGCGTGGTTTGCAAAGGCAGAGCAAGGGTGCACATGAGCAAACAGCTTCCCTGCGCCTGGGGAGGCATGGGGGTAAAAAGAACAAAAAAAAACCCAAAAAAATCCAATGAAAATCCACTTCCCAAGAGCATTTCTCACTGGGGTTTCTAGATGCTTCACCAAACACAAAGGCAAGGAACACAGTCCTTCAGAAGCACCTAGAATGGCTACGGTGGCAATTATTGCACCTAGCCATGGACAAGAGGCTTCAACCCCCTCCTTGAAGCCCAGGGACCCTCAGCTGGATGTGCCCCAGCAGAGCTCCACATGCACAGCAGTGCGTTGTGTGCTCCTTGCAGGGTGTGCACTGAGCAAGAAGCGGGTGGTGTGGTGACAGCAGGTGGTGACAGCCTTTGGTAGCACAGCAGAGCTCCATAAGGATGCCCCGGGCTATAAATCTAAACACCTGACACCAACAGAGCAGTTTTGCTGCGGATTCCCCCTCCTTCTGCATTTTGCTCATTAATCCTGCAAGACAGGTTTAGGTCCTTCCCCCCCCCTTTCCCACTGCTAACTGTATTGCTGCTGATAAGACACATATTCCATCACTTGCTGGAACTCATCCCTTATTTCAGGGCCATGCTTCTCAATGGAGACAAAACCCAGCCCCTGGTTGGTGCTGCTCCAGGAGCACGGGACTCAGACCCAGCGGTAACTGAACCAGGAGATTTATGGGTTGTGCCACCCCAACCAACCCGCAGCCAACACAGATCAGTCTGCTGCCTTTTCCCCTTGACAACCTCTGAACACTCACAATAGTATCTGGCTTGCCAGCACTTGGATAGCCTCAAAGAGGCTTTGGGAGCATAAATCCAAAGCCTTAGCTTTCACAGAGTTACGAACCAGTTCCTTTTCAAAAGCTCTGCAGAGCAGCAGAGCGGTGCATCACCTGGATGGGGTATCTGTGAGGACACGGATGGGAGTGAGAGCCCTTTGTCACAGGTCCATCGGATGGGGAGGAAGGTCCTCAGCACAGGGACCCAGCAGGACTCTGCAGGACACTTCCAGTGGGGCAACAGCTCCTCCCCATATGAGCTCTCCTCCTGCGCAACATCTCTTTGTTGTAATGGGACTGTGCCCCCTTCCCCGTGGCTTTTCCCCAGGAAGGAGAGGGCCCTGTTGACTGAGCTCAGCTTGCTCCAAATGATTCAAGCCCAAGAGCTGGCTTTTGGGGTCCTCTTCTCGGTGACACTGGAGCAAGTTCTCAACATTACAAAGCGTGGCACCACCTCTGCTGTGGCCAAACTCTCAGGGATGCTCTGCCCCATTCCTGCTGTGCTCTCAGGAAGGGTTTCCTGCCTAGGGACAGCACAGGTGTACACAAAGCTGCACCAGGAATGAGGGGATCAAAACCACCTAAATGAGCTTTATGAGCATTTCTGAGTTATTTGCATTCTTCTCCGGACCCTTTTTTTTGGTCTTTAATCCAAAAGCATTTGCTTTCTAAAAGAGGCACTGTGAGCGATGGAATATCTGACCTTACGGTGTATTATTAATGCAGATGGTATTTCTGGAGTTATTGACTTCTGAGTGGCATTTCTATGTCTAGACACTGGTTTAATCACGGTGAAATAAAACCCTGGCATGAGTCCACAATGAATCAGGCCTTTGATTAGTATTAAGAATATTAAAGACTTTTATTAACCTTATCTTTGTGTTCTGGGACACTCCTCCTTGCAGCTGCCAAAACACAGAACCCATTATGTTTGCGAAAGCAACTTTTACATTTACTCATCGTGCAATGGATGCAGGACAGCACCAGGGCCAGACATGGCTTTTTTATAGCTAACCCTTGCTTTGATCTAACCAGACAGACGTCTCCAGCAAGGACACAGCCTGCCCTCGAGCCCCTGCAAGGTTTGGGGCACTAAAGCCCATGAAGGTGAGGAGGCTTTGCTCCATTCTGGTCCATCACAAACATAATGTTCCCAGCTTTATTCCCTCCCAGCCACCTCTGTCCACATGTTGTATCTAAGTGCAGGCACATGGTGATGCTACAGCAGCCTGACAGTACCTTGCTGCTGAATGACTGATAGGAAATTGCTGTGCTGAGATGCACATGAGGTCTGCAATGGGTCCTACAGCCCATAGCCCTGATTTGTTAAACTGGAGTTGTCTGAAGGCTGTGTTTCCTTTTACCTCTCTTTGAATTCCAGAAATACTTTAGCCAGGCTGCTTCCTCCAGACATCATAGAGACATCGATGGCTCGCAGGAAATTGAAATGCACTTTAATTAGGTCCTAAAACAAAGAAACAATCAATAATTTACACAAACCCAAAGCGAGAGGGCAAGCAGAAGTGCACGCTCACCCCTTCCTCAGGCAGTCATGCTCTCTATATTATTAACATAGGCCATCCTAGTGAGGTCAGCCCTACATGGCCACGACCATAAGGTGCACTGCAGCCCCTGTGCATGGCTGCTGGCCCATGAGCAGGGCAAGCCAATGGTGTCCGGAGTGTGCCCAGCCCAGTGAGGGCTCCGTCCTTCACTCCATCCTGCACACCCATCAGGCTTTAATTTGCAACAACGCAGCTATCTTCCCAAAGCACTGCTAAGTACAGCTAAAACGCACACACGTGAAGCCCCAAGCCTGCAACATCCCCCTTACACAATTATTTCCTTACCCAGAGTTCATATAATCCCTAACTTTAAAATGAGCACTAGAAAACACCTTTTAAAGCCACTCAGCACACAAAGGGCCGAGCCTGTCCAGGAGAACACACAGAGAAAAGTGCAATCCGAAAGCCTTCCTTAAGCAGGACGAAAGCTGAGCTGCCACGAAAAGAGCAAAGGCTGAAAGCAGTTTGTGGCGTTACCTCCAAATTGATGAAGATCGCTTCCATGTCTTGTGGGGTCAGTACCAGCTTCAGGGGGTTCATATAGTTCTGCAAGAGGCAAAGGAGAGGGGATTGGAAGAGGAGAGTGAATAAGAGGGGTTTTTTTTGGTTGGGGGTGTCTATTTTTAATTGCCTTATGATGAACCTGATGGAGTCTCCACCACAGTGCAATGCTCAGCTGCAGCTGTGTGGAGCTCCGAGTTATCTCTTCAGCTCTTTGAATCTCTCACAAGGGTTCTGCCCTTGAAAAAGAGCAGCTGATACGATGACATTGGAAATGCCTTTCTGGACAAATACATGCTAACTGAAATACCTGCATTTCTTTTAACTACAAAAAGCCCAGAGGCAATGCTCTGTAGACAGGACCCCGCAGCCCATAATATGCCATTGGAACCCGCTACACCTCCACAAGCCTTTGTGAAGGATATCAAAGCAGTAACACGACCAAAACAGAAGGTTTACGATTGCTTTCAAAGCAAAAAGCACTATTTACACACATCAGGATATTTGCTTGGAAAATGGGAAACGTCATTGGATTGCGCTCAGGTTGCAGATGGAGGCAAACCATTACAAAAGGGGGAAACAAAAGCATTGGGGATGATGAGAAACATCACTTTCATTTCCCCTATTGTTCTCCATTCCTGCACTTTCCTCAGAGCCAAAATCACCTCTGGGCTCTGGCAGCACCCACAGCTCCTCCATTCATTTGATTTTCAAAGGAAGGCCCAACCATCATTTATCAAAACCAATTAAAAGCCAGCAACTCAAGCAGCACCACGTTACTTTTAATCCAATTAGTCTCAATGACAAGTCAGCGCAGCTCCAGCACTTCTGAGAAACACCCAGAAGAAAGGAACCATCGGATCGCACAGCAGCAATCGGAGCGATAAGCTATCCGCAACCCGGCTCTTATCAGCAAGGCAGCCCGGCTGCATGCAGCTGGAGCTCATACCCCACGGTAGGGGGACAGCATATGGCATTTTTCAGTCTCTTTCCAATACGCAGCAATCAGAAGGAAACGCTTTGCTTGGTTCCGACTGCACGTTTGCTCTTGTTAGGATGGGTTTCCCACCTCCTCCTGCTGCCGTTTGACATGCGAGCATCGATGCTGCTCTGTCACATCAACCAGCCCCCATGCAACGACCACCACAGCACCACTAACGCAGGACGGAGTGACGAGGTGGAAGGGTTTGGCATTGAAAAGATGGCTGGGTGCTTACCTTCTCTATATCTTCAAGTGTTTTGTAGTATTTGGCCTCCGTCTCCTGGATTTCTAGCAAACAGCAATTCCTTTTGTCATCTTCTGTCATGCCCATTTTCTAGAGGAAGTTAAAACCAGGCATGGTCAGGGGCTGAAGGGTGGCACAGCTCCAGTTCTGCCTCCAGTGATGGCACAGTCACAACAAGTGCAGGTTAGGATAGTCAGAGGAGCACTGTCATTGGTTTAGGTTAAAGGAAACAGTTTTTATCCAGGAAACATAAGAAGAGACCTCGGCTCTGCTATTCAATATGCTTCAACACAGACAGCATTGCCTTTTTTCCATTTATAACAACTACGCCACCAAAGATGAACAGCAAAAGAAGAAATGAGAGATAAATGCTCTTTTCCTCTCTCTCTGGCCTTTGTTTTGTTGTTTTGGTGGTGCTGTTTGTTTTTCTTTTGCTTAAGATGAAACTCACAGCAGAGCCTAAATGGGTCATAAATAACGTTAGACTTACACAAATCCCCTGCCAGGGCTGCCAATTCTCATGGCTTTAGGTCAGATCTGATCATACATGCATGCTTTTTCTTAAAGCCCCAACTCCTGGAGCTGCTCCTCTCACCCTTTGATTTGCAAAGAGGAGCTGAGAACACGTGCTGGGAGGTGTTTGGGTTTGGGAGGTGATTGATGACCATGCACAGGAACGGCCCTCCTCTGTACACCATGCTGGAACTCATGGCCTGAACCAATCATCTGGATGGAACCCAGGGTTTTAATTAACGTCTTACCTGCATGTATCTAATCTGAAGCATGCAGAAACACAAGAAACCAATTAGCATTACACACTTGCTATGGCAACAAAGCTTAAAAAAATCCAATATGTAGACAGGAACGTGGGTGATCATATTAAAAATAGATTTCTTGCTCGAACACAGGGAGGAAAGGGAGCCAGAGCCACCGACCCAGCAATGTCCAGGAGAATACAGAATACTGCAGAGGGCACAGTGACAAACTGCCCTCAGTGCCCCTAATCCTGCAGCACCTGGCTGCTGGGCACCCACATGGTGGGACTGTTGCCCCATTTTTGCCTTCTGTGGCAGAAATTCCTACCAAAACCTCTCCAAGTGGCAGCCCTTGGGCCAACCGTGCACCAGTGGCAAAACAGCAAACAGCCACTGGTGGCCACTATGCTGCCCTGGCACTGCCTGCTGACAGCCCCATGTGCCTTGGCAAGGCTCCTTGGGAATGTGTGCACCCAACTCCTGGCTCCAGGCAGGCTGATGGTGTGCAATGGCTGTGGACAAGGTGTGAAGTGATGGATCCCTCACCCAGCACTGTCACGGACCTTGCATTGCTTGCAGCCAGACCCGGGCACCAGTCTGCAGCCTCCCAGTGCCACCCAGCACCGCCACGTGCCTGGCGTGGAGGGGATCTGTCACTCAGCTTGTTTTGCTCCGGGCAGCTGTGCTCTGCTGCCGTCTGCTGTTTGCAGGCAGGAGACAGTGATGAGAGTTTACACGAAGGTGGCAGATATTCAGAGGATGAGAGACAATTTGGAAGCTCATACTGCGATGGAAAGCTCCTCCCAGCTCTGTGCCAGCAGAAATCAAGGCAGCCCTTCTCTTCCCTGCTGCGTTCCCCATCATTCGTGGATCCCTCATTTATTTAATTTCATCCTCCCCCCCCAAACCGCCCCCTCCACCACAGCTCTAAAAACAAATGTAAAGAGTTACCATGGGCTGCTGAACTTCCACCCGGATGATATCTTCGTAGATATCATCGCCTTCATCTTCACAGGGGACGCAGTCATAAATATCCTCCCCCAGATCGTGCTCACTGCAATGAGAAGGAGAGAGACCGAGGGGTAACAGGGAGGCACGTTGCTGGCACGGGATGGGGAAGCCAACAACTGCTCATTGCTAGGGAGGGAGGGCAACCATGGCAATAAGAAAAGCCCCCGCAAGCACAGACTGTAAGCTGCCACCAAGAGGGGACATTAGAAGGTGATGGTGCTCAGCACTTAACTGCCACTACGAAGCCCCAAAGGGGTCTGTGAAGTCCTACAGCTCTTCTGGAAATCCAACCCAGCACAAATACCAATTAACAACAGTAATTGTAGAGCTCAAGATCTACAGGTGCAGATCGCTAATAGCTCCCACCAAAGCCAACCCCACGGGATCAGCACAGTGTGAAGCACTGCAATATCAAACAGCTTTCGCACATTTTGCAAGCGATCCCTTTCAACACGGGCATTAATTACATACAAATGTGTTGAGGTGTAAAGCTGTGCTCCAACCGCAGCGCTCACCATTTCTGTATCACACGGTGCTGAGCAGCAGAGCACATCTGTTCGCAGAACTGGGCTTTATTTCTTTTCTAAATGCAGTTCTTTCTATTTTTAAAAGCAGATTTATTTAATAAAAGTTCGGGGATTTTAAATAAATTCACTGGCGTGATGTATCCATCCCATTCTTCCATAGTGATGCATTGCAGCTGCTGTAATAATGCCCACTAATAGCTGGTGATCCATCTTCCCCTTCCCAAGCGTTGCCGTCACCGTTATTATCTGTACCAATATTTATATTCTCAGCTCCTCTCCTCATCCATAGCAAGTAACTCCTGCTTCCTGATTAATCTTCCCTTCTTGGATTGCTGGCTGCCTCTCCATATATCATTTCCCTGCTCAAAGGGCGTTAGGAAGTGTATGGTTGAGTTGGCCAACGCGTCCCTATGCATCGACATCAAACCTTTGCCCCAAGACCAACACACAGACAGCTCCCACGCCCTAGGGCCAACTGGAAAGATGCTTCTATCTCATCCTTGCCGGATGGAGCCTTGTTTATGAATGCACGTCCCTGCTGTATTGCTGACAAGCACCAGAGCCTGCTGGTGCCCAGCCAAGTGGCATGGAGCAGCTCTCCTGGAGCAGCCTGCCCAGCTGCTGGCACCGCTGCTGTGCATCACTCCATCACTCATGTTTTGTCTGCCAGAAGTGAAAGTATGCACTGCTCACACCCTATGATTAAAACAGAGAACAGGCATTGGGTGATTTTTGACAGCAGCAACCTATGAGCGCTCTGAATTCTAAGTGCTGGAAGGAGTGGGAAAGCAGGGCAGGTATTTTCAGTATTTATCATGGCAATAGGGTCAGCATCCCGAGCACGCTATACACTGACGGCATCAACCTGAGCAAGGTCCAAGATGTGATGTGAGGTCAGATCCTCTCCTCTGCCTTCACCAGGAATTTACACCTTCACTAACAGCAGCAGACTCTGAGAGTTACCCATAGGGATGGGAGCCTGGATGAGGAGCTTCATGGAGAGCTCTGGGGTAAAGAAAGGGATTCTGTCCTCCCTGCACAGCTGACACCGGCGTTTGCAATTACTGTTATTAGGATGGATACAACCATCTTTGGGCTGGCAGCATCTTGCCCAGCCAAGGAAG
This sequence comes from Gallus gallus, assembly GCF_016699485.2. Classification (NCBI taxonomy): domain Eukaryota; kingdom Metazoa; phylum Chordata; class Aves; order Galliformes; family Phasianidae; genus Gallus; species Gallus gallus. The sequence goes on from NC_052548.1 coordinate 7,679,710, forward strand.
CTCATTCAAGGCAAAAAGAGTAAAAACTTTTCTTATGTAAGGCAATTTCAGGCAAAACCAGTGCTGTTGGCTGAGCTTTTCTTCCCTGGCAATGACTGCTCTGTGCAAACGCCCTCCACCACAGTGAACCAACCGTGCCAAAATCCACCCATACCACAGCAATGCTTCACTGTGCTGATGAAAAACCCAGAGCCACCAGGATGAGCAAAAGGAAGAGGGAGAAGGAGCTAAAATAAGACATCCAACAACCAAACCCAAACTCCCAGCCCTGTGGGCAGGACAGTGGAACCTTATAATCTCAAAAACAAGCCTCAAAGAGTTAGAGCAATGAATGTAACCTTAGGGACAGCCCAAGCAGGACACAGAAACCGGGTGACGAAGGAGAAAAGATGCGTGTAAGTGCTATGGGTTGAGCGTCCTGGACCACAGAGCAATTTATTTAACTGGCTGGCGTGTGTGGTTTTTCCAGCACAAAAAAATAATGAGAAAAGTGGCAGCTAACTTATCATCCCACCTTGGCTTCTCAATTCTTGTTTGTTTTTTTCTTTCTTTAATGCTTTTGAGGGATTCTGCTGATCACATCATTGCTTTGGGAGATACAACAAAGGCACGCTGGTGACAGCAGGGAAAGAAATACGAGAATATAACAAAGGAGCTCATGGTGGGGGGCAGCTTATGGACCAGGCCTGTGCCCAAATGAATGGCATCGTTTGGACAGAAGTTCTCACTTTTAAGGAAAGCACCAGCAGCAGCCAGCCCTCCCCATCTGCCCCATTGCTCCCAGGCTGCCATCTGGCCAATGGCTGAGGATGGGCAATTGGAGAATTTGCTCCTTCCCCTGAGAGCCTTTTAGTTCTCCCTCCCCTTTCCATCACCAACTGTTCTTTAAAAAAAGAGAAAAGAAATAGCTGCCTCCGTGAAATTGCCTGTAAGGACCTCCTGGATGGGCAGCCCAGTGTTGGTGATAGGATAATATGCATGGAAAATGTGCCCTGCCCCAAAGGTGGGAGCAAGGCACTGACATCCTCTGTACCCAGCAGGCTCCCATGTGCTGCCCGTGGGCACACAGCTCGCTTCTGCACCTTGCTTCTCATGCACAAGTCTGGTTGCTTCTGCTCCCTGCATCTGCACCTCCATCACACGATTGGAATGCTTTGCTGAGCAGGAATTAACCCAAAATATCAGCCACAATCAGAAACCTTCCCACCAGTCCCCAAAACGCTGTGATATCACAGCGAAAAGTGAAACACTCCCAAGGGCAAAAATAACCCCTTGGATAACTTGCAATATCCGTGCACAGATAGCAGCACGGAGATATGGGGGTGCTTCTTTTGCAAGTGAGAAGATTGCTGCATGGGGCTTTGCTGTTTGGCAGTGTATTCCATGCATTTTGGGTCACTCTACTGCTTGCTGTGCAAACCATTTCCTCGCCTCTGGCATGACATTTGGGACGCACTCACCTCCCCAGGGCTGCTGGGTGATGAGCAATACGAAAGGCAAAGCTGCTGGGGCGGACTGAGTCACTCCCAGCCCATGAATGATGCCCTTGTTCTGCTGCTTCAAGATGGGCAGCTGTTAAGAAAGGGCCCTCTCATGCAGCCCTGTGGTTTGTCAGCATGCCACACGGGTGCCCAGAGCAAGCAGCAAGCTGCAGAGATGCTTCCTTGCAGAGATGCTCCTTTATCAGGGCAGGAAGGGGCTCATGTGGCTCCACGGGGTTATTTTTCCTGTTGCAGATGAATGATATCTCCATCTCATAGGCTGTGCCTCTCCACAACAGAGCACTGATTACTATAGGAATTTGTGACCTATCCCCACACTTATTTACACACTCCTTTCCCCACTGCCCCTATGTGATAGTATAAAGAGGAGCTGAAAAAGAATGGGCTCAAGTGAAGGGATGAGGAGCGGATGGGGCAGCTCTCAGCCTCTCAGACCCCAATGCATGCAGCGCCCCATCCCATAGCCCAGGGCTGCTGCAATGACAGCCAGCAGCAAAGCAGTCAGAGGCAGAAATCCACATGGGTCAGTGCAGAATAACTTGCTGCAAGGCCAGGTCAGCTCGAGCACAAACGTTTCTCCAATTAGAAGTGCTCACGTGTGTGAGAATGAGGAATTTCAAAACCCACCGTGAAAGGGATTTTGAGAACTTTGGGGGGGGGGGGGTTGAAGAATGCTATCCTTGAAAGGATCCTTTTATAAGTTAAAGTTGTATTAAACTGCAGCAGTTGGGACCAAACCACAAGCGGGGCATGGCAGTATCCTCTGTTCCCGTGCTGGCAATTTATGATTTACTTTTGTAATAACTGAAGCCATAAGGAACTCATTGGATTAAGGAGCTTATTATTTATGTTGTGGAACAATAATATTTAACTGCGTAAATCCGCACATCCACCCATATGGATTCTCTCTCTGTACGAAACAGAGAGCACTTCATAAGCACAGCCCTGGCCCTGCCAGAGCCAGGGGGAATACTGCCATCAAATTCCAATGGGGCCAGCACTTCAGCAGATACGTTTTAGTTCAAGGTTGTTTAAAAGCCTGTTATATCACCAACACAGCTCAGGGCAGCAAATACAGGCGCTGGAGTGGCAGATAAATATAGATGCAGGATGCCAACCAGAGCACGTAGTGCTGTGTGTGAGGGACTGGCACTGATGTGGGGCATCCCTATCCCAGCAAAGGGTTCATTGGCTGCTCTGCCCTGCACAGGGGGTGCATCTCCTTGGTGCATTCACAACTAGCTCTGCAAACCGTGCTGCTTGCACAAATACACATCACACAGGTGTGTGTACTGCATTGCACAGGACCTGTGTGGGTTATTCCCCAGCACAGAGGCGCTTGAAACCCACTGCAGAGATTACACCCAGGGCTTCTGCAGCTGAGGGGGCCCAGCAGTTGGGTTAGGGCTCAGGATAAGGGGTTTCCCAAGGGCTTGACCCACTGAGCTGCCCATAAACCCAGCCTGACTCACAGAGACGTCTCCCAGGGCTCCATGTGGGAAAGGACAGACTACCATAAGAGCCCAACAATCTCCTGGCAGGACGATCAAAGCAGCCAGCCCGGCTCTCCAGGCCCCACTGTCAGACTTTGTCAGACTTTATCAGCCTTTGCTGGAATTAAATTGCAGCTTATCCCATTGCGTGCCCTCCCCCTGCAAAGGTGGGGACTCACTCAGCCAACTCCTCCAGGCTCCGGTACACATCGTCATCATTCTCTGTGGTCTCCTCTGAAGGGAATGGCCTGCAAAGGAAATGGGAAATGCTTTACTGGTGCTCCTGAACCCCACTGAACTCAGCCTGGCCTGGAACATCACGCCAGACAGGGCTGCTTCCAGAGCAAAATATACACTGCAACCACATTTGTTTCTATTGTGGCATCAGGACATCGTCTTGGCTGCTCTCTGGGCAGTGCTGGCACGGCAGGACAAGGAGCAGGTGGTGAGGGGGGGTCACTGTGGGGCACCAGCTGAGCACCGCAGTGAGGAGCTGCACTGCCCAGCAGCATCCCAGGCCCTGCACAGACAGCCTGCAAGGAAATCAATCTGCATCCGGCAAGTCTTCAGAGAATCACAGAGGTTGGAAAAATATATATGAGATCGTCAGGTCCAATCCCAACCCATCCCCATGATGCCCACTGACCATGTCCCCAAGTGCTGCATATATGCGTGCCCTGAACACCTACAGGGATGGTGATGGCCTTGTGGGGATGGAGGAAACTTTAGAAAAGCATCACCAGCAGTGAGTCCCACCAGGACCAGGACGAGGGTCCTTACAAAAGCAGGGCTCCCTCGTATTAGCAACAGTGCAACAGCTGAAAGAGGCTAAAACCTTGGGGGGATAGAGAAAGGGCTCCAGAAGGGCAAAAGGAAAGGGGGGGGGGAAGTAGATTAAAAAGAGAAAGGGAGAGGAGTGGGGAAGAAAGCAAGAATTCCTTGGCTCGTTCTGAAGCAATAATCAAGTAACGTGCTATGGAGATGAAAAATCCTGCTTTAATTAAAAGCAATGTATTATTGCTGGCACGGGGCCCTGGCTCTATGGGGCTGGATGCACCTTGTGACATCGGCTGCATGCGAACCTCCAGCTGCCCCCACGTGCGCCCTTCTCCTGTGCCCTCCCACCTTCCATTCCACCATAGATCACCTCTCCTGAAAGATTTAATACACAGCTTGGCCAGCCCCTGAATTCTCTGGGTGGGGATCCAGTCTCTACCATGGATTTGCCTTGCCTTGGTCAGCGAGCTATCTCCAACCAGGCACAGGTGCCAGAGGCAAGGATGGGGGAGAGCGATGGGGCTGAGAGATGGGGCTGTGCCATTTGGGGTCACCCCCATGCCCCAACCCTCAGCACCAACTGCAGCACCCACACAGCCCGGGGGGAGAGGAGAAAGCAGAGGTGACCTCAGCTCAAGCACCTTTGGTTAAAGCAAAAACAAGAATCCACCGTGAGGCACGACCTACTTTCTTCTAAATGCATGTTTTGCTTTCCATCCCTATTTCCTTCCCCAGCGCTCACCACGGCAGAATGAAAGTTAAAGAGCTATGAAGAATATTAAAATCACAGACCCATAAATCTGGGCTGGAGGCGTAACCGGGTGCTGTGATAAAACCCCCTCATGTAAGGCAACGGAGGCAGCAAAGAGAAAAACATTCCTTAATGAGAGTTTCTGGGTGACAGCAGCTTTGCAAGGAGCCCTCACCTTGAGCATGGGCAGCACAGCGGAGTGAACGTCAGGGCAGGAGAAGAATTAATAACCCGAATCTCTGCAATGTAATGGCTAGATGGGGATGCTCAGAATGCAATTAGGAGGTCACAGCGAGGGGAGGATTCCTAAATGAACCATCTAAAATTCAGAGCTGAAGGATGGCCATTTGGAGGATGCCGTGGGTTTGCACTTTGCTCTCCCCAGCTGCCCGTGCAAAAGCCACACGTGGTTCCAGTGATGCTCCCCCTGTCTGTACCACGGCAGCAGAGCAGTCATCTCACCACTGCTCCTCACCTTTCCCCCAAAACAGGGGAATAGGACCAGCTGCCCCTCCGCAGCCTGCAGCACCAGGCACCCACCTAGGGACATCTCATTGGCTTCAGGCAGCTCTTGCCCACCTGCTCTTGACCACCAGGCCCAACGTGCAACAGCACAATTTAACCTAGCCCTGCTCATTAGGGCTGCTATTTAAAGTCTCTCCCTATTTTTAGCTTATGTTGCTTTATATATTCATACATCCTCCAGCCATGAGCTCCCAAGAGCTGCCAAGCTATCCATGACCAGTCCGAGTGCTGCTATTTAACAAGAAGATAATAAAACAGCCAAAACCTTGGAAATGAAGCCCAGAGAGCTTGTGATTCCCTACCAAATCCTTACAGACCTCAGGGTGTGTTACTCTCCGTCAGCAGTACTAATTGCAATAGCTGGAAATGCCCAACAGTAATGAATAAAATACTTTGAGACCACTGAAAGCCAACAGTTTTGCAGAGTTCCCAAACTGATTAGGTTTGTTTGAAAACAAATCTCTCATTTAGAACCATTATTTAAGCACTTTGTTTTTCAATCCATCACCGAAGAACACCTGCTGAGCCATTTATACCTCGTGAATGAAGAGCAAAAACCCCAACAACACCAAACGCTGATGGAAAAGGCTCTTAAAGCCCATATCCCTCCCAGAGCAGAGCTCTTACAGACGGAGCCCACTGCATCCAACAGCATCATTTCCAGAGATCAAAGAAGAAAACACAAGGCGGATCGATGGGATGTGTTTGAGAGCCTGAAAGGGACGTTAAGACAAAGCGATTTGTCAGGGAGTTCAGCTTGATGGCAAGAACCAGCACAGCTGATCAGCGCTGACACCCACTGCAGAGCATCCCTGTGATCTTACAAAGCATTCCAGCTGTATTCTGGGATGGGGAGCTCACACACACACGCACACCACGGAGCACCCTGGAAGTGCAAGGGAAGGCAGGAGGAGCAGCCCATGGGTGGAGAGCACTCCTGGGTGTTAACCAGTGAATACTTCAGGAGGCACCTCATGCACAAAGCTCTCAGAACTGCTCGGGTCCATCCCACACCACATCCTCACCCCCGGTTCCACTGCACAGCCCTGGCCATAGGGAAAGCACAGCTCAGGGCTCTGCCTGCCCGCTCCCTCCTCTGAATTATTTAAGGAGAATGAGGTAGGCTGCAGCTCTCCAACAGCAATAAGCAGGAAGATTTATTTATGAACATATCTCAGCATCTGGGTGCCTTGTCCTAGCAACTGAAGCCAGCTGTTCGCCTCTGGATGCCATCACAGAGGGTCAGGGATGGGGCAGCTTTACGTAGATGATCTTATACACTAGCATCTTAGCTTCAAATCCATATATGAGAGCAGGATGAACCCAGCACGACTGATCCTCTGTTTTCCCTCTCTCCCCATTCTGATTCCTGGAGGACAACACCAGCCCGGTGGCAGGGTGGCAAAGTCCCACTCACAGCCCTCCCCAGGGACCCCATGGGCAGAGCTGTGAGGCCACGTGCATCCTTAGCAAACACCCATGGGAGGTGGCCCAGCACCCACCAGGAGCTGAATGCCAGCACGTTAACCTAGCCCACTTCCCCATGTCCAACCATAGCACTTCAATGCTTTAAAAAGGGTGTGTGACACCCGTGAAACCTGAGCTGCTCCCATCTGCTGTCCCTTCTGCAAGGGATTTCAGAATAAATGGGAAGGGACAGAGCCTGAAGCTGCTGCAAATGGGATTCTCCAGCTCTGCTGGGATGGATGGGGCTGTGCTGAGTGCTTCTGGCTCAGGATGTGGCAGAAAAACAACTTCATGGCAGGGTATCTACAACCAGCAAGGAGTCCAGGAGTTGGACTCAATACTCCTTATGGGTCCTTATGGATCCTTATGGGACTTGGGATATCCTATGAACCATAATTATGCCTTGCAGTAACTCACAACCCCATGTCTGGATGTACAGATCCCCCAATGAGCCCTTTTGGAAGAAAACATCACAGCAAGTCAGAAATCCTATAGAAGCCCATGACTGCACCAAGGTTTTAGACTTCAGGCTTTCAGCATTAGTTTCAGTGTTAAGTTGGCAGCTGGCCTCGGCTCCTCGAATTTTGGCCAAGTCTGACCCGTGGGACCCACTGGCATGTCTGTGCACCATCTGCCATTTGCTTGAAGGATGGGTTGTGAGTAGAGCCTTCATCCCAAACACATCCACCTGCACCCATGTACCCTTCCAGGGAACAAAACTAGAAGTGCTCAGACCTCATCTGTAGGATCCCAGCAGCACCCCTTTCCTTACTAACATTTGGTCATCAGCTGACACCTAAATGGATACCCCCAAGTTAATGTAGGGACCTAAGCACGAGTGCAGCTCTGCTCCGGAGCTCTGGGATGAGCGCTGGTCGCACCATCACCCCTCCTACAGATGGCAGTGTGTGCTACGGGTCCTCCCCTGGGGAACAGCCAGTCACTGAATCACTGAATCATTCAGGTTGGAAAAGACCTCTAAGACCTCCAAGCCCAACCCCAACCCATCTTACTGCGCCCACTGACACGTCCCTCAGTGCCACCTCTCCACAGCTCTGCAACACCTCCAGGGATGGTGATTCCACCACCACCTCCCAGGTCCCTGACCACAGGTCAGCCCCAGCACCGTGGGTCACTCTTTGGCCCTGGGCTCCGACACCCCTCAGGCTGACGCACAGCATAACATTACATCAGCACAGCACTCGTGGGGCCATCCAAAGAAAACCATGTGGCTTTGCAAGACGCTTGCGTGCAACTGGAAACGCACCCATCCAACGTGGACTTCGGTGGGGTTGGAGGGATGAAACCAGCATTACTCAGAGCTGCACCGAGATGGTGAGAGCTGACTGTGTGACCCAAATTTCCCCAGCACTGCTCCCAGCCCATCCCTGGGCACATCCCTGAGCTTCGGTTCCCATCTGTGAAATGGGATCAAACCCAGGGAGTGATTTTGGGGAAGTGCTGCGAGGCAGCTGAGGAGCACGCTATTAGAGCCTGTTAATAAAGCAGGGCGGAATCAATTCTCCCTGCAGAACAAGGCACATCGGAGCATACCAAAAGCTGCTGAATTTAATTAAAATCATGCTATTGTGTTACATTACTCATCCCTGGAAAGAACAGCCCCGTGCCGTGCCAAATTTTAGACACGTCTCCTGAAAAAAATTATGATTCGCTGTTATTTGTGGTCTGGAACTTGCAAAAAAATTCTCCCAAGATTAATTCTGATAGAAATCCAGTGGGGAAGCAGCAAGCCTCATCGTCAGATAACGCAGAGATGATGATTCTGCAGGAGGTTTGAGCTGCCAGCACTCGGCACAGCCCTCTGCGCAGTGCCCACGGGTTATCTGCACGCCCTGGGTTATCTTTAGCTCCAATCTGAACCAAATACTTCTGGAGGCTATGAGACAAGAAAATAACAGCTCGGATAATTTGATGTTTCAACACATTATCGCTTTTTTGGCTTTGAATTCTCACGTAGCAGTGCTTTGCTCTAGAAAGCAGCGTGACTTCTTCGTCACTTCAGCTCCACTTTGACAATGACAGATGGATGAAATCAAAAGGGGAATCCAGAAACACCCTTCCCATAGGGAAAATAGAATACTCTGCAGGCTAACAGTGCAAGGTGTCTCAGCGTGGCATGGGCACAGGAGTGGTGCAGTCCCCGTCCCTGGAGGTCTCCTGGGACCATGGAGATGTGGCACTGAAGGATGAGGCCAGTGGGCATGGTGGGGTGAATTGGGGTTTTTAGGGGTTTTCTCCTATTTTAATGATTCCATGGGGCAGGGAGCCTGATGGTGGCACAGCCCCCAGTGGCAAAGGAGCTGTGACATGGCAGCATGCCCCCAGTTTGGCTGCAAAGCAGAGCTGTGCGCTTCAGGACTGCACCTTCCTTACACAGAGCTGCTGGTGGGGAGGGGGCGAGGGGAGCTGCCTTTGCTTTGATTAGCAGATGCTTATGGGATGACCTCAGCATCCCCCTGACCTACAAAGCGTCCGAGCAGCAAAACATCTCAATAACATTTTTCAGACTCTTTTTGGAGCAAGAGTGTGTGGATACATGCTTGCCAAAATAAACGTGCTGGAAGCGTTTTTAGCCAAGGATCCTGCTTATCACCAAAGGAAGAAGCTTTGGTCACTCCTGACGCAGCTCTGCGGGTGTCACAGGGAGCCATCCCCAATCGACCCCCATGACTGTAAGCCCTGTGCTCAAACCTCTGCAGCTTCGTGCTGGTGAGGACATGGGGGCAGCAAGGCAGCCATGCACCAGGAGCTCAGGATGGTTTCTGACAGCTCAGGTAATGCAGACACGTGTTCCAGAGCTGCACCCCAGCCCCAGGAGCAGAAGCAACCCTATGCATTTTCCAGGCACGGGTCCCTTACACAGCTTTCTAAACCTGTTTTATAGCAGCACTTGAAGTGTGTACAATGGATACACAACAGCAGTAAAAAACATAATGGGTAGAGTGCAATTACAGCCAGTGCACCGGCAATGAATAAAACAGTCCTTGTAAAAGCAGCCTTGCAGAAGAGCTCCTGCAACCACCTCCTCACTGCCGGAAGACACTCAGGCCCCAATCGTTAGCGACTTTAATTGCTCACATTTTCACACCCGGGCGGATCCGCTCCTGCACTGAGCATCCATCCCCAGGGGCGGGGGGCCCACAGCCCAGCCACCACCAGCACAAAGCACCGCACCTGTCTGACATACATGCCTTCATCCCCCATCCCCAGGGGACCCCCGGCACCCGTGCAGAGCACACCACCATCCTCTTCCCCCCTCCTCATCCTCCCCAGATGCAGCCGCAGAGCAGAGCACAGCAGCACACAGACAAACGCAACGGCCCTTCCTCCTCCTCCCCATTTGCAAACGTTATAAAACCTGCTTTATGAACTGCAGTGCCTTCTGAAGAAAGTCACTTAAAGGTTCGGTTCATATATAAAGGACTCACTCAGATTAAGGACCTCGGTAAAAGGCCTTTGAACACGCTGACTCCTTCCCGTTCTCAGATGGCTTCACTGCGTGCATTAAAAATGCATGCAGGCAGCAGGAGCCAATATTCCTTCGCCTCCCGCTTTGCTTGCAGAACTCTGCTTCCAGGAAAAACACATCTTGGGGAGATGACAAAACATTGCCCCCTGCTCGTGCTGAGCCCGGGGAGCTCGCCAGCACCACGTGTGGGACGGCCTGGGTGCTCCTGGGCAGTGGGAACAACTGGGCTGCAGCAGAAAGGCTGAGAGAAAGGTTGTTAGAAGCAAATTTATGGGGAGCTGCGGCAAGAAGTTCTGCTGTCTTCCCGAGAGTTTGCTCATGAAAACGTGAAAAGGCAACAAACACACGCTCACAGGGGAACCTCTGCACAGTATCCCTCCAAGAATGCACCATTCCTGTCTGCTACAAAGTCCTCACACCGAACGTGGAAGCATTCAGTGCCAGCCACCGTAAGAAACAGGGTAATAGACTCCACGGGCTGCAAGACAGGTCTGAAGTGGAAGCTCTGGGGGCTCCAGACCTGGAGCAAAGCCTCCTTGATCAGCGCCAGCCTCGGGTAGGCGAGGAGCGTGGAGGTAACCTCCTCCTGGGTCTGCTGACTGTCATCCAGACGGATGGAGAAGAGGATGAGACACAAAAATGATAATACAAATCTCCTCCTCAGCCGATGGGCGATGCCTCAAGAGGATGTGCTGTTCCTCGTCCCCACGTGCAGCCTTATAAAACCACACATGGATGAAAACAGTGGGAAAAGGGCACTGCTGCATCACTGCAGAATCCGTGTTCCCAAACGAGATCAAACGTTGCGCACCCACCTCTCTCCAGCGCACCTCTCTATCCAAGAAATCAACCTTATTTCCTCTGATTCCCTTCAAAGAGTGAAAAGGGGCCTTCCAGAGAACTTCAGGAGGAAGCAGCTGAGGCCAGAGCAGAGCAGGAGATGAGCAGCACAGCCTGCAGCCGCACCGCGGTGCTCAGCCCCGTACCCTGCACACAACGCACCGCAGTCCGCATTGCTGCCTGCACCTCGGAAGCAGCACTTTGTCATCCCCACGTTGCTACCCTGATGGCTATCTGATCTACTCTGCGAAACAGGGTTTTCTCTGGCCAGCTTCATGAATCCAGATATTATTAGACAGAATGACTCTTATTTTCTTTTTTTTTTCACTGAATAGCACAGAAGATTGATTTTTATTTTCCTACCCTGCATGCCATGAAATCTATTTAAGGGGAAGTGATAAGGCTGGGGATTTATTTCATTCTTAGCTTACGCAATCCTGAATTCCTGCCCCTAAAATACTGATCCACGTCCACGCTGCAGGGCTGAAGACCACACAGTCCATACACCACCCTAATTGCACTGGATTTGCCACGTCCTTTGAGCACCGTGCCTAAGCCAACGAGATTTTTCCCATTTATTCCAATGGCAGCGTGTCCCCAAGGCTGGGGACCTGGTGGGCAGTCCCTCCGGGGGCTGGAGCTGCTGCTGCTTCTCACAGATCAACTTAATTCATCTGCGATTAGCTCATCATTGGGGCTTCTAAGAAATCATCTCATCTCAGAAGGGAAAAAGCCCGCAGCAGTAGGCAGAAGGAGGGCTCTCACACTGCAGGGATGGGGTGATGGGAAGGGAACAGCCCAGCCCAGTGGGGGATTTTCATGTGACTGCGTTTTCTGTTCTGACAATAGAACAGAGGAGCAGGGTTAATTCGCAGGGAAAACAGAGTTATATGCAAAGCCCCACTAAGCCCTGTGCTATTCTTGAGTAATTACGGCACCAGAGGCTTCTGAGATAAGCGACCCGGAGCAGGGACTGTAAATGCTGTAAAGATGAATGAGAGACATCAGCGCGTTCACAACAGACACATCACAGCCCTCACACTGCCCTGCCCTGCAGTCAGGGCCGTCCCTAACAGCAAACAGCCCCCAACTCACAGCCTGCCTCTATTCCTCAACCTCTGCTCCCCCACTCCGGGTGGGATCTGTCGGATTTGTGCTTAACAGATGGGAAGACTCTGAGTTTGTTTTACACGTGAAAAGCTGTTCCCCCTCAGGCGATATCAGCAGAGGGAAAGTAACACGTGATGCTAAGGAAATAAACTCCAGTGGGGAAAAGCGTGGGGTGGGGTGGTTGGATGGGCTGGGAGCAAAAGGGGGGGGGGGGGGGGGGGGGGGGGGAGGTAAGGACTGGATGGCCCCACATCTGGCTATCTGCTGCTGCAGAGTGATGCTGTGCTACACCCTAAGCAGAACAGCAGCATGACGAGGTCTGTGGTAAGAGCAAGTGTTCTACACAGCGAGGGGTGGGGAGGGAAAAAAAAAAAAAACACTGATAAAAGTAAATATAAAGAAGGAGGAAAGGTTCACGAGGCTGAGAACTCTTCCCAGTTAGATCTCTCCCTAATGAGAAGATGTTTCCAGATTTGTAACATAAACGCACACCAACAAGAAAATCGATGGCAATCAATTTGCCGCGGACGGAAGGGAGATGCAGGTCATGGCTCTGCTCAGCAGGGCTCTCTGCTTTTTGGAACTCCTCCTCCTCGCCTCCCCCCACGAGCAGCCCCAGCAGCGGGGCAGCTCTGCCTGCAGCACTGATCAGCCCCGCTGCACACACACGGAGCTCAGGTGCCTTTCCCAAAGGCAGGAAGGCATTGCCCAGCTGCAGGGCGCTGGGAGCCCACTCGGTCTGCAAGGCAGCAGGTCCTGAGCAAAGCCTCCATGGAAAGGAGCTGCACCCCACCCTGCTCCTTCCCCAGCTCTGATTCATGGCTTCTCCACTTGTTATTTTTGTAAGCCACTCCTGAGCAGCTGGCAAGGTGCTTTTACAAGTACCCTGCCTATGTCCCAACGGCATCCTCGGTGTCTGCTTAACACTGATTTATCCCAGTCCTGGTAACGTTTCCAGGGAGCCTGGTGTGATTAAACACTACTATCAGTCTGTGCAGGGAGAGGTAGAAACAATATTTAAGGCATTGTATCAAAAGGATCTTACCTAATTCCTTTGGTTTGAGCAATACTGTGGAAGGAGAGCCTGGATACTGCAGAGATCACCTGGAAGTGAGAAAAAAGAATCCTTATTGAAGATAGAGGACAGTTCGGTGAACACCTTCTGCTCCCAAAGCCACCCAGTGGTGGATGTGCTGTGGTTGGGTGGGCACCATCGCAGCCAACACCGCCTCTGCTTTTACCTCTGAGCACAAAAGACATCCAGCCTTCAGCTATACAGATACCATGCAACAGCGTCGCCCCAGGAAACCCCATCCTGCAGCTCATACAATAGATTCACAGAGTCATTAAAGTTGGCAAAGACCTCTAAGGTCATCCAGTCCAATTATCAACCCATCTCCACCATGCCACATCTGCTCCAGTAGGGTTTATGAAACACAGAGTACCACTGGAAAAATATATGTGCTACTTCGTATTTTATTTCCAAAGACTGGCAGCTCCTTCTCTCTCTTTCCGCTGAGATGATGATGTTATTGAGGCCAACCTTCCAACGCTGAAAGACTTTGACTGCTTGCACTCCCATAACAGTGCACCTCCAGCCTGCCAGGGATGAGTGCAGTCCGTTGCCTTCTTCTGGCAGAAAGCAACCAGAATGGCTTCAACATGAAATATTTCCATTGGCATTGCCACCAAGGACAGTAAGGCCACGAGCTGGTTCTGGGAACTCACTTTTATTTGATGTAAGCTCCTGTTTTAATTGCTATGCAGGATTTTAAGTGAAGAAAAACAAAGAATGGTTTTAGTCATGCACAGATCTGGTTTACCACGTCTTACCCTTGCTCCTATTCACCATTTATCAAAGCCAGAATGAAAAGACAAACCTATTGTTTCTGGAATGGTTTCCTGCCCGCTGGAATGAACAGAGACGTGTGACTGGGATGCAGATAAAGGGCTGCAGGAGGGGTCCCTGCTGCCCCCCGCCCCACAGCTCCCCATTGGGCAAAAGACCCATTGGGTTGGGACCACCAGGATCTGTCCAGTGCTCCATAGTGCTCCGAGGGGACCTCCTGGCTTTTCACAAAGGAGATGCCACACGTTGGCCTTTCCCAGCTGACTTTCATTGGAGAACTGAGATGCTGAATTATGCAACAAGGCAAATGAGCCTGTGAATGTCAAAGCTTGGCCAATTAGGGATCATTGAGGGCCATCCAGCACTGAAAGGAGCTGCAGAGCAAGAGGGGATTCTACTCTCACCTCAGAGCCTTTACTGTCCACTATGAAACACTTCTAACAGGGCATTAACAAAGCGTCCTTATTATTTCTTATTTTAATAAGATGTTACCCCTGACAGTTCCCTCTAATCAAGAGGGCACGGATAAGGATTTTTTTTTAATTAGACAAAACATCACTTTGCTGTGGCTATCAAGAGCCTATTGTGGCCTATTTCTCACTCTTTGGAGATGGTTTGGATAGCAACCACAGCACCATCCCTGTTGGCCTGGCTTTTACAGCGATGCCCTGGAGCCACTGATGGCGGACGGTGAACACTGAGCAACTAGAAGAGAAAGCATAAAGTTCCTCACTTTACTGCAATACAACAAAAAAAGGAGCACAGGCAAAAGCTGATCACTTCTGGAAAAGGTGTTCCAGCCACGTGCCCTGCTGGCAGCAAGCTGCAGGCACCAGCTGGTGAGATTCCCACCTCTGCTTTGTCAAGCACTGAATCAGCTACCATCCCCTAACAGGTCTCAATCCCCAAATTGTCAGCAACACTGAAGACCTCAGTGCCCATTTTACCAAACCCCTCTGCACCCTCTAACATCACCAGTTTGGGAGAGGAGGTGGAACTGAGCCCGTTGGTGCCTTTGGGCTCAGTGGGGCAGCTCAGAAGCACTGCACTGTGCCTGCAGAGCATGAGCAGTCCCAGGGAAGTCCCAGTCTCTGCTGCAGTCTATTATTAGACTTGCACAGCACAAAAATCAGTGCGTGATTCAGACAGCTACACTGAGGGTTTGACTTGCAGGGAAACATAAGAGAAAAGCACACTCTTCTCTACACCCATGCTTCTTGCTTTGTTCTTTCATGAAAAGCCCCGGTCTCCGAGCATCCCTGCACATCAAAGCCCGGCACCTGGCTCCAGCAATGAGCTCAGGTACTAAGCAGAGCGACCCACTTTCCAAGAGGGATTGGGCACAGAGAGAGCTTCCACGAAGCCCGGCAGCTGCAAGAACACGGCTGAGGAGAGCTGGGTCGGCAGCAGGGAGGGCTCTCTCAGTTCAGCTCCTGCAGGTTGGAGTGGGGAGCACAGCTCCAGCAGCCCCAAGCACAGTTTGAGGAGAAGTAATCCTCTCAGTTTCAACAGGATTAAACAACGTTCTTAAAAGTAAGTAAATCCTGAATTGTTTGCTCAACTGCGTCTCATTTTTCCCATTAAGGAGCTTCTTATTTGCTGAGAAACACTCTAATACTTCCTGCCCCTCCTGGCTATCATGTTCTATGAGGCGAGGCAGGAACTGCTCCATTACACATCCATGCAGCAGTTGGCACGAGGGGTCTGTGATCTCAACTGAGGCTTAGCTGCTCCTAGGACACATCAGCACAGCTAATACAGATACGACACTAAGTGGAATTACACTTCACTGTAACGCTCACCTCCCCTTTCTTTCAAGGCAGCCTAGAAGTGCAGCAGCCTTGCTTCCCAGCATACCCAAGAAATGGTTCTCCATCAGTTCCCTGATGACTGATGGTCACTGTTCCGTAAGTTCAGAGCTTCTGGGAATCTCCCCCAACACCCATTGCTCAACAGCTGAGAGCTGAGGCTGCAGCATCCCGGATCCCCAAGGAATTGCTTCCAAAGGTGCAGACCCCTTGGATTGCTCTCAGAGGTGCTATGAGGTTTCCTCAATGGGTTGGGCAGCGCTGGGTGCTCCAGTGAACACCTGAGCCCAGGACTTGGGGGGAGAGGGTTTGCAGAGTCATTTGTACGCACTGCTTGGGAAAAGCACGCCTGTACGTGCACGTTTGTCTTCTGGGAGGAGCTGTGAGCTTAAATATGGCCTTTTGCAGATTCTTCATCCATTTCTCAGTGCTGCTTCCTCCAAGAAAACTGTACTCAGTGCACACACGTAGGCTGACGAGGAGACACCCAATGGAGCTGCAGAGCGGATGCACCCACGGGCTGCTCCCAAAGCTGACCTGGAAGGGCTGGCTGGGAAATTCCCGCTGGTTTCACCGCTCGGGGCGAGGACGCTCTTTGCATTCCTGACGTTCCAGTTCCCTTTGTGCTTTCTGCCACGAGCTAAATCAAACAGCCTCGTTGCTCCTTTCCCTATGGTATGCCGTGTGGCACAAGGTCATTGCTGTGACCCAGCACGAGCGGTGGGGGAGGAGAGCCATGCACGCCCCAGCAGATGCACCGAGGTTCTACACTTCTGAAACAAAACCAAGTTGCAAACTGGGATTTTAAACATATTGGTCACTTTGCAGTGACTTTGCAATGAATCCTGGCTGAGCAAGAAAACAGAATTTCTGACAGCAAAAAAAACCCAAACCCAACCAACAACAGAACCTTCACACCACAAGAAACCCACTAATCTTCATCTTCCTTACTGACAATGCTTTCTTTTAGGAATTTTGGATTTTAAAATAAACTACAACAAAAATAAATAAATCATCATGCACAGCACTCTTCTGTTTCCTTCAGCATTGTTTATTTCCAGCAGTACCACTGTGCATCTAGGAAACTAAAATAAACTCTCTCATTATTTGCAAAAACAAACTGAGCCAGCTGGGCTGGAGCACGCTTTGCATAGGGAAGCTCCCAGCCTTGCTGTGCCCAGAGCTGGCTGCAGGGCCTGTGTCTTGTGCTGAGCCCTGGCCAGGTCCTGTGCATCCAGAACGACCCAGAGTTTGCTACTGAGCAAACCAGCAGCTCTGCACAGCATCCATAAGCTTGGGCAGAGAGCTTGGTGATGCCACACCTGCACAGATAGTTCTCAGGGGGAAGGTAAGATCAAAGCCTGAAATCATAGAGGTTGATTTTGGGGTTGGTTGGTATCTAAACTCATGAAGGGCAATGAGGGCCAAGGTGCACGTGTCCAGATGGCTCCAGTTTGCAGGGGATGAGCAGGAACCACAGCCAAGGCAGGACAGTGGCAAACCAAAGTGTCAGAGCAATGCTATCCATCACCTGCTTTTTGCATGAGCCTCTCTCACCACTAACACCTTGGTAACCCAGTGCCAAGCCCTGCAGAGCTGCTTGTCACCAGTGCAGCCAAGCTGTGGAGCGTATGAGCCAGCCTAAAACGCACAGAACATAACCTGCTTACTGCGGATCCATCATCCATGCTGTGTGTGCTATTGCATAATGCCTGCAAGGCCCTGCAGCACGTGCACAGCAAGCACAGCCAACATCAAACCTACAGCTGACGTGCAGCCACGTCCCCAGACACTGCGCAGCTGAGGCTGCTGCCTCCTGAGCATCCCACAGCTGTTGCAGGGAATTCCTTAAACCAACGAGGATGCGCTGGCTTTGCTGAAATATCTCACTCCTATTTGAGACTGGTATGAAATCTTTGCCCTTGCCTTGGCAAATGGGTCAGGATTGAAAAGTACCTCAGGGATGCGAGTTTAGTTGGAGTGGTCCTGTGTGGAGCCAGGAGTTGGGCGTGATGATCCTTCTGGGTCCCTTCCAACTTGGGGTATCCTATGATTCTATTTCACTGGATTCCTCTGCGTTAATTCCCAACACCACCAGTGGATTACACTGCATGTGGTTTCTCACATTTCAAGTGAATTCAAGAGGTGCCCAGGCAATAGCAGCAATAAGCTTTGATTCACTTGCCAGGGATGCAAATGCCATGAGCCTCATGGGTCCAGACTGCTGGTTGGGCGTCCAGTCTGCAAACTGGAGGCAGAAAGATCAGGTAAAAGCTGGATTTTGCTTCTAATATTCAGCAAGGAAGGCTGGACACGCATCACTCCTTCTTTTGCTGAAGGGATTCTTGGCCATAGGAGGAGCAAAGGGTTAAGATAATCTGAAATGAGCATCTGACACAGATTGTCCCCAAGACCTCTTAGCCACAGCCCAGAGCGCCCGTGTCAGGCTGCATTATGGTCACAGTGACAAACGATTACACCTCTCAAGATAATGAGGTTAAGCCCTCTAACAAGAGCACACTGTCAGAGATGCGCCTTCCAGAAGAGAGCATCTTTACCCAAACCAAAAACTCCTCTGAGAAAGCACGGAGGGCACGCACCAAAGGCTGGGGTCAGTTCACCTCACCCCCAGGCCTTCGAGAGGGGGAAAGGAGCAGTGTGGCTGCAGGAGGACCTGCAGAACCCAACGGTGCCGGAATGCTTCCCTTTGGCACCCCAACCTGTGGTCCCGACCCGTGGGCTCTGCAGCTCCGGAGCACCATGCATGAAGGCCATTAGTGGTGATGGGCTGCACGGAGCTCTGCTGCCATCATGCCATATTTGCCTGGCTGCTCCTTTTTAAAAAGGGTTATTAAACCCAGCTCTATGCTGCATTAAACCCATGATTTGGCCGCATTAAGTGCTGGGGATGCAAACACGCCTTCACTGAAGGCACTGGCAAAGCTGATTTGCAGTGGGAACAGCTCTTGTGTCATTTCAACACCCTTATTTTGAGCAATCTGGGGCCAGCATATTTTCTGCTATTATTCAGTCTTGCAACAGTGGGCAGCAATTGCAAAAACAGCAATATCCCCTGACAGGGAGGAGAGAAGGGTAATCAGGTGGACTTAGAGCTAATGGCACTGTACCACATCATCATAAACTTGTCAGACATCCGCACACATCCTCTCCCACATTTAAGGCACCAATCTGTCTTTCCCTGTCACAAAGCATCGGATGGAACACATCCAGCTGTAACTCAGTGCCTCATCCCTGAGCACTGAGTGCCATGAGGAGGCATCTGAGCTCCTCAGTTCCTTCTGCAACACGGATGTCCCCATCCCATAGCCAGGACCAACACGGAGCAGGTCCCTCACCTCCCTGAGACCAAAGGAGGTCTCAAAGTAGAGACCAAAGAGGTCAAGAGCAAGGCAGCCTGATACAGAGGAGCCTTACTATGAGTGGAGCTGTGCCTGGACGCACCACGCAGCTCCCACACTGCTCCCAGCCACAGAAATTAATGCCCTGAAACCAACGCTGCTTTCTTTATGCTGGCAAGTTCCTCTAACACAACAGCAATAAATACTTATTCTGCTGCTTAATGGCCTCTCCTCTCCGACACAGATGCTGAGTCTCTGTCTCATCCAGTTACTTCTGCTATCACTATCTGATAGTCTGGCAGTGAGTGAAGCGAGGAGCGAGCTTTGATGGGACTTTAAAAGACTGGGGGAAAATAAATGCAAGCACTTGAGGAAGGGAGCTAACACCAAAGCCACTGGACACTGAGGCTGTACCTCCAGAGTGGGAATACAGGAGATTTCCTACTGGGAATGGGTGGAACAATACCCATAGCAGCACATTATGGGCATCCCAGCACTGCTGGGAGCTCTCATGCACATCAATGTGACCCCAATGCCGAGTGCTCAGAGGAAGGCCCTGAAATTAATTACACAGCCACCTGACAGCATCTCCACCACTTTTACCTGGCTGAGTCTGACCCCATCGATTTGCACAGAACTTGCAAGTGATCACAAATGAGACAGCTGTTAAACGTAAGCATGAGAGAAGAAGCAAATTGAAAAGTCTTGATATCTCAAAAAATATCGATGGGAAAAGCTTGTTATCACCCCCAAGTGCTGACCTGGGGATGAGTCATTAGGATGTGTCCCAGCTGTGGGGTGTAAGGTAGCAGCAGCCACTCTCACATTTCCGCATGATATGGAACAGCATTAATTAAACAGGAAGCTGAACTACCTTAGTCCTGGTATGCAGCAGTGCATGGGGACAGCTGTGTCACCTCCCCTAGCTGCTGCCCAGCACCACGAGCCCTCGCTTCCCAAGTGATCCCATTGCGCCACCCACCATACACATCGCCTTTGGGATCCAGGAAGCCCCAGCCACGTTCTGCTTTTCTTAGAGCAATAACGGGATAAATCTGGGCAATGGGAGCCAGAGGGAAGGAGAAATGAAAGGTGTAGATGTGATTTCAGCATCCTCCTCCCAGCTGCCCAGAGACAAGGAGGGCTCCCAGAGATGCCTGAGCACGAGGCAGCCTGAGATGCAGGGCTGCTTCCCCGGAGCCCAAGCACACTGCTAAACTGCCTCTAAGAAAAACACAGAGGGTTCATTTGCATTGCTTTGTAATAGTTAGAAAAGCGGGCTATAAAAGTACATCCTGCGGGAAACAAAGCTAATGAAGCCAGGGAACCATGCTCTCCTGGAAATGAGAAGGGAGAAAGAAAAACCCAAATGGCTGAGGCAGGAGCTCGGTTGAGTTTCCTGGAGCTGCTGCCAAGGTAATGCCCAGCTTCGTGCCTGGCCAAGCCGGCTCCTTCCCTCTGCCCCAATTAGCAATGCAGCAGATCTGTAATTAACCTGGAAGGATGCCGAGCGCTCAGCACGGGATGGAGCAGCAGCATGCTGGGTGATAGGCACAGGCTGACCCCAAAAGCAAGGAAAAGGCAATCAATCAGCCTTTAAAATAGGTAAAGAATCGCTGGCCGTGTTTGTAGGGCTGGGCATGGAGAACGGACAGCCCTTCCCTCTCCAAATCCAAAGGAGCTGCCTCAGGATGCCCCTGCCCTGCATGGCTGCAGGCCTATGATGCTCTGCAAGGAGTTAATAGCTGCATTTCCACCCCGCTTCCCTCTCTCTTTGAGAAGAAGGGACAAACAGGTGGGAAGCTTTTGAAAGATTCAGCTCAAGCACGGGAGGAGGTGGAACAGTGCCCTGTTGGCTCCACAGGTCTGGACGCTGCGCAAACCAGCAGAGGTCCTGCTGAAAGCACTCACACCTGCTGGGCACTTCGCCTTTCGTGCCTAAAGAGCAAGAACACAGAAGGAAGGAAAAAAGCCTTGGATGCTAATTAGCTTAAACACTGTAAATACATTCGCAGAGGCAGGCTGCAAAGCCCTGAACACAATGGCTGATGTCACCGCACGGAGCTCGGCTTGCATCGCCCTGTGCTGCCACGCAGCACCAAGCCACCACAAAGAGGCATTGTGCTGAGCTGTATGAGCACGTGGAAGGAAACACCAGCAGCAGCACCGCCATGCAAGGAATGCTGCCAGCTAATTGCTGCCTCTGTGCTTCCAGGCGGCCAAAACTCTGCCCTGCATCTCCGCTGGCTCCGGAGATCTCAGCAGAGCATCTCAGTGGTGCCCCCAGGGCTGCAGCCCACCTTGTGCCAAGCTGGATGCTTGGAATCACCTCACTTTGTGCTCCGTAACTCGCAGTGCCCAATGTCATGCAGCCCCCATCCCCAGCACTGATTGGATTTGTCAGAGCAGATGGAAAAAGCACGGAGTCGGATGCCAAGCAGGGATATCGCAACCTGCTTCCGAGAAACTGGCTTAGGTTGCATTAGGTTTAATCCCTCTCAATGAAGGCACTCCCAACAAAGCTGCTTAAAGTCATAGAAACATTAAGGTTGGAAAAGACCACCAAGATCATCAAGTCCAACCCCAACCCATCCCCACCATGTCCACTGACCATGTCCCTCAGTGCCCATTGGGGTTGATGGACCTTTGGGTTGCTCCAAGCTTCCCAAACAGGACACGCTCACCTGGAGGCAACGCTGTCATTCCTACAGCTTAAAGCCGACGACTGCACCTCCAGCCCTCAAAACCCAAAGCAACATCAGGCAGAAACAACTAAGACAAAGAGAAGAGCAGAACAGGAGGCCTTCTTTTCATTCACTCCAACCTTCTCTTGTCCTCCAGAAGCGACCAACACTTTGCAAACTTTGGGTTTTGATTGTTATTACCACTGGGTTTGCCAAATGAAATCCCCCAGAGCCACACACACAGCTCTGAGCCCACCGCCTCACCTGGACAACAGCTCCCAGCACCACTGCAAAAGGAGCCATGCACCCCAACAGAGCAAACAAGGTCCTCCCAACCAGCTCAGTGCTTCTTACAACAGCAAACTCAGTTCGCCCCCCAAAAGAACGATTAACCACAAACATCAGCAGAGGTCTCCCATCACTGGGCACGGCTCACAGCAGCCTCCCATGCTCCTCCGTGCCCCATGCAGAGCAGCTTCCATGCCTCAGGCGCAGAGCATCGCAGAGCAGCCCAGAGGGGAGCATTCACTGCCTGCGCCGTGGGATGCTGATACCATTCTGCCAGTGAATGCATTTGCGCCTGCAGAAAGGCAGGAGCTCTGCGCTGATGAAGAAATAGAGCACAGGGCTGCTTCCCAGAGATGCTGATAATCAGAAGCTACGTCCCCTGCTTGTACTGTAACGGTGCGTAAATGTGCCCGTAATGTGCTTTGATTTGATGGAATCGGTTACGTTCAGTCCCTGCTCTACACAGACACTGCGTTTACTGCTATGTGGGCGCCAGAAATGGTGCTGCAAAGTGGTGTAGAAAGGAATGGCAGTAAAACATGTCCGAAATATTGGCTCCCTCAGCGGGACGCGTACAGTCACAGCTCACAAATTACAGGGCGGAAGGGGAGCAGGGTGGGCTTCCACAGCCACTGCTGTACGGAGGATGAGACAAGATGATCGAAGGGCGCCTGCAGACCTAACAAATCCATGCTGTTAAAAAAATAATAATTAAGAAAAAAATCTATCAAAGATGAGAGAGGCCGCCCCCAAGGAAAGGAAAGAAAGATTCACTCAGGGTGGTGACGCACTGGAACAGGTTGTGGATGCCCAAGGAGGCTGTGGATGCCCCATCCCTGCAGGCATTCAAGGCCAGGCTGGATGTGGCTCTGGGCAGCCTGGGCTGCTGGTTGGCGACCCTGCACATAGCAGGGGGTTGGAACTGGATGAGCATTGTGGTCCTTTTCAACCCGGGCCATTCTATGATAAAATTCATTCTATGATTCAGGCACGATGCTTTCAGGCAGTGCTTTAAGGGCTGCAAGTAGCAATGACAAAGATGCTCAGGGTGCCCAGTTGGATGCCCCAGCACCAGCTCGGCTTCGCCCTGCTGACTGGGATGGCTCAACGCAGCACAGACAGCAAAGGAAAGGCAATGGATACCCAAGACAGAGGAGTTCCCATTCCGGGACAGCTTCGTCAGCTGCGTGGTGATGCAGTGCGACTCTGAAAGTGTCAGCAGCTGTTTATCCACCGCTAAAACGCGTGTGTTTAAAGATTAATAAGAACAGATTGAGCAAATGTGAAGTCGACGGGAACCAGAAGCTTCGGTGAATCCTCAAGGCGTAACGTTCAAATGACATAGGAGTGAGCTGCAGCCCCACTGCAGGAAAGGGACGCCAAAAATACACACACATAATCACACGTTGGTGCACGGGGAGGAAAACACGGCTCTAATCACCACATGCTCTCTCTTGAAGCTTTTAATCAGTCGCTGGAGACAAAGGGCAGCCGGGCAGTGCTGCGGTCAGCCCTGCGCTGCACGGAAAGAGGGAGAAAGGATTTACCTTCCTGCATCAGTATGGGGCCACATCAGATGGGGTGCAGCACAAGGGCTCAGGTTTGGATGACCACAAGTGGTTCAGCAGGCAGGGGGATGCTTGTCCTCATGCCCAAGGGAACCCAGTGCCACAGGGCTAAGGTTGGAGGGCAGCTGAGAAAGAAGAGGGCTCGCCGGAGCTCAATGGAAGTCCAGGAGCTCCGGACAGTGCCACCAATCAGCCTTATCAGCACTCCATCCCTAAAGCCATGCATGCAGATTTGAAGGTGAGATCAGAGAAAGTGATGGAGAAACAGGCGCTGACACACCGGGCCAGTAACGGAGGCTTGCTGCCAGCCTCTTGGAGCTACGGGGTTTCCTTTGAACCCACAAACTTTCCAACTGTCTATCTTCCATTTTTTTGGACAAAAGGGCTCAAAAAATGACTAAAAATTCAGTTTTAACCACGATTTCCCCCTCTGCTAATAAAGAAGGGCTTTTCCTTCAAAGCAACTTTCTTTTTTCCATGCCATATTTCAGCCAGACGCAGAGGCTGTGCCTGGGCTGCAGCTCGGGGACCGAGCCGAAGGGTTTGAGTAATTCCCCATCAAAACGAATGGGAGCTCCACGACAGCATCAGGACCGTACGGGGCGGGCTGAGAAAGGGGAGAGGGAAAATATATTCCTGTCACAATGACGTTCCCCATAGGAGTACAACCTCCACAAAAGCGTTTGCCCACGTGCACTGTGCTGGGTCTCAGATTCTGTGCCTGTGAAGCACGTTCTGCTGGGTACGTGGATAATTATGTTTGACTTATTTAACAATTTAACATTCGCCTGCTTGGCTTTGCAGCTGGAGGAATGAAATCACATGTTTGAGTGACTAAAAGGGAAAAGACAGTCAGATGATGTATGTGTATTTATGCAAGTATTCCCCTCTCTGAAATTACATTGGCAAAAAAAAAAAAACATTAAATCAAGCACATTCTCTCCCTCACCGGCTGTAAATGAGATTCTGGGTGGTGGGACAGGCTCTGCTCTGGGCAGGGCTAAGCAGGATGCACCCAGGCATAAGACCTGCAGCTGTGAGCCCCATCCTACTCCCACATTGCCCCCACGCCATTTGCCAATGCTGAGCAGACCCAAGGACCTGCAGACAGGAGGAGTGGGGCTCCACCAGCCCAGGCAGACTCACCCCATGGGGTGACCCGTGTCACCCAAGTTCCCAACCAGAGAGCTGGCTCTCCCCATGGAAGCTTGGCTCCTCCTCCCACCAGCAGGTCCAGGAGGTCCTCTTAAATGCCACAGGGTGACCTCAGTCTGTAAGACTTTGCTCCAGGCGATGCATCCCATGAATAACAGCTCTTCGGAGCGAGCAAGGCATGCCAAGAACACAGAACCCAGAAGTGAGGCTCTCCATCACTTCACAGGATCAGGGGTTTCTCTCTACGCCACTTGCTGGAACCTGAGGGGGCCCTGGGTTCAGTGCTAACACTGAGGGAGCTCCTGGAGTGCCAGGGCTGTCCCTCTGCACACCAGCAAATCCAAACCACCACGGCCCCACGTCAGCTCCCTGCAATATTCATCACGGCATCAGTTCTGCCAGCCAGTACCTGACACCCAGCAGCACTATAAGCATCCACCCATGGAGAAGAGGGCAGAGAAATGGGGACAAATGGGCTCAGACTGAGAAGAAGTCTTCCAAAACACTGCTTTTTTTTTTTCCCCCTCCTTTCCTCCCTGTTTTTGCCTACTTCTTGCCCAACCCCACCTTCCTCCCCCCTGCTCCACGGCCGCAGTCACCTGGGGATGCGAGCTATGAGATGGGAGCACATGAGCTGATGCACTGGGGGAGGGAGAGACTATTGTGATGACTGCACCACGAGGGAAAACACAGCAGAATGCCCCGGTCCGTTATCACAGCAGGGAGAAGCCCAGCCGTGCTCTTCTGACAAAGGCCCCACTTATGTATTTTTCATAGCCTGCTTTATTCTGCTGCAGACGTGAGCGTTATCAGCAATGTATGTTCACCCACACAACAGTAGGCTGTGGCACTGATACTGGCAACGCTGTGGATAAAAGCTGGCAGGTTGTACACCAGAACAACCCCACGTTTAAATACAAGTTTGTTAATTATCCACTCGAGTTACATGTGTTGGAACTCTGCTGCAAGAAGGGAGATCCCAACTTACTGCTCCTCACCTTCCTTCTCATCTACGCTTACATTGAGCGTAGAGCTGAGCCAGGCTCACCCCTGCTTACCCCCAGAATGGGCAGCACATGGACCCACTCTGTGCATCCCTCAGCTGTGCCCATGCATTGCAGGTGGGGTTAAAAGCATGAAGCAGAACCACTCCTCCATGAGCAGAGGACGGGACACGTCTAACGCAATTAGCCCCACAATTAGCCCCACAATTACCCCCACAATTAGCCCCACAGACCCGAGGACACTTCAGTGACTGCTAAGTGCAGCACTGCTGCTTTGCTCCTGTGGGGCTGCACAGCTCTGCTTGGGAACAAACCCAAAGTGTGGGGAATGAGGGATGCCTGGAGATCACAGGGCGGGATGCACACGTTGCAGAGCAGTGAGAGAAGAGCCCCATGAAAGGGGAATATATAGGGAGAATACGACGTAGAGAAGGGAAGCAGCTCAGCCAGAGTATTTGCACTGCTTTCCAGCAATGGGGACACAATGGGCAGCAAACCCAGCATCGTTTCTATGCGATCCTATCCTCTGCCCTTCTTAAGAACATGCTGCACAATGCT
This sequence comes from Gallus gallus, assembly GCF_016699485.2. Lineage (NCBI taxonomy): Eukaryota > Metazoa > Chordata > Aves > Galliformes > Phasianidae > Gallus > Gallus gallus. The sequence goes on from NC_052548.1 coordinate 7,705,938, forward strand.
ATGTGAGAAAAGAAGCTGGCAAAGCACACACACAGCCCCATCGATCCCCACTGAAGGACTCGCCGTCCCACTGCTGCTATCAGAGCTGTGCACTCTCGGCCGCTTCTCCTCCCCTCCACCAACGCGCATTCCTCTGCATACAGGGGAAATTTCAATGAAACATTAGAAGAGGAAGCTTGGCCAGGCCCGTCCATAAATCTCCCAAAGCAGACACGTGGCCTATCAACTCCTTCCAAGAGCATTTCCCAAATGGCCCCAGAGAGCCCCACACGGTGCACTGTGCACCTCGATACCCAGCAGAGCCCCTAACACGTGTCCCCCCACATCCTCTGACGGCATGCCTGTACCTCTGCCTCTGCTTCTGCTGCAAAGGCTTCAGCTGCTCTGCCTTGGCTGGGAGCAGTGGGAGCTGCACACGCTGGGATGCCACCAGGCTGGAAGGAGCACTGTGCTCCGGAACAGCGTTCAAACAAATGGAATCCCAAAGAAAGAAGCAAAGAAGGAAGTGCAACAGGCACATTTGGTGCCGGAGTTTTAACTTCAGAGCATTTCGTCACCTGGCCAGAGCTGAACTCCTGGTGAATCTGCATCTGCGCTATGAATGCCAAGATCTCTGCCGCCCCATGTGCCCCATAGCCCAGCTTAAAGCCAGGTGTCTGCAAGGCAAAAGAACAGAACAGCTATGACTTCCTGGGGAATAACTACTGAGAAGAAAGGGCTAGAACTATGTTAAATTGTATTAAGAAGCTGGCATGGAAATAAGCTGAAACAGCTCGGCTCTCTGGGGCTCCATTTAACAGCCATCCTTTTATTAGAAGGATGGCTGGTTAGCACTTACAATCACAAATAGGTGATGGGGAGGGAGGATTTCTTTGCCACTGAGACTGCAGAAGGGCTTCAAGTAAAAAGAATGGAAGAAATCCTCCAGATGCAGGACGTGGTTCCTGCCCTGGCCACACTAAGAGCATGGAAGAAGCATCCACCTACACCACATTGCAGCAAAACCTTTTGGACGTTATATGAACTGCCCCATCCCCTCCCAGCGGAGGGCAGCCATGACATTGGTCCCAGCACATGGGATGGAAGGCACCTTTCCCACACAAAGTATGGCAGTGTTCCCGGGCTGGTAGCGAGGAGCAGCCAATGCAACCCAAAGCCAATGAGCTGCCGGCGGTGGCTCTGCCCATGGCTGCGGTCCTTCCCGCTAAGCCTTGGGTCTGCTCCAAAGTTATCGCAGCAGCATGTCATTAACCCTCATTATCTTCAGGACTTTGGCACACAGACGGGGATCAAGGTGCCTGACGTGGTGCTTATCCACGCAGCGAGGGCCATCAGCCCTTCCCTGCGGTGCCACAATGCACTTCCACCACAATCAGCTCCAATTTCACTGCTCCAACCATCGCACAAACCCCACTAAGGACGGAAAAGACAAACGCACGGAGAGCAGCGAAGCCAACAATCTATGGAAATAACCTAATGGGCTACAAAAGACCATCGCCACTGCCAACACCACGGGGATTTCCAGCCACTCAGAGAGCCAACATCAAAACCTCCCCTCCAGTTCTTCATTAAAACATTAACCACCCATGCGACACAGCGCTGCTATCAGAGCAGGATGACCAGAGGCCATCTGTTTGCAACCACCTGATGGTTTCTACCCACACCCCTGTCTCCAGGGAAGACCCTTGGATGTATGGTAACGAAACCCAAGCATGGCAAAAACAGAATGGAGATTTTAATACAGACGATCACATCGCTCAGCTCTGATTACAAAAAGGAACTGATGTCTAAAAAATGCCAGTGTTAAAAATAACATAAAAATGCATCTATTTGGGCCCCGAGGCTCGCTGAGAAAAATGTTTCATTATCCAACCTAAGAACATAATTATCCTTCGATAATTTTTTCAGTACAGGAGGGAAGTGGTGCTTGGCTTGCTCTTCCTAGATGCGTTTGAATGGGAACCCAGAGACAAGCAACGCTCCAGTGAGTTGGTTTCCCCCTGAACCAAGCCCAGGCTCACTGCAGCATCCCAGGCAACATCCCCAGCACGATCCCTGTTTGCCCCACTCTCCGCATCCCCATTGCTTCAGCAAAGCCACAGCCAGAGCTCCAGGATTCCCTCCGCACCGAGCACAGCCCTGAACATCTCCATTACCCTCCGGGCACAGACAAAATCATCCCTTCAGCAAAAAACTAACTTGACTATCTGAGTGTGAGGAGATGGGACCGGTTGGGCAGCAGGGAGCCGTGCCCCCATTCATGCAGTGTCTCCACGTGAGCCCCCGGGGTGCGTTTTATTGCGGGCAGGTTGTGGCCGTACCAGGAGCGATGCTGATTTCGAGCAGCCTGCTTGGCTCTAAAATCTGGTTTCCATAGAAACAGGTAGATAGCACGCAGGAGCTAAATCTTATTTACTCCGTTAAAGAAAAGGGCTTTCCAAGCTGTCTGTTAGACCTAAGGGTAAGAGTGATATTCATGGGAATACAAAGATTTAATGACAGCAAAGAACGCGGCTTTTAAATAAGCAGTGCCTTTTTTTTTTCCATCTTTAATAGCACTTACCACAAAAAGCCCAACATAAGTTCCCCTCCTCCTTTAAGAAGTCCCACATCCTACTGACCTGGAGATAAATTTCTGTGATCAAATCCTGGCGCTTTTTGGAAGAGACATCACTCCCCCTTCCCTCCTCCTCTGCCCCCATCAGAAATAACCCACCAACAAACACCAAAACCTGCAGCTGCAGCAACCAGTTGACTTTTGGTCACAGCTTGGGCACGGGCAGCGCTGACACCGAGCATCCCAAGCCCAGGCCCAATGGCAGAGCCTCAGACTGAAAGCTCTCCCTTTTCCCAGCCCATGCACTGAGAGCAGCCCTGCACTTCTGTTCAGACTCCTTACACACGCACAGATCACTGATTTCCCCCAGTAAAAACAGAGGAATACTGAACACCTGAGATGCTTCACTGCATTGAATGCTGCGTTGCTTGCTCGCAAAACAATAACTTTTACGTTGGCCTTGCTCTGTGCTAAGATGAACAGTTACTCGTGCAGCCACAGACGCACGCACACAAAGTCTATGAACACTTTGACTGTTAAGATTTATAGGTTGGAGATATCCTTAGAATTACTCTGCCTTGGCCTGCACAATTGCAGAGTTGGAATATGTATTATTTCCAATGAATAATACATGATGGCACTGTAAATCCAGTCCCAGCTGAGGACGTGCTCTCCTGCAAGGAGACAGGAAGGTTTGGGGAGCGTGCTGCTGTCTGCAGGCAGCATTTATCTCGGTGCTAATGAAGGGAACCACCGCTCCAGCATGGACAGGGGGCTGCAAAACTCTAATTAATTAATGCTATTCAAAAAACATGCACACCAGTCCCTGTGACAGCCCAAATCTCTTCCCACCACACACCCCAGGGCTAACTCCTGCCCATCCTACTGGGAACGGGGCTCAGTTTGAAACGCATTACGCGCTTGCAAACATTCCCTTTCTGGGGGTAGGGGGAGAAGTAGGGGGGAAAAGCATAGCTTATAAAAAGGTCACTGAATAAAGACAACCTGCACAACCTGAGGAGGGACTCTTTAAGCCCAGCTGAGGGGTCGGCCATCCTATCTACACACAGCCCCGGTCCCCAGGATGTCCCTACGGAGCAGCTCTGCACACCCAGAGCAGAAACCAGATCAGCTCCCTCTCCTCCTGGTGTCCCTCTGTGCCAGGCCAGTTGTGCAGGAGAACTCCCAGCTCTGGACAGGCATTTCTAACTGTTATTTGTAACACAACTGCAGAAGTGAATTTTCAAGCCAGCCTGCTGACAGCTGATGTTTGCTCATTAGCTGAGCCTGGGATGACATTGCTCATGGCTCTGCCGGGGTAATAAAGCAGGCAGCGAGCAAACAAAGCAAAAATCAATATGAATGAGTGTAATATTTTTCATAATGTCTTTATTGTATACAGCCTTCCTCGCACGGCTATTATTAGACACACTTTCTCATCCTTTTGCAGAAGAGATGGGAAAACGTTCTTATTCACAACAGCCACACTAGGAAATCCTATCCAGATTTTGTCATGAGGAGTTTGTGAAGGGAAGCAGAGTAAGAATACACCAAACCGAGGATCTGTTCCAGCTGCAGCAGTGGGTTGCCCACACACATCCAAAAAGCCAGGGCTGTCCCTTTGCTCATTGCTGGCTGGGGACAAACAGCAGCATCAAAAGCCCTCTGGACACATCTGGCCAGATGTAGGCAGGGCTCTTCCATCCCAGCATGGCCTCCCCCTTCACCACCAGGGCAGTACCCAAGGGGTGCCACAGTGGGGCAGGAGAAGTGCTGCTGCCCACCCCCCATTCACTTTGCTGGGGCTGCCTCAGTGCTTTGCACCGTGAGGGTGCAGATGATCGCCTCCATCAGTGGCCATGCAGGGAATGCTGTCAGTGCAATTGCTTGCTTTTCACTACCTGCACCAGGGCCATTTCATTTCAGCAGGGAGAAAAGGAAAAGAAATGACGGCTTTGCTCTTGGTGAGTAAGCAAAAAGCTCTGATTAAAAATGAGAAATGAGAAGAGGAAGTGCCTCTCTGCTTTATAAACATCTCAGGACACAATGGTTTACACTTTACATAAATTTAAACAGAGGAATAAATAGTCTTTTCTTAGTCACTGCCTAAGGATGAAAGCAGAGCTGCAGGAAAGGACTGCCTGCACCAAACATGGGTGATAAGATCTAAATGAGACAGATGAGAAGATTTTACCTATCTCAAGAGCAGCCCCAGCACAATCCCAGCCTCTGTTCCCCGTCCCCAGCCTGGGAGATGGGAGCCAAGAACCAACAGCACGTGCTGACCTGAGCACTGCTACTGCAGAGCTGTGAAAAACATCCATCAGTGCTGCAATGCCAGCAGGCTCAGGTCCTTCAGCCCCAATTCCAGATGCTGGGGGAACACGAGGATGCTCTTACCCAGAGATGAGCCCAGCTCAGAAGTTCTGGGGAGCAGAGGTGCTCCTATAGCAGTGCCGGTGCTCAGGAGCAAATCCAGTGCTGCTCCGTGTGAATTCATCCCTACAAAATGACTGAAAACTGCCAGTGCTGTTTTCCAAATGGAGAAAGGGAGGTCCAAAGATGCCTGAGTTGTTTGGCTGGGAGAAAAGCCCCAGCACTGTGCCTGGCCTCGCTCTGCACACACCGTGCTGGAAGCCCCAAGGCGGGGATGAAGCCAAGCTATCCCTGGAGCAGCCAAGACAAACCAAGCTGTATTTACATGCCTGGGCGTTAAACAGCAGCTATAAAGGCACAGAGCTACATTGCAAAGGGAAAAGGGAGCTGTACAGGGCTGTATTTTTAAGCAACATTCAGTATGCTCGGTGCTCGCAGGACAGTGGCACTGAGCAGGAGCTGCCTGCCTGTACCAGCACAGGGAAATGGAATCGGCTGTAACACAGCTTGGTAAAGTTGTTTCTCCTGTTCCCACCAGGAAAACACATTAATTCATTGCCCCACCAGGCGCTCGGGGTAAAAGAGCCCTTGCTTTCGGCAATCCATCCCAACCCACTGTACGGTCACATGAGCACAGCACCACCAGTAGGACCGTGGGGATGTTATTGTTGGAGATATCTCCAAGGGCACTGCTGGAGAAAGGGGAAATCAAAAGAGTTTTAACCCTTTTGGGAAAACAAAAGAAAACTTGTTGGAAACAAACTTGACACCGCAGAGCATTAACTCAGCTCCCTTCCTTTCCATTCTCGGCCCTCCCTTTGCTCTCCCCAGCACAACACGCACAAACACATCCTGTGGATGGGCTTTTTCATGTGCTGCCAGCACGCTGCAGTGGGTTCCTGCTGGAGCTCTCTGCCAGGCAGCACGCCCTGCCCTGCACCGGGGAAAGCACCTCATTGCTTGTGCCCCCCTGCAGCCCCATGGCTGCACCCGAAGGGCAGCTGCTGGCCCAGGGGCTGGGCAGGAGACTCAAGCTGCTGCTCTTTTAGATGCATGGTGCTTTTTTCACGGGTCATCGAACACCCTGCCCGGAACGTTAGTGCAAATGATTGCACAGGAACATGAAGTAGCAAGGAAGGGCTAAGCACAGGGGAAGCAGCCAACAGATGTAGACGGGGGAGGCAAAGAAAGGTGAAAGCTTTAAGGGATCTGGGCTGGAAGGAGCATGGAAAGAGTGGTGAGGCATGGGCACAGGCTGCCCAGAGGGGGGGGGGGGTCATCATCCCTGGAGATGTGGCACCAAGGGGCACGGTCAGTGGGCATGGGGGGGTGGGTTGGGGATCTTAGGGGGCTTTTCCAGCCTTCATGGTTTTGTGATTCTCAAGGCGGATACCAGACCTGGATCTGGGGAGGGAGCTGTGATGGAGGAGCAAAGCAGGCAGACAGAAAGGAACGGAAGGGGCAGGAGACCCAGGAGCTTAAGCCTGAATTCAGGACTTAGCACAAAGTAGGTAATCTGCGCTAACAGGAGTAAAACAAAGCGTGATGTCACCACCTCCATCTGTTTCACATTTGCTCTCAGCTTACATCTCCCCAATTAAAGGGAAAACAACTCACCACCATTTGCTAAACAAACCCAAAGCAAAGCAAGCATCCCACACATACACAGAACTCCTGTCTTCCTAACCACCTAAAAGTCTCCCCACCAATAACCCCCCCCCATCAGCTTCCTGCTGGGCTAAGGGCAGCAGCAGCACTGGTGTCACAAATGGAAAACAAAACAATGAGGTTGAGATCACTTTGTCACCTGCTACGAGACTTCATGTTGACTTCCATAATTTTCCAGTGCACTCAGAGCAGCCCAGCTCATATTGACACCATCAGTTGTTCCAGCCCTGCAGCACGCATCCGCAGAGCTCTGAGTGCCATGGGAGCCCTGGGAACCAACTGCCTGGGGAGCAATGTGCTGAGATCTGGTTGCACGAGGATCCCAGCCTGCTAGCAGCCAGCTTGTTTCTGCCACGACCCAAGGACAGCTATCATGTGGCTCCTGAACGTTCCTTACTTGAAACTGCCTCCGAATGTGCCTGGGCCAGCAGACACTGTATGTCCAACGCTGTGAAATCCCACAGGTAAAAACCTGGAGACCTCAAAACTGGGCAGGTGTGCAGCCCAGCACCCTAATCCTGCCCCAACTACTGCACTGGTTCCCTGAGAACACTCATAGAAAGAGCTGCAATGCGTGGCTCATCATATTTTCTGCTTATTAAGGGAGAAAGGAAAATTGGTTTTCCCCTCTTTGCAAGGTGTTCTGACACATACAGATGCTTTACAGCAAAGCAGCACCGCGTGAATTCCAGGGATTACAGCAGTAACCCCATAAACGCAGCGTTAACACATCTTGTCTTGAATGAGGTTTCCAAAGCCAAGCAGGGGCTGGGGGGTGTCAGCAGAAGGAGATGCCTCATTCAGATGTGGGACACTGGGAGGTTTCCAGGACAGGGTTTGGGGCTCCACAGAAAGCTCAGGACCAGCGCAGCAGATCCTCTGTGTGTCTCTGTATTAGCTCCTTCATGTTTCAATTAAGGCACAAAAATGGAGCAAATAAAAAGCAGAGAGTCACGCAAGTGTGCGACAAATCAATTGTGTGTGCAAGGGAAGCTGTCAAGGCGGCTCAGTGAGAAGAGATGGACTGCAGAGCAGCAGAAGTTAAAGACAGCGGCGGAGATTCAAAATGACGATGTGTACAAATGATATCGTACTCGACAGAGCTTGAACCAAACTTATCCCAGCAGCAACGTGCTGCAGCGTGCCCAGCAGGTAAAGGCTCCTGCCCAGTGGCAGAAAATGCATTCATTTGCCTACATTTCACTGGGCTCAAAGCCAGCATCTTGGCTGCCGTGTGCTCAGCAGCTCCCACGTGGATGCTGAGTGGCCCTGAGGATGGTGCTCACCCAGCAGCTCACCCTGTGGTCACCACCACTGCGCCATGCCCAGCCCAGCACACTGACCTCCTGCTGCATGGATGAGGGGCTCCCCACAGAGCCCAGCTCCACACCAACAGAACGAGGAGATGAAGACCTGCAGACACCTGAGGTCAGGGAGCTGTGAGCACCTGCTGGAGCTGTGGGTGTCCCTGCTCAATGCAAGGAGTGGCACCAGATGGCCTTTAGAGGTCCTTTCCAACTCTCCGATGGCTTTTCTAGCAGTACTCAGCAAGCAGATGACACAGTTTCTGCCCATACAGATTTCTAACTCCACAAGCGTGTCAAACCCCAGCACTTGAAAGCTCCAGATCAAAGGTGGATTTCTGCATTTCCAATCCTCCCTCGAGCACCTCTGCACATCAGCTGCCCCAGATTGTGCCCAGGGAGCACCTGTGTGCATTAGGAGCTGCTCACAGGGTGTGAATGCGAGCATACAAGCCCAAACAACCCCAAATTTCCAAACATGCCAATGGTTTCACAGCCTGAGGCAAGTCCTGGTAGAGGCCTGCTGGTCACAGAGGTGCTGAGGCTGCAATACTCCCAAAAACCTCAGCATGGGGGCTGCGTTTCCTTAGATCACAAATCACTTCTGAAAACACAGACCCTTGCCCACCTAACAGCATTGACCTATCCCTGCACCGAGCCAGGATTTGGCCTGGGTGATCTTTATGGGTCCTTTCCCACTTGGGATACCTTAGGATTCACTCCTTCATTTGCACGTGGATGGTATTTCAGCAGCCTCCTCCCCGAGTGCACATCACAGCCACCCCTCACTGCTGCTCACCCAGCCCCAATGCATCCTTGCATAGGAGAGGAGCGCTGCAACGCAGCTGCATCACCAACACCGCAATCCCGACCCGCTGCTCAACCACTCCAACCCTCCTGCTCACACACTTCGGCGCTGATTTATAAGTATAGTACAACACCTCATTGGAATCAAAACTAATTTAGAGACTCGAGAGGGAAAAAATTGACACTTTCTAGATCACACACCGTCCCCGTAAATCAATTCCCATTTTGAGCCCGTGGTGCCGGCTGCTTCCAGCCCCAGTAAATAAATGCCAAGGGTAATGAGTTTTGAAACAACCAGCCTGAAAGTAACAAAGAAAATGACAGTCATTGAAAAATCCTAATACCGTCAGGCAGTCCCCGCCACAGATTAAAACGATTCTCGAAACCCACATGACAAGGTGGAGGAGGCCAGGAATGCGAGCGAGGCACTGATTTTCTGTCTGTTTGGTTTACGTCCCTCCTGCAGACAGCACGGAGGATGCACGGCCCTCTCCTCATTAGTGACTGCTCCCCGGGAGGGAAGCGCTCGTTGGAGCCACGCGGCGCACACAGCGGCCTCCCAATGTAGGTAATGAGCCTGCGGGTGATTTAGGGCAGCGATCTGCTGGAAAGCAGGAGGGGACGAGTGCCAGCCCGATGCTAGCAAGGGCTGTAAGATGGAAAGAAAAGGCAGCTGCAGAGAGCCGCACAATCCCCCCAATGCAGCCAATCACTCACAGTCCCATCGCGGGGTCAATTATCAAACAGCGAGCTGTAATTTCCTGGAGGACGACTGTTTCCTTCATTGTTGTTTTCACTTTCCGCCCTGGAAGGCCTGGATTAGTGCAGCTGTACGAGCCCCGCTTTGAGATCTCCTCCAAGGAAAGGGCAGTTGTGGCACTGAGGGATGCGGTCAGCAGGGATGGGTTGATGGTTGGATTTGATGACCTCAGTGGTGCTTTCCAACCTTAATGATTCTGTGATGCCTTATGTGTGCAGTGCCCTGCCTTGAGGTATGCGAGTGGTGAGTGCCATCTCACAACCCAACTCATCCAAGCTGGAGCAGAACCAGATGTGGTGACAACCAGACCTCCTTACAGGCGAGCAGGAAGGGGAAGGCTGTGAAGAAATACCTTTTTTCAGTACGTTAACCAGAAACAGCACTGGGGAAAGTGCTGGGGAAAGGCTGGGTTGCATTTCTGCATGCTGCGTCCTTTCTATCAGTAGAAGCACTGTCAGAACCAAGATTTGCAACCCTCCCTGATGCGACAGCAATACTGTGCTGTGCAGCAGTGCCAGAAGCATCGGCTTGCCTTTCCATGGGGCTCCCTGCCCCTCGGCTGGATTCTGGCAGCCCTTCTCCTGAGCACAAAGGCACGAAGGGCTGGCGATGCACGGGAGGAATGGTGACATTTCAGTCAGCACTCGAGAAGTGCCTCCAACAGAGCTGGCACCCTCTGTTAGCTCATATTAAACAAGGGTAGGTGAGAAACACTTTCACAGGAAATAAAATGCTCCCCAAACCTGACACTTGGAGCAGGGCTGCAGGGACCCGGCCACCCACGGCGCAGAAGAGGCTGGAGGTGAGCACTGCTGAGGTCCCAGTTTCTGTACTGAGAATGGGAGGAGACCTCCAAAGAGCTTGAAACTAGTCCAGGAGGAGCACGTGCTCCTCAAGTGTGACCTCCTGTGTTTGCATCGGGGCTGAGGCAAACCTGGCTGTCAGAGCGAGGCGCTTCAGATGCCATCTGGTCTCGTTTTGATGCCTCAACTCCACGGGGAGAGGAGAGAGCCTTTGTTCATCAAACCTGAGAGAGTTCCCGTGTTTCTCAAAGCATCTCCTGGGGCTCCGGAGCATCAATATCCAGGACAGGAGCAGCCCCTGCCTTCTAGGTTTCCTGGGCAGCACACTGCCTTCACGATCAGCCGCTCACAAAAAGCTTTAGGATATTTGAAGATGAAAGAGGAGAGATGCAACGTGATTTATTACTATTATTATTACAAAAGAGTACAAACCAACAGTAAGGGCTTGTGCTGACAGCGATCAATGGCTCGCTAACTGCTGGATGTCGTTCTGCTCAAAGCAAACAGGGATGCATGATTTGAATAAAGCAGCGTAAAGGAGCAATTACTGATGAAAGTGGTACCCAGGTGAGACTCGCACAACTTCACAGAAGATCACAGGCCAATCTGGTCGGGCACAAGAAGCCCCCTCACCTCCCCAGGGCTATGGATGAAGGCTCTGTACTCAAACCATGCAAACTTCCCCCCTGCCCTATTGCAGAGCGATGTTCCAACAAGCAATACCTCTTAGCACAGGGAAGTAGCTTGAATTTATGTAGCAGAAATGCAAATTCAACCTCGAAGCCATTCTGCTGCCTGTGGCCCCGGAGCCTTTGACACACAGAAGTGAGTTCTGCAGAAAATAGGAGCTAAGCTGATTACCGGCCGCGGTGTGCCAGAGCTTTTGTTATGGTTCAGAGGGAAAAGAAGCAAAAAGAGACTGACACAAAGAAAATGGAGTTGCTTCTATTTGTCTTCTCTTAAGAAAAGTCTGGATAAGACGTTTTCTGCGTTCAGAGAAATGAAAGAAAAAGCCAGGTCTCATTTGTCCTTGTCACCAGGCAGTCACGGCGCTTGCACATGGGGTTGGGACGAGGCGGCTGCAAAGGAGGGTCTGGGGGACTTCGAGGGGGTCACCATCCACCAACTGCCCACTGCAGCCCTGCTGGGGCTCTGAGGTTCACAAACCATTGAGGAGTAAAGAATTGGTGGGGGTCAGGAGGCTCTCTGGGAGTCGGTTGTGCTTCCTACAGCAGAGATGCACAGTGCAGGTGGCAGGTTGTCACCAGCGCTGGGCTCTGGTCCAGAGACAGTGCACATCCAGGAGGCAGCCCAGGCTGCTCCAAGACTCTGTGCTCTGAAAATAGCCTTTTAAACAACAGAAGAGGGGCAAAACAGACATAGCTGATGTAAAACCCTGGAGAACCATCAGGCAGCAAAAGCAAATGGAGCAGAGAACGAGCATCGTCTCAGGATGCAGAGCAGCATCAGCACGCTGTGGTTTCCCTAAGGACAAAAAGAGCATCCCTGGCTGTGTGAGCCATGAGCTCTGTTATCTCACGTTGCATCCCGTGGGATGGGGCAGCCCACAGTCGCTCACACTACTTGGCAACATGCCGGGACAGAGCAGTGGAAGCAATGCTGGGCAGCGGAAAAGCAAAAGGCACGCCATCAAAAACTGAGCACAGGTAATTCAGGCTTCCCTGCTACAAACAGATGTGTACATCAGCCAAGTATTGCACCTTGGCTCGGCAAAGGGCTACGGACCAAAGGCACCGAAGTCACATAATTGCAGCACACCATGAAACCCCTGGCACAGAACGAGAGCAACATTTGGGTGTCACACTGCAAGCGGGGCCAAGAGACAAATGGAATCTCCATCTGACAGCCGTATATATTTAGCAGTTTCATATATTTAGCTGGCTGCAAAGGGAAACATGCGGCGCTCGAGAACAATGATACCAGTTCCTGATACTGCACGGTGTCCCAGGAGAGAGCTGTTTACAGGAAAAAGCCATCAGAGCTCGTGTTTGCCCAGCGAGGAAGCAGCAGATGGCCAACAGGCACCCACCAGTGTGTGCCACAGCCACGTGGAGGCTGCAAACACACCATCATTTGGGTGAAAGTGGGAGCACAGCCCAATTCTGCAAAGGCTTCAGGGCTCCAAAGGGCAGCACAGAGGGGCAGCTCGCGTGTCCCACAGCCCACACCTCATGCCCAGCGCTGCTCCAATCCCCAGCACACACTGGGAGCACAGAGGAGCAGCGCAGGAAGGCAAGTCACCTTGCAAAAGGGAAAGGGAGCAGAAACAGCAAGCTTCTTTCACTCTCATCAACAGAACACGTTCCTGCAGCACACACAGAACATGCTAGCACAAGCATGGGGGGGGAAAGGAGACTTCTTCCTGCTGCCCTGCTTGATAGCATGACGTGTCACCTGGGCTCAGCCACAGGACAGGACACCTGCTGGCTTGCATTGCTTCTTTCTTTCAGTTCTAAAACCTGATACAATATTCCAAGTGTGTTTTTTGTTTGTTTTGCTTTTAGGTAAAGTCAGCAGCTGGCCCCAGTGCTGGTTTGTTTGAATGGAGGAGAAACCCTGCAAAGCCTGGCAGAAGGGAAAAGGAGACATTTTCCTCTGGATTGACAAGAGAAAGCCTCCTAATGATTGACAGCACAAAAGACTTTTGTTTTCAGTTGATAGGCAATGCAGTAATTCTCTTCAGATGGCATCTCCCCTCCCCAGGTGCTTCTGGAAAATCACAGCCCCCCGGAGCTGCACTGTGGGCCAACCACCTCCGTGGGTTCAGCACAGCGTGAGATCCCAGGGAGCAAAAGCAAAACCAACACGTGCCTAAAAGCCAACCCTATTAAGCACCAGCACTGCATAAACGGGAGGCAGCAGCATCGCGTACAACCTGGGCACGTCGCTCACTGTTACACTGTGGGACATGAGCGCTCTCCCTGCGAGCAAATCTCACTGTGTCACTGCCTGTTCTCCTCTTTCCCCAGGCTCCTCTCCCTGCCAGCTTTGCTTCCCCAGTAAAAATAAAATCAGCGCTGCTGTATGCATTATGGTGACAAATGTAAGCTGCAGTAGATGTGCTGTGCTGATACGCATCTTGTAGGGAGTCAGGCTGAGCCCTCCCAGAGGAGCTGGGATGCTCTGGGAGACACACACATGAGCTCAGCATCTCTGCCCAAAGCCAAGCTGGGGCTGGTGTCCTGCCAGCAGGAGCCACGTTTTTAAACAACCATCACAACAAGAGCAAAGCTGTCACAGAACCCACCGTGACACCACCAGTGCCTGAGCTCCCACCCCGAGCGACTCCAACAAGAGGCAGAAACACCTTTGTTTGCCAGCAGCAAAGACCCAACACGCCAAAGGCAGGGCAAGTGGAAGTGCAGCATCAGCTTTCTGTGACAGAATCACAGCTGCGCCCCACATACAGCCTTCTTTTTTAAAATAATAATCACCCGTACATGAAAAGCACGGATACGCGATGCTCTGCCGATGAATAATGACTTAGGACACCAGAAAATAACCCACTGTAAATGACACGGTGGTGAGACTGGCTCACATCTGCTATCCGTCTCCATCGCTCCTCATTTCTCCGGCGTTCCCTGAGAAGCTCATACATATTTAAAAAGGCCAAGAGCTCCATTACTCGTCACTTCTTATAATATTGGAAGATTAGAGCCAACGAGAGTGAGAAAGGGAAGGAAGCATCCAGGGGGGAAGCATCACCGTGGTGCAGCAGCGTTATTTACCCAAGGTGCGACCCAAGCACTCAGCCCTGGGGGCTTTGCAAGCACTTTTTTCTTCCTTGCTCATTTGCTCCTTGCTTTTCCTGACAACCGTTCCTCTGCAAGGTTTTGCTTTCTTTGGAAGAGCAAAGGAAAAAATACCTGAAGTTTCACTTTTTGTTGTTGTTGTTTTGGCTCAGAAGGTAGCGGGGCTTGGAGCTTTGGTGGCTGCTCTGTGAAGTCAGAGCTGTGGCCGGGTTTTACCTGCCCTACGGGAGGGCTCAACTCTGCTCCGTGAGCCTCAGCTCAGTGCAAAGAAATCCAAGGGCAGCAGAAAGCTCACGCTCAGGCTTTGATCCAGCTGTAAGCATGTTATCACCGTTACAAAGAGCACTGAGGCACCCAGAGCTGCATCCAAGGGAGCATCAAGCATTTCAGACCGCCATCCTTCAGCCCACCTCCTCAATGAGCCACTCTTCTGCCATGCATTTCAATGCAGCGCCTACACTGCTCCATGGCAATCCCAGCGACCAAAACACTAAAGCAATAAATATCTGCATGCTTACGTTTGTATATTTATAGAAACCTTCACATAAATATTTTGGCGACCACCTGCATTGATTTTTTTTCCCCTTCTTGCTTCATTTAGAATCACGGAATCGCCAAGGTTGTTTCCAAGATCATCCAGTCCAACCATCCACCCGCTACACCACGTCCCTCAGTATGACATCTAAAGGCTTCTCTAACACCTCCAGGGATGGTGACTCCACCACCTCACTGGGCAGCCCAAAGGAAACACCCAAAGCCTTCCCACGCAGCCCTCCAACAGCATTCAATGCATTTTTTTTTAGCTGATGATTTGATACAAAGCATAGATTCATTGAGGTTGGAAAAGACCCCTATGATCATTAAGTACAGCCACCATCCCCACTGAACAGTGTCACTCAGAGAGCTATTGGGGCCCAACTTTTATTGCCCAAGGAACAGCACGCTGGAATAATAAGGGATGAAGACACTATTTCTGCACTGATTATAAAGCTCTTGAAAAAGCAAAACTACATCTCCATACTCCTGTGCATCCACAGTACAACATATCATGACCACGAGGCATTTTGTGCCTCTTCTTTGCCACCCAGCTCCATGTCCCAGCCAGGAACCCACTCCCACCCCCCCACTCCAAGCACTGCCTGCTGCCCTCTTACTGAGCTCCCACTTTCCATTGCAACAGGCTGAGTGGGCTCCAAAGGAACAACCCCCAAACCCTCCATCCCAAAGGCTGATGGTTCACCATGCACCATCATGCTCCAGCAGCAGTTCTGCCTTCATCGGCCAGGGTCCTAACACAACTAACCGAGATTTAATTTGCTCTTGCTAATCTTTTATCCGTGGTATTAGGTCATGTTTCCCTTTCCACTTGAAAGGCATCTTCAGCTTATTGGCAGCGGCGAAATTAATAGAGAAATCATTAGAAAGCATAAGGCCAGGGCTGTGCAAATCACGCACCACCACAGCAGATTATTTCCAAACAATAAAATTAATTGGTGTCATCAGCCACCAGCAGAAACACAGAGAGAGTTCGCATTAAAAAACATAGAGGCTTATTGACAGCTCGTGCTGCCTCATACATAAAACATCGGATGGCATAATTTTATTTGATTATTCCCTATGCAAAGCGCTTCCTCCCGTGTAGAGCCAAGGCAGTGCCCCCGGCTCCAGCCCACACAAGGCAGCCCCAAGGCCTGGCAGGGCTGATGCCTGACCCCAGCCAGCACCATCAGCACTGAGTATCAGAGAACACAGCACTCAACACCTCCTGAAAGCCAAACCCTACAACGATGGGCTGTCCAAACCCAAACCTACCGAGCGAAGCGGAGCAAACGCCAAAGTGCTGACATTGCCACGGTGGTAAACAGCAAACTATTAATTCCAAGCCTCGGGAAGGCATGTATGAATTTGTTTTGTTTTGGAAGAGAAAGAATAAATAGTAGCCTCAAGTCAGGATAATATTTATTCCTGTGCTCCTCTTTGATGTGCAGCCCCTGTTGACGGCGCACAGTGCGTGCACTCACTACATCTCTTTGAGAGCTTCCCGAAACCACAGCCCTGAGCGAGGGAAGGAAAAAGGAAACTCTTGAAAACCAGGTATTAACAAAGCAAAATCAGGCTTGGCACCGGGGGAATGGTTGCCGTTCCTCCAAAACACAAAGGGGAATTTAAATGGGTTTATCGTGATTACTGTATCTCTCCCCAGATGGTGCAGACCTGTAGAGCAATTCTGTTCAGGGAACTCACTTTTATGGCAGGAAAAGCAAAACAATGAGAAGAGTTCAGCTGATCTCTAAGATAAGCCTTCATTCGCTTGGTTCCAGCCATGGGATCTCTGCACTGCCCCTTCCCTCCTGCCATCATTCTGATACACTTCCACACTCATGCAAATACCCTCCTCCCATTTCACACCTGCTGCATCACCCCAGAAGGCAAACATACAGGAAGGAAATCTTTCCCTGTACGTATCTTGCATCTCTTACCATTCCTCTGACCAGCTTTACTAAACACACAGCCAAACCTGAGGGCTGAATTGCACCGCTACCCCCGGTGGGCACTACCAGTAATGTCTCCCATCCATCCTTCCTTTGAGCAGAGTCACTCTGATTGATAGCCATGCTTCACTTTTCCCTAAGTGTGCCATGTTGTGGCATTTACTCGTTTATGTTTCCAAAGAAAACAGGGTAAAAAAATGCATTTAATGCAGCTAGAAATAGACCTGAGCAAAACCACTGACATCTAAAGATCTACTTGTCCTCCCCACAGCTTCACCAACAGGAAGAGGAAGCTGCACCCGCTCACTTCAATCGATGGCTGCCTCTTTACAAACCAATCTGTGGCAAAGACAGAGCTGGAGAAGTGTCCGGGAGGAGCAAAGGGGCTGAAATTAAACAGGCTCTGATCATTTTACACGGCTTCAGAAACGCTCCTGTAAGCACGAGGTGCCAGCAAAGTGCCCACTGCGGACACTGCTGTGGAGGTTTCCACCTCATGCAGCCCCACAGCTTTTTCCAGCAGTGCCACCTTCTCCCAGGGCTCCCAGCACTGCTCCTCTTGTGCTGGGAAGGGCTCTGCCACGGTGAAAGCAAGAACCATAGGGCTGTCAAGGTTGAAAAGGTGACTGAGACCATTCAGCCCAACTGCTGAAGCCTACGTTGAGCATCTCCAGCCACAAACCATTCTCCTTTGCTTAACCAGGGGTGGGACTTCACAACCTTCCCTTGCTTTTTTCTAGTCCTCTACTTCTCAGGGCTAAAACAGAGCAGCTGACACAACAGCACGGTAATGAAGTGAAGGTTCAGGCTCTGCTGCTCCTCTGAAGGATAACTGCTCTTCCCTGAGTCATTGACCAAGAAGAGGCACATTACAAAGGGTCGGTGTGTGCACCAACTGCTCCCACGATGGGCAATTAGACTTCCTTATGTACCAGAAGCTGGCTGCAGCCCCACACGGGGTCCAGGGGAGGATGACCTCTGCAATCAATCCTAGCTCTCCTTTCCAGGACCTGCTGGCCCAGCTCCTCTGCTGCCAATGCACTCTAGGGGATGAGGGAAACCCAGACAGTAGCAACCTGTAATTTCACAGCAGCAGTCTGCTGCACAGACCTACCATAAGTGCTCAAGGAGTCAGGAGACGGTCCAAAGCTGCCCACTCTCTAACGTTAGGGAGAAAACCTCCTCCTCGGCATTTTTCTTAAAGCCTCAGGCCAAGGAACCTTGCAATTACTTGCTAACTGAGCTTTCAGTTTTATTTTTAAGTTTTTAGCCCCTCACAACTGCAGGAAGAGCCCAAAGCATTACTCAAGAGCTCCCTACCCACTTAAAAACCCAAAGTCCTCTAGAAATGACGTGCACAAGAGTCTGCTGCACTGAGCCAGGGCTGAAAGGTCCAGACAGAGGCACCGAGCGCCTTCGTCAAGGGACAGCTATCATGAGCAAGCAGAGGATATGTACATCAGAATGCCCCCACAAACATTCCAGTTTGGGTTAAGAGCTTGGCTTCCTGCAGAGCCTCACTCCTGCAGCCCATTTCCAGCTGCTCCTGGGTCCTTGCACCCACAGCCCCAGTGGCAGAGCCTCTATCCCAGCACCCGAATTTACGCAGTGGGCTTCAACTCTTGCACAATACAGTAGGGTAGAGATATGTGCAAGGCCAAAAGGCCATCCCCAAAAACTATGCCTTCTGCCAGCCTGGTGTAGGAGAAACAGCATGGCCAATACACACCCCAATGGAAGCCCAACAAAAGTGATTGCCCCTCTGACCCTCCTCCCCAACACCTCTTATTTCCCACTCTGACCTGCATTAGCACCCATCATGTCCTGCTTTGCCCAGGAAGGGCAGAGAAGTCCCAGACCACAGCCCCACTACAGCCAGCCCTAATGGCGAGACTGCAGCACAGGGAAACAGCATCAATGCGCAAATGGAATTTGCCACGAGGCATTTTAAGAGTCAATTCCTCACACTCCAGTAATTAGAACAATGTTATGAACAAAGGCAATGGGGTGGGCGGGAGGCAGCGCGCTGGGATTTGGCTGATGGAGGAAATGGGCTGAGCAAACAGTGGGGCCTTCAGGCGGGAGCCCTTCGCATGGCTCCCTGCAGGTTGGATCTAAACCAGAAGATTTTTCTGCTTCCCAACTGCAGCTTTTCCTACACACGTGTGTTTTCCAATGAAGTTTGGTACTTAGACCAAACATGGGCTGGTGACCCTGACCTGGCTTTCTTCTTTACCTCAAAAACACCACCGAGGTCAACGGGTCTTTCCCTTCCAGACTATTCAAGGCCCTACCACAGCATCACCCACTGACTAACAAATCTTTGTGCGTGATCTAAGACATCATAAACATCTAATCCCGTTGAGCTCTTGGTCCAGAAACCAGATCTCCGAGGAGGAGCTGTCAGCTGAGGTCTACAAAACCAGCACACCCACAATGGTTGCATTAGCTGAAAGTGCTTAAAATCAGCTTCCCATCCAGCATCTCCTATAATGGGATCAAACATCCCAGGTGAGAAAGGAAACAAAGCCCAACAGACCTACATGGATCCACCTCTGACATCTGCCGGGACCTGCTGGACTCCATCTGCTGCTGCTCCGCAGCACCCAACATCACAGGGCCCTCATAGCCAACTTTGTGTTATTTCCAGGAGCCAGAAAATTTGGGTTTGCTTTATTTTCACTTTTTTTTTTTAGCCTTCTTAATTAATTTGCTGTGCAAATCTATCATCTCCAAAGGCAGCCTCGGAGCAGAACTGACGCGTAGGGCTCAAGATATACTGCCACTGTACAATGGTTATTCATATTCTTATGAAAGTGGGACTCAGCCAGTTCAATTCACATCTGCAATGAACTGTGATCTCAGCTCTGCTTCTGGAGCACAGAGGTCCTTTTGATAAATCTCTCTGTACAGGGACTAAAGCACTATTTCCGCATGAGAGAAATATATTCAATTTTTTTTCAATAATCTTTACAGTCCACTGGTTTGGAAGACTGAGTTTCTCTTTGCCATTGCAGAGCAGTTGCACCCATCAGACTCAGGTGTGTCGTAGGGACAGAAGGGAGCGATGCTCCGGAGCCCACTGCATCACACCGTGCCTCTGCAAGCACCTCTCCCACACCAGAGCTCCAGCACCAACCTTGGGTTGGTTGGGTTCTGCACGAGCCCAGAGGAACCCATCCTGCTGCCAAAACCAGTGCTTGCAGGTGGGATCCTCTGGGACCCCCAGCTCTCAGTGCACGCTGGCGGCACCAACACTGGAAGCTCTACATATGGTGTGATGGCTTCTCATTTTCCCCCTGATATTTGGCTCTGCTTGCCAGCAGCAAGACAGCAGGATGAAGCCCTGGCTGAGGACGGGGAAGGGATGCCCCATCCAAGTCCCAGAAGGATACGCAAACTGCTGGCCCTGAAACACGCCTTACTTCCAGCCTATTTGCACATAAGCTCCTTCCTCTGAAATATTCACCACCTTTTTCAAAACTTAAGGAACAGGCTGTGAAATCCCCACCATCTGTCAGCCAGGGAGAAGTCTCCAAAGCCGGCCTCTCCCACACTGCCTTATTCTTTAGTAGATACGACAGCAAACATTTACCAACTCCAGACTGGTGCAAAAATTCCCACAACTCCTAAGGACAGGCTTGGGATAGGGAACCTTGACAAATACCACCGAGCAGAGCGTGCCCACACCATTAGCTTTACCCAGGGTACATTAGGGCTGTTTCCTTGCTACCACAATTATGCTTTAATATGTAATTAGTAGGATGAAAATGATGCTGAAGAGGAGAATGCCTTACTTACACACACCCCATTAAGACTGAGAACATAAATGAACTTGCTGCAGCATCACCATCCGAGGCTCATTAACCTCATCAGCAAAGCACCGACACTTGTACAGCCTCTGTGCCTCCCTCCTCTTCCTCACCCACCTCAAACCTAGAGAGCTAGAAGGGCAGAGGCAGCTCTCCCAAAGGGAAAATGAGTTCAGAGCACTACACAGCCCACGCAGATGGCTTTCAGATGTCTCCATCACCCTGACCTCACCTGTGATGCTGAGAGAAGCTTCTCAAACCTATTCAAAGGACACTGCTCCCCGCCAGCAGGGCAGATGAAGTCAAACCACATGCCAGTCCCATGTTAGTGCCCCAGGGCACACAGTGCAGGTCCACGACACCACCTCCAGCTGAGCAGCCACCAGCGCCCTGCACCCAACGGGACTGGGCATGGGAAGCACTGAGAGAGCAGAAGAAATCTCATTTCTGGAGGAAAAAGGGAAAGGAGGAAAAAAAAAGCTGGACTCGCTCCAAGGACAAACAAGCAGCCCATTCTGAAGGAGCGGAACAAAATACTCCAAGATGCATTTTTTTCTTCTTCTTTTTTTTTTTTTAATTCCCTTGAAGGAGTGGGGGATGGAAAGGAGGAGCCTCGCTGGCAGCAGGAGGGCAGCCCCGGTGCACGGAGCTGTGCTGGACGGGGAGGAGCTGCTGGGAGAGCTGAGCACACACCTCACTGAACCCACACTGCCAAGGAGCAGAGCTTTCCATACACCATCCCTCCCCCCCCCCTCGGCTTTGGGCAATGTTGATTTGCTGTGAAACATTAACGTTTCTATCCAAACAAGTGACCGTCCAAACGCAAAGGGCCAATGCAGGAGGAGCCCCAAATAGGTCCCCCCACTCTATGCACACAAGAGCTGTGCCCTCCCCTGGCAGCAGGTCCCCCCATTGCAGTGAGTATTTCAGGCACGGGGCAATGATGCACCAATTGGTGCCCGCTCTCCTTTGGTGGCCCAGGAGGAATCTGTTTTCTGCAGAAACCCTTTTTTTTTATTTTTTATTTTTTTTGCCTTTTTTCCTCGAATCTGTTCCACAGGGGGAGGATGCAGAGCTACCCCAGGTTGGTGGCATTTGGTCGCCTCAGTGCTTTCAGGCTGAGAGTTTCGCTTCTGGCGCGTTCTGCCTACGCAGGGTTCCACCCACACGTTAATCTGTTTCAAGAAATGTTAATGATTCTTTGTAACTGAAACGTTTGGCCTTGAGACAGCCTCGCTATCAGATGCTGCAGCTCCAAGAGCTTAGGAAACATAGGGAAGATTTTAATAAAGAAACAGCAGAGCCCTGGCTCATTATGGAATAAGAACCTCCCTTTTATCCCAGGACTGCTTCCAATGACACGACCTGGGCTGGATTTCCTTCCTTTGCCAATGCACACAGAACAGCTGAGCTCAAGTGATGCCAGATGCACCAACGGAGCGCTGAGTCTAGAAGGACTCGCTTTGCCTGGGGACATCTCTCAGTCACGATGATCTTCACCAAGTCATTAAGTCACAAATGCCCGATGACACAATAAAGGAAAAACATCTTGCGGGGGTCAAACGCAGCCAGACATTTTCTAAACAATAGGAAAACCCTTTGTGGAGGCAGAGACGTGGACGTCTTACTGCTCAAAGGTTTCCCGAAGTAAAACCCATCATTTTGGCCCCAATCTTGTCTAATATGATTGCAAGGAGAGCTCAGCCAAGCGAAGGAACTAAAGGAAAATCAATTTCATACACATTAGGAATATGCATTTATCCACGTCCTGATCGATACCTTGGATTCCTCACACATTACTACATTCAGCTGCTCTTTGAGAACAGCCCTCCCATGCAGACCATGGGAGTTACGAAAGATCCTGCCATGCTTGTTTGATCTGAAACTTAATACCCCTTAATGTGACCCCTTGGAAAAATACTGGGGAAAGCAGCCAAGAAGTGGGGGGGAGAGAAAGCAAAGCTTCCCAGAACAAACATTTCTGGCTCTTTCGGTTCCACCGAAAAGCTGTGCATCTATAAACAGTGCAGATTTGCAAGTAGGGGAGAGAGGGAAGGGAAAAAGCAGAGCTAATTGGTCACCGTGCAGCTAGAAGCTTCTGCTGGGCTGGGTGTCGAAGGGGGGGTACACAGCCTCTGCTCTCACCCAGCTGGGGACAGGAGGGGACACCACAGGGCACAACACAGCACTCAACTTCCAGCTTCCGTAAGAGAGGAGAGCTGGGGGAAAGTCACAGCAGTTGGAGCCGCAGCTCTGATGGCCGGCATGGCAGCAGGTCTGTGCACGGCACGGCGCAGCAGAACGCACCACCTGGTGCACGCTTGGCTAGCCACGGAGATCAGCAATTCATGCGCCCCTCTTTGCTATAGGGAAGTTCAACGTCAGGGTTTCCTGTGCTCGTTTTTAGTGCTTGGGTCAAAAACATCTGTGGGACGCACCGCACCTGCTGTGACCCAGCCTGTAAGCCAGGGAGCAGCCTACACCCCCTGCGTCCTGCAGCAGCTCCCTGAACCATCCCTGCACTGCTCAGCTCTGAGCTCCGTGCACTCCGACCACAGGCAAAGCCCCACCACCCCAAAGCAGACCCACAGAACCAACTCATCCTCCCCCAACTGATTTTTCCATCCCAACATCCAAGCGGATGCAGAGTGAAGCACGCAGCAGCATACACACCTCCATGCACTCTTTGCAGGCCGCTTACACTGCTGCTCCCATGGGAGCTTAAAAGAAATACACACACCCTTCTTTTGGGGAACGCTGCTCGTATCTCATCCTAACCGCTGCTCACGTCGTGTACTGCAACTTATACAGCAACCAGCAGCTTGGCCTCCATGGGATCCCTCTCTGCACACACATCCAAGCCCCACAGAGCAGCCACTGAGTGGCTGAGATGGTGCAGAGGGTGCAAGAAGGCGAGCGCTGTGCTGCTCCCCCTTCCCATGGGGCAGCTGTATGGACACAGCACGAGGGGTGCAGCTTTATTCCAAGCGGTCCAAGAACTTCTAAAGAAAAGTGATGACAATTAAACACACGTCGGGAAAGCAGAGAGGAGTGGGAGGCTAATAAACAGCACGCTCGGTGGGTTTATGAATATTTGAACCATATTTCTCCAAAAAAAAAAAAAAGAAAAAAGGTACATTACTGCAAGTTATTGAAAATGAGTAACTCCATTTAATGAACCTTGCTGCTATCATGCTGACTAATAGAGTGATAAAGAGTTTAATCCATATTTATGTACACTTTATCTCATCGCAGTCGGTGCCAATAAATTAGCAAGTCCAATAAGAGTTGCGTTTTATATCATTGCTGCTATTAAATGTGCATGAAGTGCAGCGCAGCACCACGCAGTACATGAGCACCGAGGCTTTATTTCATGTCATTTCTCTTCCAGGAGCCGGGCTGTGTTAGCAAGGGCTGGGCACCACAGAGCAGTTTCGTACAGGTCCCTATTGTGGACGATGGTTTTTGAGCCCCTTTCAAGGAAAAAGGATTGAAACCCAGGCAAAGCTGCGATACAACTTGTAGAAAACAATATATTCTTTTAGACCATTGGGCCTTTTAAGGCATCTACAGACTGGAAATGTGGGCAGTCAGCGTTGCAGGTCACTTTTGGCAACCTGTGCTGCGAAGCACAGCCCTTCCCTTGCGACAGAGGCCTTGCCAAACAACTGGACATCAGGAAAATATTGGCTGTGAGCAGCTGAGAGCAGTCCTTCATCTCCCTGGGGTGACTGGGAAACACTGCAGCCCCGATTACAAGAACCATGACACATCCATTCCGCAGAAGCCCGCGCTTGCCAATTACCCAACATCCCACAAAGGCTGAGATGGATCTTTTCAGACCCGTGGGGATTCGGGCTGGAGCAGCCCACATGGCCAGCCATCCCATCTCTCCAGCTGTTCTCCTGCTGGCGGCGAGGAAGCAGCGACTTCCTGAGCTTAAAGCCCAAGGAGGGATGAGAGCCCCCATTGCCACATTCTGTTTGGTGATCACACTTCAAGTCCGAGTGCTGTCGGGGACTGCTGTCTGACCAGCCTTCAGGTCTGGAGGAGAGAAATAACTGCTTTCAAGCACACAGAAAGGAACCACCCAGCACCGCTGCGCCACACTGCCTGTGTAACTGAACCGTCTTTAATTCCTACACACCGCTCCAAAAGTCCCTTATAGAGCCAAAGTGCCTCACAGGCCAAAACGCACTGCTGGTATAAGTAAGGAATGGCTTCAGGGAGGATTTTCTGTGTCCGAAGCCTGCCCTTGGCCAGTGAGAATGTGAATTGAAGGCTCCTTCTGCTTGTGGGACTGTGGCTCAAAGCGGAAAGGCGCTGCGGTCAGCTGCAGATTTTTCCCTGTTTATTTGCTTTGCCGCTGTTGAACACAGATCTGAGGATCGAGTGGGAATGAAAGGTGGCAGAGACAATGGGGACATTCTGAGAGGGACTCGGGGCAGCTGACATCCCACCGAACCCATGACAGCCACAGCAGGAAGAGGTTTCTGCGTGCAGAACCTGTGCCTCGCAAACCACGTGGGGCTGTTGGAAGATGATAAGGCGCATTAAAGCGAGCACGATCCCGGCCACCAAGTACACTCGGGTCTCTCTGAAGTTTGTGATAAGTTTTTTCCCTTTCCAAAGCCTCTCAAAAAACCAACCAAAACAGCACTGTTACGGGTTAAGAGCAACAACACATTGGCTCCTTCCCCCGCTACGGACCAAAAGCTGCAAAGTCCTCAGTGACCCCCGAAAAGTAAACAGGAGGAGTCGGGAGAGGCTGTACCAGGACGCAAAGGAAACAGAGCTGCGTTCAGCTGACACGTTCCAGGAGTGCATCCCACCAGGCTCTGCCAGTGGGCTCCTACGGTGACGTGAAGCAGCACAGGGCAAGAGAAACGTGACAGTAAAGCAGCGTTTTAATTAGCGGCGCTTCTTCCCCCAGCCCAAATGGTTCCCTCTGTGCATTCGTATTCCCAGAGCAACAAGAGCTGCCTTGTATTTCATAAATTAAAAAACTCATAAAACAAGCCCCTGTGATTGCGCATTCCAGATAATGGTCCAGAAATAAATTAGGCAATAAATATCAAATAATACATCCCCATCAGCAGTGAAAAGCTACGCTTTGGATAATGGGAGGAGAAGACGCCTTCAAGCAGCTTATGCCTGGCAGCTCCAAGGAGGTGAAACAATAGAGAGCTTTAATAAATCTTTTCACACCTTTTCCACTGCAGAATATAGCAGTTGTCCCATGTAATAGCCTCCCTGAGCCCCGAATCCATCAGAGTAACAGCGCACTCCTGATGCCATACGTGTCAGAAGCAAAAGAGCCTGCTGTTCTGCTCCTTATCAGAACCACGTAGGATGTTCCTCCCTCACAACTGGGGCTCCTACAGCCTTTGGTGCTGCCCATCAGCTGCAGCACAACACCGGGGATGCGCTCAGTCCTCCCATCTGGGTGACACAGCACCACCAAAGCCAGCACCCAGCGGGGGTAGCAAGGGGGGAACCCTCCACATGCATTTTTCACGAGCACTTTGCTGCTAATTTTGCCTTGGCGTGAAACTTCAGAAAGCCCCACCTGCCCCATCACAGAGGTGACGGTGATTTTGGTATGGCTGTTTTGCACGTGGTAGAGGCAGCAGCTGGGGATGGACAGTGCACGATTTGCACACACACACCTGGGGAAAACCTGAAGCATACACCCCCCCCCCCAAAAAAAGCCATCTCCCATGGACATACAGGCTGATCCCAGAGGCTCTGCAATCCGAACAAAGCTTGTGTGCTCACTCCCCTAATTCACTAACACACAGCAGAATCAGCCCCCGAATACTCAAGCTACCACAAGCCAGATGCATGGGTTAAGGCACAGAATTGGCTCAGAAAAGCCACAAAGCCTCCCCACATTCATGGCACCACGGCACAGACCTGCAGAGCCGCCCCCCCCCGGCGCTGTGCTCTTACCTTGCCGAAGTCCCGCACATCAAACAGGTCGAAGGGGTCGAACAGGTCGCTGTTTCTTAACCCAAACTTGTCGTGACACACTTTGAGGAAGGTTCGGATGTTCTTCAAGCAGAGGAACTGAGGGAAAGGAAAATATAAAGGGGAGAAGGAAAATAAGCGAGATGGGCATAGATTTTAACGGAGATTTCCCCCAGCTGAACTCACATGGGAGACGAGTTAATAGGAACCCGGGGACCTGCACTGAAAAACGCTGCACTGTTGGGTTATTTGTTGCTCCTGGTGCCCTGATAGGACTTCTGTGTTCTCAGCTGCACGCCAGAAACAAACACCCCTTTGAAAAACAACTTTCCCAGTTCAAACATAAGGTAACGCCGCGCAAAGGCTGCAGAACTCAAGCCAGAATGTTTCCCTTTCGAGCCTTAACCCAAATATAAATTACAGCTGAGGGTCTGCAGAAGCCCAGCGCTGAGCTTTTAACCATTTCCAACACCGTCCTGCTGGCGGTTCCCTGCACAGGTTGAGCTCCTTACATCTGTGAGCGCAACTGCAGCGTGTCAGCATCACCGCCTTTAGGATTGTGCTTCAGGTCGGTGGTGATGGGTTTGCAGGACCACCTCATTCCCAGCACATGGATTAACCCACAGCCCATCACCCTTCCTTCCCTACAGCCCCTCCACGTGAAGCTGAGCTCCCAGCACCGGGCACAGCCATCCCATCCCTGCTCTCATTAGACAAACAAGAGCCAGAGGCACTGAAACTGAAAACAATTCTGTTTTTCTGGGGCATTCCTCTATTTCACATAAACGCTGCCGTAAATATAACCTGTCTAGACAGAGAGGGCTTTTGGAACTGCTTTACAACTTCGTGCTGATATGGGTTATGAAACAACTTTGTCTTTTGGGTGCCTGCAGGAATTCACACCCCGTGCATGCTGGTTGCTTGCAGCAGGGCCTACAATTGCAGTCTCATTGATTTCAGATTTCAAAGCACGTGTTTATTTGAAATCCTGTTAAGCCTCCAGTTCTGAATGCACCCGGCACAGATTACAGCCACAACTGCACACAGCAAGGGGCAATTCTCTGCAGAGCACTCCCTGCACGTCCCAGGGCTTGGGGAGAAGGGATGGCGGAAGGGCCCTCTCCACATTGACTTGCACAGCGTTGGTGTTCAGCTGAGCTGGAGGTGAAGGATGTGAGATCCTGAACCCTCCACACAACACATTTTTGATTGAAATCCACAAAAAGCTCCAGCTTCGCACCGCCTCCTTTCTCAGAGATCTCAGAGACTGCACGCCCAAGGCAATGAAATGCCTCACCCCTCACAGCAAGCCAGCACACCGTGGCAGGGCTCCCAACCCTGGGCTGTCCCTGGTAAGGAAGAACAGAACCAAATGCTCTTTCCAGCATGGGCTGTGTCCATGCGTCTTTGCTCACCCAATTCAAACCTGGAAGCCATCAGGCCACCAAGCTGCTGAGTTAGCAGGAGCCGCCCCGCGCAGCCCCAGGTGACATCTGCAGAATGTCACACGGCCACCGAGCTCACACAGCGACAAGCATCGAGGAAGAGATGAAAAGCATCACGGAAGAGCCCCACCATGTTTAGAGACATGCTGCAAAGGCCCAGCCATGGGAGCGAGAAACATCTGGAGAAACGAAATACCCCGAATGGCTACTGAGGGTGGTAATGAGCAGCAACCGCAGCCCCCGAGCCGTGCTGGCTGCAGAAGGGCCCCCAGCACCTGCACACGCTCGGTTTCAGAACAGATTTGCTTATTTTTCAGCACACTGCATTGCAAGAAGGTAAACAAACTGCTGCCAGCCCTGCAGAAACTCGGCGGGTGCAATCTCAGCATCACATCATTGGGGGGACAGCAGCCCTGCGCGTGGAAGTTCCTCAGCAGCTCCTGGGATGGAGCCCGTGAACACTGCAGCGTCTGCTCAGCAACCAAACTGCCCAGGGTGGGGTTTGGATGACGTTCCTCAACAGACCCCAATTCCTACACTCGGGCTGGTGTAAGCACGGCGAAAGGCTTGGGATCCCTGAGAGAAACTGAACGATGGGGTAGAACTCAGGGAGAGGAAGAAGCGGGGCAGGTGGTTCGTCGGTGTGGGATCATGGGAAGGCTCACAGCTTTTCAGAGCTGGTCTCGTGCTCTGGAGCCACGTACAGTAACTCTGGGTGAGTGGGCACGGAGCCACGCTGCTGAACCTCATCCAAAGCCGTGGGCTTTCAATGGGCCCTGCAGCATGCAAGGAATGCTGCAGCTTTACCGTTTTAGATAACCCAGTGACGAATGACGAAAGTGACTTTCTTTAGCACTTCCTGACCGTGATGTCAGATTTCCTCTTATCTGGCTTCCAACACAGCCCAAACACACCAGGCGAAAAGTAAGCCCTCAACGGGGAGCTGTGAGCATCTGCTTATCGCGGCCGTCACAAAGGGGGAAGGAAAAAGCTCTCATTGAGAAAATATGGAATTTGCAACCATCAGTGGCGAAACGGGTATGCAGCGGTCTAAACCTCTTAAGAAAACAAAAGGATAACCTTGAGTCACGCTGAGCTCCCCACGTGCTGCTCTAACGGAGCGGCAACAGGAGTGACGAAGCCCAGCTAAGTGCCACGCAGGGGCACACACAAGCAGGCCTGCAGCCAGCCGCAGCACACAGCTACTGATGCTCCCTTTGCTTGTTTCAAAGTCAGGAGCAGTGAGAAAGTCTAAGAGCATCCAAGCACCTATCAGGATCCACAGGGCTGGAGCTACCAGAACCCTGCATTGACAGCCACTCATTAAACCATGACTTTTGCCTCCTAATCTCTCCAAATGCCCCTGCCTGGTCTAGCTCTCCTCCACATCAAGGCTTTACCAGAGCAATGATTAAAGCCACAAGCACAATGGGAGCTCGTGTCCCCCTCCAAACAGCAGTCCTGCACCTCCTGCAGCTTTGGTGCTCCCTTGCTCCATCCCATTGTCTCTAGCAGAAAGCAGCAGCTGCACAAGTGATACAAAAGCATCTCTGCAGAAAACCCCCCCTCCCATTCACATTTGGATTCAAGTCGCAGCTCATCAATTACTTTAGATGGACAGATTAAATTTCAGGCTGTTGGACGGCAGATTTATCTACTGAGAAGTGGAGAACAAAATTATTTTTCAAACAGTTTAGTGCTATTATTTCTCCCCATTTCAGAGCCTCACAGACTGGGCAAATTCCACTTAGCAAGACTGATTAATAAGCCCGAAACACCAATGAGCACTGACCTCACCTCCACCCACAAGCCCCGGTTAGCCCTAGGAGAGCACCTGAGGGATAGCAATCATCTCTTCTAGCAAACACCAATTGCTGGTTACTGGGAGGAATGGGGAAGCAAGTCAAGGTGCTTCCCAGCAAGGAGCATCAGCTCTTGAGGTGTCACTGAAGTCTCATCCTCCTGGGACAGCACAGAGCCATTATGAGCAGCTGCCTTGAGCAGGAGGAGCCCGGTAAGCCCTTGCCCTGCTTTGTGCTGCACTCCTTGCACAGGTACAGCGAGCAAAGAGCTCTGGGCAGCTGTGGGAACTGCTGCTGTTCAGAGGATGTGGGCTTTCAGAGAGGTCTCTCAGAGAACAACACAGAGGTTCTGAATTGGATGCCCAAATATGCGTAACATTGTATAATCAATTTAAACAAACAAACAGCTATCGTGGGAGGTCCCTGAGTAACGTATTGCATTCACCAAAGTCACAAAGCTCGGTTATAGACACAAGCACTGCTGAAAGCCGTTTCTGGGCCAGAGCTGGCAGCAACATTAACCAGAGCCCCTGGGTTTCCTACAAAGCATCAATTGCCAAAACAAGGGGCGAGCACTGCCGAGGTGGCTGATGTTCTGAGGACGTGGGAAGGATGAGAGATGCGGCGTAGCATCCAATGATTAAATCCACATTACTCAGAGATGCAGAAGAAATGCACTGATGTGCATATAGAGAAAACACAGGCGAAAGTTCCCGTGTAACCCAAGCCAGCACTGTAAGAGCTGCAGAAGCCCAACTTGTTGAGTCCTATGGGGGTTCTGCTGACCCCAAACCCTGCAGGCTGGGCCAGCAGGCTCACTTACCCACTGCATGCACTACAAGTGAGAAATGAAACTGAAAAACCCAGAACAAAACCCCCCATCAGGTGTCCGATGAGTCCAAGATGACAACGCAGGGCTGGAGGGGGGAGGGGGGTAATGCCTCGTGGTTTTGGGTAGGGGAAAGAAAACACAGAGAGCCACAACCCTCACGTCCTACGGGGCTGCATTCTGACGGCACTGATGACCTTCCCTGGGCTGGGAGGGAAGCTGAGCCATCCCTGGCAGCAGGGCAAGGAAGGTTTGCTGTGAGCGTGCCGGGGAGCCCGTGGGGCCGCGCTGCCACTGCGATGCACGGGGGCTGTAAATGGGCGGAAGGAAGCTGTGACTTCCCAAAGAAAGCAGCCGGCCGCAGCCGGGGACAGCACTTCCCCTCTTTGTGAAGCCCTCCCAGGTCTGCAGGCAAAGCTCCCCATGGGAAAACCAGCGCAGCAAAGGGAAGGGAAAGGCTTCGCCTACCTGCCCAAGCCTTTCTATCAGAGGCGTTCGCAGATCTGCCACTCTCAGCCCATGCAGACCCACGGCCGACGTGCAGACTGCCAAAAGCCATCGACTGCAACAAGTGCAGCCGGGGTACAAAGCCACCATGCTGAAACCTCGGCACTGAGGAGTCAGAAAGCCTCACTTCAGTTCTCCACGCTGATTATACTTCAGAGATTGATGCTGTAGGATCAGATGCCCTTGGGTCATCCCAAATCAGCATTTGGTCACATGAAAACCACCTCCCTGCCTGCCTTCGTGCTGCACGGCAGGACCAGCCTGGACAGCAGCAGCGTGCCATGCCTTCATGGACCGGGACAGACCTGCATCATTATCCACAACCCTTAGAGACTAAACACAAAGAGGCTTCTTTCAGCCTCACCCACACAAGGCAGGGTTAGAGCAGCACTGGGCTGTCTCTGAGACACATTAGCAGCACGCTGCCAAATCCTGGCTTGGACTGAGCGAGACACGAGGCCTGAGGCTGCAGGGGCTCGGAGGCACTGCTCCATCTGCCCATGTCTGTCACCCTTAGCAGAGTCCCCTGCTGCACTCGTTAAGCTCAGCTCATTTCTCCCCTCGCTGGAAGAGGCACAGCTCCATCACGGAGCTCAGCTCCAGGAATAAAGAGGAATTGTTCAGCTTTTGCTCTTGACGTGAAGTCCTAAGCTCACATTTGCCACACCAGGGCTCGTGCTTCATCCTGCATGAAACATAACCATAGGTTAAAAGAAAAAAGAAGGAATTATTATCGTAGCTGATCAAGAAATCAGACGCCTTCCCACACACTGAGCTTACAGCAAAGAAAACGCAAAACATTCTGGCCAGCAGCTTTAGGACAGGGCTTGTCCCAGCCGTGACAATCAAATTGTAACGCAGAATCCAGCTGCTGTTAAAGAAAACGGGTAATTACGTAACTGTATATAGGGTTACACTGGAACGATATGCTTACACAGAACTTTCCAAGCAGTCATTGTTTTTCTGCTCTTCGGGCTGGGTGAGGAATTGGGCTGTGATGAACTCTTGACAGGACAGAGATGAGAACGGCTCCGGTATGCCCTGAGAGCAGCAACGGCTGCCAAGTGGGGAAATCAGCCCTTGTCACGTCAAGCACTGGGGCCAGAGCTGAGAGAGGGAACCCCGGGCAGGAGCTGCGAGTCTGGGCTGGCTCATAAAACACACATAAAACCTTTATGCTGTTTATAACCAAGATGCCGAATAGACAAGCTTAGACTTTAGAAACGTACCATGGGGTGGGGACTGCATTAGACGCCGCTAATACCTGACTCCAATGTCATTTATGCTATGCAGACTACTGTGAAATAATAACCAAATATGCATATCGAATTCAAGACCTTTGTTATCAACTTTATGAGTCCCATCTGAGTCCAACCCTACACGTCCACCGCTATCTTGGCCCACCCCTTAGCTGACAGCGTGGTCCTTTGGGGCAGGCATGTCCCCAGCTCGAGGCACACATCTGTCTCGCTGCAGATGCTGCGTGCTTTTGGTTTTAAGCCCCCTAGGAAATCTCATTTCAAAAGCTCTGATATCAGACCAGTGGCATGCAATCTTTCAACATCCAGCAGACTTTCCTGGCAAGGGCTCGCACGAGCTGCCATTGCGTTATTCAAGCGCCATTTCTCCACGCAGGCGTGACTTGGGGTGATCCGCTTCCAATTCGATTTGCTTCCCCTTCACAAAGCCTCCGAAATTACAACCAAATGTGCTGTTTTCCTCCCTGCAAGAAGTGCCCGCTTACCTGCCAGGAGTCAGAGGTGCTGAACAAACCCATCTCCCAACGCGTTCATCCCACTGAGCCAAAGCAGCACAGCGCACGCAGGGAAAGCGCGATTGAAAAGCAAGAGCACAGCCACGAGAAATATTTATAACCCTGCACTGGTTGCAGCTTTTACCTTTTAAATTGCTGATGGAGGGCATAACGGCCTGGAACAATTGCAAAATTCTGTCATTTCGATACAAGTGTCAGCAAGAAATCTTAGAAATTGGATATGCAGCAAAGGCTGTTCTCCTGGATACCTCCAGGATGGCAATGCTGGGAGGCTGGAAGGCTCTAATGGGTCATGATTTGTCCAGTCTTGCTGCTGCCTGACAAGATCCAGAGATCAGCATCAACATCAGTGCTGAAGCACAGCAAGCTCTGGTTTGTCCCAGCAGAAGAGAAGAGAGCTTGCTGGTGCCTGGGCTTTGCCCAAGCCCCCATTTACCTGTGTGTCCTTGCTGAAATCAGACTGCCAGCCCTCCCTCTGGTTGCCAGCGGGCTCAGTGAGAAACTGTTCCTAAACAACACACTGGGGACTGGGATGGCATTATTGGGAGCAGACAACAAACAGTCCAAAAACTCAGCTTAATGGCACCGGGTAATGATGCTGAAAGATATCCCCCAGCTTCTTCTTCAACAAGTAATTAAAACCAGAGCCCTACTCTTCACATTGCAGATGGCTGATGCAGACCTGCATATGAGATTAGGCTGCACCGTGCAAGATTAAGCTCACAATGTGCTTTTAATAGGCTTCTGGATGTTTCTCTGATCTTGGTGGCACATGGGAGCTGCACGCAGCAGCCAGAGCACCTCTGGCTTCACACGTTCTGCTGTTTGCTTGCTTGTGGCTCAGCTTTTGCTTTGGACATTCACCAGACACGCAGCCTACTGCACTACACACATCTTTAAGAACCAGAGGGGAGACCCAGGGGACATCAGCCTCCCCTCAGACCCTCTGTGTGCCCCGCTGGGATCTCTTTTGTAAAGACCAGAAAGTCCATCAGGAGCAGGCAGCAAGCATTTAGCACTGCAAGCTCTGCTTGTCCAACTCGATTGCTTTCTATAAAGCAACAAACATCAGGACAGACGTGGCTCGGAGCGGTGATGCAATCAATGTGCTTTGCCTTCACGGAGGTCTCTGCCACCACCTCCCTCCGTACGAGGAACCATGCAGCTCCCACAGCCACGTGCCCATTGGCCACATCCATTACAGCAGGGCACACTGCTGACAAAGTGCCCGTCTCACAGTGTGCAGGGACAGTGGGAAAGGAGAGCGACCAGCTGGGATGAAGGCCCTGCATTTCAGCTCCTCCCCCCTGCAGAGACAGTCAGAAAACATCCAACACTTGAAAGAAGAGTTCCAAGTCTTAAAACACAGCTCAGCTCTCAGAACTGCCCAGGCATCAGCAGAAGCCTCTCATGGGTCTTCAATTGGAGCAGGCTTCAGACTCAGCCCCCAAATCCTACTTGGCTCTCTCCTCACGGCTCCAAATCCATTTCTCTATATTAGGGAAAGGAAAACCATCCACAGACGCAGGCGTTAGCACCATTTCTCTCACTGCACAAAGCACCCTGACCCCCTTTGTGATTTGCATTCAGGGTATCGGTTCCTCTCCCCTTCAACACTGCAAGGAAATTAATTAACTGAACAGCAACAGCAAGTCTCATCAAGCTCGGGAGGCTGAGACAGGAAACCTGAAGGTTAACCATCATGTTTAATATAGGTGTGAGGTGCAGATCAGGATGACCTTCAAGCAGGGGAAGGATGGGGAGCCCACTGGCGTAGCTGTTCCTATTGAAGAAGCCAGGCTTTGTGCACTGCTAACCCAATGGATTTGGGCTGTAGCGTGTCTGTCCTTTTCATATTTGGTTTTTCATTGCAAGAGTGAAAGGTTTGAAATCTAACTGCTCTGAGCTAAGCTAAAGGCCCCTAAATCCACTAAACCACAGTGACCCCACGTCTGTGACTTGACCCCACAGTGACCACTCACACAAGGCTTCTTCCTGGGGAAGGAGAGGAGAAGTGCCACTGAAGCCCCATTTTACAGCTTCTCAGTTACCTCAGTTTGCACCATAGGAAGAAAACACGCCACTAAGAAAAAAAGAGAGATTGCAATCGCTTTCCACTTCCAGTTATTTTTACAAAGTGGGATTTAATGAGAGACTCCAGCCAAAATTAATGCTGAGCTGTGAAGGTTCCCAAAGCGTGAAACGATTCAGTGCCAAAACGAACTGAAGGCATCTTTATGCTGTGACTGAGTGCTGGAAGTGTCAAAGGCGTGTTTGTGTCAGCGTTAGCCATCACAGCACGTGCTGCAGGCATGGAGCTGGGCACGTCCCCATCCATCACCTTCCATCTGAGGGTGTCCTAAAAGGAAGGAAACAGCAGGGAGCCTTGTGCCCAACCCAGTGTGCTCTGTGCATGATGAAAATAGGCTACAGAAGGTAAATCATGGGTAAAGCTGCTGAAAATGGTTGATCCCCAGCTTGAAAGAACCAGCAAGGAGAACAGAGCCCACGGATTATGGGATATAAGGCTCTGGATGTTTATATTACTACATTGGGAATGTAACAAGATCAACACAGCTTTCTAATCTGATACCTGTCCTGCTCTTTCCAGCCTGTAACACTGGCCTATCTGCTGCATTAGCACAACAGGGATTCAGTGCTGGCATCAACAAGGCTAGAGATGGGATTAGAAACCTCCCCTATGTAAAGAAGGGATCTGAGGGATGCCGAAATCCAGCACCTTACAACTAGCCCAGCAGGTGCCCTGCCCTGATATTCATCCTGGGTGGAAACAAAGAGGTGCAGTTCAGAGAATGGCCTGGGTTGAAAAGGACTGTAACGATCATGTAGTATCAACCCCTCTGCTACGTGCAGGGTTGCCAACCATGAGAAGACCAGGCTGCCCAGAGCTCTGCCCTTCTTGCCCAAAGTCTCCAATGTTTTGGCCAAACAGCCTAAAGCCTTGGCTTAGCACATAAGGCGAGTCCTCCTCTGGGTATGGTGGGCTGGGTGGACGCTCAGGCGAGGTGATCCTGGTGGTCTTCCCCAACCTCACTGATCCTATGACAACACGCACTACCAAGGATGCATCGCAGCCCACCCCAAAGAAACGATGCTCTATTTAAACAGCTCAGTAGGAACGCAGACAGTTGGGATTCTTCAATTCACACTCACTTAAGAAAGAGAGAAAAAAGTCAACTGGAATTGGTGAGCTGAGAAGAGCCAGCTATGCTCAGAAGCCACCTCTCCCCACCCCTGCATGGACTCGGCTGCACTCACACACAGGTGCTCTACTAGGACAAGCATTTCCCCTGGAAGCTGAATTTAATGATGTATTTACCAGCCAGACAGCAACAGTTACACCAGACAGCACACACGAGCACAGCTTATTCTCCTAATTGGAATATCTAAAATAAACTCTGTAGAAGGGCGTAATTGCATCTGCAGAGCGGAGAGCGTTAGGGAAGGGTTCGTTTTGCTGTGCTGGTCTAATTAATTTGGTACGAGCGGAGCAGGGAGATGAGGCCCTGGGGACGTGTTGGGCCGGACTGCTAATGCTTCAGCAGAAGGGGCAGGGGAGTGGGGAGCAGCATCTGAGCCCAGCACAGCCATTAACCCTCGTCCCTCCCAGAGCCATCCACCCCACTTCACTGCGCTGGAAAAGGGCAGGATGCAGATGGACAATACTCAGAGCTTCAAATGGGAGCCGGTCGATACATCTGGATAGGCAGTGGCCCTAAAAGAATACAAAAAGCCCAGTGACCTGCAAATTAAAGTTATTTTATTGACGTGGCTAAGTGTCAACACGCAGTTAAATGCAGCCTGCTTGTCTGTTTTGGACAGCAACCCTGTGCTATTTTCCTAGAGCCACCCAATATGAACTCATTTCCCCTATTTAAGCTGCATACAGCTAATGAAAAGTTATCTTCTGCTTTAAATTAATCCTCTTAGCAACTGCTTCCATAAACACACTGAGAACTCAACCAGACCGTGCATAGGCAGAGCAAACATTATAGGAGAAGGGATCTGCTGCTCAGGGGCTGTGCTCACGCAGAAGGTGTCACCGTTTGCTTCCAAATTGGCTGCACGTTGAGCTGTGACACCAACCTCACCCTGCATACACACTGCACCTCCAAACCCTCCTTTTCTCAGCACGAGAACAACTGCACTGATTTGCATGACGCACTGAACAGGTTGCCCAAGGAGGCTGTGGATGCCCCATCCCTGCAGGCATTCAAGGCCAGGCTGGATGTGGCTCTGGGCAGCCTGGGCTGCTGGTTGGCGACCCTGCACATAGCAGGGGGTTGGAACTGGATGAGCATTGTGGTCCTTTTCAACCCAGGCCATTCTATGATAAAACACACTGAGCTCTGTGCAGCCCCAAGTAGAAGTCGCGAGGAGGGCTGAGCAGTCAATGTGATGCTTTTTAGATCTTCTGCAGCAAACATTCAGACGGGTCCAGCTCCTGTTAAAATCACCACGGCTCACATTAGGGCTGAGCTGTTAGGAATAAATCGCTGCTCCGCACACCGCAATTGAGACTTTGCAGAAGAAAAGCGAAGACGGCAGAGTATTTTATATGGCCATAAACACCGGGGGAAATAAAGCATCTCTCTGAGGTGCAGCTTCCAATGCAAAAAGCTCTTATTCAAAGCAGCACTTTCTCGAGCTCCGGAGAGGAGCGGCTCTCCAACTGCTGATGCCTTTTAGGGAGGGGAGAATAATGAACATTCCACACAAAGTCATCACGGCTTCTGGCTGCATCCGAGAAGCAAAATGCAACTCTGCTTTAATAAAGAAAACTGCTACGAAGATTATTCCCCCCCCCCAGCACTCAAGGAGTGAGCAGCATTTGGTTGATGGAGATCTGGAGGCCTCACAGAGGGGAAGAAAGCCCTCAGAGGGAAATGCAGCTTTAGCTTTCCCAACAACAGAAGGCCTTCACAGAGCCCTTCCATCTTCTGCTTTGGGACTTCTTGCTTTGGACTCATGCACCCAAATGGACCACCCTACGCAGCCTGCAGATCCCAAATACTACAAGCAAACAGCAGCATCTGCAATCACCCACTCTTTTTCAGAGCACTTGCAACCATCTGGAAGAACCAAGCCCTTCCTATTGCTATTTCTGCTCTTCTTTACAGACAGGAGGGGAAGAAAATTGGCAAAGGAAAGCTGCCATTCACAGCAGGAACAGCGCAACCACAGCAGATAAAGGAGCCAAGGGGAAAAATAAAGGACGTACACATCCCATACGTCCTTCCTACCCGAGTCTGAGGGCACTGTAAGGACCCCAAAACATTGTGTGCCACTGAGGATGCTCACAGCACCAAGCAGGGCTCACACAGCCCCAGCAAAGCACCGCACGCAAGGAGAAGCTCCACGTGTATTCTCCAGCACAACAAAGCCTGATGCTCTGACAGAGACAAACCCAAGCAGTGATTAATGTTACCTCCAGCACAAAGACAAGTTAAACACCCCTTTGTGCAGAGATCCCTGCAGGGAGCTCCTCCTGCACGGCACTGCTGGAGCCGCACAAATAACAGTGCTGAGCTGCTGTATGACAGGTCTGTACGGAGCACTGACACCACTCAGCACCTCGTCTTTATCCTAAGGTACCTTCGCATCCTGCACTGTCATCAGGAGGACTGGCTGGGAAGAAATGGAGGTGGATTCGAGCCGTTCCTCCTTTCCCACTTGGCAAAGCACAGCTTTCCTGCCTAAGCAACGACACCGATCACTCCTCCAGCTCTGTTTTGGTGGATCCCCACGTTGAAGGCGGTTCCCCACCTCCACCCTTTAAGTTATCCCACAAGGAAAGGGGGGGATGCAGAACGCCACCCACTTCTTGTCTGCCAATACTCTGCTTCACGCGTTTTAAACCAGGCTTATTTTAACTTTGCTTTCAAGTTTATGAGGCTTCAGAGAGCACTTCCATCGCACTGCCACGCATTTCCCCAAGGCAGCGACGGCAACGCCTGTTTGTCTGCCTGCCCTTAAGGAAAAATTAAATCCTCGCATCACAGAACTTCAGGAT
Organism: Gallus gallus; assembly: GCF_016699485.2. Lineage (NCBI taxonomy): Eukaryota > Metazoa > Chordata > Aves > Galliformes > Phasianidae > Gallus > Gallus gallus. The sequence continues at coordinate 7,744,651 of NC_052548.1, forward strand.
CCGAATCTTCTGGAAATACACCAGGGAAAAAACCTCACAGAAACGGGGTTTAATGGCCTGCATGGAGCCAGTCCTCAATGTAATGTTATTGGCAGAGAGCAGCACTGTCACATGCAGCACCACGGAGGAGCCAGAAGGACTCCTGGCTTTGGCTGAAGCACCAGAGCATGGGGCACGTGGATTTAGAAGTCCCATCAGAAGCCCACATTGTGGCATTGTCCTCCTCCACCACAAAGGAGCAGATTCTGCTCATGCTGCCAATAGCACCAGGAAACATGAAAATGCAACGAGGCACCATCTTCCATCGATAAATTCTGGTGGTTTTTTTTTTCCTATAGAGATTCTCTCCCACCCTGGCAGCTGTATGCTAATTTCCCCTCAGCACTGCTTTATTATCACTCGGAACAGATGTTGCAGCCGCTCCAAAACGCAGAGGTGACAAAACCCATTAACCCAGCCCAGCAGCCAGGCTGGGCATCGAGCAGCTGCGACAGGGAAGGGCTCAGCCCCATCCCACTCCTCCACCAAACACCAACAATGGAACGGGACCAAAAACCCACCAGCGGGAACACCCGTGGACATCAACACAGATGGATCAAAGAAGGCAATGCCAGACATCAACGCGGCCCAAAACCTCAAGGAAATCAGCTATAGGAGCCCCTGTGGGTTTTACAGCTTGGGCCCAAACATGCATGCACTGACTTGCTGAGTGGGTGCCCGGCTTTGTGCACATGCAGATGAAGTCCCTTCCACTGCAGCCCCGAAAGGTTCAGCTCTCCCCATGGAATTGACTCCCTCCGTGCAACTCCTGGAGTAATTAATGCCAGAATCTGTTTATGACCTTTGCATAAATTGTTCTTTTCTGAAGGGAAAGCTGTTAAACACGTTAGCAAATATAATTAAAGAGGGAAAGCGGGGGGGGGGGGGCACCGAGATCTGGAGTTAAATCTGTCTAATTAGAAATGCTTATTGTGACAACCTGGCGAAGGAAAACCCTCTCAAGCAGACGCTGCAGTTCCATTAAAGCTTCCCCGTAATGCCTCCTGAGATAACCAGGCTGCCCAGACAAGGGGAACCACCTCTAACCTTTGTCACCCCTAAGAAAAGCATGGAGGTGTTCCTCCATGCAGGCGAAGCTCTGTGATGTGCACCCACACATGATGAGGCTGCAAAACCTTACAAGGAGAGGGCAGAGCACAGCAGCCCTACAACCCCAGCAGCCTTTCCCAGCCTTATCACGGCCTCATCTCTCCTCCTTCATGCCCTTTGACCACAGTTGTTGTTCATGCTGCAAGAAACGTGCTTTGCTATCAGGTGATGAGAATGTTTAACCACTCCCAGACCAAGTTCCCATCAGGGAGATGCAGACTGCATGATGCACAGAGCTGCCATGCAAAGCGCTGGGAAGCAGTGGTGGTGGAGCCCATTTATTACACAGCAATACTCAGCATTACACAGAAAACCTGCATTACACAAAATACTTGCACAGATGCAGGGCATGCTCCCGGGCCTCCAGTTGGTTTCCTAATCAGATGACCCATGCAGAGAGATATGGGGTGGATCACAGGGATGGGTGAGATGAGCAGGGCTGGCTGCTGCACGGCTGCTCCCCATGGAACAGCACCTCCTGGCACCCAGTGCTGTGACCCCACAAACCTCAGTGCGATGCCCACATGTCACATCCTGCAACCTAGCATGGGAAAACCCTGTTGGAGGAGCCCCACTGCACATCCAGCCCTCCTCTGGGTGCTCCCTGCTGCCGTCACTGAGGTCAGAGCTGAGCAGAATGAGCAAGGAAAGCCCTGCTCCTCCCTGGCAGCCCCAAAGAACAGCTCAAAGCTTCGCAGCACGGATAGAGAAGTGGAAGCCGGGCTATAAAATCAAAGTGGGAAGCCCTTCAAAGCAACATCCTGGGTTTACCATAGGTTTTATTTTATTTGCTGTTGAAAGTCACGATTCTCCCACAGCTCTCCAAGATGAGAGTTGTTTGTTTTCCTCCTCCTGAGGCTCCCCAGCAGCTTTCTTGGAAGATCACTCATGGGCAGAAGTGCTTCCCATAAGCACGTTGGGTCTCAGTAGGCACACAGACCTGCCCCAGATATGGGGCACATTGCCTGTCCTGGGGAACCACCAGGCTGTGTGTGGGCTCAACACACATTTGCTCTCCACAAACACATAACAAAATATAAATATACAACTACATACACACGTATCTCCCCCAACTCCTGTTGCTTCTGCCAGAGGTGAACCCTGCCTTGGAAACCCTGCAAGGCAAATCTATACCCTTACATGAGCGCAGCCGCTCCTGCAAACACTCCACGTATCTGATAAACCCAACACAGCCAAACTGCCTTTCCTAGAAAGCAAACCAGCCTCTAAAGCACATCTCAGTTCAGAGCAGTCTGTTGATGCTCAGTGAGGGCACTGCCTGACCCGCACAGCACTGCAATGGGGTTTCCCAGTGCAACTGTGCAGCATCCCCATCTGTGAGCCCCAGAGCAAGGCTGGATGTGTGCTCAAGGCTCGGGCATTTTTTCCCCCTCCCATGAGGCCAAATGCTTTTGTCATGCACATGGAGTGGAGCAGATTTCACAGACAATTCTGTGTTTGCAGCACAAACACGGATCACTTCTCCAGCTCCTCCCCTTCTCGGTCTGCTCTGCTCCCTGCCCACTCCCTTTCAAATACCAGATGTTCCATTTAGCAGTAAGCTACTACAAAACACAGTAAAAAGATATGAATGCTATAAAAAGGCCAATTTACTCCCCCCCCCTCCATCAGCATTAAAGCACAGGGCTTGAAGAGCAAATCTCCTCTGGAGGAACTTTTCCACCTCCCCCATTTATCAAGGCAGAGGTGGCAGCGTGAGCTGAGGTGTGAATCCCCCCCACCCCACAGACACCGCCCCGCTGTCATCGCATCCTGCACAGCTGTCAACATCTGCATCACTGCACCAGGTTCAGCCCCAGGTCAGCTGTCAGCACAGGTTCACTCTGCTCCCAGCATGGGCACGCAGGGCACCGCATAACCAGAGGTGCTCCCCAGGTCCGGCAGACCTGGCAAATTCAACCCTGAGATGTCAAGTGGTGTCACAGCAAATAAAGGCTGATTTCCAAGCGGGTCTCTACCGCAGGCAATGCTCTGCTCCATCACACCACCCATGAGCCGAAGAGCGAGTCAGGATATGAGTCAGGCTGGTGGCTTTCCAAGGAGGCGAAGGAGGACCTTCCAGCTGGATGCTGGCTGCCCAGACAGGGCAGTCCCCCAAGTTAGGAAACAACAACAGCAGATCCTGTGTTATCTCCTGCCACCCAAGCAACAGCGCGCATCGGGCGGAAGGGAGACAATGGGAAGGGAAGGCTGCAGCCTTTGTTCGGTGACGGAAAGGCTTCCAGCCATTCCAGCCATCCCATTGGGCACTTGGAGCAGGGAATGACCCTGGACAAGAATGATGTTGCAAGATGCACTCTGCAGGGCTGTTTAGATAGCCCAGGAATTCTGGTGGCTGACACAGCACTTCTGCTAAGCATCTGCAAAGCAATCGGACCCATCCGCTCCCAGATTTGTCCAATGTCTCTGATGGAGTCATTCACACTTTTGCTAAAGCACAAACACCTTCTGACACGAGGAAACAAGGAAAAAGAAAAAGGGCTCAGATGTTCCACTTGTCTTAAGCTGAGGGGCTTCCACAGGGCTAAACCCAAATGGTTACACCCCGGCTAAACCTTCCTGCTAACAAGGAGGAGACCCAGCAGGTTGCACTCAGCCAGAACGGTCTGGATTCACATCCCCAGAAGGAATATCAGCCCAATATTCGCGGAACATAATCAGAAATAGGAAAGGTGCCCACAGCAGCTTAACTCCCCAACAGCCCCACAGCCAACAGCAAAAATCCCAGCTCTAGGGAGAGGTTTGCTACCCACACCGAGTGCCCGCGCTCACAGGGCTCAGCAGCTGCAGGGCCACTGATAAACCCGAGCTCTATAGAACTCGTCCCCACCTCCCAGCCCCAACAGCAACTGCTGCAGCAGCAAAGCTTTGCTGCACGCACAGCTCTGTGCTCTGCTTGCCCCCATGCAGAGCTCACAGAGGGTGGAGGACAAACGCGGCCGCTCCTTGGGTTGCATCATTGGATGGAACACAACACTGAGCTGCAACCAAAGAAAACAGGAGAGGAGGGGGGGGGGGGGGAAAGAAGTGTAAAAAGTCATTCTTATTAGAAACAGAGCTTTTCCAGGCTGCCCTGTTCTTGATAGGGGAACGCAACACCGGGAGAAGTCATTTCATTAACAGCGGGTTTGAAGTTGCAAAACCTCTCATCTTTATTAGCAGTCGCCCTGAGATAGAAAGAAAGCCTTTCCGTCTCCTTAGAAAAGCAACTTCAGAGGGAACACAGCTTTGGATAACGCAGAGTCCTGGGGGTGCAGAGTACAGGTGCACGGGGTGGGATCTGAGCAGGGAAGCTGCACTCACTGCTGTGCCCTCAGTTGGATCCTTCACCTGAAAGCAAGGCCAGCACAAGGGAGGAGGAAGAAAGCTGTCATGTAGCCCTAGGGAGGTGTGTCTGTGCTCGAAATCAATAACTAACAATGAAAACGGAGCTGTGGGATCAGCATAGTTTGAGAGAATCCTTAAGGAGGGCTCAGCTCAGAGGAATTTGAGCGGAGAAGTACGGCAGCGTGAGGGCTGCAACCCTGCGCTGAGAAAAGGGCTCTGTCTCTTTAAGAACGGACAAAGCAGCCGATCAACAATTCGCCCTGGGGTCAGTCTGAAGCAACATTTCTGTCCGAGCCAAGAGCTGGGCTCCGTCTGGCTGCGGAGGAGCAGAAGGGAGCGTTGGGTCTGCAGCACCCATAGGGTGCAGGCAGGGGGTGATGCTCAGCCCCCAGTGCTGCACAGCCATTCCTCTCAGCACAGCATAACCCCACTGCACACCTGGATTGGTCCAGCAAAAGCCTCAAATCCTGCAGCCCAATCCCCCACTCAAGCACTGGGCCCAGACGCAGCCAAGCAGCTCAGTACCACTGCTGCACAACGGCAGTTTGTCTTGCAGGAACCCAGCACCGAGGTGTCCGTTGCCTGGCTGTACCCCAACCCAATGGGATGTCACCAAAGATGCACAAAGGAAGCATTTTCTGCAGCTCATCAGCATGCTGTTGGGAGAAAGGCCAGCTTCCAAGCTTGGTCCCACATGGAAGAGTGACAGAACAGCCTGGGTTTGGGGCTTTGTGTTTCTCAAGGTGACTATTCACCAGGCTGCTCCTGCATGGCACCGAAGGCAGGTATTTAACTCTCATCAATCATTCAACGGGGGAAAAACCAACCATCCTCACTGCTTTTTTATGCTCCTTGGCACAGCCCACAGGATCCATCCAACACCTTCAGTCACCCCCTGCCCCAGCAGAGCACACGGGAGCCTTCAGCCTCGGGTCACACCGTACCTCATCACCTCAGCCAGCAGAGGAAGAGGGCACTGCCTCCACCTCCAGCACTGCCCTCACATCCAGCAAGGTTTCGGGGTGCTCTCTGATGTTTGCTCCCAGTGATGCTGTAAGGAAGATGGGAAGGAAAACTGCAGCGGGTTCCTATTCGCAAGGCGCTCATGAGTTCGGCCCTGCAAAACAGAGCACCTTCCCCCCCCCCCCCCCCAACTTTGTAAAGCTCAGCACATCCGAACGGGAAGTCAGTGAGACACAGTAAACAGTGATCTGTAATGAGGCCATTTTTTATAGCCGCTTTTGGAACAGAACTCGACTTCAAGAAGCAGAGAGTAAATAAAAAGCAAGGGGACCTGAGCGGGGTAAATCAGAGCTGCTACGGAGCAGCAAAGAGATGGAGAGCCCGAGGTGAGAGGGGTCGGCCTCCCTCTGCCTGGGAAACCACCGCCTGGGAGCACGGATACACTGTCCTATAGGGGAACTGCCCTCCTGCATGCTGGAAGGGGGGGGGCGCATTCCCAGCCCACCAGGCTGGGTTCTGTCAGCACCATGGGGCAGCGTAAAGCCTCAAGGCTGGACCGTGATCAACCAACCACCTGCCAGCTCCAGTAACACTGTATTCAAGTTAGAATCTAGAATGGAAGTTCGCTGCTGTCAGGGCTCATTGAAGCAATTACAGCCACCGTTGTTACAAAGCCTCCAAGTGGCACACCGAAGTCCCAAAGCCTCGTGAATAACTGCTGCACAACATACGCCAGCGCTCCCCCACCTTCCTCGTACCTGGGGGAAGCGTTTGCAGCAAGCCACCTGCTCCCAGTGCCACAGCAAACGACCACCTACATCACCGGGAAGTGGGACTCCGATCCCAAACCATTCCCATCTTGCAGAGGACCGGCAGCCTTGCAGCTCAGGCAGGTGTGCAGCATCACGCAGCACCGCGTGCTGCTGTGTGACGGAGCAGCTGAGGCATGGGGCCAATTATATCTGCTGCATCTCTGTCTCAGGAGCCCTAATAAAACCTCCGGGCACTGCAGACCGAGATGGATTATCCACAAAGAGATGTCAATATGCAACAAATAAAAACCCTTAATGAGCTGACCGCTGCTGTCAAGCTGATGTCTGTGCACACAGATGCACCCATCAGACGTGCGGTTGCTTAATTTCAAGTATCCAGGAGATGGAATCACTGAGGTTGGACGAGACCTCTGCAATCCTCCAGCCCAACCCATCCCACTGCCATGTCCCTCAGTGGTGCCACATCCAGGGCCCCCTCATGGAGGATTAGTTTTATCCAAGGCAAATGCAAATTAAAAGAAATCAATCTGCAATCTCCCCTGGACGTGCAGTAAGCAGCCTCGCCGTGCTGAACGCAAGTGGAAAGTCGTTTCATTTGTATTTGGCCTGAGACTTAACCAAATGATGATTCAAAGCTAATTATTGATGGAAATCTCGAGCTCACAGCTCTCCATCTCACAAAGAGAGCACGGGGCGGAGAGCAGCTGCACCGCACCATGACGGGCAGTGGGGAGAGCAGCAGGGTGCTGGGCACGGCTTTGTGTAGGAGCAGGGAGGGCGAGTTGGAGGGTGCTGCACCCGCCCACATTTGGGTATCAAAACGCCTCGCACCACTCTCAGCCAGCTGGCAAAACTGCTTAAACTGCCCCCCAAATCCAATCACGGTAATCGACGTGGTGATCAATAAGTGCTGAGGGCACGCACCGCAGCCCCGCTCCCACCTCTCCAGAAACAGCCTCCACAGCAAAAGCAATCAGCAGAAATTAAGTTTTACTCCAGGCTCACCAGCAGCCACCTCACATCTGCCAACTCTCAGAACAGAGTGGGGTTTTAAGGCTTCTTCCTGCTCCTTATGTCTCCATAGAGGTTCAGCAACTTCGGGCAGGCAAGCAAACACGGTCACCCTGTCCTGCCAAGCATCACCGGGGAACCCTGCCTCTAGGATCCAGCAGGAAAAAAGCAAGCCAGAGGTCACAACCTCCTTGGGTTTAGCAAATAAATGAGTTAAAGGAACACAGCCTGGTGCCATGGAGCAGCATGGAGTGGGAGCACAGTGAGGAGCCGTGGGAAGGGGACACCGTGTCACCCCTCTGCAGCACAGGGGGACCCCCGCAGCCTCACCCACTGCAGAGCTGAACCAAACCAGCGGGGGTGGGGGAAGGAAAGAAAACACACGACAGTGTCTGGATCTTCGCTGAGATGGGATTTCACCTCCGGCCTTTGAAGTGGTGCTCACCTCAGGCAAAAAGCTGTTTCTCATTACGCACCTGCACAGCGCCATTTGATTCACTCAGAAGGGGGATGACAGAGTGTTGCTGGGTGTTTCAAGTCTGGCACACGTGCTCTGTCCCCTGGCACTTCAGATAAATAGGGAACCTCTCTGCACAAGGCATGCAGCTGGTGACCCAGCCCAGCCTGTCAGCCTGAACACACATTTACACATCCAAAACCACCTCTGAAGTTTGAACACACTCTGTCTTGCACATCCCAGCCCGTGTCTGAACGCATCACCGCCGTCTGACCAAAATCCACACCTCCCTCAGGCTCAGCTCAGCCCACCCTCCCCCTAAAGCCAACGAAGCACCGGGGTATTGCAGGCAGAAAGCAATAGAGGACAGCAGGGCTGTGAGCTCTCACCTCCACTGAGCAGCTCCTGCCCCGCATGGGCAGCTGGAGCTCCTTCCCACACTGCTGCTGGGACCTTCCCCACATCACAGCTGCCATCCCTAAACCTGATCTTCTTTCCCCCAGGGCAAGGATTAAACCCAACCCAGGTTTGCAGGGCTACAGTATTTCCTTGAAAGAACAACTCCAGGTTGCGCATTCACAGCGTGTTCTAACAGAGCTCCCCACAGCTCCAGTGGGACAGCTTCTATTTGGTCACAACTGCCTGCACAGAAGGCAGTTTGCTCAGTTTACAGCCTGGAGAGCCAAGGGGAAACCCCCAGCATTGCTGCAGCCCAGGAAGGCGCATCATCTCGTGGTATTCACGCTCAGCATCAGGCCTGAGCAGCTCCCAGGTGAGCCATCCTTGGGCACACAGCTCCCCAACTACAGGCAGCTGTGTGCTGCTGGGAGGGAGGGCAGGACAGCCCCAAACCAACCTCACCCTGGCACACAACTCCAGCACAACAAGGGAGAGGCACTTGCGGCCACGCAGCGTGCTTGCACAGCACAGCACAACTCAAGATCGCGTTATACATTAGCTTCCAATACTTGGATAAGCAGAATTCTCACGTGCCCTCGTGAACAGGAAATTTCCCCTCCCTGCTCACCGAGGGATCCTCAGCACAGGGGACGGGGCTGCACGGTTTGCTGTTTGCAATCGATTTCGTTTCCCGACTCCCATGCAAATACCGCACAGCTCGACATGCAAAAAACACAGCAGGGCATTCGAAGCCGAAACAACCAGAGCCGGTTTGAGGTTCTCCTCCATCAAAACAGTCCGAAACTGAAAACAATTCCAAGGGACGGAATCCTAAAGCTTTCCAGTTCCCGTACGTCCGAGTCGGGGCGGGAGCTGGGCAGGAGGACGGCAGGACACGGCGAGACATGGGAATAGCGATGGGGACAGCAGGGAGCGCGGCGAGAAGTGGGAATGCGGATGGGAGCAGCGCGGAGCGCCCCGAGCACCGCCGCCCCCGGTGCGGGAAGGGGCTGCGGGACACCGGGATGTGGGGAGGAGCGCGGCCGTTCTTTTTCATTTTCCTGGGGAAACTTTTGCTCTCAAGGTCAGTTTCCTCCCAGAGCAACACTGGAGCCCGCCGGCTCCTCCAGCGCATCAAAGCCGAATTAATGGCTCGTTAAGAGCCCGGAAAGTAATCACGCAGCCCTCAGCACTGTTAGTTGCTTTTGTTTCCGGATGATGTAAATACGGGGGAGAAGTTTCCTTCTTTCCCGGGGACGGATCCCCCCCGCCCCCCCCAACCCGTTCCCGTTGTCCCCCCGCAGCGGTTGAGCCCCGCGGTGCGGGAGCCGAGGAGGCGATGCAGACATCGGCACAAACCCGCCCCATCCACGCGTGCCACGAAGTTTTGCGCCAACACCACAAAGAGCCCCACGGAACCCCGACCCCCCCCTTCCTACCTGGGACATCTGCGGCCTGAAGTTGATGTCCTTGAGGTCGATGGAGCCGGGGGAGAGGTTGTGCAGCAGTTGGCACAGCAGCACCCCGTCCCGCAGCGCCTGCGCCAGGTCGAAGACCACCGCCGAGGGCCAAACCACGCGGTGGTTGGGGGGCAAAACTTTGCAGTCGATCAACCACCGCCCGCACTGCCTCCACTCCTCCATGGCCGCGGCCCCGCTCGCGCTCTCGGCCTTCCTCCTTCCTCCTCCTCCTCCTCGCTGCTCAGCGAGGGGCCGCTCCGCTCCGAGCCACCGTGCTACGGCTCCGCTCCATCGCCGCCCGCCGCCTGGGGAAGCATCGCATCGCTCCTCCGCGGAGGAGGAGGAGGAAGGAGGAGGAAGAGGAGGCGGGGGACGGCGCGGAGTTTTCCGGCGGAGGGCTGCCCCTGTGCGGCCCCACTGCCTCGCTCAGCCACGCCGCATCGCCCCGCGGACAAAGGAGCCGCCGCCGCGTAAGTTGCGTCCCCCCCGCAGGCACTGCCCCAGGAAAGTTGCGGGGCCCCACCTGCACGCAGCACGGCTCGGACTGCCGCCGTACCGGGTGGGAGTTTTCTGCTCCCCCCGCACGGCCCCGCAGCCCCCGCCCCGACGGGAGGAGCTCCCGGACCGCCCCCCCCCCGCCCCTTTGTCTGCGGGAGCCCCAGCCGGGCCGGGGGCGGTGCGTTGCCGCCTCCGATTTTTTTTCTTTCTTTTCCTTTTTTTTTTTTTTTTCCCTTTATTTTCCCCTTCTTTTTTTTTTTTTTCCCCACTTTCCTTTAATTATATCTCCCCTCTCTTCCTCCTCCCCGTGTTTCCTCCCCTTTGCTTCGCGCAGAGCCGCCCCACTCTGCAGCCCCGACGCCCCCAACCCCACACCGCCCCGCACCCCGTCCCGCTTTGTCTGCCCGCTCCGCAGCTGCTGTTCGGGCCGCAAACACCGCACGGAGACGCAAACCCCAAACAAACAATCGCGTCCCTTCCAAACACAAAGAGAACTCGGACACTTAATTACCGGTGTGTTAATGACAAACCTCATCTCTCAGCCATTCAGTCCTTGGCAGCAAATTCTTGAAAGTCTCTAATTTTCACTGTTGGCATCCATCCAGCCCAGCACAGCCCAGCACAGCCTCTTTTCGGATCAGCTCTCAGTTTTCTTCAGAGATCCTCTCCCAAGAGTTTGCCAATCCATTCCCACCACGGAGACACAGAGAGGCAGAGCAGGGAGCAGAGCCTGGGCTGGGGTCAGCAGTTCACCTGGGCATCCAAACGCAAAGCTGACCTCATCCAAATAGAGGGGATGGGGAGAGAGCAACACCACCCATATGAGCCCTCATTTCCAAGATGGGGAGGAGGATCCAGGACTTGTGTGGTGCCCAGATTGCAAGGGTAGTGGGAGGATGGTTGGACTAGATGACCTATAAGGTCCTTCCCGACCCTGAGATTCTATGATTCAGATCCATGCAGGGGAACAGGGATGGAGCAGCACCTGTGTGCCCCAGCCCTGCAATCAGAGCTGTGCTGTGCCCCACCTGCGCTCAGCAGCACTGATTTCAGGCTGCACTGCCTTGTACCCAGATCTCTCACAACAACTTTCTTGTTGAAGCTCTTTGTTAAGGTTTTCTCGTGGGTCTCCTGCAGGAGCTGTGGAGAGGTTCGCTGTGTGCTGGGCTGCCCGGTCAGCTCAGGTCTGTGGGTAGAAAACTATAGAGGGGTGTTTGCTCCAGCTGTCTAACCAGGGCTGCTGGCAAAGGCCTGCCTTTTTGCTATGTGGTTATGAGCAGAGTTGGGCCCCGGACACTTGGAACAGTCACAGCAGCCTTTGGGGGTGGTGCCGAGGGAAGTTTGCCTCTCATCCACTGGGAAAACAGCAGAGAGAGCAGTAAACTAACAAAACAGCAACGATAAAAAGAGTAGCAAACGATGTGTGTGTCTGTGAGGCACCCAGAGGTGGACATCTCCCTCTGCTGGGGATTGGGTGCAGAGCTGCACTGATGCTATGACTGAGCCTGAGAGGTAACCGAGGGTGCTGGAAAGGTAACAGCAGGAGTAGCATCGTGATATTGCCATTCCAAAACACTCTCAGTCATGGAGTGCAGGCCGGCAGTGAGTGCTGCGGGGGGGTACTGAGCTGAGAGGGGCTATTGGGTTGTGGGGGTGTAACTGAGGGTATGGAAAGGGAAGGGGGAAGAGAAGAAAATAGGAAAGGAGAGGAAAAATAAGGAGAGAAGAGTGGAGAGGAGAAAAGAGAGAGGAGACCCTCCAGGACCCCCCCCACCATTTCCGAGGCAGCCCCGTCCGCGTGCCGCCATCGCCCCCTCCCGGAGCGGTCCGTGCGTGCAGCAGCGCAGCTCCGGGCCGGGTTCGGTACCGGCCCGCTTGGAGCCGACGTAGCGCTGTGTTGAGCGTCGGGAAGGTTTGGGTGCGGGCGGCCTCCCGCACGACCCCGCGTTTTGGTGACGGCTTTTTATCCACCTTTTGCATCTCCTGACCGATATCCCTGATCAGCTGCCGGCCCACAGCTGGTCAGCCAACAGCATGGCCAGCCTCCCTCTGCAGGTGTGCCAGGCCAGCTGCTTAACAACGTGCTGTTCAAGATGCTCCTGGGCTTCCCAGAGCCCTTAAAGCCACCGCATTGTGATTAAGAGCCCTCCTACTTTGTCACTTTGGGGTTATGGATAGGGTTAGGGTTACAGTTAGGGTGATGGTTATAGTTAGGGTGATGGTTATCTTTATGGTTAGGGTTTGGGTTACAGTTAGGTCGTGGTTAAGGTTACGGTTAGGGTGGGGGTCACAGTTAGGGTTAGGTTATGGTTACAATTAGGGTTCCAGTTAGGGTTGTGGCTACGGTTATGGTTTGCATTGCATTGCATTGCAGTTCCAAGGGCGGTCATCCTGACCGAAATAAAAGCGTGTATTTGTTCTATCAAAGGAGGTAAGCACAAAGATGAGTACAGATGCTGGGTCTGAATGACACCATCCTGACTCATCTCTCCCTGTGTCCGGTCAGCCCACCTCCTCACACATCCTTTGTCCGGGTGCGGTGGTTGCAGCGATTGCAGCCCTCCTGCCCTGTGCTTCAATATGGGGCAGCCATGGGGCAGGCAGAGGAGCTGCCCCAGCACTGCACAGGGCTCTCACCTGATCCCTTCTGCTGCTGCTGCCGCTTCCAGGGTTTATTTTCAGTCGGGAGGGCCCCGCTGGCAGCCGGCACGGAGCAGTGCTGCAGCGGATGGGCAGAGGCAGCTGTTGGCTTTGGGGCTGCAGTTCCCCCCCCCCCCACCTTCCCATGCTTTGTGTCAGCGGTGCAGCCACGCACACAGCGGTACCTTCTGCTGTGCTCTGAGTTCTGGGAGGGCATTTCAGAGGGGATTGGAGAAAAAGAAAGTGAATCTATGCCAAATATATATATATATATATATCATGAAAACGTTGAATCTGCTTCCAGTTAATGATTTCGGATTTTAATGATTTTGCATCCTGCAGCCTCCACCAGGTGGGGCCTGGGCTGACTCCTCTGTGCTGCCTGGAGGCGGACGGAGCTGCAAAGCCGCGACATTTCCAATAGTAAACACATCCACAGCGCGCTCCTTCATGTGCCTTCCTGCCTTCTCTTTGTGTTTGGTCTCCGTCTCCCGGGAGCGGGGAATGCAGCGTGTCTGATAGACGCCAACCCCGCACAACGGAGCAGAACGCGGCTTCCTCCGGATCAGATGGCGCTGCGATCGCAGGACGTAAGAAGATTGCGAGTTTAAATTTAGCATCGCCAGGAAAGGAGCGGGCCCTCCTCACAACGCGTTTCGTGCCGCGTTAGCCGGGGGGTTCCCACGGCCGGAAAGGCAGAGCCCACCGCGAGGATGCTGCGCTCACGGGGCTGCGGGGGTCCCGACGAAGCGGCTCCGCACGGCTTTCCCGCAGCGCTCGGACACGCGTGGAGCGGCTCCGCGTCCCCCCCCGCCCGGGCCGGCCCCGCTGCTGGCTCCGCCCGCCGTGATGCGCTCAGGAGGCGTCTCCGCTGCCGCCGCTCCGCCGAGCCGAGCCGAGCCGAGCCGCGCCGGGGCCGGGCCGAACCGAACCGAACCGCACCGCGCAACGCGGGTACGGGGCGGGGGGAGTGGGGATGGGGGAACGCGGCCGCGTCATGGGGATTGGGGGCTGAAAGAGATGGCGGTGAGGGTGGTGGGAGGGGGGAAGCGCGGGGTGGGCCTCGCCGTGACCCCTCGCTGTGCCCCCCCCAGGTTGAAGCGGCGAAGCGAGGAGGAAGGAGATCGATGGGCGGCCATCTGGAGAGACCTGCAGCGGCGTCTCGGCCTGCAGCGATGGATGCGTGATCTGCAGAGCGCCGTCCGTCCGTCCGTCCGCGTGCAGCACAGCGGGGGGTCCACGCGCCGTGGCCGCTCCGCTTCGCCCCATCCCAGGGGCACCCCGCACCCCGTCAGCCCCGCACGCACAGCTGCTCGGAGGGCACCGGGACGCGCAGGCACTGCCAGCCGAACCGCGCCGCGATGTCGCCGCTGGGTGAGCTGCGGGAAGGCCCCGCGTGTCCCTTTGGCCAGGCCGGGCTGCCCGCAGGGAGCGCTGAGTCCGCGCGTCCCCTGCCCTGAGCCGGCCCAGCACCGGCTGCGTCCCTGGGATGCTCAGCCCTGAGCGCAGCGCTGCAGCCGAGCTGCTCCGAGCCAGCGGGGCGTATTTCGGGAGGAAGTTCTCATCTCTGAAGGTGCCCTTGAGCAGATGAGTGAGAAAGTGATGAACGGGCGGGTGCCCCTGCCTGAAAAAGCCTTGTCCGAGGGCTACGCGCGGCTGCGGTACCGGGACACGTCGCTGCTCATCTGGCAGCAGCAGCAGCAGAAGTTGGAGTCGGCCCCCCCCAACACGTACCTGAGCCGAAGCCGCAGCATGTGGTACTCACAGTACGGCAATGAGGCCATCCTGGTGCGGGACAAGAACAAGCTGGACGTCTCCAGGGACACGGGGCAGTCCAAGTTCTGTGCTATCATGTAATATTGTGTCCCAAATCTGCACGTGGACACGAAGCAGGCTTGCACCATCCCAACCGCAGGGCTGCGGCCAAAGCGGCGCACGGGATGGGTCTGAGCGGCTGCTGGAGGTTCCTACTGCTTTGTGCTGTCGGTGGCATCCCATGTTGGGTGTTGTCGAGTGCGTGCAATGGAAACTGGCTTGCTCGGGATGTGGGAGCTGGCAGCGTCCAACTGGACCACGTGTTGCTGGGATGGCTGTAGCAGAACTCCTGCCTGGGACAGAGAGCGTTGAGAACTCATCTCAGCCTTCAGAGCACTTAGCAGGAAAGGAGCACTGCAGTTTCCCAGCAAAGTGCCCTTTCTGGTGCCGGTTTGGTGTTACGGAAACAATTGACAGGTGGCACTTTTGGAGCCAATGCAGCAGAGCCCCTCCGTAAGAAGAAAGCAGCACACAGCTCCTGGAGGGCACTCGGTGGGTGCTGCCTGCGGGCAGAGGTTGGCTGCAGGAGGAAGCAGCCTGCTGAGGGTTGCTCGGCGTTTCAGTTTTGTTGCATGTGGTCGCTTGGATGGATTTATGTGCTAATTCTGGTTGGATGACATCTCATTTGGTGCGCGCATACTGTGTTTGACAGTGTTTGTTTCAGCCGATGGAATGCAAGGTCAGGCTGAGAACCCAGCCCAGCAAGCACCCAAACCTTTCTTAAGTACAAAGCAGCACCATTTGCAGGGCTGTTAATTGCGTGCCCAGCACTGCAGTGTAACACTGGGCTGAAGGCACAGCCCTGCCTGGACACCCCACCCAGCAGTGCTGGGACACGGGCTCAGCTCCAGGCAATCCAGGACCTGGTGTTGACCTCAAGGTGGATCATTTACCCGCCTGAAGTCGGGCATTCTGTTGTATTTATCCCAAACCTCTCCCTTTAAACATCGTTCAAGCACTTTATTTTAACACGGTGAAGAAGAACCTTCTCCCCCTCTCCCACGTGCGCTGATTGCCAGAGCACAAAGGCACCGAGCAGCACACACCTGTGTTACCCTGAGACCACACCGAGGGGATGCACTGCAAACCACGGGCAGCTGTTTGTAATGTAACTATTAATGCATGTGTGCGTGTTTGGTGCTGTGTGTGTGTGTGTGTGTGCTCGTAAAGCTAAACCTGCTGAGATGGACCTCCGTGCTTCCCCCACCCGCGTGTCGCTCTGTGCAGATGCTCCTCTTGAGCTCGACAGGACGAGCTGGGAAATGTTATGATGCCGTTTGCTCAACCTGGGAAGCAGCACTCAGCACACGAGCTGGACTCAGGGAGCTGCCGGGTTGGGCAGAGCAGTGGGTGCTCCTAGCAGGGGGCTCACACAGTGCCCACGGAGCGCTGACTGCAGCCTGAGGATGAGGGAGGGCAGCAGCACGTCCCCACCGCCCGCTGTTCCTTTTCTTTACTTTTCTTATAGAAAAAGAAAAACCCACATAGATTTATTTTTTTAATTTGGGTAAGAAAGATGGCGACGACCTCGGGTGTAATCGGCCCCTTTTTGTTCACGTGGCTGCTAACCAAAATTCAGTTGGAAGAGCTATTGAGGAATGGAAACTGAAGTGTGTGCCTGCGTCCTTCCAGGGTACGACAGCATGGAGCGGTGTGACTCGTCCTTCCCCTCCATCCCTGAGCGTGAGTGCATTTTCCATAGCCGAGTCCCCATTAGTCACAGTAGCTTCGTGGAGTGGCTGCTATGAAGTGAGCGTTGCTGCAAGCAGTGGTGTTAGATGCACTTGTTGAAAATGCTGCTGTAGCCTCTTGGATAAAGTGCATTAAAAGTGATTTGAATGCGTTGCTGTGTGCACGCTTTTTTCTTCTGCACCTTTAGCACTGTGGCACGTAGAAGCTGCTGTCACTCCCACACTCAGCCCCAGCAGGGCACTGCTGTGTGTGCACAGTCCCAGTCCGACTGCCCTGAGCCTCCACTGTTCTGTTCTCAGCCTCCTCCGAGCCACGAGGAGCAGTCATAAAGGCAGGGATGAAAAAGCATTTCCTTTGGAGGAATGGCTGTCAGCGCAGAGCTGTGCTGGTACGACAGTGAAGCAAAGCAGGTTTGCTGATCAGAGCATTTAAAGCCAGTGAGCAGGAACAGGGTTAGAGAAAGATTAACCCTGCTGGAGCCTGGCTGCTGTAACCCCTCTGTATAAATAAAGCACCAGGCACGCATCTGAGAAAGCCAAGAGAAAAAACCACCTCCAGCAACCAGAATAGCTTTTGGCCGCTGCACAGCAATGCTAAGAACTCTGCCCCGAGTGTGAGCACTGCTGCAGCCCCTCCTTCCCCAAATGCACCTCCTGCGCCTCAGCAGCACCAGGGTGAGCTGGTAAGGAAATCCCCTCTGGTTGCTCTGGGTCTTGGGGGCTACTAAATAGTCAGCATGGAGCTGCTGACGCTATTGCAGCTCAACTTACCTCCATCACATGCAGCTCTCACACGAACCGAGGAGGGTAAAACATCATCCCCTGGCTGCCCCTCTGCGTTAAAGCAGCCCAAATCTGCCACCAAAGGAGAGGTGCGTTTTGCCCATGGGGTGCTGAGCTGCCATGCAGAGGGGCTCCAGGCCACACTGGCAGCCCAGCATCGCCTGTGCCCTGCAGGCACTTTGCCCATAGAAGTGCAACAGCAGCAGTGGGACTGCAAACTGACATCCACGTTATCTTGACTCACAGCACCAGGACGTGCAGTCTGTTTACACTCCTCTGGTGGCAGTGCTATGCAGCTACACCAAACCAAACCCTGCAGGCTTTCAGCTGGAGAAATGCAACGGGGGGGATAGGGGGTAACAAACCACACACACAGAACTATTTGTCTTTTTATTATGAAAACAAAACAGACGCCCCAGGACCAGGGTCCATTACCAGTAACATCAAAGATTACTTCCTAACTTCTGTCTTCTCCAATTCTGTCGTGTTTGAGGCCAGCAATTTGCAATAAACAAGCTAAACTACTTA
This sequence comes from Gallus gallus, assembly GCF_016699485.2. Classification (NCBI taxonomy): domain Eukaryota; kingdom Metazoa; phylum Chordata; class Aves; order Galliformes; family Phasianidae; genus Gallus; species Gallus gallus. Next base: position 7,762,166 of record NC_052548.1, read on the forward strand.
CATTGACTTCTTTTTTTTTTTCTCCTCTCTTCAGTAACTGACATTTACAGGAATATACTAGAAATGGCACTAAAAAGTTTTAAGAAAGAGTTACGGTAAGTTTGCATGCACATCATACAGAAAAGTAACAGCTTTTGTTTTTTAAATATTAAAAAAAGGGGAAAAAAAAAATCATACAAACAGTGAATCTTCCTGGCTTGGTGATGCCAGGAGCAGGGATGAGCTCCCACGGCCTGTGCCAAACCCCAGAGCTGCTGGTTTCTTTCTTTCTCTTTTAAAAATGACACTTAAAAAGATATGCAAATCCCATTTCTTGTTTAAAAAAATGCAGCCTGTTGTTTTTTTTTACAAGAGAGTGCTGCTCATGGAATGGAGCCTCAGCCCGGGTTTATCTCCAGCAGTGCAGCACCTGCCTGCAGTCAGCCCCACTGGGAACTGCCCACGTGTTGGAATACAGCTCAGAATCCAGCACAAAAAGGTGGTGGTTTCTCTTTGCTGTGCTCCAACCCCAGCCTTAGAAAACATCATTCCTTTCAAAACAAGGAAAAAAATTCACAACTGGTCTAAGAGTCCCCGAAACGAAGAACTAATGAGGTCACTGCAGTCTGCTTCTACCACACAGCACATGGGAAGAGACCTCACTGGTAACTAACCTGTATATATACATGCACACACGTGCCTGTGTATGTGGGGTGTGTGTGTGTGTGTGCGCATCTGTTACACACAAACAACAGCTGCAGAGCCCTGAAACATCAGCTCTGCAGCTACAAACCCCATAGGTAGGAAAGCTTCAAATCACAGCAGTACAAAACTGATTCTGTACAGACAAGGTTTGGTCAGCAGAAAGCAGCTGTACCCAATGGATCTCCTCAATGGACAAAGCAGGGCTGAGCCCCAGGGTGTGGGTCTGGGCCCACTGAGCCTTGCATCTGATGGGCTGCCCAGAAACAGGCTGACCTGACCATCAGAGAAAGCTTAGCCAGGTTTTAAAGGTGTAGTAATGCTGGTGGATGGGTACTGGGTCTGCTCAGAAGAGGAATTCGTAGGAAAAACCAGTTTCAATACAACTGTATGTGTACCTCTGAAATCAGTGTGATTTCACAGATTTCCCCTGGAAAACAAAAGTTGCAAAAATTCCAGTCTTCTTTATTCTGAAGTTTAAAAATGTTATCTCAAATGTTACTTACACATTTGATCACTTCCAAGTGATTTCGTGACACCCTACTGACACGTCATGCCATACCAACTGAAATCAATGCTCTATTCTTTCAGTTTCCAACTTGATTAAGGGCAGCTGCTAATTACTGTGAACTGAAAACACCTCTTCTTTCCTGGAGACGCTCTGATCTGCAGATACAGAAGCATCACTAATGACATGTTGGGAGACAACGAGAGCTACAGACAAAATGAAAGAAATCCTAAGAACATTCTGCAGTGAAGTCACCATTTTTTCCTGAAATAAAGGTTGTGCCAGAATGGATTTCTCCTGCAAGCTGCCATTTCATAGGAAACACCTTCCTTGCCATGAAAGCTTTCCACTCAGTGGAAGCCCAAGCCACCACCTGTGGGCTGCTCTCTGCATAGGAGCTTCCTCTGTCCACAGCAACCATCACCTCACATTGATGGTGTAGCTCGAGTTAATGCACATGGGGAAGGATTGCAGCAGGGAAACCCAGGAGCCTGTTTATCCATGCTGTCGTGGTACTCAAGTGGTTGCAATCACATTAATTAAAATACTGGTTAGTTTCGATAATGCACGTCTTAGACACTGGGTGAAACGCAGATGGAAACCAAGCCCATTATAAAAGAAACAACTAAGCTCTTCATTAGGTGTATATTACATCTCCTCATAGTCAATTCTGAAAATATATTACTAAGTATCTGTCTAGGGGAAGATTTTTTTGTAAGGGTGGAATGAAAAAAAAAATATAGCAACTAAAAATAACTTTATTGTTAATGGAAAAGAAAAATCATTCATTTCAGTAAGAATCAGAGCACCCTACAGCTCATCCGATCCCAACACGAAGGAAACTCCACCTGCAAAGACTTTCAGGGCTCCTGCCAATGGGCCCAGCACACAGTGACAGCAGAACAACACAAGGATGCTCACAGCAGCAGAGCTTCTCTCAACTCTTAGCTGAAAATGGCAGTTCCTTTCTACAGCAAATCCAGAGAGTGTGTTATTTTCACTGTCCAGAGACACAGACAGAGCCATGCCAGCTGTGTGATCTGAATGGCATCCAGTGGTAGACCCTTCTGGGTACAGCCAGCAAGACCTCAGTTGATGGGCACAAAGTGACTGACAGCCACTCACCTATGTGAGAAATAAGCATCGGTGCAATCTGCACCACTGGAGACCTCAGCAGGGTGAGTTTTAGGGCTGACCCACAGCAGAGATGCAGCCATAGGGGCTGGTACTGGGAGAAGGAAAGGCGTAACTTTCTGTTAAACTCTGTATATTTTCTTTACAATAAAAAGCTAAAAAGTTAAGAATTTACAATAAATTTCTGCCCCTCAGATTACAAACTTTATATAGTTACAGAACTGCTGTTTTCCTAAAACTGGATTATAAAATGAAAAAAATCAACACTGTTTCACAAAAAATAAAATAAAAATGGAGAAGGGGAAAGACACGTGGAAATAATACAGACAACAAATAAGGTGTTCCATTAAGAAATTACATCTACCTGTACGTCTTCAAAATCTGTACAAAACAAGAAAGAAGGGGCTGGGTTGAAAAGAGAGGACAGAAAACAAAACCCAAAGTGAACACACAAGACATGACAGAGCACCAGACACACAACAGACTGGACCGTAGCACCTGTAGGTATAAAGTCCAGTGTATTTAAATAACATCTGTGTTCTCTTCTTTTTAATCTGGTTTGAACCATATTAAAAGTCTGCATTTCTGCTGGTCTTATTACTTTTAGCGAGTTTAAAATGACCAATGTGTTTAATAAATAAAGTACTTATATATACACGTGAGACAGAGAAAACGGAGTGTATTGCAGCAGTGCAGGTGAAAACATTAGGCTGACTTGTAAGAAATTGCTAGCCTTAAAAAACTGTCTTCCCCTCATCCTCACCCTTCCCTCCCTCCTCCCTCCCCCCCTTTTTTTTCCCTTATTAATATAATTGAGGTAAACACTTCAGGATCTGGAAACCTGCACCCTGCATGACACAGAAGTAGCATTCCCTTTCTAGGAGCTCATTGCAGATACAAAGATAAAGGGTGGGAAAGAAACAAACGAAACCAAAAAGAACCAACATCCCTCTCTGAGTCCCCTGCCAGCTCAGCCTCAGCTGGAGCTCGAGTGCTCTTTTATTTTAAGCCCAGACTGAGGTGCTTGTCATGGAGAAAGTACTTAAGCATGTGTCTAATAATGAGCACATGGCTCGCCTTGGTCACTGCAGGGAGCACCCCTTGAGGCCCAGCTGAGTACTTGCAGCCAGGAGCTGTTTTCGACTGAAGCACAAACCTTCATAGAGAATGTCAATTTCCTGGAAATTAGCTGTTTGATGTTAAAAATAACGTTCCCAAGAAACTTGAGCATCCTTTGCTCCCTTCTTACCAATGTATGCCCAAGCAAAATGGAAATTTGGAGTGCTAGCAATATTAGTATGTGTAATTTCCATCGCTTATGTGCTTATAATTAAATTCATGCTTAAATACCTTCCTGAACAGGTGCCTGTGCCTCCACCACCATTAACAAAAATGTTAGCAACCCACAGTACATTAGATTTCTTTTTGTGTCTTCTGCTTTGACGTAAAAAGATGATAGCATCTGACATTTCCATCACACCGTAGACTTTGAGATTAAGAATACTAGTGCTAATAAACAAATACACCAACTAGTTCAAAAGCTAACATCTTTTAGATACAGTACCATTTTACAGATTTCTTCAAAGATTTCTTTTTTACCTTGTGTGAGCCAGGTGGGCTTATTAAAAGAGAACAGTTTGGGGAGAAGGAAGGGGCAGAAGGGAGACGTACTACAAACTCTGCAGAAACCTACTAGTTATCTCCTGCAAAGAGTTCCAAGTTCTTCCATTTTCAACCAAATTTCTTCAGTAAAAATGTATTTTAGAGACTTTACGCAAAGGGAACTGTTTGCCATAAAGTCTAGTCACACACATGCAAAGATCTTCGACCTATTCATAAAAAGAACGCGCCTGAAAAATGGAAGATACGTTTTATAACACTGGATTAAAAAACAAACAAAAAAAGTCAGAGAGGAAAAAAAACAAACAAACACCTGACCACCATGGAACAAGAGCAGTACTTTAAGGAGAGAAAGGGACACTGCAGAGCATCGGTGAGGGTGATGTCCATTCTGTGTTTCGTGTAAGTGTCCGTAGCTCATTCTGAATCGCTGCTGTCTGAGCTGGAGCCGCTGGAGCTGCTGCTGCCCGACTCGGAGGAGCTGCTGCTGCTGAGCCGGGAAGGGCCCCCAGAGGGAGCAGAGCCAGATTTCTCTGCGGGAAAGAAGGCAGCGAAGTGGTAACTTCCAAGGAGCTGAACTCAATAGAGAAGGTTTGCCAATGGCTTTTGTCATCCACAGCTTCATTCATAGCTTCGTTTTGCCTGGGCAGTTTATTGACCCACTGACTTTGCCAGCTGGAACAATGCCTGGCCCAGGGGACAGCAGGGTTTCTAATGCTGCAGGTGGCCATGAAGGTTTGGGCCCTGCACTGGAGCCCTGTGGAGGGCACTGCAGTGCTCCAATGCAGGGCCCAAACTTTTATGGGCCACCCACAGCTGTAAAGTGCTCATGGCAAGGTGGCACAGAGTGCCCAGGCAGCTGTGCTCACTGCCTGCTGTGATTCAGGGCAAGGTGGAAGCAGCTCAATTTGCACTGGAATAACCTTTCATCCCATCTTTTACACTTCTGCATTGTGAGGTGGCTTTTTCAATCCCACGATGGAGAAAAATCACCCACTAAACATGCTATGTTTGAACTATGGTACTGGTTTACCATGGTACTGTATGAACAACCATGCACAGACTAACAGAGCAGCATATCTTCCTCTGAAGTTTGAATAATCTCTAAGACAGGTCCTATTTACCACCAAGAGGAGTTTCCAACAGGATCAGAGTAGACCCCAAGAGTAGCTCAGGTGCCCAGCAGTAACTTGCTGTGCCCACACTAATGACAGACTAGGGAAAACTTCCATAGACAAGCCCAAGGCTGCACAAAGGCAGTAGGTTTGCCTTAGTGAGGAAGACTACCTGCACACACAACTTTTCAGGCATCAGTAGCACAGTAAAACCGTAGCCATTACCTTTCTTTGCAGGTTTCTTGTTGTTGTTTAACTGCCCACTGACATCCTGTAGCCGTTTTTCTAGTTCTTTCTTCTTTTCCTGAGCTAACTCCTCTTTAGACTTTGCTGCTTGCTTTTTTCCACTTGCAGCTGTGGAAGAGGAACATACAATTTCTGAAACTGCATTGTTGAGGGTGAAGAAAAGAGTGGACATTGCTATTTTACAGGGCACGTAAGTCTGTGCAAACACTTTGCAGTGAAGCTGCTAAGATCAAACGACCACACAGCAACTACACATCCCAGATAGAGGACAACACATGAAGTTGCCTCGATTGTCGAGTCACCATCATCCTGTAACATGCACTTTTTGAGAGGGACCTTCTGGAAAGTGTTTTAGAAGATAGAAATATCCATGTAATAACCTTGTGGTTACAGGTTACTTACCAGCTAGTTATATGGTCAATAGTTACACATTTGTTATTACAGAATTGCTACATGGGTTTTCTGCCCTGTAAAATAAAGTGTCCCTTAATGTTGTCAGGAGGAAGCATCTGCCATTCAAACTCAAGACACCTCACATGAGAATTGATTGCTTTAAGTTGCTTTAAATATAAAACAAAACAAACAAAAATTAAAAACCAGCAAAGGCTGGCAGACAACAGAAATGTAGCTGCCTTAGTCAGGACGGAAACGGTGAGGAGTAACAGCAGTGCTAATGCTTCTGAGCAGAAGAAATATCATTCAGAAGAGTAATTGAATGCAGGTGTTGGCCAGTATCAGAAACAGACAGGAGCCAGATATTTTGCCTGATCCAGCAAGGAAATGCCTACATTTCTGCGCACTGCTTTCAGGCAACTTTTTTCTTCTTTTAAATGGGAACTGGAAAGCAAAGTCCTAAGAGGGTGCTTGTGAACACTGAGCTCCAGAATAGGCAGCAGACAGCAGGAGAGTCTGGGGAAGGTCATGCATCAGCGTGGTGCCTACTGACCAAGCACACGCCAGCTCAGGGCATACTGGGCTCAGAGCAGGGGACAAACAGACATCTGAGGTCATCTGTGTTACTCCAAAGCAAAAGGATGCTTCTAGTTCCTAGCAACTCTGGAAAATGCTTTCCTCAGCTGCTCCAGAAGTAAAGGACTTAGGAGGAAAAGAAATCAAACCAGCATAGTAACAAGCAAAAAGAAGGGTCAGAGTCTGAGCTATGCTCAGGTGACCTAAAAGTCCCGTGGTAACAAAACAGAGGTGCTCTGCAAGAGCTGTGAGTAGCTTTTGTATTCTTAACAGAACAACTTCCCTCTTAACCTATGAGCAGATGGACTAAGCCAGGACCACCTCAGGTAGGTGACATGCTACTGCTATTTTGCTGGGGCTCAATTCTCAAGGGGCTACAATTCACTCTGTGGCTGAAGCACAGAAAAGCCTGTACCATTCTGCACGGTACACTCTCCAGTCCATTAACATGCACCTCCTTATCTGACACTGATTATTATATGGTAATCAGGCCAGTTAGGACTAGCAGTTTTGTGGCAAGCATACAACTCGGACACATCCAGAGTCCTTAGCTTACTCAAGTAAATGTGTGCAATTCATTCATTTCCTTGGTGTTTGGGATTCAAACCACACTTTCTAACTTCCTAATTAGATGATAAACTATTCAGGCTAAGAAACTGATCCTTCCACATATAGGCATGTTACACACAACATAATGAGACTGAAACTGTAGTGCCTTCTAGGTTCTAGATAAGCAGTAAGGATATCACAATGGTCTTGCAGAGGAATACAGTGATCCCTCCAAGTCTCCATGTGAGGGTCCATATGCGAAGGAAAAAACCCACAGAAAGTTTCTGCTATTTTCTCAAGTAGAAAAGAATCTCTAAAAATCCCTATCATCACATACCCAGCAGCTGGATAAAAGAATCCCAACACGCATGCCCTGATTCCAAAGCTGAGCCCAAGGGCTCGTGGAGGAATGTGTGCCCCAAGAGCTAACTTACAAAATGGTTTCCTTTGCTTTTTCTGTAAACAAGATTTCACGTATCTCTCCAGTTCTCGCAACGTTGTGGGCTTCAAGGTTTCAAAATCTATTTCTATCTCATCAGGATTGGAGTCCCTGAGGGAAGGTTCCCGTGACTGGATGATGTGCACCACTCGGCCCAGCTTCTCCCCAGGCAAGCGGTTGATGTCCAAGCTGAGCTGCCGTTTCTCATCATAGGTCATGGGCAGGCCTTCCTCCTCCTCATCCGAATCATAGGTTGCAGATGCCTGTTTTCCTCCTTTCTTGGGCTGCCTGGGGAGATTGGCAAGCATGGAAACATTCATGGGTATATAGCAGCAATGAACTCTTTCTTCTACTCCCCTTGTAATAAACATCCCAATGCATCTGGCTTTGAACCTCTAGCCAGATAGCTTGAACAGCACCACAACTTTTTCAAAAGTTCAGAAATCTGAGATAAGCTGTTCTGCTCCCACTATATTTTAGTGCTATGAGGCATGACAAGCCGAAGAAGCAGCATGGGGGCAGAAACGAAATAGCATGTTATTGCTGGCTGGGTAAAAAGTCAAAACCTTATCTGAGAGTGACTGGGCAGGAATACTGAAAGAGTCAGAGAGTAGAAATGTGATGGCTCTGCTGCCAGCCCTAACTTGAAAACTCCCTGAAGCTGTCTGTAACTGAGACACTATTTGATGGTGAGTTAACCATGCTGACAACCAAGCTTCACCAGGGAACAACAGGAACAGGAGGGACAGAACTGGGCTGAGAGCTTTTTGTGTTCCCACCTAAGGCAACTTGCAAGAGGCAAGCTCTCACCTGCTAGCTGTGGTCGTGCTGTTTGCCTTTTTAGCTGGGGCTTTCTTCTGCTGGGTTTGCTTCGGTGGTTGAGCCACCTTAGGCTTCTTCTCCTCCTCAGCTTTTACTTTGTGCTTTTCCTTTTCCTTCTCTTTGTCTTTCTTTTTCTTCTCTTTTTCCTTCTTCTCTTTTTTTTTCTTTGGTTTGTTCACTGGTGCTTGTGATAACGCAGCTAGCTGCTCATGGACTGCCTTTAGCTGGAAGAGAATAGTGAAAAAATAAATCAGACTTCAAGGCAAAATAATTGATGCCTCCACGTACTCTTCCCTCTATATCCTGGACACTTAAGTATATCTCAAAGTTAGTGAGCCTGCAGACTGAACTTCGGAAACTCTGATCTGAAGTTCTTAAAAGAATGCAGTTCAGGTGCGCAGAAGCTAACTGATGTGAAAACTTAATTATTGCCTCACAAGAGGCAAATAAAATACTTAATAGCTTTGTCTAGAGTGCTGACAACGTGGACTCTGAAATACTAGGTTTACTTCTTAAGTTTCCTACTACCTTGCTCTGAGGCATTGGATAAGCTACCTTATTAACGTTTGGTTATATTACAGCAGCACAAACAACCACTGTAGCAACTTGCACTGTACATGTGCATAGTAAGAAAAGCTATGGCTTAAGGTCTTGCAATCACAACAGTCAAAATAGTTAATTCTATGGATGGAGAACACAGTGAAAACATCCCACAGGAAGCTTGTGACAGATTTTGTTGTGCTTGAGCTCTCATACTAAATGGATCTCTCAGTGCTTCTCAGACTCCTATAGTTGATGGTGGCTGAATACTCCAGGATCCCCATCAAGAAGCCCAGAGCATCAGCACTGAGAATGTTTATCTCAAAGAAAATTAACATCGCATCAAAAATGCACTAATTATTTCCCTGCTGAGAGCTCTCCTCTTTGAGCTGGCAGAAGGAGTGATCTCCCTACTGCATCCCAAGCTAGCTGGGATTTTTAAGAACAAAATTAAATCCTCCTTCCTGCTAAGCCCTTTCTACTACAGACACACAGCTTGGCCACCACAGTAACCTGCTCCTGGAGCTCTGCCAGCCGAGTTGCTCGCTCTTCTTCCGAGTCTGAGCTGTCTGAGTCAGAAGAGCTCTCCTCACTGCTGTGACTGCTCTCTGTGCTTTTGCTCACAACTGGTGCTGTTGGAGGAGGAGGAGGAGGGGCCTCTGCAGGCTCATCAGGCATCTTTGCAAACCTCATCTCAAAGACATCCTACAAGAAAGGGGGAAAAATTGGTGACAAAGGAGCCTCACCCACAAAGACCTCATTCTGGTCTTTCAAACACGGCAGACACACTACCATAGATCAGGGTCTTACTGCACTAAATAAGATGCTGTAATAATGAAAGACGACGATCACTCTAGAACAGGGACTGAAATCATCGTAGTAAGAGACAGCTCCCCCTTTTTTGAGGGGCAAAGTTAAAGGCTGATCCAAGACTTGGCAGGGAAAGCTTTCTGAAGCATTCCCATTATTTTATGGGAACACAATCATGCCAATGATTGCAAAATTTTAAGAGTGGGATGTGGCAACAGGCTATGCCATGTGCAGAGCATGACATTTCTGCAGCAGAAGACATGAAAAGGCTCTTTTCAAGGGCTGAAGGAATCACTGACTCACTCTTGATGATGCCAAGAGCAGATCCATGCTTGGATCTCTGAATGGACACCTCACAGCTGAGCTAAACAGACCCTAAAAGATGCATTTAGCTACACCTTTACCTGGAGCTTCCTGGCCATGGCTACCACTTCGTGGTCTGGAGGATTGTACTTGTAACAATTAGAGAACATTAACCGAATATCTGCTGCAAAACCTTGTGCGTCCTGGTATTCCCGACTGTCCATCTTTTTCTGCAAGCAAACAAGCCAAAGGAAAAGAGGAGATAAAGTCATAAACAAAAGGCATTTGTAACAATTGCATGGAAGACATGTGCATCATAGAGAGAGCTCAGAACAGCTTCAAAAAAATCACACTTGTCTAAGAGAGCAGTAGTTTGACCAGGCTTATTAGTTTCCAAATAACATTTAGAGTTGCTGCTTTTTAAAACAAGTAAACAAAAACCAGACAACTAAAGCTAATATAGTTCCACAATAGTTTAAACTCTCATAATTCTAAATTTGGGTTATTTTCTTTGTTTTTAAACAATACTATGCAAGTTTGTCAGTGCCCACAGCTTGTTAAAAAGTAGAGAGCCATTTAGAAAATGTTTGCTGGATCAGAAACTAATGTAAGGACAAAGGGAAAGAAGTCAGAGTTACAACTAAAGGAGTTCCCTCAGCATGAATTCCTACATGCTGCTTGGGGATGTTTACAGCATAAATCTGAAAAGGCAGAAAAGATGGCTAGCACCTGGTCTGACTAACACAAAGCATCATTTCTCTTGGTGATGTCTACAGCCAGACAGGCACTTAGAGTTAAGCTACAAAACCAACTCTTGATTTAAAGAAGTCCAGCTGAGAAATACAGAATGGATACAGAATTTGCCCTTTATCAATCTGTGCCTAATGTTATTTTCCCACTGTAGTGAGGATAAGTATCAGGGGCTAAATATTTGCACCTTGATCCTCTCTCTCATTTTTCAGCTCTCACCTTCATCCACTTCTCTTGCTGTTTGGGACTGAATAACTTGGTTTAAAAAACAATTCACAGCATTCCCAGTACTTAATTGATTTTATGCATGTATTACTACCACATGTAAAATCTTGCTCCAATTACTCCTTCCAAAAGGAAATTTTAAAAAGTTTAACGCTAGATTTCATTTGCATTTTAAAGAGTTTAAAGAAACTCACTGCTTGCCAAGTGCTTGCAGGCCTCCCTTTTGGATGCCTCATGCACCTGCATCCCCCAGTGACAGGAACGGGCTGCCTGACAGACACACTGCGGATGGGATGGGCAGATTCATCCTCCGTCAGAGCAGAAGGCTCAGAGTCTGCAGCTCACACTTAAGTCTCAACCCAAGCAGAAGTCCCATTTGCTCAATGGAAGCTACAGACATTTCACAGCTCCACGGTAGATACTGGAAACACCTTGAATCATTGCAACGAGTGCTAAAGCTGCAGAATTTCACCTCCATGGATGACACTCCTGCAGCATCTCACCCTGCTGTACCACAGCTAGATGCCTGTCAAACTTGTGTCACGAGAGCTCGTTTTCTTGAAGAGGAGAATCCTCCAAACTGCAGCACAGAGATGGAAAGGGAATTACGTTTGTGCCTCTCCTGTCTGAAGGAGAGCTGGCCGTGTTCAAAAAGTGTCTCAGGCCAATTCCAAAGCAAAACAATATGTTCAAACGAAAGGGGCCGTTTATTCTAAAATACATCTTACTTCATGAAAGGCCTTTTTGATACGCTGTATTTGTTTGGCACACTCAACGGCTGATTACAGCCTGTGAAATACATTTCAGCATCTAAGGCTTTGCTTTCATCCAAAACCAACAGTTTCATGGCCCAACTACATTTTAATCTGTGGATTTTTTATTTTTATTTTTTGCTTCCTTGTAAAGAAAAATTAACTTGACAAAAGAAAACGGATTTTAAAATCATGCAGCAGAATATATTTGGGTTATAAACTCATTTTGAGATATTCAGCTGTTTAACAGTTTGGGGTTTTTTTGTTTTGTTTTGTTTTTTTACATTTACAATGGCAAATCAGAAGTCACAGACAGCAGGACTGGAAGGCTGGGAAGGCAGCTAGAAAAAAATCTTATTTCTCTTAGCAATCAATTGTATTGTTCAGGATCCTTTAATGTTCAGAAATGTTTCCTAATGTCTAGCCTCTGCTGCTTTAAAATAAGCCTCGTCCTGCCCACAAAGGATGAAGAGAAAACATTGTTCCCTCCCTTTCTGCATCAATCTTTTACAAGTTTTTTGTCTTTCCCTTTTTGTCTTTCCAAGGACCTCAGAGCACAACAAAATGGAAACCTGGGATCTTCCTCTCTCAGCAGAATATCAGGATGAGGCACAGGTGCACCAGACTCCCAGACTACTATGTTCAACTCAGCCCTTATCCCACCTTTTACCACTTGTTCCAGCTCCCACTTCTTGCCTGCAGCTCAACTCACCCTTCTTACTCTCATCTCCTCTGAGGAAATTGCTGCAAGCCTTTAGCAAAGCTTGGGTAAAACCCAATCAATAATAATTAGGACTTAGATAACAGCTTCCAGACATCTGCCCTCACAACAGCACTGTGAGGTAGGTTAAGCATTATTCTCTCCATTTTATGGTTGGAAAAACAAAGGCACATAGCCATGGGGAAACTTGCCAAAGACCATGGCATCAGGACAGTTAATAACTCAGACACCACTAACTCTTTATCTAGTCCTCAGCACAGACTGCGTTGACTACTCTCTCACCATCAATATAACTAAAAGCTTGTTAAAACAGAGTAGCTGTAGTAAGAACCACTGCAGCACCACAGCCAAATGGCATGGCACACCAGAGCACTGCACACTGCTTGCCAAGGAACATATAAGGAACCAGGAATGCAGCTGCCCTTTAGTCAGCTCGGCCTTTGAGACAATCCCACACAGTGGCCAAGCTGGGTGCACAGCAGCCCTGGCATGCTCCTGAAAGCCAGCACACACACCTTAACTTTCTGCACACAGAAGAAAGTCTCATCTCCACCAACACTGATTCCAATGGACAAGCATAAGATGGGAACTAGAATAACACATATTTAGAAGGGACTCAGAGAAACTTCCCAGTCTTCTGGGAAAAACATATTGAATACTGGACCACACTAAGCTAAGGTCCTGAAGAGCAAAGCTTGAACCACATAGCATCACATTATTTCCTCCCCTCACCTAAGCACCAGTTGATCTTCACGCTCCAGCTGGATTTGCTCAGTGTAAGCCTATCTAGACCACACATCATGCCAACAAGTAGCCAGGCAGCAGCTTCTGGAAATGGGATACTATCAATTGAATCCTATGAAATACAGCACCTCTTCTTCTGAGTGCAACATAATCCCAATGACACGAGTTTAAACAGCTGGACTATTCACAAAGAGGAGAGGATGCCATCATACAGTCTGCTTCGTAGGGCAGAAAAGACATCCCAGGTTACGGGGAAGAAAAAAGGAGAGGGTAATGAAACAAAACATAAAAATATCCAGATGATATCCAAAAGGTTTTGATTTTCCACCCTTGTCCCTTCCCTCCCCCCGCCAGGCGTCAGTCCTCTGCAACCAGAGGGCTGAGATATCCTGCAAAAAAGGTGGTAAGTGTAGACGTACTTTAACAGTACTGAGATCCATGGGGTGTTTGATAATATCATGATAGTCATGTAATTCCAAGGCCTCTGCATCAACGGGCTTGTAAAAGGGCCATGCATAGGCTGCATGCTTCTTCGAAAGCATCTCCTTGAGAATGCTGTCACAGTACTTGAGGTGCTCAGACAGTTTGCCCTTCTTCCCTGCATGCTGGGGGACCTCTCCGTCCTCAAGGTCTTTCTTTGGTGGTTTGATGGGCCGGCCGCCGCTCTCACGCCGAGCGATGATTTTGGCCTGTTTGGGGTCTGAGAGGGGCGTGGGGGACTCACTCCGGCTGGCAGTTATCACGGAGGTGGTGGGGGTGGTCGTGTCTGCTTTCCGCTTCACTCCCTTTTTCTGAAACAGCAGATGGAGAGACCTGATGAGCACAAGCCCGGTTCTCACGGCGAGCTAAGCAGAAACCTAGCACAATTCATCCTCATTCCTGAGATCTGCCTGTCCTCTGACAGAAAACGTGATTATTTCACTGGGATCAATGGGACTTGTGACTAGAGGCTTCAACACGCAATTCAGTGACAACAACATGATGTATTACTGCATGTCATCTGAGCCACAGTAACCAGCCACCTGCACATCTCCAACCCAACCCCAAACAGGATGCAAAACGCGTTAGCTCTATGTATTTCACTGAGATTTAAACTAAGGACTCTTACCTCGTGTTTGCCAAAGGAAAGGAGTGCGCCCAGTCGATTACTGCAGCTCAGCTGATGCATGGTGACTTAGTAAGTGTCAGTAACTTAACCACATGTCTGAGTCCCCAGTGGCAGGATCAGGCTATAAGTTCTGAACCAAAGCATATTAATCACCAAAGACCTATGAGCCTTCACTCCCTTTTACTTAGTGAATGAATGTGCTAAGGTAGATTGTTTATTATGGACAAGAGTTAAGAATTTAATGATTTCGCTTCAAGCAAATAAAACATACATCCCACATTAATTCAAGCTGTTATTGTCCAGTCAGTTCTTTCTTTTGCTCCTATGAAGGAGCAGTTCTGGAGGAAACAAAAAAAAAGAAAAAGGGGAAAAAAAATGAAGTGGTCCCCAAGGAAATCTAAGGCAAGTCTTAAGTAAATCCCAAGCAGGATTATCTTTGCAGTACATATTTTGCAAGCTCATTTTTGGGTTCATCCTTGAATTTTAAAACTAAAGTGGTTCTCAGATGCAAATTATTTGGTCAGACATTGCATTATGAAACAGGCTTCTGAGGAGGACAGCATAGCTGCAAGATCGGATTTACAATGTCCTTAAGTAATTCCCAGCCTGTAGGGTGAAATAAGGAAAAAAATTCTGTAGCTCTACTGGCCCATGCAACCTCAAATCAGGAATGCCAATGCTTCTGCACTTAAATTCTTATTTTAGAGAAAAAAAAATTATCTAAGCTATGTTCCATCTCTTCTTAAAGCAATATACAGCTTGCCAGGAAAATTCCAATTATTTTAAGCAACATTTTCACTTACACGTAAATTAACATAGCAAAACACCATTGACACCTCCCAGAAGGTTACTCAGTAAGGAAGACAAAATTAATGTACCCAAAACCTGCAGGCAACACCAATCTCCTCCAGCTGGAGTGACAGGCTTGTCTTGAACTGGTTTACAGCAGAGAGAAACACTCCTAGTGCTGGAGTGTGCAAATCTTAAAGGAACAGTCCCCGGAAAAACAGATTCATTTGGAGGGAAAAGATGCTTTGGGTAATATCGATCAAAATGGGAGAAATCTCCAATAGCCTTATGATTCATGGAGCATCAGCACTGGCTAAGGCTATGGTCAGATAACAGCTTGTAATTGAGTTGGAGCAATTACACTCAACATCACATGAGTTGGGGTGTGGTAGAACTGGCAAAACTTTGCCGAACCCACTCAAACCCAACAGCAAGCACTCATCTGAGCACATCCCAAAGGGACAATTGATGGCCAGAGAAGCAAGGACTCAAATGCAAAGAGAAATAATGCACGTAACCAGCAGCAAAGGGATGAAATTAAAGCACTGCATAGCAATATTGCCTTGTGAAGAGGAAGAGGTCAAGCTCTGTTTACCTTGACTACTGGCGGCGTAGGAGGAACCACAGGCATTATCGGAGCAGCAGGCGGAGGGGGAGCAGCGGCAGGTGGGGCAGTGACAGGTGGGACATTAGCAGTGATGGTTGGCACAGGGGTGGCAGCGATGACGGGCGTCTGAGACACGGCTGGAGGGACGCTCTGGAACGGGGCCGGCGGGGAGACGGAAGACACGGCCACTGCTTGCTGTGTTCCTTTCAAACAACAAAATGAAATATTGTGTTGTGATGTACTGACAAGTGCTGACAAGACATGGGGAACAAAGTGACACTGATGCTGCTGTACTGGGCAGTCACAGGCTTGGCAAATAGGCCCCAGCTCAAGGCCACAGGAAGAGCACAAAGGACACTGAGTGAGATTTGCCTGGTGCTGTTACTCAGGGTCCAGTATGAACTGGAGAATCAATCACTAACCTAAGTCTTCCTATCATGAGCCAGCCTCTCGCAAAGCAAAACACACCACACTTGGACATGAGGTGTGCTGCTCTGGGTCAGTCTTCACCCTTCTTATGCTCTCAGAGCTGCTCTGTGCTCAGCAAAAGACAAGGAGTACAAGGAGAAGGAAAAGGGGGAGATGGTTCTTTTTGAGAAGTGCCATCCTGCACAGACTTCAGTCTGTAAGTGTTCATGGTCAACAGCAACAATCACTCCTTTGCTGACAGTTGAACACTTAAGAGTTATACAACTACTTAATAAATCCTTTATTCTATGAAGTTGCAACTGTGTGTGCAAAAAAAACAGTATCTGAAGTTTAGGGGACTGGCAAAATTCAGTCTCCACTGTGTAAAGTCTTCCGTCAGGGCCATGAGCGGATTGTATAACCCCAGATGTGTTCAGGCACTCTGCACCATGGTCTGTCATCTGTGGCAGGCTGGTATGTCTAACTACCACAGCTCTCTTTGCCTTGGTTTCTTCTTTGCATACAGAAAGCAACAGCGCTGCCCTTCCCCAGTGATGTGCTGTGCAGATGGATACATCACAGATATTGATATGACAGAAAGTGGCAGTAAGAAAGACAAAGCCTGAAACACTGGGTGAACATTATCTAGACATCTCTCACTCCACTGCTCTGTTAGACTGCACAACTCCTCTCCCACCAGCCTCCTCACCATCTGCAAAATCATGCAGCTTAGAACATGGGTCAGGCCTTGGCAACAGGCTTGTAACATGTACTGACACCAGATCAGGGAAATACCTGCACTCTGTGTGCCCACTGACGGCTTACGACCTTTGCCTTTAGGAACTGGGGGTAATAATTCGACTTCCTCCTGAGGCATCTGAGCAACCTTCTGCAGAAATATCTTCTCAAGGGCTTGGGCCATAAGGACGATGTCATCTGTGGGCTGCAGGAAGAAGACAAGCCTGAGCTGCGTCATCCATGTATCATCAGAAGAAAAAGGTACAAGATCACACTTTGAAATCCCCAGTGACGCCTGCCCTTCAAATAAATGATGGCATCCAATTCCCTGGCAATAAACAGATTAGCT
Source organism: Gallus gallus (assembly GCF_016699485.2). Taxonomy (NCBI): domain Eukaryota; kingdom Metazoa; phylum Chordata; class Aves; order Galliformes; family Phasianidae; genus Gallus; species Gallus gallus. The sequence continues at coordinate 7,779,093 of NC_052548.1, forward strand.
CTTTTCTCTCTTGCATACAGCTCTCCTGCTCTTCTAATCTAGTCTAGAATGTAATAATCACAGGCTTTAAATGCACAGCATCCAGAGGATATCAGGACTCCAGCAGAAGCCTGATAACAAGCATCAGTGTGGAAGCAGAAAACTGGAACAGATGAGCCATCCTCCCTGCTTGCCAACAGGTCCTAGAGAGGAGTGTAAACATATAGCCTGTGGTTCAAACTAATTAATTTGTTTATTTCAACTTGCTTTCCAGCATGGGTCAATGACGACAAACCATTGCAAAAAGCAAAGAATACCAGCTTTTAACAACCTAACAAAGTAGAAAGTAAGACAAATCCAAAACAATAATAGGCAATTTAAAGATGTGTAAGTATGAATGAGATACAGCAGAGGACAGAGTTACACAGCTTACTGAACTGCTCTCTGCTAGAAGGCAGGAGACACTGTTTACTGCTAGACAACTAGTGCAACACAGCACTAATAGCCCACAAAACACCTGCAAAGCATTACACAAACCTCAGCTCATCTTGAACTCCTGAATGAGAATAAAAGGAATCTAAACTTGCTGTGCAACTCCAAAACAGAAATATGCATATAATTATAAAGCACATTTGCCATTTTAACTACTGCAAGGGAAGAAAGATATGGCACAAAGACAGCTCTGTGCATTTCAAGTAACGCAGTTCCAACTGGTGGCATCTTGAATCCTTGCAAAGAGGGCCTGCAGCACAGAGGAGCTGCCCTGTTTAAAACTTGTACTGTAACAATTGTGTTTTTTTTCCTAGGCAGTGCCCCAGCTAAGTGCTTGTCCGGGCTCTTTACCTTGTTATAAATATAACAATTTGTAAACATGGTGTTGAAATCCTGCATACATTCACTGGCACTCCAGTAATAGTTATGTTCCAGGCGTTTCTTGATAGTCCCCATGTCCATGGGGTTTTTTATTATTTTGTGATAATCCTGTTGGAGAAACAGGAAAGATGTTACATCTCCTGACATGAGAAAAAAAGTGCACTCACATCTTACTCTACTCCCAGCTTTCTCCTCATACCCCCTCCCCAAAACACACATCCCCATATTTTTGTGCAAAATGCAAATATCATTTTTACTTCAATTTCCTAATTCACAGCCTATCATTATTACGAACTTAGTTATAAAGCATCAGAACCCCCTCTACAACAGCCAGCTTTTCCCAGCTCCCCCAGTAGATACTCTAACACACATACAAATGCCTACTTGGACATGACCAGCTTTGTATAAGAACATCTGGACAGGGAAGGCAGTAAAAGCAGTATGTGGAAGAAAATATGCTTTCTGAGCAGCTCTCCCTTAAGCTGTTTGCAGCCTCAATACCCCTTACTGAGGCTGTAGATGGTGTTTCAGATGGTGAAGGCTGGCACTCTTCATAGCCAACTAACACCGCAGTGATGCAATTCACACTCACATAGGACCAGAAGCTGGGGTAGCAGGGATAGCACTAACTTTGTCTGGCTGTTCAGTTTAACTGGGGACTGGCAGCAATTTGGGAAACGGCATTTCTGCCTGCCTTACTATAAGACTACCTTTAAACACTCAGCACTTACAGAAGTTTAGCAGTGACAGCACTGGCTAAGGCTGAACTAAAATTTCCAGTGACTCTCTCGAAATGGTCTCCAAAGGATTCCATGTGTTAACCTAGTTTCTCTCTGGGCTGGACTCAAGCATTTGTAGAGGCTGTGATTAGTCTGGAGACACTCTAGGCACGCGAGGTTATATGCTGTAATTTTCTCATTCCAAAGTGAGGCAGCAGTGCCTCTCACTGCATGTGAGCATGAAGCCACACACAGCCCCTGGCCACTCTCAGGCGCAACCTGAGAAACCACTTTTTTCCAGGCAAGGCACACTAGGACAGAAAAGGCAATCCTGCTGGTTACTGGGCTTGTGCAGATCTGATTTAGACCACATGTGAAAAACAATTATTCTTCCAACTGACTCCTCCTTCAAATTTTCCGGTAACCTGCCCTAAAACCACTTCAAAATGCCTCACTGAGAAACAAAATCCACAGAAAGACAACACAAAAGAGCAAAGACCTAGTGAAATATTATACACGTGTTAAGTGTTTCACTCTTTTGCCTAGCACTTTAAATAGTACCCATCAACAAGATTACCGAGTTCAAAAGACTCCTGACCCAGTCCATAAAATCAGGTCATAACCTGCGGTAACTGGAGCTCTGCAGACCTCACATCCCACAGCCTTGCTCCCTTGAATCCTACATGCAATCCTCCTGTTCAAAGCAGTCAGAATAAATTTGCAAAGGCCTGCCTGGAGGAACAGACAGCAGGGCAGATGGGGGGGCTCTGTGTTTAATTTGACAGGTGGGTAGGGGCTTGCCTCCACTGCTAAGATTTTTACATCCACAGGACCACTTTGAAGAGGTAAAAGTTGAGTGGTTCTGTTCACTGGAAGAAAGCTTATTAGAAAACTTTGTTCGTTCATGAATAACCTGGTTGTCTCATACTCTCTAGTCAGACAGAGACAGGATATACATAACTAAGTACAGGAGGCAAATAGATAAATGTAACTGTTCTGTTCTTTGTAATTCCAGTATGGCATTTGAAACTATCTTGCTCCAAAGTATTAGCACCTCCCTCAACACCAAAGTCAACAGAAGAAAGTCTAGAGGAAATACTAACGACACTGAGCCCGGTCAAATGCACCATAGAGCACAGGCAGCAGAGCTTGGGCTTTCAGTCTGTCACTCAGATTGGACAGAAGTGGGACAAGGTCTGAAGAGATGCAATAGTAAGCACAGATAAGCCAGAGATGAAGCACTGTGCTTCAGTTGCTCTAAGGCAGCCTGCCTGTGCATTGCTCTCCTCCCTTACTAAGTGAGGGAGTGGTTTTCTCCTTCAGAAACCTACATCTTTCCAGCTCTGAAAAACAACCTTTAGGTTGGATGAGTCTGAGAATACTCAAGGTAATCACCAAAAGCAATCTAACCATTTTTAACCAATGATCAGAAAACTGATCTAATTAACACACAGCTTTCCAAGAACACAATACAGAGAGGATGATAGATACATACCGGTAAATTCAATTTAATTGCATCAACAGGTTGGTAGAAAGGCCAAGCAAACTGATGCTTCCATAAGGTCTTTACAACAACATTTTGCATATATTGCAATTGGTTGGTCTTCCGGCCAGGCTTATTAGGATTAGTGACCTCCGGAGGTGGTGGATTCACAGGGCCCTGAGGAGCCTGAATTGCTGAAGTGACTGTCGACATCTTCCTGCTCGTGCTCTCACTCGCTGTCACAGCAGCAGCAACTGGGAGATTCTCCTTCTTCCTTTATGCTCCCTGAATGGGACTGACATCCCATTTCCAGGGTCCAACCATGCAACCTAAAGCAAGTGAGGGGAAGAGGACAACGTGTAAATGTTGATATTCATTTGAAGTAGGCATGACCCAACACTACCAATAGTAGAAGAGCCTTAACTCAGGCTCTTCACCCTATCTGCTTCATTTTCCATAACAAACTTTGTTACCTTAATGATGAACATAGCTCAAGACACAAGAGAGAGCAGGAACAGCAATTCCCAAATTCAAAGTCTGCACAAAGTCAGTAAGATTTACGTAGTTCAGAGAGCATCTCTGTGCAAAGAACACGGGGTAGTGTAAGAACACAGCTGGGATGTAATGCAGAGACTCCCATGAATGTGCTGACTCAAGCTAGTAAATCCACAGCAGGCAGCTCTGGGTAAACATAGCCGTGATGCCTCTAGACCCATGCTGCTGGCACTGAGCCTGCTTGCACGTCCCCATGCTGGTGCAACGGTGAGTCTGACATCTCAGAATCAAGAGCTGGCGGCTACAGCTGTCAGAGGATCCCCTTCAAGAGAAGAGAATGGGCCTTCAGAGAGTGCCAGGATCAGCTGCAAATGAAAGGAGTCACCAGAAACATCCTAACTGGAAGCTATCTACACATTGATTAGCAAATGTCTTAACTATGCCTATTACTAAAGCCCCTTGTCTGGGCCCCAGTTTAATATGGAATTCTCAAGATATACGCTCAATGTAAATAATTAGTGTTATACTTACATTGCTCCCCATGACTTGGCTAAAAGAGCAGAGTCATGCACGCTCAAGGAGACGTATGAAACATGGAAGAATACACAAATTGCATTACTTTATTCTGTTTTTCCCTGGCAAACTCCAGGGGGAAAAATAACAACAATGGTCGGTCTAGTATCACTGCCTCTTGTATACCATATGGTAAACAGCTCTGCTCTGCTGTGTCATCTTCCATAAACATTCGATATTTCAATTCACATCAGAACTGCAGCTACCCTTCTTCTGGCAAACAGACCACAACCGCTTTCTAGAGGCAAATTATTTGAAATATGCTCAGAAAACCACAGATATACTCTCACTGACATATGCTTCTCTCTCGCACATAGAGATGTGAACTGAGATGGAAACTGCAGTAATACAGGAAAAAGGAGAGCACAGTAAGGCATGCTAGAAAAATAACTCTTCCTTGATACAACCCTAATCATCTCTGCTAAATATCTGGACTAAATATAGAACATCACCTTACCCTTTGAGTCACTGATTAGATGACAGCAAGAAGTAAACAGGTACCTAATTTAGGGGAATCTTACAAAAATAGATGCGTACAAACAAATAGATTTGCAACAGAGAGAGATACTGAAGTGCCCATCTTCTCAGGCTTGCCCGAGCAGCAGAGCTATCTGCACTCAGGTACCCCAGCAGCTCTGTAACCAGGAGAGCACTCTGGAACCCGGCAGCTCTGTGACACAGGGACTGCTTCTCTGGGTGCCCAGCAGCTGCAGGGACCAGGCACCCTTTAAACCCTTGCTCCATCAGATTCCTCATTGCTTGCAGGAGAGGCTGCTCTGATGTCAGATCATTCCTTCTAGTTTCAACATAACACTTCAAGAAGCAAAAAAAAAAAAAGCAGGACTGAGAGAAATCTGAAGTGCAAATGCTTTGGAAACATCCCACTTCCTAACAGAGTGCATGACAATGAGTTCAGAGAGGCAATGGCTTTGCATGAGACATCTCCTAGCTGTCAGATCTCACTCATTAAATGAGGAAAGGCGTGACCTGCCCACCTTCTCATACAAATCACACAATGTGTCACTTTAAATAGACTCACTCATAAAAAAAAAAAAAAGAAACAAATGAATTTCCCACCATTACACATAGAATTAAAAATAAACAGCTCTGGTCTAAGCACTTCAGCATCTTTATGCTCTGCATTAGCATCAACAGTGATTTAAACTCCGAGGGAGCCCAGTTATGAACCAGTGCAGCAGTGCACAAGGTACTGCACAGACCTGGAAAGACGACTGCCAAAACCACTCTCTGCACAGACATCACATGCATCTTCCAGTGAGGACCTAAGGTTGGGCTTTTTAGCCCTGGAGTAATAACTGAAATTTCAGTTACTACTTACCCTGTTCTACAGGCCTTTAATGTTCAAGTGACAGAAGCTGTTCTTGATTTTTCTGGCTGCACAACTACACCTTTAATACTACAGATTTTAAGTAGAACCGCTTGCTAACATAAATGAAGAGTTTTCACTGCTTTCATACTGTGTATTTCTCCTTATTCTTACCCATCTCAGTTAGAGATGATAATTAAAAGCAAAACCCAAGCCTTCAATCAAATACTACTTCTCTGGAGTTCTCAAGCCTGTCCTTTTCTGCTAAGCTGCCATCTCAAAGCTGCCAGGTTTAGCCTGTCCTTCAGCCAAACCAGTCATCAGAAAACACAGCTAGGTTGGAAGGTTGGCTTTCTGTTTGTTTTTAAACTTTTATTTCATGGAGTTGCTTGCATTGGTCAGTCAGTGCAGAGACAGCTGGCATGAAAAAAACATAACAGTAATTCTCTGTCCTAGTAGGATAATGTTTTGCTCAGCTGATGCAGCCCACAGGCTGTCTACAGTGGTGGAGACTATTTTAAAAGAAGCCATAAAGCCCCATGAAATGCACATTGTGCCAGTAAGCCTGCTGCTTCAGCTAACGGTTCCGCCACTTCCTTTGGCAATGCAGAACATTTAACGGATGGCTCATTCCCTTGCTGCTCCTCCTGTAGCACAGGGTACTATTTGTTTTGATTGCAAAATTAGAAGGTAGCCAGCTTTATGTTATCATGCGAGCCTGGCAACTCTTTATGTCATAGTGTTTCTGCACGGTTACTTGGACACTGACCAAAACCTGGAGCAATTCCAGCCCAGCCAGAAGCGGTGACATAAATCTTCCCACCAGGGAAAATTATCAAGTTGAAGAGATGTTCCTTGACCTCATCCTTATCTACACATCATTATTTACATTTTGGTGGCACAGAGGCCATGCAGACCAGGGCCCTCAGCACTCTGCAGACATGCAGTAAGACCCTGCTCCTACCTCGAGGAGCTGCTGCTCTCTGCACGCTGCAGTGATGAGGACTGCAGCAGAGCCCCAAAGCGCAAGTTGCAGGTTTTGTCAGCCAGCTGCTCAGAGATACATCATTGGTGTGGATGGTAGAACCAGAGGCTTTCTGAAGGCAGCAAGGAGGCAGGATCACAATCAAGCAGCCAGGCAGTGGGAGCAGGCACTGCTCTCTGCAGCTCCAAGCATCACTCCCCACCCAGGCTCTGTGCAGCAACCAGAGCAGATGCTTGCTCCCTTTCCCAAGGCAGCAGCAATAGCTGAAAAGTTGGTCAGATTTGCCACCATATGCTATTCTCTATCTCAGAGAAGCAGCAGGCGCATGCTTGTGTTGCCCAGGCTTTCTTCCAGCCGTGGGAGAGCTTCAGCACACTCCTACTACTTCTGAAGTGCAGAAATTAGAAATTAGGGTTCTGGGAAAGATTGCCAGCTGATCAGATTCCCACAGACACAAGTTCCAAGACAGACACATACACAGGTATTTGGTTATAAAACATGTAACAGGCAGTGAGCAGAACTGTCTTTCCAGCCTTTCCTGAGTTGCCTAATTGAAGAGTAAGATTTCTTTTCTTGCTACCACTGTGATTACATATACATTACTCAGTGCATGAGCCACTTTAGCAGGAAGATGTTGGATAGCAGAGAACTGAAAGTACAGAGCATAAAATTTAAACAGCAGCCAGACAAAGTTTAGAAGAGGCAGCATATGAATTTGGTTTACTTGAGAACCCAGAAATCACATGGGATAAATGAAACACCATCCAAAAACTGGGGACATGGCTTTCATCTCAAGTGCTTGGTGGCAATCATGCTCCTACCCAAAAGTCTCTTTTTCCTCCAAACCAAGTAAATTCCACCACCTTTGAAGCAAACCTTCAAGGAAGAAAATGCAGGTCTAGAGGCTTACTGGGTTGAATCCAAGCCTTACTATTACTACTCAGTCCAAAGAGTCCCTAAAGCAACCAAGATCCAGATCCAGGCAGCTTTGAAGTCCCAGGAATGATCTTCATTATTTTGAAGACAATTATTTCACCACTCATTGTAGTACGTAAACTGTATGGCCCAAAAAGTCTACCTGTCAAAACAGATCAGATTGTGAAGACAGTTGCATCCATTTCATATCTATGGCTATAGAAAGCAGGAATATATTACCACTCCTTCAGGCTGCCCAAAAGAAAACAGAGCTGGTGCATGCCCTCTTCTTCCTCCCACTCTGCTTTCCTTCACAGCCCTGTCTAGGAATCGAGCTTCAGGCAGCTTTCACTGCCTACTAACTCCATGTCAGCAGGGATATTCTCTTTGAAAGAAAAGGGATCTGCAACTTGAGACCAAGACTTGAGGGCAGACAAGCTGCTTTATCAGCCAGCACTTCCTTGGCAGACACACACATGCTACACACAGCATACCACCCCCTCAGGACTGGGGATGAAGCATTTGCACCTGGCCTCAATGCAGGAAATGGGAATTTGGCTTGAGTGCTCCTATAGCATACTGCAGTTTTACAGTCTGAAAGTCCATTCAGTCATCCCTGTTGTCTCCCACATATCAAAGATTAGCTTTTTTTTGTATATCATTTTGAGTACAGCCCCAGTAACATCCTGAGACTCAAAGATGGAACTGTGCCCTTAAATTACCTCTGTGTGAGGGAGGGGAAAAGAACAGCAGATTAACTCAGTTCCTTAGCTTTTGACTTGGTTAGTTTAATGCTCATCAGATTATACAGATGGATTTCCCACCCTTGGTCTCTCCTTGGCTATTATAAGAGCAGGTGTTTCCTCAGTCAGGAGCCTGTCCACTCCTAGCCAGTAGATAAGAGTCAGCCAGAGGTGTAACTGGAAGTTTCAAGGGCTTTCAGCTCCAATACATACTCATCACACCCCACAAATGAGGTTGCTTTAAGATGACTTACATCATGCTTCAAAAATCAGGGGAACCCAAGGGTTACTTGATCCTGTCTATGAAAGTACTGTGGTCTACAAGCACTTTGCCAGATACCCCAAATAAAATGATGGCCCTTCTGATAATTACAGGCTGACGCATTTCGCCCCAGTGAGCTGCTAATGACAGAATGCACCTTCTAATTGAGTCTGAGAAAGAATTCAGACGCATGTCATATACCTTCTCCAACCTAAATCATATAGGGCTCAATTGCCTTCTAAAGGCTGCAGTTTCAACTGCAGAGTGGTGCTTCACAGTGTAACAAGTTTATTCTCATAGCTTAGAATTTGCTTTTGAAAAGAGCTTAGACAACCTGCTTCTGCAATGGATTACGTATGGTTGATCTTGCTTTGGAGCAGGGTGAGGACAGAATGACCTTTGGACATTTCTTCCACTATTTCTTGTGGTTCCCCAAAAACACAGAGACAAATTTGAACTCAGCCTCACTTCAGTTTTGCAGATGCTCTTGAGTCCTGAAGTTTTGCTAACAAGGCTACAGTGGGAAACAAAGTGTCAGTCTGTTTGAAGAGTTTACTTAGTATTGGGTACATGACTGGGAGATCTCACCCGGGAGGGAAATTTCTGAAATAAAGAAAACTGCACTTGCAGAAATTTTTCTTGGAAGTATCTCAGCAAATTAGCTGAGTGACTTATAATGAAAACATTAATAAATGCTTAGTTGTAGCAGTAGAAATAACCATCTATGAAAAAGTTTCAGGGTGGGTAAAGCAGTTAGAGGCTTGCACATCAGCATCCTGGGAAGAAAGTCAATCTACAGGATAGGAATGGGTAGGTGCTTAATGAGAAAATCCTCATGGCTGTGCCTCTCACAAGATATACCAATTACACACCTGGGGCAGCTGAAAAAGAGTTCTGTCTCAGCTTTCATTTCATTACAGAGATTTAGCATAGAAAGGAAGGTGTTTTGGAGACTCACATGCCTGGGCAGTCTTCTAGTGGCATTTCTACCTAGCAAGGAGAAGTGCAAATATAACAGTTACCTTGTGTGACCCACAGGACTGAACCCATATCATCTCAATCATGGATAGAGCCAGAGAGAAGCCAGGTAGCTGGCAGTCAGGGTTCACAGGGAAAGAAAAGAAGGTGAATCTGCTTCTGAGCATATGCTGTCTCGTACCTCGTGCGTTGCAACACATCTGCTACTGCCATGCAGCGAGTGCTTATATGGCACTTTCTAGCTCTTGGAGGGGTTACTGCAGTCCTCCAAAAGCCTACGTGCAGCAGAAGTCCTGCAGCCTTAGAAAGCAGGCAAAAACCAAGTGCTGGCACTTACCGTGCAAGCTCCCAGCATGTTAGCAGCAGGATGGAGAGGGTCCTGGGGGAGGCTGAAGGCACATTGGAAGCATGGTATAAACAACAACACAGACAGCAAACATCTCAACATCTCTGTGGATTCAGTAACCGCTTCAAGTCTCATCCTGCACAGCACTAAGCAACTCTCTCCTTTACTAAGTAGCATGGTTTCTGTGGTTCCACACTGCTCTGTAGATGAGTTTTGCAGATTTATCACCTACAAGAGATAACTAATTAGCTCACCAAAATAAACCTCTAAGGAAGGTTTGGGCAAAGACACAAACCCAGGCTAAGCACAGTTTTGGGTCCCCCTCGCTTCTCTAGCTGTCTATTAGGGAGAGATGCAATGACAAAGAAGGCTAAGTGCTATCTGGAGTTGGAAAGTTTGTTCAGAAAGAGATATATTTGTGGGCACTCCCACTGTGAAGGTTGATAGTTAATCTAGACAACACTGCCCAGACCTGAAGATACAGCTTCATTACAGCATGGCAGCAGAACAATTCCCACTGTACAAACATAAGGTGTACAATATTATGGAGACTTTGGTGTCTCCCATCATATTTCCTAAAACACCACCTTAAGAAGTTGGATCCCAGTCAAGGGAAGGAAGGAATCCCCATGTTCACATAAATACTAAACACTGCTGATGGGTATAACAAAAGACTACAGACTTGGTCACAACTTCTAAGCACTGAACAATCCTGCAAATTCAGAACCAGCACAAAAGCAGTTTGCTGCATCCTTCCCTTGATGTTCATGATATGCATCATCACTTTAAACTTCACAGATGGACAGAAGCTACTGTTCCACCTCTATTCATATTTGCTTCTGCATTTAACTCCCTGCCTTACAGTCAGTCAGAACTACAAATCCACTTGCTCACTTGGGTTTGAACTGCACTCACCCACTATTAGCATCCTTCACACCAGTACTCACAACTGACTTGCAGGTGTCACAGATTGGCAAGACATTGTGGTCAAAGTTAATGAAAATCACAGTGCAGGTCAGCACCAGCCTCCTTCCCCATCTGTACAACATCCCTCTCCCTTTAAGGCTCCTTCTCCTAACTCCTCCTGCTCATCTATTGCTCTACAGCCAAACTTCTCCAAAGAGTGACTTACACTATAAATGAGGCTACTGCAGATTCATCCCGTGACTCCAGAAATCAGCTATGCCAGTTTCAGGTTAGTCAATCAATTTTTCAGCTGTATTATTTAAAAAATAACAACACTGTCACCAATCCAAGCTTCAAATGATACAGACATAATAGAAACAGATGTACGCCCATTAAAGCTTAACATGGCAACACCCACAAAGGCTTCAGAACTCTTAACGGGATTACAATGTGTGTACACTCACACAGGATCCTCTTTTTCTGCTTTTTAAAGGATGAGATCTGCAGTTAAACAGTTGTGCTCCAAGAAAGAGTCTGCCCTTCTCCCTTTTTAATCAGCACATGGTGCTCTGTGTACTTTTGGTATGAAAGTAAAACTGAATGAATGAGTTTTGACTCAGCATACTGTGAGTCAATTATACATAATCTTTCCACAACAGGTTGTGTCATGATTGTTTTTTTTCTGCTCTTTCATTTCCAAAGACAGAGATTATTGGACTCAAAGCACCTTAAAGGGGGAAAGCAAGAGTGAATCCTTCCCTGTTTGGCGGAGTATCTCAGAGTTTCTGCTATACCTGCAAACAATTACAAAAAAGAAGCTAGAAAACAGGATGCTGACATTCAAGCTCAGTTCTTAACTCCCTATTCTGTGGGTTTTTCAGTTCCCCACTTGCAAAATTATGATACAAATACTTCCTTATCATTCACTAATAAAGCTATTAGTCTCTTCCCATGCATTTATATAGCCCACAGAACATCAGTTCCTAATGCTGCATGACAGCACACCAGCACTACCAACACCACTTATAAATGTTACAGATGTTATCCTCAGGGGTACCTCCCTGCCAACACTGACAGAGAAGACAGACTTTAACAAACAGACACAGATTGGTATGCTAACTCATTACAAGCATTTCACACTACACAGTATAACTATCTAAGAGATTCATTAGAGAAAAATACCTTCTTTCATCAGCAGACCTCCTTTGTGCACATACTATACCCCAGTGCAGCCTTTTATTCATTTTTAAACACTTTTATACTATATTCAGAGCAGATTTGTTTGGGGACATAAAACATTGGAAGTGAAGTAAGCATGGATCAGCTGCTGCTGGTTTCAAACGTGCTCTGAGCTGTGCACCACAACTTTCCCAAGCAGATGAGGTCTATCTAAAGCAGTATATGACACTCAAGTCACTTTGAGGGAATGGACAATGAAGTACAATGAAGTGAAAGGGATGGAATTACTATGACAAAATTACTACTTGTTAGCTGAGCCGCAGTAATGTTACACTTGGTAATGGGGCAGAGCAAGTATACCCACCCACCAAGTTAATTACTGCAGGTTGACAGATGAGCAGGAATGTATCACACTGCTGTAGCCCTCCTATTTATGACCACCATTCATCCCCTACAAACGTTCCCCTAGACAGGTTGCACCAACTTAGCTTTATCTGTTTCCATATCAATTTAAGCACCACGTCCTAACAAGCACATTGTCCCAGGATAACGCAGTGTTAAAGTAAATATATGCAAACAAGTGCAAAAGAGTACAGGTGGTCTATTTCATGTGAAAGGTGCCTCACTGCTTTTGCTAAGCTTGGATACATCATAAATTTGCTCAACTATGCAAGGAAGTTGCAGGTCAGCTCGGGTGCGATCAACTGTGCTAGCTAAGCTGCTGTCACTCCTCCAGAGGACATAAGGCAGTTTCAACTGCCTGCATTTATGCATCTCATTTAAACTCTCAAGCAGTCAGCAAAAAAAAGGGTGGGAAATGTATTGGGAATTCTATTATCCCTGCCTATGCGGGGAGCTACGTTGCTAACAGGGGAAGGTGCCCTTGCTGTCTACCAGCCCCAGGCAGGAGGGTGCTCCCACTGCACAAAGGGGAAAGGAACACAGCTCTCTCCACTGACCGCTCAGGGAGCTGTGCTCTTGGCACACTTGCTCACCTCTAAAACCCACAGTCAGACAAGCACTCCAGCAAAAACTTGGGGGAGCAGACCCTCTTTCACACAGTAACTTGAAGAGCTGCACTTTTACAGCCGTTTCACAGACCATAACCAGAAGCGTAAACACCAAAAGCTGCCAAAAGGCAAGGCTTTCCAATAAGAAAGAGCATTCTCTCTTATACCCACACACAACTCTTGCGCCTATAGCATAGAACAAATGTATTTTCAGCATACCAGTTTCCATACTGCCCACTGTACAGCAGAGCTCCCAAACCAGCCTTGATAAGGAAGAAATCTGCATTCCAAGTCCCCCACCAGCAAACCAGCACTATACTGCAAGTTTCCCACTTGCTTATAGACATCTGTTGGCCAGTGCGGTTCTAGAAAGCAGATTTCTCTTGGCATGGTCACATTGGAGAGTGGAGAGAAAGCGTGATTCCCTCCAGGCACCTCCCATGGTGTATACAAGGATAGCATAAAAAGACAAAGTTACACAAGGAAAAGTGTGCCTTTGTTCCAGCACTGCTGGGGTTTGGTTACAACAGGTCGAGTCAGTCACACAAAGTGCATCCTTGCTGGTGTGATTGTGTCAGGGAGCACTCTGCAAGAGTACCAGTGCAGCTGCATCAGTGAGGTGCTGTGAATTTAAACTTCAGACATAGAACCAGCTTTCAAAGCTAGGAAGATGGAAAAACAAAAAGATCTGAAGGAAAGAGGAGCAAACAAGGTCATTTCCACAGCAGACCTGTGTCAGCTAGGACTGAATCTAAATCTCACAGTTTGAAGATAAATGGACTCAGGAATCATTTCAGTCAGTTTGTGTTGCTCCAGGTTGGTCCCCATTTCAAAGAACTTTCACCTCTCTTTCTTTGTTCCACCTGTTGCAATCCTGGTGAAGGGGAAAATGCCAAGCCCTGGTCCCAGCAAAGGACCGAGATACACAAACCTTCCTTTCTGCCCAGGTTATCCGTGTTGCTGAAATACATCCAAACACAATGGTGTCTTATCAGACTCAGGCTAGAAAGAGAATGAGGCCCAGCAAGGTGTGAAAGGAATCCAAAAAAAGCGAGTGTTTCTTCAGTTGGTGTCTTATCAGCAAGACTGGGGGAAGGAACAAGAGCTAAGAGAAAAAGCAGCCTTAGCAGCACATTACAGTGAATTTCCATACTGTTCTCCACAAGAATTTAAATCCTTTCCTTTTAACGTTGGCTTTAGCAGCAAGTGGGTTAAAGAGTACTTCCTCCCTTTCACTGCAGTGTTAGTGTGCCCCAAAGAAAGTTGCTCATCTCCGACAAGCACTAATGACTGACAAAAACTCAGCAACATCACAGTAAGACACTGTGGAATGAAAAGCTTGAGATGCACACATCCTTCCAAAATGTCCTGACAGCTCACTGAGCAGCACAGCAAACAATGGCTCCTTCCTAATTCCCAGAACTCTATTGCTTGCAGTGGTGTTCTGGGCTATTACTGGAGAATAATGTGGTAATTTAAAAAAGAAAACCAACAACCAACAAAACCAACACAACAAAACATGCAGTTCATGGTAATGATTGGGAAACTCACTGCAGATTAATGAATTTTGTAAACGAGCAAGAGAAAGAGCAACTAGGATTAAAGAGAAACAAACAGCAATGCTGAGAGGCAGAATGCTCTTTGTTTAGGTAAGTGCAGCTCTGCCTATACTGAAATCACCTGATAGCTTACCAAAGTCGACAGAGTAATATATTTTGTCAAAGTAATTAAGCCTTTGAAACATGAGCCCCTACTACATCACTCAGCTGCTGCTGGGGAGAGGGATTTGACTTGGAGTTGTTTGTGCTGTCAGTGAGCTCCCAAATTACTCTGGGGGGAAGGAGCAGGGCTCCGGGAAGCACACAGCCCCAGAGCTGCAGGGCAGGCAGGCCAGGAGTGGGGCTGCAGACGCCACGGACCCTCAGTACTGCTCCCAGTGTTATAAGGGGGCTGAAGGATGATATCACAAGCAGTTCTTAACTCAGGAAGCCAGTATTTGGCTAGATTATTAACTGTGATTTCAATCATTGCTCCTGATGTAGTTACAGCAACCCAAGGAAGCTCCAGTTATGAAGCCCACCGAGATACACTGCGCTTGCAGACACCAACCAAACCAACACTTTTGGGAAGTGCTAAAGCATCACAATTATGTCCAGCAGCAGCAGAGCTTAGTTTTTATTTAAGACTAATGCAGCTCAGACGCCAAAGTCAGTTTTGAAAACAAACCTCAGCTATTTCACACATATTGTATTTGTACGTGCATTCTGAATTTAAACTCTGCAGGCATAGGTCACTGCAACAATCCCTTTCAGTTGGGATAGCTTGAGCACCCAGTGCTATACAGATAGTTTAGAAGACAATATTGCAATCAAGCTGACGCTGAATGTTGAATAACACCATTAACCTCCCTTCAACCGTTCTACTAAGCGTGGTCTCGAAGCACTACAGTGTGTGTTTTCAACCAGCAAGGAGTAAAGAGAAAGAAAATAGAAGCTTAGCATTCCTCCTTTAGAAAAAAGGAAATCTGGGAGGTCAAAAGTTACACTGTTTCAGAAGGAGAACTCCCTAAACTTCAGCTAACAAAACAGCAGCAGGCAGCACTGCACACACAGCACAGCCGAGCTACTGGGAGCTGCAAACAATACGGATCGTGGGTTTGTGCTTGTAGTGCAAGCAGACTGCATCGGGGATTTGTTTGTTTTGAATGGTGTACGTCCACCCCACACTTCTCACAATGCAGCACATACAGCAGTCAGGGTCTTCTCTAATACCTCCACTTGAGCAAACAGGGGATAAGGGTTTCAGCGTTAAACCCAACTCCCCAGTTTAGAGATACCCCCTTAGCACACTCACTGAACACATTCAAAGCACTAACAAGCCTACAAAAACATACTTCTCTATTCCCAGCAAGCAACAGCAGGTGTGCTGTGCTATTTGCATTACCCCCCAACTTTACCAACGTCAAGCAACTTACACGTACAATTTATAAACATCACAAATATCAGTGAAGCCCATCTGTTTGCTTATCCAAAAATAAAGTTTATTTCAGCAACTTCTGCTTCCTGCAGACACCAAGAAAAGGGCTGTCCCAGCGCACCCAGCCGAGCAGCGCCTGTTGGCACTCAGAGGGACCCTGCAGGGCTCAGCCTCACAGCTTAGGGACGCTCGGAGATCCGCGACCTGAACACTGAAGCTTTGTCTGAAAGTGAAACCAAGCAGCCTACAAACAACGCTCTATCAGCGGCGCGCAGAGAGGTGCAAAAGCTAACAAGTAGTAGAAACGAAGGAAAAGCACGGCCGGTTTGAAGTTTTGCGTTTTATTCCAACCCGCGAGCCACGTCGCCGCGTACACCATCGAGGCGCACAAAGTTGAAGCAACAAACCCTCGCTCCCCGCGTGCAGCCCGAGTCCCGCGGACCGCCGCCGGCCGAGCCACGCACGGAGCGGCACCGCGCGGCTCCGGGGCGCTGGGAAATGGCCGGGAGCCGCGGGCTGAGCCCCAAAGCCGCTCCGCTCGGCCGGCCCCGAGCCCCAGCGCCTGTTCCCCGCCCGTTTGCTTCCTCTCCCCCCCCTTCCTTCTCCCTCTCTTTCTCCCCCCTCTCTGCTTCCCCCTTTTTTTTTCTCCTCCTTTCTTATTTTCTAAGAGCGCCTACAGCCCTTCTTTTCCCTCGCTCCGAATTTTTTTTTTTCCCTTTCAAAAGATGGCGGGCAGAGAGAGAGAGCGAGAGGGAAAGCGAGCGAGAGAGGGGGAAGAAGGAGGGGAAAAAAAAAAAAAGAGAGGAAAGAAAGAAAGAAAGAAATTTCCTCTGCGCGGGGCTCGGTGGGGCCGGGAACGGACGCGCACCCGCCCGGGCGGCTTCGGGCAGGGCGAGGCGGCAGAGGGAGCAGGAGAAGGAGAAGAAGCGGCAGAAGAAGAAGAAAAGGGTGGGCAGGAGCGGCGGGGCCGGGAAGAAATCAATGGGCAGGCTGTGCCCGGCCGCGCTTTGTTGCTTTGTCGCGGCGCACAAAGGCTGCGGGGCGCGGGGAGCGGCGCGGGGCTCCCGCACCGAGGAGGAGCAGAAGAAGAGGGAAGGGGAGAAAAAAAAGAAGAAAAAAACCAGCATCGGCCTTTCCCAAGTGGGTTTTGCCTTCCCTCCCTTCTTCCCCGGCCCCCCTCCCTCCCTCCAGAAGCCGTGGCCCAATGCTAGCGACGCACCCCCGAGCATCTAACAAATAAAGGGAAAGATTAAATAGATTACTTTGCCCCGGCAGCTCCAGCAACGTTTGCCTTATAGTCCCTCCAGTTGCTCTTCTTTTTATCCTCGGCAAGGCAGCAGAATAGATGCGCTAAAGCGGCCGACGGCTCATGCGCCGGCCGCGGGGCCGTGTGGGGCCCGTAGTGCCGGGCCGGGCCGGGCGGGAGGCGGCGGCGGGGCCCGGACTACAGCTCCCAGGAGCCGCCGCGTCCCACCGCGCTCCGGCCCCGCTCCGCTCCCCGGCTGCTGCGGGCACGGCCGGGCTGCGCGCCGCGGAGCGCCCCGCGGAGCGGGAGGGCAACCCCGGCCCCGCGTCCCTCCGCCCGCCTCGCGGTCCCCGCAGGGGCGCTGGGAGCCTCCAGCCCTGCCCGCCGGCGGGAGCCGAGCGCTCAGTGGGAAGCGCTGCGCTTTGCTCGTGGGTTTTTTTTTTTTTTAAGCGTGGTTTGCATTGGGTAACGCGCGCTCGCTTTTATTACGCAACAACAAATACGAGCTGCAGTAAAAATAGAACGCGGGCAGAGCGAGCTGGAGTAGTAAGTCAGCCAAACAAATGACAAGAATCGAGGCTGGGGAAGACCTCCAACATCACCGCCCACCACCAGTATTCCCCCACTAAGCCTTACTACTACTAAACGTTGCTTGAACACAAAGAAACACAAGAAAACCCCAAACCTGACGCAGCGTGTGCTGCTTAGTGTTTCCCACAGTGCTGTTTTGTTGATCATAATCTAATACACACAATAAAAATAACACTAATTTCACAAACACATGCACCATAAGAGCATCAAACATAGAAACAAACACTTCAAAAATCAAAGACCAACAGCCTATACCGCAAAGTAAACAAATGCAAACAGGAGAGAACAGAGTTTAAAGACCCCACTGCAACCCAAAATAGGATTCAATACTGCAGCACAGAAAGAAAAACTGTTGGAAAATAAATGAATCCAGGAAACATTTGAGTGCCGACATGAAATACAAACTAGGGATGGGGTTTCTCTGTGGACACATATTCCAGCAGGCTGCCACACAGCCAGCCATGCGGCAACGCCAATTAATAAAGCAGTTTATTGTAACCATCCGGTGGAGGCCTTTCAGTGGAAGGTTTCATTTCCAGAAGATAGGCTTTCAAAAGAATGAGACCAACAGACCTGGGACTTCTCAGACAGTCTGATATCATCTGAAGATTGATTTTTGCACAGACAAGAGGACAGATGCTTTAGAAAATTCTGCTTAGCCAGATGTGTGGCTGCCTCAGGATGAAACCAAAGCTGTGCAGATGCCTTAACCTAAGCCCAAAAGTGCTTTTTTTGCCCTTAACTGTAAAGCTGGTGCAAATTCAGTAGGCATAGATGTGTCACAACCTCACCTCTCCTGGACGTAACTACTCTTTAAGATAGCACTTGGAAGCTGCATCTTCATGAACAGCCAAACTGCACATCAGGGCCACTTCCAAGCTGGCCTTTCTGATCTGCTCATCAGGTACACAAAAGGCACTTGAGTGCTCTCTGCACCCAGAGCACACGGCCTCTGCAGGAACACAGGCATGCAAACAGTAAGAAAGAGATGCTTCCTGCAACTTCTTTAGGCAAAAAGCCACATGCTGCAAGCTGGTTTTCACCAAAGCTGCCCTGTGTGTGGTCGTCATATGTTCCATGCTGCCAGACTAAGCGAAAGAGCTCATTTGAAACCACTTGAATTCTGCCCCGTCTGAAAGCACCTCAGGCACTTTATATCAGGGACGTAAGGAAGAATCAGGTTTTGAACACAGAGCAGTTTTTGTCATTATCCTCCTATACCACCATTTTCCAAGGAAACCTAAAAATATGCATACATCAAAGCATTTGAGTTCTGAAAAATATCAAGTCAGTTCTTCTAAATAAGATGTCCTGCTCCAACATGTGCCTGTATGAATTCATGACTGCCATAACTTGCAGAGGTACCAAACCATGAACATCACCAAAAAGCTCCTAAAAGAAAACAGCTGCTGCTTGAGGCATGGGTGTACAACAGGAGGGCTGCTCTGCTAATGAAGAAGCAAAATCGCTTCTGACAGGTTCTTGGCAAAAGCAGGCAAAGTATCTGCAGGTAGGCCAACATTCACACACAGAAAGAACTGAACTCACCCAGGTAGTCAATGGGCTCTCTGGCTGTACAGCACTCCTCCCTCAGGGAGCAGCCCTGCTCCAAGAAATGTTCTCCATTCAGTGCCTGGCCTTTATATGAGTCCAGAGGAGCTGCACCCTGGGCTCACCCCTTCTGGTGGTGTGGGGAGCACAGGTGCAAACAATTTGCCTGTGCTCCATAGCAGCCACAGCCTTTCACCAGGTGCTCAATTGCCAGTTCAAGCCTTGACCTTCAAGTTCAAGTTTGTTCCCCTATAAGGGCCAAGAAAAAAAAAAGCACAAGCAGCAGGAGCAACTGGGGGGGGGGGGGGGGGGGCGAGGGGATCTCTGCACAAGCAAGAGCCATTGATGAAATGTTTGTTTGTTTTCCTTGAAGCAGAGAAATTAATGTTCGGCAACGGAGAGCATCATAAAACAGCAAGCCAAGAACAGTTGTTAAGTACATCTTATACTCCTTTAACTCACATAGGGGGGGGTTATAAGATAATTTCATCCCAAATTGTTATGTTCCTTATGGGTAAAACTGAGCTAGCAAACCAGTTTACATCCCTGAGATTTCACAGTTATCAGCTTTCAAGCTGGAAAACACAAATCACTCACACACCTAGCTGTAGGTCTGCAAACTGAAGCCCCGGTAAAGTGACATCAGAACAAATCAAGCACAAGTAAAAGCCAAAAGTAAGAGTGCGTAGACTGAGGAAGAGATAGCTGCAATCATTAAATTAGCTTTATGAACAGACTTTGCTATATTAGGATCACACTCAGGATCTAACACCCTGTCTATTCATTAATACCTTACTTTCAACTTTCACTACGAAATGTAAGACTACACCAAGAGCTTTTCACCACTGCTGCCTCCTCCCTAAGCTCAAAGGAGCATCCTAAATGCACCCAAAGCCGTTTGATTAACCTCTGTGGTCTTTTAAGGTGCACCTCCATTCACCCAATTAGTACCTTGTTAACCAACACCTGCAGTGTATTTTCTCCTTGATATTACAGTGCTTTTAACCCTTAATGTGAAGATGTAAGTACATCCTTCTAGGTAGCTTTCTGCAAAGGGTTTGGTGAGAAGAACTTATTTATGCAAGAATAATTTTCAGGGTTTATCAACACTGGCACTTTTTGCTTCTCTCCTCCCTCCGTCACAGGTAGGACTTGAGTCAATTGAAAACAAGGGTGGACAGAAACAGAAAAGAAGAGATGCTTATCTCTTTGGGACTGTTGAGTTTTATGGGAACTGACCACACTCAGTACCTCGTTAATTGCACTTACCAATATTTAATAGTCAGGGACTGCTGAGAGCACTAACCTGGGCCACTGATTTTCATGATATTTGCTATAGACACTAATCATAAGCTCTGATTCTTTAGCTCACTTTTCAGTGCTTCAGCACCAAAACTGCAGTTTCCTATAGCAAAGGAGCTCTTTGTTAGTATTTGTACCTGGAAACCACAAATAGAGAAAGCTGCTGAAGTGGTTTGAATGCCTTAACAGCAGTGTATTCTCTCTTCCATTTTTGGATACATCCTTAAGCACTTTGTATACCTGCACACGTGTGAAATGCTGATGTGAACTCCATGTGCCTCAAGGCTGGAAAATTTGGCCATGCTGACCACTCTGTCAGCCACCACGGGCTCTAAGAAACTTCATCTATCAGCAGACTTGGGGCAAATCCTATTACCAGAAGCTGCTATTGCCAGAATGGATGTCGTTATACATTACAAAAAGTGAGCTTATTCTATTACAGTCATGTTTGGGATAAAGAAACAATAGTGTTCAAATTGAGTATTGCATAATAGTGTATACTAAGTGACTGCAATTAAATGAAACTCCAGTTGTCCCAGTGGAAGACAGAAGGGTGTTGAACATAAGGGGATAAATGCTCTTATTGCAAAAGAGAGTCATCTTCACTCATGATTTTCTTTAACGTAGTGGCAGAATTTCCTTGATTGAGTAAGCATTATTCAGTAAGGTAAGGATGACAGGTCTAGGGTAGAGGTTTGAAATCATAATTACAGTTTGTTCCTCTTAGTACCTTTCATCTGTGGAATTCACAGCAATGCAATAATCCTCCTAACAGCTTTTGTAGGTAAGGAAATATTATGAGCCCTGTTTAGCTGATGAAGCTGAGAGAGAATATGATGATGCAGAAAATAATGGGCAGAACTAGAACTTGGACTCAGCTCTTCTGACTCATTTTTTTGTAGTTCTGAGAACTTGGTCACAGAGAGAAAAGGCATGAAAAGCCCACCAAATATGCTGTCTGATCTTAGATTCTTTTATCAGGATGTAGAAGAAGGCATTGCTTGGAGGAGCCATGATATTTTTATGTGTGGAAAGAAGCAGAGTAACTGTGGGAGAAAACAAAGAGACACAACCAAAGGAATTTGGGAAGTGAAGAGAAACTGCCTGGCCAAGGTGGCTTTGGCCACAATAAATAAATTTATTTGGAAACTAGCTGCATCTAAATGGTTTTGTCACATGTTCAGTGTGATGTAGAAACCTAGCACCTGCTGTTTACACAGTGGTACCTGGGCTCAGGTAAGCAAGCTTGTGAATGGTGTGTACTACTGAGTAGGCAATTTAAAGTAATAGATACCAGAACACACCATATTTCAGCTGGCTAAAGCCTTAATGTATTTCTGTGTATTTTCTCACTTTTCATTCTTCCCTCTACAGGCAGGAAAAAATGGTAAAGAGAAGCTCTAACTCAACAGTAACATGTTCAAACACCTTCATTTCTAAATGACAAGAAGTAAGAAAGATATTTACATTTAACTAAAACTGGAGATATACTAAAGCAGGGACATGAGCTAATTGTATCAAAACATCCAGTAGTTGTAGTTGCACCAGCAACCATTTGCACCAGCTGAGAACAAAGTTCCTGATTCACAGAAATGCTGAGAACCTGCTGCTCCAGTTGAAGAGGCTGGGAGAGGTAGGCTGTCATCACGTCTGGCAGTCAGGCCATGTGTGATTCAGTTTGGGGCCCTCAAATCTGCAGCCTTCACATATTAACTTGGCTGTGACTTGCACTGGGGTTAAATCTGCTTTGGATGATACACTATAGCACATTGCTGGACTCTAATCTTGCACAAAGTCCTAGCTTCTCCCACAAAAACACAGACTGCTTCTCCACAGGTCTTTCCTAACATGGAGCTCTATAAATTCAGTGTTCAATAATCTTACTTTAAAATAAGTTCTTCAACATTCACTGGGCCTTTGTGCCCAGGCTAAGTGTTGGTGCACATCCTGCCCAAGGCAGAATGAATTGAATCCTAGCTGCCTTCTGCTGAGGTGAGTATCCCTAGTTTTAAATGAACAAACATTGGCAGAGATGCAACTAAGGTTCATATTGTAGTGGGGGAGCTAGAAATATCAGCTTGGAAAAGGTTCAGTGTTTGGGTTTAAATCCCAGAAGAAACATATGAATGTGATGTATCTTTGATTTCAGCATATTAGCAAAAGCACAGGAACAGCTATATGTCAGGGATCAGCTGCTCTTTAAAAGTCTAAAAGAAGCAGCAGATCTCTCACAAGTTCTTGCTCCCTCTGTTTCTCGAACAGTGTGTAACACTCAGTATGCCTGTTCTGTGCTCCATTTGCTGAGTGGCTCAAGTAAATAAAAAGTCCTAACAGAAGTTGGTAATTGTGCCAGAACATAAACATGGGCTTATATAGCTTGTAAGCTTACTGTCTTATTACTCACCATTGCAAAAGTAAGTATGTGCTTGTTTGCCGTAGTCTAAAGAGCAGATCCAACATGTGCTGAAGTTAGTAGCTTTTCTGCAAACATTAATGTCCCTTGGATCAAATTTGCAGAATTGGAGAGGTTCTTGTCTCAGTGGAACCTGTGACAGAATTGTATACATTAGTCACAGCAGGATCCATGGCCTTGGGTCTGTTCCTGACATTCTTAAAGACATCCAGAGGGCTCACATCAGCACTGAAGGCAGTCACTTTCCTATCATCTGAGACACTCGTGGACTTTTCTTTCCTTTTCAACATTATGGGAAGCTTTTCTCCCCCCCAGAAGCCTCACAGACAGGTGTCTTTTCCAGTGTACTTGGCAGATCACCAACTTCAGGCTGTTTGGAACCAAGTGGAATGAAAGACTTTGTGAGAGAGAAGCCTGCCAAGGCCCAGTCTTTCACAGAGAGGGAATTTGGATCACATCCTGCTGATCCCAGCTGTGGCAGCATGGCCTGCGGAGCAAGAAGGACCCTCACAGATGACTCATAACCCACAAGTTAAATTTCATCCAAAGACAATGGGCTGTCCGTGCAGATTCCCTGGTGCTCACATTATGTAGTCCCAATGAAATGTCTTTGCATGCTGAGCTGCCTTTTTCTTTTTTTTTTTCTGTCAAAAACCCAGTTGAGCACATGATTAAAATGATTAAGTACTTTGCCAAATGGGACTCACAAAACTTGACATTTGTTAAAGATAAATCCAGGACACTCAGAGGCTAAGGGGTTGTTTAGGATTACAAATACCATTTGTATTTGAAACTACAATTTCCAGTTCCAGAAAGGTGTTATTCAGTATAGATATGGATTAATATTTATATGAAATATCAGGCAAAAAAGCTTCCACAGTGAGAGGAGGCACAATACAGAAATACAGGCTCTTGTCTCCTACGTGAAAGCAACAAAACCACCCCACCTCTATCACAAGAAAGCTGCATAAATACATAGCATTACCCTGCTGATTTGTACTATTTATTTTTTTAAGAACGAAGACTATACAGCAAGTCCATCCAGGAGAATTGGTGGCAGGAACTAAACTGGATGTATTCCCTAACAGTGTGGTGTGGATGGAGCATCTCTCACAGTTCCACGCCCGCGTTCTCCCTGTGCTGCAGGGTTAATGCTGCAGACTCCAGCTGTGGGTTTCCAGGCTGGAGAAGGGCCTTGGCTTCACCGCACCACAGCTTTTTCCTTTCTCAGCAGCCACCAGGGTTTTTGGAGCCCACAGGTCTTCCTGTGTTACAGGGCCAGCACACGACACGTGTCTCTTGGTTTTCTTCCCTCTAACTGAAGGCAGTTGGGTTGCGGTTCAGAAAAACCCACTGTTTTCCAGAAAAGCACTGAAACACACACTGAGCTTTGAGGAGAACGTCTGCACGTAAGCTAAATGCTGCCCTAGGCAGGGCACGGCCCCACACCTACCCTCGCTTGGTATTATAGCGTTACGTGGCCCACCCTTCAGCCTGCTGCACTATTTACCTTACAGATTAGCTCAGTCTCCTCACAACAACGTGGGCTAAGCATGAACTTTCAGTGCCTCCATCCCCTCCTTCCCCAGGGCCGCCATGCCGCAGGCACCCACCTGAGGCAGGCAGGCAGCCCAGGCCCAGCTGCAGCCAGGCACTGAGCTGCCAACCGCCCCGCGCGGGGAGCGCCCAACCCGAGCCGCTCCCCCTTCCTAAGGCGGGAAGCAGGCTGAGGAAGGCGGCGCTTGACCCTTTACGGCGCCTGGCCCTTTAAGGCACAGCCGGCTCGCGCGCTGCCGATACTTTTTGGCCCTCGGGCCGCACCGTAGCGCTCCCGGGAGAGAGCGGCATTGTGCAGCCTTTGGCCTACAACGTGCATGCGCCGTGCCACATTCCCCGCCTGGCGGCCCCGGAGCTGCTGCTGCCGCCGCGTCCCCCCTCCGCCCCTCCCGCGGCAGCGCACCCCGCCTCGCCGCGGAGGAGGAGGCGGCGGTGCCGGGTGCCCGCCCCTTCCCCTTTCCCCGGTAAGTCACCGCCGAGCCCGGCCGGCTGGTTTCCGTCAGCGCCGGCTTCGCGCGGGGCGCCGCCTCTCCTCCCTCCCCCACCGCCCTCAGTCCCGCGCTGAGGCGGGAGGGGGGCGCGCGCCGGCCCTGCACTGCTGTGCTCTGTACTGCTCTGCTGTGCGCTGCTCTGCTCCACGCCCCGCGCGGGGACCCCGGGCCGATGCGCGTGCAGCCCTACGGGTGTGTGCACGGGAATGCGCGTGGCTGCGCGCAGCTCTGTGCACGCCTTTATGTGCGTGTGCCTGTGTGCGTGCACACACGTGGCTGTGTGTTCTTGCAGGCTGCTTCTCCAGCCCTCGGGAAGTTTCCTGCTGAGTTTACCCGGGCTTCCCGTTGAGAGCATTCCCTGGGTGTGGTGAGAAAGGGGTATTTGCAGTGGGGCCCTTTGAAGCTGGTGCTGTGCTGGTCCCATTGCCTGCATGCTGTCCGTGCTGCCTGCCGTGAGCCCTCGTGCTGTGTAGCAGGGTGCTGCTGGGGTGCTGGTGCTCAGGTTTGTATGAAGAGGTGTTGCTCTCCCCGGGCCAGAGCTGGGTGCAGGGAGCAAGCTGTGTGCTTGCTCAAGTTCCCAAATGAGTTCAGGCTGAGCAGAATCCCCTCTGCACTGTAGAACTGAAGTTGCTGTTACCGGCAGCAAGAAGTAAGTCTGCGCTGTGCAGCATGCTGGTAAAGCAGACAGGCAACTGGTGGCACTTAGCTCTGTGCCCTCCTGAGGACCAGATGCTCAAAACGCCAGCAGTGGCTTGAGAAGTGAATGCCATTCCTCCCATATTTGCTGTCACAAGCAAAACGAATGGGGCTTGGGATGGGACATCACAAGTGGACAATGAGGACAGATCCTTTCAGCGTGAGCTGGAGGTTATTCTGTTACACTGCTGAAATGGAGCTGAACTGCGGTGTGATTGTTCCCTCTGCAGCATCGGCCCTGATTGCAGGGTGCAGCACAGCACGTCTCAGGTTTTGCTACAGAAAGCAGATCTGGTGAGGTTAGTGCAGGGCTGCTGTTAGGCAGGGGGAACTCTCAGGCAGGGATGTGGTGCTCAGAGCATTTCAGGGGAATATATGAGGTTGAAGTACTTGAATTAGGAGGTGGAAAAAAATCCTGGTGGAGTTTTAAGCTTTGGAAATGCCTTACATACAAAGTGTTGTGTTTGCTGTGTTGTACAAGTGTTTCTCAGGTGCTTTGAGGAATATGAGATGAACCCTCCCGCTGCACCTAAAAGCTACTCTGCTTTATTTCTAGTGATTGGCACAGAACACAGTGAAAAATGCTGTCCAGCAACTGATAAAAGTCCTGTATTTGGGTTCTTGATCTTGCACATGAATAGACCTGAAGGCATAAAATAGCATGTTGCTGAGCAGATGTAGAATATGTTTCTTCATCTTGTTTTCTGCAGATCTGCAGTTAAGCTGATCTCGTTCCTTTAGCTGCCATTTGATTTTTCTTTGTCAGTTAATGTGAATGTTTTGTTTTTCTTCCAGGGTTTTGTTTCCAGTGTAGTTCCTCTCCCTGTGGCAAGGTCTGCCTTGTGAAGCAGCGTGTTCATTCTCCCCTTCAAGCACCATAGGTCTCATTTGCCAGCTTCAGAACCATGGCAACAGAAGAAAAGAAGCCAGATGCAGAATCCACCAAAACACAATCTACTCCTTCCTCCTCAACCAATCAGAGCAAGGTGTGTGTGGGGCTCTGAATGATACCTGTGTAAATGCACATGGCACATACCTGCACGTGCACCAGGCAAGCAGCAATTAGAGAACTGAATCAAGTGTAGATTAAGAACTTCTTAATACGTCTGCCTCTACTGTTGTCTGGAGAGGAAAACATGCTAAAGATTCTAGGGGAAAAGCAGATGAAGTACAGTATAGTGCTAGGTTGGTTTTTTGGTCTGCTGTTGAAGTTCTGGCTAAGGAAATACTGCTCATCAGTTTGAGTGGTAGAAACTTGGTTGGTTTTTGTTCATGGAAGGCCAGTAGGTGACTGAGAACAGATGGATTTGTGGTCTAGCTGCAAAATGGGAATGCAGTCATTATTCAGATTCTTTGAAGCCTGCAGATACTCAGATGGGATATTGCTGTCTAACTGTGAGGCTTTCAGAAATGATGAAAGGCTGAGAAAAGAGAGTTTTAGGGGGCCTGGGGGAGTTGGCCTGTGGTTTGCTTCTGAACAAGGAAAAGAACTGCAGACATTTAATAGTACTACACAGATCAGTACCAAAAGTTTTATTTCAATCTGCCAAGCACTCTGTGCTTGGATTGTTGTGTTACTATCGTCTGTTAGTTGCTGGCTTGAATGGAATTCATATCAGGGATGAGTTTGGTTGTATGTGGCTGTAAGGTGCTGCTGGCTCCAGTAAGGGCTTTTTGAATTTGGAGAGGGAAGAGAATGTTAACAGTAGAATCTGTTAAGGTGAATGTTTGTGCATTCCATTGATGTGTACTGACCTAGTCTGATACTGAGCTTGTCACTGAGAAACTGAATTGGGAATTTATTCAACTCATTCCTATGTATTTTTCTTCCAGCCTGCGCCAGTAAAACCAAATTATGCTCTAAAGTTCACACTAGCGGGACATACAAAGGCAGTCTCATCTGTAAAGTTTAGTCCTAATGGAGAGTGGCTAGCCAGCTCCTGTAAGTATTGCTTTCTTTCTCTTTTTCAAAAATGTGCATATGTAGGCCTTGTAGAACTACTTGTCTTAACTGATACCCTCATGGGATGTGGAGAAGGGATAAGTGCCCTTTTTCTTCTTAAGAGGAACAATGCCCAAACTGACAGACTTTGGGATAATCCAAGATTTTAAGTTTCACTTTCAGTGTGTTGCTAAATCAGAGTCCTCTCCTGTTCAGTTTTCTTACTGAGTAAGGGGACAAAAGCAAACGGGATTCTTGCCCCATCCTTGTGCTTTTCTGTAGCACTAAAGATGTAGCTTAAGCTTTTAAATTCAACATTGTGTGCAGTACCTGCAGGCAAAACTCAGTTCTGGGAAATGTGGGAGTTAACTTGGCACTTCTAGGCTGGATTGTAGAGTGTAGTGTGAAGGACTGCCCATGTGCTTCTGTCCTCTGTGCCTGTGGTTCTTAGCAAGTCAGAGCCTTAGATTATCCCAATGAAATATGCAGATCAGAGTGTTTTGCTGCTCTCTCTCTTAGTTGGTAGATCAGGTTCTTCCCTGACAGCTTTGATATTTCTTGCAACGTTTACCACCAAAGACTGCTTGGTAGCTTTCCTTAGAAAATGTCCTTATATTAACCTCAGTAAGGAGCCATATATGCAGAAAGGGTAATTAAAAAAGAACAATGTTGAATGTGATGGTGGGGGCCAGTCAAACGTCTTCCAGACATGGGAATGACTTTGGTCTTTGGCTTAACTTCAGATTGCCTTTATAAGGCCAGTATACCATGTATAAATCACTTTTATGTTCTGTTATCCTTATGAAAGACCCTTTTCCCCTTCCCAAGATTTTCCAACCTCTGGCAAATATCAACCTCTCTTCTCTGGCCCGTTTTGTGAGTTAAGATGGACAGTATGTTTGGATTTTTGCAGGCATTAATTAATTCCAGGTAGTGATGTAATTTTTGTTCTTTCTGGGCAAAAGCGTTTCAGCATTCCACATGGAACAGTACTGCTTCTACCACTGGCAGTCTTAAACAAAAGTAGAAGCTCAAGTTGTCATCAGAGAAACTAAAGCAACTGGAGACTGTGCATTCCAGGCAGCTTATGTAATCTCAGTTGCTGCAGTGAGTGTGGTGTGTATGAAACTGTTCTTTACCAGTTACGTACTGCCTTACACACTTGTGGCTGCATGGAGAGGGAGGACTATCCACCTTTGGCAGAGGCATGGTTAATGTATCCCTTTCCTACTGATGTGTCTGTCAGTGTTGTCTGTCTCTTAACTGGCACGTTCTTTTCCAGCTGCTGACAAACTTATTAAAATTTGGGGAGCGTATGATGGCAAGTTTGAGAAAACGATATCTGGCCATAAGCTGGTAAGTATGAGGAGATCACGGTGTGCTTGGAAATGAGTTTTCTGTAATGAATTCATTTTCCCTTTCTTCCTCATGTAGACATTTCCATTCATGGTTCCTTTGGTGCAGAAGGCTTGTTCATCAGTCTGTATTTGTATCTCCTTGTTTATACAGTCCTGTGCGATAGCCTGGGGGTGGAATTGCTGAGGTGACACCAGGTCAGGCTGGAAACGTGGGTGAAGTGCAGGCTGATAATGAAGTACCTGCATGCACACTGCCTGGCCTTTTTCTTGAGTCCCATTTCAGCAACACCAGCCTCCTACAAGGGGCAGTATGTTATTGGGTGAAAATCCTTGTGAATGCTGTGTCCTCTTCTGTTTTTCCCTCGTATCTGGAGCAGAATGGCTTGCCTTGTAAGGAGATTGAATTTTCCTTGTGGCTTTGTCTACGTAAACACAACACTTACTCATTCTCCAAAGCTGTAGAGAAAACACAAATTCCCAAACTCTTTTGTTTTGTTTCCCAAAATTCGTTACATGCTGAAGTTTGAGAAGCAAAAATGAAGATTCACCAGATGAAAAACCAGTAGAGTCCTGTTCTCCTCCAGCCCTCAGGAGCTCAGACCAGGAGTGAGCCATTTGTCATGATGAGAAACCACTTATTCAGATTAGTTTATATAATATACTGTTTGTGAATTCCGTGAAAGGGTGTTGGTGGCCACAGTAAGAGCTATGTGAAGAAGCCATTGATGTTTTTGGAGTGCATGACCCAACTGAAAATGAAGAACTGTCAAAGGAGCTGTAACCCAGTCAAATTAATGAATTTGCATCTCCCAGTGCTGAATTTCTCACACTTCAGCTGTGAATATGGAGTCTGTTTCCCATTTTCCCGTGTCAGTAAGCAAACAGAGCTAAGAGGATTGTTTTCTTTGGTTTTAGGGTATCTCTGATGTTGCTTGGTCATCAGATTCCAACCTTCTTGTCTCTGCCTCTGATGATAAAACCCTCAAAATATGGGATGTAAGCTCGGTAAGAACAGAAACTGTTATTTGCCTTCCCTTTCCCTAGAATTGCTACCTTAAATCAAGCTCTTCTGAGGGACAAGCTTGACGTGCTATGATGGGAGAAGACAGAGTTATAAACACTGGTCCTCTTTAGGTAGTAGCTCCCACTTTGCTGCTTAAAATGAGCAGCTGGCTGAATGGGCAGTGAGGATGGGAGAGTTATGCTGCATGCTTTTGGAAAGAGGGCAATGCTTATGGGTACCATGAACTGAAGAGTATTTATAACTTCTCATCATAGGCTCATTTATCTTTGCTTTTTTGTCTCCCTTCTTTTTCTGCAGTTAAAGTGAAAACTGGGTAGATTGGGTTAGATTTGACAAGATGTGTTAAACTGTTTGGTTTTCCCTGATTGCCCAAAGGGTTTGAAAATTTGTCTGTGGTCCCTGAAAAAGTCTTCCGTTTGTTTTTCTTCAGCTGGTCCTCTGCCCATCTAAGTCTATGGTTAGAGATGGTTTCTTTTTGTACTGCACGATGCAGCTTATCTGATTGCATGTATGGCTATAGAGGATACTGTGTATTTACATCTGCTAAATCTTATTTCAGGGTAAGTGCTTAAAGACATTGAAGGGGCACAGTAACTACGTTTTCTGCTGCAACTTCAACCCTCAATCAAACCTCATCGTTTCTGGATCAGTAAGTGATTTTTGTTCCTTTGTGCACAGCAATTGCAGCACATCCCTTATTTCGATTATGTCTTCCTCCACAAACTTGTAATTAGGTGAACTGTGCAGTGCTATTGCTGTCTTGGGGATGCAGTCAAGCCTTTAACCCATCCTTAACATGCAGTTTTCATTGTGTGTAGAGGAAGAGAGAACTGTATTTGCAGTTTGTTACTGTTACCCTGTGTAGTGCTTATGTCTTTGCCTTTCTGATGCAGCTGCAGTGCAACTGGAGGAAGGCGTGTGTGTCTGGACTTGCATCAAGCTGTAAAGTCTTGCAGGTCACAAATAACTGTATCATTAAACGATGTTCTGTGTTTCTTCAATCTTCAGTTCGACGAAAGCGTGAGGATATGGGATGTGAAAACAGGGAAGTGCCTCAAGACATTGCCTGCTCATTCTGACCCTGTTTCAGCTGTAAGTCCTTTCTGATAAATGAACACACTAACATACTTATGCTCTTATTATGATACCCTTACAAAATGTAGTGAACGGGCTGTGGTTTGTGGATGGTTGTTGCTGGATGAGAACAAAATTAAGAGTCTTATCTGTAAGGCTTATGTGGGTCTGCGTCTTGAGCTTCAGTGTGGGGAGCAGTGAGTAGTGATGTGCTGGTCATGTCTGAGTCTGGCAGTGTGATGCTGGGGTATGGACTGGTGATCACTTGAGGAATGGAGAGCAACTTGGAACTGCTGTACCTCTGTTGCTTTCTTGTTCCAAGCAATTGCTGAGGTCTGGAGCAGGGTAGTTTCAGAGTACACTCCAATCTTGTTAATTCATTTTGTGAAAATGACTTGGATTGCCATCGTATCCCTTCAAATGCAGGAAAAGAAGGTGTTCATCTCTTAATATTTTTGAAGTGGAGGAAACACTAAAAGAATGTTGAGCCTCAGTTGTGTTAAAGGATACCTGCTTTAATATGATTGGTCTGGTTGTTCTACTTTATAAGTGTGAAATGTCTTCTAGATAAATGTATGTTAGTAGTAATTATTACCTTAAACTGCAGGATTTTCAGGTGTAGTTGAAGGCAGTCAGTTGACCTCAGAACGGGTGAGGCTATATATGGGGTGAGGCTATATATGGGGTGAGGCTATATATGGGGTGAGGCTATATATGGGGTGAGGCTATATATGGGGTGAGGCTATATATGGGGTGAAGTTGTGTGTTAAAATCTTAAAGTGTTATCCTCAGGTTAGACACTACTATGAATTAAGCAGCTGATGTCAGCATTGGAAGGTGAATACTTGTGGTGGGGCTTAAAAATTTGATGCTTATGAACAAAGTAAAGTTATTTCCTCCCTCTTTTATAATATTGCAGGTGCATTTTAATCGTGATGGATCCCTGATAGTGTCAAGTAGCTATGATGGACTCTGGTAAGTGGTTGTTTCTTGTCTGCTGTAGTGTTCAAATCTATTGCACTTTGAAAAAAGATTAATGATATTAGTAATAAAGCTTATAGTGGTAGTAATGAGTCCCATGTGTTTTTTTTATAGTCGAATCTGGGATACAGCATCGGGACAGTGCTTGAAAACACTCATTGGTAAGTAGGAAGGCTTCTTGTTTGTGCTTCATTCTTTGCTTTTCAGCTGTGATACAGATATGTTGCATCATCACAGTGAGCAGTGACTTCCTTAACCTCTATTTTTCTTTCTTCATACCGTTCCATTAGTGCACTGTTGTCTTTGTAGCTGTGACAGTTGATAGGAACTATCACATGTATGGGAACTTGCTTAACCTTGCCGTGTTCTGTAGTCCAGATGCTGGATGAAAGACTTCCAAAGTTTTCCACCGTTCAGCTATGTAATGATTGCTGTGCAGCAGCTCAGAACTGTAGCAACAAAGCTGTTCGTGCTGTTGGATATGATGGAAACAGTCTGTGACTGAACAAGCTGCCTGCTTTTATTGCTGATGACTGTTGGCATAAGGCATCTTGTGAGCAAAGCTAATAAAAAGAAACCACCTATAAGGTTTATGTTCCCAGGCTTTCATATTCTTATAAAGCGTTATATAGACAAGTTGACATGGCACTGCAGATCAGTGATACGTATATACTCTACGTTTTAAAAACCGTTTTATTACAGATATGTTCTTGCTCTGACAAGTGCTGATGGAAGGAAAGAAAGTTCAGTTACAAAGGGTTATTTAAAATGCTTGTGAGCAAAACATTTAATATCCTTTTACTGGAATACTGAAAACAGTCACTTTCTTGCACCTGTATTGCTTGAATTACCAAAGGATAACGGAACTTAAAGCTTTTAACAACAGATTACTGTCAAAAGAAATTCTCTGCCAATGGGACAACAATACTGTTTAACAATCACTTTAATAGCTACTGTTTAATAATCACTTTATTTTCACTTCAGATGACGATAACCCTCCTGTGTCTTTTGTGAAGTTCTCCCCGAATGGCAAATACATTCTAGCTGCAACTTTGGACAAGTAGGTATTTAAAAAATAAAAATCTGCTGTCTTTGAAGTATTAATGAAGATCAGATAGAACTTTAGTTTGCTACTCATTACCTGTCGTGATAATGACCCTGCACAAGTGCATACATAATGCCATATTATATCCAAATTAAATCCAGTAGCTTACTTATTCTCTTACTCTGATCTAGCTTATGTTTGAGCTGTCTTGAGAGGGCTTCAATCCTTTGTTTACTTGCCTGAAACATCCCAGTGCAAGACTTGAAAGTTGAAAAGCTGGAGGCAGTGATTGTATTGGGGAGAGGGACAGTTTGTGGGGCCATCCCTATTTCCAGGTGGGTTTCTCAGCCTTTGAAAGAATGCAGCCTTTTTATGGGGGAGAATATGGATGGCATGTTGGTAGAAACTGATAGTTTGGGGTTTAACTAAAGCTGCATTCCAAAGCCAGGCTAAAGTGCCCCTTGTAAACTTTAAGAACTCAGGTATGGAGAAACTGTCTGCTACTAGGAGGTTGGTGACAAAAACACAAGAACTAAATCTTTGATTTTCTGTTGTTTTCTAGCACTCTTAAGCTTTGGGACTACAGCAAAGGAAAGGTAAAAACTTGTCTTGCTATGTACACTTAACTGAATTCATAGGAGAATCTGGGCTTTATATGTGCTTATAAACCTTGCTTTACATTTAGTGAGTATTACAGCAAAAAAAGCATTAGAAACCCTTTATTGGGTTTTTTCAAAGATACCTTTGGGGGGGGGGAAGAAAAAAGGCTCAGGCTTCTGCATAGCCCCAAAACACTGAATGCAGCTGTGTTTCTGTCAGCATTAAATTTCTCGCTGTTTTTCTTTGGGGGAAGTGACAAATTGAGGGCTTTCTTATTTTCCTCCTTTCCTCAAAATTAGGTAGTGTAGGGCAGAGATGCCCTCTGCATCCTCTAGATAAGCTGCCAGGGTGCCAGGGTGGGAAGCCTGGGCAGATATATTTAATTTGCTGTGACAAGAGAGTTTGTCCGTGGCTGTGAGAAAGCCACTTCTCAACTGTGCCTGTGCCTTGTGGCTCCTCTCTTTCAGTGCCTGAAGACGTACACAGGACACAAAAATGAGAAGTACTGCATATTTGCCAATTTCTCTGTTACCGGTGGAAAGGTTAGTGTTTATTTGGGCTGCTTTTTACTGATGTGCAGTCCTTACTGCTTTTCTCCATGGGATGGGTAAGGCTGATACGATGCCAAACTTCATTCTGCTGTCTGAAGGTAGCATGGTGTGCTCTGGTTGAGGTGGTGGGACACATCAGCAGAGGTTGAACTCTCATGTAGTGCCACCTCAGCATCTTTCACTCCTTTAGTTTTCCTCCTCAGAAAAGGTTGAACAAAACTTTCTGCTGCCTGTATGCTCTGAATACGCTGAGAGACAGTGAACTGCATCCAACACTCATGTGGTGTTGGACCTTCCTTCTAATGTAGTGACAGTGGAGTGTTTGGCAAGCAGTAGCAGTTGGATATAGATGAAGAGAGATTAAAATGACTTTCCTCTGTCCCTCCAGTGGATTGTATCCGGTTCAGAAGACAACCTGGTTTACATCTGGAACCTTCAGACAAAAGAGATTGTACAGAAATTACAAGGGCACACAGGTAGGAAAGAGTATTCTGTCTTTATTGATAGAATATCCTTCACGTCAGCTTGTAATGAGGGCTTAGCATTGGCATTTTCTTGTTTCCACTGTCAGACCTACTAAATCTTGCCTGGCTGAGGCTTGATTGAACCCTAAATGTTCACTCCTTTTTACGAAGTCTTTTATGTCATTGCAGATGTTAATTCTTTCAATGTAAGAACTTTGAAATCAGCATGCAATAGAGACTTTCTTGAGTTCAGAATTGGTTAAGATATTTAAATGACTCAGAATATGAATGACTTGGGGTTGCTTACAGACACCTTCAAATCCGCAGCTCTTGGAAGGATAAGAGCTGATGTGGTCCTGTTGTTTGTGAGCGTGTTCGTGTATGGCTGTATCTTGAAGGCAGACTTGAGTCTATATTGAGATGTCACCTGCTTGGGACTTCAGTCTCAGTCCCATAGGAGCATTCCCTCTGCAGGAACCAGAAGGAATTGTGATGCAAAATTTAGTCACGCTAATTTCCTTAGCAGGACCATTGGTTTAGACTGCAAGTGGAGGCAGTGGCAGCAAGCTTTTGTTTTTTAGACTTAGAGCACGTTGCTGAAGACTAAGTGCTATCTAAATATTGAGTAAAACACATTCCAGCTACTGCTTTCAAGCTGAGGAGCTCATGTAAGGGATGCTTTTTTGCTAGCAAGTAACTTCGAATCCCATGAACAGAGTGAATGTTGAATAATGTGTTTTCAATTCTGCCATAAGGTCATAGTAACTTGGCTATGCTGTTTTAAGGTGTAGCAGCAGTACAGATTTGTTTTCTGAAATGTGTGCTACGAACCTGATCTCATTGCTGTAAATAATGTTTGTGTGTCTTCTTCTTCTTGCTTAGATGTTGTAATCTCAACAGCTTGCCACCCAACAGAAAACATCATTGCATCAGCAGCACTAGAAAACGACAAAACAATTAAACTGTGGAAGAGTGACTGTTAAACGTTCCAGTATCACTTCAGAGACTGTCAGGAGAAAAAATGTTTTTAAAAAAAAATATGACAAAAAAAACCACATGAGAATAATAAATCCAGTTTGGCAGGAAACCTGAAGAATATTTGATAAAGTGGTTTCTGTTAGTCTTGGCCCAAAGAAAACGTCTTAGCTCTTTGCTAGAACCGGGCAGCATGGTGGGGAGAAAAAAAAAAAACCAATAAGATGCAGTGTCTCCTTTCCTTGCCTAATCTTTTGGCAGACAAATGGATCGTCCTGACATCGCGTTACGAGTGTCAGCCTGGTGTCGGACACCCCAAAGATACTGTACTTTATGGTGGCATTACTTCTGGGCGCTGCTGCTGCTTAAGGAAGGAGCTGCCAGCCTGCTTTGTGACAGTAAGTTGAGTCATGAGCCTAGAGATGCGTGGATTTCTTTCTAAATGTCTAATTTTTTTTTATTTTTTTCAGAATGTAGGTTCTAGTCTCTTGGAAGTTTCTGTATTGTTTTAAATAGGAGTACTGCATCTTTAAGGGTGCTTCATTTTAAACACTCAGCTCAAACTTTGTGACCAAATAAAACCATGCAGTTCCAGACTTCCCCCCTTCCTGCCCCTGACTTGACTCCTGTGGTGAAATCTCTTACCTTCTGTATAGTTGCTTACCTCTTGTTACGTGTGTTTAATAGATGCTGTTCTAGAGCAAAGTTACATTTCTTCTGTTAACCATTAAAATGAATTCTGCTTGTAGTTGTTCTCAGCATATTTTATTTTATTTTTCTTCTGGAGAAAAGGAAGCTCACACAACACTGTAAAGTTATTTCAATGTAAAAAGGAAAAAAAAAAAAACAACAACCAGACTTTTGTATTTTGAAAATCCATCGTATGAAGCTGTACTGATAATGGCATGACTCTGTATTCTATTTCAGCGTTGGTATTTCTTTCCTCCTTTGTCATAGCCACGTAGTGTTCACACATCCAAACAAATGCCATATGCCATAATAAAAAGGTGGGATTTTCTGTGTACGCCTGTTGGTAACTGTAGTACTGTGCAGTGTTTGTGTCCTCATAGAGTCATAGAATGGGTTGGAATGGACCTCAGGGATGATCGAGCTCCAACCCCACTGCTGCAGGCAGGGCTGATATGTGTCCTTAGCAGCCTCCCTTAAAACCAGGCTTAAAAGGGAGTATTTCTATAGGAACTCTGCTGACTTGAAGAGGGGAGAGGAGGGGAACCAGATGTGCTTACATCTGTGAAGAAAGAGGAGCGTTTAGGAGAATAAGGAGTGAGCTGAAGGTGTCCTTTGCCGAGGCAGCATTAGTACAAGCTCACAGAGAGCTGGAGCTACGGGAAGTCCTGCTGCCCTCCGTGCAGCACGTGCAAGGCAGGCTGAATGATGGTGCAGGATTTTGCTTTCGCTGCTTGCAGATTGTTAACAAACAAGCTGAGCTTTCTCTAAGGGGCTCTGCCATAAGGTGGATAATTGCTTGTTTGTTTTGCTGCCAACCTCTTGCGTGATAATAACTGAAAATTACAGCACAAACCTCTCCTGCATGGATCCACCGTGGCATTGACTGAAATAATCCAAGTGACTTCACGAAGCAGTTCAGTCCCCCCCATCTGGGGAGGCTCCTGAAGTGCAGGACGTGGCCGTGCTTTGCCAGCAGGGAGAAGCTGCTGTGTTGCACCTGTGAGCATTCCTCTGTTGATTCAGTAGTGCTGTGCGTTGCAGTACCTCTGTTACCCGCTGTCGGTGCGGGGCAGAGCAATGTTGTAGTATAGAAGAAGGAAGAAAACGCTTTCGTTTAAGGCTTCCCCGAGAGATGGGGGAAAACAGTGTGAAAAAACATGGTTAGATGCCACGAAGTAGGTGGCAGTGCCTTAACCGTATGCGTGTTGTATAGGCCACTAGGGCCTCTTCCATCCTTATCAAGGGGAGTGCTAACCTTCTCTCCTTTCATACAACACGTTGCCATTTTCCCTTATGGCTGTATTTAAACCTTCAAAGAGCGCTTTCTTTTCAAGACAGGGTGAGTAAAACTTCCTGCCCCTTTCTTCGCTCTGTAAAAACCCTTATTTATTCCCTGTAAAAATTAAGCTCTCACAAGTGTTTTAAACGCTGTAGACTCCGTTAAAGTGGTCCAAACGCGCTCTGTTTACGGCACAGTTAATGTATTCATCGCCGCCATCCAATCAGAGCGCAGACGCTGGAGCCTTTTC
Source organism: Gallus gallus (assembly GCF_016699485.2). Lineage (NCBI taxonomy): Eukaryota > Metazoa > Chordata > Aves > Galliformes > Phasianidae > Gallus > Gallus gallus. The sequence continues at coordinate 7,816,922 of NC_052548.1, forward strand.
GACGGCCGCTCGCTCTGACCGGCGGGGGGCGCCTCTGCTCCGCCTCGCTAATGGCGGCACGGCGACAGAGCGGCTCCGGGTGTCGCGGGTTCGATTCCCGTCTCGGCTGCCCTGCGGGGAGCAGCAGACCGGAGCAGCGCGAGCATGAGATCGATTTCGGGGAGGGGAAAAAAAAGGCGATATTTTTGGGATGCAGAGCATGGGGTTGTGCGCAGGAAGGGGGCTGCTCAGCGGGAAGTTCTGCCTTTGCTGGGGATGAGCTCTAAAGCAGGATTTGCTTGGCTAACCCATCTAATCTGCGCAGGGCTGAGCCGTCTTTCTGGGTATCGCAGAGGTTTAAGTGAGAACGTGAATGTAGTGGGGGATTTGCTAATCAAATCTTTCTCAGTCGGGGCAGGATGGCAGTTTCCTAACCCGTTTCTGGTGAACCCAGGCTGACAAATCTCTGAATCGCATTGGAAAGCTAATGACAAGTTAAAAGAAATGTATGCTGTTTCCAGGGTGGTTTGTGTTCATTTATTAGATTTCCTTTCTCTTTCCCCCCCACCTTTTAAAGGTCTTTGCCTCCCACATTCAAAGCAAGCAAACAAAAATCCTGGCTCAGCCCAGCCTCAGCATCACCAGCAGTCATACCACCACCACCATGCCGGGGGACCAGGCACAAAGGTGGCTCCATGGTGCTCTTTCCACCATTGCAACGGAATGCGTATCTCCCTGCATGCTGCACAGCCATGAGCTGCCCCGATGGCTTTTTTGGGGTCTCCATCTCAGCGCCCTGCAGGGATGGGCCACCTGGTGCTGCTACGGAGCAGTGGCTTTGCTGGCTGAGGCTGCAGAGCCAGGTGCTGCGCCCAAAGGTGTGCGTGGTCTCCAGCTTCTGCATCGCTTCTGCATTGCTTCGGCATCACTTCATCAGAGCCCAGGCTGCTTCTCCCCTGCCAGACACCAATGAGTTTATTAAGGGATTAAAAGTTAGCCTCCCCTCCTTATTGAATGCTCTGATTTATGCATGCGTTTAAATCAATCCCATTTCCTGCATTTTATCCCTTCTCCCCCAGGCTTTCAGGCTCTGCTGGGTGAGACATGCTATAATCACATTGTTTTGAAGCAAGCGAGGCACCGTGGGTGGTTTAAGTGATTTGAATAAACGAGCTGCATCACTTAGGCACCTCTCCCAGGTGCTAATTACTACCCCTGCGCTGTAGGTGTCCACGCTTGGACAAGTTTGTGCTGCCTCCCAGTGAAATATTAATGAGTACGCTGGCTAACGAAGATGCTGGGATGGAGATGGGTCTGTCTGCCTGGGGGCTTTGGCTGGCAGCAGGGATGCCCACTGGGCTGGGGTCTCATATCAGCCCTAGGCTGCCCTGGGTGGGTGACTTCCAGGTGCTGGGAGGTGGTTGCTGGATGCACCGCATAAGCAGCTTATTTTGTCATTTTAATTTTTTAATCCCATGCATTCAGTTGCGCGCTCTTATTAGTAAGCATTAGCTCTCCAAGTCCCATTAGCTCCACTCAGAGCTCTGGCTTTGCTCGTGGGGACGCTGCTGGGGGAGCCAATGGGGGCCTGGGGATGGATCCCGTGGCTGGTGATGTCTGTGGGGTCCTACGTGGCTGCAAGGTGGATCCTGGCCCTGCAGAACCCACAGGGCTCTGTGCATTGCTGCACTCATGGCCTCGACCCTCACCTCGAGCAGCCCCAGCGGGGCTCCCCTGGGCTTATCCCCATTTGGCACCTCACTGCTTTAAGAGATAGATGCATAAAATATATCCAAACCCACCTCGCCTTCCATCAGGTCTTCCCTTTAACCCCACAGCCATCCCCGTGGCTGTGCTTTGTCAGAGAATCCCAAGCTTTGGATTTAAAATGAGTTGACTGCTTCTTTTTAATAATAATATTCCTCCCCTTTAAATAGAATATGCCACAGAGCCAGTGGGTCTGTTTGTGAGGAAGAGACAGCTCAGAGAGGAGAAAGAGGGAAAAAAAAGTAAAAACACACATCTCCCCAAACCCCTTCTGCCTAATCCAACTGAATTAGAGGATTTTGAAGTGGATTTAAAACTAAATCTTGATTAGGGAGAATTTCTCTCCAAGAGCTGCTGCACAGTAGTATTAATGGGAAGCGATCGTGGACAGAGGAAATAGGACAGAAATAACCGAGGGTAGCACAGACGTCTGTGCACAAACTGAAAGAATCAGAGAATTTCTCGGGAGGAAAAGGGAGAAATTAAGCGTCGACATAACAGGACTCGGTGCCACGGGGCTGGAGGAGCGGGGAGCAGCCGGACCTGCAGATCTGCCTTTATTCGGCGCAGGGCTTGCAGGTGGGAAGCCAGCGGTGTGTGGAAGCCAGGAGGACAGGCAGCCCGTGCCCCCATGCTCTCAGGACACATGCCTGGAGGTGCCCATGGGATCCTCTCTCTGATGACTGTGGTGTTTGTCCTCCCAGAGGGTAAGTACCGATGGGCGCAGAGTGCTCTTCGCGGTCTTTCGCGTCCACCTCAAACCCTGGTTGCTAACGTGTGATTTATTCCCAGGGTGCAGATGTAGCTGCATGTTGTCGTGTTGGTGGTTTTAGGAAGGGAGCCAAAGTCACTGCGTTCTGTATAAAACGAGGGCAGGGGGGTGAGGAGCACAGGCCAGCAGTTGGGATCCCAGCAGCTTCCCCTCCCCGCTGAACCTCTTGCCATGCCCAGGGAGGCTCACAGAGCACCTGAAAATGCTTTGGGAGCAAACGAGCAAGGGCTGGGGAAGGGCTGTGAGGCATCACTCCAAGGCAGGGGGAAGGCAGTGGAAAGAGGAAGCCTGCAGTGTGATTTCTGCTATTAACAAACACAGGAGTCAGGTACTGCGTTTGCCTTAAAATCTATGGATGATGGAAATTAATCTCCTTAATTTTTATTTGTATTTTTTTAAGAAATGTGAGAAATGGCTCAATTTCCATTCTGATTTAGGGGAACCCATTCTCAGGCACACTCAGCAGGGCTGAGCTGCCCTATGCAGAGCTCCATGGGGACAAACTGCTGAGGCATCTGCTCTCAGTTTCTCTTTCCTGATTCTGGGCTATTTTCCCTCCCTGATGGACTCTGCGACAAAAGCAGGGAGGAAACCAAACGGTGCAGATGAAGTGAACCTTCCAGCATGATTGACTCAGGCACCGGCACTGCTTGAACCAGAGAATTTTGGAGAAACAGGCAAAAGCTGTTACTGAGAGCAGCTGAGCTCGATGGTATCTGGTTTGGAGGTTCTACTTATTCTTTCCAAGCCCTGCTTCAAAGCTCCCTTGTTCCCACTGTTGGATCTCAGATCAAATTTATTGCTAATCTTTGATTTCTTACTGACCTCTAGCGGGAGTTGGTTTCGTGTTTTTGTGCCCAACGGGTAAACAAGTGACGGGCAGATTTAGTCTCTGACTCAGTGCTTAATGCAACCTGGCAAGGCAGAGAATGCTGCAAATGCTTCGTTAGAGAGCAGCTAGGAAGGAGCCCAAGTGTTTTCCCCTGGAAAAATCCAGCTGTGTTTCATATGCTCTTGTTCAGTGTCTGGGCTCCAGTGCTACGGCTGCAACATCATCGTTGGCACCAAGTACGTGGACACGGGGTGCTCGAACCCAGAGGTGATCACCTGCTCACACTCCCACCAGGGCTTCAAACACCGGTTCTGCATTAAGACTGAAAGTGGTGAGTCTGCCTTATGGCAGGGCCGTCATGGCGGGGGGGAAGCTGATCAAACCAGTCCAAAGCAAACCCCCCAAAGCTCACAGCCTCCATCCCTGATGTTCTGCCATCTGCTTGCCTTGCAGTGGTCCTGGGCATCCTGCTGACCAGCGGCTGTGCCACCTCCCGTCACTGCCAGCAGCAGGAGCTGCCGGGGGTCCGCATCCACTGCTGTGACACCGATCTCTGCAATGGCTCTCCCCAGCCTCCCCCCAGCCTCGCTGGTGGCTGCCTCCTGCTGCCCAGCCTCCTGGCAGCCCTGCTGCTCTCCTGAGCTCCCCAAGGCTGGGGAGTGATGTGTGGCCCTCAGGGGGAACAGGAGAGGGGATGAACCCATCCCTGCTTGCCCCTCTCCTCAATAAAAGCCACCAAATGCTTTCCCCTGGAGAGATCTCAGTGATATCCACGGGGGGTGGCTGGGGCTGTGTTTGGCTGTGGGGCTCTGTATTGATACATGGAGCTGTGGGGGGTCCAGAGGAGTGCTCAGAGGGCTGCAGGACCTCAGAAGCTGACATCTGGGACAGGCTGCTGGGAAGCCGTGGGTTCCCCATCCTTGGAAGTGCTCAAGGCTGGAAGGCTTAGAACCAAAAGGTCCATAAGGCTCCTTCCAACCCCAGCCACTCTGAGAGCACCACCGACCAACCCCAGGTGTAGGCCGCAGAGGCCCCGCGGCCTGGCCCGGCTCCGCCACCAGGGGGCACCCGCAGTCCAGCAGCCGCCAGCGCGGCGCTGCCCCGGGGCTGCGTTCTACGCAAGGCCGGGGATGCGGCCGGAGGGTGCGGGATGGAGAGAAGGCCGACGAGAAAGGGACAGCGGGGGCCGGGAGCGGGGTGTTTGGTGAAACGAAAGCTTTTCAGCTGCTATCCCCGGGGAACAGCCCTAACGGGAGCTCCGACGAAGAGCTCCTCGCATATGGAGCAGAACTGAAGTGGCTCTTTCAAGGTCGCTGCGGGGGTTTGTGGTCGAGGCAGGAATTAAACGCGAGTGTCTCAAGATGCAGCCTTGTGCTTTTATCACCAGGGAAACAACACAAAGCTCGCTGCTGAGGACTCGATGAAGTATTTTTATTCTAAACTTTTATTTTTTTTTCCTTTAGATTAAAAAAAAAAAAAGACATTTCAAAAGATCTTTTCCTTGCAGAACATCAGCTTCTGGTGACATTTTGCAGAAAACAAGTCTAAACTCTACTAAAATTGTTGTCTGAGGCACCCTCGCAGCAGAATCACCTTGGGGCTGGAATGAGACACTTTTAGATCCTGAAGATTAAAAAAAATATATGGAATCAGAAAACAAATCCTGAGAAGAACAGCAACAAGAACCAATTCCCCCTCTTTCCTCTTACAATATTCCTTCTGATTTTGGTGGGGAGCACAAAGCCCTTCCTTGGCACCTGAAGTTATTCTTACTACTGGTTTGTTATCTGCCTGGGTGAATGCTGTGCTGAGCTCTTGTAGCAAAACCCGAGTGTTCTCCAGTGGCACTGATAGTGGTTCCAATCTGAGGAGGGGGGGACAGGGCTGGTGGATGGGGGTCCTGCTGCTGCTGTCCCCTCTGTGTGTCCCCTGCCACCCGGCCGCTTCCAAATGCGCTGCTTTGGCCCTGCTCTGCCCCCCTTGCCTGGTCTGAGTCATCCATCTTGCTCTGTGTAAGAGGCCTGTTGCAATTAAGTAGGCTGAAGTGCTCCTGAACTCTTTAACCTTTGCCCTGGGATTGCTCCTTTTGCCCCAGGGCTGCGGATCAGCTCCATTGCACTCTCCAAACAGCGCCTACTACTTAGCTGACATTTCTTTCTCCTGCTGGATCCTATTAGCACCCTGAGGTTGAAAATGCTACTTTGGAGTGTTGTAAGGAATGTGATTTATACTGGAAAGTAGCGGCAATCTATCTTTCCCTATACACACACTACCCATGAGGCTGGAGAGCTAAATCCACATCGCCTGAACAAACAGCAAGCAGACTAATTGTGGAGGAGGCTTTGGACACCTCGCGGGAAGGGCAGGCGTGAGGCTGGGGGAAATGGGCTTGGGGCAGGCAGGGAAATGCTGCTGGTGGGATCCCACCCCTGTCCCATGCAGGCTGGCCATGCGAACGGCTGCTTTCCAGGTTGTTCTGCAGGCAGGGCTTGGAGCTGGGCTGTTCACAAGAGCAGTGGTCACAGGTTATGTCCTGCACTTCTTTATCCTTTTCCCTGCCTATTGAACTCGTGTCCGGGGAAGATCAGAGCTGAGATTTTGCACCGGTTTGCCTGCATGCAAGTGCGTATCCACAGCGTGCATGGGAGCCAGATGAAAATAGGAATTGAACGGTGCCTGAAGGAGGGCTGATGAGCCTTTATCAGATATGACACACTAACTACTGAGGCTCCTTGCTGGAATACCGGGTTAAAACCTCTGCAGTGTCAAATTTCATCCTCCTAAGTAAAGAGACGCTTTCCATAGTGTTTGTGTGAATCTTCTGGATAAGCCCCGGAGACTGAAGCCGTCTCGGCTTCATGTGGGCATTAAAAATCCCACCCACGTGTTTAAAAAAAGCCCCAAACCCAGAAACGCAAAAGCTGACATTTACTCTAAAATGTCTTCTTCCTGCATGGCTGCATGGCATCCCGTGTGATCCGCGCCTCGCTGGAGCCGGCGGCGTGCGAGCAGGGCTGCGGGCATCCCCTGGGCTGCCACTGAGGGGCCCAGAAGTGTGAGCACAAACAGACACATGGACACAGATACTAGCACAGTGCTTTCCGGGAGAAAAACCAACAACAACAACAACAACAAAAAAAAACCCCTAAGCAGCCTCTCCGTCAAAAGCCCTTTTATAAAAGCCTCAGTAGCTAAAGAATTGCCATTGTTTCAGTCTCCAGTGAGTGCTAGTCTTAAAATATTTCCAGCTCAGAGCAGGCTTTGACATTCTGCCCAGACCCAGGAGAGGGAACAAACATGAGTTCAGAAATGTTTCTGCAGCGTGCGGATCCTTCTTTTTGGAGAACCCCACTCAGCATCTCATGTCCTGCGGCGGCATCCCCTCCAGGCAGGAGAAACACCCCAAAAGCAGGGAGGTAGGGGCTTCTCAGGACCCCTAATGAGGCAAGGAGAGCTGGATTTCACACCGAGGCACCAGGGTTTGCTTTTCGTGCTGATTACTTGGCTTTTCCCTTGCAAACAGCAAAACCGTATTTTTATCCAGCAGTACAGTGCTCCGGGCTGTTCTTCGTGCTCCAGTGCTGCTGGTTCTCACTGCTGGGGCTCTGGGCAGCTTTTTCTCTATGGTCACCAGTGGCCCTGGGTGTGCCACAGTGCCCATTTGGAGGAGGAAGCTCTCAGTGGCTACAGAAGGGCAGCTGAGGGTTGGAATGTGGCACATGCCCACCTCATCAGGGCTCCTTGTTGGGGAGGTGCAGCAAGCTCCTCAGCCCGTAGTCCCAGTGTCTCACATTTTCCCTTTCCATGCTGTGAAATAAGGAGGACAAGAGCCCAGACATATATTATTGGCTTGGCTACCCTTCTGCAAACCAAGGTCTTCCCCGCCTACTTACAAAGCAAGTTTTGGCAGAAAGGTGCAGAAGACATTTGGAGGTCTGTAGGAAACCAGGAACAAGCTGTCTGCCCCAGCAACATGCACAGAAAGAAAACACAATCAGGCAGGATCCTTCCCCAGCACTGAAAGAACAGCCAGCAGCCATCCAAGCCCAGGCAGGAGCAGCATGGGACCATGCACGGTGCTGATGCTGCATGCTGCGGTGAGCTGCTTCTTGTTTGGGCTGAGAGCACTCAGCATGCTGGTGAAGGGCAGTGTTTACCCAGGAACAATGTGGGGTTAAAATTTAATAAGCCCTTGTGCAACTCTTTATAGAGCGGCAGTGAGGACAAATAAACATCTCTTAAAATACAGTCAGTACTCAGGCTCGCTGTTTAATTCATTCTCCGGAAATGCATGTTGTTTATAGCCACTCATTTCAGGAGCTAGGAACAGCAGGGGGTTGATCCACTCCAAATTTCAGGCAAAATAATGCAATCCTCGCTCTACCCTTGCTTGTTCCTAGGAGAGAACACAAGGTCAAGCCTTCAGCTAGTGCAAAGTTTGCTCTGAACCAAATAGCTCTTTATTTGAAAAAGTTTATTTTCTGCTTTCTCTCTCCCCCTGCTATGCTCATGAGTCCATGCCTCTGGAGGATACAGGTTTCCTTTGGAGAGAGAAAGGCTTCTGGAGGGAATTGAAGGTGGGTGGCCAAAACTAGAGGCTCCCCATGCTGAAGGTTAGGCAACCACTCTCTTATCTGCTCCCCTTCCATGCAGCAACAAACAGGGGAGCAGCCTGGTGTGCTGAATCTCCCTCCTCCTGGGGCTGCCCAGCCCACCCCGGGATGCTGCACTGCAGAGAAATCCCCCGTGCTGGGAGCTGGGTCAGTCCCATCCTGCTCACAGAGCTGAGTGGGAGCAATGCCAGCGCTATCGACACACAGCCACAAATTGGGTCATGTCACCCCTTCCCTCCCAGCACAGAGCTCTGCTCCTGCAAAGACAAACAGGGAGAGCATTGCTCAGGGCAATGCATGGGGCAAAATGCTGGCCCAGGAGCTGCAAACGTGCCCAAAGCCTCGAAGAAGTGCTCTGCTCCTCTAGGAAGAGAGCCAAAGCTGCACTCTGCCAAGGGCCCGGCATCAGGGGGTTGGGTGGAGGCAGAAGGGGAGACCCTTGTTCATTTTAATAACCTCATGGACCACGGAGCCAGCTCTGCCGGCCTGACCTACATAGGCAGACCAGAGCTCTCTGAGCACAATTGATCCATTGGCAGCGGACAAAGATGGGGTGGGGGGACGTGCCTGGTGCCAGCAGGGAGCTGTGCCTGCCTGCAGTGATTGGGCATCCCGCATCCCTCATCCTGCATCCCATGTCCCGCATCCTGCCGCCCCAGCACCCTGCCCCTGCCACCCCACGCAGAGCACCCCCAGCCACATCTTTTGGGACGTTCTCCTGTGAAAAGCTTTCCTTTTTTTTTTTTGGAGCTGACTTCTGGTAGCAAAAGTTATTCATTTGTACGTGCCCCTGGGACATCTCTACATAATGCACACAAGGATTTGGCTGCCAATGAGTCAACAGGAGCGCTCTTTGGTTCTGAAGCTAGATTCACATTTCCTTGCGGAGCCTGCTAATGGATTGTCCTTCCTGCCCAGTTATCTCACGTATCCAACACACCCCCAAAGACCTTCCTTCACCTCTGTTGTTTGAGTGCCTTACACCCTCGGGCCATTCCTGCTGACCTCAGAGCTTCTGCTGCAGGGGATGGACGCGCGTCTCTGCCACAGTCTGCTCCTTGGTGAAGGTGCTGAGATGGGTGGCAGGAATATCATGGATGGGGACCTTTGTGAAGTGGGAAAGGGGAGAAACTACAGAACTCCGTGGTTCCTTTCCCCCAAATCCCCTGGGCAACAGGCTGTGGTCTCCCATTTTGGAACAGAAGTCACGTTCCTCCTTTTGGGTAATACCTTCTCTATTAGACCCATATCAGTGCTACCTACGTGGAGCAGCAGACCTTATCTCTGACAATAATTACAGAACGTATGAAACATAGAAAACCCAACCGTGGTGCAGAATCAGTTAAAATAAGGCTGGTTAAAGGTGGGCAGAATCTGGCATCGCCTCTTCCCGGCGGCTGCGGGCGGTGCGTCTGCGTCGCTCTGTTCCCAGGAAAGCGCCGTGCCAAGTTTCAGTTCTCCACGGCACAAATGAATCACAGCAAATTGCTCACGGAGCCTCTGCAGCCGGCAAACACCGACAGCTTAGGTATAAAGGGAAAGCACAGCCGGCCCCACTCCTGCCCACTGAGTACAAGGCTGCTAATTAGTAAATAAGGGATAATCCGATCAATTAAGTGCTCAGCCTGGAGGCTGGATAGGAGGGCTGAGCTCTGCCAGGGAGGAGGTGGGGAAGGAATGGGAGGCTGTGCAAGGGGGAGGGGCAGGTTGGGATGCGCAGAGCAGATTGAGGTGCATGGTGCAGGTTGGGGTGCACAAGGACAGGTGGGGGCTGCCCTGGGTCTCTGCAATGGGCTCTTCCATGGAGGTGCAGCTCTTGCACGAGGTGGAAAGGAGAAATGCAGAGGTAAGGAGGGACAGAGGTAGCATGGGCTCTGGTTCTGGGGCATCTCCATTGCACATGGAGAGCTGTAGGAGCTGCTGCCCATTTCCAGGCTTGCACATTCAGTCTCAGGAGAGCAGCAAAAGGAAACGGAATTCCCTCTCCCTGGTGCAAGTTGGGCTCCCCTGGGCTGTGCAGCTCCTGGGACTCAGCCGCAGGGACCCCACTCCTCTGCTGTCCCTGTGCCGCTGCCCACAGCCCCCACTTCCATCAGCATCCCTTGCTGCTTCCCCACAGCCATCCCCGGTGCTGTTAAACCTCCACAAGCCCCAGTTTCGATTACATGTTTTTAAAAAGTCATTAAAGAGAATTCCCCATGAAATTATTTTTATTCCCTACCACTCCTCCCCACCCCCTTCGTCTATTTCCAAACTAATGAGATTAATTGAAAGCTGCAAACGTTTTCCAAGGGCCCAAGGCAAACACAGCATCAAACCACCGTAACTCTCCTCTGGCAGCACTGGATCCCCGTGCCACTCTGCTCCCTGCTCTGAGCTGCACTTTGCAGCCTCCAAAGGTGCTCCCATTTGGAAACGTTTGGTATTTTTTTATCCTCCGCCAAGGAAGGGAAGAGGAAACGTCCGAGGAATGGGAGCTGTCAGATGTAATTGTGTGAAGTCTCACTTTCAGGGAAGGGATCTCTGTGGTATGGTGCATTTCCTGGGAAGTTGGAATGGGGGAGTATTGGGAAAGTGATCCTGCTTCTCTCAGCCTCGTGGGTAGGAAAGGAAAAATGGGATCCCCCAACCCCAATCACCTGCACACCAAAGCTGGCAATGCACCTGTTGGGCTGTAATCTGCTCGCAGTGTTTGATGCTTCACATCTCAGGGCTTGGTCAATCAATAGAACGGGTCTCCTGCGCTGCGCCTCTCCCGGCCCCACGGGCTCCTCCAGGATTGATGAAAGCAAACATCCATTCCCAGGGCTGCACGCCTCCGGAAACATCACACTCCTTCAGACTGCTTTGCTGCCATGCGCTCAGGATTAATAGCAGAGAGGGAACGATGCAGATTTGTTACTTGGGGAGCAATTGCTCAGCATTGCATTACCTCTGGCGCTGCTGTAAGCAGGGAGAGGAAAAACCCTGTATTAAACCCACAGAGATCCTGAATTAGGGTGTGCTTTTGTGCGTGGATGTATGCACACGTGCTGATGAAGAAGGCAGTGATGGTTTTGGAATTGGAAAACGATATTGAACTAGTTATATGGAAAGTGCTCCAGAACCCATCTGGGGTGAATTGGGTGCAGGTCCTGCAGTGCCGGGTTTGGGGCACAAAGGAAAGAAACTTAGCACAGATCGGAGAGCCTGATGGGCACCGCAGCGTGGCAGGACTTTCAGACCTGTTACTTCAATTGCTTTCCCCAAATCCCACAGCAAGTGGTTCCTCCAGGCAGTGACAAACATCATGGGGAGCATTCCGACACAGCCACAGCACCGCAGCACCCTCACAGCACCCTGCTGCACAGCCACGGCTGCAGGACACCGTGCTGGATCCGGCCCTTCTTCCAGGCTGAAGACCTCCAGTTTATTAAAGACACATTCCTGTGCTAATAAAAGGCGTGCTGTCTGGTGGCGGGGAGGCTGCAGGATGTTATGGTTGGAATGTTCCTCGGCCCTTGTGCAATTAAAAGACCCACCAGCTGTGGATCTGCAAGGAGCTCTTTTTTTTTTCTCCCCCCGGACAGACAGAGCTGATGTTTGCTGTGATCTCTGTGATGTCACCCCCACCCCTTTGATGTGTGCAACTGGGAACCGCTGGCTCACGGCTCCGGGGGGATATCTGGCTGAGCAGTGCTCATTAGATGGCCTCTAGGAGGGCGACAAGACTAATTAAGGAAGGGAAGAGACCAACCCCCACATCCATATTCATTAGTGCATCAGGGCTCGGTGGTCACTGTGGAGATCCCAGTGCAAAAATAATAATGGGAAGAAGTCAGTTCCCTAAGATTTCAGTAATGGGACAAAAGGGTGGATCTGGATGGATCCCTTTGGGTTTGGGGTCCGGGAAGCACAGCCGGAGCCCTCCCTGCTGTCCAGGCTTCCCACCATGGCACAGCACTGAGCTGCTATTATGGGATAGGTGGAAACCAGCCCCATTGTAGCGGGGTGGGCAGCAGGAACACACTGTCCCCTGTGCTCATGGGGGCAAATACCGGTCTGGTGAACATTTACACAGGTATTTACCCCGCAAGCAGCCCAGAGCTGGATGAAGATAAGGTGAGCTCTGGGACGATGTGGAAATGCCTGTCAGCCCTACGGACCTGCAGGGCAAATTAAGCAATCGTGTTCCCAGGACACACGTAAAAATAAGTAAAAAAACAATATTAATCCATAGCAACTAAAGGCGATAGCATGGCAACAGCGGAAACGGTTGCAAAACAAAACAGCAACAAGGAGAGAGGGGGAGAGAGAAAATAAAGCCCTGCTCTGTCCTTCTGGGCATTTTTAGGCTGTAATGGGATGCTGCATGAAAGTCAATGGGGGTTAGAGCAGCAGGTGGTGCTGGTGCTGGTGCACGGGGCTTGGGCAGCACACAGGGCACGGGTGGGGAACGCCGTGCTGTTGTTTCCCATGGGCAAAACCACCCCAAAGAACCCAAAGTGGGCTAAACTGGCATGGCAACAAGGCTTACCCCTCTGCTTTGAACTCAGGTGCTGCTCTGCTGCGGGTGCGTAGGAAGAGCGTTATGGAAATAACCCTAATGGGTGTTAATTTGAAGTGGCGAGGAGAAGCGCTGCCGTTGGGGTACGTGGGCTTTGGCCCCGAGCGCTGGCACGGCGTTGGGCTTGGGATGCGGATGGAGGATGGGGAATCCAGATGGGATTGCATAAAACCGAGTTGCAGGCAGCTTGGCTTTATCAGAACCTCACTAAATGGATAGTTGTTAAAAGGAGCAGATTTTCCATGCTGCGAGAGCCAAAGCAAATACAGCGAAACGTAATTAAAAGCTTGCCTGCTAAAATAATAATTTTCTTAGGGGTTGAGAAACGTAAAGCACAATGAGAGATGGGGCCGATAAGAGAACAATGATCCTCCATTGTGCCTCCTGGAAGCGCACAGATAAAGAGCACAAATAAAGACGGGGGGTTCTGAGAGCAGAGCGTTGCGGTGAGGGGTGCTTCTGCACTTTCTCTAGGAGAGAAAGGAGCAACTTCTGCTCTCTTTGTTTGCTATGGGAGTCGGGAACGGCTCAGTCCGTACAATCATCGCAGTGTGTGCACGGTGAGGGGAGTTTTTGACTCCTGCCATCTGCAGCAAAGGCAAAAAGTTGGCAATAAATTGAAAGCAGTTTTATTTACCTTGAGCCGCTCAGCCAAGAATGCACATTATTTAGGGACTGGAATAAAAAGCCATTCACTCTAGTTCAATTGGCCATTTAGTTCAATTTGTGTGTGTTACTGCAGGTAATTACTATGGTAATAATGTACTGTAATCTGCTCTGATTTGGAACTTGTCCTGTTTCTGTATTAATAATAAGTGCCATATATGTACTAATTACCAGTTTGTTACCATGGTTATTTGCGTCGATGCCGTGTTAATGATACCCTGGAAACATAAAGCAATCACATTTTTGAATTAAATCTTTGTGGCCTCTTTAGCACTAAAAGCCCAATTCACATAAAATAATGATGAAGAAAATGAGCTCATCGTGGCTGACTCTCCAGCGAGCTGATTAGCAGCGCTGCGCAAACACCCGGCTTTACCATACTGAAAAATTAGAGCCTCCAAAACATTTTCCACGGTTGCTAAGTAACTTCCCAAAGATGACATCACTTACAGGAATACGTGGTGCCAAATCTGTCATGCACACGTATTTATAGAGCGCACAGCGGAGAGCCCTCGGCTGCTGCTGCTGTTGGTGCGAGCTGCTGGCTCAGTGCCGGAGCAGGGGGGTAAGTAAGCAATAAGCAGGCATCCATCCCCCCCCCCCCACATACACACTGCTCATTGGAAGGAGCCAGCAGGAGGTCTGTAGACATAGATATATATTTTAGGATTATTTAAAGCCGAGAGGGATTGCTGCTATCCCTCCTCTACGCTGCAGGTCCTGTGCTGTGTTGCAGCTCTGCTCCCCATCCAACTGAGCAGAGCAGTGTGCCCATCCTGTGGATAGTGGTAGGAAAAGGGGGAATGGTTTTAAACTGACACAGGGGAGGTTTAGGTTAGGTATTAAGAAGTTTTTCCCCCAGAGGGTGGTGACGCACTGAACAGGTTGCCCAAGGAGGCTGTGGATGCCCCATCCCTGCAGGCATTCAAGGCCAGGCTGGATGTGGCTCTGGGCAGCCTGGGCTGCTGGTTGGCGACCCTGCACATAGCAGGGGGTTGGAACTGGATGAGCATTGTGGTCCTTTTCAACTCAGGCCGTTCTATGATTCTACAGTCCCAGCAGTGTGCCCATCCCAGCCATCCCCTCCCTGAGCTGGTCCCCAGATCCCATCTGTCCATCCCACTCTGGTGCCACCGACGTCCCCATGCTCCGGTTTGTGCTGTGACCAACCTACTGTTCCCACGCAGCAGCACCTTGCTGGCCATGCTGGATCTCCATTATGAGTAAAAATAGTTTCTTGGCAATGAAATCCTTCCCTTTTCCCTCATCGTGTAGTAAACAATGGGTCCTTCCTCGCCTGCGTTAATGCAATCCTTTAACCAGATGGCAGAGGGATGGGGAAATGTGCACTAGTGAAGCTCTGTGTTGTCCCTGCAGGAAGCAATGAATGGAAACCTGTAGGTCCCAATCCTACAGTAAACTTGGATCCCTACTGCTATGCTTGAAGCCCCAAGTGTCCACTGGGGTCCGAATGCTGCAGTGCTCAGCATCCTGGGGCGGCTGAAGGCTGGAGCATGGCTCTCCTGTCTCCTGGCCGGGGGTGCTCAAGGGGATGGGGCAGAGCATCCTGCTGAGTCTGCTTGAACACAGTGGGTGCCCTGGGCATCTCCCCCCAAAGTCCCCCAGGAAACCTCTCTATTACTTTGCCCACCAAAGTGCTGACTCAGCGCACAGAGGAGCTGTTTGACTTCCTCCTCTTCCTGCTCCGTTCCGTGCCAAGGCACCACAGCAGGGCCGTGGCATGTGAATGGCTGCTCAGCACTCTTTATTATCTGGTCGTTATTTTTCTGCTGAAGCTTGAGATAAACAAAGCATAAATCAAGGCAGCATAGGAGCCACTCGGAGCAGGTAAAGGATGGAGAAGGTTTTAATCAGCGGAACTGGGTGCAAAAAGCCAAAAAGGGAGAGGGAGGGAGGAAAGGGGGTGAGAGACAAAGGGAGGGGGAGCAGCCCCTCTTGTTGTTGGTGGGACCAAGACAAATGCTCCCAAAGCTGCATTTTCCACATGACTCCCAACCAAAGCTCCCTGTTTGATGATTAATTGCCGGCCCCCATCCATCACTCCATCCGTTGTGCTCCCACCCCATCTCCAGCTTTGCCAGGGGGAAGCAAGCAAGTTACTTAAGAAAATGCAGTCAAATAAGTAGAGGAGGGAATAAATAAGAGATTCTTGTGGGAGCTTCTGTGTTGCTGGCAGGGTACCGCGCTCCGGAGGCTGCCGCAGAGCTGCTGACACCAGGAGCATCTCCCGAAATGGATGGACTTTGCCTCTTGCCTCATATATCTGTTTAATGACCTCTCCTCGCGGCCACTTGACGTGTGATTTATGGGATATAAATGTTACCTCTTCCACCTTGCGGGGTGGGAGCACCTCGCCCCGCTGCTTTCCTCCGGCCCTTCCTTCCGAAAACAAAGCAACAAACCTTTAAAAGGGTGTTTTTTCCTCTCTGAAAGCAAACTGCTGCTGACGCAGCGTTCAAGGCTGATGGAAAAGGAAAGCAGCAGCATCCCAGCTGATTTCCTGCAAATAATAATAATAATAATAATCATTAAAAAAAAAAACAACCAAGTCCTTACTTCTTTTACTGGCAATCTGTAGCCTCTAATTCATAAATTCATCAGGACTTTCCCAGGATGTCAGTTTTGGCAAATGAGCCCTGAGTTGCTTCATGCTAATGGAGCGGTGGGCTGCCTGACCTCAGGAAATAGAGAGGCCAAACATGAAAAAACAGAGCCGGGTTCAAGGCTGGGGCTGCGAACCCCAGATTTGAGGGTGAGGTCAGGGGAGGGTCAGGAAAGCATTGTGTGAGCGCGAGGAGAAGCGCTGGTTTCTATTTAGAGCCTTTCATGCCGCTCCGAGGGACCTCTGGCCATTGTGCACGGAGCAGCGCTGCTCCTCAAGGAGCCCTTCTGCAGAGCTCAGAGCCCCACGCACACCATGAGCCAATCCTCTCCACCTTGCTGAGCCCGGAGTGAGCCCTGCCTGGCCCTTCCCGGTGGCTAACACAGATGGATTTGCTTTGGCATGTAACGGTGATGAATGTGCCAGGTGCTATTCATTAGAAATGATTTGTTGGCGCGGGCGCAGCTCGCCTGCCCATTAGGACACATTTACTTTGCAGGTTAGTAATGATGGGTGCGCTTAATCGCTTCTGAGTATAAGAGGGCATTAAAAAGCCCTGGAAGAAAAGGGCTATCAATATTTACAGCTTCAGTTCGCTTGGGAAGGACTCCTGCCCTGACTCCCTGCTCACTGAGGTACGCTGGCACAGGCAAGGCTTTTCATTGGCTTCAGTGCTCCTGGATGTGGTGGAAACACTGATGCCCACCTCCTGAGGGGACCCATTACAGCCAGAGATGTCCATCTTGGCTCCATCCCATGGTGGATGATCGCTGGCAGAGGGATGATGATGGCCATTACAGTCCAATTCCTCCCCGCCCTCCCGAGTGAGATCCTGTTAGCAGCCCTCTGCCGATAGGCAGCCATTTACTTAAGTCCCAATTTTTCATTAAAATAGCACATATGGCCATCAAGCACTGCAAGGTCACGGGGCTGCATTGTCTCAGCTTAATATGATGCTATTAAAGCTGGGCTATAATGTCCCAGATACAGCAAGTTCAGCAGCGTAATCTCAAGCATTGAGCAAGGCTGCAATTTCCTCCTGTCCTCCTGCTATGATCTTATCAAAGTCTGAGTGATCTCCGTAGACGAAATCATGCTGGAGAGCATTAAGCATCATGAGCAGCTCTGCTTCCATGGGGCTGCGGGGAGGCCGTGCTCACAGCGTGGTTCCCCCTCCTCCTCTGGCCAGCATCACCTGGCAGTGCTCCACAATGGGCAGAGGTCACGTTTTTTTCTCTGCAAATCTGGCCTCCATTGGGTCCTGCCTTCTCTCCAGTCAGGCAGGAAAATGGGAAAGCAAATAGTGATAGGGCAGAGGGAGAGGGACTGGGAATGGGCTGGTGGCGTTAATACGCCATGCAAAGATGCACCATGTGCTGAGTCACTGGCACCGATATGAAGTGCTCTACGTGTGCCCAGATGGGATGTTTTCTTAGGAAGAAGCAAGTACGTAAATAACAGCAAGTTTGTGCACACATCAGCCCTGCCAAGAAGGAAATGTTTCTTGCGATATCTCTGTGAGAATGGCTGGGAGAGCCAACAAATGCGCTGCTCCATCCTGGCGACGGGGAAAGGGGAGGATGAGCATGGGAGAAGCAAGCAGCTGCTCTTGCTGAGCATGCATGCTGTGCTGCAGTGAGGTTTTGCCATGGTGCAGCCATGCTATGGTGCAGCTGTGCCATGATGCAGCTCTTCTATAATACAGCTTTCTGTGGTGCAAACGTACCATGGTGCAGATGTACAGTGGTGTAGTGATGATGCAGCTATGCTATGCTGCAGCTGAACCATGATGCAGCTGTGCAGTGATGCTCTTGTACCATGCTGCAGCCATGCCACGATGCAGCTGTGCCACTCAGCACAGCAAGCTGGGCAACTCAAATAGCTGTGGGGAAGGTCTTGCTTAGGAAACAGAACAACTCACCATAAAGGAAAGAGATGCAAAACCCGCGCTCCTCTGCTATTATTTCCCATTTGAGTCAAAACAGCTTAAAAGCTAATTAGTTAATTGAGCAATGGGAGCCATCTCCCTATAGCTATGTGTCAGCTCCTGTTAGCTGCTCTGCAATGCCATCTGAGCACATGGGTCCGCTCTGCAGATATCAGCTGTGTTTCCCCCCAGCAGCAGCGGTGCTCTGCGCTGCTCCATCACCGCGCCCCACCGGCGGCCGTCAGCTGCAATTGTTTTCTAGTGAAAATAGATGTTTGCTATCGATCCCTTTCCTCCAGCGGAGTCCGGGGACCTTCTCCTTAGTTACACCGATAAAACACAACTAATTAAATTTGTGCCTCGCTTTTCCGATATCGCCTTATCCTAATTGCTAATTAAGGGGACAGCGTGGAAGGGATAGGCGGTATTCCTGCAAAAAGATCTCCTCGTGGCCTAAATGATGTCTTGTGGAAGAAGCAAGGCTTTCAGCAGAGGCCAAAGCGGAGGCCTGGAGGTGCGGGGGGATCCCTGGGGCAACTCAGTGGGAGCTGCTGGGGCTCTTTGGCCGCCGTCTGCCTGGGGAACCGGAGGGAGGATGGAGGATCCCTCCAGATCCCCCACTGCCCTTCGGATGCCCATTTGCACGTTGCTTTATGCAGTGCTGCTACAGACCCAATTTGGCCGAGGAACCACATGGGTAATCTAAATCTGAAAGGACTCCAGACAGTATTGATGCCTGAGTCTCTGCACCCCGTTGGCTTCCGTTCTGCTCACAGGTTCGATTGAAGACGGTCTGCTTTGGATTATTTGCTCTCTCCCTTCCTTGAAGTGATTGAAATCTTAATAATCAAGGATAATACCGACGCCAAAGTTTTAAGCAATAAACATATAAACAGAATGAAGAGAAGCAGAATGCTCGTGTCTCTCAGCAGCGAAAATTGTTCCGTTTTATTTTGCTGTAGCAGATGTTAAGTTTCCAATAATAAAATAAAATAAAAAATCTAAGGGAGACATTTAGCAAAGTATAGCTTTACACTCCAGAGTTATCACTCCAATTTCAACCGGGACCATAAAGTTTTATGACCTATTAAATTGTCCTAAACCTCCTTTAACACGCTAGCTCTAATGCTGGAGATTAACCGTTTAGAAAAAGGAGGTTACCTTCGCCGAGATTGGGCCATTTTCCTGAGCTCTTATTCAGTCAATAACACTTCTGTGCAGCAGAGCCATGTGGGGCTGCTAATGAGCCACGTGCCCTGCAGGTGATGCAGCAGTGATGCATTTAATCCCACCAGCAGCTGCAGGACAGCGGCTCTGTTGCTTGGCCCCTTCCCCCCATCCCCTTGCCCACGCAGGAAGGATGTTCACCGTTCCTTCTCTTCCTGTATTCCTTCTGCTTGGGTGACGAATCCATCTGAGTGGTGACTGTGCCTTATTACTTTGTAGAAGGAACCCTTCACTTGAATCCGTTGGATGCTAAAGCAGAGCTGCTCCGTCCGTGACCCAGGAAAAGGTTAAAAGCAGTTTCAATTTGCACTTGCAGAGCTCTGTCTGGAGGAGGACCTTAAAACCACTCCGAACGCATCCTCACAGTGTCACAACGCCCTCCAGAAGCGCGATATTATTGTATTGATTTTTGAACAGACGCAAACACGGGTCTGGATTCACAAAACAACCTTCAGCGTGTTAAAGGGGACTGATGGGGCTTCAACCCTGGGATCATTTGGTCCCTTCTGCGGCCCCACTGCCTGTAAGCCTGGGCCGGCCACACCTGGGCACATCTGTATGGAGGGGGCTGAGCAGCGTGGGGCTCTCATGGCAATGACTTGAGTGGATTCAGTGTTTCTCCTAAACTTTCTGTTGTAGCCTCTTCCACCCTGAGCTCGGAGCCGTCCCCTTGGCCAGCATGGAATCGAGGTGAGGGATGGAGCTCAGAGAGCGATTCGGCTTCCTATGGCTGCTTCCCCTTTTGTTTCTGGGGGAGCCTTCAGTGGGAGAGGTGGGACCCAGAAGTGATATCACAGCATGGCCTGCATTCCAGGTTTGGCAACTCTCGAGGCTCTTTCCTTTCTGCTAAAACCATCAGTAGTTAAAATCTGAGCTGAGGCTTCAAATGTGTACACAATCAGTGCAACAAGCAGCATGCCAGCCTGGGGAACAAGGAGGTGATCCAGCTTCGATCCCTTCATCAGACCCCAAGGACAGGGCTCCCAGGGTCCATGTCTGCTGCAGCTTTCCTCTTCCTGATCAAAAGGATCCGCTCTGCAGGCTGTGATGCCTCCAACATCAGCAGAGATGCGCTCGGAGCGGCCGCAGAGCACAGCACGCCTCGGGCTGCAGCGAGGCTCTGAGTGAGCCAACCTCCTCCAGTGCAGATGTCACTCCTGTCCTGTATCACCGAGCGGTGAGGTTTAACTGATGCACGCTCGGAGACCAAAGGGACAGCACGTCTATAATTAGGTCTCAACTTCTGGAGCCGTTCCTTCTCCGGCTCAAATAGGGCTGTGGGGGAGAAGTCCCTCAGGCAGAGCACACTGCATGCCACGGACGCTTTGATTGAGCAAGTTTTAAGAATGAGTCAGAGAGATTTCCTAACGCTTCTTCCCTCCCCACACAGATAACCAACATCAGCTCTGAAAGACAGCAAATCCCTGTTCCTTGCTCATCCTGCCCGGAGCCTGCAGTCCGATGGGGATGTGATCTTCCAACGTGCTCGACTGCTGCTGAGGTTGGGGCTTCCTAAAATGCTCCTCATCCTAACAGAGCTGATTGCACAGTTTTGTTATTCCAAACTCTTTCCAGGGCTAAAATTGCTGCCCTAGAGCTGCAGCAGGTGTGGTGCTGCATGGCAGCCCCATAGAGCCCTGCTGGGGCTGTGGGGTGTGCTGCTCCCATAAGGGGCACTCGGACACAGGAGAATAAGACCCAGCACCCTGGGGAGGTGTTTTGTTGCTCAGCTCTAACAGTTAAAAGGAGGGAAACAAATGCAAGGCCCCATTGAAACCAGGGACCTGTCAGCATTTCCAGGCCATTCATCTGCCCCTTTCAGTTCCTTTGCTTTCTTTTTAACGTATGTAGATGGAGAATGCAAATACCATCATGAGGAAACTGACCTTTTGGCTGAATGTCACCAAGTTCTGCAGCAGTGGGAGTGTTTGCACTCAGTCGTTAGCTTTAGCCTGTACAATTATTTATATACATGGCTGTAAGACTCAGGATGACTCAAAAATGCTTTTGCCCTCGGTTGTGCTGTTGGTTTGATGGGCTGCAGTCCTTAAATGTGGTGTTGCTTGCATCAGTGCTCGCCTTTCAGATGAGCAACTCCGAGTGTGTGCTGAGGTCTGGTGCTGCCCTGGAGATGCCATCGTTCTACAGCCAGGAGAGCAAAGTAGGAGCGGAGTCAATTAACATCATGTGTAATTTCAGAAGCCTTGAAATGTAAGGTATTGAGCTTGAAATTTGTAACGGGCCTGATTTCCAGAGTTTCTAATCCATAGAAGTGGAGGATATCCCAGGTTGGAAAGGACTGACAGGAATCAGTGGCACCGATGCTGAAGGAAGTCGACTTCCATCACTGATGAAACCAGCTCCCAGCATTGAGAAAGTTGGCTTCAAACAAACCCCGAAGCATTTTGCTTTGGACACGGTGAGCTGGCTGTGACCATGCAGCACTGCTCCGGTGCTGATGAACGTTTTGTCACAAATACTGAACCTCAAACAGAGGCACTCCTGAAGGGATTGCCCACAGCCTGCAGCAACGCCATGGTGCCAGCTCTACCCTCACCTCCTTGGGAGAGGTCCCAAAGGCAGAGCTGGATGCTCCAGCCTTTCCCTGCCTGGATCTCATGCTGCTGAATGAAAAGCCCTTCTCTGTGCTGCATTACAGGCGAGTAGCCTGTGTACAATCCCTCACCCTGCATACTAAAGCCTGGCTTTTGTGCTCTCATTCCTCTCCTTGTGGCTCTGTAGAATTTCATTCCAGCAGACAGTATTACATCGTCCGCCTCCTTTACGCTGTGCTCAAATCCATCTCTGCCTCTCTGGGGTGGGACAGCACCGGGGGCGCAGGGCACAAGTGCTGGGATTGGGCTTGAGGTGAGCGGTGGGGATCAGGAGCAGAGCTCCGTCCTGCCATCCTGCCACTGTCATTCTGACACCCAGCCCCTTTCCTCACCCTTTTCTGCCCCGGTTTTACATGCCACAGCCATCCTGTCGCCTGCATCTCAGCGATGGGACTTGGAGAAATCAGGGCAACTGCTGCACGGGGTTTTTATCGGGATTGCCAAACTCTTTCAGCATTTTTAGAAAGGGTTTGAAAAGAAGCCAAGTCGTTTCTCCTCCTTCTATTCCTTTTCCTCCACCTCCTTCCTCCCCCCCTTCCCCCCCCCACCCCCCACCCCCCTTGGCTGTCTGCGGATGCTTTGGGATGAATTAATTTGGACGTGTGGTTTTGAATGTTTTTGGCTCCTGGTTATCGAGCCATTCAGCAGCTCTCAGAGCCTCCCCCATTGGCTGTTATTGAACCAGACAGAGAGGGGCGGAGGAGATGGCAGCGGCCTGATTTGTTGGCTTGTTAGTTCTGCTCCTGCGAGCCGTCCATCGTCTCATATTTCTGAATGCTGACAGGGAGAGACGTCAGCCAAAACGCTGCTCGGTGCCTCCTTTGCTCTGCTGGGAGCGATGCTCAGCGCAAGCCAAGCCAAGCGCTTCGGTCTCCCTTTCCCATCCCCAACCACATCACCCCCCATCCCAGTGCTGGGGCCACCCCATCTCTGCCCTGGGGTGCTTTGGTGGAGGTGACGGTGACAGCAGTAGGAACATGGAGACATCTCCACTCCTCGCGTGCATCCTGGGCTGTGGGAGCGCTGTGCAAACCCCAAACCCCCCGGAGACCCACACACGTGGCCTTGGGTGCAGCTCTCACAGAGCATCCCACGGTGTTGCCAGGGACAGGAATAAGTGCTAAACCCTCCTGCACAGCTCTGCCTGCCGGTGCTGCGCTGGGGGAGCGCTGAGCCCTTTCATCACAGGGAGGATTGTTAGAATCCATCATTTTCTCGGCTTCCTAGTTAAATTTTTAAAAGCCCACCTGAAACCCTCATTAGTACCTGTCAAGGCTTTCTTTGAGTGTACTCCTGCTCTGATTTCATGCTGAGCTAATATCTAAGAAAAATATTATCTCTCTGCTTGGCTTGCTGCCATCCCTCAGTGTTTGCACTGCAGTGGGGGATGGAGCTGCCCCAGTTCATTGGTGCTGCTGGTGGGGCTCCCTCCAGCTGCAGTGGGACTTGCCTTGCTTTGGGGTCGGGGCCCAGGTGAAGTGGGGCTGGGAGAAATCCCTCTGATGGAGTGATGCTGGCAGTGCTTTAGGAAGCAATGAGAACTGCAGAGCCCTACTTGGTGCCATGCATGGGGTGGCATTGGGAACAGAGGGAAGGTCTGTGGGTGCAGAAGTTCTTGCTGTGTGTGTTTCATCCACCTTAAGCAGTGGGTACCTGCTGGTAATTTCCCTCTGCTTGTACAGCTGCCGGGGCCGGGGCTGAAGGATGTTTTAATGCACTCATGTCGTGCAGAGCACTTGATGCATCTCCTTCTTGCAAGAGGGGAAGAATAGAGAAGCGTGCAGGAGGGCGAGGAGCGCGGCGCAGGGCTCGCTGAGTGCCGGAGGAGCAGCAGCGAGGCTCTCAGAGCAGCCTTCCTCCAGCTGGGCTCCTCTTTTGCAATTCCAGTGTCTTGTTTCTCAGTAATTTATATCGACAGAGTCTTTCAAAACACTTTAGGGCTGTTTACAGCGCTGAGCAAGAACATTTTGTCTCTCCATCCTTAAAGACGATCCTCTCCTGTGTTGTTCCTCATCCCGCTGCCCCACTCCTGCCCTGCTCTGCCCCATCCGTGGCTGGGATGTGTGCTTGTCCCTGCTCCCTTGGCACACGGGTCACTATTGCAGCGATGGCATTGAAGTCCATGCCCAGAGCTGTCCCCTTCCCACCAGCACCGACCAGTTTGAAACCTTCCGCAGCCTTCTTCAGCCCGGCAGGCAGACGCCTTTTGAAACCCTTTAAAACGGGCAAATGAAGCAAAGGGATGGGGCTCCCAGGGTGGGCAAATTCCTGCCATAAAAGCAGGCGTGCAGGCAACGTGCAGCCAAAGAGCCGGCAGTGCCCACGGCAGCTGTAATGCAGCCAAGGAGAAGGAGCAGAGGGCAGCGCGGTCCCACGACAGGCGAGAGGCTGAGTCTGCTTAGATTAAAGCTCATACGTTTGACTCCCTGTGTCACAGTAACCCTCCTCTTTGCACTTCCCTGGGAAGGCTGAAGTGCCCAATTATTTTTGAGTCTGCTGTTCTACACGCTCATGGCTTCCGTTAAGACTTTTCATCTTTCGGGCAGGCATCAAAGCAAAACCCAGAGTTTCCCAGCGCTGTGTTATGGGCTTGAGGTCTTCTTGCTGCTTCCTTGTGATCGGGTGGCAAAGCAACAGGGAGGGAGAACCAGTGGGTTTCCGCTGTCCATATGGGCACGATGCAGTGCTCCTCCTTTCTCCTTCATTAGAAGAACCACCGTGACCCAAATCACCCCCCTTCCTCCACCATTCCCATTTTCGTGCAGAGACCTTAAATGTGTTCAGGGGAGAGATGGGGGTGCATTCCTTGAGGATGCCTGCCCGACATGCGGCATCGGGCTGCTGAGAGCCTGTCTGGAGCTGCCTGCGTGGTGGGATGAGAACAGTTCAAAGTGGATGAGCTTTCTGTCAACAACTTAATAATCTGCGTCTGCCACCATCCAGTGTCAGCCAACACGCCTGTAATGAATGGCTGATAAGGGCGAGGTTAGACTGGGGAAAATGGGCTGTTTTGTCAGCACGGTGTCCTTGTCAACAAAAAAGGCTCTGGAAAAGCTTGCCTAGGATGATTCACCATCCCCACAACCCCGTGTGTCCCACAGCCTCTTTTCCCCCAGCAGCAACTGCAGCAGACGGAGCAGCAAAAAGCCCTGCAGTAAGCAGATGTGGTTGCACCTCCTCCTAACCCCAAGCAATTAGCCTGGTTTTAGTCCTCAGCCTTCTCAATCTCTTCCCCACATTTTTATTTTTTTGAACTCTTTGCTCCTATATGTGTGGGATTTTTTTATTCCCCCCTCGAATTCGTGATGAAATGGCTGCAGCTTTGCCCTGAAGCCAGGACTGCTGCAGCTGAGCTATGCTCTGTGCAGGGGAATGTTCCCTTCTGCTGTTAAAAGTGGTGGGAAAATGGGAGTGAGGGACCAAGGTGTGACGTATCTCAGCCAGGTCCTGACCCAGTTCTGCCTCTGAACGAGCTGATGTGAACCTGGGGGGAGAAGGGGCTGCTGCTCCCTGTCTTTCTCAGTTCCACAGTGGATGGAGCACCATGACCCTCTCACCCAACCCTGCCATGAATGGAGCACCTCAACCCCATCACCCATCACCTAGCTCCACCACAGACACAACCCCACGATCCCATCACCCAACCCCACCGTGGATGGGGCACCACGACCCCACCACCATGATCCCATCCAGCCCTGCATGAATGGAGCACCACGACCTCATCATCCAACCCCGTCATGGATGAGGCACCACGACTCCATAATCCAACCCTGCATGGATGGGGCACCGAGGCCTCCTCACCATTGCACCATCACCCCGATCTGTTGCAGATGAAGCACTATAACCACATAACCATAACTCTAACATCCAGCCCCACTGCAGATGGAGCACCATGACCCCATCACCACCCCCCCCCCATCATTCAGCCCCAGTGTGGAGGTGACCGAAGAGCCCAGAGCATGGGTCAGAAGTGCTGGCAGGACATCAACCCATCCTCATTGCACAACAGGAGCTGTCCCATGGGATTCTTCTGGGGAAAGGAGAAATTAGTGCTGGGGGAGCAAATTCCTCTGGCTGTTTGAGGCCAGAGCTAAGCACTCTGGAATGCCAGAAAGATAACACTGCCCGGACATGGGGGTGGGTGTATAAAGGGACTGCAGATGCAAACAGCAACCCTGCAGCATGTCCTTGGGATGGATAGAGAGGGGCTGGGAGCAGACCTCTGTCCGGAGACCTTCTATGGGCACCGGTGCATTGGCTGAAGCCCAAAACTCACAGCAACTTCATCTCCTTTCTCCATGCTGGCACCAGAGCAAACCTTGGGGCTGCTTTTCTGCAATCCCCCCCCCCAGGTATTTGCTATCCCTACATTTGCACACACTTTGTTAAAAAGACAGGCTGCTTGGCTGCAACGCAGGCAGGAGGCTTTCGGGTCTGAAATCTAAGGTAGGAGCCTTCATTTGTTCAAAGCATCAGCTGCAGGAGTATTAAACTTCCACCTATTCCATCAGAGATTGGCACGTCCCATTATGTTATGACATGTTTGTTAGAAATGACACTTCCATTATGCACTACAATTTCCGATGTGCCATCAAGGAGTGAAGTATTAACTAGACACATCCCCTAGAATAACATCAACGCTCAAGCTCCTATTTTCTTATTGAAGAAGACATTCTGATTCCATTCTTTAATGGATACATATGTATTTTTTTTACTTTTGAAAAGAAATATGATTTTTTTTTTAATATTTTAATGCATGGGGAAGGTGGGGAGAATTTCCCCTGGAGTATATGGGGCAAAGTGGGGACTGCAGCCTGGCCCTCTCCTAGCTTTGCTCAAGCATTGTTGCTGCTACCAGAGCTAATTAGCTGAAAGCCAGCCTGGAGATGTCTAACTATTTCTGGCAGGGCACGCTCGCTGTGAGTGCCGGAGCTGAGCTCACTCATTTCCTCCACGCTAAGGAAATGCAGAGGGATTTTTGGTGGATTCTCCATAACCTCATTTTGGAGACGAGGATTGCTTAAACGGAATAGAGCTCAAGTTCTCAGACGCTCCTGCAGCTCGGGGGAGAGGGGCTGCTGCTCTCCCTGTGCTCAGCCACTGCTGTCAGGATGTGCTGCTGGCACCAAACTCCTGGCACCGCCGGACACCCCTCCTTGTTTACAGCATCCACCTCCGTGAGGCTCCGAGCCATCGCTTCCTGAATGGCTCCTTTAGTGGAAAACATGACATCTCGTGCAGGACACCGAGCCAAGCTGGGCACGGGGCTGTCCCAGAGCTTCACCCAGCCAGGTGAAGCTGTGCTATCTGCACATCCTGTTGTCGGAAGGGGTCCGGGCAGGTGCCCTCATCCTGCTTCAGGAATGCTGAATGCCATTCAGCTCCTTTGGAAGCCTGGTTTAAGCCCACGTTTGGCTTCCGTGGTGTCCTTTGGTCTGAGAGGAGCCATTGGGTCTTCTGTACATTGCTTCAAGTTGAACAGCGGCTGACCTCAAACCCGGATATTCGAAAAGTGGGTCTGTTTCTAAGAGCGACGCTTGGAAGTTTGTAGGACTCCAAATGCTTTGCAAAGAAGCCAGCGTCAACGTTGGCTCACCTGGGATGGCTCAGTGGGGCCCTGGGAATGGCTGCCCCATGTCCGCTGCTCCCAGAGGGCTGTGGGACGCAGTGGGGCTGTTGGCAGCCCTGCAGCTATAATGGCAGCTCCCACCTGGGCACTCCTGGAGCTTTGGCAAGACCAGCAGGAGGAGATCCCTGGAACCAACGTGTTTGCATTGCAGGGTAATTCTCCTCCTGCGCTGCCTTCAGTACTGAGATGGGAATCCTGCTGATTTTGGGGGAGTAGTGAGGACCGAGCCTGGAATATGTACTTAACCTGTTCTCCGCACAGCTCTTTCTTTTCAGACTTGTTTAAAAATAATATTTTTCTCCTTTTTTTTTTTATCTTTTTCTTTGCACTGGGAAAGCTGCCAGAGGAGAACTGAGCTGCTTCTGTCTGCGTGGACCCAGCTCATTTCCAGGCAGGAGCTGGGCAGGGAGCAGGAGATTAGCCCAGGTACAATCCGTGCACGCACCTCACAGCCAGATCCTGGGCTCCTGGCCCCACATCTGCACTGTGCCTCTGCAAGGAGGGGGTTTGCAAATGGAGGGATGGATCTGCCTGGGCATAGAGTCATAGAATTGGGTTGGAAGGGACCCATATAGACCATCTGATCCAACTCCATGCATTGAATAGGGGCGCCTACAGCTCAGCCAGGGAGATCTGGCATCTTGGAGAGCCCCTCCAGGTTCACATCCCAGAGCATGGCTGGCTGCTAAGAGGTGTGAGTTGGCAGACTGGGGAGCAGAAGAGCCAGGATGTGAGGTTTAAAATAAAACCCTGTTTTTTCTCTTGAGAACGGAAGCATCACATACAGAGATTTCTTTTACCGAGGGTCACAGTTCCCCACTTCCTAAAGAAGTAACCTCAATCCTTTACCTGTTGGGCACTTTTGGAGAGCCACGGGGGCAAATCTCACCTGCACTGAGCAGTGGGTTCCCACAGTGCTGCATCATTTGTTCTGAACATATTCGTTTTGAATTCCACCTGTTTGACACAAAACCTTATTTCTGCTCTGAAATACAACAGGACCGCAGCATCCCTGGCTGGGTCCGGCCCCTGCCCTACAGATGGGGATTGCCAGCTGCTCTTGGCAGCAGCCTGGCAGAGGCAGGCTTTGCAGACTCAGCAGCGATGATCATTCTTGGCAGTGCTGGGGCACTGCTTGTAGCCAATTATCTCTCAGCCCTTTGTGGCCATCAAGGGCTGCCCTGGAATGCTGGGCTGCAGACCTGCTCGTGGGAGTGACAATGCCACATGAAGTCCTGGGTGGGTCTGATGTCAGGAGCAACAGCCCACAGTGATTCTGGGTTGTGCGTGGGTTGCAAATAGAAACCAGATATCCCAATCCCCTGCTTTGTACCCGAGGCAATCCCAGTACCAGAGACATTCCAGGCAGGTGGGAAGGGGATCTGTTCCATAGATACTGATGGTGGTTGAAGGATCAAAGTGTGGGGCTGATGCTGAAAGAGGTGGGTGGGTGCTGGAAATGGGCTGTGCTGGGTTTCCACTGAGACATCATAGAATCAAAGAACCATTAAATCATTAAGGTTGGAAAAGACCTCTAAGATCATCTTGTCCATGTAGTCCATGGGAGCCCTTGGGCAGCAGCAGGTGGGAAATAGTGCTCCATCAACCACATTGACATTGCTCATCTTTAGACTTCAGTTTCTGGAGTCCTGATTCTATGGACATTTCAGTTACAGTAACATGAAGGATCCTTGGCAGCCCTGGCAAACCCTAATCCAGAGTTTCAGAAGAGGGCAAGGGGTTGGAAAAGCAAATAAAATGGTCCTCTCCCATGTGAAAGGCTGAGGCAGGGCATTCTGCATCACTCTTGAGATAGGATGAAGATCACTGCCCTGGGAAATCATTTCCTGAAGGGAAAACTCAGCATTTTCATTGCTTCAGCCTTATCAAAACCTCTTGCTTTGACACGGCACGACAGCCTGGGACCATGACAGTCAAATCAATATGCGTCCAAGCTGTCTAAAGGAGTGTGATCTTTTTCAGCTCCAAATTAAGCAGATGTTAGCCCTTCCCCACCACAAGTGTGGTTTGGGGGCCATGGGAAGACGTGAGGCTGCATCCCATGGCGTTGCATCAGCAGCTCTGCCACCTCCAGGAGCACTCCAAGGTTCATGTAGTCCCACATCCAAATTACAGGGGACGGGAGGTTTTCTTACACTCGGATCCACGGATTATTGCTGCCGGGAGGATTTCAGCCTTTGCTCAGCCTGTAGGCAAACCTGTTCTGCTCCTCAGGCTCACAGCTTCCTCGATAGCTGCTACAAAGAGCCATTGTGCGTCCTGCCCGCGGCAGCCTTCGTCGGAAGAGGCACCTCTTGCCCACTTAGTGGGGAGATAAAGGCTGGTTTGTCTGGAGTGGGAGGGAAGCACAAGCTGTGTGCTGCCAGGATCTGAGGAGTGCGGGTGGGTGCTGGGGGTGAAGGCAGCCCCTGGGCTCCAGCTGCTGCTGGGGACACTCCAAGGCATTCCTGCCCTATCTGGATGGAAAACAAGGATCCCGCCCCCTCCCCCCCTCTCTGAGCTCTGTTTCTGTTTTGTTTTCTACACCTCCCCCAGCCCTCCCTATCCCCCCAGCCCCCCCATGACTGGGTTCAGAAGCAGCCCCTCCAGCGGGGCAAGCCCTGGCATGGGGATGGGGGGCATCCAAATTCCTGGGGTTTGTCTGTGGGCTTCGGCTGTGGGATGGGCACGGACATCACAGGGCCCAAATATGCAGCAAGGCTGAGGGTGGGCTCGGTGGGGAGTAACACTTCGGTCTGAATCCCACAGGGAACAAAGCATTTCAGCACCTCCTTCATCCCAGCTGCTGGCTCTGGGGGCACTGGGAAGGAAGGAAAAGCAGGAAAGCTTAAGTATAGGTGCAGCACCAGGCGAAGCACATCTGGCTGGTGGCTCTGTGAGAAGAAGACAACATGTTCCAGCCTCTCCTGGGTGACACGAGGCCACTTCAGTGCGATCGATGCTGCTCAAAAATATATGCTTCCAGGGCGGTGTGGCAGATGTTGTGTTCCTGGAAGATTATTGCATGCCTCAAGAGCTGCTGTAATGCAGGAGGCTTGGAGGCTGAGTGCCTGGCACCATCTGAGCAGGCCGATAGCCCTACAGAGATGTGCTGCCTGCAGTGCTGCTCTGCTTTAGCAATGCAGAACTCAGCAGTAAGGATGTGAGGCAGAGTGGGGACCTTCCCCAGGATCTCCGTCTGCTGATGTGGTTGGTGCCAGAGGGATTGTCCCATTGCTGGGTGGAGTGATGAGCAGAGGGGAAACTGTCAGCAGGAGCTAAAAGTGCAGAGAAAGAAGTTATGGGGATGCAGAGGACGAGTGGGAGCAGTGGGATGGATGAAGTACCCAGGGCTATAGGACAGGTGATCACCTCCGACCTCTGCCTGAGGCCACATCTTCACTGCCTGGGAAGGAGTGCAGGAAGCCTTTGTCAGGCTGCAGCTAGTTGTTGCACTGTAGCTAATGCAGAACAGTCCCTCCGACAGTTTCCTGTTGTTGCATAGCTCCTGGCAGGATGCAGAGGGAGAGAAAGCTCCAGAGCTGGTGGGGATCTGGAGCTCGTTGCAAAAGGGCACTGCCTTCAGGTCAAGAACTGAAGGTGGATTCCATGCCTTCTGTCTCGTGGAAAAGACCCCATGCTGCAGCATGACTTAGGGCTGGAGTGCTTCAGCCTGGATGGGTTTAAGCAGAAAAAAAAAAGCAGGCAATGCAGTTCCTCCAGATAAACCCTGCACATGTGCTGCCATGGCCGTGGCTGCATGTGTCTCTGATTTCCATGCAGCCTGGGAAGTGCCACATCCGCCTTATGTTTGGAATATTTCTCCGAGGGCTGAATTTAACCCCTGCTTTCTCCTCCCGGACAGACAGCCAGACAGGCTGGGGGCGGCTGAGCAGAGATGAACACAGCCTTTGGGAAGCCTCGTTCAGCTGCCCTCACTTCTCACGTGGGCTTTGCGGGTGTCAGTGCCTTTGGAAGGGCACTTTGTGTATCTTCGCACCGCTCCTGTGTGTGGCACTGTTTGCACAGTGTTGGTTGCTCATCCTGTACTGTCCTGGTGCATTGCAACCTCCTGGATGGGGAAACTGAGGCACGCAGAGCAAAGTCACTTCTGAAGGTCCCACAATGGCAGGAAGCCAAGCTGGGATGGCAGCCCCAAGGTCCCCTGTTCTCCCTGTCCTCTTCTCTTGGAGCCCAAGCCACGCTCCCTGGGAAGATGTCACCTCCTTCAGAGCGTGGCAAACACCCACCTTTGGGACGCTGTGTGCCCGCGTGAGTCACGCAGGAAGAGCACAGAGCCTGGAGGTGGGAGCTGGGCACTTTCCAGGAAAAGCTGGGCTGAAACCACAGAAACCATTTCCTTGCAGACTCGAGCCATTATCCCACCGCCAGACACAAGCGCGTGGCGCTCGGTGAGCGCTGGGGTGGTGGGAGGTGGGAGGTGGGAGGTGGGAGGTGCTCCCACACGGCCTCACCGCAGAGCTCTGCTCCCAGGAGAGTGCCCTGGCAGGGGATGGCCGTGGGGCCCTTGCTGTCCCATTGCTCTTTTCACTTCTTCTGCGGCATCCCTGGAGAAACCACCTTGTTGCCTTGTTAGCAACGATGGGCACGGGGGCAGTTCCCCTCCCTGCATGGTTTTTTTGGTCAGTTTTAACCCAAGCTAGACACGAGCTAAGAGAAATCCCTGCACCCCATTTGGAGGGATGGGGGCCTTTCCTGTGGGCTGCAGCCCATCCAGCTTTGAGGTAAATATCCACAGCCCTGGGCTCTTCCTACCGTGGAAGAGACATTCGTGGCTCCAAGTGCAAATTTCAGGATGTGATTCTTCTGTACTGAAACACTGCAAGATCAATGGAGAAACGGCACTGGGAGATGCTGATTTGAGTCACCATCAAGAGAAGTTGTAGCTTTCTTGTAACTGGAGCTGTAGGAGTCCCATTGTCACCCTGGGCAATCCATCCCGTTCCTCATTTCCAGCAGAGGTGAAGCAAAGGAGAAACCAACACCTCAGCTCATGGGATGCTGACAGGTTGCTCAGCCAGGCAGCAGAGCTCAGGCCATGGAACAGCGATGTTACTGTGAGCTTTGGCCAGAAACACAGCAAAAATGCCCACATTCACAGAGCCGGTGCTCACTGCAGGGAGTTGGGCTGGATGACCTTTAGAGGCCCCTTCCAGCTCAAACCACGCGGTGATGCTGCCATCCCCTCACTGCAGCTCCCCGTGCTCTCCATGCAGTTGTCTTTGTTCACAGGTCGGCCAGCAGCAACCGTGTGCGCTCTGTAAACATCTAATGGAAGAGACACTTTTAATGTCATTATAATTTAGGCATGAAATATGTCACTTCTGTAGGATTTTGTTGTCTGGCGCATAATTACTTTATGGCACTATAAAAATATATTACATGGCGATGCCTCGCCGTGCTTTGCTCAAATAATTTATAGCACAGCAATGGCGTGGAACAATATTCAAGACCATTGTACCCAATCTAGCATTTACATAGGAATTGTGGAAAATAATGATGGTGGTGAAGAGCTCATTTAATTAATTTTCAGTCTGGGCTGAGGTGTTTTTTTATCCCAATTCCGTTCCTGCATCCCCACTGGGTTCGATTCCAAGTATTCAGAGGGAGACTTTTAAAACTGAAGGACATGAGAGCTGAATATGGGGGGGTTTCTTTAATGTCTCATTTCCAAACAGTGGGAGGGAAGGGTAGGGTTGGCTGCAGGTCGGCAGGGATGGATGCAGCTTCCAGAATGTCTTCCCAAAGCCACGTGTTGAGAACCACTGCGAGCCCCCTGACATTGACACACAGCATGGATGTTGGCCTTGATGATCTTCGTGCTCTTTTCCAGCCTTGATGGCTCTGATTGCTCCGGATGAACAAACCAAACCCTTTCTGCTTTTGAGGTTCTTAGCGTCGATGCCCTCGAACCAAAACCTCAGTGATTTCTGAAGCAAGACATTGATTCGAAAACAGCCACCCACTTTTCACCTTAAAAAGAAGGAAGTGAAATATTTCTCTCTTCCTCTCGGCAGTGTTTCCCACCTTGGCACCCCCCATCACACACCAGCTGCTTTGGGGCACCCATTGCAGTGAGCTCCGAGGTGGTGCTATGGGAGTGCTGCAGTGGGGCAGAGCCTGGTCCGACCCCCCCTTGGGTTCTTTCATGGGGGGTTCTTTGCCCCAAGGCCATTTTTTTGGCTTTTAGAGGAGCTGTGAAGGCGGATGGAATGGGAGCTCCAGGCAGAGCCATCCTCACGAGCAGAGTTTAAAACTGGATTTACAGCTCCAGAAGGGTTTGGAAGGCTCAGTGGTATCGTAGGACTCGCTGTTAGGAAGCAATAATGCTTCTCTTTTTAATCTCTGTGCTTTCCTCTGTGTGCACGTAGGAAGCTGCCATGGATGCGTGGAAGAGAACCCGTGGAGGTTGGCATCCCCTGCCCCAACCCTTCACTCTGCCCCTCCATCCACTTCGCTCTGCGCTCCATTCCTCCGTGAGAGCACTGAGTCACAGATTTGCTCTGCAGTGAAATGGAATCAAAGAAGGGGTTTCGTTATTTGGAGCTGCAACCCCAGGGGCAACGTCCCCAACCTGGGCAGGTTTGTGGCAGCATCCCCAGGGCAGAGCCATCCTCCTCCCACCACAGCCACGGCCAGGAGCTGGGGTGAGGGTCTGGACACAGTGGTGGGCTCTGTGTATGCATCTTCAGCAAAGAGCCTCATAAATGCAGCCGGGACTGAAAATCAATTCTTTAAAGCTGAAATCAATAACAATAACTAGTATTAATAGTGATTATCCTTTCTTTATTGCACTTTGCAGTTGGAAATGAATTGTTTTTAAGGATTAGCGGCAGCTGAACTCTGTAATGCAATGTAAGACCGAAGATTTACTATGAAAACACAGCTTATGAGGAAAGACCCATTACTGCTGATGGAATACACTTCTGAAATAGCTACGGCTGCTGCTGCCATGGAGCAAATGGAGCCTTGGAACCTGCAGTCGGCAGAGGGTTTGTATTGCTGGCAGGAGACGGGGATTTGGGGCTCTAACCCTGTCTGGTTTTCTTGCAGTCTGACTTCTTGGTTCCCAGACATCCCAAATGCATTTTCATTTTTGGTGTCTTTTATCCGAAACAGCCTCAGACATGCAAAACTCCGGGGGGAGGGGAGGGAGAAAGGGAAGTATGCTAAGCCAGCCATATATCTATCTGAGTCAGCCATACATATATGAGACAGCAGCGTCGAGAGCTGCGTGTGTGTCAGAGTTTCCAAAAAGCAGAGAGCGTGAGGTGTGCGCTGAGCGCTTTAGGAAAGTCTGGTCTCGAGCATCCCCATGGGAGCCCTTATGTTCTGAAGGGCTTCTGCAGCCTGAGTGCTCTGATGAGCGGTGTCAGACTGGGAGGCTCCTGCAGAGAGATGGATGCAGCATGCCTGGGGCACCAGGCTCCATCCCGTCCCATCTGTCTGCTCAGCCCAAACCACACTCCGTGCTTCTGGTTCCCATCACCAGAAAGTGGCGATGCTTCGGGTGTTGGGAGAGGGTTTGGATTGGTTTGGGATTCTTTCATGGGGCAGAGGGGGTCGTGATCCAGGGACACTGTGGGTCACTCTGCTGCCACGAGTTTATTTGCTGTCCCTGAGGGGTTGTTGTTTGGGAGAATGCAGTCCCATCTCTTCCCATGCTGTTCCCTTATGGGAGCTCTAGGCACCTTGCCATTTCACTCGGACCCACCAGCCATTTCCATACACAAAGACCAGCAGAGCAGCCACCTGGCAGGCACAGGTCATGCCTTTAGGTCGCCTTTAACCCCACTTTCTTCTGGAAGAAAGCAATGTCTGCAGTGAGAGCATCTGAGAAAGCCTAGGCATGGCAGCTGTAGCAGAAATGCTAAGTCACAGCTTGAAGCAGTGATTGAGCACCTGGTGGAAGGCAGGGCCAACCCAGGGCAGCTCAGGTGTATGCAATGAATCTGAGTGACCAGAAGGGCTGGAGCCAGGATCCACCCCTGCCCAGACCTCATTTAAGGGTTGGCAGTGGAAGCAAGGACTCCTTTCTGGATATTCCTGTATACCTGAGTCCTGCTGAAGGTAAGCAGCTTCTTTCCTTTATTTCTGTGCTTACAGCTGTTACAACTGAACAAACCTTCACTTGCTGCAGCCCTGTTATTGGATTGCTGCCTGGGTGGCACCTCCAGCACGCAGCATCCTGAGGCCACTCAGCGTCAGAGCTCCTCCACCTTTGATTCCTGGGTCGTTCACTCGCTTTTCTTTTTAACACTGTGAAGTTTTTCCTATTAGCCAAGTTGTAAAGACAAGCAGGATGAAAGCCTTCTGCAAACAGCAATAGATCAGTGGCGGCTGGCGTGAGCAGACCGATCCCATCGCCTTATTGATCTCTGTTAAAGGGGATTGACATTTTTCACCCAGTGCAGGTTCCTTCGCTTTTGTCGGAAGAATGGCTTTTCCTTCAGAAAGCTGGGCTCTTAACTCTGCTTTTCTCTACCATGTTAGTTCCCAGCTGCCTTCGTATTGTATGCAGACTCATCTCATGTTTGTCCTATCCTCCCCAGGTTTGCTGGAAATCTGCGTTTGAATCATGAAATGCACTTTTCAATGGACGCAGCATTCTGGTAACTGGAACAATAACCATTCACAAGATGAGGGTAACTCAGATGACTCAATGCTTCCCGCTGAGCTGCTTTCCTTCCCTCACTTGTGCCTTCCCGTGGAGTTTTCAGCCATCTCAGAACAGAAGCAGTGGGAACTCTCCCAGTTGGGTTGAGCTCTCTGAGCTCCCTTCCATCAGTGCCAGCCTGGAAGGATTTATGAGCACTTCTCTCAGCCTGGCATGTGGTGTGCAGATGTCTCAAGACTGGCTCAGCTTTGAACTCCCTCTAACCATTCAATTTTTTCAGTTGTGCATCACTGTTAATTTCCTCCAACTCATCTTCTGGGGGTGGAGGGCTGGAAAGCAGCTTCTTTTTCCCTGCTCAGAGACAGCCTCTGTGGTCCCACAGAAGGGAGATGGCAGCGTCACTCCCTTGGGAAGGGCTGTGAGATGGCAGCAGGAACGGTGCTGGAGTTACCCCATTCTTGAGGGGCTCGAAGGGAAAACCTCTGCCACCTGGGTGGGTGTGCATGATGTGAGGGTGCACTGAGATGTGCACGTTACCTGCCCACCTCCTTGCAGCTCGGTGTCTGCTGGCTGGCATCTCGTTCAGATGCTCGTACTTTCCCAATGAGTATGTTTTCATTCACAGGATGAGTCACAGCGAGGGACAGGAGGAGCTGATGAGCAGCCTGCTGGCACACACAGGGCAGGCACACACAGATCCCACCCCAGTGACACCCAAGGGATGCGGTTCCCAGCTGGCAGAGAGGGAAACGCAGGAGCTCAAAGCCCTCTGCAAGGGCTGAGCATCCTTTGCTGACTGTGGGAGCTGAGGGCCTTTTGCAGATTGCTCCTTCGGGCCCTTTTTAGTTTGGGATTTCCCTCACATGCGCTCCAACTGCATCCTTCTGAAGGGGCTGAGAGCCCTGCAAGGCATGGGATGCCAGCAGGTAATGAACCCTGCTGCTGCTTACACACACACACACGCTCTGTTTTCAGACAGGAAGTGGTTGGTGATATATCTCTCTGCAGCACTGGGTGTTCTGCTGTGTCCCAGCTCCCTGCCACCTCCCCACGTGTCTGCCCACTGCTTTGGCACCAACACTGTGCAGAGAGGGAGGGGACAATGTGTGGGGGACGGCGAGGGGCTGGGCAGAAATGAGATAACACG
The DNA here is from genome assembly GCF_016699485.2 of Gallus gallus. Lineage (NCBI taxonomy): Eukaryota > Metazoa > Chordata > Aves > Galliformes > Phasianidae > Gallus > Gallus gallus. Next base: position 7,853,903 of record NC_052548.1, read on the forward strand.
GGGATTGATCTGTCCAAAGGTTAAGGAGCTGAACTTATTTAACTCCTGTTAGCTTATTTATTGTCCCTGAGTTATATTTGTGACTACGACTGAGCAGATTACCGCAGGATTGCTGGGTAGATTTAGAAACCCGGGGTGCTTTTCTAGCTCTGTGCATGTGTTTGTGTGCGTGCGCTGCTGGCTGTGAGCATTCCCCTTCCCCACTGCCATCAGGGATGAATGTAAGCACTCATCTGTACATCTAGAGGCAGAGAAAGGGGAGGGGGGGGGGGGGGGGGGGGGGTTTGAAATCTTGCTCATCAGATCAGAAGCTAAATTTATGCTGGGTACAACATATGCTCTTTGTTATACCATGAAAGTGGTGGGTAATAATTCCTCTGTCCTCAGAAACAGGGACACTTACTGCAGTAAAAACATATAGATATATATAAAACCCTCCCACTGGTGGTAAACACATGCGTCATGCGTGATTGCTGGAAGCTGGAGCTGGTAAGCACTGGATGGGGATGAGTAATGTTTGTTATGGCCCTGTGACTGCCAGGCACTCGGTAGCAGGAGCAGCACAGCAGTGGCATAGGGCCCAGGAGAGAGACCAAAGTCTCATCCAAGCTTGGCTGCAGGCTCTTGGCCTGATCTCTATGGCCTCCCCACCTCCCCTGGAGCCCCGTGGCTGTATGGGGCTCACTGCAGGAGTTGGAGGAGTGGGATGGGTGTCTCCGAGGGGGGCAAGGTGTGTTGCTCAGATGGTTGGGTGAACGTCTGCTGTTCCATCAGTTTCTTTTCTACCTCTGTAAAGCAGCCACAAAAAACAATGACTAATTTCTCTGTGGAATATTCATCTTTAAAAAGCCAGACCTGGGGCTTTGGTGCCTGTGGAGCCTTCCAGCTCCTCAGGTTGGAAAAATTTATTCTCTGAAAGAATGGTAATGTTTTGGAACTGCCCAGGGAGTGTTGGAGTCCTCATCCCTGGAGGTGTTCCAGAGCCATGGAGATGTGGCACTGAGGTCAGTGGGCATAGGGGGGTGGGTTGAGGATGGGCTTGGGGATCTTAGAGGTCTTTTCCAACCTTAATGATTCTATGTTTTTTCTTCCTTGAAGTTTTGAGAGTGCCTGGCTTGTAGACCCAGCTGGGAAAGGATCTAAATGGGGAGCACATGGAGAGCTGTCCTGGATGAGGTCAAGCATAGCAGGTAGTGTGGGATGGGTTTTGGAGCTTCCCATAGGAGTTGGACTTGGTGATTCCTATGGGTCCCTTCCAACTTGGGGTACTGTATGGCAATTCAGAGGTGTGGGGTCACTCATAGACCTGCTGATGTCCCACATGAACCCCCAGTGATTGCTACAATGGGTCAGAAAGATCTGAGAAAGGTTCTGAAGATATCCAGGAGGATGTCAAGGCGACGGCTTAGAAGATGTGGCTGTGAGACATGAGATCAGCAGGGATGGTGCCCATCCATTCACCCATCATCTCTCCATCCATCACAGGTTGGTGGGATGAGGAGGCCAATAGGAAAGCAATGAAAGAGGAAGAGCTGGTGTATGGAAAGTGCTTGTGCCCATGTTAAAAACAAAAAAAACCAACAATATGTATAAGGACAAAAGTGAGATTGCACATCTGGATGAGTATGAACACAGCCATCATCGTAAGTCAGGAGTAGAGCCATGGAGTGGTGCTGCCACCAGGAATCAGGGCAGGTCCCTCCCAGGTCTGATCACACATGGCATTGAGTGCTGGTCCAGCGTTGGCCCTGAAATACGTAATAGCAGTCAGATGGAAATATCCTCCAGCATAAAGGCAGCAGTGTGTGGGGGCTCAGCTCAAAGGAAAGCCCAGACAGCAGTGCTGGAGCCATGCATGTGGCTCCTGGAACGTCAGCTCATCTCCTCCAGCAGGTCTGCTGCAAACACATGGGGACAGCTATTGCGTGTACAGCACCAGTCTCTGGGCGCTTATGTTATTTGTCGGGCAGAGGGATAATTGACAGGTGGCTGTCTGGAAGAGATGAAGCCCTCCAGCAAAACTCTGCAGCTCCGGCAAGATGCGAGCGACAGAGAAATGGCTCCAGAGGTGATAGACTTGTTACATCTAACACCGCCGGAGATGGAAGGGGAAGCAGGGTTGAATCGCAGTTCAGAACAATCGTACCTAACTGCTGCACTAAATAAAAGCCATGATTTCATACTGGTGTCTGCGGCTGCCTCAGACTGAGCCGGGATTAACGAGCGTGTTGTTGCCTTTGGAAGGGAAGTGCATGCCTGAGGACTTCGGGTTCCTTTTTTAAGGGGAGCATCACCCAGGAGGAGGGCAGAGATACAGGGTGGGTGTGCCCCAAAGCAGTGCTGGTATTTACTCTCCAGCTAATAAACCTTGCTGGGAGGAGGACAGTGTTGGTGGGATGGGCTGGTGCCCGGGTACCCCACCAGCTGCAGGTATTCATCTTGCCTTGTTTTCCTTTTCTTTTTGCCCTTTTTCTAACTGCTCTGCCTGGGACTTTGATGCCTGCAAGCCTCCTCCAGGCCTGGCCCTCGTGCTCCTCAATGAGTCTGCACCTATTTTGATGATGCATAGTGTTATCTGCTCCCGACTTATAAACAAAAACAGAAGCTTAACCATTAACCCCCTCCAATGCAGCACCCCGACCTATCGCTCTCTGAGAACCAACTTCTCATAGGGCTGATTTCTGCCTGCTTCTTTATCGACCTCAAGCATTTTTTTGTACTGTTTACTGGAGTTTGCCCCCCGCCATGTTTATGATGTAGCACTACAGAGGCTCTCGCCCTGCCGTGCTGCACGCTGTGGTGGTTCGGGGCTGAGCTGGGACAGGCAGAGCTGAAGCCCATTGGCTCCATCCCTCTGCTCTCCCACCTCCGTGCAGCAAATCAAAGTGCAACAAATGGCTTTGCATCATTTCTTTGAGGAGCCCTGGGCCTTGTATGTTATCTTGAGGGCAGAGTATATGCTCCAATAAAAGAAGGCTTTATTACCGACTGCAACGGAGCCAAGGATTCAAACACGTATTGCCTTGTGAGTTTGTCGTAAACTCCCTTTTATGGCCCTTCCAGTTTATGGCTAATGGAGATTTACAGTGGGAAGAAGGGGCCGTGTGCTCTAATTAATGTGGTTATTAGGCTGGGAGGGCTCAGCACAGCCAGCCCTGTGCTCACCCTTCACTACGGCCATGCAGAGCACACAGAAAATGTCTGTCCCTGTATGGGGACCCACGGATGGATGGGGAGCTGAGGTCGCTTCTATGGGCTGCCAGAGGGGCTGAGTAGAGCATAGGGCAGTGGAGGCTGTGCTGAAAATATCCCATCCCTCCTGCTTGGGTGGTGCTTCTGTCAGTTAGAAGTCATTGTTCCTCATCTGTCTTTGTGCTCTGGATGAGTTCTGAGCCCGGCTTCGTCCCCACCAACGCTGTGGACCCAGGATGTGGCCCTGTTGATCCCAGCCAGGCTTCCATCGCATGTGGCTCTGCTGGAATGAAGCCACACATGAGGCAGATTTCATGAGGTTGCAGCTCCTTGCTGGGAATGCTTCATGCCGCTTCGCTCAGCAATTAAAAGCAAGGAGCTGGGGTGAGAACAGTCCTGCTAATGATTTGCAGTCCACTCCCTTGAGCTAAGCTGTCTTTGCAAAGCCAAAATTGTATCATATCAGTCTCCAGAAGCTACCACAGAAGTTAAACATTAAGTGGCTTATGTTGCTGGAAACTTCCGTTGGCTTCAGCTTGATCACAGGTCAAGGATGCCGTCATCGAGAGCGGCCTTGATCTGGAGCAGCCGCCATGGAAATGGCCAAGCCCAGAGGGACTGACATACAGCAGGGCCATAAATCCAGCCCTGTGGGGCAGCCCTAAGCTCCCGATCTCACAGAGGGGTGGGAATGCTGCTGGTGGAGCCCACAAATCCAGGAGGGGCTTTGGGTGGAAGAGCGCATCCAACTCACCGTGCTGGAGAGTGGAGCGCTGATTTCCCCCATCTCACCCGGCCAGCTGCTGAGATCCCCAGTGCCAATAGGATGCCTCTGCCCTGATTTCACACCAGGAATTTCCTGCAAAGGGAAAAAGGCACAGGCTGAGAGCTGCAAGGATTCTGGGGGGAGATAGGCAGGAATTGGGCACCCAGCTGCCTTTGAGGCATGGCGAGGTCTGCGGTGGGGAAAGAGAGAAAAGATTCAGGGCTCCTTCTCACCACTATTATTAATATTCGAATTAATTAACTGCGCTGAGGGCTGGAGGAAATTGAATGTCGAGAACAACCTAAGCTCTGCTTTAGATTTTAAGCCATTCGGGGCTTTGATGTAAAGCTTGTGCTTTTATTATTATTATTTTTAAATCTCTCTATTTTTTTTTTTATGCAAACACCTGGCCTGCTTTAGAGGCGATATAACAGTAATAAATGATCCTTATTAATTGGCCGTCGGCTGATGGGGAGCAGCAGGCTCCCAGCTCAACGGGGCACATTCATGGGGGTTACGGGGCCAGGTTTGGGGAGGAGATAATGGGGCTGAGCCCCCCCCCCCAGCATCCCAATGTGGGGCTCCCAGCCAGGCAGGGAGCTTCAATGAGGTTAAATAGTCAAAAAGAAAAAAAAAAGAAGCTTTAATGAGGCAGAGCTTAAATACACGCACTCCCTCTTTACCCATTTATTAAGTAATAATGAAACACTTTTGTCAAAGCTTAGGCACCAAATTTCTGACACCAGATGAGCTCTAAAGCTAATCAGGGGCTGGAAAAATGGGAATATAATTAAGGCTGCTGACAGCCTTGTGTCATTAACCTCACAGCTCTCAGGTGCCACACTGAACCACAGCTGCAAAAAATACTGTATTACGGGCAGTTGGTTTCAGCTGTGGAAATGAATTTGGCTTTTAATGGCTCCGTAATGTCTCCGGGGCTGAGATGGTGGCAGGAGGAGGGTGGTGGTCTGTGCTGCTTTGTGGTGGGTGAGGTGGGGAAAATGAGGGCTTTCTGGGTGAGGGTTCAGGTTGGGGCAGTGCTGCTCCCTCCTCCCCCATGATTAATTATTGTCGTTATTAAGATGTGGGTGTCTGCTTTGTCGTAGTGCCCAGGATTCCTGCCTGTATCCAGTGCTCTCTGATGTGGGGCTGCTACCTGTGCCACCTACCTGCGCTGTGACTTGGCTTCCCATCCTACAGAAGGGGAGGTAACAGTGGGGGTCTGTGGGTTCCAGCATCTCACACAGCTGTTTCCTAGGCAGGCACTGTGGGATATGGAAAGGGGGGAGGGTTTGCCTGGGAAGGAAGGGGCCATGACACTGCCAGGAATAGCACCCAGGCGTCCCGTGACCTCAGCTCTCCTGCACAAAAACCCGATAAGGTTCCTGGGCACTGAGCAGCCGTAGGAGAGCACTGCAAAGACTGCTGTCTGCGCTGCCTCTGAGGATGAGCCAAGTACCTAATAGGAGCTGATGAGCAGAATGGCACTGAACCTGACTCAGCTCCAACGTTAGCCTCCATTCACCCTCTGCTGTCGCTATGGGGAGATGTGCTGTCCCACACTTCCTAAGCGCGTCTCACGCTTTCTCTGCAGCCTTCTCAGTTTCTCGGGTGCAAAACCCAAGCTTTGGACAACGGCAGAAGCAGTCAATTATGTTCTCACTCTGTCTGCTTTGGAAGTCCTGGAGTGTGCTGGTGTGACCACAGCCGTAGGAGCGGGGCGGTTCGGGATAAATCAGAAACAAAAGGGCCATTATCCATATGGGACCCCATGAGCGCACCGCATACCCCAGCAATCCCGAGCACTCTGTGTACGGTTCTCGCTTGGTTTTAACTCAATTTCTTTGAGATGCAAATTAGAGGGATTATATTCAGAGGCTACATCAGAAAGTCTTTAATCCAAATGGGCTATAAGATTTATTTGGAAGAGCCAAATGTCTTGTCTGGGACAGAAGCAACCGAGCTGAACTGAAACAGATGGACATAAAGGAAATTAAGCAACTCTAATGGTCTTATCCAGAGTTTCAAAGTATTTGGTCTTCGGAAAGCTCCAGCTCCTGGAAGCACGTGATGAGACGGGGAGCTCAAGTTTCATTTCAAAACAGGCTTTGCAGTTCACTGAGAAAGACAATAATAATGTTTTTATTCCTCCTGTGTACGGAGGGAAGGCTGCCTTCCAAACCCCGGCTCCTCAGCTCAGCTCATGACGTCAGATGGAAGCGTATTGCACAACGTTTGCATTCCTCGTCTTCATCACAGTGTGGTTATTTCTGTGGGCTGGATTTGGGATTTTGGAAGGCTGATGGTTCTTGGGGTGCCGGGAGGTGGTCCTCCTCATCTCTGCAAGGGGAAAGCATCTGCAGCCTGAGCAGTGAGCAGCAGCAGCCCTCCTGCTTGCAGCTGCACCATGCCCTGCTTGGCTCAGTGCTGAGTACCCGGAGCAGAGGAGCTTCACGTGTCTGCACGTTTGCCATCCTTCACCCCAGTGCTTTTGGATTCGGATTAAATAAAAGGTGAGAGAAGTGGGGAGGGAGGGAGTGAGGAGGAGCTCATCCATTACCATGCTGAGCACAAGGCGGGAGGTCTTGGCCTTCTGGTTTGAGTGCTTATTCCCCATAAAATACATCTGAGAGAAATCAATACAAGAAGCACGCAAGAACTTAAATCAAAGCACAAAGAAGCTGCACTTGGTGAATGGAGCGACCTTGCAGAGAGCTTTCAGAGCTGAGGGCCCAGCCCTGCAGATGCAAAAGCTGCTGGTAAAAAAAATAGTAAGGCTGGTGTGAAGGCTGTCGTGTGCTGCCTTAGCACAGATCTCAGACACAGCGATGTCTGTATGGGAAAACGTGGATGAGGGGTGTTGGCTGTAGGCTGGGTGACCAGCATGAGGACAAAGTCCAATTTTCCTTTGAACAGCAAGGAGAGCTGGTGTGTTCTGGGACACCTATCTCAGTTCAGTGGGTTATAGATAGCAGCACTGCACCTGGCTTGCTGATGCACCGTGTCCTCTAGGCTGTAGCTGTGCCCGTGCAACACCTCAGCCCATGGGAACAAGCGTGCAGATCAGAGCAGGCTTTGCAAGCAGCGGGCTGTTTCCAGCAGCAGTCTGTGCATCCAAGCAGGGCCACCTGAGCGCAGGTGCCGGCTGCTGACCCCACTGCTGGGTCACAGCACCGTGCTGCAGACACCATAAATCTGTGGAGGTTTGCTGCAGTCAGAGCTCCACCTCTGCAGACCGCGGGGCGCATGTTCCCATGCTGGGAAATCTGACCCCTTGGTAGCCTGAGAGACAGGAGAAGCCTGGGTTTGGTGTTTTGAATAAGTGGCTTTTTATCTGAAATCCCTTTGGGAGCATGAGCTCAGTAACCAATGAAATTATATCTGTTGTTTCAAGCAGTGAAGAAAACTTGGCCTGATGTTTATTGAGATTTATGGCTTCCCTTGAGCTTAATTGTCTTTGGGAGCCCTGGATCTTTTTAACGGTTCAGCTAAGTGGTACTAAGAAGGATGGTAATGGTTTGAGCAGCCTGCCCCCTTAGCATATCTCTTTCTCTCACACAATTTGCTGATATTTGGGAAATATAGCCGATGCACTCCCCTCCTGAGGTCACAGTTATTCATTGGTGTGAAACTTCAAGAGACAAAATCAGGTGTGAAAAGCTCCCAGGCAGTGCTTCCTTGGCGAGGCGATAGCTTCACCCCTTGGGGCTGTGCATTGGGGACAGGGGGAGGACACGTGGGCTCCAGTGGGGACAGTCACCTGCACCCCTGCAGGGCCCTGTGGCCCCTTCTCCCTTTGCTGCAGGCTCTTGGGTAGGTCCAACTTCACTTGCCTGCCGTTGTTTCCTCCTTGCAGGGGATGCGTGGTGGTTGGGGCATTGGCATCAACCTATGGAACAGCCGTTGCGGTGCAGGGCTTGGGAAGGAAGCCACCACCTCCTTCAGCTCCTCCCATTGATCTGGACTGGGGAAGGCTCAGCTCCCACCCTGTGCTCGGTGTCCCAGTCCCACAGTGACCATCCTCAGACCCAGCGCCGTCACCAGGAGCGGAGCATTGCCCTTCACACACCATTATTCCTCACTCCCCAGAGCCTTTTTGTCTCTTATCAGCAGTGACCCCCGGGCTCTGTTATCTCCCCCCAGCCATCCACCCAAGCCATAGAGCTGTCAGCGTGGGGAATGACCTTCACCTCCTCGCTCACCTCCAGGAGATGCTGTGTCCGCTCGGCCGGCTGCGTGGTTGGCTGCAGCAGCACTGCCTGCTGCCCGGAGCCAGGTAATTACAGCACCCGTTACGGTTCAGCAGGCACCTTCATTAATAAACCTCAAGTTTCCGAGGTGCCTAACTCAGCCATTGGAAACCACATCTGGCTGTAACTCTACGGCGTGTCTAAGCTTTCAGCTCATCTCCGACTGCCTAAGCGGTTTACAGGATGGGCTGTAAACAAAGTCTGTTTTGTTGGGGTTTTGCATGCTTTGAGGAAAAGAAAGCAAACACGTCCACTGGGCTCATCTCGTCGGCGCAGAGCTGGGGGCTGACAGCTCCTTCTCACGTTATCCCAATGGGATTTTTTGCTTCTGATATAGCCCAAATAATGAACGTATGGAGTCCTCCCATGCACGCATAGTCTGGTGCTTGGCGCTGGGCAGGATCCTTGCTGCCAAGTGACATCTGCATGCAAGGCGAAGTGTGGAGGTTAACTTCTGGAACCACTGGGCAGTCCCAGCCTTTTTAGGATAGAACCTCTATAAATACTATTTCCTGATATTTCCCATAGGCAAATGGGAGCTGAAGAGCTACAACAGGAGCCTCTGCAGCCCACATGCCAGCAGCAGATCTGTTTTCTGACTGACCCAACAGCAGGGCCCTTCTTGGGACTGGCTAAACGTGGTTACTGATGCCTACTAAGTAGCTTCTTCCATGTGCTTGGGTGAATAAATTACCCTACAGCTTCCATCATCTCGAAGGGCTTGAGCGCATCCTCTGGCACAAGGCTGGCTTGCAGGAGGAGCAGCCACCAATGGGAAGGATGGAGTTAAATTCCATAGAGGTGTACAGAGCGGAGATGGGGTAAGGAGATGGGTCGGGCATCAAAGAGAGTGGGCAGGCAATGTGCAGCTGTAACCATCCCCACCCATCGGCAAAACACCCCCTCTAGTAACCCACCAGAGCTCAAAGGCAAGCGAGTGCACGTCTGCGTGGGGGAGCTCCGGGGTGTGCAGCTGGGAGGGAGGAATGGGCTGCTGGGGGGGCTGGACTGCTGGGCTGGGCTGTGTCCCCAGCTCAGAGCCTCCCCTGGCTGTGGGACAGAGGTTTGTGGTGTTTGGGAAGCAGGATTTTGGTGCAGGGGACATCCAGACTCTTGGGTACCATCCTGCTGAAGGGCACCAGTGTGCCTGCAGCCCTTTATTCTAGCACCAGGTGCTGGGGATGCAATGGGCTTGGACACCTTCGGGGCCAATGCTCACCATGACATTGGGTATGGGCTGCCAACCTGAAAGTGAGCAGGGCTCTGTAGGAAAGGCAGAAATTTCTGCTCTGCATCCCCGTCACAGAGCAGGTGGGGGCCACCTGTGTGTTTCCCAGGTGCTTTTCCACCCTGGGGAGTTGGAGAGGAGGTGGCAGCGTTGTCTGTGGGTTGTTGCTGAACTCGCTCATGGATTGCTAATGATGTTTGTGAAAGCCTTGAACGAAGACCACACATGGGAGGCTCAGGCGAGTGATGTACCTTAGACCTGGAGGGTGCGAGGGAAAAATGCTTCTGTGCCTGACTCACCGGCTCTGTGCTAACACTGACTCATAAGTACTGATTTTGATTCAGGAAAAAAAAAAAAGAAAAGATTTATCTGCATTCAGACCTATGGAAGAGGCCAATGCAACCCGCTAATGAAGAGGGGAGGTGGTGCTGCTGCGCTGTCCACAGCCCCATGTGAGGCGTGGGGAGAGCATGGCAGATTGGCACTGGGGGCTGTGATGAGCCCTGGAGATGGGGAGGGTCCGGTGACCCCCAACCCTGCACAGAGTTGGATGAGGGAGGGAGATTTCCTTGGGCCGCATGGGTACCTCTGGCTCATTTTCCCATGGCTTGGCACAGGCAGGCAGCTCTGCAGATGAAGATGTCTCACGAGCAGCACGTCGGACCTGAACGCGTGTTTGTGTGGTTCCCCTGCCACCAGCACAACGGGAGCTACACGGCGGCCAGCCATGCAGAGCCAACAAGAAAAGCCTGCTGAAGAAAGGCACCGGCGCTGACAATACCCGTTTGCAGGACGGATTAAGCTTAGAGCAGTGTCTGGGCTTTGTGAAGGGGCAGCTCTGAGCTCCGTGCACGCAGCGTGGTGGCAGGAGGCTACAAAAGCTGGGATCCCACACAGCCCTATTGCCAAGCAGTGCTAACCCGGCCCGTGCGAGGCTCAGTCCCCATCACTGCCAGGACCTGCCACCTCCTGCCCTGCCCTGCCCTCTCCCGGTGCCCTGCCTGTGCCACTTTGCCCCCCTGCTGCTCAACCCTGCTGGATGCTAAGTGGAAATCCCCCCCCCCCCCCCCCCCCCCATGCCAAGTGTTAAATACTTATCAAGCTAATACAGCGTCTTTGTGGAGGTGCGTACATGAGACAACATGTTACCATAATTAACGAGCAGCTGGAGTTGGCATCGCGCTGCAGATGCTGGCGGCGGCTCCCAGCGCCTTTCCCAGGGCTGCAGCTCTGCCCTTCCCCAATAGTAGGAAAGTGCTGAGTGGGGGGAATGCCTTGTAGGTCTCTTCCCACCTCGCAGGGGGTGGTGGCGGCTTCCAGCCCGGGGTCTGCAGAGCCGTGGAGGTCTGGGACTGTTTCTGGGTTGGGCAAATGGGTCTGTTGCCAGCAGGCAAATGCTTATACGGGAGGTGAGGAGCTGTTGTGGGGGGCACTGGGTTGGGAGCTGTAAGGAATCCTGCTGCTGGAGACTCTGGGAGTGATGGCTTGTCCCTGTGCCATTGATGTGGGTGTGGAATCGCAAGGGCTGGGGCAGCGATGGCCAGGTGGCACTGGGATGTGTGTGATGGGTGTCAGGGACCAATGGTGGCACCAGTGGTGGAGAAAGCTTGGGAGGAGGGGAGAGGGGCTGGGATGGGGCTGTGAGCGCAGCCCTGGGGAGGAAGGTGGCAGAGCGGGGTGGTTGGTGGTCATTTACTTGGTCAGACCTTTTGAGATGATGTGGATCCATCCCTCTGCTCAGCCCTAAGCAGAGCAGCTGCACAACCCCCCCATCCTTTTGAATTGCCTTGAGCTCCCTAACTTTCCAGCCCTGGAGAAGTCATTGCAGCAGTTGATGTTTGTATCATGACCTACGTTGCTATTGGGTTTTAAATAGATATATTTTTACTGTGCTGTATGCTAGCTTCCCACATGCAAATTGCTCTGAGTGAGCCATTTATCTGGAAAATAAAGGTTATGTTCTCAAAAGGCATTTAGTTCCTTTCTGAATGATTGAGCGAGTTTTCCACCGAGAAAACAAAGGTCTTTAACACAGTCCAAACCGATGACAGGGAAAAAGGCTCAGGTAAAACCCCTCCATTTATTTAATAGCTCCCCCTTCCTCATTCATATTTACAAGATAAAAGGGGCTCCATCAACCCATTAGAGTTGAAATACGTGTCCTGTCTTCAAGGAAAGCAAATCCCATCTGGCATCCCTGGAGGAATATAACCTTAACTTCAGCTTAATGCCACATTAGGGTATCTAACAGATCCAGCCGGAGATTTACCTGCCTTTAAGGGAGATTTATTTTGGAAGCAAACAGGCTCATGTGACAAAATGCTTTCCATGAGCACCTCAGGCGAGGAGGAGCGGTTCCCCTGCCGGGGGGTCCGTGCTGTGCCCTGGGCTGGGTGTGGAGCTGGGAGCTGCCCCAGGGCTCGGCTGCTCCCTCCCACCCCACTGCGCAGACCCCATTCCCTCTGTGCCCGCAGGGCTTGGGGAGAGGCTTTGGGGAAAGGTGGGTCCGGCTTCTGTGGCTCTTGCATTTGCCTGGGAAATCAGAGAGTTTTTGCTGTGAAGGTATTGCTGCCAACACCTCTCTGCATCCCCACCCCAGCACCGCCCGTTTCCATCACCACCACCTGAAGAACAAGAACAGAGGGGCATTTTCTCTCTTTCCCATGCAACTTAGCCTCGGGGACTCGGTGCTGCAGTCCTAAAAATGCACCACCAGCTGCAGGATTGGGGTCCTGCAGAGGCTGCAGAATTGGGTGACTGCATCCCAAATGACACCTCAGCCATGTGGTTCTCCAGGGCAGCAAAAATGCTGATGGCCTGGGGTGGGAAGCACGGCCTGGCTGGGTCTGCTGAGAGGTGTTGGCCAAAGCACCATAGTGGTGTCTGTGCAGAAAGCGTGTTTCTGTACAGAGCTAGCCTGGAGGTGACGTTTGCAGCAATAGGTTTATTGTCATTTCTGGTTTTATTGATATGAATAGAAATGGATGAGGGTTTTGTAATTATTTAATCAATCCCAAATGCGTGAGACTGCTTGGGACTAAAATACAAGACATTTCTTGGCGTTCCCTGCTTGCCTATGCCTAAGGTGGTAGCTGTACTCTTTCCCTCAGACCTGGCTTCTGCTGCAAACAGAAAACCTGGGGGGTTGGTGAGATGGAACACACACTGTGCCATGCGGGCCCCTGGGCTTTGGATGCTCTGCGTCTCCTCCTGGCTCTCGCCAAGCCCCTGGGCTGCAGAAACCCTGGTGTGTGCTGGCAGAGCCTCCCCAGCAGCGCCCTGGGGAGAGGCTGCAGATGCCGGGGATTCCTGCAAGCTCCTCTCCTCTCGAGACACCACGCAACATGTGGGTGGCTGGGCAGGATGGGGGGCGTGGAGCATCCCTTGTGGGGAGCCACCTCCAAAGGGCTCTATGGGATAAACCCCAACGCAAAGCTGCTGGTGGGTTTGGGATCAGGGCTGCTGGTGCTGAGGGGCTCCGAGGATGGGCACAGCTGGTCTGCTGCCCTGCGTTACCAAACTGCATCTCATCAGGCTGTTGATGTACACACTGTTCAGCCTGAGAACGAGAGGGCAAGTCAGCTGCAGGTGGGTGAAACCTATCTCCTCTGCACTGACCTGGCCTGCCTGACTGGTTTTTTATGATTATTTTTTATTCTGTCTCCAGTTAGGCAATACACTTGCCTGTTAGAAATATCGCCCTGGGCTGCCAGCTCAGCGAAGGAGAAAAGCGGGTGTGTGTTACCGAGGGAAGATGGGGGTCACCTCCCTGCCGGGGGGGACACCTCACCCCTTCCCTGCCCTCCTTGGGCTGCTGCACCTGCAAGAACCCCTCCTTGTGCTCTGCTGCTCATGGGGTGCTTAGAGCTGAGCATCCTCACGGGGGGATGCCCTACGGGGAGCTCCCAACGTCCCCTCCGCAGCTCCTACACCCCCAGGGTCGCCGGGCTGCAGTGGATGGATTTCAGCCCAGCTGGCAGTTTGGGATCGTTAACCATGAAGGTGCCCCTGGGAAGAAGCGAAAAAGGTATTTGGGAAAATTTGCTAACAGACTCTAATGACTTAATAATCCCTGCCGGAGAGAGCGCGGCAGGTTATGTGAATGTCAAGTTTGTTTGCTTTGCCGAGAGCCGGCTGCTGTTAGGTAATCAGAGGGTGTGACCTCCTTCGTGGGGAAAAGGCAAGGGAAGGAAAGCATGTGCCTGCTGCCCTGCCGGAGGTGAGCAGCAGAGATGGGCACAGAGCGGCCCTGGCAGCCCCACTGCTGCGCTGGGGAGAGCAAAGCCCAGGGGCTGCCCTGCTCTGCACGTTGGGAGCATGCTGTAGGGCTGGGTGGTGGGGGTGGGATTCAGCAGGGAAAGCAACCAGGAGCTCGAGGGAGGGGTTTTGAGAGCATGTTTGTGCTGCACTGGTATGAACTGCCCAGGGAGTGTTGCTGGGTGGGCACAGGGTGGATGTGTGTGCCCGAGTGAGCTGTTGCACAGCACAAGCCCGTCTTGGCCAAGCCTGCACCTCAGCCTGCCCAGATGGGGAACACTGTCCCATTTTGGGGATGCCATTGGGAATCATAGGATCACAGAACGGCTTGGGTTGGGAAGGACCTGAAATATCTTCCTGCTCCAACCCCCCTGCTGTGGACAGGGGTGCCACACAGCAGATCAAGTTGCCCAGGGCCCATCCAACCTGGCTTTGGACACCTCCAGGGATGGGGCATCCACAACTCCTCTAGGCAGCAGCATCGACTGAGCAAAGTGTGGGGTTTGCTGAACGCTGGGACCTTTCCTTGTCGGTAAAGGAAAGTCAGGACAGGACTCTAAGCATACTTTGCGTTATCTGCCATGACCCGTGGCATCGGGACAGGCTGCCCCACACCCAATGGGACGAGACATCTCACTCTAGAAGCCGAAAGCGGGCAGGTGGGGGCTGACACCCCCCCACCGCTGGGTCCAGTGGGAAGGGGAGCGCATGACTGCAAGCACCGGAGCTCCTGGAGCACAGGTTGCCACCTCGCAGCTGCTCTCAAGCCCCAGCTTGCCTGCCTCGATGCTGTTTGAACAGGAGCCTTCGCAGACGTAGCTCTAGGCCAAGTTGTGGGGCAGCCGGGAGGGAACCGCCTGGCTCCAGACCCCGCTGCGGGAGGTCCGGGCGCGTGGGCACCGAAATACCGCGTGCCAACCGCAGCTCTGCCCCGGGGCCACAACACCTGTGGCCACTTTGAACCCCAACCACAGCCCCGAGGTGCCAGCAGGATATGTGGGAGCGCCGGGGTTCGGCTTACAGCCGTTTTTATGGCCGTTCCTTCGAATTCTGGGGGCAGGTTGCATTTCCCAGCAGACGCACATCCTCACTAATAGCAGCTTGCAGTCCTCCTCGCAAAAAAAACCCCACAACTGCATTGTGAGGCTGAGTCCTCTGCCATCTCCCCTTGCTCTGCCTGCTTTCCCAGGGCTGCCACGCTACAGGGCGCTTGGGGAGGATGGCGATGTGCGCAGTGCACAGCACCCAGCATCCTGCAGGGATGCCCTGGATGCCATTGCAGCAGGCAGCTCCAGAGAGCATGACACACACTGCAAAAAGACTTAAAAAAAAACCAGACAGACACAAAAAAAGAAAAAAGGAAAAGGCTTCTGAGGCTTAGTGTTGGATATTTATACACTTGACATAAAGGATATTTCTGCATTGAAGTAATAAGCGTGACTCAGTAAACCAATGGGGAAAGGGTGTTCCCTTTGCAGCAAAACCTCAAAAGATCAAAGAACTTCTTGAGCGGTTTAACATTTTGAATGTTAGATGAATTGGTTTCCCCTCCCTCTCCCCCTCATGCTTGCCTTAAAGTTTTGGAAAAGAAAATGGTTGGATTTTAGCTGGGAAGGGATCGCTTTGAGAGCTCGGGGGATGCGTGGTTCTGAAACAGCACAGCCACAGGCCCAGGGGATGGCAGCCCTGGATGGGGACGTGGCTTAATGGAAAGTGGCTTTTCCCTCCCTGTCACCTTCCAGACCTGCTCCCGCTATGGATGGATGCAGGCAGCCCTCACCAGAGGGATGTCCCAACACACCACGTCCCCACACTGTGCCCACTGCTGGTCTTCAGGCAGAGCTGAGCATCACCAGCTTCCAGCAGCTCCTTCCTGTGGGAGAAGCAAATCCTGCTATTGTTGTTCTTGCGTGAGATGTAAGGGGACAGCCCTGTCCTCTGCCTGCAGCAAGCAGCGGGGGCTGGCGTGTACTCACCAGGGAAGGACAGAGCTGTGTCAGTGGACACATGTGCCTTTGTGGGATCGATAGGCTGGAGTAATATATCGCACCGAGATAACAAATCACTTAGCTTATTGGGTCTTAATTAAGCCTCTTTTATCTCCGTGACAGCCACACACCTGGGCTATCACCCCGACGAACGGCGGCTGAGCAGAGGGGGACGCAGTGCAGGAGAGCGGGGATTGATGAGCTGCACTGGGTGGAATTGCCTCATTGTGCTGCAGCACTCAGGGCCATCCATCTCCCACTCCCCACACCAGTCCTGGGCCGGGACCCCCCACTGCAGCCCCCTCCTCCTGGCGCCGTGCAGGCAGGGCACGGGGGGTAGGGGACACCCAATGGCGTTAGCCAGGCGCAGGGCGACGAGCTCAGGGCTCAGGGCTGCCCCGTTAGCCCCCCTGGGTAATAGATACAGTTGTTATAGTCCCTGACAGCGTGAAATGAAGACCTACATCACCATAATGTATTGTCAGGCTGTGAGCACACTGCGGCCCCTGAGATGAATGAATGCAATATCTCTGCGTGCGAGGGGGAAGGCGGGGACGGGGGCTCTGCTGCGCTGCTGCCCTCTGGGCGCTTTGTGCGGCGACAGAAAAAGGCATTTTTTATGGGTGATGCAGAGGCTGAGGGTGTCCGGTCCCTGCAGAGCTGCTGACAGGTCCAGCCCACGAAGGGCAGCGCGTAACAAATGACTGAAGCGCTGCCGGGATGAGTTCAGCCTGCAATGAAGTCATCGCGCCCTGCCTTGCTGCCAGCTGGGGCTGCGGGGCAATTGATGGCGTTGGGGCAAGAGGGATCAGTGCATGGTACAGCTCCTGTGAGCTGAGAGCAAAGGGAACCTTCCAAAGCAGGGAGACTGGGAACGTGCGTTCGTGACAATGGGAATCCGAGGCACGTATCGCATTATTGGAAAGTAGGACAGTTCTCACTCTGAAGTACGACTGCTGATGTAGTGACTTGGAGTGGAATAATGAGAGCTGGGAGTTGTGAGTGACTTACAGCCGAGCAGCCAAGTCCTGCAGGACACCTCCGTCTCCTGCTTTAGGATGATGCTTAAATCCTTCCCCACCACGGGCTGTTGCTGGGGCTCAGCCTTTCCTCTCTGCTAACCCCAGGGCAGGCTGGCAGCAGCAAAACTGATTGGGAGCTGGGGAGATATTCCTGAGCACAGGTCTGAGCATGGCCGCAGGTTTATTTCAGGCAAAGGTTGCTTAGGATTTCTCCCTTTCCCTCTGTTTGAGATGGCATTGTCCATACCCAGCCTATGGCAGTGACCATACCCAGCCTCTCCTAATGGCTTTTGATTCTTGCATAGTGTTGTGCTGTTCTTGCTGCTGCACGGCAGGTACTGCGTGTATGCAAACACTCCTTTAAAACAATAAAATAAGGGTCTGGGCTGAAAGACAAGCAGCTCGTAATTCAGCATTGCATTAAACAAAGTCCAAAGTACTCACATTACACAAAATCCAACCGAAGGGCAACACCCTTCCAGTGATCCTGCATTTTCACGACTGTTTGCAGGTTCTAGGATGAACACGAAGCAGTCGACATAGGAATGGCCAATCCCCATAAGCTGTCGATGAGACTTTCCTCTCCAGACCAGCTCAGCTGGACGCATGGTATTGTCAAGGTCATTCCCAACGCGTGATGGACCTATTTGCTGATGCTTGTGACATTTCCCATCAGGCAGGACAGGATTCCCCTCCATGTCATAAGGTTTGGGGCTGGACGTGCCCAGCAGCTTCCTTCCCTTTGCCCAAACCCTCAGCTCGAATCACAGAGTCATTCTGCTTGGAAAAGCCCTCTCAGATCCCCGACACCATGCCCACTGTGCCACCTCTCCAGGTGTTCTGGAACACCTCCAGGGATGGGGACACCACCACTGCCTGGGCAGCTGTGCCACTGCAGCACTGCTCTTTCAGAGAGGAATTTTCTCCTAATCCCCAACCCGAAATACTTCCCAGCCCCACACCCCTCCCAGCCAGCCACCCCTGGGTGTTCTTATTGCAGTAAGCACCGCGCGCTGACTTTGGCATCTCCCTCAAGCACTCGTGCTGCACGCAGCTCTGCTCCTACTCTTGGCCATTATTGCTGCTTGGAGGTTTTTCCCTCTGAGGTTGGGTCCTCCCTCGTGCTGCCGCTCACAGCCTGTCCCCATTGGTGATATACGATGCCCCTGTAATCTCCAGCGACATAAATTTCTCTCCTGTTTGTCTCCCTGTGTCCTATCCTTCTCGCCCCGTGCCTGTTATTGTGTCTAGCTTTGCGGCTGCGTTTCAGCGTTTTCCCTTGTTTGTCTCCTTCACCTGAGGATGTCCATTATGGGATGTAACAGCTTTAATAGCTTACAAATGGGAGGCTGGAGATTTTGTGCTTCAGGGAGCAGCGCTCACAGCAGTCACCACTAACAGCGGCGTTTCCCATTGCTGTGTATCTCAGCTGCTTTCTTCCCTCCTTATTTTAAGTCCAGGGACAAATGGCTCGTAAAGCCGCCGGTCCAATTCGTACTGCTGGTAGGTGGAGCTGGGTGAGAGAGTCGTCCCCGTCCCCCTCTATTCTGACCCACACATAGAGACGTCCCTCATTGCTCTGCTCCCACTCTGAGCCCCAATACCAGCGGCACCCTGGGATGCATTGGTGTGTCTGGAGCCAAATCCCAGCATCTGGCAGCAGTAGTTGGGCATCCTCATCCTCACCTCTCCAAAAGCAAAGCGCCATGCGACCAGGATCTAATTAAGCAGGCTAATCTGAAGGAGGTACTACATCTCCATGGAAAACTGCTTCAGTTTGGCTTCTCCGGATAATAAACAAAGCACTTGGGCAGATGATAGGGCATTTAAGTGTTTACTCTTCAGAGCATTAAGTGCTAAATTTGTTTTCAGCTCACTTATGAAGAACCCTCACCGAGCAAAGCACACAAGGGGCTCAGTTGTACCTTCAGCTCCGCTCTGAGCCTCCTGCAAGGAGCCTGGTCCATGGGCTGCCCAGTGGGAAGCAGCAGCCATTGGCAGCACAGGGGCTGAATCTGCACTATGGGAATGCTGCTGGGGCAGAGAGGCGCTGGGATGGAGCAGCATCTTCCCAACCCCATGCAGAACGCCGTGGGCTGTGCTGAGCACATCTGGCCACCGCTGCCACATAGGGGAGGTTTCATCCAGGGCCATAGAAACGGAGCACAAAACCAACAAAACAACTCTGTTTCTAAAGCTCTATGAAGTTTGCACCCCACCATGCCGGGACAAAGGGGGAATTAGCAGCCAGCAAAGAGAAAAGCAACACAAAGCCACACCGCGGTGTCAAGAAGCCAAAAAGCCCTTTTCCTTCCCAGTGTGCGGGTATGGCTTGAGGGACTGTTCACAACCCCGAGCCCAACGTGGGTCAGCTTTGCAGCTCTTTGCATCTGCATGTGCTTGAGCCGAGCTTTCCCTGCTGCTGCGATTTATAAACCAGCTCTGACCCATCAAAACCAACGCAGAATGACTCAGAAGTTTGCAGACAGCCATCAAAAAGGGGACGGAGGGGTGCACCCGGATCTGCCAGCAGCAGCCTCCTTTAAATCAACCTTTCTCAGGAAGAGTGCTGTGGTTCAGGCCCCAGTTTGGGATGTGTCTGAGCATGCTTCCCATCCACATCATGGATTCAATTACAACACAACGCTTTGCAGATTTCTGTTAAATTTTAACTCGTTTCACATGGGTTGTATGAACTTTGCCTGACATTTGGAAGCAGGCAACTTGTGTCATCAGGTTACACTCACACTTATCTCTGCAAACATATCCTTGTACCCAAACCAGCACCAGCACAACCGTCTTCGCCGTGGCTGGCATTAATTGAACCTGAAATGTTCTTTCCTCCGGCGTTGTGCTCCCTCCTGCTCACAGAGCCATGTGTGTGACCCCATCCCCTGCTCCACAAACGCAGCTGCAGCAAATGGAGTGGCCACGGAGATGAGGGCAGCGGGCGATGCTGAGCCAGCATCTCGCTGTGGGTTTTCAGAGAAGGGCGATGCCATAAAAAAGGGGCAGACTTTGAGATGGCTCTGCCCATCCCCAGCCCCTAAGTTGCAGGGATGAGCCTGCAGTGTGTACTGCTGATGGCCCAAACCCCATCTCCTGGGGGAACCTCCTGTCCCCAAAGCTTGGCTGGTGACCTGCCAGGCAGCCATGCCCTGCTCACCTCCGTTGCATCGAGCCATGCAAACCCATCTCTGGCCATCTGATGGCTGAAACTCAGGTGTGATCAAAGCCCGGCCCCTCTGCTGTGTTGGGGTTCAGCAGGGGAGGGGGAAACATTAAAATCCTGACATCACTCAGTGGCCGGCTCTGCCTTCAGCTGCACGAAGTGGCCGGCTCTGCTGATCAAAGGCCTCGCCACTGTTGTTTTAAAGGTGACATTAACATTTAAGGAGCTTTTGAAAGTCCTGGCTGGCAATAAAAAGCCAGACACTCAGTCACAGAGCAACTCAAACGCAGGTTTAATGATAATGAAGCAGCCTTTTGTTCTTAAGCTCAAAGAAGGACCACAAACCTATTTATAGTGTTTATAATAAAGACTGTGAAACCTTTGGCACATAATCCAGCAAACCGATACTTGCAAGCCTCAGTGCTACTCAGTGATCCCCAGAGTGTGCAGAACAGGCTTTTGAGAACACTTTTCCCCCTTTCCACCACTCTTTGTTCCAATGAAGGCATGATGTGGACGCTTCTGTGTGCTTGCAAGCCCTGGTTTCATAAAGTGTGTCCCCATGGCACGGCACAGCATGGGACATCATAGCATGGCATGGCATGGCATGGCATGGCATGGAACTGCATGACACGGCACAGTATGGCACATGACCCATCCTGCTTCCCATCGTGGCTGCACAGTGCAGAGTGGGGCAGCAGAGGGGGAAGCCATGCAGGCAATGCTGGGCTCAGTGCACCACAAGCAGCCCCATACCGACACTGGGTTATAAATAGCCTGGAAATGAGAGCTGGGCAGGTCGGAGCCATGGCTGAGTAAGAGAATCCCCTGCTCCCCACATGGCTCCTGGCTGCATTGTCTCTTACCACGAAGCCCTTTGCTCCACGGCTCCCAGCCCTGTGCTGTGTGTTGCCTTGCAGCCCCAAGGAAAGCGATTCCACGCGCCTTCCTTAAAGCATGCAGTTGGAAATGCCATGCAAGTTCCCTCACTCCTCCTCACCCTCCTAGATGTGGCAATTAGCACTGAGTCCTCATTCCATTCATTGAGTGCTGGGCAGGGTCAGCAGTCCCAGCAGAAGACGGTAGGGAGGGCAAATATCCTACATCTTCTCCAACCCCTGCTGCCCATGGCAGAGCCAGAGCATGGATTCACTGCCTGCCTTTCATAGTAGCAGCCGGGATGAACACCTCTGTGCACAGGCAGTGGTGGAGACCCATCCTTGGAGGTGTCCCAGCACCATGGAGATGCGACCCTGAGGGACGTGGTCAGTGGGCATGGTGGGATGGGCCGGGCTTGGAGATGAGAGGGAGCTTTTCCAACCTTCATCATCCTGTGATTTTCCAGAGATGCTCCCAGCCCCAGTTTGGCCACTGCCTCTTTCCCCTGCTCAGCTCACAGCACGGTGGGCGCTACTGGGGAGCTCAAGTGAGGGCTATGGGGGTCCCTTTGTTTCCTAAGGGCACAAGTGGCCAAAGGAGTCAGTGATGGGAATGCACGGGGTGGGGGAGGCAGGCGACGGGAGAGCTTGCGGCTGGATGTGACCCAGACCAGGGAACAGATGCAACTCATAACGTTAATGAGGTTTTTTTTTCTTCCTCCCCAAAGGCGCTGCACTCCTGAGAACCGGGGGCTCTCTATCCCATGGCAACACCAAGCGGGGGAAAAATGGGCCTGGCTTTTATTTCATTTTTTTGTCCTTTACAGGAATCGCAGGCAAACAAAAGCCCTGAACAGATTTATCATTTTTCTTTCTCCCCCACCCCCTCCTTTTCTTTCCTTTTATATTTTTTTAAAATAGGGTTAGAGCAAGATGGATGGTTCCCCAGGCCCATGGAATGAGCAGATAGAGGCAGCCCTGTCGACTCTGGCATCCCATTAAGCCAAGCTGCGGGAGGAGGCCGCCGTCGGACTTATTACATTTGCCCCCACCCGGACCCCAAACATCAGCCCCAGTGTGGGGTGCCCCCGGCTCGGCTGCCCGTGCCCCACATTGCCGGGTGCCACCCGCACCTCTACCCTATCCATCCCCCACATCAGCATGGGAATCGCCTCTTGCATCCCTCAGTGTCAGCCCACACCGATTTGTCACTGATAGGTGACAAGCACTGTGTGGCTCAGTGTGGCTCCGGGTAAGGGCAGCCGGGGGGGGGGGAGCTCAGACAGCCCCCAACCCACCGCTGACCAGGGCTGCTGTGCCTGGTGAAACAGCAGTGAGGAAGGGGGGAAAAACAAGGCAAAAATAGAAGGAAAAATGATGGGATGAAAAAAATGAAACAAACCCCATCGTGTTCAGGAGCCCAAGAACCACGCAGCCCCATGGGGGGGTCGGCAGTGGTGACAGGGGCACCCGGCTGCCCCATCTCCACCGCCCGCTTCCTTCGCACGGATATTTCCACTTTAATACTTAACAAGGATTTAAAACCCTTCTGCAGCCGGAGTTTGTTGGCAGCGATAAATTTTGAATAGCTTATAAATAATGGAGGCAAGGTGGTGCCTCCGGCTGGGAGAAGGGGTGAGGCCCCACCTGCCATCAGGAGAGGGTGAGGAGCAGCCCTGGTGCATACCGCTCGGTGACGATGGCATCACAGTGCACAGCCCAGCATGGCCAGGCTGCTTCACACCTCCTGATAGGGATGAGCCAGCATGCAAGTATCATGGGATGGAATTATGGATGGACGGAGAAATGCATGCAGTCCCTTTCTATATATATGTGTGCGGATGCACGTACAGAGAGACAAATATATAGAGCTGTGCACAGCCACAAGCATGCGTGCTTGCATGCATCTCTATGGGTCAAATTGCCCACCTCCCCTTGACCTCCCCTCCATGCCTTGCTCCCATCGAACCCATATCCCACCCCATGTGCTGCAGATGCAACAGGCAGCAGCTCCTGCAGGGCACCTCACACACTGCTCCACACTTTGGGGCCAGGAGGGGATTTGGGAAGAGGGCTGGAAGGGATGATTTCATCCCCATGAGAACTGGAGAGCGTTTCTGTGCACGGCAGGGGTGGATGCAATGTCTGCTCCCTGCTTTTCCCTGGCACTTTGTAGCAAGTCAGTAATTAGGTTATAGCACCGCTCTGGCTTAATTTCTACGCACCAACGTCCAATAAATGTGTATGGAGTTTGTATGTGTGCCTGTAGTATATAAAAGCTATAGGAAAATGGCCAGACTTCACTACATTAATTCATAAAGCAGGTCATTCTTGTCTGGCCCTTTACCTCACTTGTTATTTCTATTTATTAGTAATATTGATGTTTCAACCAGGGATCAGGACCCCATTGAGCCAGCTTTAATAACAGAAAAGATTTAGCAGGAGAGAGCCCTGTAATGAACCAATAATCACAACAGCGGCGCTCACGTAGTGCAGCTCACAAACAGCATTGTTATTTGTACAGTGTTTTATTTGCTATTTCACTTTTGCAGCGAGCCCAGCATCTCCCACTGCACCAGTTTGGCCATGCCAAGGCTTTGTTGAGGGTGAAAATGGAATGAATGAGTGTTGGCTTCGGAGGGCCATCAGCGTGGGCTGGTACCCATGGTGTAAGCGGGGCCTGCCAAAGGGTTTGCTGTGCATACGGGTGGATTCTGTGCATGGGTGGGTTCCCTTCTCTGCTCCCATCGCCCTTCCAAAGGGCTTTCACAGCAGCTCCTTTTAACGCTATCTTCTGGAGATATCTTATGGAGAGGATGGAGCACCAGCATTCTGCTGGCTAAAGCATGGGGTGATGTGGGATGGGGGGATCCCAGGGGGCTGTGAGTGATGGGGCAGTGCGTACCCTCGGGGCTGGCACTGGGCTGCAGCCGGCACAGCGGAGGCATTTGGGCTGCATTAAGGAACGATCACACACTGTGAATGCCAAAACTAATTTTTCAATCAGAACCGCTTGGGAGCCGTACAAAGCCCAGGACCACATCTAAACCAACTTCAGCTTCGTCGCCTGCTGAGACATTGAACACGAGCCAGTCCTCAGCTCTGAGCCAAGATACACTTAGGGAGGGTTTGTCTGGCAAGAACCTCTGGAACTATTGATCCGTGAGAAAAAGTGATCAAGGGAAGTACAGCTGTCCTGGTTATTGCCTCACCATGCTCTCTACCAGCTGCAAAACTTCACCAGCAGAGACAACGAGAGAAGAGCTGCGCAGCATCCTTCCTTCATGCAAACTCTGCTCTGTGTCTGAAAGCCCAGCGCAGAGCTGGAGCTGCTGCAGCACCGGGGATGGTGCACGGTGGGGAGAACCGGGGAGCAAACATCGTCTGAACAGGGACAAAGGCATTATAAATGAGTGCTGCCGGATCTCCTGTCAGCCAGGGTGGTGTTACCTCTGCATTTATACTTCAGTAATTTCTGCATTTCTCTAATTTCTTAAATTGCCTGTAAGATGATAATATTTCCTAGAACATGGTGAATAGATTAACTGCACGCTACGGCGCTATCCAAAACTGCTTCGAGCAGCATTAAAACCAGATGTTCCCAAAGAGCCAAGGGAAAATGTTACCTGCGCTGCTCACCAGCCAAGGGGCGAACTGCCTGTGCCTTACGTAGCAATGCTGCTTTTCCTGGGATCATGGAAAACCAGCAACACGAGGCATCTCCACGCCACAGCTCTGGCAACGTGTGCTCCACCACATGCCCTTGCTTCCCACGCTGCCTGCTGCCATCCGTGGCTGCGGGGCACAGGGACGGCATGGCCAGGAGCAGCAGCCTGACCTACTTCAGTGCAGTGCAATGGCCTCTCTGCCACGCATCCTCGCACAGACACGAAGCACAGTTTGAGGGCAGCGGACCCGCATGGGGTGGGATGCTGTCCCAGCCTCCACCAGCTAGCATTGCTCCGGCTGCCTCCGAGCGCTCTCACCGCTGCGTATCAACTCACAGGCTCCATTAACAAATCAAATTGCCACTGATGTGCTTCTCATTACATCTCGGGGCTTACGCGTCGTTATTTCATTTAAAAGACGGCATTTGTTTTCCCTTCCCTGATTCCACGTCCCCAAAATCTCATTAGGAGATCGCTGCTCATTATGAAGTGCTGCTCAGTGTAACGTGCTGGGGGTGCAGGACTCAGCAAAGGGCCCCACATGGAGGTGGGGGGGGGGGGGGGGAGAGGGTAATGAAGAGCCATTGAATGAGGAGTGCCGAGGCTTAATTTGGGAGGAGAGGAGCGGACTGTGGATGCTGACAGCACCGCAATGCGAATCCCCCTTGGAGCACCCAAAGAATCGGCCTAAATGGATTAATGTGAGGACAGAGAAGAAATGACTTCAGTTGTTTCCCTGATTCAATTCCGTTTATTTTTATACGGCGTCTTCATGCAAAGCATCTCCCAGCTGCTTCATCCAGAAGAGGGATAACAGAGGATCACCGCGCTGGCTCAGCTCTCACCAGTGCTGGCATTGCAGTGGGAGGGAGGAACACAAGCGCTGGCCTTGAGGATTTGACGTCCCAAATCATCAGGAGATCATATGCCATTTTTTTCTCTTCTTTTTCCAGTTCCAATATTGGTAATTTCCCTAGGCTTTCCTCAAAGCATCGCTGCAATATACTCGGGCTGATTCTAATCTCACGCTGCTTTTATAGCACTGTAATTCCGATCTCACACTGGTTTTATACTGGTGCAGCCCCACTTATTTCAACTGAGTAAATTCCTGATTTATGTCAGTGCAAACGACGGCAGAAATGGGCCCGCAGCTCTCCCTGGAGCAACGCCTGGCTCCCACCAGGGTGAGGAAGAGGAAGATCAGCTCGTTTGCAATGCAAATGGTGTAGAAAACTGCTGCCACATTACACCCAGACCCTCACTTTGCGATGCGCTTTTGCTCTCTTCTATGAAATGCACTTTGTTGCATTTTGGAAACCCACAGGAGGTCACTGAGAAGCGACGTGTGGCTCTGCTGGGTGTCCGTGGGGACCGACCCGTTTATTGCCTTCGCCCTTCTCTCTTCCTCAGCCCCACCACCACTCTGTTGCTGTTTCAAGGACGTTTCGTTGCCTTAATTTACTCTCTGTGATGTGAAGGGATGCAGTGACTTATCCTGATACCCATCCCAGAGGCTGCACCTCAGCAGTGCAGTGTTGGTGTTGGTTAATAAGCCCCTTGCAGACCAAAGCAAGACTGTGACTGCTGCATCCACCTGGGCAAGCTGCGTCCTCTCTTGCTTATGCTAAGGGAGGAAAAATAGGGGCTGTTGTAACTAATGGCTGTGGGGTGGAGTGATTTTCCCCTTCCGTTTGCTCTCAGGAAAGAACAGGACGGAACTGGGAGAGGAAGGCAGGCTGAAAAGGGGGATGGATAAGGACCTTGGTTGGTTGTCTCTGCTTGGGTGCTGGTCCCTCACAATGGGGGGGTCCCTGAGCTCCCACCCATTGCTGTGCCCTGAGGAGCACTGCTGCAGTGCCATACCCACCCATTGTGCACCTATGTGATGCTCAGACAGCAAGAAGGTGAGGGTTGCTGGTATCACCTCTCCTATGGGGCTGTGCAAACTCATACTCACTGATGCCCCTCTGCCATTGCAAAGTGGGAAACAACCTTGTGCAGCCACTGGACAAAGTCTTCCCTTCACACCCAGCCTGGCAGCACTGAGCCCTGCTCCATGGAGAGGAGCAAACCCTGATCCCACAGCCCAGCAGAGCCCCCCCAGCCTAGCAGTCAGACCCACAAGCTGACATCAGCAGAACGAAGCATGGCCCCAGCAGTAATCTGATAGAACCCAATGGCAGTTTGGGTTGGGGGGGGGGGGGGAGGGGAGGGGAGGCACTGAAAGAAGAGGCACTGAAAGTACACTTCCTTCAGTGCATTGCTGGGGAGACCATTAGGAAAACCACTAGATTATTTTTCACATTCTTCAGCGCAAAACTACTGCGTTTTATGACCACTATCAATAACAGCTATCATATTACTAATGCTACAGTTGCCACATATATAATATTTAAATCACATTTGTGGCTGACAGAGACCTATGGATATTCTCGATCCCAACAGGCTATTACAGTTCATATCGTGTCTGTCATATAAATATTATGAATCATTTCCCACTATCTTTATGGGGGCTACATTGACATCGTCGAAAAGGCTCTGGGCTGGATACTGGCTGCATATTTATACACACCTTATGTATATGTATGTGAATGGAGGGAGATTTATTCAACAATCACCAGTAATAAATGCCTATGATAAACCATATTATCTTCACACTTCATTTGCAAAGTGTTTTGTATGCAAGGACTGGGGGGAAGGCCCTGTCAGTGGCACATCCTCAAGCTCTGGTGTGAGGCTTTGTGGTGAGGTTGCTCACAGCTGGCACAGCCCTATCGCAGCCCCAGGTGAAGCAGGGAGACCTCAGCTGGTGCCCAGCCCTGGGCCACGTGCTGCTGGCTCACACCAGGTGAGGATCTGGCTCGTGTCCCACCCGCAGGATGGGTGATGCTCGACGTGCTCTCCCAGAGGAGCTGTTAAGCCTCACAGTTCATGTTCTGCACTTCATCTTCCATCAGTTAATGGATCGGTTTCCTTGGCTTCCTTGGCAGCCAGGCTCCGGTCTGGGTGATGAGATGAAGTACGTCTCCAGGTGTTGTAAAAGGCAGAAGTGGACTTTCCCTCTACAGAGTCTCCTTGCAAAGCAATTAATTAAGCCACGGTCCCTGCAAACTGGGTGGGCCGTGTTCAACCCAACCCATCAGCAAAGCCCAAGAAGAACCTCCCTACCATCACTCAAATCACATCCAGACTACAGCCCAGGTGCCCAAGACCTCCCCCAAACCTGTGCCAGCTGCAGGAACACTTCCTTAAGGCCGTCACCACGTGCAGAGACAGACAAGAACAAGTGCAGCTTTACGGCTGGGAAGTGGGGAGGTCTCTAATAAGCATTTAATGTCCTGCTCTGAAGCAGCTGAAAGCACAGCACAGTGCCTCTGACTGTACAATACTTCATCTGAGCAGTTTCCAACAGAGGGGATGAAGGCAGCGTCTCTGCCTGTCCCCGGCGTGGGAATGCAGCTCTCCAGCTCCAGCAGATCAAATAAATCATGTGCATTTCACTTCATAAACAAACATCATCAGCTTGTTAAATGCTGCTGGGGGGGAAAAAAAAAAAAAAACCAAAACACCAAACAAAGCAGGGGATTTGAATCTCCAGCGCTGAAGAAATGCTTTGTGCCTTTGAGTATCTGCTGGTTTGTGTGTGCTCGGAGCAGGGACCCACCTGCAGCTGGTGGGGTTTGTGAGGATGGGTCTGGATGGGGATGGACTGCACCCCTTTCCAGGCTCTGTGGGGACAGCAGTGTGAGAGAGTGTGCGGGTGGAGGGAGAATGGCCTCCCTGACTCCTTATGCCACCTGAATATGGGGCGCCCCTTGGCCAAACCCAGCTAGGATCGGGTGATGAGAACAGGGAGACCCCAAATCAGCCCATCATATATAGCTGCCCTCCTTCAGGTCTGGCATTTGAAGGTTTTTGCATTACCCAAGGGCAGAGGGAATGAGGACCACACGAAGGCTTCCCATACGGCTCTCCAGGACAGTGGAGGACCTCCAGGTGCCCTTACATCCAGCAGAGGTACAAACCAACCTCACCCCGCTCCCCTCCACGGCTTCGGCTCTTTGCAAGCAAGTGCACAGCTGAAGCCAAGCAGAGCTCGTTAGATTAATGGTGCATTAAAGAACTGAGGGGAGGTGGGTGGGGGAAAAAGGAGGTTTGTAACATCACAGAAATATTCTCGCTACCTTCTGGCATCTTCAGGAGACGGGAAATGTGGGACTGCATCCAGCTGTCTTCTCTGGGGCAAAATTCCTTTGGCTTCTGTGGGAGGTTTTACCCAAATAAGGACTGCAGGATCAGACCTGTTATTGTCGCTGCAATTAACATTTAGATCCACATCTAACACAAACTGTTACAGGCTGGTTAGGGAGAAATTTAATTTGCTCTAAAGAGCTCGATGAGAGAGGAGCATGAAATGTCCCAGTTACGGTAATTCCTTGGGTTAGAAGCCACAGAAGTGGATTTTCAGCCCCGGATCAAAAGCTCTGCAGCCATCAATGGAAGCAGGCAGGTGTCCCCGAGACCTGGGACTTTTGCCATGCCAACCCACCCACATTTTGGCCTTTTCTAACTGTCTCAACTTTCTCTTATATCCTGATGTAGTGTTTCCTTTTCCTTTCTTTTTTTTTTCCCCCTGCTCCCAGGAGTTAATGCAACTCAGCCATAAAAACTGACTTGGAGATGAAACTTGGCATTTCAGGTCCCAGCCTGGGAGCAAACGAAGTTACCAGTTATAAACAGGCTCCAAAATCTGTTTGGACATGCAGAAATTACAGGAGCAGAGGATAAAAAGGATCCGAGGCGCTTTCTTTTGCTTCAACTTCAGCTGCTCCGAGTGCCGGCGATGCAAGATGGATCCTCTCAGTGCTTCTCTTCATGGAATCACAGAATGGCCCGGGTTGAGAAGGACCACAATGATCATCTGCTTTCAACCCCCTGCTATGTGCAGGGTCACCAACCAGCAGCCCAGGCTGCCCAGAGCCACATCCAGCCTGGCCTTGAATGCCTGCAGGGATGGGGCATCCACAGCCTCCTTGGGCAACCTGTTCAGTGCATCACCACCCTCTGCGTGAAAAACTTCCTCCTAATATCCAACCTAAACCTCCCCTGTCTCAGTGTAAAACCATTCCCCCTTGTCCTGTCCTCTTGCTGCAGCTAAAGCCAATGAGCTGCAGAGCGCTGCTTGTGCTGGGAGAGGGCAGGGGTCCCACGCTGGGACCAGGAGGGAAAGCCAATAAGAAAGGCAGGGTTACCCTTTTGGGATGCATGCAGGGGCAAGGAGGAATGGGGTGCTGGGGCGTCACATCGGGCCTCTGCGATGTGCATAGTGATAGTGTAGCGATAGCTATGGGATGGGCTGATAAGCACAGGCAAGTGATAGACTGGGATATGGCAACGGGTAGAGATAAGGGAGCACCTTCTTACAGGGGGAGGTGCTAGGGTGCTAACATTTATGGCACCGGGAGCTTTGCCAATTAAAGAATCAACCGGGGCGGATAAGAGGCTCGGAAGTGCCCAGAGAGGTGATGGTGGTGGCAGTGCGTCCTGTGGGTGTCACCCACAGATCCCAGCCCACGCCTGTGGGAGGTGGGATGCAGCCATGGGGCTGAGCAGGGATGGGGTGTGTGTGTGTGTGTGTGTGTGTATGCAGAGAGGTGTTCATGGGGCTCTGTATTGTGTTCTGAAGGCCACTGGGTGCAACAACTGGGGGGCAAAGAGTGTCTTTGGGGGGTTTTCCCTGTGCTCCACAGGTGCCCCTGCCCCGGGGCTGCCCAGCACTGCCTACAGACACCTCTCTTTAATTTTTACTGTCCCTCCCCCCCAAATTGCTTTTAGTTTTTCCTTTTCCTCACTTCTGTTTTTTTTTTCTGACACTTTTTTCCTTTTTCACAAATCATTTTCTTTCCTAAGTTTCCTTTTCCCCACTCCCCCCCCCTTTTAACCTTTCCTTTCCCTTTCCCTCCCCCCATTTTCCCTTTCTCCCCCACACCCTCCAGTTCACCCTTTCTCCCACATCACTTTTCATCAACCCCAATTCCCCCATTTTTCCCCTCATCATTTCCTTTCACCCATCCCACCCCCAATTTTCCCTTCCCCCCCTCCATTTTCAATCCCCATTTCCCCCACATTTTCAATGCCCCTTTCTCCCACTTTTAACTCCCCCTTTTTTTCCCCCATCACTTTTAACCTCCCTTTTTCCCCCCCATTGTTTTTCCTTTTCCCTCCCCACTCTTTACACCCCCACTTTTTCTTTTTTTCCTATTATTTCTCCCTTTTAATTTTTCTTTCAAATTCTTTCCTTTCCATCCTCCCCCCCTCCCCACACTCACACCCTTCCCTTTTCCCCCTCCCCTTTTTCCCATTTTCCTCTCCCCAGCGCGGGGCGGGCGCTGCGGGGCGGGCGCTGCGGGGCGGGCGCTGCGCTCAGCTCCCCCCCCCCTGCGCGGGCCCCGCGCGGCGGCTGCTCGCGGAGTTACATTGTTGGGAGTTTGCACAACTCGCGGCTGCGCGCCCTGCGCTGCGCGGGGCCGCCGTGCGGGCCGAGCCTTCCCCTCCCTCCTTCTCCTCCTCCTCCTCCTCCTCTTCGCCCTCCTCCTCCTCTCCCTCCTCCCCTTGGGTGGTTTTTTTTTCCTCCCCTCCCTCCCTTCCCCCTCCCTCTCCCCTTTCGCTTTGATTTCGCTCTCCTCCTCCCCTGTGCGCGCCGTGTGTGTGTGTGTGTGTGTTTTTCGCCGCCGCCGCCGCTCTCCACCGAGCCCCTTGGCATGAGTTAAGCACCAGCGATGGACACCAAACACTTCCTGCCACTGGGTGAGTTGGGTTCCGAGCGGCTGCTTCGTTCCTACAGCGGAGGAGGAGGAGGAGGAGGAGGAGGGGGGAGGGAATACAGAAAATAGAAAAGAGCGCAAACAGCCTCCGGAGCTGCCGCCTCCCCCCGCCCGGCGCCGGGATGCGCTGCGCCCCTTCTCGGGGAGCGCCGGGGGCTGTTCCCCCCCCAACCCCCCCATCCGGCTGCCGACTTTGTCCTTTCTGTGCTCTCGGGTTGGATTTGTATTATTGCTGTTATTATTGTTATTATTGTGTTGCGAGGCGGCGCAAGCGCTATTTTCAAACGGGGGAGCCCCCTCGTTGCCCGGTCTCGGTGCTGCGGGGGGGGGGGGGGGGTGCTGGCAGCGCGCTGCCTCGGCTGTTGCTTTCCTCTCTCCGTTTCTCTCTTTATTATATTCCCCCCCCTCTCTTTTCCTCCTCTCTTTAGTTCCATTTTCAGCCCTCTTTCCAGCTGGAGTTTGCCATCGTTTCGGTGCTGGAGTCAAGTCTTGGCTTGTTAAGGGCGAATGCCTTCCTGCGTCTGGCGTTCAGCAGAAGCGATATTGCAGAGCTCAGGGCTCGGGGAGGGGGAAGAACAAACTTTTAGCGAAGTCGCCTGGCGCCGAGCCCTGGGAGGAGGAATCGGGGCCGAGCCTGCACCGCTGCCACCGCGCAGCGCGGCCGATGGGGCTTTAAATCAGTGCTGGGGCTTTAAATCAGTGCCGAGGCTTTGGGAGCGGGGTGGGGGGTGGGGAAGGGGGGGGGGTGTTGTTTGGGTTTTGTTTTTACCGAAATGCCCCCGGAATCCCGGTTGTGCAGTGCTCTGTGCTGATAGCGGAGTGCTGCTGCTCTGCCTGCTCCGATGGTGGTGCTGGGGCTGAAAGCATCTCCCTGCAGCGGCCCCCCCCCAAAAAAAAAGAACCCCAGTCCTGTTATAGGGCCGGCAGATGGATGCAGGGTCACGTACCCCCCGGATAGTGCCCATCTGAGTCTGCATTGCTGCTTTAATAGTGAGGCTGGCTGCCCAAAGTTCTGACGTTTCCTTTGGTGCTGTTGTTGGTGAGGGACCCTGAGTGGGGCGGGCAGGATTAGGCCCTGGTGATGTGCCTACGTTTTCCTGGGGAGCCCAGCTCGCTGTGGATGCTGGTAGCATGCCGTGGTGTTAGTCATGTTGGCTCGGATGGGGGAGGAGGGGGGGGGGAGCAGCATGTGTCACCTTGCTGCTGTCTGGCAGAGGGTTTGCACGCTGGTGTGAGTGAAAAACAACGGGCTGGGCTGCTCAGGTCTAAACACAGTGTGTGTGTGGTGGGGAGGGAGGTGAGGGGGACGCAGTGGTGGAGCATGGGGGGGACGCACTGTAACCGAGAAATGCAAAGTTATGGGACAGTGCGGCTTGCAGTTGATGGAAGTGCGCGGTTGGGGTTTGCTGCAGGAAGGGCTCTCCAACTTTATCCATCGGCCTTTGGTCACGCATTGCTGAAAGCCTCAGCTATGGCTCTAAGGGCTGAGATTGAAAGGGAGAGTTGGGTCTCGCTGTGAGCCTGGGGATGGGCAGAGCCCCAGAGCCTGCGGGCAGCTCGAGAGGGCAGGGAGCACACGGAGCCCTCACTGAGCCCTGAGCAGGGGATGGAGAAGGACCCGCTCCTGTTTGCATGGCACCGGGGTGCTCTGGCAGGGCAGTGGCTGGGAGCTGGGCAAAAAATAGCCGAGCTCGGATGGTTGGTGCCTTCCTGGAGCAGCCAGGGGCCAAAAGCGGGCTCTGGTACTGCGGTGGCCCCATCAAAATCTCAACTCAGTTTGGCCTAAAAAGGATAACGGCATGGGGGCTCGTGGCCAAGCCCTGCCCTTGGTTAGACTCAGATAACCCCGCTGATGTCATGGGTGGAAACGTGGCCAGCGCCGGGCACTTTTAATAGTAGGATCTCGTTTTGCTGCTCACCTCGGCAGCGGGTGGCAGACGGCGGGCAGAGGCTCCTGCCAGGACTCTGCGTCCCCAGGCATCTCCACAGCCCCCGATGCCCACTGCTCTATGGCTGCAGCCAGGTCGGGTCGGTGATGGGTGTGAAAGCAGCAGTGCGTGGTGCTTTGGGCCGCTGCCTTCTCCCCCAATCTCTGAGTAAAAGCATGGCTCGCTGTGGCCATTGCGATCCCTTCATTGCTTCCTTCTCATTGCCCCCGAGGAGCTGGAAGGTCCTGGGAACCCTTTGGTGCTGGGATGAGGACGCTGTGCAAACCTGGGTCGGTGGGAACCCAAACCTGTGCGCGATCCCCCACTCTGCTCCTTTCAGCTGCTGGGAAAACCCATAGGGAGGGAGGTGAAAAATAGGATCGATGCACGCAGTGTCACCTCCTGGGTGAGCGTCCCAATGAGCATCCCCATGCCCACGTGTGGGGGATGCTGAGCGGTGCTGAGGTCCCTGTGGGATCAGGAGATGAAGAGCAGACACTCTCAGAGCTGTCTGAGCTCAGGGCTCGACCTCTCCTTACTGACACATGCAAAAGAAGCCGGGAAGGAGTTGTTGTCCTTTCTCAGGGTCTGGGCTGTGATGGTGAAATAAACCCTTGGAGGGTGCCTGAATTTACTCTGTGTTGTCCTGCTGGGTTGGGGAGAGCATCTGCGCTCCTCGTGTGTGGGGTGTTTTATTTGGGTAAAGGAGAGCGGGGGAGAAAGCCGCAGAATTTTAGTTATTCCTTGCAAATGTTGTGATTGGCATTTTGCTCCCGTTGGAGGCAAAAAAC
The DNA here is from genome assembly GCF_016699485.2 of Gallus gallus. NCBI lineage: Eukaryota > Metazoa > Chordata > Aves > Galliformes > Phasianidae > Gallus > Gallus gallus. The sequence continues at coordinate 7,887,867 of NC_052548.1, forward strand.
AAACCGAGGGGGGCAATCCGAGCATTGCACTGGAAAATAATGCCCTCCCTTCATCCCACCCGCATCTGGGGGGGGGCGAAAGTGAACGCTGATGGAGAAACGGGTTAAAAAAACCTTTTTGTTGGTGTCGTTGGGTGCGGGGATGGGGTCCCCATGTGGCGGAGAGGTGGATGTTGGGTTTGGCTGTGGGATGGGTAAAAACCAACCTGGGGGTGTGGGTGGGGTGGGGTGGGGTGGGGGCTGCCTGTGGTCCTGCGCTGTCCCAGAGCGTCCCAACACATGGGGCTTTGTGAGCGGGGATTCCCTTTGGGCTCTTGAACTTGGAATCACTGCACTGCTCTTGCTGTAAATAAGCGGAGGCCCCGTGTGATGAGTATCCCAGACCCCCTATCATACGTATCCCGGGAGCCTTTATGATACGTCTCTCCTGCTGCTGGTGAGGGGTTAGGAGTGCTGTGTGTGTGCCTGGCTCTTCTGTGCAGCGGGGACACCTCACAGCGCTGCAGAGCACTATGGGGCTGCAGGGCTGTTCCCCAGGACCTCAGTCACCTCATGGGGCTCTCATTAATCCTGCTGCACGGATCCCACCCCCGGCACGTCTCCCCATCCTATCCTCCATTCGTGGGTCATCCCCGCAGTGCCGAGGGATGCTCGGGATGGGATGTGGGCTCAGTGCTGCTCCCTGATTGCTCCCTCCCAAACCCAGGCGGGCTCTCAATTCATCCCAGCTACAAAGCAATAGGGGAGGCAGCCCGGGTGGTTTTATTCTAATTGATTTTGTCAGGAGTTGCTGTATTTTATTACATGGAGACTCCGGAATAACTTTGAACGTTTGACACGCGCACGAAGAGCAGCTTTCTGACGTTTCCTTCTTTGCTCGGCTTTTATTCCCCCCCCCCACCCCCCCACCCCCCGCCCCTCTCCTCGTCCTCAAAGCAAAGCTGTGCCTGCAGGGAGGAGCAGCGGCTGCGTCTCTCCAAAGGCTGCTGGAACATCAAGGCAGCGCGGAGCAGACGAAATCGTATTGCAAATAAGGGTTTAAAAACCCCTGCAGGAGGATCCCCGCATGCACCCTGATTTGCAGGCTTAGCCTCGGAAAATGCCCTCTCATTAACTGGGGAGCGGCTCTGGGAAGTGGCCTGAGTGTTGTTTTGGACTGTGGTTTGCTTAGAAATAGCAAAGGAAAAGGTGAAACTACGGGAGATTTTAGGAGTGTTTGGGGATGGAAGGTGTTGGATGGGATAAACAGGGAGCAATTCCCATGCAGACAGTTCACATGAAGCCTGAACGCTGCTCCCCCCCCCCCTTTGAAATGTTGTTTAACGTGGAGTTAAAAACTAATCCTGTTCAAACAGACCCCTCTGAGCACAAAACATTGGTTTGGTTGGGTGTTTGAGGCTGCACCTGGGGCTGCCCGGCCCCCAGCCAGTGTGTGGGGTTGGGTGTGGGGTTGGGTGTTGGGATGGGGTTGGGTGGGAAGTGGGGCAGGTGGGATTTGTTGGGGCCTTGTGGTGGTGATGCCATCGGGCTGTGCCCATATGCTTTGGGCTCGTGGTCACTTGGAGGTTGAGGTGGCCAATGCAAGCGGCTTTTAGGGCTGGCAGTGGGGAGAAGCTTGCACTTGAGTGCTCCAAGTGGGGAAAGAAGCAACACCCCAAGTCTTGGTTCTGTTGGGGTAAGGATTGCATCCCATCCTGCTCTCCCGTGCATCCCAGTGGGAGGTGACATTGGGAGCTTGGTCCCCCGGGGTGCTTTTGGGGTCAATCTCTTGCTTTCCACTGTTGCATTGGCGGTGATGGGAAAGCAGCTTTAGTGGCTTCGCTGCCCTGTGGGGCTGCAGGGGCTCCTAATGGCTGGTGCTGGGGCCATTGCACCCAACTTTTGGTATGGTTTGGACCTTGAGTTTGGGTCTTGTCTGATCCGTGACCCTTTCCTCTTACTGCATCGGTGCGAGATAGCCATGGAGCGGGGAGATAAAAGCTGCAGCCCTGCTATTTGACCAATAAAACAGTAATGGCATTCCTGTCTGCTCGTTACTTCTCATGCTCTCCTCTTCTGTTCAGTCTTGGCTTTCTTCAGATTGCACTGACTTAAAAAGGAAGGGAAGGGGGGGGGAGGTGAGGGGCAGCCCCACGGCTCTATGGCACATCCTTTGCTGCCGGCAGCGCTGGGCCGGGTGCGTGCCTGCATCCAGCTGGCGCTGTGAAGGCAGCCCGGTCTCATTCTTGTTTTTTCCATTTCTGGCTGACGGCTGAACGCCGCCAGAAAGTTGTTTTGGTTTTGTTTTTTTTTTGTTTTTTTTTTCTTCCCTTCTCTTTGCTGTGAACTCTGTGGGCTGCGGAGCTGCGATTTCGTCTCGTGGGCAGCGCGGCTCCCACGTCCCCATTGCAGAGCGCGGTGAGGCAACGCCGGCGGTGAAGCAAGAGCGGAAGGGCTGGCACCGGGCGGCTGTGCTGCCTGCAGAACGAACGGCCCCTGTGTTCCCCTCGGTCAGCCCGTGCTTGAACGTCCCCCCCCCCCTCCCCTCACCCTCAGCTCCTTGTTTTGGTGCCCTGTTTTTGGAAGAGGATCGGCTTTATCGGGAGCGGGAGGCCGTGCGCGGAGGAGCGGTGGCCCCTTACGCTGCAGCTGGCGGCAGATAGCGGCGTATCAGCAGAGGTTGTGCCGGAGGTGCTCGCTGGTGGGGATGTGCACAGCCCCGCGTTGCTGGGTTGTGTTCAGAGCTCCCACTCCATGTGCCTTAGCGGGGCCGGGATGCGGGGTTGGAGCTGAGGGCGGTGAGCTGGAGCGCATGGCAAGGTGCTGGCTGGCAGCTCGGCACCTGCAGATCCAGCCCTCCTCCCGACCTGCACTTGCTCAAGTGTGGCTCTCAATGGATCGTAAAACCCAGCGTGATTCACAGCTCTGTGCCCTCCGGCCCCCGGCTCCGTCTCTCCGTATTCGCTGAGCGTGAGAGAGAAAATCACCCTCTGGTTCGTCATCCTCCTTCCTAACGGGGAGCTGCTGCTGTCCGGCTCTGCTCCCCCCCCTACCCATGTAACACCTCACAGTTATCCGTGTTGTAATTGAAATTTCACTCTCGTTTTTGATTCTTTCTTTTTGTTGTTGTTTTTTTTTGGGGGGAGGGGGGTAATTAAAGCATTTCAATGCAACCCCCAAATGTGGGCAGGGAGGGAGGTGCAGCTCCGTGCGTGCGTGTGGCTCACAGACAGTGAAATTGCACCCTAGAGTTATAAAGCAATTGTCTAGCTCAGCAGCAGAATGAGCATGAAATGGTGCAGAAAGCAACTAAATAAAATTGGGTAAGGCAGATGCATGAAAATAATGACATCTCTATAGTGGAGTCAGGCACGCTCGCTCTCGTGAGAACAGATAAACTTTCAGAGCAGCCTTAGCATTTATTTTCCCAGGGTCTCTTTTGGAGTGGGAGCACGGCAGCTTGGCCGAGCCCTGCGCCTTCTCTTTGGCTATGGGGCTGTGCTGAGCCCCTCTCCCCACCGCCGCTCCCCCCAACCCCCTCTGCTTTCCCTGCTCATTTCCCAAGCGGGTTTTTCTGCTCGGCCAAGCACCCAAGCGATAACCTTTGCAACTTCATTTCCCCGCTGTGCAGCGCAGGGCTCGGGGATGCTGTGAGCGGGTGGCCGTGCAGGAGCCCTGCCTGGTGCGGTGGCAGTGACACCGAGCAGCAATCCTGGCTCACCCTGCGGCTCTCCTTCTGTTTCCCAGCCTGAAGCATGGCGCTGTGCTGCTGCCCCATCCCTTGCCCTGCTCCCAGGCGCTGTCTCTCTTGGTGCTTGGATGCTGCCTGGAGCCTTTAACCTCAGCAAAGGCACGTTCCCCTCTGTCAGCTCGGGGAAGCTGAGATGCTTCCTGACATTGTCTGACTTTCTGCGCCCGGATTCCTCCCAGGCTGGAAACAAGCTGCTAATCCCCCCACCTCGGAGACACGGAGGGGCACGAAGGCTGCGTCCCCACCTGGTTGCGAGGCTGTTGCATCCAAATTGAAATCCATCTTTTGCTTTTTGGGGCTGGCTGCTGCCCTTACCCCCGCTGCAGCAAACCCCTCTTGGTGTCCTGTAGGGCCGTGTCCCCGCAGTGCCTACTTTGGGACGCGGGGCTGTGTGCACGCTGCCATCTGTCCTCGGAAGGTTTCCCTGCAGACGTTGCTCCGGGCGGGCGCTGAGGTGCCGTTGTGTTTTTCTTTTGCTGGTGGAGAGAAAGGGAAATGGAATTGCACGTATGCAAAAAAATCAGTGTGAAGGCATAAATCAGGGCCCAAGTGAAAGGTTAAAGAAATCCAGAGGAAACAGAGCGATGAGCGCGATAGAAAGGAGTTTCCTGTACCTACATGGGCCACCCAGGCTCCCTTCCTGTTAGGGTAAACCTGTCAGAAGCTGAAGTTTTCTGCACACCTAAGCAAGTCGTGGGCATGCTGTGCTGCTTTGTACCACGAGCGTGCCTGGCCTCAGCCTCTGTGGGGCTGTTTGGGGGAGGGATGCTGCCGTCTAAGTGGGGCATGAAGCAGCAACCCGGGCTGGAAGCTGTCCTACACAGGGCAGCCCTAAATCCTTCGTCCTGGCAACGAGAAGGCTTGTGTCTGCCTGTCTGTCTGTCCTGCACACGCAGAGCCATGCAGTGTTGGCTGTGGGTGGAGAAAGAGTTGGTGCTGCAGGGATGGATACCTGCGGGCCCCCATTTAAGCACTTAGGAAAGCTTAGCTGTGATCCCTGCTCAAGATAGCCTGGCCCTGGGCCAGCTGATACCCATTGTTTGCAAATGTCAGAGACTTTATCCAAACAGCTCCCAGCCCGCTCAGAGCATCCCGTGTGCACCGAGGGGCTGCTGCACCCCGCATTGCCCCCTCCCGGCGGGGTTCTCTGCTGCTTGTAGGATTGAGAGAGGTGGATTGAATTCATTGGGATTTTGGGGTCGCACCCGGCCCTGTGTTGGTAAGGAGGGCAGTGCATCCCGCTCAGCTTCAGCCACTGCTCGGGGCAAACCAGCAGTTCCCATCCAGAGCTCTTCAGGCCCCACCTGCAGGGCAGGTTTAACCTGTGGGAGCGGGAGGCCGTGGGTCACCATGGGGTTGCTGAGCACGGCTGCTTGGTTTGCTCAGGGCTGCTGCTTTTCCTCCAGGGCCGGTCGGCCGGGTGCTGCACCATGGGAGCGGAGGCAGCACCGCGTCTGGGTTCTGCAGCAGAGCTTTGGAGCCTCCGGGTGTGTGCAGGAATTGTTGCAGGGCAGGGATTTCTCGTGGGGAGCAGCACTGTAAGCCACGTACCTCCCCCCATCCCCTGGACCCAGGCGCTGTGGGACTGATCTGTGCACCCACCAGGTCTGCAGCTTGGAGCTGTTGACCCCAGGTCTCTTTTTGTCTCCCGCTCAGTCCAATGGATGGATGATGCTCTTGTCCCCACTGCTCTGCTGTAAGGGGTTGGGAGCAGAGGCTGCATGGAAAGCACCCGGAGAGCAGGGTCTGAGCTGGACTCAGGGTTTCTTTTTACTCCCTGGGTGGGACTAAAGTCTTTGCATGGGGTGGGAAGCTTCAACTGGTGGGGAGGGGGGACTGTGCAAATTAATCAGGAAGAAGTGACTCGACCAAAGAAATAAAGCGTTGTTCTGTCTTGTAGTTATCAGTGTGGAAAGGACGAGCGCACAAGGACTTCCATGCCAATGATTAAACCCACAGCCCTGCTCTAAAACCTGGGGATAGGAGCCCCGAGCTGTGGGGCTGGGAGCTGCAGGTGCCCCCCCGTGACCGTGGAGTCAGCGTTTGTCATCGACCCCTTTGGGGTGGGCTGAGTGTCCCACCAGGGAGCTGAGAGCTGGGACTGACATGCAGTGATTGGCTGACTTTGTTATGGAGGCTGTAGGATGGCTGGGGTGGGGAGCAGGAGTTCACGTGCTCCAGTGTATGCTTTGCTCTGAAAAGGTGAAATCCTGCGTGTGCCTTGGAGGAGAGTTAGGAGAAACTCCTGGCCCCGTCGGTAGCTGCAGAAGAGGAATGTTATAAGGAGCTATTCATCATTGCAATTACTTTATTAAGAGTACACAGTGTGCTTGGGAGCTGGAAGAGATGGAGCTTTGGGATGTTTTCAGCATGATAAATACCAGCTGATTACATCACCCAGCTTTGAGGAAAGGGTATGTGCAGCCCTGGTGGCAGAGGGGCTGCAGCACTGGAGCAGCGCTGTCAGCGGGGCTCTGCTTGGGGTCCAACACCCCATAACCACAGCACTGCCACTGCTGTGCAGCAGCGCTGTGCGACCTCACTGTGCCTTAAAACCTCACACTGCTCTGAGGCCTGCTTTGCAGTTTCCTGCCCTGTGTTTTGCAGGGGACGCCCACCTTGGCAGCACCCATCCCGCAGCTGCCCCGTGGCACTGCTGTGTTATCGTGGCTGTGCGCCGGGGCTAAAGTCCGCAATGGGAAAATGCCCAGTGGACTTTTAACCAGAGAGCCCAGCTGGGAAACCTTTAACTGTTTCGTGGCAATCTCTGCTGGGAAGCAAACAGAGGATGGGGATGCTCGCGCTTCGTCCCTTGCGTGGTCCCACATCTTGCTTTCTGCTGGCTGTGCTGTCAGCCCTTTGGCTCTCAGCCTGGCTGTGCCGTGTGGGTTGCAGCCCCAAAGTCTGGTTGTGGCACGAGGAGACTGCAGCTGTAGCGCCGGGCTGTTGTCCGTTGGGCACATCATCTCATCCTGCTGCAGGGCTGGGAGCTGCCCTTGGCTCTCCTGCTGCATGCTCTGAAAAGGTTCACCCTGTGCAGCGGGCAGGGGGTGGGCATGGCTCCGCTGCATCCATCTCAATGGGAATCAGCATCTAAAGCTTAAAAGGAGACCTGCTGCTGCTTTTTCCCTCTCCCATAGGCCTCCTTTGTATGGTGGGGGGGTTATTCCAGCATCCTCACCTTTAATCTTTTTGCCTTTTTTTGCTTTTGTTTTTTCCCTGTCCCCCCAACAGGGCCGTGGACTTATAGGGTGTGCGGAGCACATCTCCCACGAGCTGTAGGGCACTGCTGCCATTTCCAGGCTCCTCTCTCCCCGCTCTGGCTGAGGCTGGGCAGGATTTTCCTGCAGCCTCAACGCTCTTTGCAGAAAGGCCCCATTCAGCTCCGAGGGCACAGGGCCAGCGCGGGAGGGATGCGGATGCTCCGAGCTCAGCACTGGGCTGGCATTGCGGGTCCGGGTGGATTTGGGGAGGCACAGCTTCGTATGGGAGCCCAGTGGCTTCCCCTGGCTGTGCCGTCAATGGAAGCGATTCCAGGGTGAGACATTCCAAACGTGAAAGCCTTTATTGCTGGGTAGAGCTAGGTTTGTTTTGTTTATCATCCATTTACTTGGCTTTGGAGGCATGCCCAGATTTCTCCGATTCGGTGTGCGTGGATGTGTGATTTATTAGGATTCAGGCTTTTTTTTTTTTTTTTTTTCCCTTTTTCTTTCTTGTCCTGCTTTAATTTCACTTCCTCAAGCTGACAGGCCGGGCGAAGAAACTTCTTTTGGATGATTTCCTCTATAGTTTTAAGGGGATGCCTAAAAATAAAGAGAAAAAGCTGAAGTGGGGCCGGCAGTCGGAATCCACACGCTTTGCTGCTGGCGTGGCAGCAAGGAGAGCTTAGAGGCTCCGACGCAATGGGATTTCATACTGGGGTGTGCGTGGCCGTGGGCAGCCCTGTGTGTCTGCAGAGCCCACGGTGCTGCAGTCCCCACTCTTAGGCACGCTCATGGCTTGCGAGCGGCTGTGCACGGCCAAAGCTTTGCCAGCTCGAAGCATCGGTTTCCTCTTTTTGGTTTGATCCGTTGCACAGCAGTCAGGAAGAGGAGGGGGAGAGAAATGCATCTGACACTGGAAAACAGAATTGCAGCCCGTAGGAAGCTGTGGGGGGGGGAAGGGAAGGGAGCAGGTAGGTGAGCACAGAGCACCTGTGGCCGCCCGGAGCTCTGTGTGCTGCTGCTGTTCTGCCGGCGTTCGGTGGGTTTCGCAATTGCTTCGAGCTTTCGAAATAAGGAGCTGGGATTTTGCTGGGCGTTCTCCCAGGGCCGGCCCTGGGCGTGCGTGGTGGCAGGGAAACCACAGCGGGGAGGGGGGGGAGGGGATGGACCCGGAGAGCTGTTCCCTGTCCGTCTATCCATCCGTCCATCCATCCATCCTCAGCGTCTGTCAGCAAAGAGATTGAGATGAAGGCAAACTTCTTCCCCCCCCACCTTTCCCCTGTGAGAGAGGGAGGGAGGAGGAGGAGTGAGAGAAAAAGATTCCCCCCCCCGGGGATCTGCGGTGATAAAAAGCCTCTCCTTTGAAAAGCAACGAGAGAAAAGAAGTGTGTCTAATCCTGCAAGAGAAGAAAGGCGGAACGTCCCTCTGCCCAGAGCCGCCCTGGGGATGGAGGGACCCTGTGAGGATACGGCTGATCCCTCTGCAGGATGCTTTTTTGGGGTGGGTGAGGATTGGCTCAGAGGAGCTGTGGCTGGGAGGAGCTGTGCCCCACTGTTCTCCTCGTGCTGTCACTGCAGCTCAGCAATGACACGTACAGATTTTCTTTCCCCTTCTACCCCCGGCTCCCAGGCTGGGGAAGAGGAAAGGGGAGATGCTGTGTGAGGACGGATGCTCAGCCCTGCAGTGAGCATCCAAGGGACTGCTGCAGCTCTCGGCTGCTTTTTCCTCCGTGGGCCTGGGAAGCTTCTACCGTAAGGCTGGGAGCGTTGACTCCATTGGGCTCCCCTTGAGCTACGGGCACCAGCGGTCCTGTGCAGCCTCCTGGCTCTGTCCTGTCGCTGTGGTTGATGATTTATCCTGTGTTGCATCTGCCCTGTCTCATGACTGGGGTGAAAAACTCCACGAGGGCAGCGTTGTGAGCTCAGAGTTCCTTTCCTGTGCCCTGAGCTGCACCGTGCAGTGTGAGCAGCAGTGCCTTTGGGGATGCTTTTGGAGACCGGAGAGGCTCACCTGGCTGCTGAGAATTGAGTGACGATGACATACAGGCAGCTGAAGTCCATACAGTGCTGCAGTTAAGGAGTTGGTTTCTGACTGAGGGTTGGGAGAGGCCGTCAGCGTTCTGCTGTTGGAGAATGGGAAGGTCTGACTGCCTGGTGGGTGAGGACGGGGCGTCCCTGCGTGCCACGAGCCTTTCAGGAACTCTGCATTAGCACGTATGGGGTGTCACCTCCTGCCCTGTCCTGCCTGTCTGCTGCTCTCCTTGCAGGGGTGAAAGCAGTGCTGAGGGTTGGTGTCCCTGCTGGGCTGGGGCAGCCCGCAGCACTGGTATTGGCAAAGCCCCCCCCCTTCCCCGCCTTTGTTTGTATACAGAGGGAGCGAATGAGTCACAAACCCTCCCGTGGAAAGGGGATCAGGAAATTAGCTCAGGCTCTTGTGAAAGACCGAAGCCAACTCGAGACCTATAATTAAAGCGGGTGTCAAAGAATGAAGTGCAAATTCCTCCGTGGGCATATCACTGGGAGGGAGGGCAGTGCTGGCCTGGCGGCAGCTCCTGGGGGGGTACAGGGCTGTGTGGGACCAGGCTGGGGCCGTGCCCTTCTCAGTGCCCCAAATCTGGGCTGCTCTGTCTGTCTGGGGAGAGCAAACCCATACAGGAGGCAATGCCAGCAGTGTCCCATCCCGTTACCATCCATAAAGGATCCAGCTGCAGGGCAGTGCTTGGAACAGGTTTGCTCCATCCTCTTGCCTGCACTATTACCATCATTACGTTTATTACTGGCTCCCACTGCTGCTTCTTTTCCACTGTTTTGGGTCGTGACCAGAGCTGGGACATCCTTTTGGAGAAGTCAGCGTGGAGCAGGGAGCTGTGACACGTGAGCTGCTGAAAATCAGGGTTTCTGCTGCAACCCAGACAGGTACTGGAGACCGTGCAACAAACAGAGCCTTGCAACAGAGCTGTGCAACAAACAGAGCCGTGCAACAGAGCCGTGCTCCCCAGGAGCTGTTCTGAGCAGCAGCTGGGAGGAGGCTTTCCCCTTTGCAGCCCAAGCACACCTCTGTAGGACGGGCTCCTGCTTTGGGAGGGGAAACTGAGGCACAGAGTTGCTGCTGTTGGTTTGCAGAGTGCTCGCAGTGGCGCCAGGCTCTCGCACTGTCTCTGCTTTCCTCTACCTGCAGCCCCCCCCGGCTTTGGGACAGGGACACGAAGCGCGGTGCCCCCGATTGGTCCCCCCAGCAAATGTCAAATCTGCTGAGCAGACGGAAAAAAAACCAACAAAACCCAGCCCCAGTGCACAAGGAAGAAATGCTGGTGTGTCCTGGGTGGATTAGCAGAGACTCCTCGGCGGATTCCTCCGAAGGGAGGTGCTGGAAGCCGGCCACCAGCCGGGCCTGCTGCATTTTTCCTGGATTCTCTTACCATTTGGGGACTGAACTTTTGTCTGAAAAAGATGTATTTTTAACTCGGCGGTGTCTGAAACTCGTCTCGGCTCTGGGCTGTGCTTGCCTTTGTGCTGTCCGAGATGGAGGCAGGGCTGAATGCTGTTACCGGCCCAGGGTGGGAGGTGGGGATGGGAAGGTTCTCCCTAACCCACGCTCTGTGTTGGCTGCAGCTGCCTTGGAAACCAAGGTGTGAGATGTATCCATCCCCAGGTGCTCGCTTGCATCCCAGCTGCTGCAGGGCACCTGAGTGCCACCCGGCTCAGCCTGCGGGGCTGCGCTTTGGATGCGCTGAGCTCTGCAGGCTGTGTTTCCATAGGGTTGCCGTGCTCTGCGGTGCTGTTAGCTCTCTTCCCCCCCACGAGGACAGCGCCTGCCCGAAGCAGCAGGACCATCCGGGCTGTGTTTTCCTAATGAAAACAAATAAAACAAACCCATCCGCGGCGCTGTTTACAGTCGGCGCTTGGGAAGAGTCAAGCTGAATATTGCTTCCTCGCCGAGCTTTTTCGCACACGAGTTTGTTGCTGTTGGCGAGCTCTGTGTGCCGGGCTGCTGCCGGCCCCCCGGGGTGCTGGGGGTGGGAACACACACAGCTCTGCCCCTGGGAAGGCGCCCCAGGTTTGCTAAACGAGGAGAGTTTCACCCCGGAGATCTCTTTGGGGTGAAATAATGTTTTCTGCAGAGGGATGGAGGGGGGTTGGCCAACACCTGCGCTGCTCGCATCCATCCCAGGGGGCTGCAGTGCGCTCCGGGAGCATCGCTGCTGTGGTTTGGGATGGGAGCTGCTCTGCTCCCTCTGCCCTGGGGATGGGGAGGGGATGCAGGCTGTGGGAGGGGAGGTGGGCAGGGAGCTGTGCGTGGCTGCGCTGTGCAGGGATGGCTTCCAGCTGCGTACGGAGGCTGAAGTCTAGCTAATGAGTCAATGGCAATTAATTAACTCCAGGGCACTTAACAAATATTAACTAATTGTTTTGCTCCAAGCAAGGTCTGTCCAATTACCCCACCGGTTAGGCTGAGCGCGGAGGAGCAAATCGCACGTGCAGCTTTGCAGCCTGAGCATCTCTCTGCTCCCCTATGGAGGTTTCCAAGGGGAGAGCTTGCGGTGCTGGTGGTGACAACCTGGGTTGTGACCGCGCTCTGAGCCATGTCAGCAGAATGCCACGTTGCCGTGGGTGGCAGCAGTGGTCGTGTGGGTACATTTATTTTTAAATGGAACAGTTTGGCCCTCAGGTGGTTTCCAGTTTGTTTGTTTATTTCCTTCGTTTGGATGGCCGGAGAAGTTTGCAGAATGGTTGCAAATGGCGGCTTACGGTTGGGAAGGGAGTAAATCTCTGAGGCCCCATTGTGCAAGCGGAGCTAATTTTAGGCCTCTGATCTTAAAATAGATGAAAGGGGGGGGGAAAGAAAGGGCTTTTCTCCTAGGCCAAGAGAGGGATGCCCCAAGGAAGGGACGCAGCCAAAGTCGACAGGGGGACAGTGTGGGCTGCTGGTGGCTGGGGAAGGGCAGCCCAGTGTGGTGCTGGGAGCACTGGGCAGCACGGCTTCTGTTTCAGTGTCTCCATCCCCAGCTGGGGGGGGCTCTGCAGAGGTTGGGAAGCGTTTGGCGGTGGGTGAAGTCCTCCTGCGAGCAAATATTCCGGCTATATTAAAATGCTTTGGATTTTCAAGCGAACGCGAAGCGCACCGAGCAGCGCCAAGAAAAATTCAGCAGCCTCCAAAAACAGCTTTCCTGGAGGGCCGTTGGTTCCCATTGCCGGGAGGAGGGGGAGCCCGGTGGGCGCAGGTGATGCAGCCTTATGTGCCCCATCCCGGGTGGCATCGCCAGGGTCCCCGCTCTGCTGGGATGATGCTGAGCACGGGCTGACAGCGAGCAGGGCGCCTTGATGGCATCCCGCAGGCTTGTCAGCACTTTGTAATCTCCTTTCTCCCCCCTCCCCGGGAAACTTCTTGCAAAGGTGTTGACAAATTCAGAGGATATTGCAGCTGAGGATCTGCTGAGCCGTGGGGCCGTGCTCCCATACCCTCACCTGGCTCCTGGGCTGCAACCCAGTGAGCAGAGCGGAATAATTCCGGCCATTCTCCTCATAGCAAAGCTGGAGGGTGCTGAGAGCCGCTTTGCAAACCGACAGGCAGCAAAAATGCGAGGCATGCGTTCCGGCACAGCGTCGCTCCCTGGGTGTTTTTGCAGACGAGAAATCTGTGCAGTTCCATTCCCTTTGGGTTAAAAGCTCTCCTGTACACCCACCCCCCCCCTCCTCAATTTCCACGGGTGTGTAACCAGCAGCTCACCTGGAGGTGGCTGGCTGTGCTGGGAGATGCTTTTCCGTGCGCTTCCCAGAGCTTCGCCGTGCGCCTGGGAGGGGAGGGAGAGGTGGGCTGCTGTCGTGCCGTGTGATGCTATGAAATCAGAGCCACTTTGCATCCACCGAAGGCATCCGAGCGCTGTTAGGCGTGGGGGGCTGCGGGGGGATCTTACCCTTCATACACACACACACACACACATACATACACTGCTGACACCCCAGCGCTGTGCCTGCAGAGGGGGAATTCCGTCCTGCAGTCGGAATTTGGGTCAGAGGTGTTTTCAGTACACGGCGGAGGGATCTGATTGGGGCCCTTCTTGGTGTGTGTTTGTTTTCTTTCGCTGGGACTCGTGCAGGTGGGGGCTGGGAGGACAGCCTGGTGTGTGTGTGTGTGTGTAGGGGGGGGTCTGGTGCTGGGATTTCCCAGGGCAGGGCTGGGATTTCGGATGGAGGTGTGGGGTGATGCTGGGGAAGAAGGGGTCGGCGCGTGGTGGATTCTCCCCTTAAAGAGCCCAGAGAAGCAGCTTGTCTGAAGAAATGCATTGGTTGTTTTCAGCCTCTTAAAAACTGTTTGTTTTCATCCCTGCCATTAACGTGGGGTCTAAAATAAGAACTGCAATTTGCAGACACTTCTGCTATTGGCGATAGGCAGGAGTTAACCATTCAAGCTGAAATTAATTGTGCTGTGTGGGTTTTTTTTTTTTTGCCTCCCCCCCCCCCCTATTGATGCATAATGTATGATGAGAAAAAGTGAAAAAATAATTAAAGTCTGAAGAGCGCTGCATGGATTCATTCATTATGAAATCTGGGTCAGCAGTCGGAGAAGGAAAACGAGGAAGGCGGGGTGGGGGGGGGGGTGGTGGAGTGGAAAAACGGGACTTCAGAAAAGCTGTGGGCATGGGGGGAGTTTGCAAAAGGCCCTTTGGAGGCAGCCTGGGAAATGCAGGCTGTGTGGTGCTGCTCGTGGAAGGGATTCCCTTGCTGGGAATGACTCCTTGGGGATGGGTTGGGGGAGCACTGATGGCTCGCTGCTTGGCTCTGAGCAGCGATGTGCTTCCTGAAGCATTGCTTGCTGGTGGGCAGTGCTGAATCAGGCTGGGAAGTTGGCCCATGATGAACCTGGAGGATGGGAGGGCTGCTTGGTGTGCCCAGTGGGGTGATGGGGTGCTGCCGTGGGGTGCGAGTCGGCGTCCATGGGAGAGCTCTGCTGGGGTTGGGGGGCAAAGCGTGGGAGCCAGTAGAGTGCCACGCGTTGTTCATCTTCCACTCCAAATTCTTGCTCTTATTTTAATAAGACTCAATAAGCCCTGCTTTTGTGCAGCAGCATGTGGGGTATGGGGGGAGGTTTGGGTTGCATATTAGGAGGAATTTTTTCACGCAGAGGGTGGTGATGCACTGAACAGGTTGCCCAAGGAGGCTGTGGATGCCCCATCCCTGCAGGTATTCAAGGCCAGGCTGGATGTGGCTCTGGACAGCCTGGGCTGCTGGTTGGCGACCCTGCACATAGCAGGGGGTTGGAACTGGATGAGCATTGTAGTCCTTTTCAACCCAGGCCATTCTATGATTCTGTGGATGGCTGCGGTGATGGGTTTGCCATAGGGATGGGGATGGGTGTGTGGGTTCTGCAGGCCTGGGCACCACGCGGGGTTTTGGTCCTGGTCTGGGACGCAGCTAATTGGGTTGCAGAGAGCGTGGTTGGATCTCGGAGTCTTGTTCCCCTTTGGCAGGAAGCGCGGATGCTTCAAACCGTGCTTTTGTCCCAGCTTAGGACAGCAATGTCGGACTTCAGGGTTTTAATCACAAAATGGAAATTCTCCCCCTTCCAATTGCTCCGTCCGCAGGAAATGCAGTCGGAATTGATTGGACTTAGCAAACAATCAGCGTTCATCCTTGAGAAATATTTATGTTCTGACCCAGTCAGATGGAGTGCTCTCCAGTGCAGGGACTCTCCAGCCCCATACCAGAAGGATGGAGGTGGGAGCTCTGGGGCTTTCTGTTCTTAATTACAGTGGTTAGAAGAGACCCTTCCTCTTCTTTAACCCCACTAAATACCCACGTAAGCATGGAGACATGCACAACAAACACGGAGAACCCCCACATCTCCATCTCGTGCCCATTTTTTTTATCTTTCTCAGGAGATCCATTTCCTGCTGATGCACAGATCTGCTTGCATTGCGTGCAGCCCATACATCAACTGATCCCGAGTTGTGATGCTTCTGTTGTGGCAGCGAGGCTGATGCTGTGTTGTGATCTGGTTTTGGGGCTGGATGCCATCCGTTGGTGTTGGGTTGGGGATGGGCACCGATGTGCCAATGATGGGGATGATGATGCTCCAGCTTTGGGGAGTGGTGGTTTCCCTCCCACTGCCCTCGTGCCAATCTATTTCCAGGCTGTATTTAGGGGTGCATTGGGGTCAGGAATGCTGGGAAGAAACGGTTAAACCTGAGGGTCGGGATGTTTTCCCACACCCTGAATGGTGGGGGAGCACAGAACGCGTATTGAATCGGAGGGAAGTAATAATGCTTCTAATTTTCCTGTGTGATTTAATAAAAATGTAAATTGACTTCGGGTGGATGACTCACTATGGAGGGTGGTGTTGATCAAGATTAATTGGAGGCTGCGTGAAACCAGTTGGGCTTTGTTCCTTCCCCTCAAAGGCAACTGGAATTCCTCTGCCATAATAACGATGCGATGTCCCGGATGGGGGCTGCACGGTGCTGGGGGTCACAGCCCCAAAGCCATGGGGTGAGGGGGTCCGTGGACCATGGGGAGGCAGCCCCGTTGGGTTGGGTCTGGCTGGTGGCACAGTGTGGGATGCGGCCCCACAGCACAGGGATGTCACCGTCCCACTGCCACCGAGTGTGCCAGGATGCTGCACTCTGACCCGAGTTCAGCTCTGGACACTAATGGATTACAAATAACAGTAATAAATTACAGGAGATGGGATAATCTACCTACTGTAATGTTGTATTACCGTGACTGTTAGTTATATATTAATGTATAATTGTATTACATGAGCTACATATGCATAAAGTTCATGCTTTGGGGCCTCAGCCAGCCTTTAACTCTCTGCGGTTCACCAAGAAACGTGGGTCAGGGCTGATTTCCCATGGCATCCTCTGCCCGGGTGTCTCGTTTGGCAAAGGTTGGTTAAGGAAAGGGGGGTCCCCTTGGTCCCCCAGTTACCCGTGTCCCCATTTCGCTTTGATTTGCACCTGAATGCACGGTGCCGGATGGCTCCCGGCTGGTGCTCGGTGTGACCAAGACCCAGTTCTGTCGAAAGTAATGAAAGGAGAGCCCTTTCCTTCAGTTATTTTTAATGCACTGAGCACTGTGATGGTTCTGCTTCAGCTCTTGTAAATGGGAGCGGGCTGCTGTTGGGTCGCAGAGCTGCCCTGTGTTCCCTGCTCCCCGCCACGGATTGGGGTGCAGAGGGGCTGTGAGCTGCAGGGTGGGTGAGGTGGGGATGCCCCATCCCTTCCCTTGGGAATTCTGCTCCCACGTGGGATGGCATTGGAGCACACAGCCACTGCTGCGCCCCATTGCAGCGTCAGCGTGCCTATGGTCTGGGTTGGAGCGGTGGTTTTAGCACAGGAGTGGGATATACACACTGCAAGGAGGGTGCAGTTCTTGTCCTAGTATGAAACGGGGGTGGAGACCCCACTGCTTGGCTCAACCCCCCCCCCCCTTTGCTGCTTTTGTTTCTCTGAGGATGTCCACATGCTTTTCCCACATCCCACCCCCAGCAGTGCTGGCTGCCTGCGGGATGGGGAATGCGGCTCTGGAGAGAGGGGAGAGGGGGATTTCTGCCCTTCTGCCCATGCTGGAGCACCCACCCCCACCATCCCGCCTCTCTGCTGCCATCCCCGTCCTCCCGTGGGCGCGAGAAGCAGGGGCAGGAAGCGCAGCCTGCTGCCAGATGGCTCGGAACGTAGCATCTGTAATACTCGATCAGAAGAAATTACGGCCGAGTCGCTCTCCCTGATTAAACAGCCTGGCCAGATCTCCTGCCAGCCAGCTGGGCGGCCTCACCCTCCCTGCACCGGCGGGGAGGTGACAGAGCTGGGACACGGGATGGAGGGTGGCGGTGGGATGGGGATGGGGTCGGACCGGCACCCCGCAGCGGGGTATCCTTTGGGTGCACTGTCACCTCCGTGTGTGCCCGTTGGCACGGTGGGCATCCCCTGCTGGCACCCCGACATCCCAGCTCTGCACCCCGTGGGATGCTGTGAAAGGGGAGCGCGTAGGAAGTTCGGTGAGCAGGGAAACGGAGTGCAGGTCTCGGGCTGCTTCTGAGCTCTGAGAGGTCACTGAAAAGCTCGCGAGCGGCCTCGGAGCAACCTGTCCTCTGGCTCACCCTGCCCTCGTGTTTGTACTGAGCTCCGTGGCCAAAGCACAGCACTACTGCTTTCAATGGACTTGGCGTAGGGACGGCTGTTAGATGAGTTCACTCTGTCTGGCTCCATCTACGCTGGTGAAATGCAGGCGTGGACTAACGCCACTCATTTCCACTTATACCGGTGGCAAGTGTTTGGCACTGAGCACGTGGCTTGCAGGGAGCACGTCCTGGTTTGCTGCAGCGGTGCTGGGCTGGGATTTCTTTCTGAATGGAAAATAGGAGATATCTATACTGTGAAATGCACAGGATTGACCGTGGGCTGGAGGAAAGAAGCCTGAATAGCATGAGAGAGGCGGGGAGGGGGTGTCCAGGCATGGCTTTGCAGAGGATGCTGTAAGGAATGCTGGAGCAGTGCTGGAGCAGAAATGCTAAGTCAGGGCTTGAAGCAGTGATTGAGCACCTGGTGGAAGGCAGGGCCAACCCGGGGCAGCTCAGGTGTATGCAATGTATCTGAGTGACCAGAAGGGCTGGAGCCAGGATCCACCCCTGCCCAGACCTCATTTAAGGGTTGGCAGTGAAGGTGAGGGCTTCTCTCTAGAGATCCCTGCATAGCTGAGGCCTTCCAAAGGTAAGCAAAATTTGTTCTACTATATTTGCATCCATGGTTGCTGTACTGGGGCTTGTTCTTATTTGCTGCAACCTCGGACTGTGCCACCTTGTTGTTACTGCTGGGCTTTCCATCATGTTGTAGCATTACAAATGCCCCGTCCCACTGTGTAGCCACTGAGCCCTGTGGCACCAGACTTATGTCCTTGGTGGTGAGGAGGTGGCTGTCCAAAGCAAGCTCCCACTGAGTGTGTTTTGCACACACAGGCAGCTGAAAGGTGCTGTGCCTGCTTGGCACCAATGCAGAGCAGTGATTTGAGCGGATCGGTGCAGGGCAATGGTGTGAGAGGGTCTGGCTTAGGGGCTGCTGAAGAAGCAACGTGGTGAGGAAAGTGAAGTGTAGGGCATTTCCCTATGGGGTGAGAAGCGGCTGCTGTAGGGTGAGCCCGGGCCCAGCATCCCCCTACAGGGCTGGGGTTGGTTCTGTGCAGCTGCTCTGCTCCTGTGCTCACCTGGGAGCCTGCAGCTCAGGAGGAATGTGCTGGGGGGGAACCGTACACCCTGAGAAACGTTATCCCTTTTCTCACCTGTAAATGTTTCATGAGCAGATTAAAAATTGAAGCCCAAATGAGCCCTGCCATCAGAAGCAACCAGCTCGGTTTCAAGTTCTGTTTAAGTATTTTTCTTGATAATGTCGCTGTGTCAATTAGAAAATGACATTGCTATTTAAAATGCTGTTCCGTAGCCCTCTTTAATTAAGGCAGCGATATAATACCAATCTGCTCTCATTAATGAATTTTTAACAATCAAAAACGAGGTCTGAATGGCGCACGGTCGGCTTCACGGTGTGGGCATTTCTGGAGATGCTGGGGGGGGGGGGGGGGGGGGGGGGATGGATGTGACCCTGGAGGAACACATTGGCTGCTGCAAGGGGAAATCCGGGGGAAACACCAGCAGTGTGCTGAGGCAGCAGGGCGGGGGTTGCATGAGTTGCTGACCCCCAATAACTGGCAAGGTGCTGTGCTCTGCCCCCGAAGGGTTTGTTCTGTGCTGTTTGGGTAGGGGAGGTGGAAGGATGCTCCCTCGCCTGGCTCTTGCTGATGGTCTCCCTCTTAGGCATCCACTCGTGGCTCCATCCTTTCCCCCAAATGCTTTGAGGATGGCACAAGGATGTCCCCATGGCCCATGCTGGTGTCGGGTGGCCGTGGGCTGATGACAGCCCTGCAGTGTGGCCACAGCTGCTTTAATGGGTTGAGGTTTCCTGGCTGAGTTTGTGTTGCCATAGGGAAGAGAAGGGAAGCCTGGAAACCATCTTGTGGGTGATGGGAGGAAGTGTTTGGGAGGGGGGGGGGGAGAAAGCAAGCAGAGGGAGAAGCGCAGCAATACTGTGCTGAGTGGGTCCTCACAATGGGTAAGAGAAGCGGGGGGGTCCCTGAGTGCCCCATAGCAGCTCCTCATTGCAGGGCTGGGATGGGGAAGAATGTATTCCTAGCAAAGATGCCAAACATCATATATCCTCTGACAGTTTCACGTGGTGGAGAGAAAAGTGAAGGCGGCTCTGAGCTTTTGCCCAGGAAGAGCCTGAGATGTGCTTACATCCTCCTGCAGATAATCTGGGAGCTGAGTCATCTGCATTTTCTTTGCTGCTCCTGAGATAGGGTCAGGAATAAACGTCCCCAGCACATCAGATATGCATTTTTTTTTGCGTGTTGACAACGGGCTGCATTAAGAAAAAACATCCCAGCCGACCTCTCACACAGACATCCTTGAAGTCTGGGCTCTTGTTGCTCATCTCCACTTCAGACGCCTTGTGAGGAGGTGCCTGGTTGGGGTGGGTGTGCAGACAGACAGATGGGTTCAAGCGGTGCATTCCTCCATGCCCATAGCATGCCCTGCAGTGCAGGCAGTGGTTGGAGCTGGGGCTGTGCATGCTCGGACTGTGGGATAATTAATTGCAGAGGGGCAGGGGGTGCAGCGGACAGCTGCATTTTTGGGGCTGGGTAGCCATGAGGTGGCCTCACTTGCATCTGGAGTTGCTGGGAGGGCGCAGGGGTGCAGAGAGTGGATGGAGTGCTGCGCATCCTCAGCCCCTGCGGCTGCTGGCAGCTCAGGTGTTGGCTCCTTGGGTGCAGGGAGGTGGCCCAGAGCAGCGTCGCATCACTGCCCTGCAGCTCTGTGTGCCACTGCTGCCATGGTGAGGGGCAGCTGTGCTCGGCCAGGGCTCACCCTGTGGTCACAGCTGTCAGAGCAGGTTAAGGTGAGTGGTGCACAACACTGAGCAGGTGGGAGTGCTGGGCCCTGACCTGTCCTGCAGTGCCCATCCCTGAGCATCTATGGCTTAACCCATGGTGTGCCAGGCAGCTCCGTGCAGCACTCTGAGTGCCAACCAGGGCTGTGGTGATTGTGAGGGGGGGGGGGGGGGGGGGGGGGAACAGAGGCCTGGCTGTGCCCCAAAGCAGCATGAGGGAACAGATTTCCCCAAGGAGAGGAATGCCTTTTGTCATCAGCCTGGTGTCACGTGTTTGCTGTGGGGCAGCTCTGTCACTGCTCCTGGTGCGTGGGGAGGGGCTGAGTGCCACCGCGGTGCCCTCTGCAGTGAACACCACACCAGAGATGCACTTGGAAAGGGAAAGTTTTGGTTTTGTTTTGGTTTTCCCCATGCTCGTTGCTCGGGGTGTTGTTGGGTTTGCACCAGGGCATGGGAACTTCCCAGTTCCAGGATACAGCTGTGAGCCCTGCTGGTGTGCACGGATGGCTCAGCTGAGCAGGGAGAAATCCATTCTCTGCCTCTTTGCAATGGGGAAAAACTTTCCAGGCTGGAAAGTCCCCCTTCTCCTCTCACACGCTGTTACTGTCCTGCAGCTTTTGGCACTCAGGGATTGCAGAGGGATGTTGGCAGAGCACACTGTCACCCATCCCTCTGGCATCTGCCTGTCCGTGCACATGCAGGGCTCTGCAAAAAGCCTGAGCACCTGCCAGCTGCTGGCAAAATGCTCTCTTTTTTCCCCCTAAAACCTCCTCCTTTTGGGGATGGCAAAGGCTGTGTGTCCATCGGTGCAGCTGCCTGCAGCAACAATCCATCACCCAACCCTACACCTGCTCCCTCCCAGCACACGAGTTTCATTAACATTAACGTACTAATTAGGATGTCTCCGCCACGTCCTCGGGGAGGGTGGCTGGGCGCTAACGAAGCTGCTGTCACAACAAACGCAGCACATGGCACCGTGGCAGTGATGTATGGGGTGGCCTCGAGGCGCACTGCTTTGGTTTATGAAGGTGAGAGATGTTTCCTCCTGCTTCCCCACCCTGTGAGTTTCCTCCCAGTCTGGATGCCGTCGTGGTGCTGTTTGTATCCGCAGTGTTTTGGTGTGTCCAGAGGTGGCCGCTTTGCACGCAAGGGGTTGGTTTTAACTTAAGTGCTGACGGCACAGTGTTTTTCCTGCTTCCTTGGCTGATGGCAAAGCCCGGAGCTTTGGGGTTTGCTTTAACCCTGTCCTCTCCAGCACCCCCATGCAGCCCCTGCTGGGATCCATCCTCCCTTAGTGCTGGTGCTGGGGTTGCTGTCAGTGATGCTGTTTGTCTGCACGGAGCTTTCTGTGGCTGAGCAGCGTGTTCCTGTGTTGTCACGAAACAGAAGATGGGATAATTAAATTGCCCTTTTCCCTGAGAAATGTTCCTGTCTGCGTGTGCCGGGGGCAGGCGGTGGCCCAGTGCCAGGGGCACATGGCTTGTGCTGCTGGGAGGTGTGAGAAGTGCCGGGTTGGGGATGGAGGTGGCAATTTGGGGCACTTTGAGATGGCAGTAGCAGTGCCATGGAGTGATCTCGGGGCACCTGTGGGTGATTGCCATCCCATAAGCAGCTCAAGGGCTCCAGGCAGTGATAACAGAGCTATTCCTGGTGGTAAGGCCCTGGGTTGGGGGTGGGTGTTGGTGCAGGGATGTAACCCCTCCATACGGACCCCCACGGCATCCTCGTGGAAGTCTGACGTGAAACTGCCTTGCAAAACTGGGCTGTATTTATGCTGTTTGCCACCCTTCGTCATCTGCATCCTCCTCCTCCTCCTCTTCCTGCAGCGACAGCTCCTCAGATCCATCAGCATTATTGCTTTGCCTTCAGCTATAACCCTCTCGTTGACTTCCCAGGGATGGCTGTCCCCAGCCTTTGTCACCCCCCTGCCCCCAAATATTAATGCCACAAATCACAAGTGACAGCAGCTTGGCTGGAGCCCCCCACTCACTCCATCTCCTCTCCGGAGGGCAGTGATGGAGGAGGGCTGGGCTGTGCCTGGCCCTGAGCTTCTCCCCTGGGGCTGTATTTGGCTCTGGGGTCAGAGTACAGAGGGTTAATGCCTGTGTGAGGTTGGGAGGCAGAGGATGGGAGACCAAGGCTGGGGCTGGATGTGCTGGTTGCTGTCTCCTTCCCTTTCCCACCCACGTGCCACCCCTGCTGTGGTTTTCCCCTCCCATTTGCAGCCAGGACCCCCCCCTTGGCTTTTCTCCCTCCCTTTGGCACAATCCAAAGCCAAATCCCTTCTCTGTCTGGAATGATTGGGTCTGTCCTTCGGGTGCGAAGTGGGTGATGGACACTCAGTTGAAGCAGAGCAATGAATGGGAGCTGCTCCTCCTGCACTTGGTAGACAGTGGGTTTGCTCAGTGGGAGCAGCAGGCATAAGGGAGGTGATGGACAGATCTCAGTGCGTGGGCATGTGTGTGCTCGGTCTTTGGCCCCATGCCTGAGTTTCTCCAGCAGTGAGGCAGGAATGGGAGCTGTGGGTTGCTTCCCACATCCCCATGCATCCTCCCAGATTGCAGGCCTGGGGGCTTCTCTGCTCCTCTCATCACATTAGGAGCTGGTCAGGGGAATGAGTAGGGGGGTGCAGGTTCTTTGGGTATGTGGGGCTGAGTGGGAGTGAAGGGGTTATGTGGGCAGGGGTGGGTGGGAGCGCTGGGCTGAGTAATTCAGGGACTTCGGCTCACTAGCAGAGGCTAAAAGGGGAGCTGTGGGATCTGCTGGGAAAATCATTACTGCTAACCTCTGCCACTCGTGCTGCTCATTAAGCTCCCCCTACACTTCCACCTGCCTGCCTCCTGCAAACAGAGCAGGAGGAAATTGCTGTGGGGGGGGGGTGAGACTGCTGCTCCCCATGGCCCATCTCTGGAAACAGCAATGTGTGTGACTGCTTGGTGCTGGAGCACCTCCAGTTGTGCCTCCACTTGTATCTCCATGAGGGCCCCTGGGTGTCCCTTGGGGCTGAAGCGTGATGCAGCCTTCATGAAGCCTTGGAGCCATCCCAGTGCCACAACTGCCTTGGGAATGTGAGCAGCATTGTAAGGACATGGGTGACAAAGGAGCAGTGCAGCTGTGGTTTGGAAACTCTTCTCACCAACTCACCGGAGCTGTGCGCACCGGAGTCCCTGCAATGGATTACAAACAGGAATGGCCCTTGGGCACGATGTGGCCAATTCTGCAGGTGGTTGGCACTCTGTTTGTGGTGTTCCTGGGTGACTGAGATGCCATGGATGCTCCTTGAATCCCTCAGAGGTCCTTTTGGGGGTTCCACTCTTTGGTTTGCTCCACAGCCTTTCGGGTGCCTGGAAGCTGCCTTCGGACTGCAGAAGTGCTTCTCCATCTGAAAGAAGAAAGTGTTGAAATACCACAGGAAATGCAGTTTGTCTGAGATATCTGCTTTGGTCAGAATGGACAAAAAAGCCACCAATCTTGGTTGGCAGTCTGGCTTCTGTGAGGATCACTTCACCTCAAAGAGGAGACAGAGTTTGAGCACCAAGCAGGCGCAGCGTGGCCATGCTGGGCACATTGGGTTGCACGCACCCTGGCACCTCCAGCCTGGAGCAGAACGGGCTGAGTTGTGTTCAGCTTGCAGCAGAATTCCCTTGGCAGTGTGCATCCCAACCATGGCATTTCCCAGGCGAGAGGAAGAGCATTTCAGCTGCTGGGGACGTGTGGAGCAGCATGGTGGCTGTCCCATGGTGCATGGGCTGCCCTGGAGCTTGCAGCCAAACCAAGGCTTTATTTTGCAAAACCAACCATGCTTGTGGGTTGTGATGCATGTCAGCCTCGTACGGCTGACTCAGAGGCGAATTTCCTGACCCTGGCTTCAGGTCCTTTTTTTTTTTCCTCATGGCAAACATCCGTTTTATCCCTCTGCAAGTCCATTATCGCCAGCTAAACTGTCCTCCCAGCACGGCCGGCTGTGCAAACACAGCACTGTGAAGGCATGGGGAGCACTGAGCTCTTTGCATGGGGCACCCCAGGGGCTCCCTGCTCCATCCCAATGATGAGGAGTGTGAGTTGCATGGGGCAAGAGGCATGCATATATGGGTAGATGTTCATATCTGTTGCATGGCTGTGAGTTTGCAGTGCTGGAAGAGTGAGGTTGCAGGGCAGCGTTTGCTCCAGCTTGCTTCAGGGCTGCTGCTGGATGAAGTGATGGGCTTGGGTTAGGGATAGGGTTATCCTTGCTGCTGTGGAGTATGAGGTGTGCAGCAGGGCAGCCTGCTCAGTGCTGCAGTTACCTGGCGAGGGGGAATAACGCACCAGCCAAGAGGGCTGGAGCTGCTGGGAGCGTATTTATCACCACGAAGAAAAAGGCTCTGTTCCCTGCCTCTCCGCAGCGCCTGTTTATCACACACACACACACACACACACACACACACACACGGGATGGTGAAAATGTTCCATTTGTTGGGTACGGCCGTCAACCCACACAGTGTATAAATTAAGGGCTTTTACATGCAGGGTTCCCGAAATAAAACACACACACACAAAAGAGAGAGGAGTTTTGTATCGGCCCCGTTGCTCTGCCTCTCCCTCGCTGTCTCTTTGCCCCGGCAGCCTTTGGCTCTCGTTCAGGAATTCCACATTATCTCAGCCCGTTTCCAGCTTCCTCAGCAGGGAACAGCTCTGCTTCTGTCTTCCTGCAGCCACATCTGGAAAGCGTTATGCGGGGTGTCAGCTGTCAGAGCCGGGCTGGCATGCGCTCCCCCCGCTTGGGGGTTTTCTGCCTCGTCCTGTAGGGAGATTTTGGGGATTCAGTGGGGTTGGAGTTAAGGGAGAGGTGGCTGCGGTGCCCCGGGGTTGATCTGGATGCCACAAGCAGGGATGCTCTGTGCCCAGAGCTGCTCGCTTGTAACAGCTGTGGGTTGATCTCAGTGGGTTTCTTTATGTGTAATGGGGGTGTTGGGGCTGTAAAGGCGTTGGGGTGTCAACATCTCAATCCTAGAGTCAGTGCTGAGGGGGACACGCAGCCATTTGCCTGGGCAGTGATGGAGTCCCCATCCCCAGAACCACAGAGATGTGGCACTGAGGGATGTGGTCATTGGGTACAGTGGGCTGTGGGCATCTGAGAGGTCTTTTCCAGCCTTAATGATTCTGTGAGGCAGTAACAGCGACCTGGAAGTGGGCGTGTGTGCTGTAATGGGTGTGTGTGCAATGCACGTGGGGGTCTTCAGCAGTGAGAGGTGGTGGAAGTGGTTAAATGGGCCCTCAGTCATCATCAGTGGGAATCAGAGAGGGTTCCCAGCAGTGGACTTCTGGCTTTTGTCATCTTTTGTTGTTGTTTTTGGGTTTTGCTTTTAAGCTGGTGGGCCTACTATTATGGTATTTAAAATTTAAAGGGGGGGGGAAGGGGAATAGGAGAAGAAAAAGCAAACAGGCCTTGGTTTTATAGACCCTACAGATGCATCCGGCACCAAACTGATCCCAGATGCAGCTCCGCTGTCAATAGCGTTACACGAGGGATCAATCCCATTCATTGTTTCATGTGGCCTCTCCAGCATCATCAGCTAATTAAAGCTAATGGTTCCCAGAGCAGCACTGACAGCGGCTGATGCTATCGGTGCACAGCCGGGGCGGTTTGTTGGGGCACTGCAGGGCTGCATCCTGCTCAAAGCCTGCGCTGATTTCTGTGGTCAGTGGCAGATGCCATTGGGCAAACATTGCTGTGCTCGTCTTGGCTCTGTGGTGGATGGTCCAAGGCTGCTGGTCTGTGGGGGACCCGATGGCTCCCTGTGCTGATGTCTGAAGGAAACTCTGTTTTTTTGGGTGTTTAAAAAAAAAAACAACATATCCCACTCTTGCTCCAGGATGAAATATCACCCTGGGTGGCTCTTCTGTTTGCTGGCAAAATCAGGAGCCGCGTGGCTCGGCATATGGATGCCTCCATCCCATCCCTGCAGGGCTCTGTGCATCACCAATGGGTGCATAGCCACCTCCAGGAGTGGGACCCTGGGGTCACTCCTCCTTTGGCTGCTGCCCCGCTGCCTGCGTGGCAGTGGATGGGCAAACACAGCATGGCTGGTTTCACTGGGACCTTGGACTCTGCCCTCCTGGAGGCTGAGTGGAAATCAAGCATGCTAAAATTAGCTGCTCCCGTCCCTACAAGGCAGGAACCGGCCAGGGGAATCCTCGGGGTGTTGCAACCCCTGCCTCTTCGGTGTTGCAATCTGCCTCATTGGTTTCTGCTGTCTCCCTGCGGCTCTGTTGGACCAGGTAGTGTCACCTGGCAGAGAGAGCTGGCACTGGAGGTCCTTGTGTGAGGAGAGTTGGTGATGGCATCCCTTGGATCTCCCCTCCTGTCCCTGGTGGAATGGAGTGGTGCTTGTAAAGATGCTCCCTCAAAACTGTATGGGTGGAAGGATGCTCCTGGCCCCGAAGCCTTTGGGGTTTTGCACACTGTTCTCCTCTTGTTGCTCAGCTCTGGGCTGTGTGGGTGCTGTTCCTGAGCCCGGGGGCTCAGATACCCCCATGCTCCCCCCCTCAGCTCAGCTGGGGGGGGCAAAGTCCAGGCTGGCCAAAGGGCAGGGGAATAGGGACAGGCTTACAGCACCCTGCTCAGTAAAGCAAGTTGATAATTAAATCCTGCGGCTTTTATATGAATTCCAGGGCATTTTCCTTGGGCTGGGGCCATCTGCGCCGTGCACCCCACCCGCTCACTCCTCTCCCATTTGCTCTGTGCAGCTCAGGGTTTTTGCTGTGCTACTGGGTGAGCACAGTGCTGCAGGGAGCTGCTTTTAAAGGGGTTTGTGAGGCATATGGGAGACAGAACTCCTGGGGCTGCAGGTGGGTCAGGCGCTGTCATCATCCTGGCTCCATTGGGTAACTCTGTGCTGTGCTGACCTGCTCAGCTCTTCCCTGTCATGAGTGGCTCAGCTGTTATTTGGCAGTCTGTGAACAGAGGTGCTGGGAATCTTTGACCTGAGCCTCTTGAAAGATGAGTGTTTGTGTGACTGTTGGTGGTAAGGACAGGAAGGGAAACTCCTCTGTTTGGTGAAGCAGGACTGGTGCTCTCTTACTGTCATTGGGTCTTTTTGGGTCTAAATGGTGATAAGAAGCGAAAAAGATCAAACTGGAGGGGCTGCATGTCGCAGTGGGCAGCCCTTCCCCAGCTCGAGGCTGGTGGTGTTCCCACTTTGCAGCAGTGTCCCAAAGCACTGCAGAGAATCCCCAAAGTTACGGTGCCCTTTGGGGTGTGCTTGGATCCCCCTTTGCCTGGGCTGTTCATGGGATCCAGGGCTGTATTTCCAAAAGATGTCCAACTGGACATCCCAGACACCTTTTTGTCCATGGATGTCCTCCTAGTGGGTCTGCAGTGGGGCTGTAGGCATTTCTTTAAGCCGATGGCTGCATCCCACATCCTGGAGGATGCTCCAGCACCGGGGGGCATTGCCTTGTGGAGCTTTGCTTGGGCACATGGGGAGTAACAGCAATCTCTGGCTGGCACAGCGTTGCCCAGCGTCCATCCTTTAGGACTCACCCTTGGCTTTGGACTGTGCACTCCCCTCTATCCATCCAGGGCTTACAGCGAGAACAGACCCAACACAGTCTCCTTCCTCCCTCCCTATTTATCCCCCCCTCCTGCACCTGCTCGCATTGGGTGACTCTTAACCACGGTGTTCCCGCTGAGCACGATGAGAAGATTTGAGCACTTATTTGAACTGCAGACTCAAAGGAAGCGGCAGCAGAGCTCCCCAGAGCTGTTAGCAGCTGACATCTGGGCGCGCAGCCGAGCTCTGGTGTCAGCGAGACGTGCGGTTGAAAGAAGAGGAGGTGGGAAGCCCAAGACACCTGCAATTTGGTTAATAAATATTTATTCGGAGGTGACAAATACTCTTCTGGATAGAACAGAGTTAGCAGAGGGATTGCGAGGGAGTGACAGGGCGTGCTTTTAGAGGAAGGTTTGCAGCGGGGATGTTGAAACGAGCAGGTGATGTCGAAACCTGGGTTTGTTTCCCAGCGTGTGATGTTGGGGTGCAGGCAGATGTCCCACCCCACTGAGCCCCTGCCTGGGGAGAGCATCCCCATGCGGTCCTTCTGTGGGTCCCTCTCATGGGCAAGGTGTGAAGGGGTGGGCTGATGTGTGGGCCCTGCCCATTTTGGGGTGAAGCCTCAATGCCAGCCCTCGGGGATGCTCTGAGCGCAAGGAGCCATCCCTGCCCCACTGCTGCCTGCTTTACCTTTGCTGGCTCAGTGATGCTTAACCTCAGCAAACACCTGGCCCCAAGCAGGGGAGCAGTTTTGCCTCCCCAAGAGCAATGCAGCTCATGTGAGAGCAGAGCGGAGGGGCCGCAGTGGTGCTCTGGTGGGGGTCTGGGTTGGTGACAGTAGGACTGGTGGTGAGCCCCTGACCTGGGAGGTTGGTGATAGAACCACTGGCATCCGTTTGAGATTAGCGAGAGAAAGCTCGGTGCCCATCTCGCCCAGCATGTAACTTTAATGCGGAGATAATGAGCAGTGATATTTATTTGTAAAAGATCTGGAGATATCACTGCCCGGAGAGCAGCCAGGAGCTGTCAGAGTCCAGCCTGGCCCCGCAGCTGCTGTGTGGGGCTGTAACCCAAGCGCCGTGCTCCGATCGCTTTTCATGCTCCAGCTCTGCTATCCCGGCAGGGCATGCAGTCCTGTGGCTGAGATTTGCTGGAGCTGATGGTGGTTGGGCTACGGCAGCAAGGGGAACACCCTGGGTCCCCAATCCTAACTCCTGGGATTGACAAGGCTCCTTCTGGTCCCCTCCTGGAGGGGTCGGCATGAGGGATGCTTGCACAGAGATGCCCTCGTGTTGTGTAACGGCGGGCTTAGGTGGGGTATGGCAGGTGGGTGTCCCGTCCTTATTAAGCCATCCCCTGGGTAATTACTAGGTTAAGGCCTGATGGGATAATGCTTCATTATTTTTGTGCTGTGGAGGGATTAGGAGCAGCAGGGATTTCTTGGAGCTTTATCTCTGCTAAGGCCCTGGGCTGCGGTGGCTCCTTGCACCCTTCCCAGCTCAGCAGTGCTGAATGCTGGCGCAGCATGATGACTCTGTGCATTTCTCTTACATGCTGCGAGCCAGAGGGAGGAGAAGTGTCATGTGAAAATAAACAGGGAGGTGGGTGGCAGAGGGCTTCCCAGGTGGCTTCTCCCATCATTTGTGGGCAAGGCGATGTGGAGCTGTTAGCGTGGCCTTCAAGGGTTGCTTGCTGAGTGTTGCCTCCTGGCATGGGGAGCAAGGGAAAGCATGTCTGGTCCATCACTCCATCCCTATAGCTCCAGGGCTGCTTGCACCCTTCCCCATAGCCTGGCTGGCTGCTGGTGGGCCTGGCGTTCAGCACCCTGTGCGTGTCCTAGAGATGCTCCTGGGGTGGATTTGGATGGCAGGAAGGGAGTGAAATGCACTTGGCAGGCCCCAAGCTGAGGGCTGGAGCTGGCACAGCACGGGGAGCAGGCAGGCTGGCGGTGGGCCAGGCTGTGCACTTGATCCAAACACAGCTGGAGCTGATCTGATGAAGTGAGAGGTTAAGAAGAGAGCATCTGTTATCTAAAGGGGACACACAGTGGGAAACTGTAAGCTCTTTATTCCCCTCCCCAACCCTACCCCCTCTGTTCAGTGCATCATCCCTGACTTTATTTCTTTGATTTATTAAGGAAGCCTATGCTTCCGGGGCTGTAATTAAGTGCCACTGTGCAAGCTTTTGTTAACCAGCGGGTGATACAGTAGCTCACACATTTGCTGGCTGCTTGAGAGCTCTAGGACCAAGGTAACAGGAGAGACCCTCCCTCCTGCAGGGGTTGTGCACAGGGATGGGATGGTTCAGCCCTGCTGCGTGTGCCAGCAGGTGAGAACGTGTTGGTCTGCACCTCCTGCCTGGACGTGGAGCTCCCTGATGGGGCTGTCATCTCCAGGCAGGTGGTCACAGTTTCCATTGACATCCCACCGGTGTTATGGTGATGCTCAGGGAAAGGTCCTCACTGCCTCTCCAGGCTGGGAACATTGGGCAGATGGCTTTGGTTTGCATGGCCATTGGGTGCTGTGGTGCTGTTGGGGCACCCTGCTGCACCCCTGCCCTTCCCAGGGCTCCGTTCTACCTCGGTCAGCCCTGAGACCCTCTGTGCTGGGCTGTGCTGCTCTGACATCAACCACCCAGGCAAGCTTTCAGGAAGATACAGTTCTCTTCCTGCTCTACAGACCGTGTTTTATACATAAATGGGATTATTGCAAATAATAATGCCTCCCAACTGGTAGTTGGAGATGCTCGGAGCTCCAGCACTGCATCCCCCAGCGAGGCAGAGAGGAGGAGGAGGAGGGGTGACCACTCCACCTGTAAATGAAATAAAAAGTGATGGAGATCACGCACTGCTTAATGAACTGAACCATCCAACCTCCCGCCGAGCGCCAGCGCTGTTTATAAACTACAGAAAGGGCTTTATTTTAATGGGCAGTAAATCTCATTCATCCCAGCGCTGGCAGTCACGAGCACATGGGATTAATGGGATCGCGGAGAGGGGCTCCGTGCCTCCTCGCCCCGCTCCCTGTTGCCCTCCTTTGCCCACAGTGGCTGTTCTCCCCCCTTCCTCCTCTCCTTAATCCCCCCCCCACCCCCATGCTGATAACTGGGGTTATCTGGCCAGGAAGAACGGAGGGCTCTGTCCCTGTGACTCTGCATGTCACATCCGCTCGCTGCTCGGGTTTGTTTATTCACTTGAAAATTGCCACCCCCCCCTCCAACCCCGGCAGCTGGAGGAGAGCTGAGCTCACAGCACGCATTACTACTTGTTAACGAAACCAGCATCCCCTCCTCCAGCACACACTGCCCCGTCGCAGAGTGGCAGCAGGCACGCAAACTGTTTTGTCTTGAAGAGAAAAGAACTGAAAGTAAACAGAATGTGACCTTCTGGGGAAGGGATAACACCGGAGCTGCTGGGGAGGGATGGTGATGAGTTGTTCTGGGCTAAAACCACCCTGTTGAGGAGGTAATCAGGCCTGGCGTGACACACAGCTGTTCTGGGCGAGTGAGCTGATGGGATTTAAGCCGATCACTCCGGAGGCTTTGGGAGCTGTTGTCACTGTGATGGAGCGGCTGAGGGACCGCAGTGCGGCGATGTCGGGGGGGCATCGGGGTCCCCCTGTGCCGCTGTACCCCGTGGGGCTTCAGGATGGGGTCTGGGGCTGTGAGCTGTGTCCTTGGGTGCTGTTCCTGCTGTCGTTGGAGCAGTTTGGGGGGGGTAGGTGTGGTTTTGGATGTGCCTCAGTTTCCCTCTGGACACATCAGGCTCCTCGAGGACTCCTGGCTGTAACTCAGTGCGATGCGCTCCTAAGGCGAGATGGAGAAGAGTGAGTTATCTATTGCAGTTTGAGTTTAATATCCATAATCTGCCATTAATCAAAACAGGGCTGTAAGATCCTTACTTAGGCCTAATCAGTGCATAATGGATTATCTGCAGCAACTAATAAAAGGTAATTATCTATGCTTTGCAAGTTCCAATTACTGTCCTTACATGATCAATTAATTTCTTGTAGCAGCTCTGCAGGTGCGGGCACTGCTGGTAGGGATGTGTTCCTTCCCAAAGCAGAAGGAATGGGACTTTGCACGTGGAAGAAAGCATCGCCCTGATAGCAGTCTTCACCCTTCCCGTTGTCACCCGGCTCTTGTCGGGCTGCAGAGTTCTTGGGGTGGCTGAAAGGAGGAGGAGACACTGCAGCGATGTCTGTGCAGTTGTAGGGATGGCTTCAAATGGCAGTGAATTGAAGCCTGCTCTGTGTCCATTTGTGACCCAGCGTTGTTGCGGTCTGTGATTTGGTGTTTGTGGTGAGTGGCAGCTTGGAGGGCTCTAAGAGGAACCCAGAATGGTGACGGGGGGGTGGTGGGAGGGAGGAGAATGCAGTTTTGGGCATGCGGTTGGAGTGATGCAGCAAAGCTGTCCCCATGGCAGCAGCTGACCGTTGGCTGCCTCTGACTCAGGTCTCACCTTGTTCCTCCCTTCTCTTCTTTGTGGTTGTTCATCTTCTGTACTGTGTCTGGGTGATGCTGCTCACTTGCAGTCCTGGAGCCTTACAGGTGGTGTTATGGGGACATGAAGGATGTGTGACCTCCTCTCATCCCACGGGGCTGGGACAGGAGTGTGGGGGTCCCCAGCAGTGGGGGTGCCAGGTTGCACAAAGGGCAGAGCAACCAGCAGGACCCATACCCAGAAAGGAGCAATCAGGGCATTTTGGGTTGGCTTCAACCATTGCAAAGGTCCTCATGGCACTGCAGAGGAACAGTTGAAACAAGAGTTTGTTTCAATGCAGAAGTGCATTGGGAAAAGAGGATGCATGGGATCTTTTGACAGTTTCCATTGTTTTTTATCCTCCCCTTCCCTCTAAACACGAAATTAGTTCATCAGTGCAATTTCTTGGGAACAGCCTCAGTTTCATTGGCATTTCTGTTTAAAGAGGAAAAAGCAAAGCCACAAAAAACCCCCAAACCCTTTCCCCCAATCCCATCTGCTCAAAAATGGAACTCCCAGCTCTGCTGGTGACTGGGATGCAGCTGTGCTCAGTTTCCAGCACGGCTGGGGC
This sequence comes from Gallus gallus, assembly GCF_016699485.2. Classification (NCBI taxonomy): domain Eukaryota; kingdom Metazoa; phylum Chordata; class Aves; order Galliformes; family Phasianidae; genus Gallus; species Gallus gallus. The sequence goes on from NC_052548.1 coordinate 7,920,321, forward strand.
TGTCCCCAGCTCGCTCAGAGCTGCTCTGTGCGCTGGGGAAGTGTCAGTGCAGGAATCCTGGAGCAGGATGGGGCTGTCCCTGCTGCTTGGGCAGGGCTTGGGACATGGTGGCAATGGGTGGTGTGAGGTGGTGCTGCAAGCATCCCGCTTTGGTGGGGTTTGGCAGTGCTGCAGCAGAGGTACGGGGAGCTGGATGGAGCTTGGCAGCTCCTTCACCTGCAGGGGAAACTGAGGCACACAGATGACCAAAATCCCAAGCGAGGATGCCAAGGAGTGAGACCCATCCTTTAGCAACACCGCCCTATGGTGGGAACTTCCCACAGCCTCCTGGCCTCCTCTCCAGCTCTTTGGTTTGGGTTTAGGAGCTGCGGCCACCAGGCTGGCAGTGCGCAGTAGGCAGGATGTGCTCTGTGTGCTGCTGGTGACTGCAGTGCTGAGCCTCTGCCACCCTCTTCTCCGCCTTTTGTTTCTGTTCCTCTCTTTTTTTGTTCCATTTTCCCAAGCAAGCCACCACAGGCTCCTTCAAACATTCCCCCAAGGTTATTTTCCTGCTTGTCTGCAGTGTGTTTTCACTGCTGAACCTCCCATTGCCCCAATCCCAGCCCTGTGCACCAACTTTCTGCTCTTGGCTCTGCCTCTGGATTTTAAGGACTGAGTCTGGGCATGCTGATCCCCACTCAAAACACGTCTGTACCTTTTGATTCCACCTTTCCCTGGCAGTCGTGGGGCTGGATCCTGGGGGCCTTGCAGATGTGAGTCACTGCCTGCAGGCCTGGTGCATGGTTGGGTGCTGGGTGCAGGGTTAGGTATAGGGTTAGAGTTGGGTAGGGCTAGGGATCAGGTTAGGGTTAGCGGTAGGGTTAGTGTTAAGAGTTAGGGATAGTTGGCTAATCCTACCCAAACACCCCAAGCCACACAGTCAGACCAAGACACTTCTAGGGCTGTAGGATCCCCAAATGCAGCCCTGTGTGATGGATGTGTTGAGTAGAGCTGGGGGCATTCATGGTGCCAGGCAGTGCTTAGCATTCGTTGAGCAATACTTCCATTTGCACCAATCATAGATGCTATTTGATAAAAGCAACCAGCCGAGCCAAACTGAGCCAATCAACCTTTTTGGCTAGGATTTGCTCTCTTGGATTCCCCTACAGCCCAGCAGGTGTAGAAGACCAGAGTACATCTACAAATGCCACCCTTGGTGACGTAAAGCTGCTACTGGATACTGCTTGGCAGTGGGAGAAGCCCAGCAACTGTTTGTGTGGATTATGAAGCGTGTGGTTTGGCTTAGGGAGGATTGCATGCAGATAGACACACGTTCTGGGCAATCTTTGCACTTGTTTGCTTGCTTTGTTTCAAATGGAAATGGAAGCCCGTGCTCAGTGGTTGGATCCTCCCAGCTAAGCAGCTCTGTGCATACAGAAGTTGGTTAAGGAAGAGAAAGGATGCTGGACGCAGAGCAACTGCTGTTACTGCAAGCGTTCTCCGACCTTTGTGAACAAAACCACTGGCACTCCTCAGTTTGCTGCTCTGTGCTCAGCCCCTTTTCCAGCACAGTTACTTCCTAAGCCAACATTGCAGGTTTTATTACCGCCAATTATTATTTAAATAGCTCCAGAGGTGTACACAGCACCGTGCAAACACGGGGAGGGCCAAGGTCCTGGCTCAGGGGAATGGCTGGAATCGTTCAGAGGGGTGTAGCAGTGGTAGTGAGGGCTGAGGTTGGTGTCAGAGCTGTGAGGCAGAGGGCTGGCTTTGCATCAGCCCTTGGGAGGGGTCCCTGCGTGGTCGTGCAGCTGAAATGGGGATGCTGATCTTTAGCGAGGTAGGTGATAGGGGAAGCATTGGCCCTGCCACACCGGATTAAGCCATTGCACCTTCAAATGCTGCTGTGTGACGTGGGTGAGAAGTGAGGGCTTGGAAAAGAAAAGGGAAAACCAGTCGAGGGCTTGTGCCACCCGGTAATTCACTGACCCAATTGTGCACTGCTGTGTGAGGGGAGAGAAATTCCTTCCTGACCCTTGTGCTAATCAGCCTATGCCCTGAAGCATGAGATTTGATTTTCTTTATCTGGCTTTCTGTAATTGCAGATGTCACGATGGTGCTCCCTGTATCCCACCCCTCGGAAATGGCATCTGCCTCACTTAACTCGATGGACCTTCCCCTCTGGGGGTTTGTTCCTGACCCCTTTCTGGGATGAGCAGGGAAGGAGAACGGGTCCCACCCGTTCACTGCTTTTCCCCTACACGTGGTCCTGGTTTTTTCCCCCATAGCTGTCAGTGTGGGTCATTCAGCTCCATAACTCCTGCCTTTCTGCTGGAGGCAGAGATGGTGCAAAGCCCCCCACAGCCCCCATTGCCATGCAGAGATCTGCGGTGCGTTGCAGCACTGGTACCATTTGTCCCCAAGCCTGGGTGTTCCTTAGGTGGGAAGGAGGAGGGTGAGGAGCTTTGCTGGAAGGTAATGCACGGGGAAGTGGAATCAGACACAGCCTTCAGTCTGAGTGCTCCTCAGGTCATAAAAATGACTGATGAGCACAAGTCAATAATGAGGTTACTGTTCTCTGGGCATGCCAGGCATGAACCCATCAGCCTGGGAGATGCATTGCCATGCTGTGCTGGCACCCTCTGCCCTGCAGGGCATCCCTATCCCCGTCCCCATCCTTATCCCTGCTGGTGCTCTGCTCTGTGCCTTTTGCACAGAGGCACAGGGCAGCGTTTCCGCAGCACCGAAGTGGCTCAGGAGGCCTCGTTTCCTTTTCCATAGCAAGTCGGGCATTTCTGGGAAGGAAGCAGCCTTCTCCTTAGATGGCTGCAGAATCTTTAGTGTTGCTACTTTGCAAATGCAGTAGTCAGCACATATTGAAAGCACTGCGGTGCAAAACAGACCTTGTCATTATTATTTCTTGTTTCGATATGGATGCGTTTAATCCCTTTCCATGTTCAGCGCTGGCTCTGTGAGCTGCCCCACTCTTCGTTTCGGTGACTTCTGTTCTTTTAACCCAATTCCAGGTGTCACAAACCCTGCTGCACCATAGGTGTGAGTGGAAGCTCGTGAGCTCCCAAGCGGCACCATGCAGCATGGGCTGCCCAGCTTTGTGTTGTCCCCATGCACACGAGTAACTCCTGCAGCCCCTTTTCTCCAATGGATGGGACTGCTGTGGATGTGCCACACCGCAGCTATCCCATTAGACCCAGTACCCAGCAGCTGGGTGCCCTCAATGGCTCGGGAAGAGCACTGGAGGCACTTCCATCATGGAAAGTAGCCCTCAGGCCCCCAGGGAGAGTCGGCTGCTGCACAGAGAGTGCATGGGGTTAATGGAGGATGGGGGTGATGGATGCGTGCCAAGAGCTCATCAGGGGAAATCGCATTCCTTCGAGGAAATCGATAATCCGGGGATGCTTATGTTGCTAATTTGCAGTGGGTCGGCTTCATCACGCCTCCTGGGTGTGCAGATGTGGGTTGGTGTGAGCAGGGCCCTCAGCTGTACATTTCAGTGGCCACGCATGCGTGCATCACCCGTAGTTCCCAACTGGAAGCGGTGGGGCTGCTCTGAGCTGTTGGCTCTTCCTTTTCCCCGTTATGATGTTGGTAGGAACTTCCCATTCCCACATTCTCAGTGGTTTGAGATGTAGCAGAATGGGGAATGCAGAGTGTAACCCCAGTTGGACCCAAATGAGAACTTCTGGCTCCAAGAGCCCTGAGATCTCAGCAAACCTAACAAGGACCCACAGCTCACCCCAAGACCTATGTTGCGTGCTTGGAAGGGGTGAAACAGTGTGCTTCCAAGTGGCAAGCTGGCTGGTGGCATGCAGAGGGACCCACCCCCTGGGCTGCCCCATTTGGGTTAACATACAGAAGAAGGGCGGTTGGTACAGAGGGGATGCTGGGGGTGCTGAGCTCTTTGCTCAGTGGCACTGTTTTTGCTTTTTCCCACTGTTGAAAGGGAAGAAAGCGTGGGATACTCTGCGTGGGCATGGCGAGGACCCTGGAAGTGCCACTGGTTTGTCTCTCCCTGCTCCCACCCCACCTGTATGGGGCACATCTTGGCGTGCTGCTCGGCTCCGTCGCTGCAATGCTCGTGTCTCAACCAGGGCTCAGCCCCACATCCCATAACACATGGTGGCACGGGGCCAGGCTCTGTGCTAATGAGATGGCTTCAAATCAGAGTTAATCATTTACCAGCCTGAATGCTATCGGGCTGTATCTGAATTCCTCGCTCCTATAGATGCGCTGTCGCGGATTCGGTTGTCGTGCTCTCGCCAGAAGCTGCTGTGCCAAATGTTTTGCAACAAAAAACCCCAAACCACATGAAAGCAGCCGAGTTTCACGTTTCATTGTAACCCCAAATTCAGCTTTGCCAAAGGGTTTCAGTCGTTTTACGAACCTTTCCCATGAACCTTCAGCAAAGGCTGCAGCTTAACCTGTTTCTGATGAAAAACCAGGTGTGTGACTCCGCTGCTTTTGAACAAATCCGGAGCTTTGTGCCACGCTGGAGCTTGAGCCCATTTGTACAGAGCATTGTGCATGCTCTAGGAAAGCCAAATCGCACACACATCTGGGCCCAAGCTGCAGTTCCCTATGGGGACACAGCTACCAGAGCAGGCTCAGCACAGCCCCCAGCGAGCTGTGAGTGCCGCTGGGTGTTTTCCAACCCCTGTGTGCACCGTGCTGTGCTTTGGTTTGGTTTTGGAGCCTGCCCACCCAACCTCCATCACTGTGCAGTGAGTGCCAGTGCTTTGCATGGGACGTCCCGTAGCATCCATCTCATTGCATTGCTCACTGCTGTGGCCGCTTTGCTTTGGAGCAGCCAGGGCTGAGCCTGGGCGTTGCTTTAGGAATAACTGCAAAACTCAGTGCTGTGCAAAGAGCTCAGGGCCGGTGCCGTGCAGGGTGAGAATTGGGCTCTTTGTGAGCCCAGCCTTGGGCTTGGTGTGTGTTATTATATCCACACGCGGATTGCTTTTTCGGCAGCGCCGTCTTTCCTTTCTCCAGCAATTTCCTGAAATAACGTTAGGGAAATGTGAAAATCTTGAACTTTTGAACCTCCCCGGAGGACGTTGTGCAGGGGGTGGGTGGTGGCAGCAGGAGGAGGGGTTGCTGGCCCACTGGCTGCCGTTTATTTTGGCTATGGGGCCCTGGGGGTGCATGGTGGGGGGGGGGGAGGGGGGGCTCACCAGCCCCCAGCCCCACAGAGGAGCCCCTTCTTAATGGCTGTCCCATCAGCGGGTTGTGGAGGCAAGGAAGGCAGAGGAAGTTTTCTTTTGCTTGCAGTTGCCGGGAGGAGTAATGGGTGCCCGGGCTGGGTGCTGAGGGCAGGAGGTGACACACCGGTTGATGGATGGGAGTGGGTTTTCAGCTGGGCTTTGGCCGTGGGCAGAGGAAAGGAGAGGGGCAGGGGGGATACGGAGAGCCTGGAAAGTACTTTTCCCTCTGATGAACTTCAGAGGCGTATAAATCACTGCCAGGCTGCAGCTGCGGAGCATGTGACGCTGGCAAATGAATGTTCCTTCGGAAAAGGGCCTGGCCGCGTGCTCCCTGCTCACCTCTTAAAGGCACAGCCGGGGAGTGTGGGGTGTGGGAATGGGGCTGGGGGTGCTGTGTGGGCTTATGGAAGGGAAGAAGGCGTGTAGGGGGTCCTGCAAAGCTCCCCGTGGTGCAAAACTCCATGTAGTGCAAAGCTCCCTTTGGTGCAAAGCTCTCTGTGCTGCAATGTTCTTGGTGGTGCTGAGCTCGCCATGGTGCCAAGCTTGCAGTGATGCAAAGCTTTCCATGATGACAGTGCAGTACCCTTCGTGATGTAGAGCTCTCCGTGGTGCAAAGCTCTCCACAGTGCCAAGAACTCTATGGTGCGAAGCTCTCACGGTCCAAAGCTTTCCCTGATGCTCTCTGTGCTGGGCTCCTGCTCTGCTAGGTGCAGCCAGGATCAAGGTGCTGCTGAGGACATCCTGCTCCAAAGTGGCTTGGGTGCACGTGGGAACTTTGGTCTCTGTGTCACAGTGCTGCTGCTGTGCTCTCACTCACCTGGGCTTTTGTGCATTGCAGGGACTTGCAAAGAACGGAGATGCATAATGTGGGCTCCGGGGCATGCCAGAATCTTGCAGTGACAGTCATTGAGCTGGCAGTGTAGGTGGCATCACGCTGGGTGCTGGCTGTCTGCTCAGCACAGCGGTTGCCAGATGCTGGGGCAGAGGGTGGAGGAGCATCTTCCTCATGAAGGCACTGTGGGAGGAGAGGAACCCAGCGCTGCAACTACTGCCCAGAGCTGCTGGCACGTGGGAGGGGGAGGGAGCGAGCCCAGCCACCAGCAGAACAGCTAGAGATGACTCAGTACTTCCATAGTACCATTAGGTTTCCGTGCAAGCAGTTGCCTTCGTTGCCAGAAGGCAGTGGTGGGAGCCATGGGAAGCCATACTTCCTCACCCGTTGCCCTACTGCTGGGTGGGGGTGGGTTCCCAGTAAAGCCTGAGTGGGAAGTGAGTTTGGAAGAGTGTTTGGAAGGCGCAGTGAGGGTTCTCAGTGGGAGTGCTGAGTGGCTGCACTGCTTTTTGTTACAGTGGGAAAGGAGCTGAGAGGCTGCTGGGGTGTGCTGCATCTTCATTCACTGCTTGTTCTCTCAGTGCTGTTTGATCAGGGAGAGTTGGGCAGGCAGGCAGGGAGGAGAGAGCCCAAACCCAGAGCCCTTTCTGTGGTTTACGTGCCAAAGGAGATAAGTGAGGATTTAAAGGGAAGGGAATATCTAGTTGAGATGAACGTGTAACGTGAGCACGGATCCAAACGGAGAGATCATAAATAGAATTCCGTGCTGGGAGAAGCAGAGGTTTCTTAACGGGGTGTGCTTTAGTGCTGCTATTGGAGGCAGCAACAACCTGCCCAGGGAAGGGACATCTCTGATGTATTCTATTTGTCACTCAGTGCCCATTTCTCTGGGTGAGACCCTGAGAGGACCCCCCGGACGGGGGGGCTGCTCACCACGTTACCCCTCCATCTGCTGGGGCTCCTGGGGTGCGATGCTGGGGGTGCCCAAGGGGTTAACCTGGGGCTGCTCCCTATCATGGAAAGGCTCTGGCCCTTCTGTGCATGATAGGAACTCTTTTTTTTTTTAAGGGTTATTCCCCTTCCCAGGCCCTGCCTGTTATCTGTGGGCTGTCAAAACGCCTGGAATGCGGAGACCCACTGGACATTGACCCAGCTCAATTAGCGAGGCTATCTGATTGGACTGCATGCAGCCTAATTAGCTTTGGCCTCCAACCAGGAACTGAAACCCAAATGCGGGCATAGCATCCTTCCTTGCAGCTCACCTCTGGAAAGGGTTCTCCAAGCCTGGGAAGAGAGAGCCTTCCCCAACCTGTCCGTCTGTCCATCTGTTCCTCATGCCAGCTGATTCTGGGGACAAGAACCTCAATTTGGGGATAATCTCACTGCTGCCCAGCCCCTGCTGCTGAACCCTGGGGGTCATGTAAGACCGGAGGCTGCTTTTTTCCCTTGAAAAACAGCACGTGCTGTCTGGTGTCCAGAAGGAACTTGCTCTTACTGAAGGCGCGCTGGCTCTGGCGGCTGCCTTCCCTATCTCATCAGGCCTTCCTGCAGCACGTAGGCACCCGGTTCCCAGGCTCCTTGCCCTGGACCTCCTGCTGCAGTGAATGGGGATGTGGGGATGAGGTGAAGGGGTCAGTACGGTGCTGCTGTGGTTTGGGGACAGCAGTGTGGGGACCGGACCCCATGGTCCTTGGCTTGCTTTGGGTTTCTAGCTTTGGGGGTGCTCATCAGGCACCCAGAAATAGCGGTGGGGAAGGACCCCAGGGAACCCCTTGGAGCTGGAGGTGGGCACTTCGAGGAGCCCTGGGAAGTGCTGTTTGTGGGCTGCTCTGATGTCTTCTGCCCAGAGGCCACCTCTGTGCATCGCTGTGCTGGCTCTCACCTGGAAGACCCACGCAGTCCCGTCCTTGCCATCCCCTGTCACAGCTTCCCCTGCTACCCCAAACTGCCTTCAGCTGCTGGAAACCCACTGTGCAGCATTGCCTTTCATTGCCCGCATTGTGACTGGTGGTGTTGCAATGCCGGCTGCACGTTGGTGGTGAGCACCGGTGCCAGCCGCGTTGGATCAATTAAAGCCCATTATGCCAAACGAATGACTGTAATTATCTCAAATCTGGATTAATGCACGTGCACAGCAGCGTAACTCAGTCTGTCTGGCTGACGGTGAGCGGGTTGGTGCTGCTGGGAGTTGGGCAGAAGGGCTGCAGGAGTCGCTCCTTAGGATTTGTCTGATCCTTGTGGGGAAGATACTGAGAGCTTTGGGGTCTGGGCAGGGTGGGCATTCTGTTAAAGGGTTAAGACTGCACCGTGCTCACGTTACCTGCATGCACCCTCACCTCTGCTGGTGCAAGATCTGTTTGCAGGAAGGGAGGGGTTGTGCCAAGCCCAGGGCTGGGCAGTGGTGGGATCAGGAGACCTGGTCTGGGTTTGCCTTGGGTTTGTTGGATCAAGGTTGGTGTGCAAACTTGCCTTGAGCAGAACCTGACTGCAGCCCCAGCAGTATCCTTCCCTTTGGCCATTGGCAAAGCAGTGGATGCTCAGGAGGAGGCATTTTTTCACTGTATCTCCAGCTCTTCCATTCTCACCTTCCACCCACGTGAAGTCAGAATGTTTCTCTCTTCCCTGTTGCTGTTTGGCATTCGGAGGAAGAGCAGTGGGGCAGCTCTTCCTCCAACAAGACGTGTGGGTGGTCAGCCCCATTTTGGAGATGGAGCTGCAAGCTCTCATTAACCAGGACTCTCAGCACTGCTTCCTTGCACTCTTTGTGCTTCCCTGCTCCATCCCTCACCACGCTCCCCCCCTCTTCAGAGCCCCTGCCTGCTTTGGAGAGGAAGACTTTAGGGCTTGATGGAGTGGCTTCCCCCAAAGCATGGAGACAGGAGAGGAGTCCATGACCCTGCATGGGAATGGGAACCCGTGTGCTGGGGATGGTAGGAAGGGCACTGGGGATGCTGGGGATGTTTTGCTGGTGCTGCCCAGCCATTGCCATGCATGCAGCCCCAAACTTCTCCTTTTGCTGCAGCTAGAGCAAGCCTAATACTTCCCAGTTCCCCTTGCATCTCTCTGCCTCCTGCTTGGTTTTCCATCGCTCAGAACGTAGCACCCCCTCAAGGACAATTAGATCACTTCCAATTTGCCCGTAAGCTCATAAAACTGCAATTGAATGTAATTAAAAGGCCATAACGAGCTTCAGCAACATGCGGGACTGCTGCGCTTCTGCTCTCGCCGCTCTGGTTTTGGAGAAAGGGATGAAGTCAGGGAGGATGCGAAGGTCAGCGTGGGCATGGGGGGATCTTGGAGTCAGAGAAACTTAGGATGGCCTGGGTTGGAAGGGACTTTAATGGTCAGCTGATGAGGGTGATGATGATGATGAGGAGGATGAGGAGCCCTCTGCCAGCCCTGCAGCCCCAGCAGCCAGCAGGACCCCGCACCTCTCCTCGCCTATTCCTGCAGCAGGTTCCCAGCCTGTAAATCAGGGGCGCTCTGCGAGCCGCTGACAGCAGAACAGAGCTCATTGTGAGAGCAGGGACAGTGCCGGCCCTTGAGGGATGAAATAGGAGCCTGTAATTTCTCAGGACTGTTGTGACATCTTTGCACAAGCGTGTGATTGAGTCACAGTTGCTTTATCAGCAGAATCCTTGTTTGCCTGGGTGCGCCCCTCCGCCCCCTCCCCACTCCCCCCCGGCCCCGCCGCAGCGTTCCCCCCTCCCATAAGGTCACGCTCTCCTCTTGCTCACGCTTCCTGCTTTTGCCTCCTCCACCCATAGCACTGCTCACAGCGAGGAGGTCTCAGAGCCCGCCCGGGATATCTGGGGGATGCCAACCCTGAAAGTCAGGGTTGTGGGTCCTGTGGTGTGGGGTCAGCAGAACCTAGGGCTCTGGCAGGCGATGGGGTGCCCGTGGGCTGTGCATCTGCCTGCAGGGCCCCTGTGGTGCTTTAGGGTGACCCTCCAAAAATACAAACCTTGGTGAGCCCCTTCCTCACCCTGGCAGGTTGTGCTTCCGTGGGTGGTGGGGGAGGTTTGATTTCATCCACAAAGTCGTGTCCAAAGGACAGAGAAGATTGAGAGGGATGGAGTGCTTTTGTGCTTCCTGCCCTTGATATGTTCAGGAGGAGCGCAGAGGCTGCACAGAGCCGGGGAGTGGGGCTGGGGATGCGCAGAGTGCCGGGGAAAAGCTGCCCACGGGTGCTGTGATTTAATGCTGCAGCCTCATAAGGCGAAATGTAGGCTGGAGGCAGCATCTTGCATTTGCAGGGTGCGTGCAGAGGGGCTGGGTTGGCAGAGCTGCGCCCTGTATTGATGCTGTGAGCCTCCTCTGGCCAAAGAGGAGACCCCGGGGGGACCCACGGCCCCCAAACGTGTCCGCTCCCCATCTGGCATCACTGGGCCCATGGAGGTGGGGGAGATGCGGGAGCACAGCTGTGTGGCTTTGAGGTTTTAGTTCGGTCAAAGTGAAAACCTGCGGGGAGGGGGAACCCACTGTGAGCAGTGAAACTGAGCTCCTCGTCCTCCCTTGGAGGGAAAGCACCGCGCGGCTGCGGAGATCGCTCCCCGAGGAGCAAACACAGGCTGTGATTTCTTAACACCCACAAGGAGAGACATTTACATGCGTTCTCCCCTGTGCAGCTTTAGGGAGGGCCTGAAAGAGAAAGGAAAAAAAAAAAAAAAAAAAGAAATTCAAGTGATTTTTTATCTTTTTTTTTTTGGGTGAAACCGCATGACTTCCTCGTGCCGGGGTTTGGGGGATGGGCCGCCTCTCCTCGCCGGGCGAAGCGCTGTGGATGCTGTGCGGTTTGGTGTCTTTGGCCACAGGATGCTTCTTGCTCCTTGGTCCCATGGGTGCTGCGCTGCTGAGCGGAGGGATTCCCGTGGTGTTAAAAAGCAGAGTGTGTTTGGTGCTGTGTGCCGCCCTTGATTGGCTTCTTCCTCTTGCAGGCTGCGGGCGGAGGTTGCAGAGCTGTGGGGGAGGTGGGTGCGAGCTGGACACGACTTCGGTGCTTGGGATTGTCACCTCCTTGGAGGTGGCGGGATGGGACCTCGTGCCATGCCTGCTTGCAGGATGGGGACCTTGCTGTGCTGGTGCAAATCCAAAGCAAACTCACTCCAGGCTGGGGGCTGTTGAGTACCATGCATTGCAAACATGCTCTTTTCCCTGGATTCTTTCATCAGGGACCAAAGTGAGGACCTGACCTCTGGCGGTCACCACTCCCATGGCAGTTTCCAGGTGAAAGCTGGGGTCGAACCCTTGGGTCCTACCATGCCACAGGGTGGGCACTCATCTCTGCACAGCTGTCCCTTGGGGGAAAGCCTGCTGGGGGGACTGCTGTGCTGCTTTTGAGGCATGAGAGAAAACGGGCAGTGATTTTCACTGCTTAGGGAAGCTCTCCACCTGCAGAGTCACCAAGAGAAGCAAGGAGCGCTCGGCGTGTTGCATTGCATGGTGGATTCACACGCATTTGGCTGCGGGAGCTTTGCACGTGGCCAACCCCAGCGTTCCCCCTGGGAGCAGAGCAGAGCAGGAGCAGCATTCCGACAGCCCCATCCCTGCTGCCTGTCCTGACCCCCTCCAGACACGGCCCTGCAGCGTAAGGACTGCACTCCGGAAGGGAGCGGCTTCCCAAATTTAGAATTTCCTGCAGTGCAATACCCAGAATTGATCTGCGTGCTGATTACGGAGGAAGAGGTGCTGAGAGAGGAAAAAAAAAAAAAAAAATTAAGAAGAAGAAAGAAAATAAAAAAGCAAATAGCGGAAGCGTGGGGGTGCAGGCGCCGTGCTGGGGCTGCTCGGCTGTGCCACCATCCGCAGGGCAGCGTGGGTGCTGGGGGCTGGAGATGGGCTTTGGGGCTTCTCCCCTGCCAGCAGCACAGTGAGCTCCCGGATAGACCAGAAAAGGGTTTCCAGCAGAGCTAGGTCATTGTAGTTTTACTGGCAAAGCCTCTTAAGCATCAATGAAGATTATACTGGTGAAAGCTTATGCTGGTACAGTTTATTCTGGTACAAATGAGCTATCCTGGGAAAAAAAAAAAAAATCACCCCTGTGCTGTTGTAATTGTTTCTGCTCTGGTCTAGAAGCGTTAAAATCACAGCCTGTGGTATTGCTGTGTCAGCAGCTGATGGGCTGCCTGGGGCTCACCGGGCAGAGCAGCACTGCTTGGCTGAGAAATGCAGCTCTGGTGGTGAATGCAGGTGCTGAATGCAAAGGGGAAGTGATGCAAGGGCTGCTGGCTTGCTCAGGTGCTTCAGAAGACCTGGGGGCTGACAGCTGTGTCCCGCAGGTGACAGTGATACAATTGGGAGCTTTGGGCTTTTGGCCCTGGGAGTGCCAAAGGGGATGGAAAATCGTGGTGCAAAGCTGCAGAGGGGCATTTTGTGCTTGTCTGCTCTGCTCTGAGGACCTCGTGTAGCTGGGTGAGAATGGAGCCAAATGTTTTATAACGATGTTTTCTTATTGAAAACTAATGATAGTTAATAAACGCTGCTTGGCACAAAGCCATCAGGCCAAAAAAGAAACAAAACCAAGGAAGGTTGATTCAGCAGCTGAGACACTGCCTGGGGTCTTGCCATGCCCAGGAACTATTCCCAGCTTTGGCTTTGGTTTCTTGCATGACCTTGGGAAGATGGTGGGGCTGTGCCATCATGGTGCTGCACCACTGCAGGCAAAACCAGGCATCGTGGGGCTCTTGTATGCCTTACTTTCTCCAACCAGGTACTGTGCACCCATCCTGGGCTCTTCTGTGCCATGGTTCCTCCAACCAGGCTCTTCCATGCATTGCTTTCCCCAACCATGAAACCGTGATAGTGGCACCCAACGGATGCCCTGCAAGAGTGATGAGCACAGTGGGCCAAAAAACCCCAACCTCTTGCAGGATGAGGCTCCTGCTCGTGTGGTTGGGTCAGAACCCACCAGCTCTGCTCTGTGCAATGCTTTATGCTGGGACATGTGGAGCAGAGCCCATAGTGCGTGCATGGCTCTGCGTGGCTGCTGCATTCCCCACACCACATGGCCCTGCCCTCTGCGTTCACATCTTTGGAAGAGTATCCCTGTGGATTCTGTGGCTTGCAGGTTCATAGTTTAGAGAGAGAAAAGAGCTTTGCTGCACGTTCTTCAGCTGCTGAGCATCTCTGGGTTCCCTCTCCCTGCTGCCATGGGGCATCTTATAGGATATATAGAGGTCGTTGTGTTTGAACAAAGGACACACAGAGAAAATAGCTGCAATTTATGGGTGCGGCAAGAGGGGAAATGCTTTGAGAGCTGCTTTTTTTTTCCTTCTTTTTTTGTGTTTAGGAACAGACACGGAGTTTATTTTGGTCAGGAGGCAGTCACACACAGTGGCTTTAAATGGCAAAAGGACGCAAGAAAAGTGAACCTCCTCACGCTGCTTGAACTGAAGCAGCCTTTGGGAAGTGACCTCCCTGGTTTGCTTAGCCTTAAGACGTATCCTTCGGTGTAGGTGTTTATTTGCTTGGAGTTGTTTATTTGAAGGACATTTCCTCAATCTGGGTGTTAGGGTTTCAACACAGAGAGATGAGCACGTTGGGCTGTGCTTGGAGGACAGCTCGTCCCAGGGCTCCCTGTTTCCTTATAGCCGGCTGAGATCCGGGGTGAGCACGCTCTGCCTGTGCCAGAGGCAAACGTTTCCTTCTTGCTCGTTTGGGATCTCTGCAGACAAGGAAGCGTTTGGGGAGGAGTGGAAACTTCCTGGTGCTTTCGAGCCACGTTGCTTCCGTGTGCATGGCTTTGGGTGCAAGCACACCCCAGCACGTCGCTGTGCCTACACGTGGCTTCTCCCCCATTTGAGTCTTCAGCACAAAGTAAACAGGATGGGTGCGGGGTGCCGGGGAGCTCTGTGCCCTGGGGTGGTTATTTCAGGAGAGGGGCCGGGACAGTGGGTCAGGCCCACACGTGCTTTGCTCTCTGACGTGCTGCAGTCGGCACGGGCTGCTCGCCAGTAACCTGCCTGCGACCTCCCTTCGGCTGCGCCTGACGTTCCCAGGACCTGCTCGTTGGAGGCAGGGCTGATGCGCTTCCTTCGCCCCACTGCCAGCACGAGGGCCCTGTTCCCCTACGCTGCTTCAGGGCTGTGGGCCCCGTGCGTCCTCGGTTGTGGTTTGAGACATCCCCCATCCATCGCCTTGGTCCTCAATCTGGGACATCTCCATCCCCATCCATCACTTTGGACCCCAGCTGCTGCGGTTTTTGGGGCTCTTCCAGAGCAGGGCTCCGTGCCCAGATGCACAGCCTGCTGCAGGATAAACACCTTTTGCTCTGAGCGCCCTGAGAGTGAAGGACAGGAGGGTGATAAGGCACAGCCCTCATCCCGTGCCTTTGGAGCACGTCGTGATGCCAAGCCCTACTCCAACCCCTTTAAAAAAGCCAAAAAGCAGAGAACTGGGAAGCAGAGTCCCAAAGCCTCGAGGAATGTCCTGAGGTTCCTATTGTGCAGCATTCATGTCACTCATCCGCAGATGACGCGGTGGCTGGTGGTTATTTTAAGGCAACATCCTGCGGGAGCCAACAAGAGGCCAAGACCTCAGGGAGCACACGGGGATGTGTGCCAGGGCTGGGCTATGCCATCGGTGGTGGCGTTGGGTTGGAGCATGGGCTCAGGGCATGCATACCCTCTGTGTGTCTGAGGTGGGATGCTGGGTGCAGTGGTGTGATGCTGGGTATGGTTTTGCAAGAGGAGCATCGCAGTCTTCCTGAGGGTCTACACTTCCCTGTGGTGGGGTTTCCTCGCTTACTTGGTGCTCTCTGGGGGAGCTGGCTGGGGCTGGGCTCACGGTGGGTTTGTCAGGCACGTTTCCCACTGTGCAGTGCTTCCGTTGCTTAAAATCCTTCTGGTCTGTATCTGTTTGGCAAGAGATGTGTTTAGAGGCAGCAGACTTGCTTGCAGCTTCTCCCCCCCCCCATCCCTAGAGCCATGGAATTGCAGTGATGAGACGGAGCCTTGCTGCCCTTACACCATTTCTACGTGCCCATAGGGGCAAGAAGTGGGACTGGGGAGACACCTGACCCCATGCAGGTGACAGAAGCCATCATTTCCCAGGACAGCATTAACTTCAGCAGCCTGCAGCCGAATGCGGTGGCTCCCAGACCCCACCACGAACCCCCAGCCTCCAATCAAGGGGCTGTGCTGCCACCTGCCCCTCACTGCCCATGCGTTTGCTGCTGTGAGCCTAAGGCAGCTCGGGGGTCCCAGGGGGGTTCCCACAGCCCCACCCCACTGCCTTCCGGCCGTTCCCCCTGCAGTCAGCCTGGGGGCCACGAGCCTGCCCCTTCCTTGCCTAGGATTGTTTTGCAAGCAGCGTGACAGGATGAGGAGGAAACGTGCCAGGAATGGCTCCATGTCTCCTCTCGGGAGAATTGCTGGCTATTTTTAAACACCCCTCTCTCACTCCCTTGGGACAGCCGAGCTGCTCAGAGCAGGGCGGGTGCAGCCCCCCCCCCCCCCCCCCCCAGTGCTGCCTGCAGCGATCAGTGTGCCCTCTGCACAGCTCAGCTTGCACAGCCCCCCGACCCTGCTCCTCATGCATGGTCTGGCCCTCTGCACCTTCGCTTTAGCATCCCCTTTAAATCTGAATTGTGGCGTCTGTAGGGTGGGCCCTGGTCCTGCATCCCCTGGTCCTGCATCCCATAGTTCTATACCCTGTGGTTCTGCACCCTTTGGGGAGCAGTGCTGCTGGGTACAGGGGGTGAAGGAGGGAGGAGGGCAGTTGACAGCTCTGGAGTTGGAAAACTGTCTGCATTGGTGATTTTTGGGTCCTACACCAAAAGGACCCAAAACAAAAGGGGATTTCGGAAGCGGTGCTGATGGAGGAGAATGCATCAGGAGGTTGGGGGTGTTGAAAAGCAGCCTCTGAAGGTCTGGCTGCCATACCAGATGAGACTCAACCCTTTTGTCTTTTTTTTTCTCTCTTCCAGATTTCTCAAACCAAGTCAATTCCACATCCCTGAACTCCCCGACGAGCCGAGGCCCCATGGCCACCCCATCCCTGCACCCGTCCATCGGGCCGGGCATCGGCTCCTCGCTGGGCTCCCCGGGCCAGCTGCACTCACCCATCAGCACCCTGAGCTCACCCATCAATGGCATGGGGCCACCCTTCTCCGTCATCAGCTCCCCCATGGGCCCACACTCGATGTCTGTCCCCTCCACGCCCAGCCTGGGATTCGGCACCAGCAGCCCACAGGTGAGGGGAGGGCGGCAGGGATGTCGCTGCTGCTTTGATGGGACAGAGCCGTGGTTTTGGGGTTCGATCCGGACCCACTTCTGGTTATGCTCTGCCAGGTTCTGAGGAGCGAAACCCCACTGCAGATAGCACAGGGAGCAAAACCCCATTGCAGACAGCACGGAGACGTAGGCAGGCGCCACAGGGTGGCAAAAAGCAGAACCCGAAGGGGGAAATGAAGCCCGAGGCTTCCTGCTGCTCCGGCGTCATACGGGGGACCGCTGGGGCGCAGAGTGGGACCACAGCCGTCCATCAGCTGTCCCCTCCCTGCCCACTGCCCCTCTTTCCCTTTGCAGAGGGAGGAACTGGTATTGGTTTGCTGAAGATTATGTAAAAAAAAACTCCAACCAGCAAGAGATAAGCTCTTTTTAAAAATAGCAAGATCGGGGAGAGCTGGCCAGCCCCTGCCACCTGTTGCTGGCTGCTTGCACGATATATGTTTAGTAAAAGGGCAGATTAAGGAATTGGCTACCACCTGCCACTCAGTGCCGGTTTATTTATCCCAAGCCCTCACTGGGAGTCAAGCACCTGCCAGCACCTTTATTTTTAAATATTGGCCTGATTTATTTCCAGCAATAACGGGGTCTTTTTGCCCTGGCTGGGGAGGGACGTGCCGTGTGGGCGCCGTCAGCCATCCCCGATGGAGAGGCAATGGGAGAGGCAGCGGTAGGGATTGCCACTGCTCCTGTAGGTTCATGGGGAGCTCTCTGTGCCGCCTCCTATCCCATGGCAAAGGGAAGGGGAACTGAAATAGTGCCTTGGAATGGGCAGTGCCAGCTCTGAAGTGGTGGGGAAGGAGTGGGAAGCAAAGTGGGGGTGAGCCGCCAGCAGGGGGGGGAGGGAACGAGGAAACTGCTGCTAGGCACAATGCGGTGTAGGAGCTGAAGGAACCGAAATAAAACCCAACCACAGGGCAAAAACGGGAACCGAGAGCGTGGTCAGATGGTGCTGGGGAGCGAGCTGGCGGCACGGCGTCTCCCAGCCCTGGCGGCACAGTGCCGGCACCACCGCTCGCACACGGACGTGTCTTAAGTGGTTTTCCTCCAGGAGATGGCGAGGAGGTTTCCAGCCTAATGGCTCCTGCCATCTGTCCCCTGTCTGGGCGCATTAGGGCCCTGGCCCTGCAGCAGGCACCTACCTGGGCCTGCATAGGAGCGCAGGAGGAGGAGGAAGAAGAGGAGGGAGTGCAGTCCCCCCATCGTGCACCGGCCGGCGAAGCGCCGGGGGTAATGAGGCGTGCGGCCCCAGCCGCCGGGTGGGGATCGCCCTGATGGAAGGTGGTTTGCATCAGATGGCAGATGCCACTTGCCATCAGGCCATGCCTCATTGCCTCTGGAAAGGCAACAGAGCAGAAGGGTGTGGGGCGGCCGCGCCGGGGTGGGACGGAGATGTCAGCTCCCAAAATCCCGGCTGCGTTCACTCTGCTGTTTCTTCCCATGCAAGCTCTGACCCAGCTCCTCCCAGCCCGAGCTTTGCCAAAAGACATCAGCCCTGACCTCGAGCATCTCCTCCTGCCTGGGATCTCACGCAGCCTGCAGACTCAGCTCGGCTCCCAGGGGGCCGCTGGGGACCCCGTGGGGAGGGGGCACAAACACTGAGCTGGGCATGAGCTGGCAGAGAGCCCGAGCAGTGTGAGTAAAGTCCCAGCCTGACCAGAGGGCCGTTTGCTGGGATTTAGTGCATGTTTAAGCCCTCTTACCTAAAATTGCTGGGAAAACAAGAAAAGCGTAATTTTCTGTAAGAGATGGAAGGGATGGACTTCCAATGCTGGAGGCTTCTTCCTCCCTCCTGCTCTGTGCTGCCCCAGGCATTGCTGGCAGCAGCTGGGGGTGTCCGGGGGCATGGATCAGGAGCAGGATTAGGTGCTTCCAGAGCCTTTACACGATGCTTTGTGGGTCTGGGCACGTTATAGATGGAAAAAGAGGAAAGCTCTGGTTGCCATTAGACCAAAGGGGATTTGATCCCTCGGGCAATGAACTAAAAAGGGAAAAGAGAGGAGCCGAGGAGTCCCGGCTCATGGGGCTGCCACGTCATTGGGGAAGCAGAGCAGCAGTTCTGTGTCCCTGCTCCGTGCTGTGCTGGGTGCGCTCCCATGGCACATGCTCCCGGCTCTAGGCCAGCCATAGGGGGAAGGAGTGGGGCTGGCGCCAGGGCGGTGTGGGAACCTCATAGCACACGTGGGGCTGGGGCTGCAGAAGGAACTGGTGACTTCTCCCATCCTGGGGCTGACTCAGCTCCAGCAGGGCTGAGTCGTGGGGGCAGTGGCACCCCATGTCCTGGTACCCTCCAGAAGGAGGATGCTCACGTGCTTCTCACGTGGAGTTTGGGGGCTGCGGGTGCTTGGTGGTGAAAAGCTTATTTTAGCAGATATCTGAAGTCCTCTGCCCCACCTTGGTGATTGGCTCCAAGAAGTATTCTGGGGGTGCTGCTAGAGCCGGTGACCTCAAAGCCGTGTGCTGTGCAGCACTGTGTGGCTCATGCCTTTCTCCCTGGTGCTGCGTCACATCCCCAAGGGATGCTCCTGCTGCATCCCTGCTCACCTGGTTGGGTTTGCCTCTCTGTGTGCTGTGGTTATCAGCCCTCTGCCTGCCAAGTATTCCCACCAGCTCAGATGCTTGAAAGGCAGAGGAGTGGCTGTGGTCTTCTAATGGACAGAACACGAGCCCCGGGACTTCCCTGAATTCATCTGTGACAAGTGTAATTGCCCAGTGTCTCTATTAAGGAAGAGAAAGACAACAAGCCAAGACACAAATCCTGTCTGTCCCGCTTGGTTTTAGCAGTTGGGAGGAGCTGCAGAAGCGTGGCTGTCCATACAGAGCCCCATAATACCTGCCCTGGGCTGGGCTTTGGTCCCCATGGGGTCCCTCCTGCATCCCTGTCCCCTCTCGATGGGACTGTGCGGGAGGGCACAGTGACACCAGCACAGAGCATTTTGCAGAGGGGTCTTTCTGATGACATTGAGCATAAAATCATGTTGCAGAGAAAATCCCTGAGGCCCTGAAGGCGTGGATGGCTGCTGCAATGGGGCCAGCAGCCTGCAACCTGCAGGCCAGGGCTACAGCTCTGTCCTCACACCTTTCCTTCACACTTCAATGGGTTATTTGGGCTCTGCAGCCATGGGCGGGGTAGCAGAGCACAGGCTGCTGTGAGCTTGTTTCCACTGCCAGGACTGAGCTTGTCTCAGAGCTCCGTGCCTCAGTTTCCCTCTGTGCAGGACGGGAGCACCGTCCTGTCCTGCCAGGAATGAGGAAATCAAGTCAGGAATGTTGCAGTGAAATCCCAGAGCTGCTGACGGGGCCATGCCAGCCCCTCTGTTCCAACTTTCTTTGCTTTGTTTCCCAATTCTTTTGGGCTCTGCTGAAGGCTGTGAATGGCAGGGAAGCATCCCACACCTGCAGCTCTGCAAAGCCAGGCCTTGTTGTACCTGGCTCCCTGACCATTGGGCTCAGGTGCCCACATCCTCCTCTGGGCTCAGCACTGTGGGTTTTAAGCTGCTTGTCCCCTACTCCATACATTTTCCTGCCTGTACCCAATCCCATGTGCTCCCTGCTTGTGTTCTTGCAGCTCAACTCACCCATGAACCCCGTCAGCAGCTCAGAAGACATCAAGCCACCCCTGGGGCTCAATGGAGTCCTCAAAGTGCCAGCACATCCCTCAGGAACAATGGCCTCCTTCACCAAGCACATATGTGCCATCTGCGGGGACAGATCTTCAGGTAAGGCTCCTCCTGCACTGCATGTTAACAGTGAGTGCCAAGGCATATAGGAGCTTAGCACCATCCTCCTGCTTAGGGACAATAGTGCCCCATGGGAAAGGGAAAGCCTCTCCAGGCTTGCTTTCTCCCAGGTGAGATGTGCTCAGCTCAGCTGTTTGACCTCCCCATCCTTCACACTGCCCTAATGGTAACCAGAGAAGTAAACAGTTGGGGCAGCTCCTTGGTAGAGCCAATCCTGTGCTTTATCCCCAGCCCCCCGCAGGGAGGACCAGCCATTAGCTGAGTGTCCCTCTCTCTGCATCCTTTGATCCATGGCTGGGCTCATCACATAGCACCAGATAAAAAGATGTGCTTGGTGGAGTCTCTCCACTGGTGGGAGATAAAGATGTGCTAATTCCCTTTATTCTTACGCTGCTTTAAAAGCTTTCAGCTCTGTTAGTGCCCTGCTGTGTAGGTTTTGTGGTCCTGGGGGATGCCTCCTGCTCATCCTATTGGGCTGGGGAGGGTCATGGCGAGGTACCCCCAGTCTTGCTGCATGGATAACCAGTGGTGGTTGGGACAGTTTGTAGCCCTCATAGGGCATCCTGGTGTTATGGAGATCAGTGAAGGCAAAGCTTTCCTTGCTGATGCTCCGAGGAGCCTCTGCCTCTCCCAAATGCTGCCCTGGGAAGGATCATGGAACGGCTTTGGGTTGGGAGGGCCCTTCGAGAGGAACTGCAGGTCCACGCGAAGGATCTGTGGGCACCCAGCGCCCTCGCTGAGCCCTTTCACCCATCTGCAGGTAAACATTATGGGGTGTACAGCTGCGAGGGCTGCAAAGGCTTCTTCAAACGCACGGTGAGGAAGGACCTGACCTACACCTGCCGTGACAACAAGGACTGCTTGATCGACAAGCGCCAGCGCAACCGCTGCCAGTACTGCCGCTACCAGAAGTGTCTTGCCATGGGGATGAAGAGGGAAGGTAAGGCACTGAGCACCCTGGGGTGCTGTGTGTCCTGTGGGCACCTGGCCGTGTGCTTGGGGTGACACACGGGGCTGTCAGGCACATGGTGTGCCCCGTCTGCCTACAGCTGGGGTTGTGCTGACCCAGGAGCGTTCCCTGGCAGTGCTGGCTGGTTTTGGTTTTTTTTTTCTTATTGGGAAGAAAGAAGAAATTCAGTCTTGTAAAAAGATATCCCTTCCCCTTACTGGAATTTAAATGAAGGATCTAAAACTCCCTGGCAGAGCCTCTTTGAAGTGCTCTTTTTAAATGCTGACTGCATCTCTCTGAAACTGCTGGCAGAATGGGCTTTTAGCAGGCACGATGGGAAAGTGACCCTGCGGTGCTGCTCAGGTCTCCTCTGCCTTCTCCCCTTACACCCTCACTGGGGCAGGCAGAGCCCTTTCCCTGCTGGCATCTCTCTGGGAAGCCCTTGGGGTGCCCTCCCTGGTCCTGCAGAACTTTGGTGCTTGGAAACTTTGGAGCTTTCTGGTGCAAGCAGCCGTGGGTTGCGCCATGGAGGTGGCTGCGCTGGGTGCAGCTGTGAGCAGAGACCTCATTTGAGTGTGGTTTGGGGGAGTGGGCTCTCCATCCCCTTGGGCTCTCCATCCCCTTGGTTTGTGAGCAGTCATATCCTGTGATCGGGTACTGCTCCGTGCCCACCACCAGCAGCAATTGCACGGGCAGCACCGCTGGAGTTACAGCTCTATTAATTAATCTCTAAACGGTGGTGGAATTCCCCGGGGAGTGTGCGTACAGTGCGAGGGCTCTATTAATTCATCTTGATTAACATTATCGCAGTGAATAGCAAATGAATTCATAACGATCAGCCAATTATTTAAAAGTGTGACAGATGGGAGCTTCTTAACTCTCCAAGCGTGCTCAGGCGGTGCTGGCACGGCACGGGGAGGGCTTTGCTGGTGCACAGGGTGTGATCCCCCATGCAGGCAGAGCTGGGCTCGGTGCCCTGCTCCCCAGGTAGCACTAAGCCTGGCAGTGCAGTGGCTGCTGGCAGTGCAGAGTGTCCCACTGCTGTGGCACACACCTGGAGCTGGAGCTCTCCAATCTTTGGTTTTGAGCAGCACTTCAGTGCTGATGCGTCTGATTTGCCAGCAGACGGTCTCCGTCCCATTGCATCCATCCCACTGCTGCTGTCCTTCCCTATTGCCAGCCCCGAGCCTTGGCCATAGTTGTCCCCACAGCACCTCTTCTGGGAGCAGCTCTGGGCTGCATCCTGCACAGTGGTTCCTTTTGCCCTCAGTGCTTGCTTAGAAGAAAGCTGGCTGTTATCCTCCGGTGTAAACTGTTACCTCTTTTAAGTAACAGAACTGGGGTAATGGGCCTCATTTCCTCACAAAATACCTTACTCTGGAGACCTAATTTATAGCCCCATAAATGCAGAGCAGGCTCCTGCTGAGAAGCATCTCTCCTGTAGCCCACATGTGTTTGTATGCCGTGGAAGGATGGCAAAACACTCTACGTTAAGTAGTAAGGAGATGCTGTTCAGTGGTTCTCCAGTGACTGCTCTACACCCTGGTGCTGGGAAGGGGCAGGACAGAGGGGGCTGTTTGGGTGGAGGCTTTAGCAGCCAGGTCTGGGGGTCCAGGCTTAATGCAGGGAAAGGATTCCTTCTGCAGCATGCATCTCTGGCTGCTCCCTGTGAAAAAACATTACAGCACATCCTGATGCTGTATGAGCCCTATGGGTTCTGGGGGTATTGAGGCTCTGATAAATAAGCAGCCAGGAGCGTTTTCCCACTGTGAATTACTGCCAGCTGTGTGAGCCTTTGATTTCTGTGCTGTCTCCCAGAGAATACAACAAAATTCAGGTTACCAGCAGGGACCTTGACTAATGCAAGGACTGTTGTTGTGGGGGTAGCACTCTGCATCCACAGGTGTGACTCTGGTTGGTCTGGCACTCATTAGGGTCTGAGGTGAGTCTTGGTTCACGAAACAGCTTTAGAGCTTCTCTGTGCCAGCAGCTTTCTATTTCAAGGGGAAAAAGTGGAAAGTGAGTTAGTTAGGTGCAGTGCCAGTAGGAGGGGTTGGCTGTGGGGTGCCCTGGGGTCCCTGTGTGGCTGCAGATTGCCGTACAGAGCCCCAGCCCTGCATTGCCACCAGCAGGAAATGCTATCCAGGAGCCCTTTCCCATACTCCCTCTGAGCCACCGTGGGGGCACAGCACAACCCACCCCATCCCTCTGCCTCGTCCTTGTCTCCAGGCAGCTTTGTTAATTGCAGGCCTCACTAATTGCACGTGTGATAGTACCTGGTGGGATGGGTGCTGGTGTGTGTCCACCAGGGAACCTTCAGCACACCTGGAGACAGAAATCTGCCCCCTGGCACTGCTCCCTGGGTGTCACACCATGGCCTGGCCCCATTCACAGCTTGCTTGCCATAGGACAGAACCATCCCTGTGCCCTGACATCCTCAGGGTGAACAGGAGCAGGAATATGGGGAGAAAGAGCAGGAATTGGGTCTCCATCTCCCTGCTCTGAGCAAATGCAGAGCCAGGCAAGTGGCCACAGCCCAGAGAAGGGGCAGAGTTCAAGAGCACAGTTATTTTTAGGAGTAATTTTGGAACGGAAAATGCTTTTCAGCTTAATGAGCTTGTTTCTTCTATCCTTTTAAAGAGCTGCTCTTTAAACCAGCTGGTTAAGTGATGCTGGGTTTGTTTGTTGTTTTGGAGAATGCTCCGAGGTTGAGGATAAGGGTTTGGTTTGTGCTCGTCTCTCATTGCTTTGGCAGTGCTGTGGTCAGGTTCTGAGAGTGGAGTGACCTCGAGAGTTCGGTCTTCCAAAGCCATTCCCTGCACGGATTGATTTCATGCAAGTGCTTCAGTCCACTTTTTAACACTCCATTTCCCTGACGTTACGTTCGTGGCGTCGCAGCAGAGTTTTGCCCATCTTAAGAAATAACCAAACGTGGGATTCAGTTGAAAGGTGGAAGAAAACAGCGCCGTTGATTTCCTGCATCACAGCCTTTGAGTTTGTTCGTGGTAATAAGAAGCTACGACATAGGGGGGGAAAAAGGAAGCACGGCTGCGTGAGGGCAAAGCAGAAGAAATGTGCTCAGGACTGGTTTCCTATGGCAGCACTTTGACTGCAAATGGTTACCTGAGGAATAAGCACTTCAAGATGCACAGCTAAGATGTAGCATCATAAAAAACAGGCAGCAGGGCCCAATAAATTCCACCACTGGTGAAATGGGAATCCCCAGTAAACCCTCCCCGAGCACCTGGTAAATAAACAGCCACGTGCCGTAGGCTATGACAAACCCATGCAGACAAACCCACCAGAGCCTCTGGGTCTCCAGAGGGCATCCCAAAGCGTGGTGGAGGGCAGTGTCATCTCCCAGTGCCACAGTGATGTCCACAGAGCCACCCCAATTGCAGTGGGTTGGAAGGGGCCATTGTCATAGAATCATAGAATGGCCTGGGTTGAAAAGGACCACAATGCTCATCAGTTCCAACCCCCTGCTGTGTGCAGGGCTGCCAACCAGCAGCCCAGGCTGCCCAGAGCCACATCCAGCCTGGCCTTGAATGCCTCCAGGGATGGGGCATCCACAGCCTCCTTGGGCAACCTGTTCAGTGCGTCACCACCTTCATGTGTCTATTCTGTCCATCGTTGGCTGTGGCTTTCACTCTGCCCAGGGATGGGTTAAACAAGGTGCCTGCTCTGCAGAGCCCACGTGTGGCATCTGATCCCAGAGAAGATCCCATTGGGTCAGTGGTCAATGGGTCAAGTTCTGGGGAATTATTCTCCTTCAAGGGAAGAAACAGAGCCCAGCCGGTTAGTCCGCAATATTGTTCCTGGAAGGATGGATTTTTATCCTGGAAAGAAGTGCACATCTGTATCAACTCAGGGTAAGCAGTAATTACAAGGCACCGAGCCCTCACCGAGCGTGCAGACACGCCATGGCACTGCTGCTGGTGACACCTCAGCCGGCTGCTGCCTGGTGGCAATCCATGGCCATGCACACAGCCCGCCCTGCTCCCCATGCACAGATCTGAGCCCTTAGGAAACCATCGCTGACTCAGTGTCGGAAACACCAAGCTGATTTTTGTTTGCGTCTCCAACCAGGCTTTAAACACACAGCATGCATTTGAAATCTTTCTCCGGGCTCATTAGCCTGCAGATCACAGCGTTGGGTCTCTCTTGGCGAGGTGAGGGCTTGAAAAGGAAGTTTGTGGCAGAGGGTTGGATGCTGGGGTGTTCCCACGGCTGGAGAGCAGGAGCTGTGCAGAGCTGGGCATGAGGTTTGGATGCAGTGTTGGCAACCTGACATTCCTTGTCCTCCTAAAGCCTCAGCGATGCACTCGTGCTCTCCCAGCAGCTGCAAGTTCTTTCTTTGCTCTCAAACCCACTTCTGTAGCCGTGAGATGTTGCAGCAGCGGTGAAGGCGGCACATCCCATGTTGGTGTGCATGCTGGCAGTGGATGGATCCTGCACTTTTGGCACACGAGCCCTCGGAGCTGGGCAGCTCAGTGCTGTCTGCAATCCACGGGATGAGGCATTTTGGTGCTTTCAGAGAAGCTGCCAAGAAGTGGTCTGAGCACATACACTGCTGTGCTTGTCCTGGGGAAGTGCAGATGGGCTTGGGATCACGGGATGCAAAGCGACAGCAAGCAGCCTTAGGCAAGAAGAAGCCAAATCAAGTGGAATAACACGAGCACATCTTCATCAGGTGCCATGGAAAACACAGGCTTCTGTCTTTGGCACGGCTGAGACATAGCTGAAGGAGGCGAGGCTCTGACTGCAATATCTTTTTTTCCTCCTCAAGTGGATTGCAAGTTTTAAGTCCTTCCCTTCTGTTGAAATCACACTAGGAAGAAAAGCCCTCTCAGCCATATGAGTCTCCTTGAAGAAAAAGAAAAGCATTGGCACAGCCGTCAGACGGGGTTGGGGCAGATGCTCTTCATCACAGGAGTGTTCCTGAGGCGTGGCGAGCAGAAATCCTGCTTCACCTCCTGCTCTTAGTGCTGAGCGAGTGCTGTGCTATGGCCACAGACGTCAGCGTGGCTGGGAATGGTCCTGAGACCTCCAGGTCCCTGAGCTGCATGCCCTGTTCTTGTCCATCTGCACAGCAGCACGTGTCAGATGGGAGCAGAAGCATTCTCCAGAGCTGAACGTGGTTGTTTCCTCTTAGATACATGTTGGTTGTGTCACCGGGGGGAATTTGGGTCGAGAAAAGAACGTATGGGAACGAGAGATTTAAGCAGGTTTGATGTTAGTCTGGGAAAGTACAGGGAGGAATCAGAACCAGACGAGGTCCAGATGGACAAAAGGCACTGCACAAACCTGAGTGTTAACAGCAGCAGCCTACCTGGCCCTGGGCAGCCAGGCAGAAAACACTCTGTGAACCTCAGGAGCCTCTGCAGCCTGTACGATTAAAAGCAGCTTGCAAAAATAACCTCTTGCTTTTTGCAGGAGAGCTTTCAGCCAGCAAACGAAACGTCCTGTTGGCATGCAGGGCTGCAGAGCTGGGCAGCAGGAGGGCACTGCAAACTGGGCTGGCGTTAATAGGAGCAGTGTCCATATAGGATAGCACGTGCTTTAATTTCCTGTTGTTAAGGAAGAAGTTTTATATTCTGGCTTGTATTTTTTTTTTTTGCACTTGGGGTGGAGTTGGTTCAGCAGCCTGAAGGGTCTGATTGTGCTGCAGACAGCTCTGGTTTCACTGCTGCAACGCCTGTGCCCCTGCTGCTGCTCCTCACATCACACAGCCAGGTTCAGATTCAGCAAAGGGGGAAGTGTCCAGGTAATTGTTAATAAATAGCAGGCTTCGGCGTGGCTGAGCACCTCATTCAGCCCTGAACAAAGAGCTGGGGAGAGGTTCAGGCCGTGGTCTCTCATGGTGGCAGCTCCTGTTGCTCGAGCTGTTTCCTGTGGGAACGGTGGATTTAGGGCATGCAGCACTGTGATTGAGACAGAGATAGTTACCTGTGTAACTGTCTGCATGAAGCTGCTTTCCAGGTTTAGCGACAGCTTTGTGCCAGCTTCAAAAGGAGATGATTAATAATAATGCTATTAGCATCTAACGAGCGTTTTTTTTTTTTTTTCATCTGTGTACTCTTCAGACATTGACTCATCAGCATGTGACATGCTTCTGGCTAGGTTGCTTCTCCTGCATGGGACCTGGGGCAGGTCTCTCCTGTCTGGTCAGAGCTGAGGGCTGGGTCCTGCTTTGCAAGCGGCGCGTGATGGCACAGCCCCCACTGCTGCTCCAGGGGCCTCCGTGGGAATCCAACACCAGCAGCTTCAGGAGACGGTCTGACTTTAGACTTAGCTGTGAAAGTGACCCATTTCTCTTTTCTTTAGGATTCCCCACTGCTGTCCCTTCACCTCCTCGTTTTCTCCCCCTGCAGCAGCGCCCATCCGTTCCTCGCACCCACTGAGCATGCTGCTGGCAAGCTCAGGTTGGAGAGCAAGGCAGCAGGTGTGTGTGTGCTCTGCAGCTCGTAGGGATGCTGAAGGTGTCCAAGGCTCCGTGCAGCTCCGGGGTCCCAGCTCACCCCTGGCGCCGCAGTCAGGAGCCCTGGGCTGATGCTGTCCCTTTCTTCCCCTCCGCAGCTGTGCAGGAGGAGAGGCAGCGGGGGAAGGACCGCAACGAGAACGAGGTGGAGTCCACAAGTAGCGCCAACGAGGACATGCCCGTGGAGAAGATCCTGGAAGCAGAACTCGCTGTGGAGCCAAAGACAGAGACGTACATTGAGGCAAACATGGGCCTGACGCCGAGCTCGGTGAGGCACCTGTCCCTTGGTCCTGCTGCCCCATCCCTTGGTCCTGCTGTCCCTGCACGGGGACACAGCAGGGAGCTGGGGCTTGGTGTTGGCATGGCAGTAACCCAGCAGCCAGCCTGTATTTGGGTCAGGGCAAGGTTAGCCTGTGGGAACCGGAGCTCAGCACTGCAGCTGCTAGGTGAGCTCAGGTGAAAGCCCGAGGAAAGCAAACCCCTCTGCCCAGTGCAACCAGTAGCACTGGTGCTCTGCTGCCTGGCGGCCATAGAGAATGGTGCTCCATCCACAGCTGCAGAGAGGAACAGACACTGCAAGGTGTAATTAGAAGGGCTCACGGAGATTTTGTTTTAGTTAACAGCCATTAGTGCTAAAAGCAGGAAGGCACTCCATGCTCTGAAGAGCTCGTAGTCCAATCAAGGCAGTAAACAGAGCTTTGTGGCTGAAGTGCAAAGAGATAAGAGCTGTAGAATTGGGGCGGGACTTTTTGGGCGCTGAATTACGCAGCTGGGAGGCTGTGAGAAGGGGAAGGCTGTAGAAGTTGGCTCTCACAGTCCCTTTCCCATTGGAAGCCTGCATTATAGCAGGGCCTGCTGGAAGCAGCAGGGCTCTCACAGGGCCTTGTGCAAACAGGAGAGAGCTGGCAGGAGGAGAGTAGAGAGTGAGGAGCTGTCAGAGGGAAACTGTCTGGGTGCTTTTTCTTAGAAAATTCCCTTATCAGCATCCTTGCTTTCAGAAAGCCTCACTGCAAAACAGCTGCCTCCAAATGTGAGAGCCAACCTATCCTCTGGAATTTGGTTTCTAGCACCGAGCCCTTGAAAAGAGCCTTATTGCAGAGCTGCACTCATGACCCAGCAGTTGGGATGCAGTGCTGATTCCTCAGTACCCTCAGTTCCCATGAAAGCAATGTTCTTCTAACTGTAGGGCACCTCCTGGCTGTCCAGACCTCCTTTAGGCTCCAGCTGGAGCTCTGGAGCACACAGCTGCCTCAGCCAGGACAGCAGGAACGTGTGCTGAAACATCCTTTTGCATCTATTATTGCTCTGCATGTGAGGACCTAATCTGGCAGGGTTTGGCAGGAGATTGTTAGGGGCCCACGGGATGCTCTCTTTAGCCTTAACCTACAAGGGTGCTTTGTGGCTTGCTAAGTGAAGCATAAAGCATCTTGCTTAGCTGATTCCTAAGTGAAACTCTTCAGAAGCTCCTTGAGCATGGCACTGCTGCCCCATAGCCAGGAGCTTGGCTGCAGGGAGCAGCGCTGCCATGGCCAGCAAGGGGCTGGGAGAGCTCTCAGGAGTGGAAATACTTGAGGGGAGTTGGAGACAGCATTGTGCTGGCTTGAAAACAAACCCCAGAGAGCAAGGTGAAATAAATGGGTTCGTCTGGCACTGCGTCTCCTCAGCCTCTTGTAGCAAATTGAAAGCCGGTTCCTGCATAATTCAACACGCATTACTGTGAACAAGGATGTGTGTTGCATCTAAATAGAAGCAGGAGGCTTGTTGAAATGCCCTGTTGTTTGTCGGGCTTCTGCCGATGAGGTGACATTTGTAGCAGGTTTAGTGGCTGTATGAGATCAGCAGCGTGGTGATGGTGGGGGGGGATGGAGGTGTCACCCTCCTCCTGTGCTCCACTGTGACACGGAGGCACAAATTCAGTCCTTAATAGATGCATGCAAGCTGTTGCCTTCAGCAAGGCAGGTTGGGTCCCTGTGTTTGTGCCTCGCACTTTGGCACATCTCTGAGCACTGCTGGAGGGGCAGCACCCAGGTGACACTGCTGGGTGCTCTCATGCTTGTGGCTGTCACCTTCCTGCCGCTGTCCCCTGGTGGCTGTGGGAGCAGAGGTACCTTTGCTTTGCAGCCTGGCAGTGGTTTTATCCTCCAGCCATAGGGCTTCGGCACAGCTCTCGGAGCTGATTGAAGGGGAGGGCAGTGGGGGGAACGCTTGGCTCTGTCCCAGCACTTTGGTTAGCACCAGGGGAGGTGGGTGCAGTCGTGGTATGAAGCCCATGGTGGGGAGGGGTGGCTTTGCCTCTGCCCCTGCACCCTGGCAGCCTCAGCACTACCTTGGATGGGCTCCTGACTGCTGAAAGGCAAAGCCTGTAACTGAGAGGTTTTATCCCCCATGAGTTCTCAATCGGCCTTTAGCAGCTGGTTTCAAGTCACCATTTTCTAGAAGATGCCTCCAGGCTCTGGTTTTCCAGCAGGATCAGTTGCCCTCCTGTCCTTTCGTTCTGTCACACTCCGGCACTGTGCCCTTGCTATTTACTACAGGGGGGGATTTGCTTTCCATGCACGGGGACAGTTCTGAGCACTGCATCACAGAGCCCTTCCTGGAGGTGAGGGGAGCCCTCTGGCCCATGGGGGGTGATGCCTTCAGCTGCTTCTCAGCATTAAGATTCTGCCAGGAAGCACCGTGGTGGTTCCAGGAAACGCGATGTGAGGCAGAATTAGCACCAAAAGCCAAGGGCAGATTGTGCTGCCTGCAGAGCAGCCGTGGTGCGTGCAACCTGCGGGAGCTGGGTGCTGGCATTCCCCAGGGAGTTATGACAATCACAGAAGTTGGGTTGGAAGGGACCACCTTAAAGCACATCCAGCCCCATCCCATGCCATGGGCTGCTTGCCCCAGACCAGATCAGGCTGCCCATAGCCCCATCCGTTCTGGTCTTGAGCACCTCCAGGGATGGGGCATTGCCTAAGCTCTCTCGAGCAGCCACCAGGGCTGGGGGGCCGTTCCTATAATGCTCCCCCCTGACCCGTGGTGCTGAGCGCCAGCCCGTCCCCATCCATCTCTGTGAGCAACAGGTGAGAATACTTTGAAGGCGGGTGCTCCTGCTCCTGCCAGATGCTGGTTATTTTAAGCCTGGAGATGAGAGATGTTGGCCACTGAGACACAGAGGTGATGTTTGCTGCTAGGGGACGGCAGAGCCATCCGGGCAGGGGAACATAGGGATGGCTCTGGGCAGAATTGTAGGGCTTTTTCCTTTTCTCAGAGCAGCATTTCGCACCTCCCTTTGGTTTGTGAGCACTTGCTCGGCTCTGCAGTCAGCAAGGGAAGGGTTCTTTCCACAGTGTTTTATTCTCTGACCTTTTCCCTTTCGATCCCCTGGGGCCAAATGCATCCCTTATGGCGTGCCCACCTCCTGTTCGCTCCATGCAGCTGGGTAAGGGGCATGCACTGCATACAGAGAGTCCCACAGTGTGCTAGGCAGGTACCTCAAAATCCACAACATCGAGGGAATATGAGCAGAAGAGTGAGAAGTCAGCAGTGTGGGTGGCAGAAAGAAGGTGAAAAGGAGAGAAGGAAGGAGCACACCGTGGGGCAGAGATCTGTGCATGGGGCAGCTCCTGCCTTGGCTGCACAGAACCCGTGCCCCAGCCCCATGCAATCCGGAGGTGCAGCAAACACTCCTCCTCTGAGTTTGAAACTGTTCTTTTAAGGACATGGAAGAAAAATAATTGTACAGTCAAAGCTGCTAGGTATCAGTGGGGATTACAGCGGGATATGTGGAGGGGCTCATACATCCCTGTCCAGAGAGGTAAACCATATATACACACTTGTGCTGGCAGGGTCTGTCTTTGCCGGGGTTAGACGGTCTCTTCCCATTCCTAATCACAAACCCACTTGAGCTGTTAGCAGTTCCTTTAAACAGGGATTTGGTGTGTTTAGGCTGACTGTCCTCTTTGAGAGCAGATGGTTTGTGTTACTGGGTAATATTTCAAAGGAGAGGGCTTTTCTCCTTACTGGGATGCCCGCTCCACGCTGTGGGGTGCAATGAGGAGGTGCTAGCACTGGGGATGTGCACACTGCAGGCTCCCTGCAGGTGATACCCACATAGATTGAGCTCCCAAACCTGGGGGGCAAGCAGGCAGCAACCCCTTCCCTCCTCCTCCCACCTTTCTCCTTGCTTCCTCCAAACCTTTCCATTTCCTCTTTGCAGCCCAACGACCCGGTGACGAACATTTGCCAGGCGGCCGACAAGCAGCTCTTCACCTTGGTGGAGTGGGCCAAGAGGATCCCCCATTTCTCAGAGCTGCCCCTGGATGACCAGGTCATCCTGCTGCGAGCAGGTGAGCCCCAATGCGCTGCATCCCTCCGTGGTCACGCTGGGATTTGGGTGCTGGCAACTGGAGAGCCTTTAGCTGCTTCTGAGGAATAGCTTCAGATCGTTCAGTTGCTAACTAGGATTGAAAAAGCCCCAAGGGACGTGTTGCTGAATGGGATCCAGAACATTGCACCAGCTGCCAGTGGGCTGAAAAATGGCCCAGCCTTGTGTGTGATGAACGAGATGCTCGGGAAATCAAGGGCACGATGCGCCAGCATCCTCCTGAGCCGGGCCTGGAAAGACAAGGGGGTTTGGGTCTGTATGAAATGTCATAGAGCTGCGATGTTTGATGATAATTAAAAGCAGACAGGGGAGAAAAAATATATATCGCCTTCCCTCTCCCACCCACCAAGATGAAAATGAAGTTCTTTGGGTTTATTTTAAATTTCCTTATGCTGCGGGGGGTTTGGAAGAGCGGGGGCTCTGGGAGGTTACAGGCAGTTAGCTGGGAAGGAGGTCTTCTTCCAGCAAGTAAACTCAAGCCTCAGCTGCTGGCAGGTCCTGCACGAGGGCTGGGGAGGGGCAGGAAATTACAAGCAGGCTCAGCGAGGGTGCATTATAGGCACGAAGCTCTTCACATAGCTCCCGTCGTCAGAGAAGTGGGTGCGCAGGGTTTGAGTCAACGCAGCAGTTTTACTCCCTGAAACAAAGGGGCAGGCAAGTTGTTGGTGGGATGTGGGAAACCCCTTCCAGCAAACGACAAACTCAGTGGGAAGGATGAAATTGGGATTGGAAAGGAAAAGACCTCAGTAGCTTTAATGTTCCCGTATTTTCCTCTGCATGCGCTTGGCATTGTAGCCCAAATGCATGAATCCTAATAGATCCTAAGGGCGGTGAGGCATCGGCACGGGTTGCCCAGAGGGGCGGTGGTGCCCCATCCCTGCAGACAGCTGAAGTCAGGCTGGAGGGGCTCTGAGCACCCTGTGGGTGTCCTTAATCACTGCAGGGAGTGGGACCAGATGGCCTTTAAGGGTCCCTTCCAACTCCAACCGTTCTGTGATCCTGCAATTGCTTCTTTTTGTCAAAAGGAGGCTGAGGAAGGCTGAACTGGAGATGTTCTGACCTGACGCTGTCTCTGTGTTGGTGAGGGGAGGGTGGGGGCTGCAGGCCCCATCATGGGGTTTTTTGTCATGGGTTCCTGAGCACGAGGAGCTCCCACAGGTTCCCCGCTCCCAGCATCTCTGCAGGGGCCTCAGATAACCTCCCCCAAGTCCTTTAAGCTGTGGCTTTATCTATTGTTGAGCGGTGAGAGAACAGCTGCCCATGAAATATTTAAGTATTAAAACTTAGCTAAGAGCCTCCATCAGGTGCACTCATGCATCCTCCGAGGCAAAACTAAGTGGGGCATGCATGGAGGAGCGCTGCTGGGTGGTGGCTGCAGCCTTCCTCCGCAGTCCTGAATCATTTAAAATCTTCCCTCTTTGGGCTTTTTGGAGGGAGGAAACCCAACTTTTTTTCAGCCTGTTTTTCCTGGCTTTCCTCTGTGGCAAACCTGCTACGGCTGAGACAGCAGTAATGTTTTATAGGGCTGAGAGGGGGAGCCTGCTTGTGGTTCCTTTTATAGGGCTGAGCCCACAGCACCTTTCCATGAGTCACCATCTCTCCAGGTCCATTCCAGCTTCCTGCAGGCTCTCCATTCTTGGCTTTCTCAGTGTTGCAATCCCTCTGCAAGTGCCAGACCTCACCCAGTGTGTAACCAAATAAATGGTCCCTTGATTGGGGTGGAAACGTCCTGTGGCCACTTAGGGAACAGTGAACTTTATTCCCTGGTAACGTTTCTAGTGGCACAACCCATCACTGCAGCTGTAGGTAAACACAGCACTCGTGGACCTTGTGTTTATTGCAGTCAATGAGAAAAGGCACATTACTGTGGAAGGAGGGGAGGTGGAAGATGTACTCGCATGGCTTTTCCAGCCTGGGAAAGGAAAAGAAAAAAGGTGAAAAACCAAATTAAATGGAGAATTCTTGGCCCTGCTGTACAAATCTGTGTTCCGGATGTCTGGGCTGGGTAAATCGGGCACACGTGAGGGTTGTAGAGGAGCCATCCCTCTCTGGTAACAAATCTCAAGCTGGTTTCCAAGGCAAGGTCATGGCCATGTGGGATGCCTATGGAGCAGTGTTGCTCCTGCAGATACTGAGCTACAGAAGCCATGCATCTCAGCACTGTATCCACTGTGCCAGGGCAGTGATGCGGCTGGTTCCTGCACCACGAGGACGCATGGCTCTGACCCACAGCCTTCCTGTTGTTTTCTCTGCAGGGTGGAATGAGCTCCTCATCGCCTCCTTCTCCCACCGCTCCATAGCTGTGAAGGATGGGATCCTGCTGGCCACGGGGCTGCACGTGCACCGCAACAGCGCGCACAGCGCCGGCGTCGGGGCCATCTTTGACAGGTGGGAGAATGGAGTGGGTGGGCGGCATGAAGGGAGCTCCAGGCTCTGTCCCTGTGCTCCGTGTCCCCCGGTGGAGCATCTCCTATGTGCATCCTCTGGGCACATCACGTCGCTGCTCCTCGGTGTGCAGAGCCCAGCAGGCCAAAATAGCCACAGAGATCACTGCCCATTGCAGAGCGATGCTTCTGCCGTGGGGTCCAGATGCCTCCCAGTGTTGTGAGGGGGCTGCTGCTTCCTTTCCATTTCTAATTGGGCCGAGACGTGGTTTTGTTGTCGCAGTGAAAAAGCACCAGAAATACCCAGTGGGTTCCACAGGGACATCCCGGTGGCTCTTCAGTCATTGTGCTTTGGGGAAATGTTTTAGGGCAATGCATGCAGGTTGTTTGCCCCCCAGCATGGCTGTGGGCATCGCTCACACTGTGGCTGATATGAAGAAAGGTTGAGGGAACAGAGCTTGTTTAGCTTAGAGAAGAGAAGGCTCCGGGGAGACCTCACTGTGGCCTTCCAGTACTTGAAGGGAGCGTATAAACAGGAGGGGGAATGGCTATTTACGAGGGTGGATAGTGATAGGACAAGGGGGGATGGTTTTCAACTGAGACAGGGGAGGTTTAGGTTGGGTATGAGGAGGAAGTTTTCACCCAGAGGGTGGTGACGCACTGAACAGGTTGCCCAAGGAGGCTGTGGATGCCCCATCCCTGCAGGCATTCAAGGCCAGGCTGGATGTGGCTCTGGGCAGCCTGGGCTGCTGGTTGGCGACCCTGCACATAGCAGGGGGTTGGAACTGGATGCGCACTGTGGGCCTTTTCAACCCAGGCCGTTCTGTGATTCTCTGATATGATTCTGATTTCTCTGCCCCAGCCTCATCCTGAGGCACTGACTTGGAACCAAACCAGGGGTGCTTTCTCAGTTTGCGAGGAAATTGCTCTTCGGTGCTGGGTGACATCATCTGTTTCCTGTGAGGTCATAAGTGCAAGCTCATGACTTCACTGCAGGCTCCAACAGGAAATTCTGGGCAATCACTGGAAAATATTTCAAGACCGGCACCTGCAGAAGGAGCAAAGGGAGCAGTAAAAATTACCAGCAGAGGAAATTGCTTTTAGATACCTGCCTTTTTTTTATTATTATTGTTACTGTTTTTTATTTTCAGGCAGCTTTCTCAGGTGCCAAATCCACAGTGAATGCACAGAGCCAGTCCTGCTGATCTCTGTTCTGTCTCACAGGAACTGCTGATGTTCCTGACGGGCGATTTTTGGTACAGGAGGAAAATGAGGGCACATCCTGGTATAGACGAGCCCTATCCCATGACTTTATTTAACATGCGCCTCTCTCTGGGTCTGACACCTGTTTTGCTTTATTTCCTGTTTCTTGTTCATGCTGACGCCTGTGCTTCTCGTGTCCTTTGCAGAGTACTGACAGAACTCGTGTCGAAGATGCGAGACATGCAGATGGACAAGACAGAGCTGGGCTGCCTGCGAGCCATCGTCCTCTTCAACCCCGGTACGCACAGCCACCTCCTCTTCTGGCTGATGCTGTGTCCTTTGGGCTCCTTTTATTACCCGTAGAGCTCTCTTGCAATTCGCTGTGTGCACTGCTGAGAATGGTGCAGCAGGGACAGCTTACAGACATGCCCCATGCCAGGGTCTGGATCCATGTGTGGCCCCCAGTGCCTCTCCTTTGCAAGAGGCATTTTCCCCTCTCTCTCTCTGGAGGAGCTTTGGTTTGATCCATGCACGCCTTCTCCCCATTATCAGCATCCCAGCTGTACAGAGTTCTGGTGCTTTAGGGATTGTGCAAAACAGGAGCAAAAGTGGATCTAGGTCTTTAAGAAAGACAAAGGTATGGATCAGGGCAAAGTCAGAACATGTTGTTATTATTATTGTCCCCATTCCCTGATCCCACGCCAGGCTTTTCAGCAGGGTTCAGCGCTGTCTCTTGGTTTTGTTTTTCAGCTTGACTTGTGTTTTTTTTTTTTTCCTTCTTATAATCACCAGCAATTTGTTGTCTGCAATTTGGGATTAGCCGTATTTGGTAAAAGAAGGCAAATCTGGAGAGGTTCCCATCGTGCGTGTGCTTGGGGACAGTGACTTTGTCCCTGCTGAATCCGGGTCCTTGTCACATCATGGGGACCCTGAGCAGGGGCTCTTCTTACAGCCCTGCTGCAGGGCTCCGTGTTGGAGGGAGAAATGCCCCAAGCTGATGCCTGGAAGGCTTCAAACCTTTTGCTGAGGGTCTGTGACCACTGGAATGAACCGAATGGTTTGGGTTAGGATGTGGAGTGTGGTGAAACGGTGCATGGGGGGATCTTGTGCTCATCTCAGGGCTGGCAACTGATGCTCCTTCCCTCGCCCTTCAGACTCAAAAGGTCTCTCCAACCCGGCTGAAGTGGAGGCGTTACGGGAGAAGGTGTACGCATCGCTGGAGGCGTATTGCAAGCACAAATATCCCGACCAGCCCGGGAGGTGAGTCACTGCTGCACTGCCCTGCCGCACTGCTCCCTTAGGAGTGGAGGAAAGTCATTGTCCCCCTGCTAGGCATCGCCTCACAGCCCAGCAGGACCGGTCCTGGGGAGCCCAGGCTCTGCTGGAACGCCCACAGGGGTAAGGGGTATCGTTTCCCTTTTGGAAACCACGGAGAGCAAACCACAGCTGAAACAAGACGCACACGGAGTTAATTTTCAGTGGCAGATGAGCATCATTGCTGGGAAGTGAAAGCCTCAATTGAAGCTCCTCTCTCCTCCCTGCCTCCCCCAATCCAGCTGGGAATGGGAGGGGGAATTAGGAGTGCTTTCCTGGACCGCTCTGGAGCTGAGTGGGTGCATTTTCCCAGTTACAGCCCTGAAGCTGGCAACTACCAGTTAAGAGACTGACAGTCATTTGAGAAACCAAGCAGAGCACTGAAAGCACTGCTGAGAAAAAGAGCACTGAGAAACATGGCCTGAGCTGCTGGGCTTCGTGTCTCACCTACATTCCTGGTCTGAGTGGATTGGAGAGAGGATGCTCTTACAGCAGTGGATGCAGTGGGCAGTATATTGGACCTGGTTTTGGGATATCAATGTGCTGGCAGATGAAAAAAGACATATTGTTAAGAGGCTTCGTGGTGTCTGTGGTTGGGTTGTGGGGTATAAAGGTCCTCCCCCGGTAGGAAGCACTCTGAGCTTTGCACAGGCATCCAGAGTCTGCAGTGGGCGTCATGCTGGCACCAGTGTGGACCGTGGAGCTTGGTTTGCTGGCTTTGAATGGATGTGGGGACCTGCTTGTGCCATCTGCACACCCCAATTTGCCAAAACCTCTAGGGGTAAACCTGTAGGGCTGCCCACATGGGCCAGCATTCAGCCCTACTCCAACATAGTACCCACTGCAATAAACCCCAGGGGCTCAGCAGCGTTAACTCTTGGGCTGTGAGCATGGGGTTACACAACCCCTAAGGGAATGCTCTCGGAGTGCTCCTGGCACACTGTGATCCCCAGCTGGGGCTGGAAGCAAGTGGTGGAGCATTGCCTGCTCCCTGCTGCTCTGCAAGGAGGGCACGGGCTGTGCGTGCTGCAGGGAGCAGGGCTGGTCCCCCCCTCGGCACGCTGTGCTGCGGGTTGGTGAGCTCACAGTTAAACATCTCCAAGGGCTGCAGCCATCATCTGGTTTGGTTTAAAGTGAAACTTCCTGAATGGGATGGTAGGGCTGATTTGTTTTTCCTGGCTCTGCTCCCGCTCTTCTCGCCAGCTCAGCAAAAGAAAAAAAGTAAAGGAAAAAAAAAAATAGGGAAAAGAGAAAGAGAAGTGTGCATGCGTGTATCACATCGCTGTGCTCGTGCCTGGCTCTGTGCGTGTGTTTTCTGCTCCCCTTCTCTCTGGGCTGGCTCTGTCCTGAAACCCTGACCGTGCTGCATTAAAGCCAATCGGTTAAAGGGCTTTTCTCCCCTCTGGTGGGCAGTGTGGGGGCTCTCAGGGTGGTCGTGCTGACCCCCCCAGGACCCCTTTCAGTTCCTCAGCTGCTTTCCCTTTTGCCTGAGCAAGCTGAGAGCTGCTGCACTCTCCTCGCTGCAGGGACCCCACAAACATGTCAGGCTGCTGCCTGCATTTAAAGCATGGCACGGATACAGCGCACCCAGCCCAGGGATGGCCCTTCATGCCTTATTTTCCTCTTACAGTTTAGCAGATGTTCGCTGTAAATATCCACTACCAGATCTTCAAAGCTGCGGGTGTAATTAATGATTTCCCATTGTGATCTCTTTGCTATGGGAGCAGAAGAGCCCGGGAGCTCCCAGCCCGTGGGCGGTGGAGCTGAGGCCCTCTAACTGCGCCGTGTCTCCTGCCCCCCAGGTTCGCCAAGCTCCTGCTCCGCCTGCCAGCCCTACGGTCCATCGGCCTCAAATGCCTGGAGCACCTCTTCTTCTTCAAGCTAATAGGCGACACGCCGATCGACACCTTCTTGATGGAAATGCTGGAAGCACCCCATCAAATGACTTAGAGAACTGCCGCTGGCTCAGTCCCTCACCCAGCCAGGGCCACGCGGGCTCCGTCCTCTGCTTCCTCCTCCTCAGCCCCAGCCCCCTTCCCTCTGCTCCCCAAATGCTGGAGGCACCGTCCGAGCTTCTCCGCCTGGTCCCCGGGGCGAACCCGCACCTCCTTGCCGCCTCCTCACGTTGACCCTTCTGTCCGTTCGCTGTCACTGCTGCATCTAAAGACCTCTGATGGCTGTTTCCCCCCTGCGGTAGATGTAGAGGAGTGGGGACAGAGCGCTTCGCATCAGTGCCGGGTGGCACATGGCATGGGAGCAGGGACGGTCCCGTCCCATCCCGGCCCCGCAGTGGGCTTTGGACGAGTCAAGGGAGCGGTTCGGCTCGCCGTGATTGCAGCTGGCTATTTTCAGAGGATGGAGGTTGTTTTTGGTTTTTTTTTGGTGGTGTTTTGTTGGTTTTTTTTTTTTTTGGTTTTTTTTTTTTTTGAACAAGAGAAGAGGAAAAAAAAAAAAAAGAAAAAAGAAAAAGATTCTATTTTTGGTTTCTAACTATTCTTAGTAGTCTCAGCAGTTCCTTCGCGAAGGGAGAGGCTGTGGGGAGGGGTGGCCCTCGCTGGGCCCTACCAGTGAGTCACCGTGGCTGCACAGAGCCTCCTCCTCCCTCAAAGCAAAGGGTTTGGGACTGAGCCCGATCCCCTCTGAACACCAGGTGACACCAGGATGCCCTGTCCCCCCCTCTGCTGTCCCCGGTGATGCTGCTCCTCTTGGACACGCGGTGCTGGAGTGTTTGCTTTAAGGCTGCCGGGGATGTGGTTCCACCTTTCTGCAGCTCGTGGGGGGTCCCGCTGGGCCCCCTGCCCTTATTGCTGTGCCCAACGTCCTGGCACAGCCTTGCAGGAGCTGCCTTATTGCAGGAGCCGTCGTGCTGGAGCAGCAGGAGCTGGTGGCTCAGCAGTGCTCCTGCTGGATTCTGTATTCGTGGAGGGGCATTTCCAGCCAGAAGGTGGGGCTCAGCAAAATGCCCCACGTGCGGACTGTGGGGAGCAGCAGCCCTGCAACCACCAGCAGGCCGTGCATGGTGTTTCAGCAGCTATGGTGCAAGGCACTGCAAGGCAGCAGTTAGTGGGAGCTCTCAGCCGTGCTGCTCCCTGGGGGTGTTCATTGGCAATGATGCAGGAATGGGGTTCGCCATCCCTGAATATCCCTCATTGGAATGGTGGAGCAGCTGTGCCATTCACCTCACCCTCTTGCATTAACCAGGTGAAAAAAATGAGTGAGGAAATCAGAGCAAAGTCTCTCATTGGGGGTTTCTCCCTCCATAACAGGACTGAGTGTCCCGAACACGCCATGGGTTGGGGGGAACTAAGGCTGAGTGCCTGCAGTTGGCCCTGGACTGAGGGCTTCCCCATGGCTTTCATGTCTGCTGTGCTTTAAAACAGCAAAGTGTTTGGTCCCAAAGAGAATGCAATCTCCTGCGGAGCCCCTGACCAGCTGCTGTGTGCCTGGGGAACGCAGTTGGCACCTGCCTGTCCTCATCCCACTGGCAGCTCAAGTCCCATCTCCATCCCCATTGGGCCATCTCCTTGCTAGAGAAGCACTCAGGATTTCAGGTCTGGCCCAAAATGGCAAATCCACAGAGGTGGGCAAAGTCATTTGGCCATCTTTCTCCAGCAGCCTGCATGCCGCTGAAAATATTAGTAAACAGCTTCACCCTGGAAGAATTTGCCAAGAAAACAAGGAGAGAGAAATGAGATGTAGTGGGGGTGCCAGGAAACAGGGCTGCTCAGTGCCAGCACAGCGTGAGGCCGGGGGCTGGCAGCAGTGGGGTCAGGGTGTGCTGGGGGTCGGTCGGCTGTGCACTATAATAAACCCAGACCCTTGTTTGTCTCCCTTGGGTAGAACCACTTCTTTTTTGTTTTTTGTTTTTTTGTTTTAATGATTGACTGCTTGGAAGGGGCTGTTTTGGTTTGCACTGTTGGGCGGCCGAGCGTGTGCCCCCATCCCTCCCCATCCCATTCCCTCCCCATCCTTTTCCATCCCATCCATCATATCCATCCCATTCATCGTATCCATCCCATCTCTTCAATCCCATCCCATCTAACCGTATCCCATCCACCCAGTCACATACCTTCACCTTCACCCCATCGCATCCCACCCCTTCTATTCCATCCCATTTCATCCATTTCATTTCATCCCATTCCATCCTTCCCATCCTACCCCACCCTGTCCCATCCATCTCATTCATCCCATCACATCCTTCACACCCCACCCTCTCCCATCCATCTCATTCATCCCATCACATCCTTCACACCCCACCCT
Organism: Gallus gallus; assembly: GCF_016699485.2. Lineage (NCBI taxonomy): Eukaryota > Metazoa > Chordata > Aves > Galliformes > Phasianidae > Gallus > Gallus gallus. The sequence goes on from NC_052548.1 coordinate 7,961,280, forward strand.
CTCCCATCTATCTCATTCATCCCATCCTGTCCCATTCATCCCTTTCCATCCCCCCCGGTTACTGTTTGACCCAAACAAACACAAATGCTGTGAGCAATGGGCTGCCCTCAGCATACAGCAGGGCGCAAACCCCCCATGCTGGGGTTCCCAACCAGGACACATCTCCGTGCCTCAGTTTCCCCGGAGCAGAGCATTGCTGGGATTCCTGCCTTTTGCAGAGGAGGTGGAAAGGCTGAGCGTTGTCCTGGTGTTGAGGGAGCTCCCACCTTGCTGTAAATCAGCACAGCTCTCTGTTTCACAGCAGCAGCCTTCTGGGGCTCAGCCCCCAGAGATGAGCCCTGATCCCCCATCCAGGGCCGCCAAGGCAGCCGTCCCCAGCAGGATGAGCTCCCGTGCCCCGCTGTCACCTGCCACAGCAGCCTTAAAGCAACCTGCTCTTGCATGAGTTTGGCTCTTTCATCTGTATTCTTTTCCACTTTTTGGCTTTTTTTCCCCCCTCATTGTAGTTATTCTGACTGTATTACGTGCTTGTTTGAGGAGGTGATACATGGGTAAAAGAAAGGAGAAAAAAAAGGCACATTATGCGCTAGCGAGGTAGGACTTTCATTTAACCAGATCTTAGTACTCTTGCCAACATCTGGTTTCCATTAGGGTGATTATTTTCTATTTGTGTTTTTTTGTTTTTTTTTTTAAATATATATATATTTTTAATTTCTTTTTATCGTTGGTGGGACAATCTTTAATTTTCTAAAGATAGCACAAACATCAGCTTTTCAGCCCCGACCACCCGGGCTCCAAGGCGATGCTGTCCCCATCAGACACCGCCGCGCACGGCCCGCGCTCATCCATCCATACGTGCGTGTGTATACATGTATGTACTGTAGATATGTACACTGTACAAATAGCCTCACTCACATATACATATATTATACCTGTAGCAATGACAGACTTTTTTTTTTCTGGTGTTGTTTTAAGTCGATTTCCCCCCCCCTCCCCCTCCATGTGTTAATTTTGCGAGTCCTTTTATGCGCGCGCCCCTTTCCCCATTGGCACACGCCAAATTTGGGTCCTTACAGCTCGCGACAAAGGAGATGCATCTATTTTAAGATGCCTTTTTGTTTCTGTTTCGTTCTGTTGGTTCTTTCTGGTGTTGTTTTTGGTTGTTTTCCCCCCTTCGGAGCAGCAGGTGGTGGTGAGGAAAAATAGCTTTAGCCGTTCCCGATGCTTAGCGATGGATGCCTTGGCTATGGGGGTTGCATAGCTGAAATAAACTAAAATAAAACACATTAAAATTTAGAATAACAAAGGAAAAAGAAAAAAAAGAGGAAAGATAAGGAAAAAAAAATATCTAAAGCCTCAATAAAAGTAAAAAAAGAAAAAAAAAAGAAAAAAAAAAGAAAAAAATCTATTTTTGTACAAATGTAATTTTATCCCTGACATATCCTTGGATATTTTTTTTTTTTTTTTCCTGGATTGTTTGGTTTCTTCTACAGAGGTTGTTATAAACGCTGTCTCTGTTTCGCTCTCCTTCTCCCTCTCTCTTTCTCTCTGTACGTGTCCGGCCGCGGGGACAGTGCTCATAGGGGAGGGAGGAACTTCTGACCGTGTTATAAAGGCTTTATATGAGATGTCTTTTTTGGAATAATTGTTTTGGACGAACTTTTTGTTTCTTTTTTCCCCCCCTCTTTCCTCCCCCCGCTTCCAAAAATGGTGTTTTTTTTGGGAGGTGGGGGTGTTTTGGGGGAGTGGGGGGGGAGGTGGGCTGTTCTGGGGGTGTCTTTTGTCACACGTATATCTGGCGTTCCCGCAGGGCTGTTTTACTGTGAAATCACTACCGTATGTTATTATTCACTTTAAAAAAAAAAAAAAAAAAAAAGGAAAAAAAAAATAGAAGAAAAATGAATTGCTGCTGGAAACGCCAGGATTTTGATGAACAATTGTATTCGAATTGTGGAGGAAAAAGAAAAAAAGAAAAAAAAAAAGAAAAAGAGAAAAAAAAAAAGAAAAAAGGAGAAAAAAAAATATATGAGCATTTTAAAATATAACCCAGTGCAAGTCCTTGTTTGTTCTGCAGGGGGATTTCCTCACGTCTGGGGGGTTCTGTTCCTCCCAGGGTGGATCCCTGTGGGGTTCTGCTGCTACTGGGGGGGTGAATGTCCTCCTGCACCTCTCCTACCTTCAGCCCTGCAGAAAGGATGGCCCATTCCTTTCACCTTTCCATGCTGGTGACATGGGACAGCTCAGAGCCATGCAGCACATCAGCGCTGGGGGAGCCCCGGGCCCCATGGGGTGTCCTGGGATCATGGCACATCCTGGGGTCACAATACCTCCCAGGGACATGGCACATCCTGGGGTCACGGCACATCCCAGTGATACAGCACGTCCCAGGGTCATGGCACATCCTAGGATCATGGCACATTACACAGCCATGGCACATCCCAGACGCATGGCACCTCTTGGGGACATGGCACATCGTGGGGACATGGCACCTTGCAGGCACATGGCACATCACAGGGTCATGGCGTGCCCTGGGGTCATCCACATCTCAGGCAGCAGCAGCACCCAGCCACAGGGACGGCCGCAGTCACAGTGCCATCCCCATGCACGTGGGCACAGAGCTGTTCTCAGCCTCCCTCCCCTCCCGGTGTCACTGTACTGAGGTACCCTGAGTGTCACCTGCCCTCGTTGCCGGGTGCAAACGAGACTGAACTCACTCTTGGGTTTACAGCACAGATAATTCTCCAGCGGCGGCTGCCAAGAGGTGACACAGAGACGGCAAATGGGTGTTTCAATGCAGTTAGTGCTGATCTGCGCCCTGCCAGCTCTGCCACAATGTTCTTTCACTTGGGAAGCACAGGGACACGAGGGATGATGGTGCTTGGAGGTGACGGCTGCTGCCTGCTGTGGGACACTGCCTGATGCCTCCCAGCCCACGTGGGCAGCACCCGCAGGCTCTGTGCGCTGCGCTCGCACATGGGCTGAATGCTGTTCCAGTGGCTATTTGTCTTGTTAACCTCCAGGCAGCAGTTTGTGTTTGGAGAGTAAATATTGACCTCCTCCCTCCCCAAGGTTTATTTTTTTTTTCCCTCTTTTCCCCTTCTTCCCGAGGTGGATGAGCTGGGATGCGTGGCCAAAAGGCTGCCCACCATGCTCGTCCTCGTGCCACCACCCATTGGCACCAAAACCACGCTATGCTTTGGGAATGGGGGTTGCTCCTCTATTTAAAGCAGCTAATGCCAAAAGGAAAGGGAAAGCAGTGCTGCTTGCTGTTCCTTCCTTGCTCTGTTCCCTGTCCCCTCCATGGTGGCACAGAGGAGGAGGAGGAGGATGGTCCTTTGGTGAACTCATGCCTGGTTCTTAAGCTTCAACCAGAATCGAGGTGAGTGTTGTGCTCCCCCCTCCCAGTTCCTTGATGACAGAAGGTGGCTGTAAGGGGATGGAATGCTTTGCACGTGCAGTAGTTGGGGTTTTGCTTTCCAGCAGGGCTGGGTGTGTGCAGGATTGGCCCTTGCCCTGGGAGCAGCATGGAGACATGGGGCTCGGGGATGGCACAGAGCTCTCTGATGGCAGATCTGCTTACAGCCCGAGCTCTTGGACAGGTGGCACTGGGAGGGGATTTCAGCTTCCTCTGCTCCTCCAGATACTTTTTGGGCACAGTGTGGAGGATGTTGCTTTGGCGGGTGCAGAGCTTTCTCTTGGAGATGCATCTCACTTGGTGGCACCGGGCTGGCTGCTTAATTCTGTGCATCCCAGAGCTGACAGAGATGGAGTGAGGTGTCAGCAGACGGTTTTGAAATCCTTAAGAGAAGGGCTGTGATCCCAGCACTCTCCATGCCTTTACTTTGCAGCAAGGAGGGGCTCTACAAATAAATACAGACAGATGAGCTCTTTCACTGGTCATTTGTCACTTCATAATTGCCAAAGAAAAGCAGGTTAGTTTTCTCCTCCTGACCTCTCTCAAGGAACCTTTCCACCCCAGCTGGGCCCGTGGCCAGGTCAGGTCCCCACGGGGCAGGGCAGCCTTGCTGCTGGGGCTGCAGGGGGCACCTCAGCCTTTGGCATTCCCTGAGGTTTCGTATGGCATTTTGTGGCGCATTGGCCATGCGTGGGTGCAAAGGGGCTGGGTGAGGGCAGAGAGCCAGCAGTGCTGGGAGGTCAGCCCATGGATGGCTTGGGGGACGTGGGGTTTGGGGTCCATCGCTGGTGCAAACTAAGTGTGCTGAGCTGAGCTGTGCTGAGCTGGGGTGTGCCAGGCTGCACTGAGCCATGCCAAGCCGTGCTGTGCCATGCTGAGCCAAGCTGAGCTGTGCCATGCCACACTGAGCCGTGCTGTGCCTTGTTATGCTAAGCCATGCCGTGCTGAGCCGTGCTGTGCCATGCCATGCCATGCCATGCCGAGCAGTGCCGAGCCGAGCCCAAGAGCAAAGTGCTGCTGCCCCCTCCCGGCCCCGCTGCCCGCCGTTCCCTCCACCTCCCTCTCATCCATCAAGATTTTAACCCATCCAAATGCCTTCTTTCCCCTTCGCAGCCCGACGAAGAGTTAACACAGCGCTTGCAGGCAAAGCATTGCCTAAAACGAGTATCCTTCATTCCCAAAGAACTCGAGATCCCAAGGCACAGGCGAGAAATACTAGCCACAAAAATTTTGCATCCCTCTCCCCCTTACAGCACTGGCAGTGAAACCTTGTTTGGCTTTATAGGCAAGATTTTCCATACCGTGCTCCAACACAGCTCAATTCCACTAAGCCCACATCTTGTTTTTCTACTGACAAAGTGAGGTATGATTCTTGGCTCGCTGATTTTCTGCTGTGGAGGCCTAAATGAAAAGATGCTTTTAAAGCTCATTCACTCAACACTCAGCCCAAAACCCGGGGGGAGGGTCAGATGGAAATTCACTGTAGCCATGGGATGGGCTTTCTGCTTTTATGGTGGGGGTGAGGCTGAAGAGAATGAAATGGAGGCAGAAGTGTTTGCTGGGATGCCGGTAAAGGTGGAACAGAGCGCTGAGTAAAACAGCCAAGTCATTTCATTTGTTTTCTTCTAAAAAGCTTCTGTTTGAGTCACTGTGGTTCCTGAGGACACGGCTCCGGGTGCTCATTTTGTCCGGATCTTTGAATTTCTGGCATAAAGTCATCCTACCCCACAGGAAGGGCAGAGCATCCTTCTCTCTGTGCAAGGAGCAGCAGGGCCAGAGCAGCAGGATGGGATGGGGACGGGGAGGGGGTGGGGGAGGGGGACAGAAGTGGCCCAGTTCAGAGCTGGGCAGCCAGGAGCAGAGCAGGAGCTCTGCTGGCACCCTTCTGTGGCACCCTTCTGCTTTCAGCTTGGGGATTTTGCACTCTGCAGCCCCTTCCTGGAGCTCCGTGACCAGTTTTCACTGCTCCAGCAGTTGCTTTGCACTGGGTTGGGGTGAGCAAGGGGCAGATGGGAGGTCCCCAGGGACAGTGTGACATCAGGAGGGCTCTGCTGGGACGCAGGGCTGGTGGTCCCCGATGGCACCGAGCTCTGAGCAGCACCACACTGCAGGGTCTGCTCTGCTGTGTCCACAGCCCCCAACATCTGCTCCCTTCCCACAGCAGGACGTGGGTTCCTGGGCGATGCAAAGACATTACCTAATGCTTTGAAACCGGATCCTCCCGTCAGACTCCAGTTGGATGGGGAAAGCTTGCTCCGGCCTGTCTGTTCCTGCTCCAAAAAATGTTTCCCTCCTTATGGCAAAGAACACGTTGTGCACAATTTCCTGCTATCTGGAGGGTGGAGGTGGGTCCCCAAAGACCCCACGGATTAACCCCTGCCTGGGATGTCCTGCTCTTCACACGCTGATAGATCTTATTTCCTTTAAGGGGACCACCTTTCTATGCCGGACAGCCCCCCATCCTCAGCCCTGCCCCATGGAAGAGGCTCATTGAAAGGGAATTCAGGCAGCTCCTAAGTGCTCCCCATGGGTTCCAGCCTCCAGTATGGCTCAGCCTAGCCCTGAAGCTGCACAGCACAGTGTCCCCGAGCACCAACAAGGCTGTTCTGCTGATGGTGGAGGGAGTGGGATGGCATGAGCCACGTTCCCAACCTTCAGAGCCATTTGCACCATCATTCCAGCTATAGACTCACCGGTGTCCGATACAGGATGCTCTCAGCCAAGAGCTCCATCCCTGCATGGATTGTGATGGGAGGGGATGTCCAGGGCTGGGTGGGATATGGGGATGTCCCCTGGATGTCTCTGTTGGGTGCACACAGCCCATTGCAGCCCTGTTGGTGGGCGATGCTGTCTCCAAGCACCTCTGCCTGTACAAGGCTGGCAGGAGAGACAGTTTGTGGCTGGTTATTTGCTGTTGTCACTCCAACCATTTTACCTTAAGAGGCAATAAAGATGAAAGCCAATAATAAGCAGCCAGCCATCATTTTGGGGGGAGAAAGGCTATAATTTACCTTGTCAGGTCTGCAGGGAGTCCATTTGAGGCCGGTGTTATTGACAAGAGGTCTATATGGTTTGTTGCTCACAGTACTTACGTGCACTCTGAGCGGCTGAGGGTGACATTTTTTAAGTCTAAAAATACACAGCCAGGAGCAAAGACCCAACAGCATGGAAGGGAGAAGGATTTAAACCCAGAATGTTTTGAACTTTACGAAAAGTACGTTTGCAGAGGAGACTGTCAGGGGTTGGTGGGGGGGAGCTGCCCTCGGCTGGATGGGGGCACTGATGGGGCTGCTGGGGCCTCAATGCAGCCCAGGGTGAGCCCAGGCACATCCCTTTTGGTTCGGTCCATAGGACAGGTTGGCCACATACTGTAAGAGCAGCAGAAATGAGGTTTTAACCTCAACATGATCTGGATTCTCATTTTCTTCTGCTTAAAACGAGCAGTAGCTTTGCTGACGGCAACACTTTGCCTTGGAGCACGGCAGTTTGACCCTGCGAGTTCGGGCAGCCCAATGATTAAGACCCATCGTAGTCTTTCTCACACGGATCGGATCGTCAAACCCTTCTTTCTCCTCTTGTGGGGGAGGGAGGAGGTGGTTTCAGGAAGCACAACGGGTGACTAATCTCCCTCCTGCCTCTGCCAAGGAGAGCAACCAGCCGCAGCACCTCCCTGCTGCCTGCCGTGTCAGCAGGGCTGTGATTTACGGCCATCAATCCATCAGCCTTATTTATAGCAGCAGCTCTCTGTGAGATTTCACACACGAAGGCTGGCTTGCTCCACAGCCTCACTCCTGCCAAAATCCTCTCTGGGCCCCATCACCCTCCCGGGGGCTTTGCTGTGCCATGCCCATGCCCATGCAGGGAGGTGCTGCTGCACGCTCCTTCCTACCCCGTTTCTCCCCCTTTGGGGACTGTGAGCACACCATTCCCACATCACCTCCTTTTCCCTTCTCATTGCCTCTATCTTTAGAGCCCTTTCTTGCAGCCAGAGCTTTCCAAGCTGAGATGGGAGGGGAATTGCTTCTGTCCTGCAGCAGTGGGCAGGAGCAGACATCTGCATGCAAGAACCAGTGCGATCTGCATGTTTCCTTATTCAAAACGTGATCTTTATCTCCGTGGTATGTCCACAATGACTATTCAACACACTTAGCTGTTCGCCAGCTGTTGTTGTGCAGCCCTTCCCCGTCCCGCTGTTCCTGGGTGTCTCTGTTCCTCGGGTCCATGTGGGACAGGGCTGGTTTCCAGTGCCATGGGATCTCCATCTGGGCAACTACAAAGCAATGGGGACTTCTAAGCTGCTTTGAAAACCACGGCCCTCAGAAAGCAGCTGGCACAGGAGTCACCCCATAAACCCCTTGATTCTATGGCAGCAGAGGGACCGGGCGCCTTGGGGTCACCCGGGGATCCTAATTACGTTTTCTCTCTGATTAGCTGGGAACGGGAAACCCTTTTTCCTGCGGTCACGGCAAGAGAAAGTGCTGCAGCCTCTGTTTAAACCTGAGCTGCTCGCGGCGGTTCGCTGTGTGTGTGATGGATGGGGCCCGGGGCCGGGCTGCCTGCAACAGCCAAATCACTTACCTTGAAAATGCAAACCTTATGGAAAGCGAATCAATAACTCCCGCAGCCTCCGCTCTGCTGACACGCGGCCCGAGCCCACAGGAAATAAACCCTTTGTTAATCTTTCTCAAGAGGCACGCAGGCTCCTATATATATATATATAAAAAGAGCTTCTGAAGTAAGTAACTCATTATGGGCTGCGCGAGGCTCCAGTCTGTCACCCCGACAGCTCCGCGGTGCCGCGATGCAGTGCTGCTGGCCGGGATGATGGACGAGCACACGAGCTCTTGGCTTTGCTCTGAAAGAGGAAGAACTAATGGGCAAATAAATTACAAATCAATTATTAAACCTTAGCAACGCGCAGAGCCCCGTTCGGGCCGGGTATCGAATATACATTTCTAATTAACTCAACAATTCTTGTCTGAGGAGCGCTGGGTGCTGCCTGCTGCTAGGGATATGAATTTGGGTCACGTGTGCTGGATGGAGCCTTGCATTTGTGGCTTTCCATCTGTAGCAGAGCTCTCCTCGTGCTCAGGCCGTGCTGAGAGGGGTGCAGCTTTATGCTGAGGCCCCAATCCAGCTCTGGGTGAGCCGGGAGGACTGGGGGGGTTTAGTGCTGGAGTTGCCATAGTACCACCCTGCCCAAAAGAGCCAAACCTCGAGGTGTCTGTGCTCCGTACCAAGGCAATATTTCTGCTGCTCGCTAATCAATTATAACTCTTAGACAAGCTCCCATATGGCGCCTTTATAAATCACTCTCTCCAGCTATCAAGCCTGTCTTGTTTGCCTGACACGAGCTGTGAGGAGGGGGGGAGGATGGGGGGGGGTCTAGGCTAATGTTGACTCAAGTGCACAGAATGTGATTTATTTATAGAGCTTTGTAGAAGTGTTTTAAAAGTCAAAATCCGGGTCCTCGAGGAGCTCAACCAAAAGCCGAGGTCTCGTTCTGCTGCCTCAGCATCTTCACCCAGAGCCCCTCCTGGGGGATCCATCCCACAAACCCACAGCTGAGCGCAGGGTTTGATGGAGGAGCCGGGCACGGGGCCAGGACGAGGGGGTGGGGGGAAACCAGAGCAAGAGAGAGGAGCTCTTGGACCCCCCCCCCCCCCACGGGAGCAGAAACCACGAAGCGTTTGGAGTACGTGGGGCTGCACGAGCGCTGAGCGCAGAAAGCGGGGGTACGGCAGAGCTGTGCGATCCCATCGTGGGAAACACGGCAGCCCCGCGTGGCTCTGGATGCTGAGCTCAGTTTGTCAGCGAGGTCTCAGCTTTTGCTCGGCTCGGCTCTCTCTGTGACTCTCTTGCTCCCCCCAGTGCTGTGCTCACCCCTCCTCAGATGAGGTCCCTGGGCATCACCCGCCCCCCCCTTTCTGTCCAAGAGCCCTTCCCCAGTCGGGGACCTTTCTTTTTGCCTTATCTTCTTTACAGAAATACAAACCCTCTGCTGGAGAGCTCAGGAGCTCTGTTTTGCCAATCACCTCCCCACGCTCACACACCTGGCTATATCCCACATAAGACTTCACAATGGGAGCTCCTTTATTCATCTGCACCAGCCTGACCTACACAAATGCTCCCTGCCCTATTGAGAGGACAGATGTTTCTGTGCCTGCCCATCGCTGTACATTTTAACCCCTCCCCCACAGAACTTTGGTCCTCTTTCCTTTAATTCTAGAAGTGTATGTGTGTGCGTAGGGCTATTTCCACTCCTGATAGCACCGAATAAACAGCATTTTTTTTTCACTTTCCCATGGGAAAAGGTCGACCTGAAAGGAAAATCCAAAGCATGAGCCTGGTGCCCTATGGGAGGGGAACCTCCCTGCTAACAGTGCGCTTACAGGGTTTGCACGAGCTGAAGAGGAATAAGAGAAGTAGAAAGCAATGTTAGGAAGCAGGCTGAGAGCTACAGGCAGGTTTCTCAGGCACTGCGACAGCACAGCTGTCATCAATCGGCTTCGATGGCGGGTGTGAACGAGTTAGAACTTGCACCTGTCTCAAAGCAGTTTGAGGAGGAATGGATGAAACCTGCGGCTCGTTAACAGGATGGTCAGCTGGGGGCTTTATAAGCCCCATTCCCAGTTGGTCAGTCAAGACCAAGGAGGAAAGCTGGGTTCTTTTGACTCTTGCTCTGTGCTCCAGCACTGCGTAGCAAAGAAATACAGTTGCTCCAGGATGAAGCTTTGCCTTGCAAGCCGGCTGTATGGAGTTGCTCAGGACGGGATTGCTCGGGGGGCCCTCAGCCCGTGGGTGAGTTGGGGCGTTCGGGCTCCGCGTCCCCCCAAGGAGGTTGGGGTCATCCCGGGGGGCGCTCTGACGGCGCTGTGCCCCGCGGCGGCCGGTAGGTGGCGCCGTAACACCGCGCATGCAGCGCCGCCGCGCCCTCTCATTGGCTGAGCTGCGCGTCGCCCCGGCAACGCCCTGGGATTGGTCTTTCCCCCCCCCCCTCCCCATACGCCCATCACTCGGGGTACCCCGCAGAGCCGCCCCTTTCCTCTGCTCTGCCGCTCGTGTCCTCTGTCCCGGGGGATCGGCAGAGGCGGGGAGACACCCACGTGTTCAAACTCACGCCCTGAGTGGGTCGGGTAAGATAGCAGCCCGGGAACTGGCGTGAGGCAGTTGCCAAAACCGCATTAAACGTAATGCAGGGAGAGTTGTGCGAGGCTGAGTGCTTTGCCTCTGTGGCTCTGATCAGCGAGCACAGCGAGCATGTCCTCTCCTTATCTCCTTCTCTTTCTGCCTTCTTTTCTTTCCTTTTTCTGTGCTCTGAGCTGTTGTGGAGCTGCACGGTGTGTGGGCACGAATGGCCCCCAGTCAGACCCAATGGTCCGTTGCTGTGTGCTGAGCTCTCCCTTTGTGCTCTCCATCTTGACTTCCTTGCAATTGAGCAGCCATTCAGCCTATCTATTACCTGTTTGGAGCAGGGGGGGTGCATGCACTGCACTCACTGTCATCCCTAAAACAACTCGGGAATAGACCTGGGGGTGCAGCTGTGCTTTCTCCCTCCCCTCCATCAAGGGCAGGACATCTGGAATGGCTTTGGTTGAGCTGTGTTTGCACCCTCAACGGAGGCTGGAAATCACCCCTTGGTTATTGGGAGTCTGAGGCTCTGAAGGCATTGAACGAGACTTAATTTCGAGGTCTTTAAGTTGAGTCAGAAAGGAGCCTGACCCAGACTCTCAGCAATGCTTGGCCGGCTGCATCTCTTCCTGCCCCTCCCATCCTATTGGTTCAGAGGGCTCTCCAGTCCCAAGGACGTGCTTCATTTGTTTCGGCTAAACTGTATTTGATCCATTCCCTGAGCTCTGCGTCCTCTGGTTGAGTGGTGTCGTGGTCCCTGGGGTTGCTTTCCCAGCCCTGCTGTGCCCCATGGGCTCCTCACGGAGGGGAAGAGGCATTTCCAGCAGGGTGTGACCCCTTCTCCTCTCCCTTTGGGTGAAGGGAGCTCAGCAGCGAGCAGGCAGCATTTCAGGCACCTCCTCTTGAGGCTGAGTTGCTCTCCTCCCATCCAACACAGTGAATTACAGCCCTAATTGAAACCATGCCTGGGCTGTGCTCGGCTGAATCGTGGGGTGAGCACTTCTGCTCAGGGTGAGGCTGTTTGCAGGGACAGATGGGCTCTGCTGTGTCACAAGCAGGGCAGTCAGAAACTTACACCCTCCAATGCAAGCGAGGGTCAATGGGGCTTAGATGCCACCAGCACCTGGGGGCTCCAAATAAACGAATGGCACTGCCTGCTGTGATACTGTATGGATTCAGTGACAGCTGCAGGGAGTTGGTGTTCTGGTATATGGAGGGACTGGGATGGATGGAGAGCGTGGCCCAGCAGCAGGGCTGCTCCAAGCCCAGGAGCTCTCGCTGCCACGTGGCCTTCCCTGCTGCAGCGCCCTGTCCCTGCATTGCTTTGCATCCTGCTGCTTTCTCTTTTTTTTTTCCCCAGGAAACATCTGGAAGCTGAGTGAGAAACATTAAAAGGAGGGGAAAAGAGGAGAAGGCAAAAAGCAGAGGGGGAGGGGATCTTGGGAACGCCATGTGATTTCACTTTCCTAAGACAACTGCGATTATACCTTTGAGGCTTTACCAGTCGCTGTAGATTCAAACCATGTTGGATGATGTAAGTGGGAAAGTATGAAGGCCCTACTGGCTGCTCACAAGAAAAAAGAGAGAAAAGGATCAGTTTCTGGCATTTTATTTAGTGTTATGAATCAGAAGAAGGGCAGCAACCAGATGGGCTTTATCTTTATTGCTTTCCTAGGCTTGGATGTGCCTTGCTGATCCCTTAGGGAGGGGGAAGTGCCTTCTGTGCCTGCAGGAGCCCAATGCAAACCCTTCTTGCTGTTATTTACCATGAGAACTGCTGTTTCCAGGCAGCTTCCAGTTCTCTGTGCCTGCCTGGTGCTGCCTCCTGGGCTGCTTTCAGGAGCTGGGGATGTGGGTCCAAGTGGGGCCTTGGGCCCAGAGATGGGACAGAGCTGCTCTGAGTGGATCAGGATATCGCTGTCAGATTTAATGGGCTTTCCATTGGAAAAAGCAGGAGGCTGCTGGGCCTTCAGCTGGCAGGGGTGAAATTGTCATCAAATAGGCTTGGGAATAATGGAAAAAAAATACTGCAGCTCCCATGGGAAGGAACTGGGTGAGCAAATAGAGGGGGAGGTCGGTGCCAAAAGAGGTGCACGGAGCCATCCTGGGGTGATGTGCTGGGAGAAGTGGGTGCTGAGCACAGGAAATGCTCTGGGAGTTTGGCTGGGGAACAAGAGAACTATTTCCTAATCTTTTGGCTACTGAAGCTCAGGAAACTGATGCTCGGTTGGGATTTCTCAGTTCCCCAACACTGAAGGCACAGAGCCGGAGTGTTTTGGTTAATAAATGAGGCTGTGGAGGGAAGTATCCCTCTGTGTCTCCCTACCCCTCCTGCTTGCTCCTCCACGTCTGGCTCACAGGCAGGAAGGTGCTGCTGAGGTTTGGCCCTCCTTGGGGGTTTTCCTGGCCTTGCTCCATGGTCTTGTAAAGTTTTCTCCTTTGCTGTTTGAAATGGAGTGATCCTGGCAGGAGTTGGGCTGTGCGCAGGGAATTGGTGATAAATCCAGGAGCTCATAAAACTCGAGGGTGGGAGGGGAGCCTCAGGGCCACAGCTCCTCCCTGGCTCCATCCACACATCTCCTGCCTGCCTGACTTCAGGCGAGGTTTTCCTGCCTTCCCATGGGGTTTGGTGAACCCTGGGGGATGTTATGGGATGGCAGTGTTCATGTCAGGCAAGCACCCTGCCCATCCAGCACAGCTGTAAGCACACCTGGCCCAGAGTGAGCCCATACAGCTGATGGTCCAAATGGACAGGATATGAGGGTGTGGAGAAAAACGACCCACCCACGGTCAGGGAATGTGGCCAGGCTGAGTTCCTTCAGGGCTTGAGATGTGCTGAGGGCAATCTTTGGGCAGGTGAAATAGAGTCATGGTTTGTCCTGGCTGAACTTTAACCAGAATGGTAATCACAGTCACAAATACTGTTAGCTTTTTCTGTTATTAAACCAAGGTAAGGTCAAAATATCTTTGGGGCTGGACGCTGCATTTCTAGGGCCTTTCTTCTCAAGGAGAAGCAGCAAAGGATACCTGGGAAAAGCAGTGGCTTTTCCAGGGATACCAAAGCCGTGGTTTTACTTTTGCTTTGCCTGAGGCCAAGCAGCGTTGCAAGCCCAGTTACTGAGCTTGTGAGTTCTGCAGAGCCTTTGCAAAACATCTTCCTTCTGAAGTGCAATTTGGAATGAACTGGAATGGGGCATGCCCAGCTCTCCTCTGGCACTGCTTTTGGGCTGTGTTGCTGCAGATGCAGCACACCAAGGCAGCCCAGACCCAACCAGCCCACTTGGATGTGCTTTCCCCACACCTTGCAGTGTGCTGGAACTACAGGAGGCAGCCAGGCCCCCAGTAAAGCTCACTCAAGCCAATGCAAATCTGTCACTGTCTCCAGCAGGCTTGTTCTTAAGGACTGGGATTTTTGCTGCTTTTGGAGGTTATCGGTGCCAAAACCTAGTTTCCTTACATGCTGGAAACAACAAAACAAGTGTTCCTGGAAAGCAAATCCATCAGGATTGCAAGCATGGGCACGGTAACAACTGTACTGGATTTAAGCAAAGGCACACATTGGGGCACTGCGGTGCAGAGGAGAGATGGGGTCTGCAAGGTCTGGGTGTCACCTTCTGCTTGCAGCTCCCATTGAGCTGAGCACCAGCAGTGTGTGCTGAGTGCCCAAATGCATGTGCTGTATCTCAGCCGGTGTACACCTCAGCCCTTCTGAGTACGTGTGTTTCTATCAGCCTGACCTTTTCAAGCTGTCTGTGGGCTGACGGCTGCAAGCCCTGCAGGATTTTCAGCAGTGGCAGTAAATAGCTTCTCCTGATATGTTTGGAGAGAGTCAGCTTTGGCCTTTTGGTGATATGCCATAAACAGCCAGCATGCCTCGCTCACGGCATCCTGAATGGCTTTGCTGGCTTCTTGTGTATCCTTGGGGGCAGACAGGAGTGAAAACGTAAACCTGAGTGCTGACAGCCCCCGCTGTGCATGGGATCCTCCTGTCCTAATGGCCCCAAAGAGGTATTAAAGCACGCAAGTCGCACCAGTTTGGGTGTTAAGTGCGTCATGTCAGAGCTGGGTGACAGCAGCCAGGTGTTGTTTTCCTGTTGATCTGGTTGTGGTTGAACACAGAAGTATAGGAGGTAACAATGTGAAGAGCTCTGTGTCCTTCTGTGATGTGGTTTGTGGGGCAGCAGCTCTGCCTGGTGCAGTGCGGGATGCAGCCGGGTGATGCGAGGGCTGTGCCAGGAACTGAGAAAATCAACTGCTCTGTTCTGCATTTGGGACTTCCAACCATCTACCAATGTGCTGCCAGGCAGGAGGTCACCTCACGTGGTGAGAGGAGCAGAATCTGCTGACAAATCGTCCCTGGTGTACCTGCAAATGTTGGGCACCTCTGCGAAGATAACCGCCCCCCATTGCCCACCTCGGCTTTCCTAATGGCCAAAGGGTGAGAATATCATTCCTTCACTGCTGTTCTTTGCACAGACTATTACCCTGTGCTATTGCAGCTCATGTTACAGCTCCAGCCTCCCGGTGTGAAGCCAAGACTTGTACTAAATCATGAATGGATATTAGGCAGGTGGGGTGAAAGCCAGGGCACCTCACAGCGTGCTCCTGCTGGTGCCGCTGCTGCTCTGCTCCGTCCTCCTGCACCCACCGCAGCTCTTCCTCCTTCCCGGGGCTGCAGATCCTGCAGAGCACCCACGGCTGCTGCCGGTGCCCCTCAGCTCAGGACATCCGGCCCTCAGAAAGTGCAGAAAGCCCCGAATTCCTCATTTTCTTCACGCAATGAGAAGGGCTTCAGGACTCGGATTACCCCCATGAAATCTCTCCCTGTCCCAAAGCACGTCCTGCGCGCTGGCTGAGGCAGGAGAAGTGTTCCAGTCTCTATCGAAACCTGCGACTTCCACCACCCCTTTGGTGGCTGGGAATGGCGCCCAGACATGAAATAACGAACTGAAACCCCTCCACGCGTTGACCAAAGAAAACAAGCTGTCAAACAGAAATATCCCCTCGCTCCTTTCCGAGGCGGACCCAATCTCGTTCCCATCTGCAGGCTGTGCGGCGCTGGGAAGGCAGCATGAGGAACTCAGCATGAAATCGTCAGCGACGGCGTGCGGTGCTGTTTGTGCAGCATAAATCAGTCTGGGGAATGAAGAGCCCCATCTTCTTTCTCGCAGGTTTGCTCAGCACTTTATTACCTCTGCAGGGAGGTTACGAAGGAGGCCTTCTGGCAGCTTCAACTCGCTGTTAGGGCCTTAATTATGTGCCGTCATCTCGGTGCTGTTTGCAGGAGGCTGTAATATCTCTCTTTCCCGAGCTCCAAAAGACCCCAGCGGTGTCTGTGATGCTGCTCCAGCACAAAGTGCTGCTGGAGAGGTTGGGGCTCTGCTCTTCAGGGCGCAGCTCCTGTGCTTCCATGGCTGTTCAGACTGCACAGTGTGGGCTGTGGATTCGGAGCAAAGCAGCAATTAGTACCAATTTTCCCAGACAGCTGCTCCCATCTGTTCTGTGGGCTATTTGTATTTGTTTGGTGTGGGTAGCAGATTTCTTGTGGAGTTTGACAGAGTGAGATGGGCCGTTTGCTTTCAGCCCTCTCCTTGTTGTTGTTGCATGGGGCTTAGCTGAGAAGTCTATTTTCTGACTGCGTGATAATGCTGCATAGCACAAAACCTCCGAGGAGATGCTGGAGTTAGAAATGGCTCAGATGCTTGGCTGATGAACTGCAGGAACTGAATGAGCTCTTCACGTGGCTCTGCGTTCAGTGCAGTCATTGCACTCCTGTGTGGTTTTGCTAAATGGTGCATGTTCTGCCCAGCTGCGTGGGGTATGAGCACCTTTCTTCCTCGCTTTCTCCTATCAGATTGCAAACCCAGCTGTGGCCAGCAGACCACAGTGTTGTTATGCCATGGCATTTAGGGCAAGAGGATGGTGCTGGGAGGTACACCTGCATGGGCTGCAGTGCCGCGTGCACCAGAAAGTGAGAAGGAGGCTGAACACTACTTATTTTCTATTAATAAAGGTGATTATCTGACCGTAGAGTTATTAGGAGGTGTTGCTACAACAGCCTTGCAAAGCTGGATTCTGCTGTGCTCCGCTCTGCAGCCATCTGGAATGCATTTGGGAGAGCGTGTAGCCCAGCTGGGCTCAGAGTTAACTGCACAGAAAGGAGCTGCCACGTCGTGGTGCTGCGCAGCACAGAGCGCTGATGCAATGGGTGGGAAGAAGCAGAAGTATTACATCAACCTGCTCACCCCGTGGAGGGAATCCTTACGGGGGTGATGGAAGTTGACAAGTGAGCTGGGGGTGATAAGCAAATAAGCTCATGATTTTTGTATGATGTTGACGCTCTTTGAGCTGGTACTGAATGCAGGTGAAGTAGTAGAGGGGAAACAATAGCAGAGATGGGGAAAGCAGGTCTTGGGGCAGCTGGCTGCAGCAGAGCCCAGCTCCCACCTTGGGCATGGCTTCATGGTCAGGGATGTGCTCCCTATCTCAATTTATGCTGTGCTCTGCAGCCTGCTTGCCTTCCTTATCAGTGTTTCAGGAGGGGAATACATCTCATAAGGCTGTTTTCCACTTGGTGTTGATTTCCATCTCCTACAAAGCTTCTATTCCTCTGCTGTGATGTTCCATCCACTTCTTGAGGGAGAATGTGGGGACAAGGGAGCTCTGTTCAGCTGTCTTTGTGCAGAGAAAGGTGGTGCTGGCTGCAGGCTCAGAATGGGACACTGAAAAATCTTGGCCTTGTGTACCTGACATGAAACACCCCTTTTCCAGTTCAAGATTGAGAGCACTGGAGTATGGCTATGGCTGGCTGGGCTGTGTGCTGCAGTATGTTGGTTGCCTGGTTTTTTTTTTTTTCCCCTAAGTCTTGTTGCATGACTTGGAGAGAGCA
This sequence comes from Gallus gallus, assembly GCF_016699485.2. Lineage (NCBI taxonomy): Eukaryota > Metazoa > Chordata > Aves > Galliformes > Phasianidae > Gallus > Gallus gallus. The sequence continues at coordinate 7,978,715 of NC_052548.1, forward strand.
AGGACATGCCAACAGCCCATGCCTTTATCCGTGCTCGTGTTCATGTCCATGATGTGGGACATGCCATCAGTCCGTGGCCTTGTCTGTGCGCTCATCCACACCCTGGGACATGCCAATAATCCATGTCTGTGACCACGTCCTCATCTAGTAGGGACAAAGGGTTACATCCAAAAGGACCACTGCCAGCCTCATCGGTGAGTGCCCAACACCCGTCCCCTTGGTGTGCCCCGGGGCTGCCCAATACCTGCACAGGGCTGGGTGCTCTGGGACTGCATTGTCTGAGCGGTGCTGGCAGAGCAGTGGAGTCTCTACCCCAGCTGGATTGATGGGGCAGGGGATGAATAGCACTTCTGTTTGGCGTGGGGGGTTTGGGTTTCAGTTTGGAGAGGGAATGTGTGCTGGAGCAGCGGGAGAGGCCCTGGTTTACAAAACAAATAAACCACTGTGGCTTATAAGCATGGGTAATCTGTTATTCTAAAGGGTCTGGGGATAATTTACCACCTGATGTCAAACTCTTACATTTTGAGAGGGGAGTTAACAAATGGAAGCTGGTTCAGTCCCTTTTGACCCAGGCTATCCAAACCCAGCACAACCCTCTGCCTGTGGGGCAGGGGATGGAGTGGCTGCAGCCTGCACCCAATGTGGGTCAGGACTGGGGATGCTGGGTCCCTTCCCATAACATCCTGGAAGAGCAAAACAACCCAGCCCTGATTATTTCCTTTGACAGCTCCATCTGCAAAGGACTGTGGCTGCCCCTTCCTATTTACGTGACATCATTCCAGCATGGTCTGCAGTGTTTAGGCTTGGCCTTTTTGTTTGGACTACTTTAATCTTTCCATTTTCCAAACTGCTGATTTTTCTAAACAGTCTGAAGCAAGAGGCAAAGCTAGATGCTCTGTTTCCTTTCAGTATGGCACTTGCCCAACAGCGCTATGTAAAAGCTGTATCTGGACAACTCTGTAACCATAAGCAATTTGGGTCTGAGATTCCTGGGAACAAAGCATAACGAATAGGGCTGGCAGTGTCAGTGTCGTAAGCAGTCAGAGTGACTTTAGGAGCCAGAATTAGCCAGCTGCCAGGGGATAAAATACTGGCACTGTGGCTGCGCTAAAGGCTTTAGTAGGAGTTTGGAGTGTGGTAGAGGCATCAGGTCAACCCCTTGCACAGTGGAAGCATCTGGCTCACCCTTGCAAGATAGGAGCAGCGAGTTCCACGTGTTGCCAGGCACAAAACTCAGATCCTCCATGGGAGAGGAAGGTGCCCACAGCTTCTGGCACAGAGCTGACAGAGCTCCTGGGACGGATGGCAGCTGTGACTGTGGCAGGGAGCGTCCCTGTGATGTGCATCACACCGGGGTTTCTGTCTTGAGGATGCAGGCAGTGGTGAAGGGCTGTGAGGAACGTGGGGTGGGCAGCTGTGGTGGTCAGGCTCTTGTTGCTAATGAAGATGGGCACTGCTGCAGGGGGGAGAGAAGTAAATGTGGAGAGGAAAGGGGTGGGGGAAAAAAAAAAAGTAAAGGCAGAAACTCATCACAGCTTTCAGAAGCCCTTTTCTGACCTCAGCCTCTGTGCTGACCCCGCTGTCTGCTCACTCTGCCTGCTGGCTGACCAAAGAGGAGCGTGGCGTTGTGGGTCCCACTGCTGAAACATTTGCAGGAGCAGCTCTGAGCACTTCCAGATGCTGGGCTGGGGTCAGCTGGGGACTCTGAGGGCTGCCAGGAGCAGGGACAAGCGCAGGACAGAGCCAAGCATGTGCTTTGTGCACAGTGGGGTGAAGCAGGGCTTACCTCCTGGTGTGGGGTGCCCTGTCCCAGCCTGGTATGTGCACCTGATCCTGCAGTGCTTTGGGATGCTGAGCAGCATGGGGAGGTAGTGGAGCATCCTTATAGGAGCCAGGAGGGGGGTGACTGCCCACAGATGCCGTTGCTGGTGTGCTTATAGGGTCTGCATCTGCATTTTGTACTGGGAGCCGTGCAGCAGCTGGCTGAGTTATGGGTGCCTTGGTGATGCTGCAGGGGTATGCAGCCAGAGCTGGGAGGGAAACACTAGATGGCAGGTTGGGGCTGTGTCGCTGCAGCTGGATACCAGCTCAGGCTCCAGAGCATGGCAATAGGTAATTGCTGGTGGCTCATAGGCTTGTGCTCACCCTGCAGGCTGGCTCTGTGGGATGGGATAGATACAGGAGCTTTCCTGCTTCATCTATCTGTGTGTTTTCATAAAAGTTATTCAAAATCCTTCCCCTCGGGGCTCTGGATCTCTGTCAAATTTGGCAGAGACTGGCAAGGAGGTTTTAGAGGAGGGCTGACAGCTGTGCCAACATCGTGTCCTGAATGTGTGCACTGTACTGTGTGCACTGTGTCCTGAACACTGCATGGGCAGAGATCTGGGCTGCAGGCTAGGCAGAGAGAATTCCAGCCCAGCTCTGTGTAGCTCCTGTGCTCCTCCATGCCTGAGTCCCTTCTGAGCTGCAGAGCACAAACTGGGAAGAGCCACGCACGTGGATATGGGGCAGGACCCTGTGGGAAATGCACCCCAAAATACCCCCTGCCATCCATCCTCCAGCCATCCTCACGGGCTTTGTCTGCACTGCAACACCCCATGACCCCAGGACCATCTGGGGCTTCTCATGCAGAAACAGCTGCTGTTGAAAGATGACTTTTGAGGAACTGCTTTTCCTTTCTCTTTTTATTAGATCCATGCAAGCTGAAATCCCAGTTTTATTACTCTCCAGGGATCCACATGAGGGCTCATTGGAGACATGCAGGGACTCCTTGAGGACAGCCCATGGGATGAGAGGTGCACTCTCATTGCAATTCAAGCAAGTCCTGCTGCTGTGTGCTGTTTCCAGGCTGCTTCACAAGGTCGGGACAAATGATGTGGCATGTCCAAAGCTTAGTGCATCCAGCTTCAAATCGTCATCTGCTCCGTGCAATGCAGCTGCTCAGTGACGGGGGTGAGAGGGGCTGGCGTGAGCCCGGGCCGCTCGTTTCGCATGGGACACTGCAGGCTGTGAGGTGCAGAAGGGTTGTACGGAGTTTCCAGGCTTTATGCGCGTTGCTTCACGTGCAGTGCAGGTTTTTAGCCGCTCGGTGTCTCCGTGGGCTGCCTGGTGCCGCAGCAAAGCTGGGAAGTGAGCTGTGGAGGTCTGGGCTTCAGGTGTGCATCTGTCAGCAAGCATGAGAAACTGTGGGGAGCAGCGATTCCCTCCAGCTCTTTGATTTCTGGAGCAGAACTCGGCTAAAGCGAAGGAGATGGGAGCCGTGGGATGGTGCTTCTGGGCTGCTGGCTGGAAGTGGGGAGAAGCTTTGTGAGCTCAGTACGGAGCATCACGCTGGGGCTGCCCTTCAGTGAGTGCTGAGATCCACCGCGGGGCCATGCAGGGCTCACTGCTGCCTGTGGATCAGGGCTATGCCTCAGCAGAAGGGAATGTTCTTCTTGAGGCTCTGCAGAGGCAGCAGGAGCTGCTCAGGCCAGCTCTCATGAGTCACCCCCGGTGCACATGTGGACCACGGCTCTGCTCCTTGCCAACAGCAACACCATGTAGCCTAGCAATCGGGAGCAACCCCACCATAATAAACCCCAGGGAGAAGCTCTCATAACCCTATGCAGCAAACCCATCTAGCCTCGTTACGTTTGATGAGGATTTTCCAGCAGGGTCTGCAATTGCAGGGAAAGGATGTGCCAGAGGATTTGGGAATTGTTCATTGTGGGAGGATTGGTTCCACATTCCAGGTTTCCAGAACAAGGCACGAAAAGGGTGGATCCTGACTGCAGTACACTCCGTCCTGTTTGCTGTGGGTGGCTCTGGAAGGGAGAGCTCCTGCTGCTGCCCCTGTCTTGTGGCTGCCCATCCATCCTGGTGATCCTCGTAAACTACACTGCATTCTGCAGTAGGGCACCAACTCAGCTGCATTTTCTTGTCCCTCAGTGGGACGATCTCACCTCGTGGACAGCTTGGAAGCGTGGCCAAACAGTCACCCGGTGCCCCATTAGTGTGCTGTAGCTGTGGGAAAGCAAACGCAGTCACATCGTGGTGATGCCGAGGGGTGCCATCTCAGTGGCCTCCAGAAGCTGTCATTACCTCTAAGGTGGAAAAATGAGATATGAGGAGGGGAAGTAGAGACAAAGAATTGATCTGATGCGGCCTTGGGGTCAGGGCTCTGTTCTCCTCCAGGGACTGCAGCAGTGAGACTTGTCTGGATGGTGTTTCCATGTGGGGTTGCTGTGAATCAAGCCTCTCCATGGGACTTGAGCATGAGTTGAATGCTGTTATTTGGAGGGGGATGGGAAAGGGGCAATAGCTCTGACCTGGCAAAGTCCCTCAGCCTGAAATACTGCTGTTGGAACGCACTGATTCTTGGAAAGGGAAACTTGTCACGGCTACAAAGCGGCGCTGATTGCGCTTCAGTTTGGAAAAGGGCTTTTCAGGTCCGAGATGGGATTTCTGGGCCAGAGCCTGGCCAAGGGAGGAAGGCAGCAGAGTGTCAGGAGAAAGCCTGGGGCCTGGGCAGGGATGGGGCACAGCTGCTTCTCACCATCTCCGGGTATCTGCAGTTGCCTCTGTCTGTGGACAAAAAGCCTGTGAGGTCTTTGGCTTCCCAAGGATGAGTGGGAAAATAGGGCAGCCCTGTGCTGACGGCTGGTTTGCTCACTCAGGCTGGCTCCAGGTGTGGGAAGAGGCACAGCGTGGAAAAACGCCGGCTATTAGAGCCACCGATTGCCTGGCTCTGCAATGAAAAGAAACCCCATTAAACGCTCCAAAATGAGATATAAATTAAGTGGCCCGGCTATGGTCATTTATGATGTCTTTCAGGTTTAAAAAACTGTCCTCATTTCTGAGGATTTAGAGTTCCCACCTGCCTTTAATGGGACTATTCTCCTTGCAGCTATTGCCGTAGGTAAAGACTTAAAGTCAAACAATAATTACTCCCAGGAAAGAAACACTGTTTTCTTGTCATGTTCCATTAAATAGTCCGCAGCACGAGCCAAAGAATTAATAGCCTTATTATCTGGCCTTCAAAATACATCATATTAAGGAGGAAAAGAAGCTCTGAAGAGTGCAGAAGACACCGAGGGTCCCAATATCCCACACCATGGGGCTGCTGGGGTGTTCTGTGCCACTCAGCTCAGTATGGGTTCAGTCTGAAGGATGGGTGGCAGAGGGAGAGGGCATCCTATGAACTATGGCTGTCCCTGGACCAGAAGGTGTTTCCTCTCTTCAGAGCTGAGGGTGACTTTTCCTCCCCTTTCGGTGTGCCCGGGGTGGGATGGTTGCAGCAGGTATCTGTGGCTGGCATCCACGCATCTTTGCATGATGGCAGATGTCAGCTTGGGAAGTGAACGTCCTGCAGCCGCGTGCTGACAGCAGGAATGTGAAATTCATCCGATTAACGCGTGGTGTTGTTGTTTCCCCTTGAGCTGGAGTACCTGGCAGCCTCCCCATCGCTTGGAAGTACATCAAATCCCCCAAGGAAGAGAGGCAGAGTTCCCAGCCCTCCCCCGTGACTGCAGGGCTCTCGTGGGGAGGATTTGGTGCTGTTCTTCTCCCAGACACCTGCAGATGCACTCAGGCGTGTGTGTGGTGCTGGCTGTTGGATTTCTTACGGCTGAAGAGATTTGCTCAGTTTTAACGAGGTCTGAGCAGTTCTAGGGTAGTTTCGATCATAGAATCATGGAATATCCCAAATGAGGAAGGGACCCATAAGGATCGTTGAGTCCAGGGTTCAGCTGGGCCATTTGTGATAGAGAGGAAGAGGTGGCACTGGAGCACCCTGAGGTGTTCCCTTTTCCCTGCCCTTGCGGAAGATGCAGTAGAGAGATCTCAGGGTTCATCTGATGGCATAGATGTTGGCCCCATGGCCATGCGTGGTTGAGTGCCTTTTGCACCACTCGCTATGGAGCAGTCTCATGGGTTATTTATTGTTTCCTAGCTAGCCTTCAGATAAGAGATGATGTCACTTCTCTTTTTTGGTCTTTTTGTGAATATTAAATTGCAGAGTGGAAATGAAGGGGAAATCACTCACCCCTCTCGTGGGCTGGTGTCCATGCTGCTCATCTGTCAGTCCTTAATTAGCTGAAGGACAGGTTTGACAATATTTCCATCCCCTCATTTTCTGCGGTCAGTGGGAGAGAATGAGAACCCTCAGACCGTGGGTTTTTTTCCCCCTCTTTTTTCCTCTTTTTTTTTTTCAAGGTTCTGCTTTACAACCTCTTGCAGAGCAAATGTTGTTTTTCAAAGCTGAATGGATGTAGCAGCTGTAACATTTTCAATAGCACCTTCCTCTTCCACAGAGCCATCCAGCAGTCCCACTGTTATATGCTTTGGTCTCTATTGCTGTATTTCCCTGCTTCGATTTCAACACTTGTATTGCTGCAGAACTGAAGCTACTTTGGAGGCAAAGATAGGTGGGCCTAGGAACGGTTGGAAGCAGCATACTGGGTTCTCAACACTTCAATCCATGGAGGGGACTGAAAAGCCCAAGGATGGGAATGAGAAGAAAGCCAGGCTTGCTGCTGTTAGCCAACCCATCTTCTTACAGTGCTGGGATTCACGGGGTAATGTTCCCACTGTTACACTTGGGCATAGGAAAGTGGAACGTGAGCCAGAAATTGCACCTTGGGTTTCTCTGAATGGGGAAAAATATAGAGCTCATGCCCTCTAGTGGCTCCATAGGGCTAAGTATAAGGCTGTAGGGTGCTAGCAGCGTTCTCACCTCCTGGTTGTTATGGGTAGGAAAAATAACAGGGATCTCCTCCTATCCCTTGCATTCAATGGGAAGTCAGGACAGTGGTTTTAGAAATATGTGGCTCAGTTCTGCAGGTGTGGAGATGAGCCAAAAGGCATCAGGGACAGAGAAGGCCATCTTCCATCCATGGGGTCTGCCCAGGACAGCAGGCTTTGCAGGGACGTGGAGCCTGAATAAATGACACATAGCCCTGTTGTCATCTGGTTTTGAGCTGCTCTGGAATGTCTAGTTGTTGCCTGTCGTTGGTGCAAGCCACCCCCTGACACACCCAACTGCGTGGCTGAAATAGCTTTTAAGTCATGGATGTTAACATATCATAACAATAATAAAAATCTCCCTATTTTAAAGCCCATATGCCTCCCCCGCATGGACCTCCATTGGCATCTGCTTCTGATTAAGCATCACTGGGTTACATCCTAAAATAACTTCAAAGGTCTATTGACTTGCATGATTTTTAAACAGCTCCTGAAGAGCCTTGGAGAGCTGCTGCTGACCCAGGGGGATGAGTCAGTGCTTGGTGCTCCTTATCCCCCAGAACACAGAACCAGTAGTTCTCCTTTTGCACATCAACCTGAAGCTGTTTCCACTGTGTGGCTTCAGGAATTTACAATGAATACGAATGCTGAGCAGATCAGAGATGAATTCGGTGACCCGCGTTGCCCAACACAGCAGTGACCTCCCACTGCCTCTGAGAAATTCCCATTCCTTTGAGGTTCCAGTCCTAAAACAAGAGGACTGCGGCTCCTCCCTGCATTTTTTTCAGTCCTTTTTGTTCTAAATGGGTATTCTCTTGCTCCAAACCGATGCTGAGCATCTGCTCAAGCCCTATAACTACTTGGTGGCTGTAAGAGCAATCAGCTCTTACCTTTGGCCACAGGCCTGCAGGGTGTCTGTCCCACTGGTGGGGATGGTAAGCTACCATCTGGGCTTGGTGGCTCTGGGATTGTCTTTCCATGGCATGTAAAGGTCAGGGTTAGGTGGCTGGAGCTGAGCTGCTGTGCTGTGGGTTGAGTAGAGCATGCAGGAGGGAATCTGCAGCCGCTGAGGAGGGTTCTGCAGAATTGCCCTGCTTTCCTTCAGGCTCTGTTCAAAGCAGGGTGCTGCTCTCTGCCTTGAGAGCAGACGCTCTCGAGAGGGCTTTCCTTTCAACCAAATACAGATCTATTAAAAAGCATGGCTCTGGTCTCTGCCAAGAGCTCCATTTCTGCTGGGATCTCAGAAGCTATTTAGTGTCTCCACTTCCTGGGAATCTCTTTCCAAGAGCTTTGTGTTGGTCTTTCCTCTCTTCGCTGTGGGTCCACGGGGTGGGGGTGCGGGGAGAGCACTGAGACGCCCAGGCGTTGGGGAGGAGAGGAGCTGTGCTCTCAGCCAGCTGCAGAGCACGGTGCTGGGCACCACGTGTATAGGCTGGACCCAGAAACAGGGTTCTTCTTCCCGGTCCTGCTGCTTGGTTTCAAGCCAGAGACGACTCCAAGTGGTTTTTTTGTTGGGTTTGCTTCCCATTGACCCAAGTGGTGCTGTGCTCGAGACGCTCGCATCCCATTTCCATTGCGATGATATCACCGAGCAGGCAAATGGCAGAGTGCATCACTTAGTGTCAGCCTGATCTAAGAGGCAGAGACTCTGATGGGTTTTGCACCAGAGGGCTGCTTTAGGGGAATGGCCACGCTCTGCACAAGCCGGAGCTCTGCCAAGTCTCTGTTAGCCAGCACAGCTCTGAGCGAGGATGGGAGGATGCTACTGCTCCCTTCTGCCTGCCGAGAGGGGGAGGGATTGCTCACCAGTGCTGCTGGTCCCAGACAAAAAAGAGATGGAAAAGACTCCGTCCTCACGCCTCTGTTGTGGCCTGGCTAATGTGAGTCATGCTGAGTGCCTGGGGCACCCGGAGCTGCCTCCCTTGTGCTGTCCTCCGCTGCCCCCCAGCACCAGGGCTGCCTCTGTGCCCGGCCGACGTGGCACAGCAATGCTTCTGCCTGGGGTTAAATGTAGGATCCAGAGGGACAGCCTCCAGCATGGAGTGGGAAGAACGTGCCCCTGTACCCTGAGTGGCTCAAAGCAGAGCTGGTGCGTAGCGCAGGGCTCCCGCAGGAGCGTTCCCAAGCTTTCAGATCAGTGGTGGGACAGAGGAGTAAATTCGACACATATTTTCCATCCTCAGCTATTCACATTGCCCCTAACCTGATCCCAATTAGATACACAGAGGCAGCTGCCAAGGAACTTTTATGACTCATTTGAAAGGGAGCCTGCACCAGAGCCGTGTATTCGAATCCAGCTGTCTGCACTCTGTTGTTGTTTAAAAGGACATTTGTGCTTGCTTAGCTCACCTAGGAAAGGGCCAGTGGGCCCCTGGACGTTGGGGAACTGGTTGTCAGCCCAGGAACATACTGTGTATTCCTTGAAACAGAGAGAGAAAGTGGAGCTGTTGGCGAGGGCTTGGGAGGGGGACTCCTCCCTTCGAAAGTCTCATCCTGGTCTCTAGTAATCATAGATCAACCTAAACCCTAAAGAGTGAGGATAAAAATCCTCTCCCAAATGCTCGTTCTTATTCTAAGTTATTCTGGGCAACCCCCTGACTTGTAACCATTTTGGTTTTAGTATGGCACAGGCTGCATTCACCACTGATACCTTGCAAACTTTCACTAAGTAGAATGGTCCTTTGGCATCCCATCCCTAAAATTCAATGTGTCATGCGCCCTTCACTTGCATTTTCATGTTTCTAAGGGACTGCCACTCTTTTAGCTCTTATTTTACATCATTTCCAATGAAAGCTGGGATTCCGGTAATGCAGAAGAGTGAGAGCTGAGTGGGGTGCTGTGGTGAGCTCAGTGAGCACGGTGCCTGCAGTCTCTACCCTGGTTGGGATCTCCCACTTTCCCAGTCTCTGGCACTCCTTCCCTGGAACAGGACACCCAAAGCACCAAACCCACACCCAGCATCACTAGATGGTGCTAATGCTTGCATTTTCCCCAGCTCAGCCTTTACCCTGCAGCCCGCACCTGGAGTGATGCTAAGGGCCCTTCTGGGCATCCATGTGCTGGGGCAGTGTTTGGCCAGCCCTTGGCGAGAGCTACTAATAGCCACAGTTACTAATAGCAGCAATTCCCATCACTTGGCTTGTCTGCAGGCTTGCCAGGGGCAGAGTCCAGGCTCAGCACATTGCAGTGTCCCTGCAGTGTTATGCCCTCCCCACTGCTGCTCCCTTTAGGGGTGCAGAGCCTGGGATGGGGCACAGGGATTACATTCCTTCACCGTATCAGTTTTGCATTGGTTTAAGCCTGTGGGTTGGTTGTCTCCAAGGGACCAAAGCTGCACATGGGTAGGGGTGAGTGGCTGTAATTCCTGGTGCTCCTTGTGCTGGTGATGGGCTGGGGACATCCATGTGCCCAGCTCAGAGCAGAAGTACAAATTTTCCAGGTCCTATCCTTGCATCACTTCTGGGGTTGGGCATTTGAGTGGGATGTTGCGTGATGAGGACCATCCTGTGCAAAGCTCACTGGCTTTGGGAACCCTGCTCCAAATGCCTGATGGATGAGGCATGGCCTGAAGCACAGATGGCTGAGCAGAGCCCCCCTCACTGCAGGAGTGACCCTGGGGAGGTGCAGGGGCACAGGGAGGAATGAGAAGGGCTCACCCACACAGCTGACTCAGTACTGATAGGCAGTCACAGCCAGACACTGAATGAATGTGTCTGGGAATGGTTTCTTACTGCTTGCCAGCCGCAGACACCTCCACATCTCATGGGGCTGAGCTGGGGGACCGAGCTGCCCCTCATCCCTTGGAGGGCATCACATAGAGCTGGTTCACCTCAGGGGTGCAGAGTGGGGACGTTCTAGGTGAGCAGGGTGACAACTGGCAGTGCCTTTCCATGGCATCAGCCCAGGCTGTGGCCGTTCCCAAGTGGGGAGGTCAGCACCAGCCAAGGACGCTTGCCAGCAAGAGCCAATGTGTTCAGTAAGAGCAGCATGCACCTTGCCTGGCACCCAAAGGGTTTCACTTCTGTATGGACGGAGAGATGGTTGGAGAAAAAACATATCTGAAAATAATTTTTTCTTGCAGAATTAAAAAAGAGGGGCATCAATACTATGGATATTTCAAGTCTCCAGAGAGCTCTGCTTCGAAGGAAAGAGACAGCAGAGCGCCTGCAGCAGAACCAAAGCTTCAGCTCACTGAATTCTCTGCTTTTTCCTCCCACTTCTACAAAACCACCCTTCAGACCACCATTGCTCCAGCCATGGAAGCAATGTAGTGAAGGCCCATGAGTCCACGTGGGAGCTCAGGCAGGGAGGAGGAGGAGGAGACCCAAGTGGCTGCTTTCTCAGTGCTGAGGATGATGTGCCCTGCTGCCATGTGCCAACACCTGCACTGGGCTCCTCCGTCTCCCATGGGGGTCTCAGCACTGTGAATCACCACAGCCATCCCTGCACCACATCCTCCAGACAGAGCCACGCTGCAGCTCAGGGCATTCCATGAAGAAATTGCTTTCTCATGACTAAATGTCAGCATAGAGAATGAATGAAGAAAGACCACAAATTTACTTAAAATCTGCAACCGACTCCTCAGCGCAGAGGAAAGACTGGCATCAGTGTCATGTCCTGAAGCAGTGTCATGTCCTGAAGCAGATGCAGGAAGAACAATTACTTGTGTTCACAGTATCCTTAAGGTTGGAAAAGACCACCAGCATCATCTAACCCAACCGTGTAGGGGCAGTCTGCTCAGACACATCTCTTGTCTAAGAGCTTCCAACTTACTGCAGTTTCCTTATCCTCGTGCCTAAGGGACAGCACCAGGGACACCAAGGCACACAGTCCTTGTAGGCATGGCTGGCTGCCAGCCACCCTTGTTCTCTGGTTAATAGAGGAGCACATGGAACCGTTGTAGGTAACATGACCACTGCACAATCCCGTCATAGCCAGAAATGTTTCAGCTGCATCACTGCTATATATTTTCTTTCCTGCAGCATCTTATTTGCCCTTGGTTGTAAGAGGACTGAGCTGATGTTAGCATTGTTTTCAATTCTTCAGCAAAAATATTGGTGTTTTTCTTAAGAAAAAGGCATGAGTGGACGATGTAGTTTTGACTGATCTGATAATAAGTATAGGAGAAAGCACTCGGTGTGGTTGCATTGCCCTTTTGTCCTGGGCTGCAGATGGTCAGTGAAGCTGTGCTCACCCCTCCCAGGTGCTAACACTCAGCCTCTGCTGGGCAGATGAAGCACAGCTGGGTAATGAGCAGGTCCTGATGGGCAGTGTTTGTTGGCCTGTGAACCTACCTTGCCTATTTAGGGACCTGACCCAAACCTGGGAGCTCAGAAACGTGGTGCTCTCAGCTGTAGCCATTCCTCTTCTTTAAATTCAGTAGGCGTGCCTTTGCCACCAGCAGCATCCTTGGATTCCAGGCACCATTCACATCCTGCTGTTTGGGAAATGGTCATTGCCACCAGTCTGGGAAGAATGTATTTCTGCCCTTCTGATAACCCACCAGAGGTCCCCTGAGGGCTGGGATTCACGTTGCTTTCTGCCCTGAGGCTGTAAGGTAAGAGATGCAGTGGTGTTCACTGTAAGTGAGAACCCTTTGCTTTGAATGGGGAGATTAACAACAAAACTCTCTGAACTTCCTTCTCCTTCGGTTATGTTGCAGAAAAAATTAACTTTGTTTAAGTTGGGAACTGGAGCAGTTCTTTATGGCCACTGATTCCTTTTTTCCTCCTCCTGGTCTCAGTAACAAGGGCCAGAGTTGTGGGCCATGCTGGACACAGCTATTTTCTTCCTGATGCTAATTGCAGCCCTTCCTGGGGAGGAGCAAGGCAGCTGATTTTTGGATAAACTGAAGGCAAAAAGAATTTCTGCCTGGGCAAAGCTGAGCGGAGAACAAAGGAGTGGGAATAGTCAGGAGTGCTGGCTGTGGGGCTCTGCAGGGTGGGGAAGGACATGCATAGGCCTAGGGGGAAACCAAGGAGAAACATAAGGAGGCAGAATGGATTATTTGCTAACAGACATAGCCAGGGTGCTGCTAAATACCCAGACCCTCACTGTTTCACCCAGGGCAGGGGTGGCAGTGGGGCTGGGCGTGCTGTAGGGTAGTTTGGGATGGTCCCAGGTTGGTGCTGGGTGTGCTGAGAGTCTCCTGATGCTCTGTGAGGCTGGGGAGAAGCAAGAAGGAGCACGAGCAAATGTGTTTCCACTTAGCTGCTCTAAGGAGCCAAATGATGTAACTGCTCGAAGCCCCGCACTATGTTGGCAGGAGGAGTCCAGTGACAGCTCCAACTGTAAGTTCCTGAGCTAATGAGCAGAAAAGTTGAATAAAACTTAAAAAAAAAAAAAAAAAAGCCTATTTATTTGGCTTAACATAGCGATCCTTCCCAGGACTGTTCCTTCAGCTGTTCCTCTGCTCAGATCACAAATCCAGACCCAAAAGATGCTGGCTCCTCTCCTATGGGTCTAATGGGGCAGAGCCAAGGGGTCAGTGTCCGTTGGGAGCAATGCTTCTGTGCAGCGTTGGGTGCTTTGCTTGGTGCTGAACCACATCCCTGCTCCAGGAGAAGCGCTGTGCTATCCTTTCCTCCAGCCCTTATGGAGTTAACCACAACTATTATTATTAAGGGTGGGTTTTTTTCTCCCTCTCTTTCTCTCTCTCTCTCTGTGTTACCAGCAAAGAATGTTTTACTACAGCTCTCCACACAGCCACCAGCCTCCAAATGGACCACGTTACAGTAGGGCTAAATATTGTGTCAGGGAGCATGTGTTTCTTGTAAGATGGGCTCGAGCCTGTGTAGGAAATTGTTTATCTCTTCCCTCCCCCCCCTTTCTGCCTTCATCTTCCCATGGGTCGTGTGGATGGCTGGGATGGGAACTTTCCTGGGATGCTGGCAGAGATTTTTGCATGCAGACTGCTGTTAGGGCTGAGCTGTGGGTGGGACAGTGTCCATACATCTACTGGGTGACACTTAGGTCCTGCTGCCCCCAGAAGGCACTGGGGTGCCCCAAGGCATTGCATCATGCAAGGAGGAGCACCACAGCTGCCTGGGGAGCCCTCTGCAAGAGGGTCTAGACAGAGGCTGTGACCGGAGCACGGTGCTGATGTGTGTGCTTGGGAATGAAATTTGGCTGGAGAGGTGTTGCTGCCTTGAGGTCAACGTGGAGGTGAAGGGCTTCATGATTTCCTGCAAACTAAAGGTGTCTGTAGGGCGGGTTGTGGAGTTGGCTGATTACAGAAGTAGAGTAAAACCTCTGATAATTGTATTATTGGAGCTGAAATCAGAGCAGAGTGGGGTCTGTTGGCCATGCTGCTCCAAGCACTGCTGTCACCGTGGCCCTGGTGGCACACACTGCTGCTACACTTCTGTCTATACTGCCGTGCTTGGGGAACAACACCCTCCCTGCAGAATGGGGCTCGTTCCTCCCCTGCACAGCTCTGCAAAGAGTGATGGCAGGGAAATCTGAGCTCCCCTCATGCCTTCCGCTCCCTATCTGTCCATCTCGACGCCATCCCAAAATACTAAAAGGCACTTTTCCTTTTTACTGTCCACGCTCTTTCTTGGCCACTGAGCTGCACAATAGCATAATTGTACGTAAACATCTGATTTCTTTTACTTTGCCTCAGTAATAGCTTGTAGCAACTCCTTCCAACAACTATTAATACTGTGCTATATATTAGATCCAGACTTCAGATCCCCAAATGTGATTGTCTTCAGAAGGGGGGAAGGCTGAAAGGAGATCTAACGTTTACCCTCTGGTCAATCTTAAATGTAGCATAGGCTGCATCTCCATATAAACTCAGCTGGGGCTCTTAATGCTGAACACCTTGGCCTTCTGCTGTGAGAGATGATAGATGAGTCCCTGCTCAATCAGAGCGATGATCTCTCACCATCAGCATCCCACTGCTTAGGGAGGGCTGGCTGACCCCAGGGCAGCTCTCCTCCCTCTGCCTTTTATGTGGAGTGGAGCAGAGCTATAGCAGATTGAGATCTGCTCCCTTTATAGGGGAAAAGCACGAGAGCAGAGGGATGGAGCGGCCGAGGTGGCTGGATGGTGCCACTGCAGAGGCAAAAGCGAAAATCAGCTAAAACATAGGAAAAAAATAAAGCCAAAATATGGCTAAAAATAAATGTCGTGCATAGCTCTTGTTCCTTCCTGCTGTGGAATAGGAGAATTTTGTAAAAAACCAGCCTGTGCTTTAGCCCAGCTGCTCAGGAGCTGCAGTCTGCCAGGCCAGGTCAGAGCAAAGGGAGTGGGCAGCACTTCTCATTGGGAAATCGTCTTCTCTGTCCCAAGAGAGGAAATCCAGACAGGCTGTAATAGCAAGGAATTATGTTAGCCCTGATTGTATTGCTGGGAATGAGAAAACCAGCTGGTCATAATCTCTGGGAAGTGCCTCTGTCCTTCCTTGCTGGGACACTGAGATCCAAACCTTAAGACCAGAGTTTTGAGGACCTGTGTCCTCAGCTATATTCAGGTTTTCTTCCGCTGCTGCATGGCATGCAAACGTGCTGTTATCGGGCAGTCTGTCCTGCTGGGGCTGCTGCTACAAGGCAGGAGCTGCTCTGTGCATCACTGCGCTCCTGCAAATCTAGCAGAAGGTTCTGAGTGAGAAAAGGGCACTGAACTTGGCTCGTTCAATTGGAGAGAGGTCTTTGTCTGAGGAGTGCTTGGAGCTTTCTGGTAGGCTTCAGGCATGGTTGGGCTGCTGAAGGTGATTGGATTCTCCCTTTTCTTCACCAGAAACAGCAGTTTGGTGATTTCCTTGGCTCTGTGTTGCTTGCCACTGGACCAGCTGGCACTGGATGAAAGAGAGTGGCTGCACATCTTCCTGCTCCTGGTGGTTGGGACTGTTAAAAGTCAGCCCTGTGCCACGGGTTGCCCCAGCTCTTCAGGTGATAACCTGCTTCAGCAGCAGCTGTGCACAGAATTTATTGGGCTGCAGCTGGGAATCTTTCTCTTTGATCCATCTCTGCTATTAAACAGCTTGTGATAACGCCACTGAGCTCACATCGAGGAGGGGAAGCCGAGCAACCTCAATATTGGAGCTGAGCAGCAGTGGGGTGCCCATCTTAAAGCTGCATCACCTCACTGTCTTCAAAAGCAAAGGAGCTCCTTTTATAGCAGCGAGCTGCTCTCCAGGAATGATTAAAGTCTCGTAAACGAGCACCTTCCTCATCACAGAGCTGTCTGCTGACGGGGTGCCAAGTACAACAAGCCCAATCCAAAGCATCATCCCCTCCATGGGGCTAATTGTTGTTGCCTTGTCTCTTGAACAAGAAGAGTGGTAAGGGAAAGCAGAGCCTGGAGACACACGCACATCCCTGTACAGAAATAACCCCTGAAATAGAACTGACAAGCAATTGAGGAGTCGGCCTGTGGGCTGCAGACAAAGCACAGAGCAAAGGAGATAACCGGCAGTGAGCACTGGGAAATAATGCCCTAAATTCCCTCTGAGCCCATTCATCACCGTGGCTTCGGCGATCATCTCAGCAACAAATTCCCCTATCATCCAGCTGGAATTCGATGTTAATGACCTGTCTGTTATTTCAGGGGGAGATGGACTGGAACCGGTGGGTAATTGGTAGGAAAAATCGCCGGGTACAGCAAAGAGCTGATGCTACTGGAGTCGTTACACCACGAGAGAGGGAGATTAGGGAGCTCTGCTTACCACAAGGGGCTTATTCATCCTGAATAAATGCATTAGCTGCCCAGAGCTGTCCTCTTATGCCCTTGTTCCTGTCTGGTGGCATCTCCCCACCACAGCTTTTCCCAGCAAACAGCAGAGATGCAGCCCAGAAGAAGCTGCTAGAATCATAGAACACCCAGAGCTGGAAGGGACCCATAAGGATCATCGAGTCCAACTGCTGCTGTTGAGACAATCACAGTAAGGAATAACCTGCTCTCTCCAAGCTCACACTGATGTATACGTTTATTCTGGAGTTCTCTCAGGAAAGACCATAATTACTCTAATTTCTTAATTACCGAAATTATTCAGAATGACTCTGCAAACACCTCTGCCCTGTAACGTTTTGCACGAGCAGCCTCCCAGATTGCAGCAGCGTTAGGCTTTGGGTTCCTTCCTCTGCTGGAAGGATTTGCTGCGTTCATTGCCATTTCTCCTTGCCATCACGTTAGCGGGGCAGCCTGCAGCCCTCACCAAAAATAGGATAACTGGAGAGCATCAGGGGAGAGCTAGAAGCAAGTCCAGAGGTAAAGCCTTGGCTCTGTTGCAAAGGATAGCTTTGCTGGGACTTGATGTCTGTGCTTTTTCTCAACAGTTTCCCATTCCCATCTTGCTAACGGGACCAGCACCAGTCATGTTTCGGTGAGCACACCTGCTTTATAAATTAGCTCCCAGGAGTATTTGCAAAAACAGAGCTGAACTGCATGGCCACGGGACTGGGTTTGCTGCAGAAATACCAGCACGTATTCATAATAAAGCAGCTGCACGCTTTGCCCAGCTCTGTCTGTAACTTCTCGTCATGTCCTGTACCTTTCTGGGCAGAAAGAATGGGTGGTAGTGGTGGGAAAATTGCAAAATCCTCCTTGGCTAGATGAAGCAATTATTTTTGATGCAGATGGGGCTGCTTTTAACCCTACGTATTCCAAACATCTCTGTATAACCCTATGGGTTCTCCACCGTTGTAGGCAGTGATGGAGAAGGAAAAAAATGGGTGAGTAGGATTTAACACCCAGCCAGAACTGAACTGTACAACACCCGACTGCAGAAGGGTTGGTTCTATGCCCTTTATGCACAGTAGGCACCGCTGCTGCCTGTCCCCAGCATGGCACGAGTTGGGGACCATGAGTGGTGAGGACCTCTTGTGGTGCCTCTCCCTGAGCTGCAGGCACAAAGGTTGGATTTCTTCCCTATGGCTGCGTGAAGAGCTGCTGACTGCTCCACCAGGAACTGAGGCAATAATCCCAGCTTGTTGTTCTCCTTCTCATGGGAGACTTCTTGTGCAAAAGAAGCATCAGTAGAATGAATCAAACGCTGCGGTAGTGGCCCCATTCCCACGTGCTCTGTGTGCTCTTCCTCTCGACTCACCGGTGAGGAGGCGGTATCATGGGGAGGCTGTTCTGAAAATGCTTTTAATTGATTTAATTCATAGCTGTGTTGGAGCAGGAAGGTGTTCCTTCCTTGTGCCCGGGAATGGCAGAATGTCCTCCAGCTGCCCCCAGAGATGCAGCGCTGTGCCTGGGTAGCACTGTCTTGCTGCTGGCCATCCATGCCAAGCCTGGGAATGAAAGCTTTGGCAACAGCCTGGACCAAGCTCTGGTATCTTCCTTATCGAGAAGCATGCTGATTACTGCAGACAAATTGGAGATGAACTTGCCTCTAGAGCCCAACGTGTTTGTGAAATGAATTGCAGTTACATGGGGATTTATTATTTCTGCAAAAGAGGCTTTCTTATCATGATTTTTCCTTCCATCTTGGACTCATCGCTACCAGACCAGGAACCTTCAAACAGATGTGTTTGGAGCCTTGATGTGGGCTCACAGTGGCTGGGAATCTTCTTGTTATTCCTACGAAAAACAGACTCCAGCTGGAGGGGAAGAAGAGCCTCCAGCATTAGAGATGACCTAAACAGCACATGTTGCAAATGAGATGGGAAGTGGAGAACTGCTTGAAACATCTCTGGCCCTTTCAGCAGAACTGTTTTCCCTTTGCCTTCTCAAGGCTGAGCTGCAGACATTGCAAGAATGACCCCAGCAGACTGCTGCTGTTTCTGTTTTGCATGTTCACAAGGCAGCTTCTGAAATAAGTTTGCACACTGTTGATCTTGCACTGGACAGCCTCACATCAGGTGGCAGGGAAGCCCTTGCTCATGCTGCCCTGACCCTGCTGCTCTTACTTCCCATGCTGATGCATCAGTGCATGATGTGGCTGGAAATGAGGTGGTGCAGGGTGGTCTCCTTGGGTTTTGCAGCTGAAATAGGTTACTGAGCTCCTGAAGGCATCCACCAGGATTGCTATGGCCTGGAACAGCCCTAGGAAAGATGCTCTGCTTCAAGCTGGGGTTGTGCTGGTGGTGGGAGCTGGGGATTTCAAATCTTCCTACAGTTGGATATTTCAACCAATGGCATAAATAATGGAAAGCCTTCCAAAAGAATGCCATCCTAAGGGCTGTTCCCCTAAGAAGAAATGCAGGTCAGGAAATACATTGGCCATATGAGTTTGTGAGTCCTTTCAATTGTGAACAGTGCACTAATCAAGGTTTGGCTAATGGGTATGCTGGGATATGCACACAGATATGCTCTTCTTTTGAGTCTTTCTCTTTACCTTTCAACCCCTGAAATCATCCAAGCTGCTAACACTCTGAGGAGGATGATGCAGCAAAAATAATAGGTTTAGCAAGAAGCAGAAAAATGAGATTAGCATCTGTTTTTCTGGGAAAAATATCAACTTTTCCTGCTTAGAAAATGAATGGGTTGGAAACCAGCTTGTAAAACTCGAAGCCTGACTCAGGCACTGATTTGTCACGGGGCTGTCACCTGCAGTCACTGTTAGAGAGGAGCCCTCAATGTTCTGTCCAAAAGGAACGATTGCTGTCTGAGTTATTGATGGATTCGTATGTGGGGAAGAGCAAATCCTGGTCAAGCTGGAGGACTTTTGCACACATTCAGCAGCGAGTGAGTAAAGTTAGTGGAATACAGAACCATCCCTGCTCGCTGCAGAGCAGCCCCCAAGGAGCACAGTGATAAATGAATTGCAGAAAGCTTGGAGCTTCAACTCGGCCAGGGGAAATAACGCTGTGTCTATCTGATCTCTGCAAACCTGGCTTTCCACTTATGTGCCTGATGATAAATCAGCAGTAAATGTGCTTAGGTTGGCACGCCAAGTTTTTCCCTGGATGCTGTTCTGTAGGCACGCACTTTCTTCACCACAAGAGTCCAGATCTGGTGCAGAAACCACAAGCGTGGTACAGGCAGGCGGCATCCCATCCCAACACCGTTGCATTGCCCTTGGCCTGCCAGCCAGAGCCAGCCCAGCACAGCCATGAGAGAAGGATGGCAGGCGCTCCAGGAGGACCTCTTCAAACTGCAGAGAAGGTCTGATTTTGAAACTGGGGCAAAAGTTGAAATAGGATTTAATTTTATCTCAATTGATTCATCTGTCCCTAATTAGAAATAGCTTCCTAATGCATGACGTAAGGATACGAGGAGGGTTGTTTTTTTTTAATGAATGACTCTTGGCTGAGATGAAAATATTGCTGTTCTCAGATAGTTCTTTTTATATGCCAATAGAGATTTGTGCAGTCTAAGATGAAAAATACATGAGATCCTGCAGTCACACACGCTGCAGACTAAACTCTTACAGATTATAGATCCTGTCTCATTCCCATTTTGTACATCCCATTTTAGTATCTGCATTTGCTTTTACTGAGAGAGGAGCCTCAGTCTCCCAGAATTGCAGTGTGTGATGCTGTGCAGGGATGGAGCAAAAACTGATCCTTACACCCAAGGCAGTTTCTCATGGGAACAGTGTGAAATTGCCCATTTTTCTATTTTCAGGGTGAAAGTTGTGCCTGCTTTGCCTTATTTTCTCTTTCTGTCCTCTTCCCCGTTTCTTCTCTCCTTCCTGCCCGTGGGTCAAGGGCTGGAAGTAAAGCTGAAGTTGCGTGGCAGGATGCAGGAGGCGGAGCAGTGCATTGAGTTGCATGACGCCAGGCAGCAGGAGGTGTGGGCTGCCCACTACCTGTTCCTGGACAGCATGGCCAGGAGATGGAGATAATCCCTCTCACCTCATAGTGCACTGCTCTTCCACATCATTCCCCTGCTCCTACTCATACCTCCTCATGCCATCCAACATATTTCGTCCCAATCCTTTGCCTTCACACCCTTGAAACCCTTCCAGGCTGCTATAGTGTCCCTTTCTCCAACTCACCTCTCCAAACCAAGCCATACCCCCAGGCTCCAGTCCCATCCCATAAATCAGTCTCTCCAAGGCCCTGACCGTATTCTGAGATTTCCAGGGGCTGTGCGGCTCCTCCTGGGCTCACATCTCTTCTCCCTGCAACAATAAAAGGCTGGAGACACGCAGCGGGGTGAGGCTCGGGTTTCTGGGCTCGTTTTATAACTGGTGCTGGGGATGCTTTGCGCGGAGCCCTCCATGCGGTGAGGAAGCGGGGCAGGACATGTCGAGCAGATGGCAATTCTGGACTGCAGATGAGGGCTGAGTTATGGCGCTCGCAGCACATCTTTGATACACGTCCAGCTTTTATCAGATGGTTCCACTCAGTGTTTGGCACAGCTGATGTGAAGGGAAGGCCGAGGAGCAGACCTGCAGTGGGAGCAGCCCCCCATCCCTAGGGCTGTCCCCCTCTGTGCGCTGAGCTGGGACTTCCCCTGCTTCTCCCACTCCTCCGGTACTGACACAGCTTTATCCTGCATACAAAACTGCTGATATGCTTAAAGCTCCCCTAGGCTGCACAGGCTCTTCTCCCTTTGCCACATCAGCGCGTGTTGCAAGCAGCTGGGAGGATGGAGAGCATGTGAGCATTTCTTGGAGCTAGAAGGCTCCGCTCCTCGGGTTTTGGCTTCAGATGACCCACTCTTCTAATACACTCTGCACTTAATTCACTCTTGCCAGTGCAAATGCTCTTATTTATGAGGTTGGTAATCACTTTCTATCAACACGCTCTGGAAGTCTGCTTCACCCACAGAACATTCCTTCAATAAATCCTCCCCATGAATATTCCCAGCCCAAGCTGAGCCCAACGCCTACTTGTGGTGTAGGAGATGCTTTCAAAGGACTCTCACTGAGTTGGGTTGGCTTAAAGCACACCTCAAGCCTTGATGCAAGTGGACCCAGGTAAGCTCACAAGAAGGAAACCCAAGCCTTTCCCAAACTCCTTGGAAACACTGAGTTTGGTGTCTTCTTCCTCCTTAACTTAAAAGCCAAGAAATGTCTGTGCAGGAGAATCAATCACATCACAAAGGAACCTTCTGGATCCCATGAATGCCCATTCTTTAAGCCTTAGAATTTTACCCATCCCCCTTTCAGGAGGGAATGCAGATATGTTTTCCATTGGAAATATCCCCAGGGTCTCATGCCTCATGCTGAGCAGCAATCCCTGTGTCAATTAAAATGTGTTATTCTGTTGAGCTCACCCTTGGGTCGAGCCATAGGGCAGCAGAGGTCCATGCCAGGACAGCGCCAATGAACACAGAATGGAGCATCTTTAGCTCAGAGCTTTCTGCTCTGTATCTTTCAGCTCCTTCATGGACCAACCAGAGCCCATATTGATGCCATTTACTCAGCTGTCAAGTGGGTTTTTTATCCTAATGCTCCACGGTGGGGAAATAGGAACCTGCAATGAACTTGCTTCAAATCGAGACATATTTAACTCGAATAAACCAGCGGCCGGGCTGAATAAACACTGCAGGCACTTCAGAAAGGATGTTAAGTTGACATAAGATCTGTTGGGTGAGTTCAAGAAATGGGAGATTTGATGCTGAAGTCATAAATCTGCTGGGTTAAAAGGGGGATACTGCTGAGCTCTGCATCTCAGTGAGAGACAAAGGCAGGATGTTTGCTGTCCCAGTCTGTGGGCAGCAGGTTTCTGTCCTATGGCAGCTGCTGAGGAGTGTGGGCTTCATCTCCACCGCTCTCTTCAAAGCCGAGCAGGTTTTGCTGACAAAAGCTGGCACACGGACATCATGAAGAGCAATGAAGAGCAGGGCTGCTGTGCCAGTGTTGCTGGTTCCAGCTGGGACAGCCCCATGAGTTGCTGGGAGCTGAGGCAGCACTGAGCCCCTTGGCTCTCCGGAGGCACTGTGGCAGGGAAACAGCTCTCTGTGTCCTTTTCCAAAGCACAAGGATATGGGTGCAGCTGCAGAAACACGTATTGCCCTCAGACTGTACTCTGCATGGAGCACCCGCTGGTACCCCATCTCTGAAGGCACACTTGGGAGCCTGAAACTGCATTTGGCCCCAATCTGAGTAGAGCAAAATCGTGTGCAGTACTGAAGTCCCATTTAATTTCTTAGAGTTGTTGCAATGCTCCTAGGGTTGGCACAACTCAGGCTGAGTGGAAAGGAAGGTATGGATGTGGCTACGGTTTCTGCCTCCAGCTCCAGCTCTCAGGTCTTGAGGAAGAAGGTTATGCTTCCTCTGTCCAGTGTGATGCATCTGGGGCTGCTCTGAGCAGAACACGCGCCACGTCCCTGTGTGTTCGCTGCCGGAGGGACTCAGTGGGTCAAGGGGTGAGAGCTTACCCCAGCCTGAGCTGAAGGATCGCAGATGTTTCATATTTCTGCTCCAAAGAGAGGGAGAGAGAAGCTGCAGAGAAGACTGCAATATTTTTTTTCAATACATTCCATATGTTTCCTCCATAAGTCATGATTAAAAAGTGGTGCTGGTCCAAATAGAAATAAGCCTGCAGGCTTTTCTGCTGCTTTTGGAGGAAGAAGCAGACTCAGTCTGATTCACCCCTAAGGGGAGAAGGGCTCTGAGCTGACTTGAGAACACGTTTCCATTGGACTTGTCATCCACGCTGTCCCTGCTCCCAGCATTGCTGTTGTCTTGGCAAGAAGCACTTCTCAGCCCTGGCTCCAGCTTCCTGGTGGAATACACCAAATACTTGTCCCCAGGTGCCTGACATCAATGCAGGGTGCACAACCCATTGTTACGGGACCAGAACACACAGGGACTGCAAATGACTTATTTCCTTGCTACCATTTCCACTCTGCTCGCTGAGGTCCAAACACTGCAGAAAAAAATGGCAGGTTCGGAGGGAGGAGGAAAACCCAGCACCCACGAGGGGAAGGAATTTGCTCTCTCCAAAAGGCCACGCTTGGTATAATTATGCCAGCCAAACGTGCACAGAAGCCTTCAGCAATTCCTGTGGTAATCGTTTCATATGTGTGGGATTTTTTAGGCTGGAGCATAATTACGGCTAATTGCTGTTTGATTTTGTTCCTGTTTATATAGCCAGTAAGGGAGTCGTTGAAATGTCTTTACTGAAAGACTTTCTCCCTTCCTTTTCCTTCTCTTTTTCTTAAATCATCCTGGAAAAGAAAAGAAGGGATCGTGTTGCAACACGGTGAGTTGTGAATGGCCATCAGCTGTCCAACATCTCACAGCAAAGAGCCACGTTCAGGACTGATGTTTTCCCAGCACTGGGAACTGATGGTGCGCTGATTTGCAGAACTAACGAGGACTTGCAAAGATCTTGGCTGTTGGTTAATGAAACCCTCCTGGGCAGGAGGCTGAGGCTGAATTTATCTGGGGAGATGGGAGGATCTGGACTGCTTCTTGCAGTCTGTTCACTAGAGCCCACGGAGAGAGAAGTGGAGCTGGTGGGGCTCAGCACAGCTCCACCACCAGGAGCTCCTCTTGGCATGGCCATTGCCTTTGTCATGCCTGGTTATCTTTTCTCAGCCCTGGTTCTTAACATAGTTGTCCCACAGCATGACTCAATGGGAATTAGGCATCAAGTTTGCTCTGAATGTTGGGAGTTTCCATGTTCAGATGGCCTGCAGTGAAGCCAGAAGCCAGATGATCCCTACATCGACCCATCCAAACAGACCTATATGTCTTTGAGGCTTTACTTTTCTTTTGGAAAATTGGCTGTATGTTTGGGTGCTTGCGCTCACGTTGCCTTTAAACGCATCCTACCTCACTTGAATGCAATGTTCCTCCAGATGGAGGAGAGTCAGCAGCTCACGGAGGCTGTGATATTCTCATTCCTGAGCACTGCATCCTTCAGAGGGGACCGAGAACACACGAAAACTCTCTTGGCTGTGGTCAGCCCTCAGCAGCTGCCCCAGCCCCGTGCCAGACACACGCTGGATTAGAGGGTGCAGGGTGCTGTTGCTATGGGACAAGGTGGAGGGAGCAGGCAGGTGCCACTCGTAGCCCTCTGCTATGGAGAATGCAGATCTTGTTTGCTCTGCTTTTTTTTTCTTCTTCTTTTTTTCCATTTTAATGCTCTTTCTATCTGGCTTCTGCCTCTGCTCCAGGAAGCCAAATTAGCTCATGGTCTGAGGCTCCAGCACTGAATATAAGCAGAAGCAAGCTGACATCAGCTTGAAATAGAAGCAGTAATAGAGCTGTTTACTGTCATGTTTCACTTTGACGATTCAAAGGAGCAGGAAACAATCCCAGGGCATTGGGCACTCACACAGCCACCAAAAGCGCATCCCTGAACCCAACTGAATCCATCACAAAGGCTCGGGAGCAGCAAAGTGGGGGGAGTTTTAGTGCAAGCGTGCCCAGAACACTTTAAAATCCATCAGATTCTTTGCCCAAACACCATCTCTGTGTGCTCTGAACCAACAGAGCCAGGAATCTGGTAAACCAAGCACTTTGGCTGTGCCTGGGCTGTAGCCACACAAGTGTAAGACATCACCTACATCCTTCACATGGTGTTAATTAACAGCTATGTATGGGGCTGTGCTTCTCAGCCTGACCGAAAGCTGGAAGCCCAAGTCTCGAATTCTCCCGGCCAGGATGCAGCATTTGCTCAGGGAATACCAAAGAAAGATGGAAAAGCAGCCCCACAGCTGCCTGCTTGTGCCTTGGGCAGAGCCCTTGTGGCTGCTGGTTGTCTCTGGAAGCTGCTGCCTCCCCCTGGCACTGCACTCTGCATGGTATGGAGTGTATTTTTAACTAGGAAGATAATGAGACAGTGGCAGCTCCTCCCTGCAATTCTGTGTTTGGAAAATTTCAGCCACGGTGCTTGCAGGTTAAATAGCAGGCAGAAGGAGAATGAGCTCTTGATTAAAATATGTCTAGACAGCCTTCTGTGTTTTTAAGTCCTAATTTAGAGGACCGAGGTAGGAAGGGATTTACATCATTTCCAACATCTGACCCGTTGTTTCTGATGGTGGTAAGACAGCTGGCACAGCCAGCCCTCACTTTTACCTGCAGTCTCAGGACATTCAGTGACTGCAGCCACGTGTGTGGCTATGGAAGAACTCTTCTTTTGTGACAACAGGAAATACTCATTTCTAATGGTCGCAGAGCAAGTGAGACCCATATGAACGATATTAAGTTTGGCGTTCCAAGCCATCTCATGACTTTGAAGGCTTAGTCTAGGCCTTGGGCACGCATATACTCCACTGCAATTATCACTGGCACTTGGCTTGATTTGGAAATCAAGCTCCGTAAGAGTCCTGTCACTAAAAGCTGTCTCTGAGCCTGCAGTTTCCAACCACCACCAACACAGCTCTGACAATCAGCTCCAGTGCTTTCAGCATTTGCACCACTCAGCCACGCATTTGGCTCCAAGGGCTCAAAGCGACGCGAGCTCACTGTCAGACGCAGTGTGATGGAAGGGCTCTACAGCTGTTGCCCTCACATTTGATAGCCAGTGTTGGCTTTGTTGGGAAAAGAGGAACTGAAACTCTTCAGACTCTACCAAAAACAAGAAGCGACATTTGGGTGTATTTTGAAGAAATACAGAGAAAAGAGGTATTGGACTGTTTGGGCACCAAATTGCTTCTGCCAAAATGTATATGTCCTGTGGCAGCAGATTGCAGTGCCACGAGGCAGGGAGCTGCTGGGCAGGGCTGTGTGCTGGACCACGGGCAGCAGGTTTCCACAGGGCTGCTTGGAAGGGCTCTGGGGAATCAAAGCAAGGAGAAGGAAGGGAGACACCAACCGAGTAAAGACTGACTCAGAATGAACCCCCAGAAGGGCTCTAAGTGCAACACTGCAGGACCTTCTTGACCCTTTGCAATTGTTGCCGTGACCAGATGCATTGAAAAGGTGACAGGGTAAGAAAAGTGAAGACTTTGGATTTGAAATGATTTGGATTCCGTTAACTTTAGTGCCTCCTTCTCCAGAAGGACTCCATCCTCTGAGTGTGTAAGCAGGATCAGGGTGAGGATGGCACTGTGCATCTGGAATAGCACTTCACAGTGGTTCTGTGGGGGCGGTGGGACTTGGAAACTTAATGAGAAACACAAGCTTGCAGAAAGGGGGTGGGAAACCGGGTTAGAGATACAGCAGGGCGGTTTGCATTCAGATCGCGGGAACTGAGTAAGTTTCTGAGCTAGAGATGTTGTCAGCTCCTTAATGACTTCTCCATCCATCGCCCATTACGTTGGGTCCGATGCACTTAAGATGTGAGTCACTGCTCCAACCCTCACAGGGTGACAGGACCCGGGGGAGCACATGAGAGGTGCTCATTCTGTGGGTGGCTGCTCTGAGCTCTGTCTGTGTCATCACAACGGGATCATTCTAAACCAACAGAACCCCAGTGTGTTGCTACGGGCAGGGCAGCCCAGGCCATTAGGCAGGGCTTTATTTTTGGATCTGGGTCTTGCTTTCAAGCTTTCGGCATCCTACACTTCTTTCAGCTGGGGATGGTCCCATTTCCAAGAGGGGAGCTCATTTGAGAGGCAGACAATCTTCCCATAGCCATTGCCACTTGGCTGTCTGCATACTTCAGCCCATCACTCTCCCTGCTCCCAGTGAGCATCTCTGTCATCTGAAAGCTCAGAAATCAAACTTTGAACTGAATAAAAGCCCCTCCCCCTCCAACATTGACTGAAATACTCTTTAAAAACAAATCCTTATATATTCTAAACTCAAAAACATCTGGGTTTCCAAGCCCCAGGAAATTACAGCTCCCATTCTGGAAATAAAATACATGTTTGTCCATAGATTGCATTAATTAAACCCCATAATATGGAAAGAAGCCGGTAAAATTCTTTCCTGATGGCTGGCAGATTTGCATAGCAATTTCTCATATTGCTCATTGCAATTATTATTCTTATTTAAAGGGTGACGTTTTCCTCCATGTCAGTGCAGGATAGGAAGATCAAGATCTCTCTCAGTGACCAAGGGAGAAGAACTTTTGGTCCACGTGCGTGTCTTGCAGTGGGGGATCCCAAATGAAGCCCCAAGTCCTGCAGCTCCTGGAAATGCCACATCAGAAACATTCCTGCTACTGGGAAAAACACTTTGAAGACCGGGAAAACTGCAGACTTCAGTTGTTCTTTGTGGCTTCTGCAATTTTTTCCTGGTGAGGTACATTGCACGGAAAACCGTCGTGCCCGATGTGGTCAGCATTCTTATTTACCATAAGCAGAGCAGTTACACATTGTTAAATTATTATTAGCTTAGCTACCACTGGGAGGGTTGCCTCAGCCCTGCCAGCAGGGCTGAAACAAATACCCACTGTTGCACACAGTCAACCAGCAATGAGTTGCATGGATGCCCAGAACATGTCTTGCTGCACGGCTGTCCCCCCAGGCAGCAGCCCTTGAGGAACACAGGCTGAGCTGGGATCTCTTGCAATGGGATGGGTTGAACGTGTGGATGCTTTGGAGCTGAATCTGAATGTTCTCAGTGTGAGCCTTCGTTCACCCGTTGTGTCAGCCCATCCAAAGCTGAAGAATTCACTGCCAAAGGAAATCTGGAGCTAAATTCTCAATTCCAAGCTCTGACGCTGGCAATATTTGCACCAAGAAACCTGACAAAATTCAGGAAGTTTTTTATGGCCGATTCTTTCTGCCTGGATAGAGCTCATGCCAACAACAATATCAGCTCTGTGAAAGAATTTTATGGTGTTTTGCTGTGCCTGTGCCATGGGAAAAAGGGGCAAGGATGGATTTTACGGGGTGTTTGTAGAAGGACGAAGAACATCATCCTCACCCAAAGGGCAGCCATCAAAGCAAAGCTGTGGCAGCAGGCAGTTCTGCTCAGCCTGAACGTGCAGGGAGCATCCCATGGCTGGGAGGTGACTGCAGCCTCCACAGCACTGCTGTAGGCAGACAGCTGAGACGTGGCATTCTGCACAAACCGGTGGCTGACTCCAGGCTGGGCTGCATCCCCCATCCCAGCACCTCAACACTGACCCCCCCAGGATTGCTCAGCAATTAACTGTGCGCTCCACGGGTGAAATGCGTGAAGTCTTGTGACAGCCACCTCGTCCCACAAGGCAGGGGGTGCTGAGAAAGACAAAACAACCCGCTCCCTCTCCTCTCTCATTAAAGCAAATGTCATCGGCTGTGATCAGCCTCTGTGTACATGCACACAGCCAGCAGGAGAAAATCAAACATCAAAAGGGAAAGAAAAGAAAAAGAGACCCGAACAGGATATTGACATCATTGGGAGCTCTGCGAATGGAGATGAAATGTAAAATGAAGTTGCAATCTGGCTGATAGAAGTTGAGGACACGTTAACCCTTGGGCAGACCCGCTGCTTGCAGGGGTGGGAGGAGAGCTGCTTCCATGGGCACCTGGGCTGCGATTTGCTCTGGAATGTGGGAGGAATCTGACACCCAAATTGCTTGGGAAGTTGGACACGTCCTGCCATGGGCTGCTCGGGAATTGCCAGTTCTCATTAATCTCTGCTGTGGATCTGACAAGTCAGCTGGAGGGAAATGGTTCATTTCATTTTCTTCTCATCGAGATTTTCCCACCGCTCTTTCCCTCCCCGTCTGTCCCACTGATGAGGCAAGAAAAGGATGACAAAGCAGAAAGCGAGGGAAGATGCAGGGTGAACGTTTCCGCCGGGATGTTTAATGATGAGAAAGGAAAGAAAGCACCAAAAGAAGTTCCTGACGGAAAATTCCTCGCAGCTTTCATGTCACAGCCCCTGACCTTCAGCTGCCCATAAACGCCCTGCAGCCACCCCCAGCACGTTCCCAGCAGCCCGGTGGGGCTCTGCATTGAGCCACCCTTCCACCAGCAAAGCTCAGACTGGGAATTCAAACCCCAAATCCGGCTGTGGGGTGCCAGCAGCCAAACACAGCCTGGTTCAGCACCCCGTGCTCTGGTACCCCAAGGGGCCATCATTCACCACCACATGTGATGTGTGGTGTGGGCACACACCTTCAGAAACCCTCAAAACCAAATAAGATATCACTGTCGATAGGAGTTCTGTGAATAGAGATGAGGTATAAAATCGAAACAAGTATTTCCTTATGGTCTTTTTTGTTTATTTACTTGGGGAAATAACCATGCACGGAGCTGGCATTAAGGACTGGCTTTTCAGGCACATTTTTAGCTAACAGAATAAAGGGATTTATTTCTGCAGTGAAGAAACAGAGGAATAACTTGTAAAGGCACTGTAATTCCATCCATTTGGAGCTGACTGTAGCTCTGAAGCAGCCGCAGATAACTTAAGATGTTGCAAGTTCAGAAGGGATTTTTATCTCTCTGTTTGGAGAAGCATCGCCTTGACTTCATCGGCACAATCTCAGTGTGAGGCTGTAGTTTAAATAACAGGAAGGAAGAGCGGCTGCCCCGGGTCCAAGTTTGCCCCAGGATTTGGGATAAAGGCCGGGCTGCCAAGCAGGGGGTCCCAAACCCCATAGCAGCCCCATCCCACGTGCTCTGGGGCTATGGAGGGATGCGGGGGACGGTTGGATCAGAACATCGCTGCCATCCAGGGGATCTGGGCATGAAGTGTACAGGGAAGCCCTGATGGAAGAAAACAGAGCAATGCCATGCTGAGCTTCCCAGAGCAGAGCAGGGTGAGCAGGTCCTGGCCCTGTGCTGCAGCCCCACTCAGACCAGTCTATGTCTCGGTCGCTGTCTGCTCCCTGTGCCAGCTGTTAACCAGCACCACTTGCTCGGCCTGAGCTGACCCAGCCAATACCTGGAATTAATGAAACAAAAAGGCCATGAAGCAAGGAGCTGTTGTTACCTAATGTGTCTCATCCCCTGAGCAACGTGTCCATCAGCACGGTGCTGCGCATCAGGAGGGGAAGGCGATTTGGGTGCCTCGCTGTGTGCTCAGCAGCTCGGATCCCCTCTGCTGCTTCACCTTTCTAACCTGCATCTCTTCTGCTGTTTTTATAGAAACAGCCTCAATTATTCCCACCCTGTTCTAGCAGGCCTAGGGCCAAGCTGCTTAGCTGCAGGTTTTCCTGCTCGTGAACAGCAAGCAACACCTATCCACGCAATGCAGAAGAAGCATCCCAGTGGGTTTGCATTTGCACTTTGCTAAAGACAGTGCTTTTGGGGCTGAATTTCACCCAGGAGAGGCAGCAGGAGACTCTGCAGTGCTCAGCACCGGGCAGGATCGGGGCTGCACATCACTCTGCCACTCAGCCCTGGGATCCCATCTGTGGGATAGCATAGGGCCGGTGACACGGGACTTATGGAGCTGTGTGTTTCAACATACATTTTCCAAAAGCTATTTCATACGTTCCATCACGCCGAGTAATGCGCTGGAAACCATCCAGGCTTGGGGATGTTTCTGTAAACGCATCATCTCTGCCCTTCCACTGCTTTTGCTGTGAGCAGAGGGGACCCGGTGCTCCCCCCTCCTGCTGTGGGAGCTGGGGATGCTGCGAGGACCTCTCTGCTCCTTTGCAGTGCAGCCCTTCGTTTTCACTCTGCTTTCACAGCAGCGTTTCATATGGTCTGTGTCTTGATTTCCTAGAAGCATCCCTGCACTTCTCTGGCTATGAAAACACCCCCACGATGTCCTGCACGTACAGACTCATATATGCAGCACACACACCCACTAGATGGCTGTTTTCTAGCTCTTTATTTGATTGAATTGTTACCAGAGGGAGGTGACATTTTCTCACAAAGCTTTTTCTACTGCAAAATTCAGGCTTAAAGACACCAGACTGCTCATAAAGTGTGTATCAAACCCGCCTATTTCATCAGGTAGAGAAAGCAAAACATTAGGAGATATTCTGGAATAGCTGGAGATACACCTATAGAACCAGCAAATGGATATATGGGATGGGTTGAAAATGCCAGAACTGTTAGGTTGGGATCTGTTTCTAAAGAAGAAAAAAGAGAGTAAATCTTGGAATGAAACCTGGATGCTTTGTTCAAAGCCAGGCAGATGTGTTCCATCTGGGTAGGAGGAGGTATTCAAAACAAGGCCTGATTGTTTTCCAGCAGTTTCTAAATTGCCAAAAAAAGCCAAATCAGCATTGGTTCTTACAGTCTGATATTCAAATCCACCCTTATTGTGCCTAAAACACAAAGTGGCCATTGCTTGGCACTGGAGGGGCATGCAGAGATGTTTTATATAGTACAGCGAGCACAGAATGGCACATTGCCCTTCAGGGTCTGTTTCATTAGAGCCAGAAGGAAAGGACAGTAAGTGAGGGTCGTGTTCCTATTTGAATCTAACATTCCACCAATGTCTTTGATTGCATCCAAGCAGAGGTGGGCATTCTGCTGCGTTTTACTCTCCTGCTGTAAACATGAAATATTACTTTTAATAGATCTTTTCCCCTCAGAAAAAGAGGCTGAACACGTGTAATTAGAGCAACAGGCACGTGTCTGCGTTCAGGGAGACATCCCCATAAAGGCAGTTGGCATTTGAGCAGTCTCGAGTTAAATCTGAAGGCTGGATCTATCCATCTCCTATTTTATCATGAATGCTAATTGGAGTCTGAGGGCCCTTTGATGGAAGCAACACGGCAAACACAGCGTGTACCACTTCCTCCAATTTCCAGAAAGCAATAGGCACGTGAAGTGGACGTTGGGTTTAATTTATACTGTGAGAATCCCTCGCTGCACAATGCCTCCGTTTCCAGATATTATTAACAGAGCCGGAGCGTCCTTCCATGTGTGCTGGTGGAAAGGAACGATAAATCAAGCATGCTTCTGGGACGATTGCAAAACCTCCGTGCAACTTGACTCACAGTCTAAAAATGTGCTTGTGGAATGGTTGTGGTTGCATCACGTAGGTGCTGCAAAGCAAACACCGATTTGGAGAACCTCCTCTCCCCATCCTCACTTCCTTGCAGCACGTGGCCATACGTTTTCTGCCCTCTCCAGGAGCTGCTGGATACTGAAAGAGCATCCCTGGGATCGATGGTCCTCTCCTTTCTGCTACCACAGCAGCAAGAAGGGAACTCGAACTGGGATCAAAGAGGTTTGGTTCGGCTCCTGAGAAGAGAATGAAGAAGGGAAGGGACAGGAGGAGCACATCTGGAGGCTGGTGCATGGCTGCGTGGCCTTCCCCTCCAGCGAGCAGCGTTTGGAGAGGAAATTGCCTTGTGGATAGCTGATATGGGTGTTTGCTCAGGGGGAGCGGTGCGCCCGGGCAGGGAAAGGAAATTCCTGGATGCCAAGTCAAATATAGGGAAAAGAAAGCAGATTCTGCAAGAATAACTATATGCTGGAGAGAGAAGTTGAGCAGCCAGTCGGTGGCCGGGCACTGGGTTTGGGCATGTGGGTGATGGTCCAAGGGTTGGCATGCAGCACATCCCAGTACACCAATATCCCAGAATCCCCACATCCCCAATAACCCAACATCCCAGCACCCCAACATCCCAGCATCCCAATATGCCAGCACTGCAGCATTCCAGAGTCCCACTGCAGCCCTTGGGCTCCGCTCGCTGCCCAGCACTGCACTCGGGAACGCAGGCATGGCCATTCCATGTGGCTGGCTCCATTCTTTTCTGGTTTTTTCCATTTTAGGAGCTATCCTGCACCAGCTTCTTTATCAGTAGTAAAGAAGAAAAAGAAAGGAAAAAGGCACAAAGTAAAAAAAAGCAAAGCAAAACATAACCACAGCGTTTTCCGTGACCCTTCTCTGGCCTCTGCTTACACAAAAAAATCCTGGCATCCATAATGATCAGGCCTTTGATTGAACGACATTTTAATTCGGGATATATTAAAACAGCATGTTTTCAAATGAGCGGTCCCAGAGCAGAAGGGGAAGAGCAGGCTCCCCAGAACCTCTCCAGCTTCAGAGTCACAAGCTGTGCCCCAGATGCCATCACGGCAGCTTTGATAGGCAGGCCCCTTGATTTAAAATAGGGCAGGGGGGGGGGTTGGCTAATTGAAACCATTGTGTTATGATAACCAAATGTCTTCTGCCTTTTGCATCTCCCATAGATGGCAATGCATATTGAAAAAGACATAATAATGCCACGTCCGTTTTCAGGGAGAGATCAAAGGCTCTCCTGGAAAGAGGAGCCCAGTTGTCCCCCCCAATGCATCTGGGCTGCAGACAGCCAGTGGTAAAGGCGACTTCATTCATCCGCGGGGCAGAGGAATGC
This sequence comes from Gallus gallus, assembly GCF_016699485.2. NCBI lineage: Eukaryota > Metazoa > Chordata > Aves > Galliformes > Phasianidae > Gallus > Gallus gallus. Next base: position 8,012,380 of record NC_052548.1, read on the forward strand.
TGTCTGGGTGCTTTGAAAAGTGCAAGGGCTGGTGGAGGGAGGAAAAAGCTCTGTGTATGGGAACAGGGTGGATTTATGGCCCTCATGCTGCAATGGGGTCCTGTGGCTTCACTGTGCATTTTGGCACAGCTGGCGCTGCATTACCCAGGAGGCTGAGAGTGGGCTGCAATGGGAGCAGCAATCACCCAAAGCAGAGTCAGTGGCACAGAACGACCAAACCCAGGGTGAGCAGCATCCTTAGTTGCTGCCTGCAGAACGGTAGCCCCGAGCTTCCAATACGCTCCATGAAAGCATCCTCATGGGGGTTCATTCTATCACCCCGTCCACGGTTTCTGGGCAGCTCTGCCCTATTTGGCTCCAGCTTGAATTTGGACCAGAGCAGGTGGATGGAGTGAAGCTGCCCCTGCAGCTGTGGGCATCCTGCCTTGGTGCATCAGGATCATTGTAGCAAAACGTGCACCTCATGGGCTGCCCTGATGTGTTGCTCTGCAGAACATCTGCAGCTGCCAGCAGGGCTCAGGGTGCCTCCCAGGATGTCAGGATGCTGCTCCTGGAGGTACTGTGGAGGAAAAAGGGGCAGGTTTGGCTGATTTTAGAAGGCATCTAATTGCACCAGATGGTACGGGCATGTTTAATTCACCCTCCAGAGAGGCTGACCTGTGAGCCACCTAACGTGGCTTTATTGCTTTTCCCTGCATACCCAGCAAATCTCTGAGTGCAAGAACTCTGCTTTGTTTGCATGTACAATGAGACACTGGGAAACACCTGCCCATCGCTCAGCAGACGCTCAGCCCGCTTGCAAATACATTTTAAGCCATAATTAAAATGACATGCCATCTTCTCCTCGTACTACACAAGCAGAAGTATGGCGTATGGCCTCCAGAAATCCAGAATAACTCAAAGCAGAACTGGTTTGTATGCTTAATCAGACTGTGTGCTGAATGCAGAACATAACAACAACAAAAAAAACCAATTAAAAAAAACCCAAACAACCCCAAACCTTTATTAAATGCACAGCACTGAGTGGGGACTTCTGCTCAACGTTGATTGAGACATTGGAAAATTCAGCCCTCGTGTTTCATCAGCTGCACTGAAATACTTCGGTGCAGATGGACAGAGCCCAGATGGCAACCTCGGCTGCGGAGCATCTCTGCCCCAACCATATGCTGCTCAGAAGGGGAAGGGATGCAGGGTTTGCTTCGTAGCTTTGGGACTCGCTGGTGCCACGTGGAGCTCAGAGCTGCTCATTTCCACCCAACCCGCGCTATGGTGACACGGTGGGGACGTGGCACTGCTGTCCTGCAGTGGGAAAAAGGCATGGCAGGGAGCCAGGGATGCACACACTGCGGCTTTGTGGGGCCACTGATTGAGGCAGATAGCGATGTAATCGGGCCAACACACACTGTCAGGGGGAGGGCTGTTTGGTACTGCGGGTTGAGCACTTTCTGCAAGAACAGGAGGGCTTTCTTTTTGAGAACACGAGAGCTGAGCAAACACCTCCAGCAGAAGTCTGTATAAGTTTGAATCTTGTCTCATCCCTGAGATGCTGCTGTTTGCATGCATGAATTGGCCTTCTTTCTTCCTTCCACAGCCTCGTGAGACATTCCGTGGAAGGTGGCAAGCATTGGATGAGTAACATTTCCCCATAGTGCATTAATCAACGCCTGCTTGGCCAAGCAGCAGTCAGTGTGAGAGGAGGACGAGTTGGGCTCCCAGGCACACGGGGAACTGCTGAGACTCAGATTGCACACAGCAGCACCACAGCGACAAAGCTGCCTTGGTTCAGCACCCAGGGGCACTGCCACAATCCCAGCTCAGAGATGGGATGGGAGGTAACAAGGTGCAGGTGGAGGCTTGATAAGAGGGCACAGGATAAGGGGAACAAGCAGCTTTAGTTCAGCTGTGTTCCGGCTTATTCCTTGCCTCTATTTGACTTTGCTCCTAGGTATGGTGTGCAACTCGTTGCTGGTTCCATGAGAGCTTCTCCATGGCGCTCACACAGGGACATAAAATGTGAGGGGTGGCCTCTGTCCTCCTGGCACCGTGGTTCCCTGAGTGCAGCTCCCTTCCTTGAGCAGGATCAGAGCAGGGCTTCGGAGGATCCTACGCAGAGAGCATCCTCCAAGGACGTGTTTTCAAAGGTAACGTGTTCAGAAATATCTCTTTTCTAACTCTCTGTGGTTTAACTGCTGCTGCAGGTGAATTTTCCATGCTTATTGCCTTGGAAAACAGCAGCCCAGTGTCAGCCTGCATGGCGATGCAGCTCACTGACCTCCCTTCACACTGTGTGACTTCTCCCTTTCCCACACCTGTGGTATCCCCAGGCAATGAGCACAGCACTGGATCCATCCCCCTCCCATCCCACCCACCTGCTCCCTCCCTCTCCCACTTTTGCAGGGCTCTGGTGGAGGCATATCCCCTGCATGCACAGCTCTGGGTATCTTTTCTGTAGCATTTGTTTTTCCTAGATGTACATGTGTTTGTCCACAGCCATTTCTGCTCTCAGTGATGTTAATTTGGCACCCTCAGTGGAAAGTTTTAGACATCTGATCAGGATCTGTACGAGCTTCTGGGAGCTGCTTGCCAGCTGAAGGAAAGAGAAAAGGCCAAAATTAAAAAGAAGCCTTTCCTTCATAAACATAAGCACTGCAAAGATAAACACTCCAGCTATTAACTGTATGTAGAAAGTTTTGGTGAATCAATAAAGCGTGGAGGTGAAACAGTCAAGCAGAAGTAATGAAATACAAACTCGGTGATTTTTCTACTTTCTTCTTCTTTGAGTGCCCTCAGAGCCAGCTTTCAAAAGGCTGCCTCTCAATCTGCATGTCTGCTTTTCTATGTGCAACATAGCCTGTTTGCTTCGGGCCTGACCCAGAGCCCTTCAGTCTCCCTGTGCCTGCCTGGGGCTGTGCTTGCACCCATCGCACCCAGGCACACCAGGCTGCAGCAGAGACAGAAGCCCTGCACCAGTCATCGTACAAAACTAAAGCTGGCACCCAGCCTGTCCTCAGAGTGATGCCACTGCAGGGGAACCCACTTGCTTTCCCCGCAGCTTGGGGCTTTGGTCCCATTGCCATTCCGATGGGGCAGCCCCTCTGGAAGAACGAGGGGTGTGAATTTGGTGTACAAACTGCAGGCTGGCAAGAGGGCATTTCTACTGCTCTGTGCGGTGGGAAAGAATCTGTAGGACAGCATCTTTTTACAGGGTTTCTGTGTTTGTCCTTGGGCAGAGGCAGGACAAAAGGCCAACAGCAGTCCCAGCATCTCCCTGCACTGCTGGTGGGTGTGGGAGCGGATGGGAGGAGCAGCAGCCTCAGCTTTGAATCACCACTGACCCTTGAAGAGTTCTGCCTGTGGTGAGCCTTTGGCTAGACATGAAAAAGTCCTTGCAGAATTACAGCCTTCCTCCCATCCAAGCAACAGAGCTAATGTTGCTACTGTTCCTTCCTGAAGGTACCATAGGATGAGAGCTGGGAAAAGCAGAAGGGGCAGAATCCACTCTTGGTTCTCCAGCAGTTTCCAGCATGTGGGCACCTGCATGATTTGCCATCGTCAGGGTGAGCCTAAGGGAAGTCCAGATTTCTTCCCTCTGCTAGAAAACATGCTGTAGATTTGCTCTTAGCCCCCTATAGAGAGAGAGATGCTGTTGTGGCACAGGCTGGCTCTGGCTTTGCCCACCACTTAGCTTTGCATGCACATTGCTTTCATTCCTGCCTCCTCTCCCAGGAAGCACATGGGAAGTTAGAGGGCATTGCAGCCAGCTTCAGGGCTGTGCCTGTTATTCATGGTGCTGGGATTTAAAGCTCTGCCCACACAAGGCAGCTGGGCCAGCAGAGGAGCGCAGGAGCCATGGCAATGGCAGCTCTTTGGGTGGTCTCCATCACTGCAGGACAAATTGTTTGTTCTGCATTTCCCTGTGGGAAGAAATGGGAAGGTCTGGCTCAGATAAAGTTCAGCTGAGCACAAGCTGCATTTAGATGATGCAGAATTTCTTTTAGTTAGAGACCTGACATAGCTGTGTTTCCTCCAGCACATGGGGATTTGCTTATTGCTTCTCCTGCTCTTCTTCTCACCCCAGTGTTCCCGTGTATTTTCTCTCTCTATCCCTTCTTGTCCCATTCCCTTGGACCCAGCTTCCCATTTCCCATCACTGCCAGCGTGGGATGTGAGCGAGGAGGGTTGGTGGGGCTCTCCCACCACTTTCTCTCTTCTTTGCACTGAGGATGGAGCACATTTTTGTCATGAATGAGAAAGCAATTTGAAACCATGTAAACAGTGAAACAGTGATAAATCTAATTGAGTGACCTGGAAGAAGTCATTTTGACCAGGAATGATCAAAAATATTTATTTTTTTTCCCTTATGTCTTTATTCTTTTCCAATTCCCAGGCTCTCCATCTCCCAAAGGCTGAATAATCTCAAGAAAGGGCCCAGGAAGAAGTGAAATCCTCTCCAGAACGGTCATTTGCAAGAGTGTGTTTCCATAACCTTGCATTGTTACAGCATCACAAGGATTTGTCTCCTCTTCTGGCTCCAGCACACATGTTCCTGGCTCCCATGGAGGCACTGTGGACAGCCCATGCCATACAACGTGCCAGAAACATGACCTCCCCATGAACTTTGGGCCATATTTTCAAGTCTGCGCCCAGCTCCTTGCAGGCAGGGCTGTCTGGCCAGTGCATTCTGGCCCTTTTGCATGGAAAATGAGCTGTGTCAGCCTTCGTGGCCCACTGGCTTGCCAGCTGCGTCCCTAACAGCACTTTGCAGCCTCCTCCCTCCGTGCTCAACATGTTGCCTTCACCTGGCACATGGGACAGCAACGAGGGGACTGTGAGCTTGTCCTCGGTGGCTGGGGCCCAGCTGGCCACCCCCATCTCCCCACTGCAGCCACCGCACGCTCCTCGATGCAGCAGAACTCAATGTACAGCCCTTTTATTTTTCCTCCTTGGTTTTCCTGTTTCCAGAACAGTTGAATATTTTACTTGCATCGTGCCCCAGTTCCCCAGTTTCCAGCAGGCAGAACAGGGCGATCTGTACCCACCTCTTGCAGCAGCTGGTGCTTGTTCCCCTGGCAAAACTTCACTTTGGAGCTGAACCCAACAATGCTGCTGACTCCAACTGATTCTTTCTCCCCCAGCCTAAGGCACTTTATGATGATATTAATAACCAGACACTGAGGTTCAGCACTAAGGATTTCTTAAGCTTGCTGCTGGGGCTGTGATTGAGCTTTGTAGCCATCTCTGCTTCATCCCATGATCCATCAGGGTTGGTGGGGACACCCAGACCTCTTTTGGGAAGTCCCTCCACAGCTCCTCTCTCCCATAGCACCCATGGGGTCAGGGGCAGACTGGGTGCTCCCAGACCTCTTTCCTGTTCTGCCCTTAATACACCAAAGGGAGATCTCTTGTTCGATGGTTCTCTATTAACCCTATTCATGAGTCTTTTAATTAGTGTTGCCTTCTGCTAAGTAATCGCTTCAGCATTAGCTCCTCTGGGGCAATGCAGAGCTGCAACAGGGCACTGCAGGAGTTGCATGCTGCTGTTCTGCCTTCTGGACCTGCTCCTGCTGGCAACTATGCCATTCCTTTTGCACAGACCGCACAGTGCCAGAGCAGCCCACTAAAACTTGCAAAGAAAAGCAGAAAGAAGCATCTGAAACCCCACCAGGAGCTGCGGCAGGTAGAGTTCTACCCTTACATCTGGGAAACCTCCAGCTCAGCTCAATCCTGCTGATGCACTGCTAAGGGGAGCTTTGTAGTGGCCCTATTCAAAGCACTCAGCTCTGGGGGCATGTTTCCCCCAGCACCCAGGAGCAATGTTTCCTTTGTCAATTCAGGGTCCCCACCAATCTGCATCACCCCATGCCTGGAGGCAGAGCTGCCATGGCTGCCTTTTATCCCCTGCATCCTCCGGCAGAGCTCACAAAGTGGTACTTTGTACCAGAGCAAGAAACAAGAGACGTGAGCTGTAATACAGGAGAGAGAGAAAAAAAAACCCTCATCTCACCCCTTGTGTTTTTCCTGGAAATGTCACTGCCCTTAATGCATCAAATAATTAGAATCACTTCTCCCCTTTTGTTTGCCTTGGCCCTCACTGCTCGCATTGAGTGGGCCAACATAAACCTGTGCGCACCACAGGAATTTTGGGCACAGCCCATTCTGCAGTGCTGGGTGCAGGGGGAGAAGTGGCTGCAGGAGCTTTGGTTCTGCTCCATATGTCTCTGCTGCTGTGGGCACTGCTGGGCACGGAGCTCCCATAGAGAGGACCTCACTGCAACGCTAGCGCTCAACCAAGTGCTGGTCCCTATGGAAATCCACTGTCCTGGAGAGAAGCAGCAGCAGCTGATGCCCATTTAATGCCAAAATTGCAGATTTGTGTTTGACCTGAGTGGTGGGTGTGAGCGTGATGCTGGCAGGACAGATGGGTGGATAGCTCTCTGAAGTCCCAGTGGGATGTTACGCTTGTTGCTCTGTAGTTGTAGCCTTCTCCTCTGGGTGCTGGGGAGTGCTCCGAGGTGACGTGGGAGAACATATCCCTTGTGAATGCTGGAAAGCTGTGCTGGGTGAGGTGGCATTGCACCACTAATCCACGCACAGAGGAGCCCAGCACCCCCTCAGCACCCCTTACAGACACAGATGGACACAGCCAGCATCACAGCCCAGCTGGCTGCCTGCCCCCAGTACCGCTCCCATGGGCTGCATGTATGTCAATGGGTTATTAAAGAAACGGATGGGGGATTAGCTGTGCTGTAGGTAGAGACCCCATTCAGATTTGCTAAGTTTCAGCAAGTATGTTTTCAATAATTGGCTGGTATTTGTAAGAAATGAATAAAACCTAGGCTACTAAAGCTGGTCCTTCTCTTATTATAAGGCATTTATTGCATGCTTAGAAGCATATGTCTTCAATATCTGAAGCAAAGGAAAGTAATATATAAGGATCCCTTCTTAAACACAAATATATGCAGCCATAATCACAATTATTAGCCACCATGAAATAGCTAACAAACTGAAGAAGCCCCCTCAGCAGCAGCTTTACAACTGGGGGTGCATAAGAAATAAAGACAAAGGAGAGAATTGCCCTCTTAGCTGTGCGAGACTCCACAAGGCAGAGGAAGGATCAGCTCTGCTGAGGAGTGTTGGCATCTCGGAGAAGGTTCACGGATGAAGCCAATGGAGAAGGGTGTGCAGGAGCGGGGCAGGGAATTGGGAAGCAGCGCTGCTGCTGGTGGTTGTATCCTTCTGAAGAAAGAACACTGGAAAACTAAAGCTACCTGTCACTGCTGCTGTTATCACAGAGGTATTTGGGAGAGGGTGAGCGAATGTTTCTGCAGGACTGCGTGCTGATTTATTGGTACGGAGGGAGGTGCAGCGGGGAAACCACTGTGCGGATCGTTGGCGAGGAGGGGCACGTGGTTCTCCAAAGATTTTTGTCTGAAAACGCAATCAGCTGAAGTCAGCGCCGCGCCGAGGGTCTGAGCAGAGCTCAGTGCTGCTCAAGGAGGCACTTTCATGTAAGAGGGAAGAAATGGGCCCTGGCTCTGTGTATATCCCTGTTGGTCTTCTGAACACTTCGCGTTGCGTCTTCCTCCTCACTGCACCGCCCTGAAGCACATACAGAAAATGATTGCTGAAAACGGGGTGTCCGCGAGTCACAATGAGTGCAATTAAACCATGGAACGGATTCCCCAGGGATCTCACGCATCCTTGGCTGCTTGGAGGAGCCTCAGGGCGGGCTGCAGCAGCTCCTTCCCTTTGGTGGAGCAGCGCTGTTCCTCCTGGGATTTGCTCCAAATGGACAGCTCTGCTCTGCTCCAGCTGCTCGGTGGGTTTCTCTCCAGCACGTTGCTGGTTTGCACATCGTTTCAAGCCTGCAGCTGTTATCGGGCTGTTGGTTTGAGCGTTGTTCACTTCCAATCCCTGCCTCATTGCAGGGGGAGACCATCCCTGGAGATCCTCCCCTCTCCCATCTCCAGGGCACCGATCCTCAGCCACTCTGAGCGCAATGCAGACACCACACAGCTCAGCAGGTTTCAGTGCCTCTGCCACCAACTGCGACTCAAATCCAAAGCGATTTGGCTTTGTTTTGTTTCTAAGTTGCTGCTCGAGCTTTCTTGGCTCACAGGCAGATTTTCTCTTCCAAGGTTTCAGTGGTGGAGGGCTGTTTCTCTAATCCCCAATAGTTTGAGATTATCTCCAGCCAACAATTAATCAGAATCAGAATTTTGCACTGCTTGCCTGTGCTGCTGCATTGAGTGCATGTAAAACCCTCTTTCCTCTGAAGAAAAGCATGTTCTACTTTCCTATGTTGCCTCCGGTCTCTTTAGCTGTCAGGGCACTCGGCATCACACCAGGATGCTGAATAGGCCAAGGGATGCCTTAAACATACCACTCAAACAGGCAGAAAGCGGATTCAGGAAGGCTCAACACGAGCTGAAAGCTCACTGTTTAGGAAGCATCTCTGCTGGGGTGAGGGTTGGCTCTTATGGGTTTGTGTTGTGGACTCAGCACTTGGGCAGCTTTGTTTTGGTGCATGGAATGCTCAGAGGCGTTCTCTGAGCGTGTGTTTGGGTAATAGCCAAAAATGAACCCAGTTAGCTAATGGAAATGCATCCTTCCTCCTGTGCTGGGACTGCGTTGCACTGAGTGCGTTGGAAACAGCACCAGAAGTGATGTCTGACTGCTGCAGATCCCAAACCCTCAGTCAGGCACTGCTCTGTGGATGAGCAAGATGGGCACAGCTGGATCTGCTCCTCAAGGATCCGCTGCAGGTGTGTGACTGGGGAATTTTTCCCAACCACTCAACCTTCTGACAGGGCTTCCATCAGCTGGAGCTGCCTCTCCCTTCCAGCATCTCTTCAGGCTGAAAAGAAATCATATTTCCTGAAGCAACACCAAACAGGGAAGTGGTGCTGCTTTGTCACGTCCAATTTCAAGTAGCTCTTCTCCTTAAGCTGCTCACAAACAAGCGAGGAGGATGTAACACACAGCTTCTTTCAGACACGATTCTCTCCTGCTGAGCCCTGATCTCTTGCTGTCTGCAGCTCTGTGCTCTATAGATGGCACACGATGCCAGCTCTGCCTGGCAGCCACAAGCTGATGGGATTTGTATTTGTCCCATCACCCCATGAGCTGTCACAGGGGTGGATCCCACTCCCTCCTGGCACTTGCTGTCTGCTGAGGACTCCCGTGTTATCACTGCTGTCAACTTCCAAGCTGCGTTTTATATGGGAAGGAAAGCTGCCAGGCTGCTCTGCGAGCCAGTAGGTATTCTTGGAGACAAAACATTCAGTCTGGACCCGGCGCTGGTGGTTAAGCTTTATTTGGTTCTCATTTCCTTGAGAACTGGATGCTCCTCTCCATCTGTCAGCTCACAAAGCTGGGTCAGGCCGGCTGCATCCTCTGCTCCAAAGCAAGGACCCCAAAAGGGATCAGCTCCCCTTGACATCAACGGGTTCTGGATTGGGCCCCGGGCAAAGGCTCTCAAGAACGTGCTGCAGTTTGGGAAGCGGAGAAGCTGCGGTTTAACATGGGAATAGTTGGAGCAAGAAAAATGTTATTACCAAAACTCAGCTTAAACCAAGAGTACCGCGAGGTCAAACGCTGCAGCCAGTCAGAAACACAGTGTTCTTGAGGATTGTTATACTGGAGTTACAGGAGACAAGGTGCTTTCGTGGTAAATGGAAAACGCAGCTCGGCAGAGAGGAGGAAGCTGCAGCAAATGCACTGCTGATGTTAAGCTGCTGCCTCCCTGGGGCCAAGCAGCAGTGCATGACTGGGAACGTCCCATCCCTGGGTCAGCAGCTGGACACCTCCAAGGCAGGGACCCCCCAGCCCCTCTTAAAGCTCTCTTGAATGATCCCATGCTGCAGAGAGTACTACTCTGTACAAACATGTATACAAATGTAAGTACATCCATATACTTGGCTGAGATGTATAAACTCTGCAATGGACTTTGGATGTAAGTGTGGTCTTTGCTGCTGGCTCACCGGAGAGGGTTCTCAGTTAATCACGGCTCAGTGGTTGGGCTGGGTGATCTTATCCAATCTTAATGAATCTATGATCCTATGGAAATAAATTGTACCCAGCTTGTCCCTGCTGCTGTCCCCTCCAAAGGTGCCAGGTTGCTCCGTCACAGGCAACACCGGGATGAGTCCCTGGGATCGTACCAGCACTCGTATTCGGTGTCAAGGAAGACAATATGGAAACTGTGCCAAAAGAGGCCTGATCTATCACAAATGCCATCTCATCATTTTCAGCTGCTTTGAACTTCCCAGTGACTTTTATTTGTGCCTCCCTTTTCTTTCTGTGCCAGAACAGACTCACATCTTGAAAAGCTCTTCTCCCCACGTAGCTGTTATCCTGCAGCCCTTCCCAAATCCCCCCAGCTGTGCCTCCTCTGCTCTGCCTTGCTGGGATAAGCAAGGGAGGTTCTTTGTCTGCAGGTGAGTTGTCTGCTGGTCTTTTTTAGGGGAAATTGGAGGGCTCCTTGCAGACACAGAGGGCCACAAATGGGTGGACAGGGAGCTGCTAAACAAAGAGCTGGTGTGAATTAGAAGAGAGATAAAGAGCAATGGACTTGATAAGGAGTTGGACTTGATGATCCTTGTGTGTTCTTCCAACTTGGGATATTGTATGATTTTATGAAAAGAACCATTGGCCCACATTGCAGCCAAACAGCCCAGGCATGGAGCAGAAAACAGCTTGACAAAGGTCATGCAAGGAGCATCAGAACAAGTTTCAGATGTAGTCCTTTAACCAGATGGCTGCTGTCTTGTGAGCAGTGCTGCAGCACGAGCCGTCATTGCTCCTGGGCCACGTTCTGTTCCCAAAGAAAGTGTAGGGTGGGTGGACAACCCTGTGGGTGACCTGGAGCTCTCCAGGTGGGAGGGCTGAGCTCCAGCAGCATGGATCCAATATGGAGCTCCTTTGGACGTGGGGACAGTGAGGAAGGCAGAGCAGACCAGAGGTGCCAGGGTGGCTCTGAAACCTTCTCCGAGGACATGCTCCACCTTCACATCTCACCTACGTCAGAATGACCTCATGTTCATAACAGCAGGAATTTCCAGCTGGCGCAGCCAAGCCCTTTGCTGCTAAATTAAAATTTCTACCTCTCTCCAGAGAGTTATTTCCCCTCCATTCTTTTTATTAATAAATTAATAATAAAGCAGTTTGCTGGAGCGACGAGGTGGATTCGGCTCCAAGCGTGGCAGAGCGAAACAAGTACAAACATCAGCTTGTTTATACGCACGTCTGCCTGCAGAGCTGGGTACCAGCAAGCAGAGCTCTGCTGAGCGCTTGCCAGAGCAGCTGGAAGGGGCGATGGATGCTTTTGCAGACACAGAGCCTCCTTCTCTCTGCTCATGCCATGGCACAGCTCATCCAGCGCCTGGATCCGTGGATGCAGTGCTCTGTTGCCATGTGTGGGTGGTGCAGACCCAAAGAGTGTTTGAAGCCTGATGTGCCTTCAGGTTTTGCCCATTGGAGAATGTAATGATTGGGTGTTTACTGGTAGATGAACATGTATTCTCTCTTCTTTGTGGCAGGAGCTGGCTGCAATGGGGCTGTGATGGCAGGGAGCTCCGTATGCAGGCAGCGAGCTGAGGGCTGTGGCTTGGAGCAGGCCCTGAGTGCTGCACATCTGTGCAGATGCTATCAGCTCACATGTGGGCAAGGTTCCATCAGGGCTGGACACCAACAAACCATCCCGCTCTCACTGCGGCTCTGGTTTCTGTTCTGCTCTGAGCTCTGATGCCAAGGGACATCATGCAGTCTGAAACAGAAGTGGAAAACTGCAAAGTCTGCAATCTGTGTGTTTGGTAGAGCCCGTGTACCTCTTCATCCACTAACCCGGGAGCTGGCTGTGTAACAGCCCCACAGACCACCAGCTGAATGCTGATGTACAGTGCAACCTTTCCCCAGCACTCCGGTGCTCTACAGGAGCTCCAAGCTGACTGCACACAGGATTTCTCAGCACTGCCATGTGCAATTTGCTCTCTTTGGACCACACAAAGCAGCTTCAGTGGCACACAGGGAAGTGGCAGAGATGGGGAACGCAAAGGAACAGATGCTCCTTGAGCCTGCAGAGCTGTGGCACGGTGGCAGTGCAGAGCTGACACGCTCTGACATGACACTTTATGATGAATTATACATACGATGGTAGAGAGGAAAAGTTACCAGCAGTTAGCTGGGAATAGAAAAAAAAACTAACTCTGCATTCATTTAAACCAGAGGGACTTTGTGTCAACAGAAGTAGCATCACTAATGTGGGAATTAGCCAGGGGAGCGCTGGCTGATCCCTCTGCTCTCCCTCCCAGCCCAGCAGTGCCTTTGGGGAATCCATCCTTTTTACACCACAGCTAAGAGACCTGCTGCAGAGCCCCTGCTTGCCTGCACTGGGACAGCTGGGCAAGCCCTGCTATGCCATCCCATTGTTACCCATTGTATTGTGTTGTGCGAGCAGAGGTTAGGGGCTCCTCACTGAGAACAGAAGGTGGGAAGTGCTCTCTGGATGCTCCATGCAATGCTCTGCTCCTTGCCCTGTATGGGTGACAATGGGGGCCAGAGATCTGCCCAGGAGGAGCCCACGGCCAGGAGTGGAGGAAAAGGGAATGTTTTCTTTCTTAGGAGGCTTTTACATAGTCTTTGTGTGCTGATCTAAAAAAAGCCTGTATGATTTTGATGTGGGCTGGGCTGGATGCTGTGGGTAATGACAGGCTGAAATCCTTGAATAGCTCTGTAGAAACAGCTGGCTGAATATTACAGCCTGAATCTGACCGAGCTCGCTACTGGGTGATCTAGAAATCACAGACATGCCTCTGTGTGTCTATAGTGGCTGAGTGGGAGAGAGAAGTGCAAAACGTGCTCCCACCTTGGTTTGATTCACTTGAACCTGAGTTTCAAAGCCACATTAAAGTCAAGGGGTGTGAACTTACTCAAATTGAAACCAACTGACAGCTGGCTGGGAGCCCTGGGAAGGGGAGCAGTGGAGCTATGTGTGCTTCCCTCTGAAGCTGATGGGAAAATGTTGAAACCTGTGTCAAGGGGAATGCTGCCATTGGCTGCTGGTGGCAAAATCAGTGTATATATACATCACCTGTGCTTGTGAGCTCGTCTGCATGTGGGCCTGATGTGATGGGAGTTCATTTGAAGCCTCAGTCTGGAAGCTGGTGCAGGTTGCTTAGGTGCAGGCTGAGCTCCTGAGGAGCTGTGGGGATGTATGCAAAGATGGTTTTCAGCCTAAAGAATTAGAGCAATTTGTGATGTGACTACTGAGTAGCATTCCAGGGACAACGTGTCTCCTTCAACACTAATTAAAGGTAATTCAAATGTGTGGCTTCTAACTACTTGCAGAGGACAGCTTAGTATTGCTAACACCATGTGGTGTTCGAAGCTGAGAGGTTCCTTGAGTCCCAGGACAGCATGAACCAGCATCCCTTCACAGTGCCTCTGATGGTGAGTATCTGTCTGAGCAGTTAGGATGCACAGCTCTGAATTACTGAGCAGAGTTGGGGTGCCCACAGCATTGGGATGCTGTTCTGGTGCTCAACCGTTTGGAGGGTTGGTTTGCTTTCTTCTCACCTGTCCTGTGTTCGTAGCTCACAATGGATCCATCCTGGCTATTACCAATGATGATTGTCAGCTTCCCCTGGAAGGGGCTGTGGGGTGGGGGCTGTGTATCTGCTGGGAACCAGAGCTGGTGGTGGGTTGGCACCACTGTGTGCTGAGCTAAAAGAGCAGTGAAAGGGAATAGGGTGACACTACTGCAGTCTGTTTGGCGTTGTTTGCCAAACAGGCCCTTGAAAACGGTGCTGAAAGCCTGGGGAATTTAATTGGGAAGTGGTGTGGGGGAGACTGGAACTGGTGGAAAAATATGTGGTTAAAAAGCACTTTCTGCAGCATTGCTAAATAGGAGGGATTTGAGCTCTTAAATCGGGTGCAGCTGTTGCTCATCAGGCACCAGGGGTGCTGCCCTGTGCTGCCGGAGCAGCTGAGCCCACAGACTCACACAGCTCCCCTTACCCAGCTTCAGCCACACTCCTGTAGTGTTCCCTCTTTGTTTTATGGATTGCTGTAGTCCTGTGGCTCCTGAACTCATACTTTCCTATGGAGCAGCTTCACAGTAAATCATCATTAACCGTTACCAAACTTGCTCAGCTTCCTACTCTGATTTCATGCTGGAATAATTCCTTACTCTTTTCTGGAACTACGTGAGCTTTTTGTCAGTCCTTTGGCATTGCCATACTGTAATTTAAGAAGGAGGCACAGAAGATGCTTTGGAGAAACTAAGCTGTCTGTCTCAATGCAGCAGGCTGTCTCCTAAATGTGCACTTGCTGCACAAGGGATCAGAGTGATGCATTACTGTCAGAGTTGAGATGCAGGGATGTTTGTGCTGTGCTTTGTGAAGAACTCAGTGGAGCAGAGAGCGCTTTAATTCTCCCCCAGCCATTCCCTGATGGGACAATCTGTGCCATCACCTCCTAGCTTAGGAAAAAAGGGAGAAGAGTGAGCATAGCTTAGAAAAAAACCCATCTATAGTTCCATCAGGGCTTGCATAAGTGTCACCTCCTACTGTCTAGCCAGGAGACGGCGGTGTCTGTAGCTGAGAGCAGAAAACCCATGGGCTCGTGCTGATGCTACCAGCCCTGTGCTCACAGTGTGCTGCTGCTGAGAGCAGGACCGGAGCTGGGCTCACCCAGCATCAGCTCTTTCCTCTGTGGTGGGGGTTTAGGGGCTGAGATCTCTCCCCAGCAAGAGCAGCAACAACAGTCACTCTTACAGCCTGCCAGCTGAATGGAAGAACTAATCAATCTGTCCTGCTCTGCTTGTTTAATGTTCCTCTTCTGCAGAGAAGTGAGACAGTTACTTACACTTTCCAATATGCCGGGACAGTCTTTTGGCCTCAAAATGCTCCAGAATAATGAAAAAGTCTATTTACAGTAGCAAAAGCTCAGTCTGCTCCCTCCTGGGATTAATTTACTGCGCTGGGATTTCTGAGAAGACTGTTTTCTGTCTCAGAAATAAGAGTGGCTTGGCAGCTCCTTATTAATGCCAGGTATTAAGCTTTCTCAAAGGTACCATGTGATTTATTTCTTTAACGTTTTTTTGGGAACCTTATTGAGGGAGAAGGGGAAAACTAAAGCCTCGTTCTTTCCGCGATGGTAGAAACATGGGAGTTCTGCTCTCGGACCACAGACGTATTGAGGGAGGGGAGCTGGGGCGGGGGCAGTGCATGCAGGAGGCATGGGCTGCCCAAATGCTCCTACCAGCCCCAGGGTGCTCTCAGCCTGCTGAGGAAGGTCTCAGCCCCATCACCTGCAGCAGCAGGCCAGGAAACGAAGGCCCTGCCCTGGGGCCGGAGCCAGCGTATGCACAGTAATCCCTTTTGCTTTGCTTGCCTTGATGGCTGGCCAAGGTTTCAGGGAGCCAGGTTTGGACAAGGAGCTGCTGGGACAATCTCCTTAGCTTGAATTGTCATTTCAGTTTAAAGCTTTGCTTGGTTTTCCGCTGGAACCCTGGGGGTTGCTCCTGCAAAATGTTCTGCTGAGTGTTTGGCCACGCAGCAGTGCGGCTGCCACCACCATTGCCATGAAAGCTGGTTTAGGAGCAGCAGGAGCCAGCAAGCTGCTGGTGTGCTGCTGGAAGCATCCTGGGAGGTGCTGGAGCTGCCCCGTGCTGAGGCTGCTGGGTTCTGTGCCATGGCAATGCAAGTTTTGTGTACTGCTGTCTGATGTTTGGGTGGCTAAATGGAGAGGACAGCACTGTGAGCACCACGCACATCCCATTATGTGAGACAGGCTACATCCCTGCCTTCTGGAGGCTGCAGTGTTTATGACAGTATTGTTTTGCTTTGCTGTTTTGCTGCAGAGGAGTGCTGGGGAGGTTCTGGCCCTCAATGCATCTGTTTGCTCAGTGTCTCACAGCACTGTGATCTCTGCTGCCCCAACCCGTGGGATATATTTCTCTCTCCCCCAAAATTGGTGTCTGGAGCCGTGCCACGGGGGAGGGCTCAGCTCTGGGCAATGGGGAGGGAGCGCTGCCCCTTCTCACATCTCAGTGCTCTGTGAGTTTCCCTATTGTAAATCCATTCCCCTCTGCAGAGTGTCACAATTTATTCCCCGGTGTGAAAAATGAGCAAAACCAACCAAGTGCTGAACTGAAAGGAGTACAAAGGGGAACAGTTTTCCCTCTTCCTGCATTCCTCTCACCCTGAATGCAGACTCTGGCCTTCCCATCCCTGTGCTGCTGCCTGCATGCTATCTTGCTGCTGCATTTACATTCTTGGAGTCCAAATTGGACTCTCAGCTTCTGCTGCAGCTTTGATTCACAACATTCCAGGCTCGCATCACTGAAGGCTGTTAGGAAAATAAGAGCAGAGATGAAATGACAAAGCCAGCTGTGTGCTGTAGTAGAAGCTCTGGGAGTTTGGTATTCCAGGTCACAACTGGGATTTCACTTCTGGATTGGGATGCCCGTTGTGGTACACCATCCCTGGGCTGTGCAAAGGCGTTATGAGTTCCTTCATTGCAGCCTATAGATTCTGTAGCAAGGCAGCTGATTTTCCATTACTGAAAGCCTCTGGACCCCAGAGGGTCCCTGAACTCAATTATTCCTAAGGCTGACCGGCTCATAAATTTCACATTTCATTAAGTTGGTTGCTCTTGGTTAGAAACAACATCCCAGCTGTTCCTCGTGTCCACCTCGGGTCTGACAAGGGGGGAAAAAGTAAGACCTGTCCAACAGTCCCAAGGACAAGCCATTTCCATCTGATACCTCCCCGTGCATTAAAGGTCTGGTAGACTCATTACGATGCCTTTGAGCTGTGAGGTGTGCATGGCCAGAAATCCCCTTTATTTTCTCACATCAAAAGAAAGCCACGGTATGCATGAGAAATGCAAACTGCTTGGCTCATTCTGGAAGGCAGCAGTGAAGATGATGGCCCATGTCCCACAGAGTGGGATTGCCTTGGCCCCAGCTCTCTGTGCAGTGTGTATTGTCAGCTGTAACTGCGTTGTTTTCAAACCCTCTGGACAGAATAAGTGATGAAGGCAGCAAAGCCAAAAGTAATTCAGCTCTTAGGAGGCAGTTGATATACTGTGCTGTTCTTCTTCTTGCAGGAGATTTATTTTCAGTTAGCCTTATTGAATAGCCTGAAATTTCTCATGCTTAACTCTTCCCTGATCATAAAAGAAAGCCCAAGGTGTTCTGTGTTGCTTGCAGTGCATGAAGGCTGCCTGCAGTGTAACCAGGCAAAAATCAGACACAAAGCTTTCACTGGGTCTGTGGCAGTAACATTTTTGTGTGTGTGCCACTATTACAGCTGTTAGAGCTCGTGGTTCCTCCAATACATGAGCTGGGAGCAGCTGCTATTAACTGCCTGCAGTACCCCCAAAAGTGGTTGTGGTCATCAGGACAGCTGCCCATGGGAAAGGGGCAAAACCACCAGGGCAATGGCCCTCCTTCAGTGGGAGAAACAAACAGTGAGTGCCCCAGGGGATGATGTGCATAGGAAGGGCTGTTTGGAAAAGGATGCTCATAGAGTTATCAAAAGGCACAAAGGTGGAGTTCTGCTGCCTGCTTGCTAACAAAGCCTGTAGATTATCTCCCGTTCATATTACTGTGCTTTAAAAGAGATGGGAGAGATGGCTGGGGAGTGCAGCTCTTCTCATCCCCAGGGCTATCGATGCCATTGCAGCATCCAGGAAACAACGGAGCCCCTGTTTAACCTCATAATGTTAACTCCATAGCATAGCGTACCCAGCGAGGGGATGAATAACCCTGTGCAGCTAATTGCCTTTCAGCTTAAGCACAATGATGAAAACATGTTATTTTACTGTGTATCCTTTGGAGTACCTGCATGAGAAATGGTGATATTCCCACCCAGTGCTGGAGGGCCCTGCTGGGAGGTGACCACAGCCCTCCTGCCCATGGCTGGCTGTGCTGCCCTCTGCTCTTTAGTGCTTTGTTTTTATATTCACTGTGCACCACTTCAGAGTGATGGGAACAAGTTCTGCCCGTCTGTCCCCGGAGTTCTGTGAAAGTGGCCCAAACTTGATCCTCCCACTCACTTTTCTTGCTGTGATGCCACTGCTGTTGTCAGAATTGCTGTCTCTGCCCTGCTGTGTGAGTTAAGCTTGCTGGGCAAAGCTCAGTTTTGTGCAGGAGTTACCACCTCAGCCTCTGAGAGGACCCACACATAAATGAACTGCCACACTTTGCCTTATGATAAACAAATGTTGATCTCTGTTCTGCTGATAGATGGTACCTGTGCTGATGTGCTGCATGGCCTCTGTGAGCTGTGGTGCTCAGTGTCCCTGAGGGGCCAAACGGTGCATTGCAAGATAGGATTCCTTCTGTGCTCCTGTGACTGTGAGACTCCAGTAAATGAAGAGCAGAGAAGGATGACAAGGATGATGCATGTGTGGCTTTTATCAGGTACCGCATATTGGACTTGCTGCAGCACACCAGGGAGGAATGCTTGCAGTTAGCAGCAAATAAAACAGCCACCAGCCAGACTTTTTGCCATGTTCCACAGGGTAAGTGTTGATTGTGAGACTGAAGCACGGGATGCAAATGGAGCGTGGTGAACAACTGTTGGGATAGGGGGTTGATCTTGCTTTCAAATAGCACTCTGGGAGGCTAACATTCCCTCTCTCAGCTCTTGAGAGAGTTTCTCCATAGCAAGGAGAAGGCAGAGTAAGCTGGGCTTGTCTGTCTGTATTTAAGCCATGGGGAGTTATGTGGGGGATGATGACTTTTCAGTGGACTCTAGGCTGATATTTCCATAAATGCGTTTCCAACCTGTCTGAAGAATTCGCTCAACAGCCCATGGTTAAACTACAGGCCTGAGAAGTACAGATATTCAGAAGTATTTGGCTGCTCGTTTGGGGATGCAGAGATGCAGGCGCTAAAGAGGTCAGCATATAAGCTCTATTAGGAAACTTAACTCTCACATCTGTGGTGTTCCCAGGGTTAGGACACAGCTCAGCTAAAATGCCAGAATCTGATCTTTGTGCTGTGACTCTCACTGTACCTGAACCTACGACTGACACCTGCCCATACCCTGGCACCTGTACTGAATCAACCCAAGGCACTTGGCACCTGAGAAGAGCCACTCCTGACCTCCTCCCTTGTCCTGCCCCAGTGCAGATAACGTGCAAAGTCAGAGGTGAAAAATTACCAGGATGCTATTCAGAGCTTCCCATGAATGCTGTTGCTATGTTTCAGGGCTTGCCAATAGCAAAGCGAGCAATCTGTGGGATGAACACTTGTAGGAATGTTCCATACATCTTCTGCAGCTGGGTTTTAATCTGTGCTCCAAACCAGGGAGGCAGTGCTGGGTCTTGAAGTATGCAGCACTGAGTGGTTCTCTCAGAGTGGTTTTGCAGCCCAGTGCAGGACTGCTGCCGAGCTTCAGTGGCTGATCCATCAAAGAGCCAGTAAAGGGGCTGGGAAATAATTCAGGCTGCTTATGACTGAACTGCTGCCTTGGGGAAGGTGCTTTCCACTGGATGTGGTGGTGAGCTCCCAATCCAGGCAGGAGCTGTGCACGTTGTGCTGCTGGAAGTCCTCAGCCCCATCCCTACTGCTGTCTCCTGGTATCTGTGAGAGGCTAGACTGCTTCCTGCTGGGTTAAGACTTTAGGAGAGGATGTGAGAGAGAACTGGTTGGTGGATGTGCCTGCTTCTGCTGCAGAGGCACTTTGTTAGGAGCATACCACTGGCTTGAGTGGAGCAGGTGCTGTTCCTGCTGGCTGCTCGGTGTTTCCTTTCCTTGTCATCTGCTAACCTGACTTCCTCCACTCCACTCACATCTGCTTTCCACATTTGCTGCCTCCTGCTCTAGCAAGGGTCAGAGCTGCTGCAGGGAGCCCAACCCCCTGCTCTGGCCATGGGGCCACCCAGCAGAGACCCTCCAGCAGTGGGCAGTGGGGGGCTGCACTGCTGATGCTACTGCCTAGCATGAGTGGGGAGGGATGGTGGACCCTCATAAGGAACACCTTGCTGACTTCCCAGGATTGGTTGTCTTTATTCACATACCAGCTCTCAGCACCTGGGCCTTCGTGCATGAGGAAAAACCCGGCAGCCCAACCAGTGAAGCCAAATAGAAGCTCATGGGCAATAGGATTTCTTTGCCTCTAAGTAGTTCTACCGATGTATGTGTGCCTCAGTAGGCAGAGGTCAGCTGCAGGCTCTTTGAGAGGAGACTTCTAACGCTTTTGAATCTTTAGTTTTGGATGAACACATTGCTCTGTAATCACATCCTTTTAATTGGGTGCCTCTGGTGTGCCCTATGATAGGTGCTCTTGGAGAGCTGAGTGAACAAGAAGTAGTGAGCAGATCCACTGAGGAGCTCTTCTGTGAGCTTTGTGATTTCCAGCAGCACACATAGAAATCATTTAGCTTAGCAAAGCAGCAGTGTTTGAGGCGCTTAGCCAAGCAGCAAACATCCTGCAAGTCACTTACAGCTAATCAGAGGCAGGCAAAATTGTTGCAATGAGAAGCGAAGTGATTTGGAAGTTGGAATGTATTTGCATCGGAGTGCAACTCAGAAAATAGTTTGCTTTTGTTGTTTTTCTTTGGGAAGTGGGCCCCTCTGTCCTTGGTGTAAAAAGCCTGTAAAAATAAGGCTTTGGGAGTAAAAGCTGCTTTCCTTCAGTGATGCGGCATGCAGTGATGAATTCAAGGGTGGGCATGGCCATAACGGTTTGCTGTAGTTATTAGTGTTGTAACCACTAATAGGAGAAGAAATAGGGTTTGTGAGACTCTGCATTTTGGGGATCCCAGCTTGCAGTAACTGCTTTTGACATGGCCACAGCAATTGGACGTTTATCCCAGGGGAATGGGCTCCTGCAAGGCTGCCTCAGAGCCACTGGGATGCGGTCTTAAGGACAGGTTGGCATCCATGTCTGTGTTTTCCAATGTTATGCCCATTCTGTTATTGTTTCCTCCCAGTATCTTTAAATGTCTAAGGAAATACTTTGTGTCTGTTTTGTTTTGAGGGAAACTGTTGGTTTTGAGAGGTAAGAAATGCAAGGAAAACAGGAGATGGACACTGACATGATGTCAGGGATGGGACTTGCCAGTCCAGACTTGGCTGGCATATTGAAGCAGTGTCCCAAACAACCTCCTCAATGTGCAGGCAGCAGCTGCTGATCCTCATGGAACAAACACGTCCCCTTCCAACCTGAGAGACAACACAGGCTTCTTTGATTCCTCCTAATTGCATTTCAGTGTTTGTGGTCCAATTGTACCATTTCTGCCGAAGTTCAGCAATTTTGGTTGCTGGCTTCCTCTCCACGCTGACCTACAAATACCAGTTTTCAGGGAAAGATTTATGAGCAGCATGAAATTACCATCTTGTAAAAGCACAAATCATGGCTATAAATAGTTGGGTCTGGAATATGTGCAGAAACCCTGAGGGAATGGGGACTCTTGCTTTGTCTGTGTTGGATGGCCGTGCTAACCAGGTTAAAGAGCCCGCTGCTCTGACTCTTGTAAGCTGGCACGGTGCCCACCAACCTTCCTCTAATCCCTATCCCTGCAAGGATGGAAATAACATCTGGCCAAGCCGACACTGGTCAGGCTTTATAGCAACCGAGAGCTCTGAAAACTGAACCTTCTCAAGCCTCTTATGCATTTATCTTCCTTTCCAGAACATTGGTAGGCAAAGTTTGTTTTCAGTGAGTTATTTAGCAGAAAGAGGGATTAGACTGAGGGCTAGCATTGATTAACCCCTGCACGTTGAGTTGTTTAACAGCATAATGGATTAGTCATGTTTGCTGGTGACCTTTTGTCAATCGAATCCCTCATCTGAAGCCTCTTCTGTCTTTCTAAATACACATATGCTTAGAAGTGGAATCTGTACTAAAATATCCCTAAAGTGAATAGCTAGCTTAGCACAGCACAGGCCTAGGGTGAATAGCCCTGGAATTTCTGCTCTTGCTTTGACATTGTGTGAGTTAAGCCATGGGTACCCCACTTCTGCAGCTGGCTGTTTAACACTGCAAACACTTGGATCCATTCTGTGGGCAGGGTTCTGCCCACAAGCCACGTATGGGGCACAAACTGTGACTAGAAAGGGAAAGGGAACTGTGCTGGAAAGGGACAATTTTCTATGGGGTTTGGAAATTTAAATACTGTCATGCTTGGTGGTTGAGCAGTCAGCTTCATTCAAAGGAAGGTGGAGCTTCATTACCTTTAGAGCTATGTCAATTTAAATTGGCTGGACATCTGAGGTAGATGGCATGTATTTCTACCCCTGAAGCCAGGGACTGAGGGGGAGAAAAGCTGCTTGCTAAGGCCAGGTATGACCCCAACACAACATCTCCAACAGCAATAAGGTAATGATGGCAGTGCAAGGTCTCTTCATGCTGCCAGAAGGGTATAAAGGGCCCTTACATGAATCAGCCTTGGACCCAGCAGAATGTCTGGGATGAGGATTTCTCCTCACATCTTCCATTCTCTCAGCAGTGCCATGACAAAGCTGCTATACTTGACTTTTCAAGCAAAATAAGGAGTTTTCTGCCCTCGTTTTGCTGTAGTACAAGTCAGGTCAAGAAGCTTGCTGGGTTTGCTAAAACAGACATTTGAGTTCAAACAAGACATAATTCAGCAAAGCCCCCTGGCCTCTATGAAACTCAATCCCCTCTGGCCTCATGATTTATGAACACAAAGCCATGGGGAAGTCTTGCCAGAAGAAAAAAAAGGCTGTATGAGAGGTAAATAAAAAGCAGCAGGGCAGGTAGCTGTTAGGAACCCATCAGAATGGGAGATGGCAGCTCATTACACCTCCTGGCTGTACAAGTGCTCTGCTCTCCTGGAGGGAGATCCCAGGGATGTGGGAGTGGGACTGCAGGTGTGAGCCAATGGTAGGCATGCACATAGCTAGATAGCTCTGTTCTGAAATACAGGGCTTCATTGCAGCTCAGATATGAGGCACAGCAGAGCGCAGCCTGTCTGCTACCTGTCCCCAGCACAGTGGTTTTGCTTTGTGAAAATAGTTTTTACGCTTCAGGAGAAACAATTAGGACTGATGCGCTGCTGTTCTCTATTTCCTATATTGGATCTTCAAAGAGACGTGAAGTGCTGGTGGATAATTCTGCATGGCTGATGAAAATGTGTGGCCAAAGTATCTCAGGCTTATATG
The DNA here is from genome assembly GCF_016699485.2 of Gallus gallus. Classification (NCBI taxonomy): domain Eukaryota; kingdom Metazoa; phylum Chordata; class Aves; order Galliformes; family Phasianidae; genus Gallus; species Gallus gallus. The sequence goes on from NC_052548.1 coordinate 8,035,523, forward strand.
GAGAGGTGACTAAGGAGGAATGGCCAGCCAACCTCAAACCTCAGATAGCTGCAAAAAACCACCAGCCCTGGAGCGTATTATCCTCCCAACAGACACTGTGTTTCTGCTGTAGGAGTACAGTGAACACACGGGTGCTGCAACCTGGAAATCCATCAGCAGTGAGGCTGTCTGATTTGCCCCAGAGTTACCCAAACTGGAAATCTCATCAGCAGGAAGAGGGACTGCAGTCACCGTGGGGACTTGTGGCAAGGTGTTGGTGTGTCTGAGAAGGTGACTTACTGGAAACACTGAACAGACAGAAGTAGAAACTAGTCATGTCAGAGACCACTCGGCAGCTGGATGGGATTCCTTGCGTGATTCATCCACAAAAATGACTGCTTTGCCTGACGTCGTATTTCCCCCCCTTTATTTAGAATGCAGCTTTGGCTGCCGTGGCTGTGGTCCATTGTCTGGATTGCTTTTTGATGGCTGGGTGGTACGGATAGCATCCTTGTATTCTCATGATTTCTAAACCACTGCTCGGACCAGGGGGGAAAAAGACAACCAAATGAAGGGCTTCGTCACTCCAGAAGCCCTCAGTGGAATGAACCTGTAATCTTAGGAAATCAAAGGGGAATCTGGGGAATGTGTCATTTTTAGTGTCTTTAAGGCAGCAAAATTACAAGTGAGAATAGCTGCCTGTAAATTGTGTTTATGGAGTTAATTGACAGGAATAGTAGAGAAGGGAAAGTCTGGATGAAAGCCTCTGGGTCTGAACTGCTCTGTTTCAGGAGGAGGTCTAAAGGAAGGACCGTCACCTGATGCAACCAAAATGTACCGGGATGCATGGATCAGTTACTGTGCCTCAGCAGAGGAATTCATAGTGATGCTGCCCTGTGGCAATGCTGTGACCACCCATTCTTGTGAAACTCACTCAAATGTTTGCAGGATTACTGAGCTGCACAAACCAGCAGTGGAAAAAGATCTCTGTGGTCTCTCTCAGCACACTGATGGAGTGGGACCGTTCCCAGCCGTGCAGAGCTCTGTGCAGACCCATCTGATGTGATTCATGCCTTTGGATGTCTCACAGCTTCCTTTGGGAACTCGAATTGACCTTCCATAACTAAGGAGGCCTTAATGTACTGCTCATTTCCCTTCAACCTTAGTCTGAATTTCATGCCACTTAATTTCCATCCCATTCTCATTCAAGCCGTAAACTCCACTTGCTAGGTGCTGCACCCTCCCATAGACACAAGCAGCATGCTCAGGTGGCATGGGCTGCAAGCATTATGTCAGCTTTTGTTAGTACAGAGCTCAGGAACTGCTGTGATGAAAAGGCACCACCAGCTTTACACGTGGCTGCAGAGCAGATATCCATAAATGTGGACCGACTTAAGATTTACAACTTCCAGTTTCTTATTCTGCTTATATCCCGAGATTTCCAGCAATGCTTCGGGTTCAGGATGTCCCTGGGAAGGATTCCAGCTCATCTCTGCTGAAGCAAGAGGGCGTCTTGAAGAATGTAGTTAGCTAATTGTGGTAGGGGAAAATGAAATGTAGTCTTTTTCTTGGTACAGTACAAAGCTTGTTTATACTTAGAAGCCACCAGAGATGATCTTTAGCAATGAAATATTTGGTGAAACCAGAATGATGATCACACAAAGAGGCTGGTAATGAGGAATGAGTGGTGGATGTGGTCACAGTTAACATCTGTCCAGATCGTTATTTTGGGGAATGTAAGGTAGCAGGGAGGTGGGATGCCTCACTTCTGGAAAATGAGCTACCTCAGCACAGCTGCTCACCAGCATTCCTGGAATAGCAATGAGAAACAGGACAACTGCTGGGGGGAAATAAGACCCATTGACCACCGTTAATGTGCAGAAAGTGGAGATGCATGGACTGCAAGCTGTCATCTGCTCGTTTGTGTCCTGTCCATCCCCTTTCATCCCTGGGGAGAGTGCTGAAAGCCCTACTGGTGGAGGCACTTGGAGATAAACGCCAGTGGTCTTGAGGGGGATATTCCTAATGGCACAGAAGGCTGACCCTGGAGGCCACTGGGGAATTGAAGACCTGTGCACAAGCCTTGCAGTTAGAGCTCACCTCTAATCTTCAGCCGTGATTACGATGGACAAGCTAGAGCTCAAAACTGAGTTTTGTAGCCTGTACTCAGCAAAGCCTGTGTTGGGGGCACCCGGAGTTTGAGGGATGAAGGAATACCTCTTTTTTGTGATTTTTTTTTGGCTCTTGTGAGGATCACAGGGTAAGTTCCAGGCCCTCGTGCCTTAACATAAAGCTTTCTGCAGCTCCAGGGATCATTTGCCTGAAGTCTAGACAGATGATATAGGGTTTAGCCTGGGCCATTGGCCACAGATCACAGGGCATGAGGAAATGGGATGCAGGGGTAAGGAGAGGGAAGAGCAGCTCTTCTGTCCATCTCGAAGGCTGACACTGGATGCAGAGAGGAGTCTGATGTGGGGTGAACTGAGTTCATCCTTTGCAGGCACTATGGTGTGATTTCTGTCCCGTACTTAATATCAATACTGTTCAAACACAAGGCTTGGAGTTGTTCACACTGAAGTGAGGGGAAGGCAGCAACGCTGGAAAAAGAGGAGGAGTGGAAAGTCTGTTTGCTTCATAATGCTATTTCCTCTCTTAAACAAGCCTCTTTGACTATGAAACATTTAAGTGCACAAAAAACAAGCCCCACCTCGTGCTGGCTGCTCGCTCCCCTGATGGGGTTTGTCCTGGTGCCACCTCATGGCAAAAATCAGATCTGAATTTCCAACAGAATGGCTGAAGCCTGGAAGAACGGGCAGCCCAGCTCCCAGCCTTGCAAAGCTAAAGCAGGTGTTTAATGCTGGAGTGGTGCTGTTTTTATTCTTGTTTTGCAACTTGGCTTTCTGGGGGGTGGGGGTTCTTAACCATAGGAAGTATTCCTAACCCTATGTTTCACATCTGGAGGGGTATCTGTCGCAGAAAATGAGTCTGAGTGGTGATAGATTGCAGGTTGGCATTGTGACTTCAGCATAAAGCACTTCAGGTTGAGTTGAGGATGGATGCAGCAGCCTTACATCTTCACAAAGAGTAAAGGTGCATTATCTGATTGGAGAGGAAGGAGGGAAATTCTTTTTACAGACCGTGTGCTGCCCTTGAATAGCATATGAAATAATTCCTCATAGAGTTTGTCTTTCCTGGCTATTCATGCTACAGTTCAAGCAGCTCTAAGAGTTTCGTTTTCAGCCCATGCTTGGCAGGCGTTCATAGGATTTAACTTATTATCAGTACAACCTGGAGTATTTCTGATTATGCCAATATTTACTTTCAGATCATAGAATGCTTTGGCAGGATGCTCGTGTCTGACTGGTTTCATGGCACATGGGTGATTATCAGTTTATTTTACCTGTGTGTCTCAGGTCTTGTGGAAAGCTCACATCTCCCATCCTATAACCAACAGTTAGCTGAGCTCAAGATGCATTTGGTTGTAAAAACATGGTTATAAAGAGCTGCCATTCCCTGGAGATGTTTGGCCATCCACAACTGCTGCAGTTGCTGTTGGCTATTGGGATGTTACCCTGACTGACTGCTGGAGGGTCTGAGCTGGTGTGAACAGACCCACCTGGTGTGGAGCTGCTGGGAGCTTGCAGCACCATATAGAAGACCCAGGCAGCTCCAAGGCAGGGGCTGGCTCTTTAAACTTGGCATGTGGATGCTGGAATTTTCCAGTTTGCTATTACAGGCTTAATGCCGTATTGCTCTGCTATTGTTGAGGAGGGGCAAACAGGTCTGTGCAAGCTTCTACATCACCTGGAAAGCAACTGGAAACTCAGACTTGTACTGTTCAGCAAAACTCCCTGGGTCGTGTTCTCAGCTGCCGTGTAAAGCAAAGTGGCTTTCCATCTGATGAGAGTTGAGATTTGGGTATTCTGGCTTGCTTTTGGAGTGGGGTTTTGGGAGTATTTGGAGTATGGTTGTAAGTGAGGGCTGCACTGCTCTGACCTGCTTTTATTTCCTTCTCTGCAGCACTTTCAATGTACCAGAAATCCTTCCTTTTGCTGTATGCCTCTATGAAAGGGCAGGGGATTTCAACACTTCGGCTAGTGTTCAGGTGTTAGTGGGATTTTCACTTGGATCTGGAGAAGACAAAAAGGGTCTCATTCCCAAACAATGAGCTGTTTGTGCAATCTGAAATGCCAGCAACATCTGGAGCAGGAAGACGAGGGCTGCTGGCATTTGTGTACTGGAGGCTGAAAGCTATGATTCTATGAAATCAGATGCTGGTGCCCTGCAAGGGCTCCTGGGCCTCTGAGCAGGAGATGAAGCGTCCATAGAAAGACTGCAGACTGAGTTATTGTTTTGTTCTGCTATCACAACAAGAGGGGATTACTGCTTAGGTAGGTGTGTGCAAGCTGCAGGATGTGCTGTCCTTGTAGCTGCCCTAGGTCTGTGCTCCTACTCCTGAGATGATTTCTCTCTCCATATGACTGAGGGGAGAGTCAATATCTCCCTCTGTCCCATACCATAGGCACCTGTGAGCGTGACATGCAGTGCTGATGGGCACTGCCGTGGCTGGGCTGCACCCATCGTGTGCTCTGCGCTGGTGTTTGCAGGGATGCACAGGTGTTATTTGTACTGAAAGAACGTGCCTCCAGGCTCCTCCCAAATATAGAGCACAACTTAATTTGTCTCGCCAGCCTCCTGCCACATGGTTACTCATGAAAGATGGAAAGATGGGTATACTGGAAGAGGCTTTCATCTGAGACGTGCCTGGGAGTGCCACTGGCACCGTGCTCACTCTGTGCAAGGCTGCAGCCAGCACACACCGTGTGCCTCCCAGCTCCTGGCGTGGGGCAGCCCACGTGCCTCTCACCTCCCCGGTGAGATGGTTTCATCAGGCAATCTCCTTGTGTTGCAGCTCATGCTTCAGCCTCCCCAGTTTTCCTGCAAGGCTGCTGGGAAAGGGAGGGCATTCAGCAGGTTGAGGTGAAGGGAAGTATTTCCTATCCCTCTCTTCCACTGAACCATGAAATGATTTCCTTAGGCTACTAGCTGAGTGCGCTGGCAACTCTCGCTTTCCTCTCGCTCCCTTCTGCAGGTCTGGTGGGATTTGGCCTCCTGTGCTCATGGGTTTTGATGTGCCAGTTGATGTCAGCTACCTCTGCAAGGATCTTTCATTCCAGCAGGTTAAGGATTGATGTCAAACAAGCAGCTGGAGCCCTGTGCAAGCCTCTATTGTACTGAGTCCTCTTCCTACGGGTGTTCCAAAGAAGGAACAGGATGGATGACCCTTAAACTGTGTTGTTCCCTCCTTATACATGATAAGCAGAAACGGCCAGCAACTGCCCAGGTCTGTGCAGTGCTGAATGACCAAACCCATAGGCAGTGCAGGAGTCTGAGCGACAGCAATGATTTATCCCCTAAAAGCCATGAAGGCCCTCAAGATGCTGCCCTGCAAAGACTGGGGAGGGCTGGAAAGCTTTGGCGTGGCTGAGGGCATGAGTCTTTCAGTGAAATCACTGCTCTTTGGAATTTAGTGTGACTCCAATCGCTGAAGTCACCAGAACAGGGACCTCTCACCTGGGTGCATGCCAGCAGTGGGCATTGTTTGGATCTTTAAATGGCGCTGACAGCAAGGTATTGATGCTAGCAAGTGTCCTAAATGCCTTTTAGTGAAGAGAGAAGGCTGTCTGGTTGTTTTATCCTGTCTGGTTCAATGATGTGTGGTCTGGGGGCTCTGCAGCGTGAGGTCCATCCTCTGCCAGGACCCTGGGGCAGCAGGGGGGGAAGGATGTGATGTGGGGAGGTCAGAATGACTGCTGTTTGCTCAGTGCTGTGCTGGTACTGCTGCTGTACAGTGCCAGAGCGAGTGCCATCGTTTGAAGCTGATGTTTGTGCCATTTGCAGTGCTCTGTGGCTCAGAGAGAGGAAAAGCAACAGGAGCAGAACCCGGGCTGGGCCCTGTGGCAAGTTGACAGCATGCAGCTGCCGCAGCTTCCCTGCCCTCCTTTGCAACGACTGCTTCATTTTACTTTATTTGCCAAATCCTCGCATTTTGCTACCGTGTCCCCCTCCAAGCCCCCCTCCCCCTCGGCCCTGGGGAGGGAGCGGGGGCAATCGGGACCACTCCATCCCGCGTCAGCTGCCAGGAAAAGGGAAGGGGGGGATCGTTTGGGGGCCGGGACAGCCCGACCGCGTTCAAACTTGCCGCCGGGCCGGGCGCGGGGGGCGGGCGGGGGGGCCGGGCTGGGGGCCGCTCCGCCCGGCCCTGATTTGCTGCTCGGCTCCGAGATTGACAAAGTCTCGCCTTGGGTTTAAAAGAAGAAAAGGGAAGGAGGGAGGGGGGGAAAGAGAAAGAAAGTTTTCGCTGCAGGAGCAGGCAGGGGCCGGGGGGCAGCGCGGCGGAGCGGAGCACGGAAGAGCCCCCGACAGTTCAGTGGCCGTCCCATGGCTTTATAAAGCGGCTGCTCTCGGGGGGTGGGTGGCGGGGTGGGGGGGGGAGAAGAGAAAGAGAAGAAACCCCGAGCGACTTTTCTTCGCTGCTTTTTTTTGTTTGTTTGTTTGCTTCCCCTCAAATTGTCCCGAGTTGGTGCCCCGTTTTTTTGTGGACCATGGATACGCACACGCGATGGAAAAGGCGCAGTTGGATACGGAACTGGCAGCTGCACGTCGCGCTGGTGCTGCTGGGCGCCGCGGCCCTGGGCCGGGCAGGTAAGCGGCAGGACCCCCGGGACCCCCCCCCCTTCCACCTCCCCCTGGGAGCTGCAGCGCTGAGCCGGAGCGGGGAGACGCGATGCCCTCTGGGTGGGCTTTGTGCGGGACGACGCGGTGTGTCCGTGCTCGAAAGTTAAAAAAGAAGCCAAAAAAAAAAAGCCAAAAAACCCCCACAACCCGACAGCCTTTTGCTGCTCGGGTCCGAGCGCCGTTTGTCAGGAGGCCCGTAAAAGGGGGGGGAATGTTAAAGCAGTTCGTTCTCCGTCTTCCTTAACGAGGATCTGCCTGTTGCTGTGCTGCTTTTTTCTTTTTCTTTGCCTTTTATTCTTTTCTTTTTGGAGCAAAAAGCCGAGACGTTTTTCTGAAGGCTGTGGTTCCTTACGTGGCTGTGCGTATGTCTGTATTTAATCAACTGGAAGCCTCTCTTCTCGTATAGCTCTTCTCCCTGTGGGGAAGAAACTTTTGTCCAGAAGTAATCTGCTCTCCTCTCTGCACAGATCTCATGCATGAAAGCCTGCAGACTTTGCTCGGCACCTCAAGGCGCGTTCTCTGCCCTCTCCTCCAACCCGAACCCCAATTTTATGGGCTTTCTCCCTAAAATGATGACTCCTGAGTGGGATGTGAGGAAGCGCAGGGAAGCAGCAGATACGGAACAGCGCTGGGCATGCAATGAGGAACCCCACGGTGTCGTTTGTATGGCCCTGCAGAAGTGGGACTCAGCACTCGGTTTCGCCAAGTGGACGCTTTGGTTTGCTGGAGTGCATTTTGAGAGCTGTGCTTTCCAAATGTCTGCCTTCCATTGGGCTGAATGTGAAATACCAGAGCAGGCTGCGTGCTTGTGGGAATGCTGTGAAAGTTTCCAGGGTGTTTGCTGGGATTTTAGCAGATGCTTGGAGGTATTGGTGCTCTGGGATCTCTTTAAGTCGTATTAGGAAGGCAAAGGCTGAGGAGCAGCTTGCTGGCAGAGCTCGTTTTGAAGTCTGAAAAGTTGAAGATGGAGTTTGGCAGGGTGACCTGAAACAAAGCAGTGCCCCATGGAGCTGTGCTGTCTGGGTTTCGGTGTTGGTGCTCCATTCCCCAGGGCTGGCATCTTTCCTGCAGAGCTCAGGCAGCAGCGCTTGTGGGGCTGTTTGTGTGGCACCAGCACAAATACTGGGGTGTGGGGGGGTTCTGTATACAGCAGCCTGTTTGCAAATTGCTGTAATTTCGGTGTATCTGAAATGACCTTTAGGAAAAGTACTATGTAGGAGTGCTTTCATTGCTGGTTTGCTTGCAAATCTGAGCGGGGCGGAAAATGAATTGCTGGGCAGGGGGTAAAATGCCTATGGAACACCGCTGCCAGGAAAAGCAAAAGGAGATACTGCTGGAGTTTGTCGCGGTGCAGAAGTGTCAGACCAACGGAGCTCTGACCAGACGAGCAGTGGGGCGATGCCGGCTCCTCCAGGTTCCTTATAGTGCAGCCGCCTCTTTGACTTTGGTGGTAGTTCAGTTTTCAAGTAACACAATTGCAACTGTTTCAAAGGAAAGATCACAACGTTTTTTTTTTCCCCTTTTGTCTGCGGCGGTGCTCACGTTTCAACCCTTTGAGGGGATCCTTTGGCTCACAGCTTATCAGGGTCTGCCCTTCAGCCAGCTTCATTGCGTCGCCCTTAGAGCCACCAGGTAACCTTGCTGGAATGCCTGGCTCGCTCTGGGTTGCAGCTGCAGGAGTCTGGTCCAGCTGGAGCAGCGATGCCGCGGCGGCTGGAGAGCTTTAGTAGGGCCAGCTTCTGCTCCACCTAATGGCTCTTGCTGCAAAGAGCTTTGAGCTTTCCTAATGAACCTCCTAATAGGGCATCAACTAATTTAGATGAGGGAGGAGCCAGATTTGGACTCTTGACGATGCCGACTAACAGACTTTGGAGCTTTTTTTAGCATCCATCCAAGTTTTCTTGGGTTGTATTTCAGCCCAGACTGTTTGTTTCGTTTTCATTTTAGCCAGTTTCTGCGTGTGCGGAGAAATAAAACGCTTGTGTTCATTCTCAGATGTGGATCCATCAATAGCTCCAAAGAAAGAGGGAAGAAACCCAGGAGAGAAGGCTTCCAGAGCAAACAGAGGGATCACAATGCCCAAAGTGACACGAACTGAACTGCCTCTGAGCACTGCCCTTCCAGCTCACTTTTTCCCATATTTTCACAGATGATGTCACACCAAAATCTAACCCACAGACAAAGCTGGAGTCTGTCAGTGCTTTTACAAATGCCTGTAAAGTTGGATTGGGTTTTTGGGTGAAAACTTTTGGAAGCAGCAGTTTCCTTTAGCGGTGAAGAAGTGTAATAATACATGGCGTTCTCTTTAGAAGAAATAAAAATGCTGGAAATTATGAAGTATCCTGTTACCATCTGTTGCTTCTCTGCTTGGCTCTTCCCCAGCCATCTAGAATGAGCTAAAAAAAAAATCCTAATGCAGCCAATTAGAAGCCTTTTGTTTAATATTTTGCCAATTGAATGTGTTGATATCGTTTTACAAGGAGAAATACGACTTGAAGTTTGGCACCAATGGTTGCTCTGATTTCCAGTGTAAAACCTGGACTGTGCTGTCCATGTACCGCCAGGTTGGAATAGGGCTTGGGGTGCTTTCAAGCTCAGCTGTTGGCCATGCTCCGTCCAGAGGACGCATAGAGGCATTCAGCTTAGGTCATTTGTTATCCTTCCTTGTGAGCTGAGGTCAAGACTAAAACCCTTGGAGACCATTCCCTTTGAGGCTCACCCCCCTGCAGTGCTGGATGCTCAGCTGATTGCTGACCCACAGTAGAGGAGTTGGTTGCATTGGTTCCTACCGGCCATAATGGGGGCTTTGGTTCTTCAGCCCGCAGCATTGCTGTGCTGCCTGGGCAATGACTCAGTTGGGGATTGGAGAAATCCCACTTTGTGATGACCATAATGACCAGAGGATCACTGGGGTGTAACTCTCTTAAGGCAAACTGCTGAAGGGTTGCTGGTTTTGTGGGTGTCCTCCTGACTGCTGGCATTGCTGTGTCAGCTCTGCAGTGCTGGTGCCTCCTATGTAAAATGTCTTTTTTTAAAAGCAAGAGTAACCCAACAAGCACAACTGGTGCTACTCCTGGTGCTTGCTGATGGTCTGCCCTGGAACAGATAGGGAGGGCCTGCCAAAGGGATGTGCCTTCTTGTACTGCCCACTGCCCCTTACATCCTGTTGCTGAAGGAGATGGATTTCTCAGGTTTTCTCTCTAAAATATGGAACTATACTAACAGGGAGGACTCAGTATCTCCTCCTTGCTTGAAATCACATCACCGTGTTGTGAGAGTGTGATGGTATCTCCAACTTCTGGGTAGTGATTCAGCACTGTGGTTCCTGCTCTGAACTCTCCCACCTCTGCCATGGGATGCTGATGGGGAGCGGAGGAGCTCAACTTTCTCCAGCTCTCACTGGGCTCTATGTGCCTTGGCCTTGGGGTTGGAGCATAAGTTCTTGTAACTGCTTTGAATTACAGATAGATCCTTTAAGCCATAGCAAACCGTGGCAGCAGATGCTTACAATGAAGAAGGCACTGGTGTGGCATATCTCTGATGCAGAGGCATTAGTGCGAAGTGCCATTTGTAGATGCATCTTTAGGTAATCTGAGTTCTGTCTGGACTTAGAAATAAATCTGTGGAAGTACTTTCCAGGAAATGGTTCTTCAGTCTGAATTTTTCTTATCCGCAGCAGGAAAGCAAATAGGCCATTGAATTTGACAGTTTCTTTCCCTACTTTCTTTTAGGGAGTCTTATGCCCTGATTCCTCAGCTGGTTGTTGGCTCGCTCTTGCGTTACAGATAGGATGCTCTGCATACACTATAGTTGGGATGCAGGGATGCCCAGGTTTGATTTGAGAAGAGCAGCTGCATTTTGGGCTCGTGTTTTGTTGCGGGGTGAGTTGACTTTGAAGTTGCAGTAGAAATGCGAAGTCAGGGCCTGAAGCAGTGATTGAGCACCTGGTGGAAGGCAGGGCCAACCCAGGGCAGCTCAGGTGTATGCAATGTATCTGAGTGACCAGAAGGGCTGGAGCCAGGATCCACCCCTGCCCAGACCTCATTTAAGGGTTGGCAGTGGAGGTGAGGGCTTCTTGCTGGAGATCCCTGCATACCTGAAGCCTTCTGAAGGTAAGCAGCTTCTTTCCTTTATTTCTGTGCCTATGACTGCTGCATTTGTGCAAATCCTCGCTTGCTGCAGCCTGGGACCTTGCTGCTCTGCTGTCATTGATGTGCTTTCCATTGCGTTACAGAAGTAATGCTCTCTATGAATGGGGAATTCCCTGTTACAAGTGTAAATTTGGCACTTCAGCCTATGTACACGTGCACCCACGTCTGCTTGCCTGTTGTGTTTCTGTCCAGGATAAGTTTCTATTCATGCATCCAGAATAGCCCTTATGTTGACACAGGCCTGGTGGTGACTGCAGACACTTTGATTGCTGAGGCCTTTCAGCCGTTTGCTGACATTGGATCAGGTTTAATATCCTCAGTATTTGTCCAACAATGCCAGCATTGCCATGAAGGGGTGCGCACGTGAGTGTGCTCCTGCAGTGTGGCTGGGAAGGCTGCTGCTTTCCCTGTGCTGTCTGCCGATGCTGTTGGCTTTCAGCTTCTTCAGAATAGCAGAACTGGGCTGAGTTGTGGCGGTTTCTCTGCACTTGGTTGTGTTCTGGAACTGGGCTGCTTGGTGCCTCTTTTGGCTCTCATCTCTGCTTGGATTTGTTTTGGGTTGTGATCTCTGCACCCCTTGCATGGAGCTGTCAGGAGTGGTGCTTTGGAGCTGCTGGGAGGTTCTGACTCCCTGCTGATGGGAGGATGGCTTTCTGAGAAGGCCTTAGGGGATTTTTGGAAGGGAAAGCCTTCCTGGGAGCACAGTCCTGTGCCTTCTGGAGGAAGCAGGAAGCCTCATTTCCACAGCAGTGCGTTGTGATAGCTGTGCAGCTCCAGCCATAGCTGGGAGCTCAGCTGTGTCCAAGGGCTGATTTGGCCCTGAGGAAAAGCTCCCACCCTCATGCGGAGTTCCTTTTGTCGGGAGCTGCTTTGTGCTTGCAGAGCTGCCAACACTCTTTACCCTCAGTTTGAAGCCTCCTGAGCCCCATCCTTCAGCAGTAAATTACCTGAAAATCTAAGACCGAGACTTGAGTAGAGTTTGGAGGCTGTGTGTGGAGCCAGTGTGTAATATCTGGATGGTTCTGTTGAGGGCTGAAGCCTTTTGCAAGCTGGGATTTCCTTGGACCAGTGGCTTGTTCCACTGCAAGGCACTGAGCACCAGCAAAGCACATAGCAGCATCCTGAGCTTGCAAATCCACTGTAGGTACAAATCTTTGACCGAGCTAAGCAGAATGCTGTCATCCAAAGGTTTCTATTGCCATCCAGCATTGCCCATTAGTTGCTTTTTCCCCCTAGCAGTGCACTGCTTCTCCTTCTCTCTCCTGGCTTACTCGGGAGGCTGCTGGATCCTCCTCCTGCAGCCTGGCTCTGCTGTAGGATCAAAGCTTTTTGCCTTGCTAGCCGGGCAGGAGCTGGTGGGGTATGTGCTGAGTTTGCAGAAGGGCACTTTTTCTTAAAATAAACTTGAAACCTTTGTGCAAAAGGAGCAAATTGAGAAAATCCCATTATGGGAAGCGTGACCCAACCCAGGAAAAAAAAAGTTAAGGCATGAAAGAATGGAAAAATGGTTACAATCTGATGTTATGTGGAAAAAAACTGAGGTTGGCAATGTGGTGTAATTGCCACCGGGTTACTGCTGGCAAATTTCATGGCTCTTGAAGTGAGCTGAGCGAACCATCCAAACGATGCCGTGGTTTCTCTGTGGATGTGTCTGGAAAATCTTTAGGACAGAAATAAACGGAGGAGCTGCACAAAAGGCATTTTTGAGGTCGGTTGCTCGGAATCCAGGCTCTTCCCCCCTCCAGAAGTGAACGGGATTCTTGGCATCATCTGGAAGCCTTCACAACATTGAGATGTTCCCTTTTTGAAAGTAGGAAAATGACATTGGTGTGTTAACAGTGCTGGGATTTTTCTTCAGGGTTGCGTAATAAATGGGAAAGAAAAAGGATGGTTGAGGGATTGAATGTAAAGAGTGAGCTACAATGGGGATGGTTCCCGAGCTCTGCCGCATGCCTTCTCCTGGCTTCTGGGCGCATCTTTGTGACATCAGCTGCTATGAAGCATCATCCAGAAATGAAACCTGATGCAGGTAGAGGGGCTATCAGGCAGCTACATGTGGTTCAGTTTACTGGGAAGAAAGCCCTTTGGAAGCTGGAGGGATGCAGGTGGAGGCGGGGTGCTGGATGCTCCGGTTGGGTGCTGGTGTTGGGGTACTGAGCGTTAACCCTGCGCTGTGATGCAGGCACAGGTCAGGTGCAGTGCTGGCCATTTGTCAGCTGGATTTCAGGTGGTTGTGTTTGGCTGTTTTGCTGATGTAATCCAGTGTATTGCTATGGAACGCTCTGTCTCTGTGCCGGCACTGGGTTGTCTTCATCCCCAGTGGGGTTGGTGTGAATTCTCCTGAGGTCCCTTCCAACCTGAGCCATTCTAAGTCTCCCATGTCTGTTGCTGACTTTCTTCTGATGCTCTGCCCACTGAACCTAGGGCAGCAGGAAAAAGGCCAAGTCATAGGCCTGCTGTGCTCAGGGGCAGCTTCTCATTCATCTGAGCAGTGTCTGGGTTTCACCTAAAGCAGCTGGGCACCCTGTTTGGATGAGGTGTGTTTCAGGGTCTGTCTGCTCTCCCAAGGAAGCTGCAGCTTGCTGAAGATCTGAGTGATGGCCTGGCTTAAACGCAGCTAAATGTTTGTTAGCTTGAGGTGACCCCGCATGCCATCCCTGCCTGCATCAAGCTGTGCATCTGCAGCCAAGGAGATGCTAATTCTTTCAGAGTAAATAAAGTCAGTTTTTTTCCTGGCTCGGCTTTTAAGCAAACCGCTGAAAGCCCTTTTCTCTCTTTGCCTCTCTGCACTTCACCGCTACAGCTTGCACAAGGGATGGGGGAAGTTTTGCAGCTCTGCTGGAAATGCTGCAAGAAGTCAATAGGGGGAAACTCCCAGAGAGGGGGTCACCCAGGGGTCTGCTGGAGTCCCTGCTTCAGGGGGCTGGCAGGAAGTTTTAGTGGCCAAATTTAGTCCCATTGACATGTCAGCTGGAGCTGCTGTTTTGTGTGCGTGTGGACATACAGGAAAGCTGTGCTGCAGCTGAGAGCTGCTCGTGTGTCCTCTCGGAGAGCCCCGCTGGCCCCTCTTCCTCCTCCGTTCCTCCCTCCACCCCCTCTTCTGTTTCCAAGACAATACTTCAGTAAGAATTTGTTGCAGCTGAATTCCTGGAGGTGACGCTGCCAGTTTCCCAGGATCTCTTGCACTCGTGCAGCATTTTACACCGTGCTTTTTGGCAGTAAGGCATGAGCCACTTCGACTGCACCCCTCTTCTGCACAGCAAGAAGTGACGCGTTGGGGTTGGTCTTTGAGGGGGCTCATCCTTGGTGCCCTGGAATGAGATGCACACCCCGTGTGCTCATCTGCTGCAGGGTAGAGATTTGGTCTGAGGGCTGCAGTTCACCGACTGAATAATGAATGCATTGTTTGTATGCCCTTATTTCCAGCTTGCACCATTAAAAGTGAATAGAAAGGTCAAGGAGATGAGTCACTGTGAATACAAGTGTCATTCTGCTTAGAAGAATTGGGGAAAAAAAGGAGCTTCCAAGCCAGGTGTTTCAGCTGGTGCCAAATAGCTCTGTTTCACTGTACTTTGAGAGTTACAAGCCCAAATCTCAGCTGAAATCTGTAATGTTGAAGCACCTAAATGTTAGCAGGGTCTGAGGCTGGGATTTGGCAGCTGTGACTGCCAGGGGTGGTGACGCAGACTGCTGATACAGGCTGTGCACAGAAAACCCAAATAATGTTCTCAAAGTAGGCTTGTGGCTGCCCTGCTGCTGCAGTTTCTTTGCAAAGTGAAAAGCTGGAGCTGGTAGGGTTAGTAAGCTCCTGTTCCTCCGTGTATACCCAAATGAAAAGACCACCTCCGTATTAGTGTGGTAACCCCTAATAGTATTAGGCTGCTTTTCTCCAGCACTTAGTTGAGGCTAGTGGTGCTGAGGTGCTACTCTGGCACAGCATCTCTTGAAGTGCTGGCAAGAAATGGTGCAGACTTTGAGCAGTGGCTCCTGGTGTGGTTGGTGCACCGGCTTGGGGTGTCCTGGTGGAAAGGGGCTGCGATAGCAGCACAGGGTGGTGGGATGTGTGAGCCTGCCCTATAGCTTGCCACCATCCCCTTCCCTGGCCCTAGTGAAGGCTCAGTTATAAATTAAACTTCTTTAATTTCCTGCCCCAAAAGCCTCTTTCTGCAAGCCCCAGGCAGCTGGTTAACCATGCAGGCTGGGCACTGAGAGTCAAAATGTGGCTCTGTGGGTTGCACTTATAGAGGGGGAAGTGGTGAGTGGTGGGTGGGTTAATGCCCCGTGGGGGGAAGAGGATGGAGGGCGGTCAGAGTTTTCCTTCAACTGATGCTGCTGAGACAGTCTCGATAAAACAGCAGTTTTTAACACGAGGCCAGAAGTTGGTTCCGGACTTGTTAATGCTCTTTTTGGTGGGCTAGGCTTGAATTCACGGGCCCTCGTGCCTACGGGTTTCATTCATCTTGTGGCTGAAATGCCCTACTTTGGGAACACCAGCAGGTCGGTTAATTGCTTGGCACCGTACAAACCATTCTACTTGCCTGCATAACGCAAGGTGATTTCCAGGAACAACTGTTGGAAGAGTTTGCTGCTATAGGTTTGGTCCAAGCTGGCTGAAAGCTCCGCCCAAATTCCATTGGCTGTCAGCTGGTCGGGATCCTGGACTCTTTCACTACTGATGGGACGGTTTGGTCTCCAGATGCAGGAAGGAGCCGTGAGCTGGGCCTGGTTTGTGCATTGCAGCCTTGGCTCTGACGAGTTGCTGCGACGTGGAAGCTGGAGATGTCAGGCTGTCTGCCCCACAGGTATCACCGTTCCCTGGCTGTGGGCTGCTCAGTGTCTCATCTTGGCAAGCTGTCTATTCCTTGAAGGATGAGGAGCCCTCGCCTGCAGCGCTGTGGCTGCAGATGCTTTCCTTAACGAGGCTGATGTTGTTTGTCTCCCGATCCCTTTGGGCCTTCTGCTTTTTGTAACAAGGGAGGGCAGATCACAAAGAATCCCCTTGTTGTTTCTGTGATCCCAAAGTGACACGAGGGTGGGAGGAGGAAGAGCCTTTCATCCTTGTCGCTGCCTTTGGCACAGGCAGGAGAGCACTCATATAGGAAAACTGCTAGGAATGTTCTCTTGTAAGGCTTTGCAGGGATCGGGAGAGGCATATTATCACGTCTTGTACGCTTTGGGAGAAAGTCCCTCTCTTCAAATGTTTAAATTAAAACAGTCTGTCTTTCTGCAACTGTTGGATGCTTTCCCTGCTGACCTCAGGAGCGGGGACGGGGAGGAGCGAACTGTGCAGTGTTTGTAGCTCCGGCTCCTTTAGCAACTTCACTTCTGGTTCCCTGCAGGACGCAGAGCAGAACAACAATAAGGGCCATATCTGCACTGGAAACATCAATTTTCCCACTGCTCTCGTGATTACAAGAGCTGTATGAGGAAGCAGCGAATCCTTTCTGTACTGGAGGTGGTTGTCTTGCGAGGCTGTTTATGGAAGGAAGGCAGCAGCACTCAATCCCTGCTGGAGCTGCTTCAGAGGGTGACAGCATTCATGCTTGGGTTGGGATTCCACCTGGGGAAATGCAGTGTGAATTCTGTCCTTGGGGAATAGGTTCCTATAAAAAGTGAACCAGGACCAAATCTGGATCTTGTTCTGAGTGTGGAAGTGCCCCAAGAGCTTTGGGCTCTGCATCCAAAGTTAGGCTAGAAATTAGTGCCAATAGACTTAGAGGTGCTCCGAAACTTTCAGCTCGTGCTGGAAGTGATGTGTTCTGACCATTCAGGATAACTGAGCAACCCAGAGCCCTTCCCTGTCTGCAGCTCCCTGCTCTGCAGCCTTGGCCAGACAAGCCGGGGCCCTCCTTGCCCTGGGGACATCCCAAATAAAAGCACTGCTGAAATGGGCATGAGTCCTGCAGGCCCAGAAATAGCTGAGTCCGAGCTGCCTGAGCAGAGCTGCCTGCTGCAGGGTATGGATGGGGGGTGGGGGTTAGGGATGAAGCTGAAACATCTGAACTTGCGGGTGTGTGAATTCCACCACATCTTTGCTCCAGGTTGTGTTGCCTCTAAGGAACCCGGGTGGGATTTGGGCCCTGCATACGTGCCCCTCTTGCTGTGCTGAGGGTAGTTAACTCGATTACTTTTGATGGTGATGAAATGCAGATTCTTACAGTAAATCTCTGTCAGTGATAGAAGGGTTGAAAATATGTGGATGGAATGGTGTGGAGCTGCGTTGAGAAGGGTAAGGGGGGTCAGGGAAAGGTTCTGCCCCAAAGGAAGAACACTTGGGCATGGCACAGGTATGGCACAGGCTGCCCAGGGCAGTGAGCATGGCCCCGAGCTGCTGGAGCTCAGGGAGCGCTGGGACACTGCTCTCAGCCATAGGGTTGGGGTTTGGGTGGTGCTGTGTGGAGTGGGGGTTGGACTCAGTGTTCCCTGTGGGTCCCTTCCAGCTTGGGATACTCAGCAGTTCTGTGAAGGGCTCTGGTTCATGCTTGTAAGCTCACCCTACAGCTACAGACTTAAGTTTGAAGCTTCTAGGAATGCGGGTGTATGGGAGTCCCGCTGTTACGAATTGCCAGGTATCTTATAGGGTGTAGCTGCCTTGGGACTGCTTGAAAATCCCAACTTTTGAAGCTCTGTGGAGCAGTTTCTCCTATGGTGAGATCCAAATCTGCAGGTGTGTCCCAAGTAATGCATTTGGGGGAGATACGTTCCAATACCTTTCTTTCCGTCTTAGTGAGCAATGCACGATAGCAGAGGGGCTGTTGCAGCAGGCAGGTATGTCACGCCTGTGCAACATCAGTTGACACAGGATTAAATAAGGCATGTGGAAAATTCTTCTAGGAAGTAAAGCGTAGTGAGAAATAATCACCAGGGAGCTGGGGAGGTGAAACAACCTGCTCTAGACAAGCAACAGTCCTCGTCTGCGCCCTTGGAGATCCGCCAAGTGATGGATCAGCACTTCGGGAGGAAGCGGCATGCTTGGCACGAGTAAGGCTTGCAGGTCTGTGAGAGCATCCTGCTGAGGGAGCAGCTCTGGCGTTGCACTCAGAGATGTCCCATCAAGTGTGAAGTCTCTCAGTGAGCAAAGTGTGGACGTGGGGCGGGGAGTTTTTTGGTAAGGCAAAGTGTCTGTACCGCTTGGACTCCTCCGTGCCTGTCCTGGTGGCTTTTGGCTGGAATGGGCAGAAACCAAGAGTAGCCAGGATGGCACAGCAAAGAGCAGAACCCTTTCCAAGCCCTTGTTTGGGTTTGGGTCTTGTATGCAGCTGATGCATCTTAGGATGTCTGTCTTAAGGCCAAACTGAATGGCTCTCCCTTGAAAACCTTAGAGTATTTTCGGAGATTTATTGAAGGGAGGAACATACCGTGACCCCTTTGCACTTCTGCAAGGATAAAGATTTGTTTTCCCGTAGCTATGGAAAATCTGTCCTCCCTTTTGAGTAATAAATGATGGCACATCAAATGCATGCAGATTGCTTTTAAGCTGTTGCATATACTCCCATATGAAGTACCTCGTACAAAGCTTATTTTCTCGACAGAGAGAATATCAAGCATATTCCACGTACAGATCAGTCTTCTCAAAACATGCTGATAACTCTCCTTGGCATTTTCCTCGTCTCCAGTTTCCCAAATATTTCCTTACCTCGTTTGGCTGCTTCTACAACTCAACACGCCTCTTGCTCGTTTGTGTGACGAGTGGCTCTGGCCCGCTCTGCTTGTCTGCATGAATTGATGCCTCGATGTGTAATTTACCTTCTCTGTCCATATACATGTTTAAAAAAAAAAATAGCAGACATTCCTTATACACATTCATGAATGGATGCACAAGTGATTGGAAGTGTCAGCACGCGCTTTTCCAGATGGTGGAAGCATGTTCCTTCATTTATTTCAAATGTCAAACTCAATGAAATTAATTACTCCCAGACTTAACTGAAGCGATGGGGAGATTCTTGTCTCAGTTCGCCAGTGTGGGGTGAGGTTGCATGCACTAAAGAAGCAGCAGCGTTCAGGAGGTGGAATGCAATTACTGGGCTGACTCTGAGCGCTGCTGTTGTCTTGTTGTGGTTGCAGTGCTGCTGTCCTGGTGCTTGCTCTGGCATCTCGCTGCATTCCAGCAAGCTCTGCCGTCTGGATTTATCCTTTATCTTTGGTTCTTCTGCTCGGCTGTCAGAGGATGCTGCTGGTTTTGTTGTCTGTTTGGCTTTTTTTTGCAGCATTCCTTGGAGCTTGTAGACTTTGTGGGTGCAGCGGTTGAGGAAGTCCCTACCAGCTGGGCAGGACTGTAGAGAAATAGCTCTGGTCAAGTGTAGGCCAAGTTCCAGGCATGAATGCTTGATTTGAGCATGGAAGGGCTGAATTCCAGCTTAGCAGTCCTGCATGAGAGCTGTGGGCTCTCTGCACCTCCAGAACCCAGGCTGGGTGCAGGGAAATCCACGCCACAACCAAAGATGCAGTTGTTCCTCGCTGTTGTGTCGTCTGCTGGCATCGTGGCTGTTGTATTTTTGGGAACTGTGCGTAATAGCAGGGAGCTGCACTGGTTCAGATGCAGAGCTGAGAGGCTTCACCTGGATCCTTAGGCACAATACTGCGGGTCTGTCTTAAGAGTTTTGTTTCCTCCCTGCATTTTGGCCCCAAAAGAGCCTGTTCTTGTAAGGGATCTTAATCCCTTGCACCTCTGGCACCCTTATTCCTTCTTTGAGATGGAGCTTTTGTAAGCCAGTCACTGGTTTGCTGCTTACCTTAGGGAAATAGCTGCTATCAGAGGATTTCTAATGGCAGCTAATTTAGGATTGATTAATCTGTTTTTAACCTCGTGGTCTCCGTGCCTTTAAGCCCCTTATCTGGGCCTAACACCATCTTCCTTAGTGGCCGCTTCTTCCACTCTCCCAGCACTATCTGTGAAGCCTCCCTTCCCGACCGTACCCAGAAAAATAAACAGCCAGGGCTCCTCTTGCCCTCTATTGTCTCTCTCTTTTGTATTAAGTACAGTAATGCCTCTGAGCTACCCTGGGGCTTCTTCGTTCCCATGCTTCCCCATCCCTCTTACAAAGGACCTCTTTTCTCCCTGTGTTCTGGGTGTTGTGGCTCTGCAAATGTGCCAGCGACCCTTTGCTCCGTATGAAAATAGCCCCTGCCTTTTTGTAGCTGTCACTTATTCTTGCGCCTGTAATTAGACTTGATCCTGCCTGTATTATTCCCCTTGACCCTTCTCTTCTTACCGCGGCGAGTATGTTTTTGAACATGCTTTCAGCTCCCTTTCTACCTGCGTGTATCCAACTGTGCTGGCTCACACAAGTCTTCTTTGGACTGAGTTGGAAGTTTAATTGCAAGACTGCAAGCTTTCCCAAATCTTTCCCGTTTGTGTGTTGTAAGACTCCCCTGGGATGTGGCTGCATGCTCATAGTTCAGATTGTTCTTCCATATGCTGTTGCCTAAAACTGGTGGCTGTTTGTGCGGCTCCCTCAAATATCCACTCTGAGGGTATTTAAATGCTGCCGTTGTCATTGAGTTTGAAGTGGTCTGTTTGGTGGCATCTTCCACCATCCTGGCTGGTGGCTTGTTGGGGACCAGAGGTGCAGCAGCTGCTTTTTGCAGACAGTATCTGCAAGCAGGCTGCCTCATTCATCCAGTTTGCACTGCCTGGGATCCTGTTAGGCTGCTAAGGGGCAATAGGGCAAGCAGGTTGGGTCCTTGCAGGTTGGCTGGCATCATTGGGGGAGGAGAGGGGGCAGTGGGAGGGCTGTGGAGCTGAGGCAGGTTCTCCTGCATTTGTTAGGGTGGAACGTTGAGATGTGTTTGGAGCTGAGTAGCAGTGGCAAGAAATGCAATGTAAAGCTGATAAAGCACATGCTTAATTAACAGCTACTCTCCAACGTAAGTGATAAAGGGGAAGTTTATTGGTTGGTCAAGTCAGTAATGGCCACCAGTGCTCACAGTGGAAGATGAGCTGTCTCCATTTGTCACTGATTGCTGTGACTTTGCCCATAGGCACTTGTATTATCCTGCTTTTGATAAAGGAAGAAAATAAATTCAGCAAGCACAGTGAGCCCTTAAAGCTAACAAAAAAGGCAGTGTCAATGTAAATATATTGCACTACAGAGAAAACCATTTAAAATTAGCTTATCATGTCAGGGTATTCCATGCAGGTAGAAAACCTGATGCACAAGCAGCATCTCTCTTGCTTAGAGCTCACGGTGCTGGAGGTGCCTGTGCTGGTTATCATAGCTTGCCTGGGGATGCTCTGATGTGATTGCATTTCTTAACATCATGCAAATAGTGCTTGCTGTGCTGTGCTCCTCTACAAACGTAAGTTTTGATTACCTGCCTCTTAGGGACTGATTCTGCCAGCTTTATCACCTTACCTTAAGTAAATTGCTGCTGAACATATTGGGGTTGTTTGGAAGCAGTGTAATATACTGTTCCTTGGTGGGAATAGGGCCTGGAAGAACTGTGGGGAGCATATGGCTGTGCCAGGCATCAGCAGCAAACTGCAGCTCTGCTGAGCCACGGTATGTACAAAGCTGGAATTTTGTTTCCCTTGAGAGAATTCAGTTGTCTGGTGGAAAATCAGCCTTTCGTTGTTACCAAATGCCAGGACAGGACTGGAGTGCTTGCTCACTGTGCTTTCCCTGCTGTGGGCAGCACTGTGCGGTGGCTCCAAGCACCTTCCTCGCTCACGAGTTGGTTGCTAGCAGCCAAGGTGCCAGAAGCATCTCCTGCAGAGCTATGTGTGTACTGGGATATGGAAAGCATCATTACAGTGGGCTGTATGATGAGAGGCAGCTTGAGAAAGGGTGTCCTGCAGGCAGAGCTACCCACGTGCAACCCTCTTTTCTCACCTGCTGTAACGAAATCTTCAGCTGTTTTCATTCATTAGATGGGAAGGGTTGAGCAGAGGAAAATCTTTCAGCTGCAAAACGTATCCTGCAACCTATAGCTTGTGATACGAAAGGAAGTCCTTGTGCTTGCTTTAAGCCATCAAATGTGGCTGCATGGAAACTACTGTAGGGCGGTGCGTGTTGTTAGCAGTAGCAGGACTCTGGTTTTGAAGAAATCCATTTAGAAACTGGGTCTTCAAGTATGGTTGAATTCATATTGAAAGTGTTTGACTCGAGGAGTTTTATTGGTGCTTTGGGACTGGTTCATGGGAAGGTTGCACAACATTTATCTGCCATTTTACTAGCAGGGAGCACTAATTGCTTTCTTGCTCAAGTTAAATGGGCTCACAGTGAGTCAGGTTCTCCTTATGGGTGTGAATAGAGGGTCACCTTTGCGTTGGGCTCCCCAAGAGCATCTCCAGGAGGTTTGTGTTGGGCTGAGCAGCCAATGAGCAGGCACTGACCTCTGTTGGAAGCAGCTTCCAAAGGAAACATGTGCTGGGTTTGAACATGTGCTGGGTTTGAGGTCCTCACATCTATCCTGGGGATGGAAAGATCAATGGGATGGAGTGAGAAATGTCCTTTCTTACTGTTCCAGCTTAGCTTTATGGCCCCGGATAGCTTCATTGCTGTTCTCTCTGTTGTGTTCTGATGGATTGTCTTGCTTTCAGTAACTGGAGCTTCAGCTCTAAAGGCCTCGTGAGCACAATAAAACAGAGAAGCAGAGGAGAACACTACTGAGGTGAATTATGTACTCCAGCCATCCATTGCCACCTGTCAGGTGATGGTGTGGATGTGGCAGTGAGGAAGGGAGGTGAGAGGATGAACCTGAGCTTCCTGTGCTGAAAACAGGTTGTGCCCAGAGGCAGGACTGTGCCCTGGCCCTTTAGAAGGGTTCAGGAGGAAATGACACGAGGAGCCTGTGTGTGTGCATGGATTGCAGTGCATCTCCAGCTGTGTTGCTGGGGATGGTGCACAGGAGTGACTCAATCTCCTGGCTGCCCCTCACTGCACCAGGAATGGCTGTTCTTATCTTCTGCTTCATCCACGTACTTGAAGCCTCACTTAAAACTGGCTTGTGCACATTTTATTCCTGGTAAAGGCCACCATAAGTACTTTGGCGTGCATTTATCTTGACTTTCTGTGCTAAGTGGATTGCTTGTAGCCATATCATGCCTGTATGCTTCAGTAGGACCTCAGAATTGAAGCCCATTTTGCTGGGCAGGCTGCGTGTGTTCGGGGGAGGACTAAGCTGAAAAGTGAAGGCAGAGATGCACAGAGCTCACAGCGGGCATTGTGACCGTCATTGGCCTCTAATTATTTGGTTAATGCCGAAGTAACAATAATGAAAGGCTTTATTTAAAACAAACAAATGTGAATAATTATGTAAATATTGGTCTGGGCCAGTGTTAGTGTCCTGGGAAAGCTTCTTGGATGCTTATCTTGGATGTTTCTTTTAGCTTTTATAGCAGAATATGTCAATTTAGATACTATCTTTGGGTCTGAATTCTCCTTCGTGTATAACAGAGGACCTCAGGAGTAATTTCAGTTGCTAAACGCAGCCGATATTTCCTTGAGCAGTGAATGTGCAAATCAGTGGATTCAGATTGAATGGAAAATATCCCAAAGGGGAAAAAGTGATTGTGCTGACCCACGCAAATGTTGGTCACTGCTATGAAATGTCATCGTGGCCTCTGTGGGTTTCGTACAGCTGTGATTTCATAGGGATGCTGTTACACGATGAGCAAAACCCCATCAGTTCTCAGCGGGCTTCTGAAGCAGCAGTGAGGTTTGTGATGGTGCCTTTGCTGTCTCTCAAGGGTTTGTCTCCCACCACACACAGGTAGGGGGAGGCTCATGAGTGGTAATTAGCTCCTATTTGCCTCCTGATTGCTGTTTGTAATAGAGCTGCTGCTCTGAGTGCATGGGGGAGTTAATGGGTTGGCTTTCTCCTCTGATGACCCCGGGTCAGAGATCGGAAAGGGCGGTCGAGGCCAAACACCAGTTTCTTGATATCACACTAATGCCACTTGATGTGCTCAGCTGATGGTAATAAAACCCCTTCCAACCTTTGCCTGGACTGGGAAGCTGTGGTGTGGAGGTATCCTGCTCATCTCAGAATGCTTCGACTGCAAAACCAGCCCCTGATGTGCTGTTACTTAATTTGGGCAGTGGGGAAATACGTAATGTACACACGATCTTTGATTTGGAAAGGAATGGAATTGGAAAGGAATGGAAGCTGAGTGTTGTGTTTGGATGAGCCTCTCTTTCTGTGCATGTTTGGACGTGGGCAGATGATATATTATTCTAACGGGTCCATAAAACCCTCCGGTGGTCTGAAGGAAAACAATGCTCATTCCCTATTGGAAGTAGCAGATGTTGGATCAGGAATGGGATCTGGATAAGTATGGGTTGGAGATGAGAGCACCACGAGGAGGTGGCTGCGTAAGCAGTGGATTTCTCCCTACCCTGAGGGCATCCAGACTGCTGTGGTTGCTGAGAACTGATGAACTCATGGCAGTGGGTCTGTGGCTAACTCTGGAAAACAAGCTTTAGGAGTGGTTTTAACGAGGGGAAGCAGGTATTGGAAAGTTGCCTTCCAGCTATGTTTTTGGGGAGAATCAGATATAGTTATTAAGCAAACGCTGAGGTTTTATTGACCCAAGCATCTGAAAGGAAGAATTGGTTTTATATTTATTTCCAAAGCATCCAAGTAAATATTAGTGCTGAAAATAATTCAACGTTGAGCTTAAAAAAAAAATAAAAATAAAACAAAAATCAATAAAATATTTGAAAATCAAAATTATTTAAGCTCGATTCCATAAACTTCATGGACTGCAAAACAACCGCAGTGCGTGAAAATGAGCCTTCAGTGGTTGTTCTGGAAGGAAGAACCTCTCTGTGGTGTCGTTCCCCTTTTAAGTGGCTGATGGGATGCTCTGGTGATGCAGTGCCAATCACCGCCCCACCTGTAGCTGCAGCATGGTGGAAGCAATTGTAATTAGGTGGTTGTGTGTGTTCATGGGTTTAATTAGGCTCGTGGTTGGGCAATCTGCTTGAAGGACAGCGAGATGTTTAAGGGCTGTGCTGGCTATAGGAGGCAGCAGAGAAGGTGGTTTGGAGTGGTGGATGTTCACCCAAGCTTGGTCCATTTGTTCTCTGTACCTCTTGCACACGCGGTGAGACGGTCACTGCATGAAAGGAACCAAGGGTTGCTCCTTTGCAGGAAAACTGCTTGTTTCTGTCTGGAAAGTCTTGAGTGAGATCTCACACAGAGGAGATCAGTGGCCTGAATCCACGTCTCCATGGTTTCAAACAAGGTGATGCCCTCATTCTGGGTTCAGTGCCAGCTTGGTTTGGATAGCAAAGGGAGGAAGCAAGGTGTTCTCTGCCATGACCTCCAGCATCTTGGAATGGATGGGCAGCCCCGGCAGCTGCTGATGTGCAATGCCAATGGTCTGAGAGGTTATTACTGCAGTTCTTTTGTGTGTATTATTCTTCTCTGCCCCTTCTGGGAGATGTGCATGCCAACTTCTTTGTTCCTTGCAGGAGGAACAATTCTGCAGCGCATTAAAACCGATTGCAAAACTTCTGACTTAAACGCACTGTTGGATCGGGCCCTAATTGAAGACTGTAAAGAGCATTAATTAGTTGATCATTACGAAGTGCTTTGAAAATGCAAATGTTGTCCAAGTGCCAGAGTGTCTGGAAACACATCGCGCTCCCTAGAGTGGGGACAAAGCGCTGTGATTTCCTTCCCCCCTGCAGCACACCTGCATGGGGCTCCATGCTGCCTGCAGCTGGATGAGCTGTGAGCACAGGGCAATGTGGGGAGCTGGGCAGGCAGCCTTGACCCCTCAGCACCACCTGGATAATAACAAGTGCTTAGGAAAATGAGAATGTTCTGCTTGGAACTGTTCTTAGCCTGAAGGGGAGTCTTGTGGCTTGGTTGGGTCACAAAATGGTTACGGTAGAGTGGGACTTGGAGGTCTTGAGTGATGCTGGTGGCTGCAGACCCCTGTTATGCATGTGCAGTCCTGTGCTTGAGCTGCCAGCTGTGCCTTCCCTGGGACAGCTTGGTGTCAGAGAGGTGCTGCCCGTGGATGGGGAGTCCTCCCTGCTGCGAGCTGTGCTGTGGTTGGGTATATGCAGGGGTGCTGGTCTTCCCTGCTTCTCATGGGAAAAAGAGGTAATGTTCAGAGAGGGGACAGCTCTCGCATCAGTTATTTCCCTCCCTCAATCTGGAAAACATCATTGCAATACCCCCAGAGCTGAGCACAGCCTTCTGGAAAGCAGGAGGGTGGCAGACCCTAAGGATGAGGTTTCTATCCCTGCTGGTCCATCTGCATGTGTGCCCGAAGTACTGCAGCAATCTGCAGCCTTGCAGGGTTTCAGGTGGTTTTATTTTTGTATAAAGGACCCAGATAATTCCAGGGGGATGAAGAGAAAGGGTATCTTTACTTCTGCACCTCACTTTCATGGCTGGCATTCTGAATCTGCTCCCAGAACTGAGCTGTAAGAACGCTGCTGATCATTCAGAAAATGAAGTCATGCACTGTCACAGTTTCCTTCTGCAGCTCTGCTGAGTGTTTGTGGCTCTAATAACTTCGGAAGTTTTAGAGTCCATTCACCCTCACCACTTCTAAAGGCCAAGGCTCCTGCCAGCAACCAAACTGCTGCTGGAAGGCTTCCCAAAATGTCATGGTAACTCAGAACACCATCCAAGCAGTGGGGAATGGGGAAGGTTCCCCCCAGAAGTGATGCTGCTCGCCTTCCTCCTTCCACAGAAGAATCTGAAACACTCCATCCTTTGGAATGAATGAGATATTTGCTTGTCTTGAATGGGGATTTTCCCCGCAGCCTTCAATGCTTGCCTGTTAGCTGTGAATTGCCCTTAAGTTCTGAG
Organism: Gallus gallus; assembly: GCF_016699485.2. NCBI lineage: Eukaryota > Metazoa > Chordata > Aves > Galliformes > Phasianidae > Gallus > Gallus gallus. Next base: position 8,062,168 of record NC_052548.1, read on the forward strand.
TGGCATTTGCAGCGAAGATTTTCTGCGTGGTTTAATCATATTCTGCAGAGGGAAGGGCTGCTTTTTGCTGCTGACACCACGGCTTTGTGGGGAACCCAAACGACTGATTATTTCAAAAACAATTATTTATGCTCAAAGGAACAAAGATGATTTGATCCGTTGGATTTTAGCGTCGCTCTCGTGGAGCTGCTCCAGGGTCGGTTCTGGGTTCCTTTCTGTCCCTTTTGGGATTATGCATTCGATCGTTCGAATCTGGCTCAGCATAATGCTTTCCTTTGTTCACAGTTGGGACTATTTGGGCCTTTACAAACCCCATAAGGGAATGACGTGAGTCACTGCTGAAACATTCAGCAACCTACAGCAATGTGAATTGACACAGATCTGTTGTAGTTATTGGAACCCAGCTGACGTGCACCAGATGAGTATCTGACCCTGTTTGTAGATGGCCTTCTTTGCCATATTATGCCCCCTTCTAGGGAACAAACTTTATAGCTTCAGCCCTGCGGTTCAGGCTCCCCAATTGTCCTTCTTAAAATGCCTTTCCTTTGTCCAAATGTCATTGCATTTTACTGGGCTGCTGCCGTGCTGAAGAATTCAAGGGGCTCATAGTTCAGTCCAAAGGATGCTCGAACAATGGCAACTAGAGCTTAATGTTATTGTGTGTTTATATTGCCTTAGCCTCTGCCATCTTGTTTGCTTAGTTAATTACCCAAGGGCTGGAGCTAAAAGTTCAACGGCAGTGAACAGTGAATAGATGTTGAGATTCTCCAGGTGTGGACTGCACGTTGCCCAGGGAAGCAGTTTGATTCCCATCTGCATTTAGCTCTCTTTTAGATCTCAGTGCAGGAGCAGTTACCTGCTGGTGCTTGAATAATTCCTGCTATAATCTTACATATTGATGTAAACCTTTGGGTAGAGAGCAAGCAAACCCCCAGCACTAGTGAAGTGGGCACCTTTCCTATTGAAGGCTGTACTGAAGGGCAGCATTAACTCACAGCTCGGGGGCGTTTGGGCTTTGGTTGGAAATCACTTTTTCCTTTAAAAGCAGGCAATAATCTCTCCATCTCTTCCCAAGGGTGTGTTTTTGCTGTGCGTTCAGGCAGCCCTGCGGAACCTTCCCTGCCTGTTGGAGAAGATAAGAGATATGGTGTTGTTCTGTGCAGTGCTGTTTGTGCGAGATGTATTGGTGCTATTAACTGGGGGAAATATGGTAATAATGTCATATTTGTCATCCGAGTACCTGGAAATCCTTACAAAATGCTGTCTTGTAACCTCCTCAAAACAGATGCTGATGATTGTGAGGCTTAAAGATGAGAGAAACGAGAGGGGAATGTTAAGGAGCAGTCTCTCTGGCACCAGTGGACCTTGTTTTGTTGAAGCCAGGGAGCTTCATATCTACCTTCCATCCCCCAGTATGCCTGGTGCTCACTGGCTCAGCCAAGGTGCTGTGTGTGACCAGCAGCACATCTGCTACAGCAGCTGGATCTGCCCACACTTGGGGCTCTGTGCTGTTCTTGGAGGTGGCGATGGGGATCCAGGGCAACTGAGGTCTGATGCAGGAGAGACAGGGCAATCTAAGCTGGTTCATCCTGGGCGATTGTGAGCAGGGTAACAGCAGTGCATCTCCTCCCTTTTTCTATTACAATTCTTTCCACTTTTCTTAGAGACTCAGGGGTCTTCTCCAGGAGATGCTGCTTTGGAAATAACCCTCATTCACTTTACTTAGTGCTGCTACTTGCTGAAGATGGAGACCAGTGGGTTTTTTTTAATTGCCTCTTCATATAGAAGGGCTTTCCTTCCCAGTGAGCCTGAATCGTCAGCAAAGTGGCACGTGGATACAGACACCCAGACAGGGGGGTTGCACATTAAGTGATGAAAGAGTTGCAGAGGGCACCTGGAATCAGCCAGGAACATAAATGCCTATTCATTCTTCAGCTTGTGATCTCGACTCTTTGGCAATAGTTGCACGTAAGCTGTAGTATGACTCAGTGCTGTGCCGTGAAGTCCTGAAAGTCTTTGGATGCCCTTCGGCTGTTGAGAAACCAAATATAGAAGAATGGTTCTCCAGCACGGCGGGTTGGTGACCTATTCTCCAGACGCTCAAATGTCACAGTTTTGACATTAATACAGAAATACATTGGCTGTGCAGAATAAATGCATTTCAGGGTATTGGAGGGGAATATTTTCACTTAGAAGGATATTATAAAGCAAAAGGGTGAAGAAAGGGTGTTTTCTTGACTCCTACACTTTGGCTGTGCTGTCAACTAACACTGGACAAGCTCCGGATGTATCTTAAGATGGAAATGGTACGTAGTGAATGGGGAAGGCTTTCTTAAACCTGCTTTTAGACACTGTTGTTCATAAGAAGTCACCTGCACTGCCACACACACAGCTGTGACAGCTACGTGTGTGTGCGTGCAAGTTTGCCTCATTAAACTACTGTGTTAAAGCCTGTTCAGCTTCTGCTCCATTGAGGTTTTTGGGGACCTCGTGACCATTTCAGTGATGAGTGAAATGAGGTTGGAAAAGCAGGTCTGTTTTCAGCCATAGCAAACTCTGTTGTAGCATCCTCACTGGAAAATGCATAGAGACCTGTGGATGGGAAGAGGTCGGTGTGGGCGCTGGCTCATGGAGTGCTGTGGGTACAGCTGTCATTGCAGCACCATTGCTCTGATCAGGGAAGCTGAACTACTGCAGATTCCCTAGGGGATAAGGTTTGAATGAACTGCCATGAAAAATGACGGGAGGGAATGGTTTTGAGGCTTATGACGTGCCGTTAGGTAATCTTTCAGACACTGGGGCTGCAGATACCCACAAGTAATGTATAAGCAACTTATGTGTCCTGACGCTCAGCCAAGTGCTTTGGGGAGAGGGATGAGCAGAGGAATGCTGAGAAGTTCAACTTCGGCAGGTAAAAGCAAAACAAGATGCCTTGGCCAGGGGAGATGAAACATAGGAGAGCCTGGGCTTGCTATCAAACCTGGTGAGAAAGCAGCACAGCCTGAGGAAAGCTCGGTGCAGGTTAGCAGCTTGGTGGAATCGGATCTGACAGCTCACTCTGCTGCTTTGCATTGTGGAGGGCGGTATTATAAACCTAATACCAGCTGCCTCTATGCCAGGCTTTAGCATGTAATTAAATAATTACAAACCTGATTAACACACGTATTGGTCTTGCGGTTTAAGCCCTGAGTAGACACAGAGGAATTAGGGATTTAATTCCTACTCTCGCCACTGTGTGTGCTCAGCATAGGGTCCTTCATCTCTGCCCTGTGCAGAGCGGGGGGTGATGCTCTGTTGTCTCATCACAGGGCTTCCCACACTGTTGGGTGCAGCTTTTGGGCACTCTGAGGCACAAGTAAGCCCCAGTTTGGGTCTGACTGTGGGTGTTTGTCATTTGCTGCTTTGCCTTTTGGGTTTACATGGCCATCCTCCTGTGGTGCAGCGGGGGCAGAGCTGCTGCCCTCCTTGGGCAGCCCTGTGCATCCCGGGTGAAAGAATGATCCAGTGTGTAACGTGGCATAGTAATGTTATTCATAAAACAGCAAAAAAAAAAAGAAAAAAAAGAGCTTTCATGAAGCAACGACTAATTGAGTTCTCGGATGCAGGCCAAGCCTGGTGCAAGCTTGTAAGAAATACCCTGCAGGGCCGGTCCTGGTCAGCGTGGGCTCTGTCCTTCTGGGGTGATTCCGTCAGAGCTCCTAACAGGAGATTGCAGTGCTTGGATTTGGCTGAAGGGGAAATAAACAAACTGGTTAACCGGGCACGAATAGGAGTTGCTCCTGTGTGAATCCCATCTTTCCTGGGTAGGGCTGGAGGATTCCACGCTGCTGAACTGCTCCTCAGAGCAGCGCTGGAGCGCAGTGGGAATGGGCTGAGGGCTTCAGTTGGAGCGAGCAGAGATGACGCACACACGTCTGACCCATAGTTTTCCTCTCCTGTTGGCTGATGTGACCCACAGTCTGCTTTCTGCTGCTTGCGCTGCGCCCAGGTTGTTGTTAGACTTGAACATCTCGCTTTGAGCTCATCCGTCACAGTTAGAGGAGTACGGAGAGCCTTCCAAACGAAGATGAATTGCACGTTGTGTTGGGAGCCTGAGAGCTGCACGGGGAGGCAGACGCTGAAATCATCCTTTAGAAAGGAGGAGCGCAGCACAGAGTGCCACGGAGGAGAGTGAGGTTGGGTGGAGGACTCCAAGCAGCGGCCGGAGGCCTGGAAGCAGTGTGGTTCTGCTAATGCATACGGCCAGCAAAATGTGCTGCTGGTGCCTTCGTGCTGCTCTACCTCTCTGTACACTGCTCAGTTATAGCAGCGCGATGAGCGCGGCTCCAAATCCCCTGCAGCCGCCTGGGGAGCGCTGCTGATGTCAGGAGTCTGGAATTCGCATCCCCTCCCCCTGCCTCTGCCTTTTTCCCCTCTTCTCCATAAATAAGTTGTGGAGGTGGCTGGGAGCTGGCTGATCTGAATCTCCCGGAGCACAGGGAGGGGGCTGGAAGCAGAGCTGGAGAAATAAGAACCCGAGTTGCTTAAAGGCGGCTTGTGCTGCGCGCACGCAGAAATCTCTGCGTGAAACAAAGCGTGGTCAAAGGCAGTGGGGAGATCCAAGCTGTAAAGGCAGCTTAGACAAATGTCATCCATATTCTGTGTCTAACAAGAATGAGAGACGAGGAAACGTTACAGCTGTGTGCTGCTCGGGCCAGGCTCTGTCAGCTGGTTTATTATCTGCAGCGTTGACTCGGATCTGCCATGTGTTTGTAATCTCTCAGTGAGGACCCAATTTCTCAGGATTATGGAAACTTTTTAAAGCTGCCTAACAATGTACATGACTTTTCCATGCAAATATTAGGCAGATCATCTTGGTAACCAAAGCTTTGCATGCTGTAAAAGATCCGCTCGTTGTATTTCTTTCCATTGCTGTTTTTTGTGTGTGTTTGAAGCTGATGTGTGTGTTGTAGCCTTTCCCCATGGATGCAGTCAGTAGCATACGGTACAGGCTCTTGGGATGTTCTCCTGTGAATCCTTTCCTCTGGTCTTTCTAGTGAATGCCTGAGCCCAAGGCGAGGCCCTTTTTATATTATTATTATTTTTCCCTCCCTTGAGAACTTTCTCCTGTTATTATCTTCCTGTCCCCTTGGAGATCATTTATGTTTTAATTATCCTTTTTTGCCATGTTGGCGATGGTGATGCCATGTGCCTTTGTGGCCATTGCAGTGATGGGATGCCCTGGGACACGGGTGGAAGCTGCGGCCCAAGGGGATTGGCTGGGATATTGCACATGTCAGAGTGCCCGATGTGAGGCTGCCCTTGAGCTCTGAGTAATGTCGCTCTTCAGGGAAAATAATGGATCATGGGGCAAAAGAATACAGCTGTGATGTATTGTGCAGGCAGGCCTAGATGAAGCTGTCGTGCAGGCGTTTGCTTTGGGCACTGCCATGGGTTTGCTGAGTTGGGCGGTTTGTCTTTCTGACAGCACTTTGCTGCAAGTATCAGATCAGGATTCAAAACCATTTATTGTAAGCATTTAACGTCGGGTCTGGTTGCTGTGCTTCTGGAGATGCCATCTCTCCCAGTGTCAGCAAGACCAGATGAGGAAGTTAGCAAGATGGCTCACTCACGTTATTGAATCGCTAGAGACCTCAATATCTGGAGGTGGCAGCCTGCTGGTGTGGGTGTGCTGAGTGTGAGAACCTCTCCTTTACCTATTCAGAGGTTTTCCTGCTTCTCTGTAAGGACATGAGCCCGGTGGATAAGGACAGGGAAGGCTGAGGCCAGGAGCTTTTTGCTTCACACTGTTGGTCTGTGCCTGTGCACTTGCTTCAGGGCATGCTCAGGTGAAGGCTCATGCCATGCCCTGAATTCCCACAGAAAACAGAACGTGCTTTTTGGAAAGCCAGGGTACGACTAGACCTCTCCCCTTCCATCAAGCTTGTGTTTTGCTGCCTGCGTGTGTGTGTGTTTTGTGTAGCAGTCCACAAGAGGCAATGCTTGCCAAAGGGGAGATCTCCTTGCCTTGCCCCAGGCAGGGCTGGGTGCTGTGCTGGTCTGAGTGAGCCTGCAGGAGCAGCACGAGCACCGACACATCATGCTGGGATGATTCTGCCTCAGCTCACTTATAACCCTAAGCGTGGCCATGGGTTTACCTGTTATTCCAGCTGGTGTGAATTGCCCCACGCTTGTTTTGCATGGTACAAGTGTGTAATCCTTAGGGATACTCACTCTGGTATTTGCTTTAAAACTTATTTTTCTTTACATTGACTAACTTAAGAATGAAAAGGTTTGCCTCAGCAAACTTCTGGCAGCTTCTTGATTTAAACCTTTCTCCGAGCTCATGAACTTTCTCTCCGATGCTTAAACCTCAGGGGTGTATTTGTATGATGGAGACTGGGCGAAGACATCCAGGAGAATATATAACCACTACAGCTAATGACACGGTGTGTTCTCCCTCCTTCCCCAGCTGATCGACTGGATCCTTTGGACAGGCTGGATGTGGCTCTGGGCAGCCTGGGCTGCTGGTTGGTGACCCTGCACATAGCAGGGGTTTGAGATTAGATGATCACTGTGGTCCTTTTCACCCCAGGCCATTCTATGATTCTATGACTGCTCCTCTGTGTTGAGGTAGTGCCTTTGACCACCAGCACGGTGCCCTAGCTTTAGAGCTGATGTTAACACTATTGAAAACATATTTCACCTGTGCCTTAGAACTGGTGAAGGATTGGTGTGACACAGGCTAATGATTTGGGTCTTTTCAAGTGCTGGCCCTGTTGCCTGTTAATTCTTGTTCTCTGCTTTTGTTTTTGCAGCTGAACCTGCAGACCTCTTGAAGGTATTAGATTTTCACAATTTACCTGATGGTATCACAAGAACAACAGGGTTTTGCACAAGCAGAAGATCTTCAAAAGAAGCAGACGTTGCTTACAGAGTAACAAAAGATGCTCAGCTCAGCGCCCCGACAAAGCAGCTGTATCCTGGTAAGTCTGCAGCTTTTTGTGTTAGCCGTATAGAAATACCTGATCCTTTTCTCAGCATCTCCAGCCACATACAGGGCACTGCACAGTTCCTCCCTATTCTCTATGTATGCTCCCTTGGTAGAGAATGAGTGATTCTGCTATTTTTGGGGGGGCGGGTTGCAAACTTACAACCGTCGAACGCAGCAGTACGTTCTTCTGTCATTGCATTTGCATGCAGTGACAGGTTTCATCGAGGGAGATGTGGCCGATGCCTCCACATATGTTCCCTCCTATATTAGAAAGCTTGTGCTGTCTCATTATCGCTCAGTGACATCCAGCTGGGAGAGACTTGGAAGATGCAAAGGAGCGCAGACCGCGTTGTGCTCTGCGTTTGCAGAGTGCCAGGCACAGTAGGAGTCTATGCTGTGGCTGTGGTGTCTCATAACACAAACAAGAGCCATAAAAAAGAATAGACTGCCCCGCAAGAACAGATGTCCCAAGAAGATTGAAGAGGCTGGAGGTTCGTTAGACCGAGCCACAAAGACATGGGATTTTACAGAGCCCTTAAAGTGCTGCTTTGAGGAAACGTTTCCAGTTTGGAACAGAGTGGATTTAAGACCTTCCCAGTGGTTGCTGGATCCACTGTGAAATCTTGTCTGATGGCCTTTTTTTTTGGTGCAGAAAACAGAAGAGAAGTGGCTTCTGCCCAATTTAGCAAAGATTGGCTGCCACTGCTTCAGGGAGTTCAACCCAAGAGCATGAAGAACTGAACCATGGTTGCAGAGGATAACTCCATATCATAGGAGAATCTCTTGTTTTTGACTCATCTCACTGTTTGGACATCCTCTGAGTTCTTGGCTTGCATCTGCTGTTTCTCATGGGTGAGATGCAGATGGTGTTTCTTTGATGTCACCAAGCAACTTCTCAATCACTTCCACTGGACAACCGTGGAGCAATTGAAATAGCTCTACCTCTTTGGGCTCTTATGAAATAATCTGCTCTGCTTGCTCAGGAGATACAAAGGGAAGAGCAGAGTGGAGAACCCCTGCTGTTTTCCATCAGATCCGCAGCTGTTTGCTCGATACATCCCCATAACGAGCTGTGACTTGAGCTCACACCAGCAGATGAGTGAGAGAGGGGAGCTAAAGGCATCGAAGTGATTGCAGCGCAGTGTATGGGGGGAAATGTGGCTTTGGTGACTTTGTGTGTCGCAGAATAACTTGCCCTCTCTGCTCTTGAGCACCACAGGCAAACGTGCACAGTGCGTAATATTTTTGTGCTAATTAGAAGCTGGTGTTTTTCTAAGGTGGTAATTTTATGGGCTTTGCATTCTGCTTCTGCAGCCACTGCCAGCAAAGCAAGATATATATAAATATATATCTAAATACTGTCTGTTTTTCAAACCCACAAGAGTGAGAAAATCTGCTGAGATGCTCTTTGTCCTTGCAGAATAAGTTCTGCGTCCCCACAAAACCGTGCTCTTCCAGCAGAGGCAAGAGAGGCAGGGTTTTCAGTGGCAGCCAGCAGAATGTCATTTGCATTCTTTTAGCAAATTCTGCCTTCTCTGTGCTGCTTGTGGGTGTCTGCACGTATAGATATGTATGCATTTAAGAGCTGAAGAATCTCTATTATAACTTGAACAGTCATCTCTGAAGAAAACACCCATTCTGAAGCTGATGGTTTTCTCAGATGAAGAACAAGACCAGAGCTTGGGGACACCACCAAAAAGCTGTTCTGCTCTGAGAAGTGGCTGTGCGAATGGCACCGTCTTGCACAACAGTTCCGCTCTGTGGTTGTACTGGGAACTCAATCAGCTCATTGTTTTTGCTGGGTTTTTTTTTTTTGGTGTTACATGGCTAAAGCATTCCGGACCTTCCTGGATAGAGTCAGGGCTCTGCCAGGCCCCTCTGCTACACCTGTAGCACCAGCACTAGGAAGGCACCCCTGGTGCCTGTGTTTCGAAGGCTGAGCTTGCATGAGAGCCTTCCATCCTTGGTTCCAGTGCTCAGGAAGGAAGAAGCCGGGCCTGATGCTGCTCTGTGTGCAGCAGAGCACGCTGCAGATGCCAGCTGCTCGTGTGAAGCAGTGGGCGTTGGGGCCGTGCCACCCCTGTGCCCACCCCACACCTCAGTGTTGGCTGCTGGAGCGGCAGTGCCAGCTCTCCCCATGGATCCATCTGCAGAATAGGGGTCTGAACCCTTTGCTGCTTTGCAGGACGTGGTGAATTTGAAAGGCTTTGGTCACGAGGTTAAAAATAAAGCCATGGTGAGCCAAACTCAGCATTAGTGCAGGGCTGTTAGGAGGAGAGAGGGATGTGCAATGAGCTCGCTTGAGTGGACTGAAAATGAAGACTTATTCCCAAACCCCTTGTTGGGGATGACTTCCCTGTCTACAATGGGATTTGGAACAGTTTCTATGCACTCCGTGTATTTATTGTCCATATATATATTGTCCATGCGGATGTGTTTTCATACATCGTTCAATAGCCCGGGTCACTTCTGTGACAGTGAAGGCATTGTTATTTTGCCAGGACAGCAGAGCAGTAACAGTAATGTCAGCTATAATTCATCTGTTATGGTTATTTGGGTTGAGAAACTCGCATCACCATGGAGACATTTTAATAATAATGAAGGAAAAAAGAAATTAAAAGCAGCTTTTTAATGAGTTGGCAGCTTGCTCGAGTTGAAAGGTACTGTATTGTGGATTCATAATGAAATTTTGGACATGAACTATTTTACATAAAAGGCCCCAAACTCTAGCCTGTAATTGGAACCAGGAAGGCGTATGGTCTTGATTGAGCGCTACAGGAGGATTTGTGTACATTCAGCAGGAGGGAGATAAAGCTCAGTTCATCCTAGGGGAGGCACTGAGATCAGATGCCTGCCTTTGCCAGATATCTGGGTCTGTGTCCTAGGAGGAAAACTGGCTATTATAAGCACAGCACTGAATTACTGACCGAGTTCTCCATTCAGAAGATGCTTTCTGCTTCTTTACAAACGTGGTCTAACTGGGTGAGGGATGCTGACTGTGTATCCGTGCAGTGTCTGTGCGGGTGTCCCCGGGTGCCCACTTGGTGCCTGGCCCATTTGCATGCCTTCTCCTGCCTCCACCATTGCTCTGCAGCGTAGTCCTCTGCTGGAGGGCTAGATCCACTTGCAGCAGCAGTTAATAATGTTTGAGCAATTCCCAGGCTGAAAAAAAAAGAGTGATTTCATGGCCTCTTTCCTTTTGAACTTACAAGCTGTGTGGTAGTCAGAAGAGTTCCCTGCTCACGCCCCCGTACCCGGGTCGGAATCCCTTATGTGCCACTGGGATACTATCTAAGGAAAGCCTGTGGGGGCAGAGGAAACCTATTGGAAGCTTTTGGGCACTGAGCTTGACAATTTTTTGTGGTTTATATGGCTGCGAATCTGCAGTTGAAAAATGCTCTATTGTTGTTCCCTCCGCTGCGCCCTGCCGCACGCAGATGGTTGCACACACATACCCCGCTGCCCATGGCAGGGCTGCCCCACTTTGCTGTGCTTGGTATAAGATTTCCCAAGCAGATACCCAGCAGCACAATGCAATCCTTGTTGTGAAAGCCTGGACCTTGGAGGAAAGATACCCTGCACGTCTCACACTGCTGAAATGAGGCTATGCCCTGGAGGGTACCCTCATTTTTTGTAGGTCCCATCTCCCACCAGAATTGGATCAAACAAACTCCTTTACTAATGCTTCTGGCGGCTTTAAGACCTCCTCTTCGGTGTGTGCATCCAAGCTTTTCCGTTTGTGATGGTTCTAAATGAATGGCAGAGAAAAGACAAGCCAAGGAGATGCGTCCTGCGCAGGGCATGACTTGGTGATGTTTGCGTCTGCTTGAAACTTGGAGTTCATCAGCCCGGAGCTGCAGGAGATGGACCTTTCCCATGCAAACCTTGCAGAAATGGAAAGCTATTACCTGAGATCAGAGAAGCCTGCTTTCCTGAGTGGAGAGAAGCCATGGAAACTTGTGAGCTGCTCAGTATGCAGACAAACCAGCATTTCCTACTCTTTGCCAGATTTATTTCTGCTCACAGATATTTTTTTTTCCCTGTACCAGCCCTGAAAGCCAAAGCCACAGAATGCTCTGTTCTGGGCCTGGAATAGATGAAACCTGATGCAATTCCCCTACATCTTTACATGCAGCATTGAAGAGTTTTATTTGCCTAACTGGCGTGGAATGCTTAGCTTCCTCCATCTTTCTGATGTATTAAGTTAATTTGGAGATGGTGTGATAAATGAAATAAAGGAAGTTTTCACTTTCTCTCTTTAATTCTCCAGGCCACATCGAGGAGGGGTTTGGTGCAAATAAGAGATTTAAACCAACAGCTTTTTTTAGAGCCTCTGCTTTCTTAGCATTGTATTCTCACCCTAGAAGGCCCTAGAACTGTGCTGTGCTGCAAGTTGAGACACAGAGTGGCTTTTGGCTCTATGGCAGTGCAGCGAGGGCTGGAAAAAGGCTTTCTGTCATTAATGGAAGATCCCCGGTGATGTTCAGTTCTGTGCCATTAGAGTAGGTAGCCCTTGAGAGGCACTGCCCTGCTCTGGCTTTGCAGGTACAATCTGCTTTAGGTTTCAGCTCTTCATCTCTGTAGGCTTTGGGGGAAAAGGTGGACCTTGGGCTGGCAGCTCTTTCCCAATGTGTGCTTTTAGAGATGCTGATGTTCATCCCTCCAGATGCGTGGACAATCAGTGTTCTTCACGTAGATCATTAGGCAACCCTTTGTTCCCATAGGGATTCATTGTCGAAGAAACCTGCCTAACCTCTTTGCTTTTCCACTCCAGCTTCCCCATTCCCAGAGGACTTCTCCATTTTAACCACTGTAAAAGCGAAGAAAGGAGGTCAGTCCTTCTTGATCTCAATTTACAATGAGCAAGGGATCCAGCAAATTGGTGTGGAGATGGGTAGATCTCCTGTATTCCTGTATGAAGACCATACAGGAAAGCCAGGCCCAGAAGACTATCCTCTCTTTAGAGGCATTAACCTAGCAGATGGCAAGTAAGTGAAATTTTGTGCACAAAGGAACAATCAGTACATTGTTTATAACAGTACCAGCATGTGTTGTGTAGAATCGGAGTCATACAAATGTGTATGCATACATCCCATTATTGATCTGTACTCTTTGGCAGATAAACACTGTGTATGAAAAAGGGGAGCCCTGTACCAGTTAGTGCAAACTGTGTTGATGCTTATGGGGGATAGCAACACTGTTGGCTTCTGTTGTGAAGAGTCCAAAGGAAACTCTTGTCAATAAAAATCCCCCTTGGATCCTTCACAGGACATAAGGAGGGTGGAAGAGGGGTTAGCCAGGGAGTTATCAGGGTATTTTTTCCCTTCTCTGCCCCTCACTGAAGCAAAAGCAGGCTCTCTCCGAGCTATTTTGGAGGGCTGAAAAGTAAATGGCATCTGTCAACACAGTCATTTCTCTTTCCAATGACTCATGTAGAGTCTGCCTAAAGCTGATCTTCATCCATTTGCAGATAATAGCTGGTGTGAGGGTTTGCAGGAGAGCTTTTATGAGGGATTCGTTGTTATTGCAATCATTGGCTTGCTCTTGAAAGACCAAGGCTCTGTGTAACGTCTGTGGGCTGTGCTCTTGCAGGTGGCACAGGGTCGCCATCAGCGTGCAGAAGAAAAACGTCACCTTGATTTTGGACTGTAAAAAGAAAATAACCAAGTTCTTGGATCGAAGCGACCATCCCATCATTGACGTCAATGGCATCATCGTATTTGGAACGAGGATATTAGATGAGGAAGTCTTTGAGGTAAGTCACGGCCATGAGCCGCTCTGGAGGTGTTCTGCAGGGCTGGGTTTTGGTTGAGGGATTGACAGCTCTTTTTTGAAGCTTATCTTGGGTTTTTGCATGGAATTCCTTAATATGTAACTTAGTTTCTTAGAGATTGCATTCTAACTAGGTAAATGCTTCCTGTAGTATCGATGCAAGCAATGGGCCAGGTTGGCTGCTGGAGAATCTCCCCTGGTTCTCTGCTTTCACACCCTTAGACCAGCTCCTCTGCCAGAATCCTATGGGTCTGTAGCTCTTGTGCTTTGTGTTGATGTAAAAGGCTCCACTTCTGGAAGCAGAAGCGCTTCATTTATCCCCGTGTTATGATTTAAATCCTATTTGAGGGGCAGTAAACAGAAGAAAGCGTCTCTCTTGCAGGTCAGTTTTCTCAAAGTCTATAGGAATCTGCTCGTTTCCCATGTGCTGGTCATTGATTCCCGGTTCCTTGCACTGTGACACAAGGAGTCTCCTTGACAGCTTGTTTGGCAGCCCCGTCACCTCCCACACAGCGACTGCCTTTTAAAATGCAACCCCAAACCATGCTGGGTGGAATGTTCCCATGAGCTCCTATGATTTAAGCAAAGAGATACAGGATTATTTATAGACGAGGTACATATGGTGGAAGTTCTTTTCCCATAGTTCAGCAGTTAGTTGAATACATGCATTTTGCTAGCAATCTCAACTTTTGTGCTCTGCTGTACTTCTGAGGCTTTTATGTGTACAGTAATCTTGTCCCTGATCTTGCTTGCAAGCTAGAATTGCTTCCCTGAAATCAGCGCCGGAGCAATGGAGTGTAAAGCAAGGCCTATTGACTTCTCTACCTCCTTATTTATTGCGTTTGCACAGAGGAAGTGCTGTATCTCATGGGCCTCCCAGCAAAGGGATGGGAAACATCTCCTATCTGGGGGATAATTAGAGCTGCAGGGTGGCTGGCTCCTGCCTGCACTGTGCTGTCACTCAGAGGGAGAGTTGCAGTAATATCACCAGCAAACAGAGCAGGGATGCAAGGTTAGTTGCATCTAACCCTAACTGAGTTTCTACAGTGCGTTAAATTAATAGGCAATCCCTGGGAAGGCTGACAATTAAAATAGAAAGTAAAAGCTGGGTTTAATGGGTGCTGGAGTGTCTCGCAAGCATTGGATGTGCTGCCAAAAATGTTGCACTGGTTGCTGTATTTTGAGTGGAGCTGTTATGTAAAGCAGTGAGCTCCCCTGGGGAGCTGCTGGGGTCTGGGAGATTTGCTTGCAGAAATGGGTGTTGCATCCAAACCGATAAGGAAATGCAGGCTGCTTCGTTTTGCTGCTGTTTGGTGAGGACCATCTCTTCCTCCATAGAGGAGAAATACTCCTGGCTAAATGATTTCCATCGAGGGAGAGGCCTGTGCTCAGTGAACCCTCTTAGATCCTGGGAGGTGGTGTGAAATAGAGCAATGGTTCCCCTTGGCTGGAGGCTGCTGCCCTGTCATCAGCCCTGGGTGCAGAATGCAGCTATGGGGTGCTTGTGGGCACTTCCTGAGAAACGTTCTGCTAATTGGACCAGAAATGAACAATTAGTAGGTTTGTTGGTTTATTTTTTCCTGTATACTGCACATCTATGTTGTAAAGCATCGATATAGACTTCTGAGGGAGGGGGAAGGGAAACAAGCTCTCCAGTTCTGGAATTTGTCCTTTCCTCTCATCATCCTCATCAAACAAAGAGGGTTTTCAACATATGCTCTCTCTCTCTCACACATACACACACTAATCAAGATACCAGCAGCTTTAAACTGAACGTAATTAATAGTTTTTATGAAGGCAGTGGACTATAACCTAATTTCCTCCGTATCTCAGCGGCTCAATTTCCTTTCGGCCCTCCTTTCTTCTCTACAATCTGCACGCCTAAGCAGAAAGAGCGTGGGGAGGACTGTGGCTCAGGATGATGGGAAAGGGGTGCCAGTGATTGGAGTGCTGTGTGTTCCTGGCTGTTTCTGGGCTGAGCCATGGGCTGAAGCTGCTGCTGTCCTGCAGGCAGCTGCCCTGCCAGCTTTGGCTTGCTGCAGCCGTGCTGCCCAGCGTGTTTGCAGCCTGGCAGTGTGTCTGTCCTGGCTGTGGAAGTTTCTCCATCCCATTGGGTGGTGTGGGATGGAAGGCAGCGGCTGGGAGGGCTCAGGCAGGCTTTGTCTCAGCTGGGATCAGCAAGAGCAGTAAGTAGTGGGAATTCCCATCTGCCTGAACCCCGGGCAGGGCTGAAACCAAATAAAATCCCAGCGCTTCTTGTTTGGGAAGTTGTAATTATTTAAACTGGGGTCACAGCAAAGCGGCTGCGCTGTGTTTGTCACTTGGGTGCATGGATGGCCATGTCCTCACTTGTGTTCTTCTGCAGAACTCAGCCTGGCAGGAGGGAAGGGGGGGGGGGGGGGTTCAAAACATTTCTGTAGCGCAGCGTTCTCCTGGTGGAAAAACTGCTTCCTCTCATTAAAATTCAATTAGCTGGGAGGCTGAGTGGGTCTCTGTGAGGCTCTGGGAACGCCGGGTGGGTTTGAAGAGGGGCCAAGCTGAGAGCATAGGTTGTACAAGTTAAGTTTTGTGCCGAGCTGTTGTTTGCAACAGAAGCGTACAAATGTCAGTACAGGCCGGGGCAGCGGCGGCTGGCGTCAAGCTGTGAGTGAGAGGCTGCTGTCGTGAGACTGCAAAGGCCTTTTGAAGGGGGAGAGAGCAAAGAAATAGCCCACGGGGTGGGAGAAACTCTTGGCACGCAGGCTGCAGTGAGTGGTGCTCCCGCGGCTATGGCAGCGCTGGGAGGAGGTCAGAAGGCACGTGGATGTGTCTTGTTGTTAGAGGGATTAGTAGTTTCTTTTGCGGTTTGGATAGGTTAGAATGCAAATTCGTTGTGGTCTCCTTGGCCCCAAAAGGCTGAGCACCAAATGTGGGGGACTGTTCCAGAGCCTCGCTGCGATGTGCTGGGTGGTGGCCCCTCTTGGTGCTCTGCTCCTCACCCGGGTTGTTTGGATGCTCTGTGGGCTTTCATGGGAGGTTGTCCATGGAAGACGCCCTTGGCAGGTAACTTCTGCTCCATGCACTGCTTACTGTTGAGTCTGGGGGATGACCGCCCCAAGCCAAAGCCCCACAAGGCTTTGTGTGTAGCCCAAACAGCATGCTGCTCATTTAATCCATGTGACTGCTGCGTGCATGGACTCTGGGAACAGCATCTCCCATGGGATGGCTTTTCCAGCTCAGCACGGAGGTGGTCACAGGGAAGGGCAGCCTGGGCTGAAGAAGGTCTGGTTTAACAGATGTGGGTTGAACCAAAGTTCAGGTCCTGGCTCAGTAAGGTCACCGGTGCCGCATTTCAATCCCAGAAGCGTTTGTATTATAGCAGTGAACAAAGAAATCCCATAACCTGCAGCTGGAGGTTCTTTATGAATGGAAAGTACTGCATAACATCTGAGGCAGGTACCCATTACCCCCACGGCTGGGTGAGGTGAACTCAGGCCCTCTGTAGTGCTGTGTTGAAGCATCTCATGTAAAGCCACAGAAGCTGATTTTCTGCAGCAGTGTGGGGCCCAGCCCTGTTCTACTGCTCAGCCCAGCACACTCAGCAATGGGCTGATGAACGACGTGCACTTTGCCCAACCCTTGCCAGAGTCCCAGGTGTGTGGTATCTTCCACAGTCCTACTGAATTGTTTGTGGTTCAGCCATTGGACATTTTGGGGGACTGTCCCATGAGGGAAGTGGCATTTTGATCCTCAAGTAATAATAGGGGAATAGCGCCTGGTATTGCTGTAGATGAAATTAGTTTCCCCATGAGTAGAACAGTGTGCATGCTGCTTTTTTAAGGTTGGCTTCTCAGGAAACGAGAGGAGCTTATTTGGTGCAGCTGAGTACCATAACTGTGTCTTATTGGCCCAGTTGGTACCGTAAAACCAAATGGTTTCTTTTGATGCTGCCAAACAAGGTGTGAAGTGAGAGGGTCTCCCAGACACCTGCACGTACCTTTCTGCCAATGCAGGGAAGCTGAGGGCTGGCAGAAACATCTGCTCTTGGCTTAAGCCAAATGCTGGCCTGGGATGAGGTGTGGTGTACGATGCTAAAAGGATGGCACTTATCCTCTCTCCTCCTTGGTATTTTTGTTGATTTTTGTTTGTGTTTGAAGACCACCAGCAAAATGAAGGTATCAGAAATGGAGGGAGGGTGAGCTGGAGTGCTGGGGCTGCTCTTGGGTCGAAACGCCAGCTCTCTTTTCATCTTCTGCCTTGCTTACACTTAGACAAAAACAATTTGATAATCCCAGATTTCATTTCACTGTTGTCATGGCTTTCTCCTTCCCCATGCCCTTGGATTTAGCATTTCTTGCTCTGGAGAAAGCTCTTAGATTTACCTTTTCTGAACGTTATATTTTTTTTCCAGATACCTCCAAGGTTACAAGATTGGATCAATAAATTTTGCTTTAGCAAAAGGTGCACCACAGAAAATAGTCCTTCTGTCCATGCAAATGCATCTTACTGTATTTTGTGTGTGTGTGTGTGTGTGTGTTGGAGGACAGGTTTAAGGCTCGCTCTTGCAGGCAGATGTGCTGTTATTGTGTCAAGTAGACTCTACCTGCTCCTGCAGGAGGATAACTGTGCTATTAATACAACGGGCTTTTGGGAAAGTCAGGGTGGTGGTAACTGCAAAGCTTGCAGGCTTTCTCACCTCATGGGGGAGGACCTCATGGGGAGGCTCAGATCCAAATGCCATTCACGTCTAG
This sequence comes from Gallus gallus, assembly GCF_016699485.2. Classification (NCBI taxonomy): domain Eukaryota; kingdom Metazoa; phylum Chordata; class Aves; order Galliformes; family Phasianidae; genus Gallus; species Gallus gallus. The sequence goes on from NC_052548.1 coordinate 8,079,643, forward strand.
CCCCTCTTGTGCAAGAGCAAGAAGCTCAAGGCGGTGGTGCAGGTGGGAGCGCTTAAGGAGGAGGAGCAGCAAGGTCCCCGGCATCCTTGAACCAGGAGCTGCATTCTGCATGGTCTGGGGCAGGAAGGAACTGGGCAAAGCTCGTGCTTAAGTTCTTGTCAACCTTCAGAAAACACTTCTAAAATTAATTAGGGTCGTATACTAACCCGGATTTCTCCGTTGCGATGCACTGCAGATGAGCGCTCCCGTGTACTTTTCCCTGCCTCGGCAGACTGCTGAAAGAAGTTAATTTACAGTCCTGGCTGCCTGCTTTCCTGGCCCTGCCAAATCTGATTTCACCTCTTTTGCTGTAGAGCCTTTCAGGGAGTGCAAAGAGTCGATGTTTTACACCACCAGCTTATACTGTGGTGTGAGGTGATGGAAAATGAAACGTCCTGAGCCAGCATTAGGGTTCTTTATTGAAGATGTCTGTAGCTTTCCCCAGTCTCCTAATAATTCTCCATTTAGTTGCTGGTTTTCTCGTCATTTCTTCTGCTTTTGTTGTTTTTTGTTGTTTTTTTTTTTTTTTCCAAAGGGATCCTCTTTAGTGAAATGGTGCACTTGAGACATATGGATTGAATCACAGAGCTAGGCTCTTCCAGAATAGCAGTGCTGCCTAGAATATGTCTGCAACTGCTGAAGCTTTCGCCTCCGGATGGCTTTGCAATTAATGGTGAGATTTTTGTGCCAGAGGCCAAGCAATGCAGTCAGTTTAATCAAAACCCCAACGTGATACTTGGCTCGGGTTGGCAAGTCTTGTGCATGGGATTGTCTTACCCAGGTGCCCAGGGACGTCATCTGGTTTTATCAGTGTGTCTGCGAGTGCGTGCAGAAGAACTGCAAAGCAGCTTGTGAAAGTTGCAGTCTGTGCTTAAGGTGGTTTATTCTCAGCCCTGAAGTGACACCGTCCCTTATGATCCCTATCTGTCAGGTTCCTGTAAGGAGGGTGAAGGTTTGGGTGGAAACACTGGATTAATTGTTTGCGTGTGCTTTGCCCAAACGCCTGTTTTTCACTGAGAATTTCTGGGTAATTGGCAGCTCAGACACCTGGACGGGAGTCAAGCTTTGTGACTGGGTCATACATGATGTGTGTTTTGTAATTATGACTACTAAAGCGGCCTCGTTAATGTTTTAATTCTTTTTTTTTGGTTTATTGTAAGTGATAAATTCTATTTCCTTAACTGTAAAAGACCGTGTGCTTGTCACGTGTAGGTCATTACTGGGGTTTGCTGCTATCTCATGCCTTCTGGCTGATGATTGCATCCAGTACAAGGAGAGACGTGCTTTAGAGTTCAAACAGACCATAAAAGTGCTTTCATTGATGCCTAACAGCAATGCAGCGCATCATGTATCTTTTAATCCAGCCAAGATACACACCCAGGCCTGAGAAACTGTATGGCATTGCTTCATGCAGTTGTCTGAGCCAAGCGCTGCTCTTGTAGCCAGAGTAGCACAAGGCCTGATGGCACGGGTTTATCCTTGGCATGGGTACCACTGAATGCTAGCTTCAAGGCAATGCATTGCTCTTACTGGTTGATTAGCGTGTAATTAACTGTTTTTGGATAGCTGAGCATCTGAAATGCTGGCTCTGCAGAGGCTGTGTAGTGATATGCAGTTTGCAGTTGTGCCCAGGTGGAGAAGCAGGGTATTAGTGGTGTGTGAATGGGAGGAGATCCAACTGGAACAATTTCTGGAGGGGTCCTTCTTTGTGGTTTTCCTGGCAGAGCATGACGAATGCTGAAGATACGGAGCAATTAGCAGTCATTAAAATCTGGAGGAAATACCTTTTGTAAATGATGGATGAAGGACAGAGGTCCTGCTCTGGTCGGGGGACTGCTTGGCTTCCTTGCCCGCTCCATGACAGTGGCTGCAGTAGCAGCAAAGTGCCATAGGCAAGTTTTTGTTGTCATAGCTCAAACACGAAGCCTTGAGTCTGATTTCCTCACTCCTGCAAGCTAATTGTTTTGGAGCTTTTGCCATTTTGGAGAGTATGGACGAGGATGCTGAGTTAGGAGGATGGTCAGTGGGGGAAGGGTGCTGAGCAGTAGCATGAGGGCTCTCCATCGCTGCCATCCCTTTGGGCCACAGAAGCCTGGAGAGGACAGGAGGGCTATGGCCCCACTCCCCCTGGCCTGGAGACCCTCCTGCAGAGAGCAGTAAGCAGTTCAGACAGCTAACAAGGGGAATGGAGTGGTCTCTGGAAGGCGAAGCTCACCCTTCAGTGTAATTTCCATCCACGGCAGGGACTGTGGGGTTTGGGGAGCAGAGTTCTGTCTGATTGTTCCTGACGCTCACCTGGCAGAGCTCTTGTATCTAAATGCTGGCAGGCAGCGACGAGGCAGGCTCGTTACACATGATGGATGCTGTTTGGAGCCTCCTCATTACTCTTTCAGCCGATGGCTTCGTTTGTAGCTCGCTTCCCCTGTTGGCTGGCGGGAGGGAGGGAGGAGAAGGGGGCTCGGTTCTTCCATGGAAACTCTGAGGTGCAGAGGGCTGATTGCAGAGCTCAGACGGGTGATGTAATGCTGGAAACCCGCTCCTCTCCGGTGACATCACGCCAGGGCTCCCAATGGTGTGGGGGACGTGGGTGCCTGCTGGGAGCCATAGAGACACTGCGAGAGGACCTGGGGTGTGGGAGACACTGCAGATGGACACATTGGGAGACTGGGAAAGATTTTCTTCACCTTGAGTATGGGGGGAAAGCCAAATACTCATGCTATGGGGGAGAAGTTTCCAGCTGAGCTTTGCTGGCAGCATTGCTGCACAATATGTAAAAGCCATTACCGAGAGCAGCAAAGAGCCATGGTGTGCCACTGGCCCAAATCAGTGCATGTTTCCCCTTCCCTGCTAATTTGGAAACCTTGTTCAGAGTGGGAGGTCACACCAATTAGTTTTATTTGCATAAGTGAATTTTTGGCACCGAGGCCTGCAGACAGGCAGGCAGGCATTCTCTTCCACGTACAAAAAGCCTGCTTTGCATGGCTGCAGCAAATTGTTAGAGGAAGTGCAGGCTCGATGGAGCCAAACTGGTGCCTGGAGGAGCAGGGAGACAGACGCCGAGCTCTGCAGTGTGCTGCTCAGGCAGGGGCTGTGCTCACGTCCTCACTGACCCCCCAGTGCTCAAACGGAGGCTTCTTTGCAATGTAGGGCTTTCTTTACTATTGTCCTCCCTTTGCAGGACCCTGCTTTCAATCTGTCGTTTCCCTAAGGCACAGGAAAGCATCCCCTAAGCAGGAGCCGCTATTAGTTGACTTGGTGTTCAACCCATTCCCTTGTCGTTTAGGTACGAACAAATGGAACACGTGCTCCTTGCACATGGTGAGGCCTTCTTATTCTTTTTTTTATTATTATTATTTTTGAGGCATTCTGGGCTGCTTGCCAAAGCCCAAAGGAAAATCCTAGCCTGCTCCAGACATCCCTGGTGTGCAGGTGTACTGCTTACTTCCACAGAGCCGAGCAGGATTGAGTGTATGTGTTCACAATAAATATATCACCCAGGGGATGGGAGCTGGAAGAGGGCATTCCTAATGAGTTGTGCAGAGTGTTGGATGGGATTTGTGTACTCGTGTGTGTATGTGTGTTTTCTATTCCCTCCAAGAACACGGAAAAAAGCCTCTCACCGTGGGCTCATTGTTCTCCCCACGTAGCCACATACTGGCCATGGTTCAGGAGGTCAGAACCTGTTTGAACAAACAGTGCTCTGGCCACTGAAGCGAAATGTGTGAGGAGACGAGAGAATTGGTGGTGAATATTGCATTTGTGCACTGTTCTCTGCTCTGGAATGTCTGCAAACACAGCACGGTTTTCCTGGGGCTTTGATGCCTTGCATAAGCAAATGTGTCTGCAAATTATGTTTACCCTTTTCCAGCTTGCTGCTCAGAATGCTCATTTCTGGGCTGAGAGTCACATCTGCATGCATGGAGGCCATGGGGTAGCAAAACCCAGCTCCTCTTATGGGTTGAAAAGCTTGGCAGCTGTGCCCAGTTAGCTCTGTTAGGGGAGCTGAGCAGGATGGTGCCTTTAAACACAAGGCTTTGGAATGGTGAATTTAAGGTGGGAGAAGAGAAGTGTTTGAATGCAGTGGGCAGGCAGTCCTGTCTCCTGGAGGGAGGAAAAGGTGTGCAGGTGGGAGATGTTAGGAGTGCACGTGCACTATAGCTCTCTGCTCTCTGTTTCCAGCTCTGTACTCAGCAGTGTGGGGCACATTTGCAGGAGTGCTGGGAAGCAGCAGCAGGAACCTGCACAAAAGTTTCCTTCTCGGGTGGTCCCAGCAGATGTGTCCTGCGCAGCGCTCCATCATTTGGTAACCACTGCCTGCCAAGCACTGGAAAATTCTTTCCCAACCAAAATTTGGTGTTAAGTTAAATTCTGAGCGTGTCAGCAGATATCCCCACGGCTAAGCATGTAATCCCACTTACATCCTGAGATAACTTTGGCAGCCAGGTCAATTTTCCCCCATTCCCCTTAATCCATAAAACCTGGATTCTGTAGTTACCTCCTGGGGCAGAAAACATTCCAAGTGCTGATTAAAAGCCTCTGTGTAGACAAAACCCCTTGATCCTGAGCCACCTTGGTGGGGAGGGCTAGGGTATAACCTCACGGTGGATCTCGGGGTGGTGGTGGTGCCAATGGAATGCCCTTCAGCTGAGATGAGAGCAGCAGCTCCACTTCCAGGTTGATCCAGCTATGAGAAAAGAAAAATGGGGATGGAAGCAAGGGACCTACAGCTTTGGTACCTTGGTGCTTAGAAGAGCTCCAGCTGCTGTGGGCTGGGAGCAGGAGGCCCTGGTGGATAGTAAAGAGCCACCCTTGGGCAATGGGTGCACATCCATAGAGGGAGGCTCATGCTCTGTAGAGTGAGCCCTGGGCTTCGGAGCTGCCTGAGGGCTTCCCTGGGGTTTCCTGTTGGAGCTTGGGAAGCATTCAGAGGGGAGGACAGGAAGGAAACCCATGAAGAAGCAGCATTGGCCAGCAGCTGGTTGTTCATGCTGCCTTTGTAGCAGCGTTGTGAGTTATCCGACAGAGCTGCAAAGCATCCTCTGTGCTAGAGGTGTGTTTTCATCACCATAGATGGCCATGTCTAGATGTTTGCTGGAGGCTTTGGTTTCCTTTCTAGCCTCTTCCCATCCTCTACCAAGGTGACTCTTCACCACCTCCCCTGACCCTCTGCTTCCCTTTACATCTCCCTCCTCCATCATCGGTAGGGCTGGGGACAAAGCTTCCTGGGATCCACACCCCCCCAAGGCTACATGCGGGGCTCAGCAAGATCTCAGTGACAGCCTCCAATGGGGCTCAGTGTGGCTCCAACGCCGGCATCTCAAACGTGCCACTTCAGCCAGCAACTTCACTTCTTCACTGCCTATTTTCCACCGAGCGAGTCCCCCTTATGCTGTTTGCATCTCCAGCTTTGTGTGGGCGGTGCAGAGAGCAGAAGCTGCTCTCGTTCCTCATTTTCCATAGACGAAAGGGAAATAAATCAACGTGAAACCGGAGCCAGGAAACAGCCACGCTCGGCGCAGAGGGGGGAAGGCACAAAAGAGCAACGCCACGATGTTGCCGTGCCGCAGCCCGTAATAAGGGGGAATCTGTTTTTAAGCTATCCCTTATGGTTCACACATATGTCATTGAAGAATAACTTGTGTAGGAAAAAAGCTCGCCCCTCGCTTGGTTATTAGTGGATTATTTGATTTGGATGAAGAGGGGAAACTTTGGAACGGTGTGATCAGCACTTGGTTACCCGGTGACATCAGGAGGTGAGCTTGGGTGGGGGGAATGCAGCGCTAAATGGAACAGTAAAGAAAACAGGGAACTTGAGTATGTGGTCAGGCCTGCAAGACCACAAGAAGAAATTTGAAGGCTGGGCAGCCTTTGGCAGCCTTTCCTCTCTCTAATTTGGGTTTATGTGGAGTTTTCAGAGACTGCACGCTCCCCTCAAGGCTGTCTCTCCTCTCCAAGGAAAACTCTTCTGTTTTCTCATTTTGCATGAGAAGTGGAGCTTGGCTCGAAGTGCTGAGCCCTCAGCCTGGGCACAGGGCTGCTCAGGTCGCACGTGGTGGGGAATGACCCCCAAAAGATGAGAACTGGGAGGAGAGAGCAGTGATGTGCTCAAGGAGCTGTGCTGGGCGGGGGGAACAGCAGCTCGATGCACCGGGCACAAAATGAGGGCGTTATTTCAAATGTTCATTGTTTCATCTTCTCCTCTCAGCTTTATTAACTGCTAGTTAAGTGCTGGCGGATTGTGATAGACAATGACATCCATTCATTTTGTCCCATTCATTTCTCAGAGGCCTGGGCTGGGCTTTCTTTCCTTTTTTTCTTTTTTTTTTCATTCTGGACAGGCTGATGCTATGGAAATGCCTCCCACTACGTGCAAGCTATTGGTTAACAGTTTTCTAGTAGGTCTGAATGCCAGTTTTGTAGGATGATGCCTGTGGGGTTGTCCTGGCAGCGATGACCAACCTGCATGGGTCCCCACACCCATGGGCACCCCCAGAGCTGTTGGCAAGGCTGGGGATGGCAGTTGGGTTCCTGAAAGCAATGGTTGCAAGGCAGCGTATCACCTTGTTGCATGCTGCCCCTGATTCGTCTTTACATGGAAACTTCTTACCTTGACCATCAAAATCCCATTGCCGACTGCATCCTGATCTGCTCTGCGTACCCATCGAAGCCAACTTCAAAAGTGATTATTAAAAGAAACGTTTTGAATTATGTAATCTGCTGCTTGCAAGGGTTCAGCAGCAGCATCTGACTTGATGTTTCAGTTGGGAAGCAGGACTGCGCCATGGGAATAGATCTGAGCCAAACAGACTCCTATTTGAAAGCAATTGGAAGGAACTGCTTGCAGAACTGGCGCTATCTGCTTATCCATACCCATTATTTTGTCTGCAGGTTGGCACTGTCAATAGCTTTAAAAACAAATGTTTGGATTCTGCAGGGATGTCTGATCAAGTGGTATCTTGTCATTTTGAATAATCGATTGCTAGGAAGCCACTCTCAGCTCCTGGTGTTGGTATTGTAGAGGGACAGTGGTTACATCTATTAAAAAGAATAGCGGGGAACTCAGGGTTCAATCTGTGAGCAGGCGGTAAAGGATTCCTTTAGAAGTTATCCTATAGATTTGCACTATTTCTGGCTAAATGTTTGTAACCTGCAGGGGGAAAACAAAGCACCAACAAAAAACCCTGCAGCAACTCTGCTATAAAGGCTGTGTCTGGGCTTGAAGCAAGAATAGTGACAGCAGAGCACATAGTGATTGTAGGGCCCCTATTTTTAGGGAGCAGAGGTGTAATTTGTCTGCATGGGCTATGACACGTTGATCATTTGAAGGCAGAAATCACAGCGTGGCAAGCTGCTGTGTGGTCACATAGGGGGAAAAGAACCAACCTCCGTGGTTTGATCTTGGTGTGTTTGATGGAGAGCCAGGAACAATGGCACATCTGCTGTGCAGATGGATGGCACTGTGTAAGGGAAGGCTCAGGTGAGGGCACCTCATGGCAGTGCCATCCTGAACACGGCCAGTGTTGTGTAGAGTCAACCCTTTGGGCTCTGCTGTGTCCCGTGCTGTTCCTCTAAGAGCTGCCTCTCTGAGACCTGGTTTTGTCCTCCGTTCTTCTTGGGTTTGGAAAACTGAGGAGAGGAAGGTTGTCTGCTATGTATAGGTAGAAATACAATAACTGCTCATTTTGTGGTGCTTCAGCTCCTCTTTTTCCAGTTACTGTTGTAATTGGGAACCTTGAGATTAGGCCAGTTGGCGTTCCTTTTAATTTGCCTTGTGGTCACTTGCAGCTTCTCCTATGGCAGGAACATTACAGAGATGCCTTGTCCCGAATGCTGCTATAACCGATCAGATGTGAACCCGCTGCAGAGCCTCCCCTCACACAGACAACCTGTGTTGTGCCTTTCTTTTACCTGGCTGCCTGTTTCCATGATGTTTATAGGAATTTAATTAGCTTGAGCCTTTTTCCTCTGTCAAATGCAATTGAAACCAGCCTTGAGGTGCAGGACTTATTGAGGCAGACAGACACACCTGTAGCTGCACAGATCATACATGGCTTGCTTTCAGGGTAAACCAGCCAAAAAATGCATTGCTGTCCTAATGAATTCATTAGAAGGGAATGCTTCCTCATGTGTTAGAGTTTAAACCTTCAGATTAAATAACTCACTGTGGTTTCTGGAGTACACAGCAGAGATGAGTGTTTGGTTGCTGGGGGTGTGGTGGTGGCCAGAAGGCTGGGTTGATGCTTCAGTGAAGGTGTTTCCCCACCATGTTTCTATGGGGGATGTACCCCCTCTAGGCAGGAGCCCTGTCAGCATACGGCTGGATTTGCTCTAGCTTCTTGTGTTGGTAGAAATGGATCAGCTCTGCCAATGACCTCCTCTAGGTCTGACCTTGGCATCTCTCATTCCCTATAAGATGGCACGTGTGCAAATCCCACTGCCAAGCTGGCCCTGCGTGCAGAGACTAAACTTGCTCTTCCCTCCTTCCAGCTCTTCTCAGAATCAGCTTTCCTACTTTTCAGTCAAAACTAGACAGGGGAAAAAGAGATTTAGGCTATTTACCACGTTCATGGGAGTTTTGGAGCAGCCAAAGAAAACGGAGTCGATTTGGAAGGGTTCTTTGCAGCCGGCTTTTTATCTTCTCTTTTTACTTTGTCACCCTGCCCCAGAAATAGAAAGAACACCTTTGCCCAGCCAGCAGCTCAGAAATAACTCAGAAAGATTTACTTCTTCCATTCCTTCCATTCTCTCCTTGGGAAGGTGTCCCTGCAGGAAGGAGATAGGCAAAGGCAGAGGGCAAGTGAGGGGGATGGATGGAGTTCTTCATCCTGCAGCCCCAAAGGGCTGTGCTACTGAGGCTGCTGGCTTCTTGCGCTGATGGAGGGTACAAAGAGCAGGTTCTGTGGCTGGGCTTTTGTGTCCTGCAGTGAGGAGTGGGCTCTACTCTGTAGGGAATGTCCAGAACCTGGTGGGAGCCATGTTTGCTCAGTGACAGCCTTGAGAGGAAGAGGCTGATGATAAGGATTAAGCTTCAGGAAAGCTGCTAGGAATGTCAGGCTTTAGCAGGATGCGTGCTCCACGCAAGCTAATTCATTATAAAACCAGCCTTGCAAAAGTACCCAAATATGGATGCTTTCTAGAAAAGCTCCTCTGTCAGTGGATGGGCTCATTCAAGTCACAGAATCATAGTATGGTTTGGGTTGGAAGGGACCTTTCAGATTATCCATTTCCAAACCCCTGCTGTAGGCATGGGCACCTCCCTTCAGACCAGGCTGCTCACAGCCCCATCCAGCCTGGCCTTGAGCCCTGCCAGAGAGGGGGCATCCCCAGCCTCGCTGGGCAACCTGCTCCAGGATGCAGTGGAAGTACTCTGGAAAAGTCCCATGGTCTCATGGCCATAGAACATGTGTTCAGTGTCTGTGCAGAGTAGTATTACTGAAGTAAACAGCTGAAATAGGATTTGCATGTTCAAACAGCAAATGCAACTTCAGCCATGTGGCCTCGCATTGATGTCTTTGAGGCTCATCAGCAAGGGTGAGACATGCATAGAGGGGCACCTGAGTGTGTGCATATACGTGCAGATATGAAGCATCCCAGGTGGATAACCTAACCTGCAGCTGCTGCTTTAGGGAGAAAATATTTACTTCAATGTGATGAAATTGGAACCAGAAGTCAGGCAGTTTAATAAAAACGTGTGGTTTGGTTTCCTTGTTCTTCCCATGTGTTTCTAATCTGCTGCATGGTTCAGACATCTGCCCTGAGCACACGGTTTACCAAAAGAAAAAGAGGTGTAAAAATGCTCATTTTGCAAATGTAAAGGCTGACTTTTACAATAAGAAAATGAAATCTGGGAGTCCTATCCTGCCTATGGCGAGGTAGAGAGATGCTGGGGCTGACAGGGTGTTTCTTCTTTTCCTTGTCTTCCTTTCTTTGCCTTTAAACCTCCAAACTGTGCTCTATTCTTTTTCCCCCTCTTTGAAATAGCCACGGAAACCTCTCATATTATTTTTGCCTGTGTTACCGCAGCGCTTGGCCGGGCTGTAAAGAAGGAGTGAATATAAAGCAGCCCTTTGTAAGACGGGTCTCTCCCCGTCCGTCCTTCCTTCCAGGCTGGGCTGTGCGGTATGAGGAACCGTCTGATGGCAGCTCCCTTTCCCTGTCCCTAACTGACTGCTTCACACCCGAAAATCCAAGCAGATAAGATTGTGGTTTGTTTAAAAAGCCACAAAAAGTATAAAAATAGCTAACGGAGCTGGGCACGATGGCCGGTGAGTTAAGGATATCTCTCTTTCGGAGCATTCCAGCAGTCTTTTGTGTTTGCTTAATAGTTTTTGGAAGTCAGCTTGGCTGCCTTTTCCTTTCCTGCCGTCCCTGCTGCTTGGCGGCTGCTTTGCCCTGCCTGCACCTTCCCATCCCAACCGGAGTTACGGTGTTTGTGCTCACTCAACAGAGAGGAACGCAGACGCATCGCCCCTGGAGCGCTGGCCCCGTGGAAGGCAGCAGTTCTAAGGGAGATCTGGAGAGCTTGAAGTGGAAGGGAAAAAATCAAAGCATGCAAATATTCTGTCCCAAAGGTGCACGGCGGCGATGCTGGCGGTGATGCCACCGCAGTCAGAGCGACTGATGCAGGCAGCTGTAGGGCGTGAGAATAACCGGGAGTCGTTTCTCATCACCGCTTCCCCTGGGTGGGTCCGGCTCCCTTGCACAATTAGCCGTAATGGTTATTATTAAGAGGAGCTGTCAGCTCAGCGGTGCAGCCGCTGTCTGGCGGCTCGCAGCCCCAGACATGAGTCAAGGAAAGCTGGCCCCGACCCCACTACGTGCGTGGGACAGCCGCTGCCTGACCCGGGATGCTCCCGCAAGAGCTCAGCTTTTAGCCATGGTCCACTCTCTGATGTGCCGGCCATGTCCACCCTCAGGTGTTTTTGCTTTTTCCCCCTTTGGTTTTAGTTCCTCCTAGCTTTGGTTTTTCTATTTGCTGGAGAAAGTGCCGTTGCTGCCTGCAGCGGTGTCTCTCGTGCAGCACAGCTCTGTAGGTCTTGCAGGGGCTTTTCCCCCTCTGAAACAAAACCACTGAGGAGTCCGAGGGAAATGCAGTAGCCTTGCAGTAAATACTTGGTAGGTTTAATGCTTTCTGTGGTTCCACCAGTGCCGCCTGCTCTCCAGGCTGCTTGTTCCTCGGGGCAGAGAGAAAAACAATCCTTATATCCACTAAATTCTTGGATTTTAGTTAAATGACAGGTAGCTGATCTGCTTTAGCTGTGTTCTTCCGCCCAGTTGGTGAGTTCTTGTTCTCCAAGCGTTGGCTTTAAGCTGGGAAGGACGTGGGGTGCTCTGGAAGCAGTGCTCATTCTGGACTCATGGGGCCATGAGCTGCATGGTGCACACGTAGGGTTCTGTCTGACCACCACAACCCCCATCACAGTCTGTTAGGCTCGGGGTTGGGTGAGGTTACATACAATTGCCCATAAGCATGGAACGGCCTGGAAGCTGTTCAGGACCTTAAAGCTGGTGATTAGATGTCCTCTCTGAAAGGACAAGGGTTTCAATTAGGCACTGTGCCGGGGCTGGAGCGGGGTTGGCATAGGAATGGCTGTTTGAGCATGGCTGGGTTTTTTCATCTCCTCCCTTTCTTTTCATGGTACTGACAATCCATACGTGAGATGCTCTGAGAGAGGGATGTGAACGTTGTGAATGGGCTTGGGGGTGGAGATGTGGGACTGGGAAGGGAAAAGGGGCTCTGGGCTGCCAGAGTTTGGTGAGGATTCCATGGAAAGTCTTGGGAAGAAATTGGGAATGATTAACGGCTATGACAAACTCAGGCATTTGGAAAGGCAAGAAAATCTTTCATCCGTTACAAATAGGAAAGTCTCTGGAATAGCGGATGAGTCTGTTGCCTGTAAAGCACTGTTGTGTAAATAATCCATACTGTGGATGAACGCTGTGTATGTTGTCTTTGGGAATTAGCTGTGTTATCACTTAAGCAGAAATGGACTTTGCTGTGAGCTCTGGCTCTACATTTGCTTCGTCCACTTCCACATGTGCTCGGCACCATGCCTGGGGCTGCAGCCACAGCCCGAGGAGTGCTTACATGAGTGTGGGATGTTGTTGACATTGGGAGGCCGTTAGAACTGAGGCTGGTGGAGAAAAATAGCATCTGCTTGGAAGTCAGCGTTGTTTGAGTGTCTCCCACTCTGTTAACAACTTGGGTCCTAGACTGGTGTTTGGGTATTGACAGAGTGATGGCTTCTTCAGGGGAGCTCTCCAGAATTAGCAAAGCCATCTGGCTTTTGCTCTCTTCTGAGAAACTTGCCTGTCCTCCTCTCTCACTAAAGAGCCGTTGCTAAGCAGCTTGTAAGTTGTATTGCGATGTTAGGCTGCAGCCTGTCCTAACAGAGTGCTGTGTGGTGGTCTGTGCAGGCACATAAGAAACGCAGTCCCCCTGCTCTGAAAATCCCTGTTCGTAAGAACCAGCCAGGAGGAGATGCGGTGAGGAAGGGAAACCATCCTCAGTCCTTGAGAAGGGTTTTTGCTTGAAGCCGTGTTTGTTTTTAGAGAGCCATCTGTCCCCTCTTCTCTGCAAGATTATTTTTTCTAAACGGTGCTCAGAAGAAGCCCCCATCTGAGTGCCAAAAGCCAGGAGGGATCCATTCTTGTGGTGACCTGAGCACAGGAGGGGAAATAGTGGAGGTCTCACAGCAAAACCTCCTGTCTGCTCCTGCAGCCCCCCCCCTGCACAGGACGAGGAAGCAAACATCCGTGTTGCCTTGATCCCAACCACCAAGTATTTGCAGCTGACTCCCGGCTGCGTGTGAGATGAGCCCTTCCCTTCTTTATTTTTGATTCCTTTTTGAGGCAGCTCTCCAACTGTTGGCTTCCAGTTTTGTAGTGCAACATGTTTGGAAGCCCAAAGGATGCCCGTCGCTCCAGCTGGTCCAGCGAGAGCGGTCTGGGATGCAGGTCAGGGTGTGACCCCATTGCTGCCATTTGGCTTCTCCTCTGCAGAGCTGTGTTTAAGGGATGGACCTTTGGGCGATGCAAAAATGCCGTGTCCTTAGCAGGGAGCCTTCATCCCTGGGCAAGTGCTGATGACAGCTTCTATCAAGCGGAACATCTGGGGCTGGCAGGCCGTCTCTGAGACAGGGATTAGGCTTGTTGGAAGCTTGCTGGTGGCTGGGACCTCAATGCTTTCATCACGGAGCCATGCTGAACTTCTGCCACTCTTAATCCGGCTGGCTGGGTCTGTGTTTGCGAAACCAGTGAGTTTGTCATAGTAAAACTCAGCAACATCCCGATTGCTTCTAATAATTAAAGACTCTTTTTTAATATCACAGCCACGTATGGGTTTTGGTGGCTGTCTCAGTTAGATGTGGGAGCTTAAAAAGGCTCATGGAGCAGTAATTATTCTTAGAGATGCTCGGTGTCATTAAGGTGTCTGTGGCAACGCACTAAAACAACAGTCCAAGTAATTATTAGTGCATTGCAGCGGCAGCCCTGAAGAAGCCCAGTACTTCTGGAGCTGCTGCCAATGCCAGATGAAGTCACAGCGCTTATCCCCGCCAGCTGTTTGTTTTGTTGAACCACAGCAATTTCTCCAAGTTACTGAAGTTGATGTCATTGGAAGCGATGTGGCATTTTTTGCACACGTATAGAATAAGTGTTAAAAAATGCTCCCGAAGAGCTTTTCCAGTCTTGTCTGGGAGCTGGCTGGGGAGCTCAGTTCAACTGCCTTGATGGAACTTAATCCATAAAGCAAATGAGTCATCGGGCACCAATGGCTTTACCATAAATGTCAAACAACTTCTTACTGGTTGTGACAGTTAGCACTTACATCTGTTTGGTGGAGCAAAAAAAAAAAAGCCTCACAATTCAGAATCATTTTCATCAGAGCGCTGTGCTGCCTCGTCCCCTTTGCAGGAAGTTGTAGGAATAAAGGTCAGCGTTTGATTTATTTTCCTTTAGAAACACTGGCTCTTCAGGCAGGTGAAATATTGGTTCTTTTCAGAGGAAAAGAAAGAATCGATTTATCTGTGCAGTGCGTGGCCAAGAGAGGCAGCTGTTGGGCTGCAGCACTGGAAGGGCTTCTTGAGAGCCCTCTGTGCTGCCCAGGCATCCATGATTCCCCCGCTGTCCACATGGGGCTGGAGGTTGGATGCTCCCCAGATTGGGTACCCTTTATTTGAAGTTCGGTCTTCAAACCTCCCTGAGTTGGCTGGTAAAGTCTTTAAGGCACTGAGGGAGAGTGGTGCCCTCTCTTGCAAAGGCGTCGTGGAAAATCTACTGCTGCTGCATGGGTGTGGAAGGGGGGAGGTTAGCTTTAACTTTATGGCATCTTCATTATCGCTGCTCGTGCTGAAAAAAGCAATGCTGAAGTAGGAAGGGGAGAGGGCTGTCTGTTGGGTGTAACCACAGCAGTGGAGCAAGCACTCGTTGTGCAGAGGAGCAGAGCTGGGGTTGGGGGCAGCTCTCTCTGGGTGATATTTATTAGCAGTAACACACTTGAGAGGACACACAAGCAGCAAACCTCCCTGCACGGCTTGCTCTAGTTAAGGCCACCTTTCTAAATCAAAGAAATGGGGCTCTTGACAGCGGAGCTTTGTGCATCTTTTGTGAGGTTCAGATAGTGGGGCTTTTATTAGGGCCTAAATTAGCCCGTGTTATTGTTTTGTACTGAGAGATGAGGTCAGCTGACGGGGAATTTTGCTAACAAGGTTTCACTCCTGTCTGCTTTTTACAAATGTTAACACAGGGTGCCCACCAGAGCTGTGCACTTGTTGTTAATGAAACAAAGATGAATGGTCCAGCAGCCCTCAAGCTCTCCTCCTTCCTTTGCCCCTGAGCTGCTCGATCTGCATCAGTGCACTCGAGCTCAGATGCTCCCTGGGGCTCTCATTCCTCCAAAATCTGGTGCATTGCTTTTCCTTCTGGTTTTACACGCTTGCATGCTGCTGCCGGAACAAGAGAAGGATGAGCTTTGCTGGGCAGGGTGATTGATTGGGTTTGGAAAGGAAATGGGAAAATGTATGGTGAGTGATGCTTGTGGAGCACGGTGAGAAGGAGCTCTCTGAGGCAGCTCGTGCTTTGTCGTGGCACCCTTTGTGTGCTGGAGTTATTCAGGTGCACGCTGACTTTCTTAAGCTCTCAGCCTATAGGTGGCTGGAAGCTTCATTTATTTTCCTCACTGGGCCAATGTCATCCCCTGGTGCCTTGTGCTGAGTTTGGGGTTTCTCCAGAGCTTGAGTCCAGAGGTTCTGGGACTTGCAGTGATGTCCTTCCACGTGCTGCAATGCCTTGAGCAATGCGATGCTCAGCTCCCGTTGTGCTGCTGGAAGCAGAGTGTGATTGTGACAAGATTTTGTCCCACATGTAGCTCAGGAGATGCTGTCAGCTGAGGCTAAAAGTGGACTCTGCAATAGCAAATTCTCTCCTGTGTAACCTTTTGCACCGTGTTTAGCCAACATGCCTTTCTTTGCTTTATCTCTTCCTCAAGAAAACGCAGTGTAATTCTGGCCTCCAATAGGATACAGCCTATCAGCTCTCCTTGAGGTGTAAATCCTACCTTATCAGGAAGAAAAGCTTTCAGCCTCCCTTCCCTGCCTCTCAGAGACAAAGACCAAGCCTGCTGTAGTGACTGTTTTATTTCAACTTCTTCCAGCAGCACCGGACGCTCCTCATAACCTTGTGCAAACTGGGAAGCTTTAAGCACCTTGCTGAGAAGGGCATCAGTGTCTTCACGTGGGTGTCAGGGGAGTGGAGGTGGCTGGGCTCTTGTGATCTGATCTAGCAGTTGGAAGGTTATTCCCATCAGGAGCTCCAAGCGAGTTGTTGTGGCCGGGCTGGGCATCCTGCAGTGATGGGAAGCCTGGGAGCTGCCCTTGGCATTGGGATTACGTGGTGTGGGTAATCCCATGGCCCAGCAGGTTGCACTGCAGGCGGTGGAGAGCTGGATGTGGGGTGCATTCAGCGAGACAATAATTTGCCTTTATTTATTTTATTCATTTTTCCTATTTTTCCCAAAGCTGAGACCCATTTTCTGTTCGTTTTCTGAAGGCTATCCACAAGAAGCAATAGGCTTAAACCAAGGCTGAATTTTAGGGTGATGTGGATGTTCAGAAGGCTCCGTGTGCCGTCGGAGGGCGGTCGCTGCTGGGGTGTGTGCATGGAGTTGAGCCTGACCTCTTGTTTCAAAAATATCCTTTGGTTTTCCATGGGGCTCCGAGACGTTCTGGCCAGGCTCTGCTCTGAGCTTCTGGTTCCTATTATGTGCCCAAGTAGTTGTGCTGTAATGCTCCTTCTTTTTCCCCCGCCGCCTTCACAGTGTTTTTCTATCATTAAGGAAGACTTTTTCCCCTTAACTAAACCATCAGCTGCAAAAACCCAAGCAGTAAAATCTTTCCTGATGCGACTGTCTGCTGCGAGTGAACTGCTTTTGGTGCTATCATTAAACCTTGGCTTTGGTTTCCCTCCCCGCAGGGCGACATCCAGCAGCTGCTGATCGTGGCCGACCCCCGGGCAGCCCACGACTACTGTGAGCACTACAGCCCTGACTGTGACACCGCCGTCCCCGATGCTCCACAATCCCAGGACCCCAACCAGGATGAATACGTGAGTAGGAGCTCATGGCTGTAGGTGGGGATGCTCTGGGGGCAGCAGTATCGGGCTTCACGCCGTGGTTGCAAAGCTTAGCTTGCTTGTTTCAATCTGAAGGGACCTGTAAAGGCCACGTGTTCCCACTCCTTGCAATGAACAAGGACACCCACAGCTCCACTGGGTGCCCTCCAGTGTGACCTGATGGGGCACCACCACCTCTCTGTGCAACCTGCACCAGTGCTGCACTGCCCTTATAGGAAAAAACTTCTTCCTTATATCCAGCCTTCCTCCTGTCCCACTTGCCTGTAAACCCTTTGTAATGCAGTGGCCAAAGCAGAGGTTGTTTTTAGGATCCTGCAGTCCTGGTATCCTGCCCTCAGGGCTTTCCCTTCCCTTCTGTGCTCCTCCAGCAAACGCAGTGCAGGTTTGCTCAGAGCTCAGAACCTTGCAGATTTCAGAGCCTGAGCTGATGGAAGCACTGACCTTCCCAGGCTGCCCAAACCCCATCCAAAATGGACACCTGTTTCTAAAACCCTATTTTAGCTGTTAAACTTGAAACCAGATTAAGCACTTTTTTTTACTGGTACTCCTTTGAAACAAGAGGTGTCAAAGGCAGGAGGGACTTTTTTTTTTGCGTGTGCATTTGCCATTTGGATTTCCTTTAGGTAGAAATGGTCCCAGCTGATCTGTAATGGTTTCTCCCCTATGAGCTGCTGGGCTGTGCAAGGCAGCTTTTCCTACAGTCAGAGCTTATTTTCTTTACAAAACTTAAAGGAAAAAGAATGGGGTGCCTCCCTATTTCTGCTGCTCGATCGGAAACGTCTGAGTGGGGCTGATTTCCAGAAGACCATCATCTGAATTTGACACATTTAGAAGAGGTCTCAGGCTCAGCTCACGGCAATTAAAGTGCCTGGCACCCTCAGGCACTTCCCAGCACCTTGCCTGCTGCTTCTACCCAGTTTGCAGCAGTGCAGTGCCCTCTGCTTTGCTCTCAGCTCCTCCCCACTGATCTGCAGTGCTATTGCCGTGCTCTGGCTCACACAACTTGGGGTTTGGGTTAAGAAGCTGCTTTGGGGAGCAGAGTGCAGCTTGCAGCAGTGCAGCCCATGGAAGCTGTAACCGTGCTGCCAGTGCTGCTGGAGGACAGACTCTGTGGTGTGATCAAAGTGCATGGTAGTAGGAAAAAAAAGCTCTTCTTCTGGAGCCAGCAGTGCAACAAGGGCTGGCTTGTCTCCGGGCTATGTTGCTCTGTGTAAGAATAACTCATCCATGCGTCTGCTGCCAGCCGAAGCCATGGGCTGGCGGAGAGATTGGCTGTGCCCGGCTGTAACCAAATGTTTGGTTTGTATTTCATTCTGAAGAATGACTGACGCCTTGTGGAAAACTCTGAAAATATCTGGGTTGTGAAGCCCTCCTGCCTGCGGGTCACGGGCAGATAGGAAATCATAGGCATGTTATTAGGAGAGAAAAGAGCAGCCCGGCTTCTTGGAGCGGCGATGTGATGCACGTTGCCCTCTGCAGATCTGAGATGTGACCCAGGAGGGCTCATCAACTGCGTGTTAAAAACACCACCACTGTTTTTCTGTTCCATAGGGTAGCTGGGGGTGAGCAAACTCCTGCTGAGTGGCTTTGCTCTCTCCCAGGTGCCCCTGGGCTGAGAGATCAGTGGCAACCTGAAAGCACAGAGCAGCCCAAAGCCAGGCTCCTGGTGTTGCAGAAGCTGAAGAATGAGAGGAAGGGAAACTGCCATGGTCACTCCACAGCAGAAATGTAGTGCTGCATGCATGCACTGTGGCATGGACCGCTGGCGTGAAAGAAACCTACAGAGGGCTGTTGGGCACGGACTGGGTGCCACCAGCTGATGTTCTGCTGCTTGTATTCTCTCTGCAGTATACCGATGGGGAGGGAGAAGGGGACACCTACTACTATGAGTACCCCTACTATGAAGACGTTGATGAAGCTGTAAAGCCTGAAGCACCCACCACCAAACCTGCACCCCCAGGAGTGGCTGCTGGAGAGAGACCCGAAACCAAGCAGGTACCCACGTGAGGTCCTGGCTGATAAATGGCACCTTCGTGGAGCTGTGAACCAGGGAGTGGAGGGCAGTGCAGAACGTCTGCTTTGTTCCACCCGTTGTGGTGTATTTCATATATACTTGTTTGATTTTTGTTTTCCACACCAGGACTATCCTTCCCCCACGCCATCCCCTGAAGCAGGGAACCCCAGCAGGCAGACCAAAGGGGCTGCACCCGTGGACGACCCCCTGGTGGATGAGTACAACTATGAAACCATCAACGAGGAGTACTTCACACCTCTGCCCTATGAAGACATCAACTACAACGAAGAAGTAGACCCCCAGGGAGGGCTCACCGAAAATGCAGTGGAGGCGGAGCTCCCCACGAGTACCGTCATCACCTACAATGAGACTGATGTAATTTAATGAATCCTTCTCCTTTTGTTTGTTTATAGATAGATATATATTATTGCTATTTCTTAGCCCTGTGCAAAGGAGATGTGGTGATCCCTATGGTAAATCTGCAGGTGGCTCAGGCAGCTCTGCAAGAGGAAGTGTCAGGGTGTGGGATGTTTTCATTTTGTCATTCTTACTGAATGGCACCTTCACCTTTTTCAGGCTGAAACATAGAAATTACCAGCCAAATGACTTCAACGCTGGGACAAACCCCCGCATTTGGGTTATTCCGTTTGCCCACAGAGGCCCTCTGCCTTGTTGCAGATCTACTGACAATGGAATCAGCCCAGATCCCACCGCTGAGACTCTTTGGAACGGTTGCATTTTTACTTCCCCACATTTATTGTCACCATGTCACACTGGAGACTGCTCTGCCCTTAAGGCTTGCCCAGTTTTTGCTTTTATTGGTCTCATCCTCTGATGAGACTGAAATGAGCTGTCATGCAGCTGTGTCGTGTAGCTCGCCAGGCAAGGAAATAACTTCCTAGTTGATGAGGCAACTTCTTTGTTACCCAGGAGCATCAGCATGGGAAGCTGATGGCAGGATGAGGTTTCTTGGGGTGGGATTTGGCAGTGCTCTGTGGTTCTTCCTCGAGCGGAGCAGAAGTGAGCGATGGGACTGTGAAACTCAAGGCTTGCTGGGAGGTGTCGGAGAGTGGCAAAAGAGACAGCAAAAGCTGGCCAAGATCATTGTGGAGCTGGGCCTGAAAGCGTGAATTAAAAGGTGTCAGGGAAAGTGTCCAAAAAAGAGCTGAGCAGTGAGGAGGGGGTTGAGCCCAGACGGATGGGATGGAGCTGCTGGGAGAAGGCTGAGCGGGGTGGGGAGATGCTCAGGGGGGGAAGAAAAGCACTCCAGCAGATGGATGGACCGAGCGCCAGCCTGAGGGAACCAAAGGATGGGAAATGTTTCTGTTTCCTGACATGGAGCCAGAAATCTTTGGCCAAGCTTGAGCTTTCTAATAGGGAGGAATTAAAGATTGGATAGGGTGATCTTAAAAAAAATAAATAAATAAAAAATGGAAGTGGAAATAAGAGGCTTAAGGGCCTCTTTAAATTGTTAGGAAAGTCAAACAGAAGAGGAGCAAAGCTCAGGTAGGGAAATGTTGGGCAAAGCTTTCCTGTGTGAAAACTCAGCCTGCTCTCCCAAAGCATCACGGAGCATCCTGAGGCCGCCCGCCTCCAGCAGCTCAGAGGTGCGTGTCAATGGGGAAGGCCATGGGGCTGCTCGGGGTGGGAGCCTGCTCCACTTCATCCACTGGCTCCACTGAATCCTGCAGCGATGAGCAGAGAGGGGACATGACTTACCCAGCTGCGGGAGGTTCCCATGCTCCGAGGGCTTTATGCACTGTGACAGAGCCCCAGAAGGTGCACGTAGCCAAGGGGATATGGGTTTGCACTGCAGGGTGGGAGCTGGGAACCCCACTTGCAACCATGAGCTCCTGCTGAAGCTGAATGCTTTAATCCAGCAGCAGAGCAATCTGGGCAGTGTGGATGTGAGGATGTCACTGCTGCGTTCACCTGCCTGTGTTTTGGGCAGACTGTAATTCCTACGGTTGGAATTCTAAGGGACGTGGTCTTACAGGAGGCTGGGGGAGAGGTTTTGCAGGCAGGCTTAGTCTGTTAACTCTCCTGGGCTTGGGTTTGCTTACAGCTAATGACTCTGTGATAAATGCTGGCAGAGCAATGCTAAGATTTAGTAGGCAGCAGTACTCCTGTGAACACGAGGAACTGGGGACACATATATTCTGTTCATCGCCTGCTATTCATCAAGCAGTTTGCTTTGCTTGTCCAGATGCATACAGCAGTGGCTTCCAAGCTGCATCGCTTTCTTGAAAGGGAAGGCTGAAAGATGATTTAAATGAGGTTGTTATCAGCAATGGAGCATCGCAGTACTTTGCACAGTGATTTTTTGACCTCCTGTTTTCTTTTTGCACTGCGTTCTGAATGCAGGGTGCTTTTGTTGTTCTTCCTCATTCCGGAGCAGCTGAAGATCTCAGCACAGAGAGCTTTCTTTCCTTCTGCTCTGCCCACTTATTCAGCGTATTATCTCTTTCCAAGCAAATTGATTTGGGGATATCGAACCATCAAAAGAGGATTTCTGATGTTCATGTCATGAAATGCAATTTGAGGAAGTTTGCTGTGTTATCTCTAAAAGCTTTGTGGGGAGATGAGCAAGCTTTAAGGTTTCAAAGTGCAAACGCTGATAAAAGAGTTGTAACTTAGCAGATAGCAGAGGTGTGACAGCACCTGATCCGTTTGCATGGTGCAAATGAAAACTGATGCAAAGCTTTCCAAGCTTTCTAATCAGGAGCCACCATTGAGTGGTTTGGAAAGGAGTAGCTTAGAATCATTTTGGCAAAAAAATGGATCTGGGAGCAACGTGGATCCGCCAGCTATGTGCTGCCAAAGACTTGTTGCAGAAACACGTGGAGACTACATATGAGATATGTCAATGTCTGGTTAAGTGCCTGCCACCCGCTTCTGGCCTTATCCAGACTTCGGGTTAAGAATCATTCCTAGAAGCTTTCTTAGGAAGTATTGGCAAAGAAATCTACTTTTGAGGCTCTCTGCTCCATACCTTGAATGGAAGATTCACCGTTGCTGTAATCAC
Organism: Gallus gallus; assembly: GCF_016699485.2. Taxonomy (NCBI): domain Eukaryota; kingdom Metazoa; phylum Chordata; class Aves; order Galliformes; family Phasianidae; genus Gallus; species Gallus gallus. The sequence goes on from NC_052548.1 coordinate 8,101,350, forward strand.
ATAGCCATTTCCCAAATGGCAACAGCATGGCAGGGAAAGGGGGAGAGAGGCGGGTTGTTGGGAACTGTTTGGTAGCAGGGCTGTGGAATTCACTGATGCCCTTTAGGGTTTTACCTCTGTCCCCGCCTTTTCAATGCTCTGATTCAGGAAAATACGAGATGGGATGACTTGTCATGAGTTCTCCCTGCTGATTAAATGACGAAAGGTGGCAGGAGTAGGAAGTACACTGCCTTCTAATGAGGCTTCTTCTTTAAATCCTCCTGCATGCAGATACAGATGCTCATGGATTCTGAGCAGTTCTGGCACAGAAACAAGGTCTGCAAATGATGGTGGCATTTAAGTGATTCTGAATTCATAGCAGCGAAGAGAGAATCTCTCTGGGAAGCACTGGAAGTAATTCAATTGATGGACCATTTTGTTCATTAACAAGACGGGAAGGAAACAAAATGATTATCAGCACATTTCCTTCCTTATAGTGAGCTTCCAACTGGAGGATGCTGGGAGAGAAGTGCCTGCAGAGAGGGCAGGGAGGTGGACATAAGCAAGGAAATTCTGATGCACGTGTGGTGTCCCTGTTTGTGTACTGTGGTATCTGGTGCTGTGAAGATGCAGAAAGGATTTTAGCAATTAAAGCCATCAGATTTGTAAAGTCTGCTCCCGCTCTTTGGAAAAGCAGGGTGGGTTTGGATCACAGACACAACAGGAGGGCTTTGTATAAACAAAGTGGGATTTTTCCACATTTCCTCCTGTCATGAGCTTCTCATAATGAAACGCTGCCTTTTCGACTTGGATTTTGAGAACGGGATGGGGTTTGATGGATTGATTTGGTGCTTGCTGATCCGATGGCCCCCATATTCAGGCTGTGGGAGGCGAGCAGGAAAATTCAGTTCCACGTTTCTCAAAGCCTCCGGAGTTTGTGGGGAGGTCCCATCACAGCCCCCTGCTTTGTGCTGCTTTGTTTGCCTCACTCAGACCATGGCACTGTCACTGTTATTTCCTGCTTAGGGGGGATAGCTGCTGGGGAAGGCCAGAGTTGTGTGAAGATCCTTCCATCCCTCTTGCCTGCTGTTGGGGAAGACTCTTGGAGGTCACTGGAGACCTTAAAACTTCAGAATTAAACTTTTCTTGTGCTTTTTATTGGTAATCATTAGCATGAGGCTGCTTCTCTCCCCGAACCCCATTCTCCCCCTGGGCTTTCAGCATGCACATCCTGCAGAGATTTGCAGCCTGACACATTGCTGCTCTCACTTCCAGGCTGCTCAAGGAGGAGACGACCTGGATAAAGACTTCACCGAGGAAACGATAAAAGAATACGATGGGAACTACTACTATTATGACAGAACAGTGTCTCCGGACATCGGGCCTGGGATGCCTGCCAACCAAGACACCATCTACGAAGGGGTAAGGGAGTTTTTTTTCCATCAAATGCACGCTTCAGAAACGATTTTGTTCCCCCACAGCTCAAGATGAGCAGTGCAAAAGGTGGTGATCCCATCCCACTTGGGTTCTTCCACCCAAGAGGCAATGTTTGCCATCAGTGTGTCTGTGCTCAGGGCAGGTGGCAATGGCCCACTTGTGCCGTGCACAGATGTTGTGACATTGCCTCCTGTTCCTGCTCAGGGCTGTTGGGTCAGGTGATGCTCTCTCTGACTGCTTGCCTTTGTTCTGTTCCATGCTGCAGATCGGAGGCCCACGGGGTGAGAAGGGGCAGAAGGGCGAGCCTGCCATTATTGAGCCGGTAAGGACAACCTCTCTGCATTCTGTATGGTGTGGTGCTCTTGGTAGTACAGCCGAGAAGAAAATTTCCCATTACTTGGGCCATTTTAGTATAAAATACTGCAATTATTTCTTTTTAAGACACTTCACAAAGCAGCTTAAATTAGGAAGGAAGTGCTCAATTTCCCATGACATCTCATTTGCTGTAGCGTAACCCCAGACCTTCCGCAATAGAAGTGCCTGGCAGAGGCCATTCCCCACCTCTGCAGGGATTTTGGAGGCCCCACAACGCTACTCCTGCAGCCTGGGGCCAGACCACACTCTGACCCAAACCCTCAGCTTGGGGATGGCTTTAATGGTGCAGCCAATAGGTTTGGCTCTGTGCAAATAAAGGGTTCTCGGCGCACAGCTTGCTCTATTGCCTGCTCCCAGGTCCCAGCAGCTCCCAGAGAAGCCCTGTGTAGTCCCAGGGGGAACATCACTGCTTTCCTTCTTTACAGTTCCACTCTGACCCATTCCCGGGGTTGTTTTGCTTTCTAAGGAATGGTTATAAACTGTGCAGTCTGCACAAAAGGTCAGCGCCCAGCGGAGCATCCCATAGGTGCAGATGGGTCTCCCCAGTGCTGCTCATGTGCCCTCAGCAGGACAAGGGGCTGTTGGCACATGTCTGTGTCCCTCTTGAGGTGCTGGGGTGCTCCTGGGCTGGGAGTAGGGCTTGGCATCACTGCGCCCACCCCACCGGCCGCATCTCCGAAGGGCAAAGCTGCACACCAGCAGCTCAGTTAACCCAGTTTCTCTTGGCAGAGAGCCCAAGCGATGCCCAGCAAAGCACTAGTACTTCCCATTGCCCACAGTCCATTCTTTTTTCTTCCAATTCTTCCTCCATTTCCTTCTCAAGGAGACTTTGCCGATGCTGGCAGAGCAAGGGAGGAGCTGGGGGCAGCAGTGGGGCTTCACGGGCCTCCACCACTGCCTTATGAAAGCATTTCCGAGCCTTCCTTCCCTCTTTCCTTCCTGGGTCCTGCTATCCCCCTGCAAACAAAGGCAAGGAGCGAATGCCTTGCTGAACATTGCAGCAACACAGAGAAGGCAGCTTCAGCAGCCCACCCTGGGCCGGAACCAATCTGCAATGTTACAGAGCGAACAAAATAATGGTTAAGTTTAATCATCCAGAAAGAATTTGGCCGCCTTCGCTATTTCAAAACACTGGAGCACGTATAGCTTTTGCCAGAGAGTAAACAAGACCAAATGCTGCCGTGTTCCCCTCCGTTCAGTTCCTCTTTAGCAGAGAGAAATTCGCATTTGCTGCGCTCTTTATCTGGTTTTTGATCGGAGCTGCAGCAGAGGTGGAGGGGGGGGGGGGGAGAAAAACCGAAGGCGGGTTCTGCTGAATTCTCTTATCTTGGCCTTCAGGCTGCCTGTCCTTCAATCCTTGCTCTGTGCTGACGCTCGCTGGAAGCAGCAGGGCAGCACAGGCTGCTCAGGGACGTGGCAGGGATGCTGGGACCCCTGTGTCCCCATGGCCCACCTGTGGGGGTGACAGGCTGCCTTTCCCTGCTCTGGGGCAGACTCAGGTGCTCACAGCTGCCTTCAGAGAGGGTTTGCTCAGCCTTTGCACGGCTCCCCCATACACTGCAGCCAGTTTTTGTGCTTTCTCTGCAGCGTTAGCCTCACCTGTGGGTAGCAACTGGGTTTTGAGGGGACTGACATCCCTTTTTTTTCCCCTGGATGGCCCCAAACATGTGCTTTGCTTACTGCCCCCAAGGCAACCCCCTTTGGTGGCATGCCCCCAGCTGGTCCCACAGCCTCCCGTATCCCCACCCCTGTGCTGATGAGAGGTCGTGTAAACAGCAGCGATCTCTTGCCGGGGAGAATCTCCAGATGTCCCTAAAGCTGGAGCTCAACATAAACCAACTGATAAATATGGGAAGATGCCAAGGATGTTTGCATCATGAATGGGCTAATTAGCCCAGGCTGTGCATAGGAGCATCCTGCAGCCGGCTGTGGGAAGCAGAGCTCAGCCCTGTGCGTGCTCAGCCTGCGGTAACCCTGGGGGCACCCCTAGAAAGTTCTGGGAGGGACAGATGTGGGCTTGGGCTCTCTGCATCAGACTGGAGACACTGTTAGCACGGAGAAGGGGAAGGGTTGGTGTTGGGTTCTGTATCGGAGGCTGCCACACACCAATGTGCCATCGTTTGTCTCAGTGGGGATGGACTCTGTGGTCCCTGTATGGGAGGATGTTTGCTCAGAGCTCTGGGATTGTCCATGGAAAAGGAGGTAGGGCCTTGTGGATGTCATTCCTGGGGGATCAGGATCACCTGCCCCATCCTGCTAGCCCTCGACAGCAAGGAGCTCATATTTAGTGTGGGTTGAAGGAGTGTTGTGTAGGGATTACTTCTAATTCCCAGCCAGAAGAGAGCGATGCCTCCATGGCTGGCAGTGAAATTACTTCCAGAAAGCATTTGCCTGGCTGAATGGGAGGTTTTTTTCTTGCCTCTTACATAGCCATGAGGGGGGAGAACAACCGAGTAAATAAATGAACAGAAACAGCTCAATTCCACTGAGTATGTGCTAGACCTGATTTAAAGTTAGGACAAAATATCTGGATGAAAAGGAATGGAATAACATAATTCTGCTGTTTTGCCTGCGCAGTGATTTCCTGGGTACACAGAGTAAATCATGGTGTGCAGCTGCTAGGAAAGTAATTTCAAAAAAACCCCAAACCTTTGCAGTTTGCTTATTAACTTTCTATTGTTCTCTCTCCAAGCTGCTGGGTCTTAGGGGCTGCTGCTTCCCAAAAAGGAGCTCTTCTCCCCATCACCATAACTGAGGTTTGCCCTTTAGTGAGGGGAGGAGGGCAGTGGGCAGGAAGGCAGCCCAGTGCTGGGGTGAAGGGCTGTTTCTCCATGCCCTGCATGATCCAAATAAATGCTATTTGGTTTTGGTGATGTCACTGAGGGAGTATGGAAGCGAGCAGAGAGGTCTGAGCTATTTAAGGATGGAGAAAGCATTGGGTTTCCAGCCCTGAAGTTGGGGTGGCTTTGAGGATGTGCCTTGCTAATCCCTGTTATTCCTTCCTCTTGTTTAGGGTATGCTTGTGGAAGGCCCCCCTGGTCCCGAAGGCCCCGCAGTAAGTGGTGTTGGGGTTACACCTTTAGGCTGGGTGGAGATGGATGCATGCATTGCGGGGGGCTGATGCCCGCACGGGGCTCAGCACGCAGCTGGTCCCAGGCTCTATTGCTTCCATATGCCACGTGTGTGTGTGTGTGTGTGTGTGCAAAATGCTTTGGGGTTGGTTTTCTGGAGTCAAAATAAACAGAAAGCCCTATTTCTTTTCCTGCTCTTTGCATGAACATTACAAATAAGAACACATTTCCATTCAGCGGCTTATTATTTTTTTCTGCCTTTTCTATGCTAGGGCCTTCCAGGACCTCCAGGACCAACCGGACCTGTGGGCTTAATGGGAGATCCTGGAGAGAGAGTGAGTATCCCTGTTCTCCTATTTGGCTGATGCCTTTCATTAGTTTGTGTGTTCGAAGGGGGACAGCACTGGAGTCCTCAATGCTGCTGGTTGCACAAGGCATTTGATAGCAATCCCCTCCAGATCTTTGGTTTTACTGCCTCGAAACCTTCAAAGCCCCTTCCAACCCAAACCATTCAATGATTCTATGATTATTCTGTGATAAAATCAGGCAAAGGGATTGCCAGCCCTAAAAGGTGCTTGTGCCGTGGGGAAGGCAACCTTTGCATCTGGGGACGAACAGCTGGGGACCACAACTTTGAGTCCTCACGACAGCAGTGGGTTGGGTTTGCTTGCATCTCAGCACAACCCCTGGGGTCACTCCACCACTATTGCTGAGTTCCTTCCACCTTTTTCGTGTCCCGGACTGCTCCTGTTGGGAGGATCACTCTGTGCAGCATCTCATCTTTGCACTGGGTGGGTTATTGCACTGAACCAGCAAGCACTAAAGAGTGACTGATGTGAATTAGCATTGCTGTACCTGAGCACTTGTGCATTTGGTTTTGATGCAACTTCAGCTCGGTTCTGGAGGAGGACCAATGCATCCCCCTTGGTGCAGCCAACCTCTTGTATAGGTAAATTCATTGATTTCAGCAAGTCTGCATGAGCAGAGCAAACAGAGCTTGACATCTGTCTCAGTGCCTTGGTGCATCATTATGTTGAGTGCAGTCACATATGCCTTCAGAATAGCTGCTAGGACATTGCTGTTCTGTCTGGGGCATGTCTCCTGCCCAGGACACTGTGTGCATGATCTTCTCTTTGGGAGGTTTACTTTTTCTTCCATCAGCAGTGGATGAGATTTGTTTTGTCTTGGAACAGCACAGATTCCTATAGGGAGTGGCTAAAAAGAGAAAATGAGGCACGAAGGGAGAGCATGGATTATCTTACACTGAGCAAAACCAGCTCTAATGTGGCCAGGCAGCAGCACTGAGATGAGCATCCAGGACAGCATTGGGCTCTGGAGCTGCTGGGAGCAATTTTAGTGGACATGAGAAATTCACCTGCAAATAAAAGCAGCCATAAGGACAAGGCTGTTGGTGGCCTGAGGCATCCAGCATGTCCTACAGGCCAAAATGGCAAAAGCAAGCCTACAGATGGGGGTCTGAAGGTAGGCTGGTCAGGGACCTTTATTTCCAGCATTTCTCTGGGAAAGCATAGGAGCTCTCAGTTCCCAGTGTGATGGTTGGGGCTTGAGCATGTTTTCCTGACACCATGGCATCCTCTGCTGCTTTAGCAGCTGCTTTCTGCATGGGGAATTGTGCCCCATTTGTCCCTGAGACCTGGAAGGGGGAAAGGATGGGGAGATCCAGGCCTTCTATATCTGCATGGCTTCCCATTCCTGTGACAGACTTCCACCATGCAGAGTGGGAAGGCCTGCACAGACAACGGATGTTGTGTTGTTCTGATGTGTCTTAGCACAGCTAATTGCTGCAGCTCCTGGTAAGGATTTGTGATGTGATGTTGTTGTTTATCTCTTTTTTCACTTAATTTTTGATTTTAACTGCATAACTTATCACCCAAAATGAAGGAGAGGGAATTTGCTCCATTACAGAGAATCAGAACGAGATCTCTACGTGATCATTTTTAATGCTTACGTGATGCTGGAGGTTTGCTGTGGCCTCCTTTGAAGTCACTGTCAAATGTGCATCAAACCTCTGGATTTTACTGCTTCTTGCACCAGCCATGTACCCCCTGGAAGTGGCCGATCACCTTTCCACACCAGGATGGGATGCATTGCAGTGTGAGAACCCCAATTAGACAGAACACCGAAGTATTTCTCCCTAAGTGCTTCGTATCTGGGCTCTCTGCACTGAGCAGGGGCTGAGCCACTGTGCCTGAGCTTGCAGAAGCCTCTTCTTGGCCTGGTTTTCCCCACTCTCTTCCACCCTCAGCTTTTGAAGCCCAACTCTGATCCCTCGCAGGAAATGCTTGGGATCACTCTGGAAAAGCACTCTTGAGTTTCTTTTCTATCCTTTGACCCTCCAAGCTGTTGTCCCTCCCAGCACCGCCCTTTCACCCTTCCTCTCCCACCCATCAAAGTGTGTCTCCATCCCACCCATTGCTGACCCGCGCTGGAGGTGCCTCTTTTGGTTTTCGGGTGTATTTGAGGAGATAGATAGTTTAGGTGTTGGTGTATTCTTGTGGCAATGACCCTGACGTGAGCCCTGGTCTTTTAATTAAAGCTCTTTGTTGCAGTGCTGGTCTCTGGGGAACTTAGCTGGAGTTCACCTGATACCACACTCCTGCAACCCCACAGCAAGCTTCTGTAAAGCCCCCCACCTCATTTACGCTCCTGGTGTACTTATTGGTTTTTGATGGAACAGTAATAACATTTCTTGTGGTTGTGACATGATTGAGAACGAGAGGCCCTGACGGAACTCCATTGATCGGTGTCTGCGAGCTCAGAAAGTCAATATGCAGCAGTAGGCTGAGCCACTGCTCAGAGGAGTCGGTTTAACCCATGAATCACCACACAGAGGTTGACTTAACCCATGGGATGCCGCTCAGAGGTTGGCTATGTGCTGTCCAACTTGCTCTTCTACTCCCCTTGTTGCTCTCCTTTGGCTCCCAACAGTTCATTTGCATTATGAGATGGATGCTGGCCCTGCTGATGAGGGGGCTGGTACTTCTGCCACTTGTCCATGCACATGCAGACATTTCCTGGCCTGGACATTTCCAGGCTCCCCTTGAATGGCCACGCGAAGCCCATCAGCAGCATCACACTGGCCTTGATGTTGCTGTTACACACCTTGAAATAAAAGGCTCAATTCACATTCAAGCACAGTGTGCACATCCTGCTTTTCCTAAGTGTCCAGAACAGAACTTAATACAACATATTGCACATAGTGAAGCAATGAGCTTGCAAAGCCAGGAACTGCAACTGTATTAAAAACACCCTTTTCAATTAGAGCAGCTCCTCTTTAATTTGTTTATTATTAACCCTGCGCATCGCTCATGAATTTACATGGTGCTTGTATGAGTACAGTGAGGAACATTGCATCTGATAGGCTTTATATTTGCAATCAGACAGGTGCACTGAATTAATATAACAATATTCAGCTATGTTAATATTGGCCAACACTCATTTAGCTCTGTTTTATTCATTATGTTGGTTGGTTCATTTATCCCTGTAATTTTGCAGCACGGAGAAGTGCTTGTGACACCAGTATAGCTGCAGACAGCCTGTCTGTGGGAGGACTAATCTGGGGGGCTCTTTCCAGTGATGGAAAGAAGGAAATGTGGAATATTCCAGAATGGAATGAAGAAATTGGGAGAAAAATATGCTGTTTTTGAATGAGGTGCTCTACAGCACTGGAACAGACCACAGTTTGGTCACTGACCTCGTTGTGTTGGGAACTGGGGGGTGTCTGGGTGCTGCTGGGCTCCTGTCAGCCTCTGGCTCTGAGCAAAGGTTGATGTCAATGCCTGTGTTGTATTTCCCAGGGCTATGCAGTCATTGTGTCCCAGTGGACTCATTTCCACTGAGGATAGTTTTGCATCTCAGAAGCGTCATAGGATCCCCAGTGCCCTTTGTGTGGTTTTAAGTCTTAAAGCTTTCGGTTCCTCCATTGGATTGCTTTGCACAGAGCACCCCGAATACTTCACTCATGTAATTCTCTGGCCAGGACCAAAAATGGGAGGGAAATATTCTGTGAGGGTGATTTAAAACTCAAAACTGGGCTAATGGGGGCCCATGGTCTGTGCTGCTGGGCACTGCTCCGAAGACCATCGTCTGTCGCTGTGTCCTACTCAAGGAGCCAGATAATGCATGCAGTAAGATTTCAGCTGAAGCATTCCTTTGAAATATTGCATCGGTGTTTACGCTCAGCGCGGCGTTTTAGAGCACTGCACCAAATGAAAGCTGAAGTCCCCATCCTTGGTTGCTGTATATCAGCAAATCTCTATTTACGTAATGAGAGCGACACAGATTTACACTGACTGGGAGCCTGGCATGCTGCATTTCTCAAAGGCATTCTAAGGCTTCTGCAAACCAGCCTGAATTGCAATTTACAAAGTGCTTTATGGTCTGGATTTCCCTCCGTTGCCCCCCGCTGCTCTGCACCACGTGGAGAAGACCTCACACACCCGACCTGGAACAAAACCAGGCATTGATGCAGAAAACCATTTCCTCACTGTTTGTCGGGCAGAGCACACAGCGAGAGATAAACAACCCCATTCCTGATCCATCATCAGTGGGACCAGCACCGAACGAGAGGAGAGAGAGGGAAGAAAGTTTATTATATAAAGGTGAACCTGGCCTAAATTATTTATGTGCTGTGCTGCAGCAGATGGGACTGCCCTCTGCACCCCGTCGGAGGAGTCAGGGACGCCGGTGTCGGCCAGGCTAAGTAAACAGCACACATGTAACATCACAAGCTTGTCTTGAAAAATGGATGGGCTGGCATGTTATACAGCTCCCTTTAGTGCTGGGGGAACTGCTGAGTGCTGTGCTGATCAATCACCAGCTGCAGTGCTGGGCTGTTATTCCAGGCTGGCCTCGGTGCTGGCTGCCCTGTAATTGTGGTGCAGGACACAGAAATAACCCCATGGGGTGGAGTAACCGTGGCTCTTGTTCCCCAAAGCTGGGCTCTAATTTAGGGCTTGGTGCTTTTGGGTTCCTTTTTAGGAGGGAGGCGACAAAAGAGATGTTAGGTTAAATAAGATGTGGAAGGAATGGAAGAGGAGGGAGTGAAGAGATGTGAGGTAAAGCCAAGTCCTGTGCTGCTGCAGAAATGGGGAGCTGCATGGCTGAGACACCACATGGGGGAAGAAGATGTCCTTCCAGTCCCCAGCATGTCCTGAGACCTCAGCCCAAACCAGGGGGAGTCTGATGGGATGAGTTAGACACCCTTCTAGAAGCAGACCCAATGAGCACTCAGGTCTGTCTGTAGGACAACAGGGCAAGCGTGACACTTCAACTACTCCTTTTTAAAATGCTCTGCTTTATAGATTTTGTATTGTTTTCCCTTCCTCCCTCCCCTACCCTCATCCACCTTCCTTTGCCTTGTCTGGTGAGCGTGAAGCTTCCCAGGACAAAGGCTGGGTCTCCCGTGTCCTTGCTGCATGTCCATATGGGTGTGGGATTTGGGGCAGGGTTTTTTTTTCCCTTTCATTTGGTGTCTGTACAGGCTTGAGGACTTGGGGCAAGTTGAAGAGAGTTAGAACTAATGTAGATGTTTGTTGCTGGCTCTTCCAAGAGTGCCGGTTCCCCAAAGATGAATTTATTATTGGCGTTTACTGAGCAGAGGAGTGTTCAAGCCCTTAAACCTGACCTGTTGGCCAGGGAGTCCTGTCTGCTTTGCCATGGAATGAGTACCAGGGCTACTCTTGGCCTCCCTGGGATGAGATCAAGTCATTCTTGCCTTCAGCTCCTCAAGCTGATGTGAAAACTGCAATTATTGCACGTGCATTGAGTGGTTGGGTGTCGTCCTCCTCCTCTTCTGTAGGGTTATGGATGGATGTGCAAATTTGGGTTAGCTTCAACTTCATGCCGAGTACGCAGCTGGGAGTGCAAATTATCTGTGGGCTGTCGCAGGAAAATTGGCCATATTTGGTTATTTATAGCTTCATCAATACATCTTTTACTGCATACATGTTTCTTTAGTGCAAGTTAAAGACACTCAGCTGATGTTAATCAGCACAGCTCCATTCAGGCCCTTGGAGTTTTGCTGATTTATGGCTGCTGACAGGATCACTCCATTGTAGACAGAAATGGTCTCCTAGGACGAAAAAAGACAGAGGAGAGAAAAATGGAATGACCCAGGTGACTGAACATGTACGGAAATGTATTTATTTTTCCACTATTTCTATTTCACTGACTTGAGTTATGAAGTTTCACATACCTTTTTAACAGATTTTAACAGACCCAACTAAGCATTGATTCCATTGATTCGGAACATGGCAGAGGCTTTTATTGTTCACTTGAATGTTGCTTATGGCAGATACAGAAGACAAGGGAGCCAGGATGTAAGAAGAGGGAATTGCTAAGAACAACCATGTGCGCTTACAGATGTACTTCCACAGAGTTTGCCAGACCATCAGGATGCCAGCATGCTCGGTGTGAGCTGTCGGGATAGGGAGCCCTTTGTGTTGTGACATATGTCTGTACAGCCACAGCCACTTGGGTATGGACATGACTAAGACGATGCTATAGAAGTTTGTTTTTATTTCTCCTTCTGACAGGGACCGCCTGGCCGCCCAGGTCTTCCAGGAGCAGATGGTTTACCAGGACCACCAGGGACAATGCTTATGTTGCCTGTAAGTACAAATGAAGCCAAGAAAAAAAAAGCACTAAAATGAGCTTCACTTCTTGGCTTTGCTACTGCTGAGGGCCTGTTCTTGCAGAAGTCCCTAACTCTTGTACACCAAGGGCACGTTTTCTCTTGTGTAAAAGTTGGGTTTGGATCATTTGCCTTACAACTTTACATTTTGCAAAGCTCTGGCACGTTTTCACAGGTCAGAAGCTCAGGGCAGGTGAGCTAAAATTTCTGAAAGCAATGAATAACCATCATTGCTTAGGCCTTGGCATAGCGTGGGAGGGTGAAAGTTGTGAGGAAGCAGCTGAAGACACCTCCAGTGGCCAAATTTGCTGCAGAACCCTACCTTTAGGGTGAGGAACCTCTAATGGGTCTTCAAAGCAGGAACTGAAGCTGTAAGCACCTGAATTAACTGCTCTCTTTTGGTGACCAGTGGTTGATTTGTACGTCCTTTTCCCTTACATGAAGCTAGCAATCACCAAGTCAGCCTTCTTGGTCCTGGGACACAAAACGAGTGGTTGTATTCTGTGTCTGCTTTGATGTGAGGTTTCCCTGAGGAAACCAGCTGTTGGAAAGAAGTGGTCAGGTACCAAAGGGAAAGAGCCTTGAGTGAAAAACCGCAGCACTCTTGTACAGGCTCCAAATCGTGGGGTGATATGCATGTAGGATGCTGGCAGGGCGCCGAGGAGAGCCCAAGCCAAGCGCTCGACATGGAACTTAGCTGGCCATTACAATGCATTTGTTGGCCCCGACGGTAAGCAACCGTAGGCCTATAAATTGTTTCTTTGAACCTGTTTGCCAAGTTTGTGTGGTCGTACACCTAGTGCCAAGCAGGCACGGTGCTGAGGTGAAACGGAGGTGAAGGAGCCATCCAAAGAGGTTCTGTGCTCTGCAGTCCCTCCTGCAAAGCCCTAAGGACGCACGCCGCTAAGGCAGGAGGAGGGTGTGTGTCCCAGAGGGTGGGTTTGTAGCCTTTGGGGGTGGAATAGGCAGAAGAAAACAGTAAACTCCTTCCCTTTCAAGTTCAGGAAACTAAAAAGCTAATGCTTTCTGCTTTAAAAGTCCTTTGTGTGCTGAGGAGCTGTGGTTGGAACGTTGGGGCGAGTTCTGTTCTCTGAAGTATGTGGCCACACATGGGAAATGCATGGAAATGCAGTGAGAAATGCAGCCCAGCATCCTGACCTGACCCCGTCCCCATCCCTGGGGATATCCTGGCCATCAGCATCTGCATAGGGAACACCAGGCCTGGGAGAACCGTGGTGTTCATTTGGAGCTGTGCTGTGTGAGATCCTTACAGTGCAAAGCCCATGAGCCCTCCTCTGGTGCACTGCTTTGAACCAGCAGAATTTGCTGCATGGGTATGTTGGTGGGAAACAGCTGTGGTGACCTGAGAGTACCATGGTTAATGGGGCAGCAAGAAGGATAGCAGTGGCTTTGGGTCGGTCATGCTGAACAGAGCTGTGTAGGAGCAACGCTTGCGTGGAGTGGCAGCAAGCAGTGACCTGCTCTCTGCCTTGTTCCCACCAGTTCCGCTTCAGTGGAGGAGGAGATGCTGGCTCCAAAGGACCCATGGTCTCTGCCCAGGAGGCTCAAGCCCAGGCCATCCTGCAGCAGGCGAGGGTAAGTGGGGGAAAAGGAGGATCTCTTGCAGCCCATTGTAGTGGAGGTCCAGAGTAAATCTGACAGAGCACTTGTCTGCATGCTTTCATCATCCGTGGTGGTGGCAGCTGCTCAGCCTATGTCTGAGATGGGACAGCCACATGGCTTGAGGTGGTGATGCCTACACGGTTTGGGCTTAAACCTTGGTCTTTCATTGCCTGCAGAGCCAGGAGTGGGCCTTCTGCCGATGCCAGGACACATAGCAGTCCCTGCTGTAGCATTCACTGCTTCTGCTGACAGTTTTGAGAGCCTATATGAAAAGCTGTGGTATATGCTGCAGGGGATTTCTTTCTTTCGTTTTTTTTTTCCAGCAAATCTCACTCAATAATTGAATGTATGTCACAGATGTGAGCTGTTCCCGGCCCCATGAATCTCAGCAGGCAGCTGGCAATTTCCTTTCATGTGTTCATTTGAAGATGCGTGATGAATATCCATGCATCTTTTTTTTTTCTTCCCCTCAGATGACCTTACTGATTGATGATCAAATAATCCCCAGCGATGTTTATTATTTAAGCTGACTGGTGAAACGAGATGGGCCATGCACGTTCCCAGTACAATTCCTGTTCTGTGGCTGGATGCGTATGTCAGCGTATCAGGCTGTACATGCTCATCTCTTCAAAATGAGACTTCATTTCTAGCTGGTACAGCTTTGAATCTTCCCTTTCATGCGTGCTTCTCTGAGGTTACTTTTGATCATTAGCTTGTTAAAAGCAGAAAAGCAGCTGGCACAATTACAGCTGAAAGCAACATGTAGGCACCCTCCCATAAACACATTTGCTGTATTTGCCCCGGTCCCATCCAGGCTGTGAGCAGACAAGGGGAAAATGCACGGCGGTTTAGGCAGGCTGTAAGCAGAGCGATGCAACCATGGGTGCTTTGCTCCTCTCGCAGCCAAATGCAGTCACTCAGGGCTTCCCTGTGCTCCTCTGCCCTGAATGCAGTCAGCCTGCTGTTCCGAGCAGCTTGTGTTCACTCTGGCTGCTGAAATGGGCTGAAAAACCAATCCCTTTCACCTCTGAGTGGAATAAAGTCCATTGGGATCACCAACCAGCAGGGTGACACATGCCCCTTTCAGGTTTATAATGAGGACTTGAGCTCAGCTGGGGCTATTTTGCTTTCCATCCAGCTCTCCTTTATCTGAGGAGTTCAATTTTTCACATGTTCAGGCAGAGCACAGGGCCCTGACGCCACCAGCCGCTGCATTTTCCTATCCATTAACCTTCCTCTGAGAGTAATATTGGTGTATTATGATTCTTGTGTTACCTCGTCACTCTTAATTTCCAGGCTGCCTGCAGTTTTTCCGCCAGTATTTATTTGGCTGGGAAATGGAGTTTCTGACCAGACCAACGTTTCATGGGAAGCATCTGCTTTCTCAGACCCCATTTTTCGTGTTGCTCTTGGGTTATTTTCTGCCTTGCAAAAGTAGTGACAGATTGGAGAAAAACAAAAGTACCCCCCAACACGCACACACACACACACACACAGGGGAAGAAAAACCTCTTTTCTCTCTTTTGTTTTCCATTTTTGGATAAAGGTTTTCTTAAATAAAAAAAAAAAAACAAAAAACAGCCCAAAGCCTGAGTGAGCTGGGGGCTGTGGAAGAGAAGCTGAATATATCCACAAAGAAAAGGATCTGTTTCTTGGTGAACATCAACCCATCATCAGCCGAGTTCAGCTGCAGTCCCTGATACCAGGGCAGATAGGGAGATAAAAGGCATTTCTCAGGGGGAAATGATAGGCTGTGGCAGAGATGAGAAAGGAGTCCTACAGGGGAAGTTCATCTCCTTCCTCTTCTTTTTTTTTTTTTTTTTTTTTGGAGTGTGTTGTTAATTGCATCATCAGGTTGATTTATTCCCTTAAATTTGGCTTTCACTAGTCACCAAGTATTGGCCATTGGCTGAGCCAGCAGTGCTTCTGATCAGCTCCCTTGTAAAGGGGAGTTGTGAGATGGTGCCACATAATCCCACGTCTTTGCAATACTTCAGCACTTTCAAGTTCATTCAGGGGTAGATTTTAGTTGCCAGAGCACACAGATAATTACATCTCTTAGAAAGTACTGAATTGCCACGAGAGAGCACATTGTCCAGTGATGCCACAAAGTGTGGACAGCCCCATTACCCACCGTGGAAACTGCTGACCTAAGGTCTGGTTGCATGACCCCTCACTAAGCTAAAGACCCCTTCGTTGGAGGTAGAGTTGTTCTGTTTGTGAGATCCTACATGTGACCATGGGCTTGGCCCATTTGTGGATGCAGGAAGGAGTTAATTGGCATTACTCTGGGGTAAATTCGTTGGGATGGTGGAAACTGCTGCAAGGATTTGTGCTTCCCAGGGAGTGGAAAGAATGCATAGTGCAGCTCATGGCACGACGGTGGCTTTGTCCCATTGTAGCAAAGCAGGGACACAACTAAAGCAATGGTTCTCTTTCTGTTGCAGCTGGCACTGAGAGGACCGGCGGGTCCAATGGGTCTGACCGGGCGGCCCGGCCCCATGGTGAGTGACAAAGCAATGCTGGCACAGCAGATGCTCTCAGTTATTACCTGCATGGATGCCTCCTCCTTAACAAGCTTTGGGTCTTCCCTTTGTTGGGGCAAAATGCAACGGATCCTCTTCTGTGTCCACAGGGACCCCCAGGCAGTGGAGGATTGAAGGGCGAAGCTGGAGAAATGGGACCTCAGGTGTGTATGGGAGGATGGGGGGGGTGAGGGGACGTGGAGGTGTGTGCTTGGAGCTGCCCTCAGTCCCAGCTGTTCCCCTGCCACAGACATGGCTGGAGAAGAGATGAGGTGTGGGTGGCCGTGTAAATACCATAGAGCCGCTGCTCTGACCAACACGGGGTCCATCTGTCGTGCTTTTTCCTGATGGCATTTCTTTCTTTCTCTCTCCTCCCTGCATTTCAGGGTCCACGAGGCATCCAGGGCCCTCCCGGCCCGGCGGGGAAGCCAGGCCGCAGGGTGAGTGTCCCGGGAGCACTCCGTCCCACTGCCAAGCAATTCCTGAGCTCTGAGAGCATTGCACAAGAGCGGGCTGACAGCCAGCAGGGCTGCTCCAGGCCCTCTCAGTCCATCCGGGCAGACGGACGTGGGGATGGGAACTCGGGGTGGGGAGGAGGGGAGCTGGGAGAGCTGCATGGCCATGCTTCCAGTGCTCTCGTCCTCAGATTTTGGCTCTGCAGTGCTGGGATGGGAAGTGCAGGAGTGCTGTGTGCTGCTTTGGGCAGTCCCACGTTTGCAGGGCATGAGGTCCCTGCGGGTTTCAGGAGTCAGTCAATGCAGTGCTGACTTGTTCTGTCGGCGTCCCCATGGCACAAATGTGAAACTGGGGGTTATGCAGCCCTCAGGCTCTTTGGGTCAGCCCACCGGAGGAAGAAATGAGAAAGCCTGTAGTAAACCTTCATCTCATTCCCATTTGTGGACATCAGCACCGACATTTCTTAAAATGTACCGGGAGGTCATTTATTCCAGTCGGAGTTGCTGACCATCTCCCAGCACCCATGCAGTGAACCCAGCCCCTGGTTAGCACTTTGAGCTTCAAGGGCAGAGCAGCATTTCCCCTTTACCAAAGGCTGCTGCTGCCTGAGCTGAGAGCTCTGGCTTCAGCAGAACCTTCCTGAGCTGCCAACCAAAGAGCAGATGTCCCCGCTGCCCTGCCTCGTGCTTTGCATTTGACTTTGCTTTCATCTCCTGCAGGGACGAGCTGGCAGCGATGGTGCCCGGGGAATGCCAGGACAGACAGGACCAAAGGTAGCATCGTGTGTCTGTGTGCTTTGGGAACGTACATCTCTTGTAGCAAGCAGGAACAGAAGGGCCTTTGGCAGGGGGAGCCCACCTTGCTTGGAGGAGGTGCTTGGAATGGTCTCAGGACACCTATGAAGATGTGGGCTCTACGTTTGAGAGCTGAGGGAAATTAAACACACACCTAGAAGGCAGGAGAGCAATAGATTGTCTTTTCTTTCTTTCTTTCTTTCTTTTTTTGGATGCAACTTTATTAAATTGCTGGATCCTCTTAAGAATGGAACACTCTCCCTTGGCTGCGGTTGTAGAACAAATACTTTGGAATCCTAATAACGAAAAACAAACATGAATGAGCAGTTGGAAATATCCTGAAATATAACTACCAAAGAAAAAGATACCTAATAACTGGGTGAGAAAATGTAGAAGGCGTGGTGAGGAATTTTAATGTGCTGTACTTATATTTGAGACAAAATCCTTTCATTCAGCTGAGATCTGCTGGTATTATCCAGCAAGAGAGGAGATGTTCCACTAAAATTGAATGTAGGGAAAGTTTGCTCGGGGAATCGTGTATTAAAGGTTTAAGTACTTTATTATGTAGATACTTAAAGCTGGAATAGATGGGGGGTTTTGATACAGAGACAGGAGACTGCGAATCATTTATCCAGTAAAGTGCTTTAATGAGCATCGACTGCCCCCAAAGGAGTGGATGCCAGGGAAGAAGGGAAAACAGAATAACGAGCAGGGCTGGAAACGAGCTAACAGTGCTGTGTGCAGAGGCAGAGCGATGCCCCAGAACCTGGCAAAAATAAAGGAGTGACTGGTTACAGACCCATGGAACCACCCCTTTTGCAATACCCTTCAGCATCCCTGTGCAGTCAGTGGGTCCGCCAGCTTACTGTGCTCCTTAGGGTGAATCAGATCTGCCTTCTGAGCCCGGCTGCATTAAGACAGTTCCCAGAGTTTGTTTGTTTATACGTTTGTCCCCTTGGGCTGGAAGAACATGACTGGGAGTGAGATGCTTTCCATGATTGATAGGCTCCAAAATCCACGTGGAAAAGTAATAAATGTGTAGATGCTGGAGGAAAAGGGGAGAGGCAAAATGACTTTATTTCAGCTTGTTCCTCTTTCTTTTATTCAATCTGTAACTGTGAAATCGTCACCAGCCTGATGGGAGGTGAAAGCCAAACGTCTGAGGGAGAAAATCAATCCCTCCCTGACACAGAAAGGAAACAAATCAGGAAGGTATTCAAGAGCAGGGGGAAATGTGCACTAACCTGGTTTTTCTTTTAGGGTGACCGAGGGTTTGATGGCTTGGCTGGTTTGCCTGGCGAGAAGGGGAACAGAGTGAGTTATCTCCCACTTGTCTTCTGACTGCAGACTGTAAGGAAACGTTGGCAGGAGGATATTGCTGGGAGGAGGGCAGCAGTGCTGGGGACAACCCAAAGCAGTGCGACGGGGGCAGGAGTGTCCTATAGGAGAGTGCTGGATGTCACAGCACTTACATCCCTGGAAGCTGTGACACCCTTCTGGGGCTGCCTGAAAGCGGGGGCAGAAATCACTGTAACAAAATAGAGGGTAAAATATAAGAGGCAAAGCCTGCTTTTAGTGCTGTTGTGGGTGGGAACTGCCAACGATACAATGGGATTCTTCTCTTTGGCTTCTAATTAAACAGTGGGGAAAAAAGCAAGAAGCTTGTTATTTCGGCAGGCTTGTTCATGCCTCCTTTCCCCACGGGGAGCAGACAGTACTTTATAAAGAAGGAGAGTGTTTGAACAGCAGAGACTGCATCATGATTGCAAGCTTCACATAAAGGGAAGACAGTGCCTGAGAGAGACGCTTCATCAGCCAGAAATGGAGCAGCCAACACACCTTGGATGAAGGGCTGGCTGTGTGCAGAGCCCCAGTTGTGCTCTGCTGAAGCTGCTGGAGCCCGTGTGTGACACTGAGTGTGTGCAGAGGGGCTTCAGAGAGAGCAGGGAGAAGGGAATGGGAGGGTATGACTATCCTCAGCACATGGTGCGGGCACACCAGTCAAGCCTAGTGTCGGGTTTCTCAATGCTACCCATTATCTTCTATTGCTAGAGTTGTGTCCACCTCCTCTGAGGTTTTTTCTTCCCTTCCTTTGTAGGGTGAGCCAGGTCCCCACGGCCCCCCGGGGGCACCCGGAGAGGACGGGGAGAGGGTAAGTTTCTCTCTTGATGCGGCAGTCCCTTGAATTCATAACTAAGCCCTGCAAAGAAGAAGCAGATGTGATGCCAGGCAGACACGTGGTGGGAGCCAGCACTGAGTGCGTGTCCCTCACTGCCATCGAGGGCAGCACATCACCTCCTGCGCAGGGGGAGCAGAGCACTGGTGGGAGGAAACGTTGTGAGGAATGTTTTGTAAAGATCTGGTCAGAAAGCTCTGGTTTTGTCAGAAAAAAAAAAAAAGACTGTTTTCATCATCTAGCTGTGCTGCTTGTTTTCTAAGGTAGGGCAAATTGCAGCAAGGAATTCCAGACAGATGTGGGAGGCAAAGATGAAATTGTTCGCTGCCTTAACGCTGTGTAGTCAATAATCAGAAGGCCTTTAGCAAAGCTCAAACTAAGTGATTTCAGGCCTAGGAGGGCTGGTGTAAGAGGAGAGATTGCAAATGTATAGCTCAGAGATATGTGTGGTTTAATTGGAGAAGTGAGTATGGATTTCCCAGGCTCTAATCCCACTCCACAACGTTCTCTTTCCACCTTTGGCTATTTGTTTCCTCTGTAAAACACAGATAACAACACCTCCCTCACCACAAAGTTGGGAGGATTAATTCACTGTGGATGTGCGGTGCTTTGAAGTTGAAAAGACTTAACGTATCTTTGGGGAGAGGAACAGATTTCTGGAGCCTTAAGTGAAAAGGAGCCATGTGAGGGGCAGAGAAGCTTGGAGGACATAGCTGGGTATGATAGAATGCGTTTTATTGGCAGCAGAGGGGAGTTTACAATCGCTGGCTAGGATTGATTTCCTAACAGTGAGCGAGCCAGGTGTGACATGGTGTCCCTAGGGGAGTTTTTGGTGGTTTAGAAGTGACTTGGAGGAAGCTCTGTCCAGTTCTCCCCAGCGGGCACCAGCAGAGAGCGGGTGTGGGGGGATGAGGAACGACCCCTCTGGTTTATCTGAGGAGCCAACGGGTTCATCTGGCTCCATCACATCCCAGGACAGCATTCCCGTGCTGGCTTCCCACTCCTTTAAGTACTAAATCTTGTGGTTATTGACTCACATGCCCTGAATTGTTCCTACAGTATCTTGTCTGTTAGCAAAATCCATCTTTATAAACACCGACATGAATTATGAAGTATCCTTACAGCATTTCTAATCCTTGGTAAATTCTGCACACGCAGTATTAGTCTCGCGGCTTACGAGGCCTCTCTTATGCACGGCTACCCTTTCCTTGCTCCGGGGAAGCTGCTTTTCAGTGTGATTATTATTTAACAAGAACGAAACACCTGTGATGTGACTGAAATATAACTGCTGTGCTCTGTCTCTCTGTGCCTTCGCTGCCGGGCAGGGGGATGATGGAGAAGTTGGACCCAGAGGGCTGCCCGGAGAACCTGTGAGTATCTCCTTCTCTGGCATGTTGGGCAGGGGCTGAGTGTGATCGTGGCACTTAGGGGTCCCATGGGGCAGCTCTTCAGGTGCTGAGGACCCCTGAGGTCCTGCCAGGGCTGGGCTTCCCTGGCTTGAAGACCCAAGCCTACGCTCAGAGGGTCTGCCCTAATGACTGCTCTGCTTTTCTCGCTCTGATGGCCACTGCAGAAACACAGTCCTTTCTGAGCTCTGGTTTCTAATGAGTGAAATTTTGTCTGCTCAGTGGCTAGAATTAAACCTGGTAAGTTTGAAGGTAAAGCTTGGCTCAGGTCGATCTCATTTTTCCTGCCTGTATCCTTTGGATTGTGTAGGAGTCAATTAAGTGGGCTGGGGGGGCAAAGGATGTATGCTAAGTGTATGTGAAATGTGGGGTTTTGTGAGTGCAAACTCTGGGACTGCATCTCGGGGTGTGATTCTAGCAGGGTTAACCCCATGGCATTGACCACGACCAATGGGTTGGTGCTCTGTTCACCTTGCATGGAGCTGCCCAGTTTGTCAATGGCTGGGCCTGCAGCTCCACGTGCTGTCAGAATATCCCACCAAAAAGAAACAGTTGAATTTTCTATTTCGGACTTGGAAAGCATTTTCTGCCTCAAGAACCAAGTCTTTTTGGTGATGTTGGCAGTGATAAACTCCGTTTCTGGCTGGCTGTAGACTTCAGTCTGTAGTACCGCTATTGGCTGCTCGTTATATCCAAAATGCACTTCTTTCATTGTAAAAAGAACATTCACCATCTGCCATTGGCCATCAGCTTTGCTTTCAAGGTGTCTTATTTTGTTGTTGTAAGGCCCAGCGTGGTGGCTAAAGAGTAATTGATGGACCTGCTGGACACACTTCATGTGGGAAAGGAAGGCTTGGCATTTACAGGCTCCTTGGAACTGAATTACAGACGAGATGTCTGATTAACTTCTGGGGAGGATTAATCAACCCAGCTATCTGCTCAGCACAAGTCTAAGCAATAACTTACGGGTTATTAACTTCTTAAAAGCATTTATGTGCTGAGGAAACAGAGTAACAAAAGGGGAAGTTAGATGTTGATAACGCATGTGGAGAAGTTGATCTTTATGGCAGTAAGGCAAGAAAAGATATCCGTGACGGCCAGAGGAGAGGTTTTAATTGCACTACAAGAAACTTTTTGGTCATAAATACACATCCCAAACCTGCTCGTTTCTATCTGCTCTAAGCCAAAAAAGAGTCTTACCAAATATAACCACAACTGAAACCAGTGGTGGGCCTTCCCTTCCCAGAGCTGGTTTGTATCAGCATCAGAGCAGCCTGGAAGGACCCCTGGGAAGGGGCTGCCTACCAATGAGTCCCATTGGCCCCACAGCCACCAGGTAGAGGAGCTGCCAGGTGTGCCTTGCAAAGTCAGTCACAGTAAATTGAAGCATTAAGTGTTGAGTTTACCCTTTCAAATGAAGGCCGTTCTCTTGCCACGCCAGTGCAGCTCTCAGATCTCCCTGAATTTCCCTGAAGGTGATGCTGGGTTCAGTCTGGGGGGGAAGCTATAACTGGAAGGAAAGCACCACGATAAGCAGTTGTGGCTGAAGAACCAAACGCCTTTTGAAAATGTACTTCTGTGCTGCAGGCTGAAAACCTTTTCCAGCCTTGCTGGGTTGTACAGATTGTCAGTGCTGAAAATTAAATCTGGAGCGATTTGGAAATGCTAACCCTAATGATCCATTAGTGGAATCGGTTCATTTTTCATAATGCTCTCCAGCTAGAATGACTTGGCTGCAACGTACTTTGCATCACTGCGCTCGTTACAGGGTAATCCAGGAACATGATTAAATTATTTATTAAAGAAAAAAAAAAAGTGGCTGAAATAGGCCTTTTTCCAATCCAAAGAAGAAAGGTCTGCATGCATATTGTTTGTCTTTCCAAAAGCACTTCAAGGGTGCTCGCGCACAGGGTTGCTCTTACTGGTTTTGAAGCACAGGAAGATGCTGTTAGTGCAGAGGCGTTGACCAGCCCTGAGGCTGTGCTGGGCAGCGTGATGCTTGTGGGGGAGCATGGGGAGCGCTGACCCTGCTTGTTTTCTCCCTAGGGCCCCAGAGGACTGCTGGGACCCAAAGGGCCACCAGGCCCACCGGGGCCACCGGTAAGTTCCCAGGGCTGCTGCCCTCCTTGGCCATCTCAGCAACACCACTCTGTGCCCATCCATCATTCGAGCGGATAACGCACCTGTGTAACTGTATACACCTGTGCCATGAGAAGAAGCATTCCAACAAAGTTACAGCTCTAAGGCCGTATTCTGCCCTGTTTTCTGTGCTGTCTCATCTATGTATGGCAGCTCAGGGCTTGGCCCACTTGAGTAGAAATTAATACCTAGCTCAGGCTGAAAGGGAAGAATGAGAGCTATTAACACAGTGCCTTGTGCTATTAACTTTTGCCTGAGGGCTGTTGAGCCTCTAGAGCAGTTTGTTCACATCCTGGGCAAAAGCCAAGGCAGGAACGTGTAGTTTGTTATGCAGGAGGCAGTCACCTTATCTGCTGTGCCCTGCTGGCCCGGGAAGTGCTGATGTAAGGGCTCGTTCTGCAAATCACTGCAGCTCACTGAAGCCCCCGGACTTAAGAACTGAACTCTGTGCTGCTGCGAGAGCTGAAGGGGTCAGTGCTTTAATAGTGAGTGCTGGGAGGTCCTGAACCCCTCCCAGGACGTGAAGACCTCTTCACTTTGAACTGTAGTCCTGCTGAAATTCAGTGAGAGTTGAAGATCCACTCCAAAACTGTCGGGTCTCTCATGAGCACACTGTTAGGGTAGGATAAGCCAGCCTGCCCCAGAGCAAAGTGATGAAAGCAGAAACCCCATCCTGAGGTCTGCACTTGGCCACATACACCTTGCTGGAGATGCTTAGGAAGCTCATGACACTTTTTGTGACCAGGCTGTGCGCTGCTGGAAGCAACCCGGCCGGGGGGGTCATCGATCAGGTGCTGATTCTGCTTTTGAGGAAGGTTAAACCAGTGGGAAAAGACCAAAACCCCTTTTAAAGTGTAAATGTACACGGTGTCAGTTCAAGGGTAATACCATAGAATTGGCTATTTGACCAAACACCTTTAGAAAAGGGTTCCATTTCCACGCGGTCCGAAGGGCCTCCTGATGCCTTCTTGGTTTTACTGCATTTTCCCCTTCTTCTGTGGTACAAAACAGGCAGATATGTTCTTCATGCTGTTTCTTAAATCCTTTCCCAGGGTGTGGCCGGTATGGATGGACAAACTGGTCCCAAGGGGAACGTGGTAAGTTCTTGCTGCCCATTTTACAGACAGTTCGGGCGTTGCAGAGAGAGAATGCATGCAAAATGTGAAATGTACTCTATTAAATTAGATTTGCTAATTGGTTTTTAGTCTGGTCTAGACTCCTATCAGAGCCTGTGAAAACCACAGAGAGTATCTTCCTACAGCAAATGGTTGTTAATTTATTATAATTTCTGATGGAATTACACATTATTTCCCCATGAAAGATCAAACGTTCTCATCGAGATGTGTGCTGTTCTAATGAATATCGAAGTGCTGTAGCTTAAATGAAGAGAAAGGGGGGGGGGGGGGGGGGGATCTTTATGTGTCTCCTACTTCACGCTGCTGGGATGAAATGGACTCCTGCAGAATAGAGGCTCAGGATGCTGTGAGAGGGCTGGTGCCAGGCAGGGCCTGGTGGCTCCGCTCCTTGTTTTCCTGCTTTCATCTCTGCCGTTGCCTCCTCACAGGGTCCCCAGGGTGAGCCGGGACCCCCAGGCCAGCAGGGCAACCCAGGTGCTCAGGTAAGAGGGAGACTCTTTTTTTCTATTGGTAGGACAGAGAGATGCTGATCTGGGGCATGTTTTGCTCACCAGCCAATGAAGGGACCAGCAATAAGATGTGCTGGGAATTGGTGTGATGTACATCGCTGGTCCAGAATCTTCCTGAAAATGCTCCTGGATTTCAGATACCCCCGGTTCTCAGCTGTGATGCAAAGCCAAGCCCAGGTCCAAGCAGCCTCTTTGGTTAAGCCACGTTGCATGGCTCGTTCCTGACTTTTAGCATCCCATGGTCAGGTCACTGGGAGTCATAGCAGTGATGCAGATGTCCAAGTCTCACCATCAGCCCTCTGGGCACTCCTCACTCCTCAGAGCATCCCTATTCCCACCATGGGGACAAACCACGAAGCAGGGCAGCTCTCCAGGGGCCATTCTAAAGCAAAACTCTATCGTCTCTCACAGGACATTTTGAGAATGAATGGGGCCAGGGAAGTCCCCAGCCGTTGCAGGCACTGGAATGATGCTCAGCTGAGGCACTGCCAAAATACATTTGGAACGAATAGTTTGTTCCTTACTGACCCGAGGTTTTTTCTATTCTCAGGGTCTTCCAGGTCCACAAGGCCCCATCGGTCCCCCAGGAGAGAAGGTACGTTGCAATGCTGCTGCTCTGACTTAAGACAACTGTTACCATTAATATGCATTTGCTGCTTCAGCTGCTTCTCTGCCCCATATGCAACATCTGTTTGCAGCCGTGTCCATGAAAGTCTAATGTGGCTCATCCCAGACAGAAGAGAGACAAGAAAACACAGTTTACCTCTAACTCATAATATTTGCATTCATTTCCTATTTTAACAGAAACATTTTGCAGGCAGCCTATGGCAAAACATTAGGAGTGGGCTGAAAATTGTCTCTTTTAGTGGGCTAAGTGCCTGTAAGTCTGAGCAGGATGGTAATGGGAAGAGCTGTGGGTTTGGGTCACATTCCTTGTCCCCTCTCCTGACCCGTGCCAGCAATCTGTGGTTTTCCATCACTGTTGACGTGGGGTAGCTGCTGTTCTCACATCCCCTGGCAGCACTGAGACCATCGGGGTTTAAAGAAGGGCGTGGGTTTCGCAGGCAGAGATGGCAGAGCTGTCATTCCCCAGGTGCTGGTTGGCAGGGGATCTGTGGTGTGTGGATGGGGTGAATCCCTGCTCCCCTTGGTAGGCTGCAGTTGTCCATCAGCGGGAGAGGAGCAGAGCATTAGCAATTCCAGTGGCTAAAGGGCTCTCGGCTTTAAATGCTGAGTCACGCGCTTGCAGCAGTAGCAGCACTCCTGGATAGGGTGAGAAATCAGGTGGCTGCTTAATTAGAAAGGTAATCACTTAGTGATGTTAAAGCAGCACGACACAGTCAGTGGGGGCAGCTGCACTCTTCTAATTTTCTTCCTTTGCCAGTTAATCTTCTTGCCATTTGTCACCGAGGAGCGGGCATTTCTTGGTGCACAGAACCCCGTGCATCGATACCTCCTACCTGTGCCTGGAGTGCTTTCCAGCAGGGCTGCAGCCACTCCCAGCCTTGTGCCTGGGCTCCTGCTGAGCTCTCCCTGCTCTACTGGGTCTGCTGAGATGTGGGATCCATCCCGGCATGCTGCAGTGACTCTGCCCAGAGACATGAGCAGATTCCTTGCAAATCAAGGCAGCTCTTCCAGCTGACCCCTATGTCTGCAGCCTTTCACAACGAGGGCAAGCAAGAATGATGCTCTGGGGGCTCTGACCATTGCAGCGGTTGATTTTTTTTGTGTGTATGTTTGTTTTTAGGGGCCGCTGGGCAAACCTGGTCTTCCTGGCATGCCTGGTGCAGATGGTCCTCCGGTAAGTCTGCTGTCCCCAGGGCTCTGCTTGGCACAGGGGCTGCAGGGTTGAATCTGCACCCATCCACCCTGGGTGCACCATGGGCCTAAGGTTTCCCTTTGGCTGATGGGGTCTGAGCTGGAGAAGCCCTGGCCCTTCTCAGCCTCACAGTGCAGCACAGGGCACTCTTTGGGCTTCTCCTTCCCCTCCTCCTGTTTCTACTCTCTGTTTCATGTGGGTTTGCAGCTCACAGAGGTAAGGATGGTCTCATGTGGGTACTGCTAACACCCTCATCTGCTAACACGCCCTCGTCTCCCTGGGCACCACTGCAGAGCACTGATAACAGCAGGCTGCAGTGGCTCGTCAGCTGGATTCTTGCAGCTTCCTCCTTAATCCGACTTCAAACATTTGCTCCTTTCTCTAGAAGTTGGTGTCTGGCCTTACAGACAGACCTCATTTCTGCACACCTCTGAGACACCTGATTTTGTGGATGACAAATGGAAAACAGTTACATTCCACCGACTCAAACGCAAAGCATGGCGAAAAAAAATAAGCACAAACAAATTTACATTTTCCACCCTGGGATTATGATTTGTATGAGGGCATTTCTAACATCCTTACAGTTGTTGGCTAAGTCAGTAGAGCAGCTAAAGCAAAACCCAGAACGTCTCCAAGGCTGTGGCTTCCCATGTGGAATTCTTGCAGCAGCCTCCAGGGAGCTTCAACTGGAGGAGGTCTGTTTTGTGCAGGTTGAAGGCTGTGTAAGATCAGCAAGTTGAGCATGGGCAGACGTGCATGGACACATGGGCACCAGTAGCCACATAGTTTGCAGCAGGTTGTAGGTTTGTTGCACTTTCCAAGGACAAAACCTGCCCGTGTTCTCCTCATAGAAATTGGTCCTGAAAGCCATCTGAAGATCCCCGAGGGCCTGAAGCACCTTGCTGTGAGAGCCAGCCGAGCTGCTCATCAGTTTTTGATCTTAGTGACAGTAATGGAGATGGGCGTTTGGGAAACGGTGGTGATTTAGTGTAGAATGGCTCGGAGCCTCTCAAGTCCTGCTGTGCTTTCATTCTGATTCCCCTGGGCTGCAGGCAGATGCCAGGAGCCCAAGGCGAGCAGTTATGTGCCCCCCTGATGCACTGATGCTGTTGGTGCTGTTTAAACTCTCAGGACAAACTCAGATTACAGTTTCTCTCCCTTTTGTGGATGCATAACTGGCAGCTGTCATTTTGTTTCTTTATTAAACCCACTTGTTTTATGAATTCCTGCTTGCCTGACATTCCTGATATGAAGACTGATTGTAGAAAATAGCTCTGTGATTTCTTGCTGTATTGCTAGAAAGTCACTTGTGTGTTTCAGGAAGAGTTCGTATGTAAAGCAACCACTACAAAAGGCTTTAATCATAGAATAGAGTCATAGAATGGCCCAGGTTGAAAAGGACCACAATGCTCATTGAGTTCCAACCCCCTGCTATGTGCAGGGTCCCCAACCAGCAGCCCAGGCTGCCCAGAGCCACATCCAGCCTGGCCTTGAATGCCTGCAGGGATGGGGCATCCACAGCCTCCTTGGGCAAAAGAAGCTGGATGTGCTCTCATTAAAAGATAGAAAGCAAGAGAGGTGCCTGGCTGTGCAGGACTGCCCCTGTGGAGGGTTTATTGCTTTTGCACAGACACTGCCAGACAGAGATGCATCTTCTGACCTGGCTCCATTTCGGCTCCTGTAGTAGGAAAATCAGCACTACCAACTGCTCCCACGGATTTCCCCAGTTTCTCACTAATCCCTCCTGCTGTACCTGAGGCAATTCGCACTTTTGCTTTCTGCTGATTGAAATCCCAGCAGAGACAGGGCTGCTTCTCAAGGCTGTGATTGAGGACGTGGTGGGAGCTCTTGGATGCTGGTTATTCAGCATCAAATCCCAAGAGGAATGCTGGCCAGCATCCAGCCGCCACCGGACAGGGATGCAGGTTAGCTGCGCCTTTGTCATGAGATCCTGTAACTGACTCCAGGAATTAGGAAATTAATGAGGGGCTCTGACCAGTCTGGGCATCTTGTGACCTTCACAAGTTTGCTAACACATGGAGTTAATTTTCTCCTTTTTTCCCCCCCCCCCCATCTGCAGCATTGCTGTGCTGCTTGCTGCTGAGCTTACTGAGGTGTCCCAATATGTGACAAACACTGCAAAACAGTTTTGTGCTTCTCTGCTGAAAGGTGGCGAAGAGTGAGAAGGTTTAATAACCAAGAGTAACGATGCAAAGGACTAAATACAGTCTTCTTTTTTCGGGTGGAGATGCCTGCTGGCTTCAGAGGGGCTTCTTTTATCAGTGAGAGCTTCCTGGAGAGCAGCTGTTTTCTGGCACATAAATCAGAGCTGCCTGAGTGAGCCTGTTGGCTTCCAAAGCATTAGCCACGCACTAAACCCATTTTTTTTCCTCTGTTTGTCTCTTTTATTAATAGGGTCATCCTGGCAAGGAAGGTCCTCCTGGAGAGAAGGGGAGTCAGGTAGGTGTCGACAAGTTCCTCGTTACTGTTAAGTATTGCAAAATATGAATTAAGAGTCTAACATTAACTTTAAAACAGAAGATTCATTGCCAGGGCAGCATGGAAGTGCTGCAGCCAGTGAGCTGCTGCTTGTAGGGGTGAGAGGTTTTGCTGTTAAGGCTCGTGGTTCTTCCCAAAATAAAACAAACAGTGTTGTTAAGAAGATGCTTGCCAGCACAAGGATTCTGCTAGCAGAGTCGTATCAGCAGTTTCCCATTCCTGGCTGACACAGCATCGCTGCAGTCACCGAGGTTGCAAGCTGGGGCCGGGATGTGGGTGCTGGGGGGGACAGCCCTAAGCTGGGGGTCTGAGACAACAGGACCTGGGTCAGCAGTGGGAGACCTGAAACTGCAGAGGGAAGCCTCCTCCTCATCAGACATAAAGAAATATCCTCCGTGGTGCAGAGGAATGCAGAACATAACTCTTTTTGTATTTCTGCTTTTCCATTTTCTCCTTCTCCCCCCGGCTCGAAGTCCCTATTTAACAGTATATTTGAGAATATTGCCGGAGGCCAAAGTCCTTGAATTATACAGCTGTCTGTCTGTCTGTCTGGGAGATTTACCATCTGCCTTCCCTCTGCTTCCCGTTCAATTGAGAAATGCTGCATGTGTCAGCAGGGCTGTACCAGGGCGCAGCCCAGCACCCTGTGGTCCCCATGCAGCACAGCATGGTGTGATTGATGGGCAGAGAGGCAGCAGGGTGGTGATGGAGCACCTGCAGGGTGCACGCATGCAGCATCGCGGTGTCACCGCTGCTTTGTAGCTCCCAGCACTGCAAGCCTCTCCTCTGCTGTGCGCTGAGGCTGAAGGGCAGCACCCCAGGCGTGTGCCTGGAGCAATAACTGCTCCCTGTGATACCGCCCTGAGCTGTGTCTCATCCGAATGGGGAGGCTGGTTTGGGGGTGGAGAGGTAACAGAAAAAGTGTTTCTCCTCCCTTGGAGTTGTTTTTCTTTCCAATGAAGCACACTCTTGTTCAAATCCCTTTCTACCAGGTAGTCGCTGTCTCGTCCCCTCTCTTTGTTCTTTCCCATCATACACATCTTTGCTGCTGGCTGAGCTGGGCACATCTGCTCCCAGTGATGTTCCTGTGTTGTTCTGAGCTATTTTCAGGTGGCTGCTGCCACTTCCACCCAGCCTGAAGCAGCCAGATGGATGGGATATTTGATTTCCACACCCTCTCTTTGTTGCTGCACCTTCACGTTGATTTGATGTGTTTTAATTTGTGTGTTTTATTCACCCCAGGGTCCACCAGGCCCTCAGGGTCCCATTGGTTATCCAGGTCCACGCGGAGTCAAGGTAAGGAGGTGCCAAAGCAACATCCCCATGTTGTTTGCCTGAACTTGGCTTCTTTCTTGTGCAGGAGATGGATGAGGTGCTCTTGGGTGCACTGAGCATCCTGGGGAAGGCTGTTCTGTGTGCTCTGGTTCTAGCTGAGTGTGCTTTTGGTGCCTTAGTGCACAGGGCCACCCCAGTGACTCCATGTTTGTTGCTTGACCAAGCCTTGGTCTTGTGTCTTCTCGCAGGCTTCCAAGTCTCCTGCTTTCCAACAGCACCTTCTAGCATCATTCAGTGCTTTGAGGAGATGGCTCTTTTAATTCTTCTTGAACACGGCTCAGTCCCCTTCCAATCATTTCCAGTTTACAGCCAAAGTAAATCTCAGCCAGAATGTGAAGACTTTAACAGGGCTTGTTAATAAAACAAAATGCCTGCTCCTAAAACAAAGCAAGCTTTTCATGCTCCCGATCCAAAACCTTGTGAGATGGTGCTTGTGTGTCTCAGCAGTGTGCTCCTTTGGTGGGCTGAATCCCAGCTCTCCCCTCAGTCCTGCTGCTGGCTGCATTTGCTGATGAGGAGGCAGTGGGGATTTTACCCCATTCAACTCTGGCTGTTCCACCCCATCACAATGCATCGGGTCAGGTGCAGTTGCATCTCGCTTCCCAGAGGTCCAGTCAATCTGCAAGGATCTGTGCTCATGGAGACAAACACGAATTGGAGGCTATGGGTAGAGTTAAACCCTCTTAAAGCCCTTCTGTCTTTTTTCAATAGCAGAATCCTATTTGCCGTTCTGCCTTCAAAACTTGAGCTGAATGCATGTAACCAAAGCAAGCTTTCATCTCAGCTCTTGCAAAGTTACGGATTGAGCTGCAGTGGTCCATTAGGGAATGGTTTGCTATTGTGTTTACCACTAAAGTGGAACTGTTCCACATTACAGTGATCTACAGAAAATGTGTCATGCACCAAATCCGTGGTGCGTACAGAAGAGGCTTTGCTTCCTACAAGCAGCATCCTATTAACTGAAAGAATCTCCAGTTCTGAGAAAAAAAATGCGTCTCATTGGGTTTGCAGCTATAAATAATGCTCAGCTCTTGCCTTGCTTGTGTCCTGCTGCACACGTTCCGATGTGCTTTTAATTATCCTTTGCCTTGACATGTACCATGTAACACCTTGTTTTATCTTCCCCAAGGGAGCGGATGGTGTTCGTGGGTTGAAGGGCACCAAAGGTGAAAAGGTGAGTCAGTGCTTTGTGTTTGGATTGATTATCTACAGCTTCAGAGCAGTTTTGCAGACCCATCCTGCTGGATGCTGCCTGTAAAATTGTCTTG
Organism: Gallus gallus; assembly: GCF_016699485.2. Lineage (NCBI taxonomy): Eukaryota > Metazoa > Chordata > Aves > Galliformes > Phasianidae > Gallus > Gallus gallus. The sequence goes on from NC_052548.1 coordinate 8,132,552, forward strand.
CACGAGGGAATTCCATTTGATGAACGCTTGGGAGCAATGCAGCCCCATGACCTGCCCAGGTCTGGGTCTCTTTGCTGCAGTGAGCTGCTACCAATAGCTCAGCTCCAGCTTTGGGATGATTTCCTTCTGACAAAATTTGCAACTTGAGTTTTCTGGGCACGATTCCATGGAGATGAAGGGTTTGTGGTGTGTTACAGCTGGGTAATTGCTGGACCTGGGGAGTACAACATATGGGATGTGCTATCCAGACTGGTCATTAGAGCAGCTCGTGAAACCCAAGTCAGAAAGGAGGTGGACCCAGTCTGTCTGTGTGCATGTCAAGGATGCAGCTGGGTTCCCACAAACGAGATGGAGAAAAGCCTCCAGCTCCAGCCCTACACAGCTCTGTATTCCTTCATTCCCATAACAAAAACTATCAGCACCAAATCTATGCAATTTCGCTAGGGAGTCTTGGCAGGAACCTTCCAAACTTTAAAGGTCTTTCTGGGAATGGTGTTCTCATTACCTATGAGAGATTTGCTGTAGGATGAAATACATTATTGATTTGAGTTCTGCAATTAAACCTTCTCAGCTGTAAGAAATACTGCCACTGTCCTAGAGGTTCCCTCGAAGCATGGTGTAAAACATCCTCCATGAAAATAAAGCCAGTTGTACTGCAGAAATAATTGGTTCCCGGTACTGGCAAGGTGTTGTTAGTCACATCGAGCCAGATTTGTGATATCCTGACTGGCAGGCAGTGAGGGATGTGAAGGAATCCTTCCTTGTGAGCCCTGTGGGACCTCAGTGGCTGCAGCCTGCCTGGGTTTTCATCTGTGTGTTCTCATGGCTGTTTGTGTGCACTGAGGTCTTACAGAAGCTGATGTTGTTCTTCCCGGGTAGGAGCCATCCAATAAGGCTGGGTGGGCCTTGATTCTTTTTGTGTTTTATTTTTGTCCATCTATACACACTGTCTGCTTTTCCCTCTCTGCTGTTTAGGGTGAAGATGGCTTCCCTGGCTTCAAAGGGGATATGGGCATCAAGGGAGACCGGGTAAGAACCTGCCCCCATTGAGGTCTCAGAGTGCTCCCACAACAGCTCAGCAAGGCAGGTTTTTGTCATGGTCCTTCTGGAGCATTCATGTTCACCTCAAGCACAGGCATTATAAATCCTTATATTCCCTGGTCCCATTGTGAAGGTAAAATAAAACAGAGTAGTAATAGAGGGGCCCCGTCTTGCTGCTTTGATTGCGAAGAATCCTGCACACAATCTTGCTGTATCATATCTATTTCCAGTATCTCTTCTCTCCCATAATATTACATCTGGGGTCTGATAGGCATCGTTATTTGCTGAGCGTTGTGTGCCTCCAGTGCCATCAGTGTGAAGTGCAGTTACCAGGAACACAGAGCAGCGGGGGTGCAGGTTTATGTTACTCCTATCTTTAGCTCCAGAAGCTTTTATAAGCAGTGGAATGTGCAGGTCACCAGAAACCCAAAATCATGCTTGGGTGCTGTCTGTCCTCAGCACCTGGGCCCTGGGTGCTGTGTTCCCATCCCATCTCCTTGGGTGATGGCATTGCTTGGTGCTCGGCGCATCGCCCAGCAATCAGGAGCACTCTGTGCTCATCCATCCCCACGCTTAAAGGACAAATGAATGCCTTGCATGAAGGCTCGTAAAACTGTAAATCAAATCCTCCATCTCTGCTTGGCATTTCAATGGATAATCGATCAGGTTGGTGCTCCACCTGTCACCTTGGAGCTGGTCGTTCCGTGGCGCGAGGACAGAAGGTGGCACGCTGTCCTTGCCGTAAGCTCACAGCTCCGCATCCCACCAGCGCTCTCCCTGTGTTTTATGATGCTATGAAAGGCCAAGGGTACTTGAAAGCCTCGCAGATAAATCTGCAGCCACCCAGCTCCTTGTGAGCCCGCGTTGGTGTGGCAGCATCTCCTGCTGCGCTGCGTGACAATGTTGTTGTGTGTGCCGGAGCCCGCAGTGTCATAACAATTCATGTTAACGGCTCAGTCCTCTCCGTGCTCAGGTTTCCTAATGGTTTGCAGCACAAAAGCTCCAGCCTGATCTTTATTCTCCGGTTGCCCAACTCAGCCCTCAATTAAGCGCTTCCCAGGGCTTGCTTGCACATCAAACTGCAATTTGGGAAGCGGGAAGTGGGTAAAAGGGTGCGTTGCAATCAGAGCTAATGACGGATGTTTCGGTGGAGATGGGATAATTGGGCCACTAGAAAGAGGGCTGCTGCCGGGGATAATGGCACGGCCAAGAATGGGAGCTCTGATAACGCTCTGTGAGTCTCTCGGTGACAGAATGCCTTCACTCCAAGAGTCTTTTGCAGTCTCTGATACTGTCTCTGAGCCCTGCTGTTGTTCACAGGGTGAAATCGGACCTCCGGGCCCCAGGGGTGAGGATGGCCCTGAAGGTCCCAAAGGTCGCTCGGGTCCCAATGGAGACCCCGGTCCTCTCGGTCCTGCTGGAGAGAAGGTGAGCTGGGGAGATGGGGCTGCCCGGGTTGGTTCTGCAGCACAGCTCTCTTTAATTTGGAACTTTGCTGTAGGGGGTGGCAGTGCCTGGCTGGGGGGACAGGGGTGGCTGTGAGGCAGAGGGATGGGAGTGTGGGAGCTTCTTGTGAAGACTGCAGAGAAAACAGTGATCCATTGGTTGTGTCCACCCAGCAGCTGCATGGCTCAGGGTTTTCCAGTGCTTGGCTTCTCTTTCTTCGGTTACAAACCTGAAGCTGCCTCCACTAACCCAATTTTCTTTGTGTTTCAGGGAAAACTTGGCGTGCCAGGGCTGCCCGGCTACCCGGGCAGGCAGGGCCCAAAGGTAACAGTGGGATTTCTGCTCATGGGGATGAGGTGGAACAGTGACACCACTGGGCTGAAGGACCCAAGGGGACACACGGCAGGAGGAGCAGGGCCTGGTGTCTCAGCTGTGCCATGCTTGTGGCACTGCACGTTTACACATCCAAGGCGATGGGAAGCCAAGCCCTTTGCCTTCCCTTTTAGAGCTGATGGGTGTGCGGCTCTCTCACATTTCATACCACTCCATCCCTCCTCCCCACATGCAGAGGATGTATTTATGGATGGGTAAAAATAGCTGCCAGCCCTCAGCCGGGAGGGGATGGGCCACGTCCTGCATCATCTCCTGCACAGTGCTGCGAGGAGATGAAGGGGACAGGGGCTGCACAGTGCGGAGTGTGCAGAGCAGCTCCCACCAGGTGTGCAGGGCGCTCGGGTGGCAGATGGGCTCCTGAGAACTGCCGTGCTGGCAATAGGCAGAATGGAGCTATCTTCAAGGCTTAGAGCTACTGCTAGCTAATTAAGGGGAATAGCTAATGACTCAGGGTCTCCCTGAAGATAAAATAGAACTGCTATTTGCAGCTTTGCAAGCACGCTTTGCATCTTATCTACACGCCCACCTCCGTTTGGGCCATTTTCGAATCTTCTTTTTAAGTTCAAACTGTGAATTCCATCGCACAGAGCGAGGCTGCAGCCTGCCTTCCAGCTACACACCCCGGGGGCTTTGGGAACTTATGCTTTCCTTAAGATTTAAGGTTGTTTTTTTTTTTAAGAATCATATTTTATTATTCATGTTCGTTGCTTGGAACGAAAAAAAAAAGAAAGCAGGCGTGTTTAACACTGGAGACATAATTAACTGCAAGAGATGGTTTCCTGGTTGTGGTGTTGATGTTTTATTTTTTAATTTGCTTTTTTTTTTTTTTTCCTTTCCCTTTGGATGTTTTTTTTTTTCATCTGACTCATATTTTAGCAGCAGCAGCAGCAATTCTCCAGGCGCTCGCATCAGAAAGGGACAAGGCAGGAGTTAAATTTTCATGTGCACCGTAGTGACTTAGGAGCTAAACACAAAAGCCTGCTGTTCCCCAGGCGCCCGGTGCAACCCTGAGCTTGGGCTTTGCAGCTACTTCCAGCAAGGCATGGGCCTTCTTATTTTGGGTTGTTGTTTTTGGAGGCACTTTGGCTTCTGAGGTCGTTCCAGGTCTGTCTTTGATTTTGTTTTTATTAGAGGAAGGTTTTAAAGCGAAAGAAAAGCCCCGGGAGATGCGGATGTCAGCAGGGTTGGTCGGGGTTATCCCAGGTCAATGGGCGCCTGGTGCGGGCAGGCTGAGTTCAGTGTCCTGAGCCCATCTCCCTTTTCTCTCCCCCAAAGGGCTCCATTGGCTTCCCGGGATTTCCAGGCGCCAACGGCGAGAAGGGCACACGGGTAAGAGCTGCTCTCTGCTCACTTGGCTGAGTTTTCCCTCTAGGGAAGAGCCCTCGGGCAGGACTGCTGGCTGTCCCTTCGCAGTCACCAACAGAGGATGCTCCAGCCCTATTACACGCTGGGAAGATTTCCTTTGAGATACTGTAGGAGATTTCTCTGAACCTGAATCCTTCCCTCACTGCCAGACGTTGCTCAGAGTGTGAAGAGCTTTTTAATTAATGGTGGTTGTTGGAGATGGGTGATTCTGTTCAGAACCATCTTCATCCTAACTGATGAAGAGATTCAAAGTGGACTGTTGAAAACACACTTACAGGTGCCTCCTTTTAACAAGTGAAGCTACCCTAGATTCCTAACTATCCTTCAAGTACTGGGGCTCCATCCCCCCCAGATGTGCTTTACCTCTCACCCCTCTCAGCTTTGATCCTGAGTAGCAGGAATTCACCTGCTGTGGGTTTGTATTTACCTGCTTCCTTTTCTTAGTTTGAGCATAACAATGTTGAGTTAGGGGATGGAGAGCACCAACATCAACTCGTTCCGTGCTCCAGCTCTGGTCACAGGGTGAAGATGGGGAGGAGTGAAGAGGGCGAGTGGAATTCGTTTTCCTCCTCCTCTCATTTAAATACAAATGACTTCTAACAGACGTGTTTGATGGGAGCGCAGAAAACATAAATCACTTTGCACTGCATTAATATTGTGCCACTGAAATTTGCTTTATATTCCTCTTTTTTTTTTCTCTCTCTCTCTCTCCGCTGAGTAATTTTCATCTCCTTCTGAGCTCTGAACTCCCCTCCCTTGGCTCCAGCACTGGAACTGGGCAGCAGGAGGGAGGCAGCTGCCACAACAGCCTCACATTTACTGTAGCCCTATAATTACCACCCGCCTTACCCAGTGGGCAAGGAAATTCTTGGGCTGCATTTTCAGGTGGCTTAAAGGAGGGCATCAGCACCACAGCCCCAGGGAGATGCGCTGCTGTTGCTGCCCTCCTGCTGGTTGAATTCCAGTTCTCCCCAGCAGTGGTTTGGACCATTTATGCCACTCTGAACCCAGTCCAGCAGCTCATCCCTGTTGTATCACCGTGTTTGCCTGCATGGAGGGAGAGAGAAACGCTTCATGGACAAATCTCTCCTTTTAGTGAAAGGAGCTGCGCTTGAAAAAATTTATCAGAGTAGCAGAAATAGAGATTTTCACTGACTCCTTTGGTATCCTTTTTTTTTTTCCTTCCCCTTTCTCCCGAGTATCTGCTCTGAAATAAGTGAAAGCGATTATATACAGAACAATAGACCGAGCGGGGATCGCGCTGCACAAACCAAATGGAGACCATCAACTGAATTTAAGCCTCATTGAGTTAGACTTGATAAATTACACTCTGCTTCTCCCGAGACCAGTAAATTTGCTGCTTTATGAGCATGTCCACACGCAGTCAGGAAAGTGAGTTTGTAAGATTTGCTTCTCCGGTGCATTGTGGAGTAACCCAATTTGCAGCTGAAACAACCCAAAATCATTCCTGTTTGTCTTTTCTTTTTACGAGGTATTACTGTTATGATACTCAACACGGTTGTTTATGTGTCCAGAATAATATGAATCACAGGTTGTTGTTGTTTTTTTCTGGCAGTTGTCATCATCTAGGGCTTGAAATAAGCCTTTCGTCTTAGCAAACATGAATAGTCCCCCAACCTGATTTAAAACAAACAAAAAAAAAAGGTGAAAAAGCTCAATTTCAGTGCTGGCAGCCCTAAAGCTCCCCAAAGTTGAAAGCAAGTTAAGAGTGAGGAAGTCTTACAGAAGCAGCTCCTCCAAACATAGAACAGAATGGCCTGGGTTGAAGAGGACCACAATGATCATCTCATTTCAACCCCCCTGCTATGTGCAGGGTCGCCAACCAGCAGACCAGGCTGCCCAGAGCCACATCCAGCCTGGCCTCGAATGCCTCCAGGGATGGGGCAACCTAACATGGCAGTGGTTTTGGTCCAAGGTTGCCCATCATGGTGCCCTGCAGCCGGAGGTGAGCTCGGGTGGGCTGGCTGGGGCATCTTCGGAGCCTGGCTGTAAAATCAATGCTTGGGAATGTGAGTAAGCAATCTTTATTTTCGGAGCTAATAAGCCTCAGCCATTAGCATGGGATAATAGATCTCCCTGCTCGCCCCGTCTGACAGAGCCCGGAGGGTGTGGGGCAGTGCTGAGATCCAGGCCATCCATTTGGGGGCCTGGAAAGTAATCTGAATTTAGATGCCTTTCCTTCCCTGTCTGAAATATATAGGCCTGCGTGCGTTTACAGTGCTATATAAATTCTTAGCAGCGGTACACAGAGCTGTATGCATGATTAATGGTAGCAATAAGCAGGGGGGAAATTTTGCTTGAAGATAGAATCGAGGGAAAAGGAAGGGAGCGTGGGGGTGACCTGCAGGGGGCTGCGCTCTGTGCTGCCAGATCCCAATTCAGCCTCACGTGGCACAGGCGGGGTGCTTTGAGATAATTTGTGTAATTAATTGAAGATGTGTGCCAGCACTGTTTACTAAATGGAGCCGCAGAGCAAGGAGGATTTGGCAGGGCTAATTATAGCAGCTGGAAGAAAGTCGACTTGAAAGTTGCCCAGCTCCTGTGTTCTGCTCACCTGGTTAATGAGAGTGGAACAGGAGAAGAAGAGATTGTTAGATGATGGATTTGGGGCAGAAAATGGCAAATGATATTTTAAGCATCTGCATTCCTTACATAGAAAGTCTCTCTTCCTTCAGCTGTGATTGGTTAAAAAAAAAAAAAAGTGGACTGCCTGTCCAGAGGAAGAAAGTCAACCCTATTGGAGCCCTTAAGATCGTGACACCAACCAAAATAGTTCCTTCAGATAGCAAGTTGTGGGCCATTACTTTTCTTTTAGGCATGTGGAAATGGAGCTTAACGCAATTCCAGATTTAGGACCCAGCCATCTTTGTCTTTCTTCTGTAAGAATTAATCACAGTCCCCCATTACAGGAAACTGAGTGCATCTGTCAGATCTCATAAGCCTGCTGTTTTGTTGCGGCTGCAAAGCAATGTCTTAAATTACTTGTTTAGCACAAGGTTCGCAGAGATGAAGAAGGATCTGTAAATATGTGGGGCGGCTTAATTGGCTTGTGTAGCGTAAAAGAGCAGTGCAGGTGAGGGCTTCTGCTCTGCTGCTGGCTTTCCCTAAATATTTAATGCCATCAGCTTGTGCCCTGTGCACCGTGAGCCAGCCTGGGAGGGTTACTGTTCACATGCATCCAAACGTTATAAAAGAAAACAAATACTGTCATCAAGAGCTGTGTGTAAAACTGCTATTGTTGTTTTAATTACAAATGAGAGATGCAGAGGTGTGGGGGGAGCAATGGGTCTCCATTGGGCTGCATCTGCTGCAAGCCCAGTCTGTGGCTGCTGCCGGTCAGAGACTCATCCGTGTTCCTTTTCCTTTGCAGGGGACACCTGGCAAACCAGGTCCAAGGGGGCAACGCGGTCCAACGGTAACAATGCTTCTTTTCCCTCTTTTGCATTTTGAAGTCTTGTTAATGCTAGGAGAAGGGACGTTCTGGTTCGTGTCCTGGCTGGGTGGGATCTGGCCCTTTGCAATGCGGCCTTCAGCCTTAAAGCTGAGCAGAGGAGATGCAGTGATTTGGGGATGGGGTTCACTGTTGGTTCTGGTTGGACATCATGACAAAATAGGTCGAAACCACAGTGAAGGAGGCTCCTGTCACCCTGCCGCTGCTGCTGCTGGTGGGACAGCTCTTCGTCCCAGTGCAGTTTGGGTGCTGCAGTGCTTGCCCCATGTCACTGTAGCTGTTCTTATTACCCAACACGCTAAGATGTCATCTTTTGTCTTTTTCCAAGGGTCCACGAGGGGAAAGAGGCCCTAGGGGAAGCACTGGGAAACCTGGCCCAAAGGTAAGGTTCTGGGGAGCCTGTGATGGCAATTAGGAAGAAAATTGCGTCCCAAAAAGTGTCAGCATCGGAGGCCATCTGCTTCATTGCCTTCCATTTCCCTTTTCTCCCTTTTCCATTTTGCATTTTGAAAGCTGAGCCATCCTGGCCTTCATTACCCAGCCAAATGCCTCATAACCCAACTGTGAAGTCTACGCACAGCTCCTAGAAACGTGCTGGCCTTCATTTCAGCAGGAGATCAACTGCACATGCAAACAAAGGCCCAGAAGGGGAGGGGATACCTTGCAGCAGGGACAGCACAGCCCTACATTCTGCTTCCCCTGAGCCCTATTTCTTGCACAACCTTGCACCTTGCTGAGCCGCTTTGCATGCACGCTGCTGGCCAATGACTGCCCGCCCAGCACAATAGGCATTGTTTTGCCAGCCAATAGGGAGGCAAGCTCAGCTCCAGCACCTGCTGCAGAAACCAATTAAGTGACCATCAATTGCTGGGCATAATGGAAGCGAAGCTGCCGTAATGAGGCATTGTCACCGCCACGCTGCTGGCTTTAAAAATAAATGCCTTGGCTTTGTAGCAGCATGAATTTTTGATAAATACCTTGGCTTTGCTGCGGCATTTATCTCTCAGAGGGCGGCTGTTATCGGGTGGGAATAGCCTGAGCTCACTGATGTTATCTTTCCTGTATCTTTGTTAAGCAGTGTGGGGGGAACGAGCAGTTGCTCATTTGTCACTGGATGTGGCTCCCGGTATGGAAGAGTTGATGGAGAGGGGCTGGGCAGTCGGTGGGATGGGTGTCACCCGGGGTGGTGCTATTTGAAGCCTCTGTGCAAAGCAGCCGAAACGGTGATTTATGTATTTTTAATGGTGTGTTGTTTTGTTTATTTGTAAAAGGGCAACTCTGGTGGTGATGGCCCCCCTGGTCCTCCTGGCGAACGGGTAAGGCAATGTGTGGGAATAGAGAAGGGGTTGATGCAGTCTGTTGCTTTCACACGGCAGAAGGGTTGGGGTTACAGCGCTGAGATGGTGCTCAGGCCTTGCTGCAATGAGTGTCCTACCAAGTACTGCGAAGCAGAGAGCAGTGGGGAGCTCCCTTCGGCCAGGATACGGCTGAGCACACCTCAGTCAGCAAACAGACAAAATCTGTTTCAAAATCCACAGTGAAATTTGCTCGTGTAGAGAGAGGTCACGTAACATCACCTCCAGCCCTTGAAGCCCTTCTGAGTTCTCCAGGCGAGGCTCAAGTGGGATTTTGGGTGTCCTACACCAATATTGATCCATGGGAAGAAGGGAAGGTTCTCCATGCTGTTTGTGCAGACACCCAGAGCCCTTCAGTGGCTGATGGCCCTCCTGGTGTTCGCCATGCTTTTCCCAGCTGAACAGAACACGGTTAAACATGCATTTCTATGGCATCTCTTTGGGGCACAAGAAGCCAGCTTCGCACATCTTTGCACTCACCTGATGCTCACACAGAGCTGTAATATCATTGTAAGGCATATACGCTCCTTAACCCTCTTTTCTGCCTCGTTTTGTATCCCAGGGACCACCAGGGCCTCAAGGACCAACCGGATTTCCTGGACCAAAAGGCCCCCCTGTGAGTAACGCTTCCCAGCACGTGCAGAGGAATACATCTGATCTTTTCCACCCAGCTGTGGCTCCCTGTGCCAGCTCAGCCCTCGCTGCTTCTCTGACGAGTGGTGACGTGCCCAATAAAAGACATTACTGAGACATCAGCGATAATAACTCGATGGTTTAAGATTTTAAATAGCCCAGTAAATTGCAGCTGATTATAAATGTTCATTTCCTAATGACTCAATATTGCTAGGATCTTTCGTGGTTGCTCTGTTCTTTCTCTTCTGTGTGCTGGGAGGACAGCACAGCACAGTAACGCTTCTGTCTCTGCAATTATTGTACACTGAGGGGGAGCCTCAGAAACCTTTTTGGAGTGATTTCTTTCCCTGTGGTGACAGCTCACTCCCTCTCTGCATATCTGCAGTACAGATCTGTAAGATCACCGGGAGATGTGTGAGAAAGGGCCGTGTCTTTTAGGGTTCTGAGCACCCCCATTTCTCTGTACAGCGGGTGGGGATTAATGCAAAGATGCAAGTAGGTTTGATTCAGTTCTTATCATATTTGTACTACTGAGCACTCAGCCACATTTCTTCTCGCCTTGGTTGTCTGCTGTAGGGTCCTCCTGGGAAGGATGGATTGCCTGGTCACCCCGGACAGAGAGGAGAAACCGTAAGTAGCCAGAACTCTTGGGCAGATCTTTAGCCCTGAGCCTCATCTTGCTGGCTGGTTTCTCTAAACCCTCCTGTGCAGATGGGGAGATGGGGCCACCAGTTTGCTCCCTGCAGAGGTCTGTGTGTCTCCAGCTGCACGGGGTGGTCTACAGGAAGCAACCCTCTTCTGAGCAGGATGGGTTGGGCTAATGATGATTTGCAGGACGGCCACACACCAGCCCCTCTCTCTGTCCCTGTGGTACACGTGGGGGTGATGTGCATTGCACACGGAGTGAATGTGAGTGGGGTGGTAGCGAGGCCAGGGAGTGGCACTGGAGCAGCTGGGGCTCTGTGTGCTGCAGGGGATGGGGGGGAAGATGCTGTAAGTCAGCACGCCAGGACCTGGCCTGTGCTGGGCACCCCACAGGCTCCCCACAGTCCTCCCAGGGGAAGGCTGTGCCTCGGCTCTGCTCTTGTAGCACAGTGGTGAAGCTGGGCTTTCTTCCCCACTCCTCTCTTTGGAAATGCGCAGGTGTAATGTTGCTGTTGTAACTCTAGGTCTGTGGGAACAGAGATGCAAGATGGGCACCCTCCTTCAAAAGCCAGCACTCAGCTTTCTGCACTCACTTGCCTTCACTCAGGGCTGTTTTGCTTTCTCAGGAGCCTGCCATGGGGAGAAATAAATGGCTTTTCCTTCTTTATGCACAGTGCAGCCGGCACCAAGAGCAGTAGCACAGCAGAGAAGTTACAGCCCCATTGCTGCAGTGCTTCTTTGGAGAGGAAAGCAGCTCCTGGCCAGGATCAGTGGTGCCATGGCTTTGCTCTAGCTTTTCTGCCCACACTGGTTATTGCAGCACACGCGTGTATCTGCCCTGTCTTAGCACACCAGCATCTCTGCTGTCACCGCCTTTGAGCCAAAGCCACTCACAGGGCTCCCCCAGCACATCTCTCTTGCTGCCCCCCGAGGAGCAGCCCTGCTGCTGGGGCCCTTCTGTGTCGTACACAATGCTGCTTTGTCGATTTTAAAAGGTTTTGTTGCACAGATGTAATCAGTCTTTCTCACCAGAGGAGAGTGATGAGGCATGCGGAAGGTATGATGGCTGTCGTGCGTCTCTGGTGGTCTGTTTCGTGCACCTTTTTGCTTGAAGGATACCCTAAGCAAAAATGACTGTTCTGCCATGTATTCTTCTGCATGCAGTAATTAGTACCTCTCTGTTTGGCATTCTGGGGGATGTTGATTCTTTTTTCCTCAGCTGTTTACAACCCAGTTCATTTGCTGTTGTTGGTACATCACTCTCCCATCACTGCATGCTGCATGTTAGCAGATAGACTCTTTGTTCTGTGTTTATTCTACAGGAAAGAAACCCAACTTCCTCTACCCAGCTTTGCTTTTTTTCTCCACCGCCTTTCCTAGCAAATGAGCATTAAAGAGGCTTTGCACATTATGCATCTTTTCCCCTCAACTTATCACACAACAGTTTAATTAACTTGCCTGGCATTTGCTAAGCGAAGCAGTGCAAATACTGCTCAGTGCAACACCAGATATTTACTCACGCTCCGTGAGACTGTCTTCGTGGTGATGGCTGTGGTATTTTGAAGGCACAGCCCTCACTTCAGGATTAACTTCAAGGTGGAGAGAAGAGTTCTCACCTGCCAGAGTCTGACTGTGACATTTACACTTCCTTTATTGAGTTATCTGATATATCCAGGACACTTAAGCTGAGATTAGAAAAAAAGCAGTAAAAATTTGTCTTGCATTGCAGCTCTCAACATTTGAGACTGGAATAAAGCATCACATTCCCAAGTCTGTATAAATGCGAGTGGACAATGGGCTATTTGGGGTCTGAAAGCGTTCCCTGGTAGTTGTCCTCTGTCAGTTGAGGGGTAACTGCCCTATCACCATCAAATACATCCAGAAAACCGAGAATCTGTTCATTTTTGTCACAAGCAAACATTTTTGTCACTTTCCCCTGTGCCATCTTGGGTCACACAATCATAGACTGGTTTGAGTTGGAAGGGACCTTTAAGATCATGTCATTCCAACCCCCACGCTATAGGCAGGGGCACCTCCCTCCAGCCCAAATTGCTCACAGCCCCATCCAGCCTGGTCTTGACCCAGGCAGAAGCCCCTTTGTTTGTCCTCTTTCCTTACACAGAGCTGAAAAGGAAGGAGGTGGACATAAAACCAAATTAAATATCATTTCCACACCAGTAACTGTGCCAGCGCACTCTGTGCCTTCATGCAAGAAAATCTAGACTTGAAGTCTGCTCGTCAAATAGCTCCCTTTAATTAACTTTTCATTGAGGAGCAACAAATCATGCTGAAGGATGCCAAATATTGGGCCGTATTAGATTTATTAAGACAGGGTCTAGAGAAGATAAGAAAAAAGAGCCCTAAAAGCTCTGTGCTCGTGGTTTAGAAAGGGTAACAGGAAAACCCTTTCTGCAGATAAAAAAGGGAAAGAGGTGGTTGAAATGTTTTTCTAAGATCAGGGTTTGAATGGTGTGTTCTTTTCACAGTGATGGTTTGCCATTTTCCCATTGGTGACATGATATCCTGCCATCTGCAGACAGCTAGAATGGCACAGGGTGGCTTTGTAGCATGACACAGTACCATTGGCTTTGGGACTTATCCCATCATCTTTTGTGGCAGTGAGAAAATAGCCTGGATGCCCTGAATGGCATCTCTCAGGCTTGTCAGTGCGCTGTAGTAGGAATGATAATTAATGTGCTTTTTAAGGAGTGGCTTAGGAGAATTAAACAACTGCAGTGGTGATAGCTCGTTATTGTCACTCTTTTTGTGTCATTATAATTAGTTGCTGTGGAGTCTTCGTTGCTCATCGTTTGGCCATCCAGAGAGAAACACAGTTGTGATTTCTTTCAGCAGATGCTGAGGAAGGAAATAAAACTCAGCAGGGGTGGAAAGTGACTCTGCCTGTGTCGGAGTGCACGGTGGTCACCCAGGCCCAGAAGTCCTGCAGGGTGAAACCTGGAACAGGAGTCACAGCAGGGCTGGGAGCGGGAGAAGGGAAATGAATGGCTATGAAGAATTGCTCAGCGTTAAGGAAAATGAGCATTTTGACTTTTTAATAGCCGTTTCCTCTGTAGGTTTTACGAGTGTAGCAATTTATATCTATATCTATATCCATATATCCGGCCAATCATTCAGCCAAACCACGGTAGCTCCATCACAACAGCAGAAGTGAACTGAAGATCTGATGGCTTTCCACCCAAACACCCATTCCCACCTTGGGGCTCCACTTAGAACCCTCCACTGGAGCTGAAAGGCCCATTTCTACCACTGTCTTCCCCCCTGTCAATGTATGAATACATATTTTGCATCTCCTGTTTGATTTCTTCTCCCTCCTGCCTTTGGGTGTCCATCCATGGTCAGTGGTTCTGCTGGGGGGCAGCAGGCAGGCAGTGCTCTGGGTCCCTCTGGGGAGCACCTCATGGCAGAAATGTCATCTCTTTGTCCTCTCCCTTTTCTTAACAGGGTTTCCAAGGCAAGACCGGCCCGCCTGGCCCCCCTGGTGTTGTAGGCCCTCAGGTAAGGAACAAATGTTGGTGTTTGCACCGGTCCTTCGTGGTTCATCTACATCAGTATGATGTGTTGTACCCATTTGCTGGTGTGGTTGGAGTGCTCTTCCATTCTGTTATGAAGAAACACATCCCTGTTTAATATAACATGCTGCCGGACTCTTTCAGAATTGCTCTATTTCCATCTGGAATCATAGGATCAAAGAAACATAGAATGGCTTGGGTTGGAAGGGACCTCAAGGGTCGTCAAGCTCCAACCCCCCTGCTGCAGGCAGGGCTGCCAACCTCCACATTTAATACTAGACCAGGCTGCCCAGGGCCCCATCCAACCTGGCCTTATCAGCTGGAAATGATAACTGCACCACCAGAATTTGTACCCCTTAACTACAGGCATGCAGCGCTCTGCGTTGGTTTGGTAATCAGAGTCCTAGGCTGAGCAGCACTGGGTTTGGGTTGAGTCTTCTTTCCTGAATTGCCAAGGAGGTTGCTCTTTAATTACGAAATAATTAACTTCTCCTCTTTAATGATAGTGTAAATTCCCTGGTTGATGAAATTCATGATTAGGGGCAATTCCTCGACTGTGTTTGTCTTCTCAAGTGCAGAATTAGGCTCTGTGGCAGTTTCATTCAGCCTGGTGGCGTGCAGTTGGTGTGATTCATGACTGCTGAGCGATCGCAGTGTTATCATTCTGCTGGTGCTAAGTGGCATCCTGCAGCGTGACATGAACGACAGCTGCAGTCCCAGCAGACACCACCGTGCAAGGATGCTGTACTCCTGTGCACGTGCCTTTTGTTCTCCTCCAAAATTGGCCACTTGGGAACCTTCTGCTCCAGGCCTTAGCATACCCTCGTCACCATCAGTGCCCATGTGTCAGCAATTGCCATGTAGTATAGGCCTAATCAGTTACTTATGCCCTGCATGAGGATGAACCAGCATGATGGTACGATACTTAGGAAGTATCCCGACTATAACTTTAGTAGTAGTATCACATTTGTGTTAATGCTTTCATTTCAGAAGTTCCCAGTGCCTAATGCCTGTTATCACCGCCTTCACCCTGATCTCTGTTTCTTTAGGGCCCAACTGGTGAAACTGGTCCAATGGGTGAGCGAGGACATCCAGGTCCTCCGGGTCCTCCGGGTGAACAAGGTCTTCCTGGCCTCACTGGGAAGGAAGGGACCAAGGTAGGGATGAGCAGTCTGCTGGATTCCCCCTCCTTGCACACCTTTCCCTCTGTCGGAGATGGAGAGGGATGATGCAGGAAAGAAATGATCCACAGATCCTCAGCTCTTTGTCCCTGTCGTTGCAGGGGGACCCCGGTCCTGCTGGCCTCCCAGGGAAGGATGGTCCCCCAGGCTTGCGAGGCTTCCCTGGAGAAAGAGGTCTGCCTGGCCCCATTGTAAGTATCAACAACAGGATGCCCAGGCAGCGCAGCACACAGCTCCCCAAATGACTCTATTTTTCCCATCTTCCAGGGTTCTCCAGGGCTGAAAGGCAACGAAGGTCCCCCAGGCCCCCCTGGTCCTGCAGTGAGTATCCTTGCCCTCCCAGGCACCACCTAACACGTTTACAAGCTTGGCAAGCTAAGTCAGTGGGTTAGTCACAGCTTAGGGCTTCATCCATTATTCCCTTTGCACTAACGAGCAGCTTGCTGGATATAGCTTTATTTTATAAGACACGTGTAATTGCTCAGTTATTTTATGGTGTTAGCTGTGAATATACGTGACAAGCTGGGGGAAATAGGATGATCCAGGACATCCAGTATTTTGCTTCTAAGTCACCAGCTTTCCCTCTGAAAATTGTTCCCACTTGAGAGTCTTGCTCAGTGCAGCCCTCCTGGAAGAAAATACACATTGTGGAACCCTCCCTGCTGCATTAACCATGTAGTGGTCATGCACTTGTTCCACGCTGATAATGTACCCCCAGGAACTGAGCTCCCTGCACCAGCCATTCCAGGGATTTTAATGAAAAAGGATCTGCAGGAGCTCTTGGGCTGATGGTACCAAGCCTTCACATGGAAGTTACCCCTTCAAATGTGCTCATTTATTGAGTCGGTGCATTTGAAGCGTCCTACTGCCGAATTTCTTTCTTTCTGTATATAGATAGCACTCGACGTTCCAGTAACGTTTTCCTTCCTCCTTCCCCACACAGGGCTCTCCTGGTGAGCGAGGTCCTGCGGGCTCAGCTGGCCCCATTGGCTTACCAGGGCGACCTGGCCCACAGGGACCTCCGGGACCTGCAGGTGAAAAGGGAGCCCCGGTAAGTGCCAGTCCAGAGATTAATGGCTGTGGGCCCTGTAGAAATACTGCTGAGCACATGGAGACAGACTGGGCGAGGTGTTAAAAGGGAGAAGGAAAAAAAAAGAAAAGGAAAAGATGCTACATGCTCCTGCAGCACGAGCGTGCTGGTCGTCTGCTGACACCCAAGCTAAGATGCTGCGAGCAGAGCTGTGCCATATGGTCCTGCCCAGCACCCAGCCCACGTGCTGTCACATCTTCTGCTCCCCCGGCACAAGCGTGAGATGCAGCAGGCAGGCAGGGCAGTGGGCGGGATGCTGCTCTTGGGTTGGTGCTGAGCAGCTCAGTGCTCCAGCAGTCCCAGAGGAAAAGGGGAGGGAGGGAGGGAGGGAGGGCTGTAATTCCCAGTAGTATTGCAGGGAAGCGTCGCTGACTTCTGGGCTGCTTTGGTTCTCACCGAGGTCCAGCAAAATGAGTAAATGCTGGCATTGGTGCTTTCAGACTGGAGGACCCTTGCACTGATTGATAGTTGCTATCAGAAGTGTTCATCAGCCAGCGTACTCCACATCTGCTGGCTTATTAGAAACTGCAGCAGCTAGTCCAGAGGCAAACATTTCCCAGTGAATCAGCCTTAGGAACATCTGTCCTGCCCGGTGTCTATGTGATATGCTCTTGGACAGATGAATAGGCAATTTATGTGGCATCTAATTATTCAGAAGAAAGCACCAAGACTCAGATGCAATTAAATTATATACAGGGAAACTGAAAAATATCTACTGTTCAATTCTTATAAACAAACAAATTTGAGCAAAGGCTCCAGGCTTGAGGAATACAAGTAGATGTTTAAGTGGGAGGCCAGAAGAGATTGCTTTATTTGCTTCATGTATTTTCCATTGTCCAGAGGTTCAGGAGGGAGCTCGGGGCCATTATTTAGCGATTAGCCATGGCCAGCCAGCCCTAGCATCAGTGAGCACTGGCTTGTGGGAATAAAAATTAGTTGGAGACTTGTTTATCATCCAGAGAGAGACGGCGGAGGGTTCAGATTAAATCTAGTTATATTGCCACGGCAGTGAAATTGCAGCTGTGATCTGGGTATTCACCGTTTAGATTTGCTTGGGTTTTATCTCCGAAGATAGAAATTTTGTCTTGTTCAGAGAGCGAGCACAGAGAGATATCAGCTGGAGGCCAGTCTTGCTACACAAGCCCATATAGGCAGGGGTCATTAGCAGCTGAATTAAATGCTAATGGCCTTTAATGGGTCAATTGGAGGGTGGAGGAGAGCTCTGCGTGACCTTCCTACTCCTTCTGCTTCCAGGGCGAGAAGGGTCCTCAAGGACCAGCAGGTCGGGATGGCATCCAAGGCCCCGTGGGACTCCCGGGTCCAGCAGGTCCTGTTGGCCCCCCCGGCGAGGATGGAGACAAGGTGGGAACAAACGGCCTCCCTGCTGTGCGGGGTCGCTGGGAAGGAGCTGGGCCATCTACCCATGGCCACTCTGCTGGCATTGGGTCAAACGTGCAGCCCTTTGTGACACGAAGGTGTTTTATGGTGCTTGCAGTCCCATGGGATGAGCGCAATTGGGTTTGGGAGACAATGAGGCTGGCTGCTTCACGAGCGCTTCTCAGCTGAACGGCTAGCTGAAGCTGTTAGCCTCCCCCAAGCCTGTAGCAGGTGGCCTGCCCTCAGGTGCCTGGCCTTTCCTAATTAATTACCTTTCCCAATGCTCTCATTAAGCCCCTCTGGACTGGGGGGTTCTTAGAAAACGTTAGCTGGGATGTAACATCACTGCTAAGAAGGTCATGGGATGGTGCTTCTGCATCACGCAGTGGCTCAGGACAGCTTAAGGATGCCAAAGGGTTTGGTTACACCTGGAGCAGCCGAATCTTTGGCCTTTTTCAGAACTCGCTGGGTTGGTTCTGTGGGATTTGGCATCAGGGCACAGGACTGCTGCTGGGTGGGGAGAGGAGGCAGTGGTTCCCAGGTGAGCTAACAGTGTTCTTTGCACCTGGCAGGGCGAGATCGGGGAGCCTGGCCAGAAGGGCAGCAAGGGTGACAAAGGGGAGCAGGTGAGTGTGATGGATGTCATCTGTGGCTGTTTTTTGGCTGAACATGTGGTTATGTCACGCGACCTGCTGCAACCAAATGGTGTCGTTTTAAGTTCTTCCTGTCTTTCCTTTGTCTTCTCCTTTGCTTTGTCAAATGCACACACAGTGTAAAAATGAGAGTGCCTGCTGAAGTGTCTTTCTCCTCCAGCTCCCTTCAGATACTTCCCTGTCACCTGTGTACTAAGTAAAGATCTCAAACATCAGCAACCCTTGCCTTTGGAGTTGGGCATTTGTCTGCAGTTGCTTTTCCAGATGCATATGGCACACTGAAGGTCCCTTTGTGTGCTCAGAGCCTGAGGAATGGAAAATAAATTGCACAAGTTGTGGAAATGTGCTGAAGGATGAGGTCAGGTTAAGCTGGTTTTGGCTTCTTGGCCCTGCAAGTAGGTAGCTGCACCTACATGCAGAAGGTGATGCTGGGCTAAAGGTGATCTGTCAGACATCTTATGTTACATAGTCATGCACAGATGGCTTCTTTCTTCCCAGAAAGACTTCCAGCTTCCACCTCCCTCAGAAAGTGTTTTGCAGAATAAGCTTAAGTGTGTCCTTGGATGCATCCAGGAGCCTTGACCCCATCCTCCCCCTTCTCTCGTTTGAGAATTTATGCAGATTTAATGGACGTTATGCTCAAGGGCCTCTCATTGTACAGGTGAGGTTTTTCACTCTCTGCTCCTAAACGTGACTTTGCACTTCTGTTTCCTGGCAGGGTCCACCAGGTCCTACAGGCCCACAAGGTCCGATCGGTCAGCCAGGTCCAGCTGTGAGTACTGTTAGCAGGAATTCTTACCCAAAAGCAATGCTGAGCAGCACTGGACAACTGCAGTTTCTGCCGGGTGCTGCTTGTACCCAGTGCGTGTGGATGAGCATGGCTGCTGGCTGCAGGGGGAGGTGGTGGGGATGGGCTTTTTGCCTGCCGTGTGCCCGTGCTAAGCTGAATCAGACTGTATCCTCGTAGGGTGCTGATGGAGAGCCGGGTCCCAGAGGGCAGCAAGGCCTCTTTGGTCAGAAAGGTGATGAAGGACCTCGAGGTTTCCCCGGTCCCCCCGGCCCTGTGGGCTTGCAGGTAAGCTGCAGCATCCAGGGGAAGTTGGGGTGATGAGGGCTGAGGCTCTGCAGGATGTATTCATGACTACAGTTAACCCCTTCTATCCCCCCCACAGGGCTTGCCTGGACCTCCTGGTGAGAAGGGAGAAACAGGAGATGTTGGGCAAATGGTAAGAAGCTTTTCTCCTCCCGTTTTCATCACTGATGTACGCATTTTTCCAAGGAGCTTGTCTGAAATGTCTCCTCTTTCCCTCAGGGTCCACCAGGTCCACCTGGGCCCAGAGGCCCCTCCGGCCCACCAGGAGCAGACGGACCCCAAGGCCCTGCTGGGGGAATAGGAAATCCTGGTGCAGTAGGAGAAAAGGTAAAGCATGCACCCCAACCTGGAGGTTTGCTCCAACACTTGCTGTGAGTGGGGTGGTGATGGGATAAATGCATGGCTGCAGTCATGCACGGTCTGCAGATAAATAGGTGCCATTTGAAGGGAAGAGGCTTCTCCCACTTTGAAGCACATGTAGTGCTGTCCATGAGGTACTTATATTAGTGATTTCTCCTCAATTAAGTAAACAGATTCATGCACATAAATGTATACTGTGCATTTTTGTTAATATAAGCCAAGGAGGTGAAAATGTACCTGAAAAAGAAAACAGTGATGCTCGATGTCCAATGACTTGCTGAGGCTTGCAGCTCTCCGAGGCCAAAGGGGTTGAGCACGTCAGCAGAAAGGTCTGCATCCTGCAGAAGTGTAACCTTTGGCATCCTCTTTTCCTCCCTGTAGGGTGAGCCTGGTGAATCTGGTGAGCCTGGTCTGCCTGGAGAGGTCGGCCTGCCGGTAAGTCTGCTGGGGAATGGCTGTGGTGGAGGAGAGCTTTTCTCCACCAAGAAGTTGGCTACAGGGGTTTCAGAGATGCACGGATGTTGCTGGGGTTGTAGGGACTGAACCAGCCATGTCCTTGGTGTGGGCATCAGGCAGAGACACCGCCACGTTCTGGGGTGTTTATGGGGTAACTTCAGTCACCGAATGCAGGCTGTGCATGACAACGTGAACACCATTGAGTCTTTGTGTTTTAAGATGCAGGCAGGCTTTTTCAGGATTGATTAAAGGGTAATTAGAGGTCAGTAATAGTAATAGACACACCTTTTTTCTTTCACAGGGTCCAAAAGGTGAAAGAGGTGAAAAGGGTGAAGCAGGTCCCTCTGGTGCCGCTGGTCCACCTGGCCCTAAAGGTCCACCAGGTGATGATGGTCCCAAAGGCAGCCCTGTAAGTACCCCCTCCTGTCAAAATAGTGCTTCCTTGCCTTGCCTTGTGGAGATTTTCACATGGGAAGATATTTTCCAGAGAATTTTGTGAAGTCTGACGTCATTTACCAGCCAGATAATTGCCCGTCTAATATTATGCAATGATAATCCCATTCCTTTAGGGTGCTAATGAGGAAAAGACCCAGTTGTACCTTGTCTTCCAGCAATACTTGAGTTGTTAGTCTCTTTTTGCAGGCTATCAGGAAACACATCCCTATGTAGAAGGCGGTACCTCTACTTTGCACTCGAGTTTATGCACTGCCAGTGTCCTTTGCACCAAAGCAAAGCTTCCAAAATAGCCTAGAGCAGATTTATGTGAATTTGGGAGCTGTATCTCCAGGGTCAGATCCCCGCTAATGCAAGTTGTTGTAGCTCTATTGAAGCCAGCAGGGCTGTACTGATTTATACCAGATGACAATGGTACGATATTTGTCTTGCCTGGTCCTTTGATGCTTGTTGGCTGAAGAAATTCATCATGCGATAAGTAAAGATGGTACGAAGCAGCAGAGGAGGCAGGGGAGTTTGTCATCTCCCTTAACAGATGGTTTTTGGGATGCCGCATTATTGGTTGAAACCTATTGTCTGAGCACTGCTCTAAGGATCATTTGAAGTGCACAATAGGATTGTAGGGAGAACTGTGGTGAAGTTATTTTAGTCATCAAATGATCTGAGAGTCTCTTCAGGTGAAAAATGTTACGCATTAAATGGAAAGGAAAAGCAAAACCTTCTAATCTTCACATTCCCCAGAGCTGAGAGGATTCTGCTGTCACTTGTCTAATATATTTATGAAAAGCTCGATGAAATCCCATGTTGATACTGGAGCTTTGTGTAAACTGGCTGCAGAGCTGAACTGGTAACCGTGACGGGTTGAAATTACCGAGCACTCAAAGCTGGGATGTGAACTGGGCTTAGGTTTGAGGGTAGGGAATTGGGTTTTTGCTCCCCAGGGTGGATGCACACGTTGCTCCCAGGGTGAGGGGTACGAGTGCTCTGCAGGTTTGCAGGTGCAGTCTCTGACCTGGGGATGTCTCTCTTCTCTCTTGGCAGGGTCCAGTTGGTTTCCCTGGTGACCCCGGTCCTCCTGGAGAGCCTGGCCCAGCTGTAAGTGTTTGTCTCGCAGTTATGTTCCTCCTCTTGATCTTGTGGAACATGACTGTGCTGTTCATTCACCAGTAGCTCTTCTGTCATTTACTTTACTTGTGGAAAGGGTGGGAAGTCCCACCATGAGACCATTCTTCTGACCATGCTGCAGCCTTTGGGGCAGTAGCAATGCAAAGCTTACAAGCTGAACAACACCCGCTGCTTCCAATACTTTATTTAGCTCCATTCATACCCTCAATATGCCTGTTGATTTCTTTCTTCTCGTATTTTAGGGTCAAGATGGTCCCCCTGGTGACAAAGGTGACGACGGCGAACCTGGTCAGACAGTGAGTAACCAGATGGATGGGATCTGTGCTCAGTCCCTATGGTTGCTGTGTGCAGGTGCAAAGAGTTTAACACAGGAGGATGTACAGCAGCTGATTCCCACCAGCTTGCTCTGAGCAAGTCCTCTGCCCCTTCCCAGTCCTGTCCTCCCTCCTGTCTGTGTGAGCCTGGCTGCTGCCATCCACCCAGGCTGCTCAGCAGTACATCCAGAAAGCAAACCGTAGCTTCTAGAAAAACAAAATCTAGCCTTTCATTTGAAATTTTCCATGCCTTATGGTATTACATGGTGGGAAGAGATAAAACAGGATACCACCTGCACCCCAGGGAGGTGTCGGGAGTTGTACCGACCACCCACACCCTGGCGTGGAACAAACTCTCTATCTCTGCTTGAGTTTTACTCACTTACTCTCTCCTCCCATGTCTCGTGGTGCAGTTATGACTTCTCCTCCTCCACTCTCCATCTAGGGGTCCCCAGGTCCCACAGGAGAGCCAGGCCCCTCTGGACCCCCAGGAAAAAGGGTAAGCAGATCGTTTAGGAATGGTTTTCCATGTGTGTTTGTATCATATATATATATTTTAAAGCTAATTTTATTACTAGTCTGAAGTAAATGTAAGGCAGTAGCAGGCTTAAAAAATAGCAAAACAGCCTGCCATCCACAGCCATTGGAAATCAATGGGAAGTTTTGAGCTAAATTCCATTGTTTGTTGTGTTAAGATTCTAACACTCAAAAGGACATAAAAGTTGCTCCAACATTCCCTCTCTTGCTGGTGGAGCCCGGGGCTTTGTGCAGCAAGAAGCTAATTCGTAAAGCTTTTCGGAGGGATTCGCCTCTTGTTGCCTTCTTTCCTGTGGACGTAGCATTGTTTTGGTAACTCCATTAGAGCGTTGCAGATCAAGGTAATCTAACTGAGTTTTGCATCTATTTTGTGCCTTTTCCAGGGCCCTCCTGGTCCAGCTGGTCCTGAAGGAAGGCAAGGAGAGAAAGGAGCCAAGGTGAGAGCTGAATGGGATTTCTTACCGTGTCTCTCGTGTGCCAAACCGCTCACCCTTTGACGCTGTCATTTGAAAGACAGTGATTTGATTTTGCTGTGTTACAACAAATTAGCCTGAATTTGGGGCCGCTGGCCTCAAGTCTAAATGTGTGTTTCATCTTTTAACAAACTCCACGGAGATAATCAGTGCTTGGTAAGGTCATGGGAGTGTTTTTCTTGCTTTGAAATGACAGGGTGCCATATTTGGCAATTTAATATGTCGTAAATGAAATGGCACGCAGAGTCCTACATCATGTCCCAGAGCTAACACAGCATTATTGGACCGTGGTTATTTCAGTAGGGGTAATGGGGGAAATGCAAAGTGGGATTGCAAATTACAGATCCAATTGTCGTGGCAGCCGCAGGAATGCTGATGGCGGAGGACATGCTCTGCTAGCACATCTCCCAGGACATAAGCAGAGAAAGCTTTGTGCTCTGGAGAGCTTGCAGCAAAGGCTGTTCGTGCTGTAAATCAGCAGAAACAGACAACTCTGAAAAGTGAAGTTGTTTGGGGGAACGCTTTTCCTCAGCACATCGGGGATAAGGAAGCAGTAAGAAAATCAGCAGATGGAACATTTTATATGCTGTGCAGGGAATTGCATTCACTCTGTGATATCCTGCTGTGTCTACGAGAAGATGGTTCAATGCCCTCAATGCATATTAAGCCGTGCTGTCTCTTGCATCCAGGGTGAAGCTGGTTTGGAAGGGCCTCCTGGGAAGACAGGCCCAATCGGTCCCCAGGGTGCTCCGGGGAAGCCCGGCCCTGATGGCCTCCGGGGAATTCCTGGTCCAGTTGTGAGTATTCCCAAATACTCCTCACACCTGAGAAAGCTTCTTGGTGGGGTTATTGCTGTGACCCATCTGCCTTGGAAGATGCTCTGTTCCCAGCATAAGATGCTGTCTACAAGGGAGCAGACAGTTTCCATGCTTCAGTGCTCAAGAGCAAATGAAACGTCCTCAGTGGAAATGGCATAATGATGGATACCATCACCTCAGTGTGTTTTATCCTAATGTTGGATCTTCTTGCCCTCTCTGGGTTAACGTTTTGTTGAGCTCAGAAGCCACTTTTCCAGTAGAGATATTTATGCTCATTTTGTGCTTGTGTTTTTGCCTTTATCTACGAGAAAACAGGGCAAATATCCTCTGGATATTTGGTGGCCAGACGAGGGTGGGTTCATAATCATCTGGGAGCAGAACTGTTATGAGCAATGAGTTTGAGAGGACTGCACTGTTTTACAGGGTGAACAAGGCCTTCCAGGATCCCCTGGCCCAGACGGCCCCCCAGGCCCATTGGTATGTCCAAACCATCAAATCTGATGAGTGTTTGAGATGGGAGAAGGCTTTTTCCTTGAATTCATTCCCCCTTTGTTTTCCCTCCTGTCTCCCAAAGGGCCCACCTGGTTTGCCTGGCCTCAAAGGAGACTCTGGTCCTAAAGGAGAAAAGGTAAGTGCCATGCATGACCCCATTGGGTGGCCTGGAGCCTGTGTCTGGGTGTGGGGGCAGAGGGGAATGTGTGTGATGAATGTTCACATGCAAAATGAACAGGTGCTCCATTGCAGCAGATCTCTGTCTGTATTTGTAGCATTTCCTCTTGCAAAAAGGCAGCATTTTCACCTTACTCTGCTACTTCCATGTGTCAGGGATAGCTATGCACTCCTATCACCTTGCTTAGATATGTGGGTTTGTCCCTATAAATGTCTTTCGCAGGTAGCTTTGGCATCCTGTTAACTCCAGAGAGAGATCGTAATTAACATCTGCTATCTTCCCCTAGGGTCATCCAGGTTTAATTGGTCTTATTGGGCCGCCGGGTGAGCAGGGAGAAAAGGGTGACCGAGGTCTCCCGGGCCCCCAGGGCTCTGCAGGACCCAAGGGAGAGCAGGTAAGTGTTCCACGAGACCTTCATTAAATATGCTTTTCAAGTGTGGGGCTTGCTGCCCTACAGCAGGTGTAGCATAGCAGTTGGTCAATCTCAGCATGAGAACGTTGCTAGTTTCTGAGTCCTATTTTCTATCTGAATGTGGTTTATTCCATGTATGAAATACAGTGAGGCTCCAACATGGTCCGTTTTAGCAGAAAGCGGATCCTTGAGAGTCATCTGAAAAGAGCTGAGTATACTTGGAGAGATGGTAACACAAGTATGTGTCAGGAAGACTCACTTACAGAGCTGCTGTCTTGTCTGGATCATGCACACATTTAAAAACCCATTTGAGCTTCAAATCTTTATGTCCTCCAAAACCAGGTGGTCAGTGGTTAACTCCATAGTTGTGGGCCAGCATCGCTGCCTGCAGATCAGTATTGTTGTGCTCTTATTTTTCAGGGTATCACAGGTCCCTCTGGACCAATTGGACCCCCAGGGCCACCAGGATTACCGGTATGTGACCATTAAAAATTGACCTTTCAACTCCTGGGGGACCGTACAGCCCTTCTGGGGTCACCTTGGGGCTCCCAGATAACCCAGCACAGCCTTTCTGGAGTGACCTCATGTGATGATGCTGAGGGCAATGGGGATTGCCCAGCTGAGCATAACAACAGCGCTTGGATGTGCTTTGGGAGTGCTTTATGTATGCTTGGAATAAAAAAGTGTTCGTCTGAAATGGGCCTGAAAAATGGGCACAAAAAGGAAGTGAATGTGGAGGAAAAAAAAAGAAAAAGGAATGCAGAAGCTAGTATAGTATAGTATGTTCTGTCTCTCTCTAAGGAGAGGCTGACTTCTCTGCTAACAAAGATACTAACTCCCTTCTGTATTTTTCTCTATGCAGGGTCCACCTGGTCCCAAAGGTGCTAAAGGATCATCAGTGAGTATAGACATTGTTAAGTGAAGAGGCTGAGGATCTCTTATTAAGTGCACAGCCTGCTGTGACTCCTCCACATCGGCAGTGTTAAGGCAATTAGCCAAAGATGGCTGTAGCAAATGCAGCCTTTTCCAGACTATCCAAGCTCAGAAATTATAATTGGGGAAGGTTTCTGTTACACGCATTGTACTTCACTGAACATCAGTGCAGCAAAGATCATAAGGAGGAATGCAGTGAGCAGTCCTTATGAGAAAAACTACTACTGTAATGCAGAGGGTATTAAAAATAGACTGTGAAGCAGGAGGTGGCAAGCTGAAGAACGAGGAACTCAGTGAGAAATGCAATGCTGAATTGAGCTTCGTGTTACAGATCTCCTATTCAGGCAGTTAAAAATTCCTCTCGGGCAACTTCCTAAAGTCCTATTTTTTTTTTTTTTCCCCATGAAGAATTCAATGTTTTATTAATTTTGAGGTAGGATTTGATTTTTAAATCTGCTGGATTGATTTGGAGAGGTAACATTTTCATCCGTTGGAAGATCCTTCCTTTTCTGTAGGAAGCCTGAGGGAAATGTGACTGTTTGATCCCAAGTGTTTGACATTGTTTCTTACCGAGCACCAGAAAATAACCAAAATACACATTTTATTGGGGGCGTGGGGATGAGAGACCCCCTTTGCATGACTAAAAGGACAGGAAGGAAACTTTTACTTGTAGAGACTATGGAAAAAAAAATGAAGTTTGGGCTGTGGTATCACTTACAAATGCCTTTTACTGAGTGACTCGTGTTTCTCCCTTTTTTCCACCTAGGGTCCAACGGGTCCAAAGGGTGAATCGGGTCTTCCTGGGCCTCCAGGGCCTCCTGTAAGTACAGTCCGTTACACAAACTTAATGGGTGTTGTCATGTGGATTTCCAGAGTCCTCACAATGGAGTGACATCCGTTAGGGATGCCAGGGATGAAAGCAGAAGGTGAAGGGAGGAATTAGTAATGAGAGGAGAACAAGAAGGAACCAATGTTGGTGGCTGGGGTTTTCCTCGGTGCCACCATGGGTGTTTTAGATGTCTAATGTATATCTTGTGATGCTGTTCTTCAGCACTGGTGGCTGCTTTGGCTGTTTCTTCTGTCTCGTCTCCATTTCCACTGAGAAGCTGCATCTTCTTTCCCCATCCATCAGGGTCCTCCTGGAGAAGTCATCCAGCCTCTGCCCATCCAGTCTTCCAAGAGGACCAGGCGAAACATCGACGCCAGCCAGCTGGTGGACGATGGAAACGCTGACAACTACATGGACTATGCAGATGGCATGGAGGAAATCTTCGGCTCACTGAATTCCTTGAAACTGGAAATTGAACAAATGAAGCATCCATTGGGCACTCAACATAACCCAGCTCGTACCTGCAAGGATCTCCAGCTCTGTCACCCTGATTTCCCAGATGGTGCGTCCTGGGACAGAGGGGGCACAGGGAAAACACAGTGGGTTCCCAACTCCAGCTGGTAAATATGGTTCAGTGCAGGAAAAGAAAGATTTTGGAGACTCCCTGGCCCTTGTTGCCCCCTGGGGAATGTGGCTGACCAAAGAGGCAACACAGACAGAAAAGTGGGGATATGTGTTTCAAAAAAGCTGTTCCTAAAAGGTGCCACAGTGTTATATGGCATCAACCACAATTTTTCTTAAAAATACATATAATAGTAGCCTATGATGGGGATGAAACAGCCTGAGTAAGATGGTTGTTGAAGTGCTCCTGGATGTCCCTTCGCAGTGCTGATTCTTTCCTCCCCTCTCCTCCCTGTCCTGCGTCCAGGTGAATACTGGGTGGATCCTAACCAAGGATGTTCCAGGGACTCTTTCAAAGTGTACTGTAATTTCACAGCTGGTGGAGAGACTTGCATCTTCCCTGATAAGAAGTCTGAAGGAGTAAGTCCACACAACTTTCTTTTTCTTTTATACCCCGATAATGAAAGATTGTTTCCTAATATGAATATTCATATGCCCAGTGTTGATTATGTTAATGTGTACTGATCTGCTTAGTTGACCCAAGCTCTTAATTTTTGTCACATATCCATGCGCTGTTTTATGGAGCTGCTCTCCCTGCTGCAGAGCTGCTCTGCTGGACGCAGGCTGTGATGCTCCTCAAATGCTAATTGTGCTATGCTTGTGGAGTACCATAAGTGTGAGAAAGGCTCAGCCTGCTGTTTTTCCACGGAGAGAACCTTGAACAGCTATCACAGCAGCATTAAGTGTTGGATGAATGGTTTTATTATAAGCCATAGCAGAGTTTAAGACATATCCCCTTTCCGTCCGTCCTTAACGCAGGAGAAGCACGCTAATTTGCTTTATGGTTTGCAGACTGTAAGGAAAGGACAGTCCCAGGATGGCTGCAGTAAAGTTTTCCCGTTGCTTTTGGAGAGATTTACAGCAGAAGTGAGGGAATTTTTGGAAGAGGAGGGGAGCACACAGCAGCCGTGCTCCTTCCTTGCGCTCTGCCTGGAAAACAAGTGGTTCAGCTGCTCGGGTGGGACTGCCATAAGGGATGCTCTGACACCGCCCTTCTTGCCAAGGTCACTCCCTATCCCACTCCAGGTGGTTGGAGCCCGGTGGTCCAGCACTGTCAGAGGATGCTGCGTGTGCTGCCCTGTGTGCTGCACAACCTCTGGAGGCACTCAGAGGCTTTTCCTTAATGCTGCTCTTTGCCTTTCCTAGCCCCACAGCATCTGGATTTGACATTTGAATGACAGCAGCCTCCTCCATTACCAGCACTTTCACCGTTCATATTTCTTTTTATTTTCCTCTCTCTTTCCTTTTAGCTCTCCTGCCAATAGACAGCACCGATGGTTTTGCATCCAAAGTATCTAGAATTAGTGATCGTTAGCCCTTAGCAAAGGAGGTTGGTGCAGGCAGTGGCATCTCCTTCTGCTTGAGAGCTGCTGGCACCGTAGGGCTGTGCCGGCTGCTCTTGTTACTGCTGTATAAAGATTAAGGAAACATGCCTTTAAAACAAGTCAGCCGTTTTCGATAAGACATGCAGACGCTGCTCATGGAACTGAATGTAACTTCATTTCTTTCTTTTTTCTCTTTTCTTTCCTTCCTCATTGCCGTCCACAAACTAGGCTAGAATTACTTCTTGGCCAAAGGAAAACCCAGGCTCCTGGTTCAGTGAATTCAAGCGCGGTAAACTGGTAAGATGCATCTCAGTGCTTTCAGTTTTCTTTAACCCGTGTCGTATTTTACAGAGTAAAATGGCTCGTTGGCCCAAAGAACAGCCTTCCACATGGTATAGTCAATACAAGCGGGGGTCTTTGGTAAGTGGCTAACCTTGGCCCTCTAGTCTGAATCAGAGCACGTCATCCGCTTTGGTATGGCCAGACCTGTTGCACTCTGCATGCTCGACTAATCGCCATCACAAGTTGCAGTTAAAACATTTAAGGTGGAATTACTTAAGGTGAAAAAGAAGCAGAACCCCACAGGGATGCTTTTGGTGACCAGCTCTGTGCCCTGCAGGAGGGTGCTGCTGCCCCATGAGCTGCTCCCATCGTAGCAAGGGCAAAACCGAGTGTCCCTGTGCTGCTGTCCCACAGGGAAAGCAGCCTTGTCCTGCAAGCCCTTGTGTGATGCCTCAACCTGGAGCTGAGCTCTGTGCTGCTGCACCACTTCCTTGGGGGTAGCCCAGGCTGGGTTGGTGAGTCTGCACATAACCAGGTCAGGTTGTCCCCAGAGGAAGAATCTCATCTCCTTGCTGGAGTTGAGCCATGCTGGGGGCTCCCACACCATTCCCAGAGCTTGGGAGAGGTGAAGTCATTGATTCAAAGGAAGAGATTTCAAGCCATGTGTGCACCAAGCCTGATGGCCTGGGATTGGATGTAGTCACGATTGAGGTTTATTTTTAAGGGAGAAAAACTGCTGTGAGGTCAAACAGTGTTTGATATCAGCAAGCAAACATGTAAAAAGAAAAAAAAAAAGAAAAGAGAAGCAGCTCCTGTATTTTGTCCTGTTGCAGAACATTCGTGTTGTGCACAGATCGCCCTCCCACCGAGACCCTCATCAAATGAGTAGCACGAGGCAGCTGTCCTCCAGCAACAGAAATCTCCCACGTGTGTATCAGTTCCTACAGCATTGGCAGGGTGCACATCATGAGCTCGATCAGATCAGGAGGATGAGGGATGGAGGAAATGCTCAGCAGATGTGAGCAGCTGGAGGTGCTGAGATCCCCACTGCCCAAGGCAGAGGTTTCCTGCAGAACATGCAAACTTCCACCTTAAAGGGCAAACAAAGGAGGATGCTGACTTGTTTCCCTCAGCCACATTTCATTGCCACTAAACACGTAAGCTCTGATTCTGCCCACAAGAAGGATATGGCTTCTGCAGCTTTTCAACACCATCCAACAAGGCCGCAAAGCCAAGGCTTCAGCCTCGTAGCTCCTTGGAGGGCAACTACTCATAGCTTAATTACAGAGCACTTCATCAATTAATATTACAAGTACATCCATCTCTGCATCTTCTGTGCCTTTTTTTCCTTTTATTTTTTTTCCAGCCTGTTTGTTGGCTACTTTAGAGGCTGAATGGGGCACCCTACAGCTTGGGGCCCATTTTTTAAATAGGAATTTCAGTGCCACTTGGTGCCCTTTGTTCCATCTTTCTGCATTGCTATTCTCTTGCCTTTTACCTGTCCCACGTTTCCCATTTGCAAAAAAAAAAAAAAAAAAAAAAGCCACCAGCACATAGAAGACCTCCCACAGCAAGCCCCAAAACTGTAAAGTTTGATTAAAAAAAGAAAGAAAGCAGCATTTCATACCAGTCAGTATTTGGAACTCTGAGACTGGTAAGCTGGGGTGGTGTGGGGTGGGGTGGTAAGCCTGGATGTGAGTTGGTTGAATGCTGTTTGTAGGTTGGCAGGATGGCTGTGGGTGCCCCTCAAGTTGGCAGGGCTGCTCTGCTCACCCCAGAGCCTTTGTGCCCAGCCTGGAGCCATGGCACTGCCTACGACACATCCCATAATAATCTCTGCTTACGCAAGGTGTGCCAGTGCTCGCCTTTCTTCTGGGGACACCCAAAGTAAGATGGATGGAGTAAACGGGGAATACAAAGAAACCGTTTTGTTTTGATGCTTCCCCACCATCATTAATCAATGACACAGAGTGTGTGGAGTTAATTTCCCAGCGTTCCTCATGATGCAGCCAGACTGCATTTAGAGGGATAAGAGGGTTGCAGATGTTTTCTTTTGGCCTCTGCTTTCCTCCTGTGTGCATTACGATCGCATGTAATTCCCTGTAGCTCTAACAAGACCTGCCACCCATCCATCCTGTTCTCCCTCACTGCCATATGGCATCTGCCACAGGCAAATACTACAGCACAGAAAAGGGGGAGAGGATTGATTTCTTTTGCAAAACCAACCAGCTTTGTGCACACAGCCAGTTCCCAGTGGGTCCGGCTGTAAACCTCGTGCAGAAGCAGAACAACTGAGCCCCCTTAGCCCAAACCAAGCATCGATTTGAAATAGGAATACACAGAAAAGTAACTCTTGCAGATCGATGGGCAGTGCCACGTGTCACCGAGCGTGCACTGAGCGCTCAGCATTTCACGTCCCCATCCTTCTACGTCCTGGTGGTTTCCTGCTCTCTCTCCCCCTGGCATGCGTGGCTCTCTCATGGTCAGTCATGTTTAACTCTCAGGAGGACAGTGCGACAGTATCCTGACAACCGGTTGGTATATTTTATTTATCTTTATCACCTTTTTACTCAGAACTTTGTTGTCTGGTTGTGAATCTCTTCTACTGTTTGCAGCCCTCACCGTGATCTGATGCTTCACCGTATCTGGAAGGACGTTGTGCTGTTTGTGTGTATTTTTCCCCCAGTCATTTCTTAAAGAAGTCAACTGTCTGTAGAGGGCAGTTTGAAGAGCTGCTCCGGTAGCTTTGCTGTGGCTGGAGGTGCCACCTCAAGTGCAGTCAGTCCGTAATGTGCTCTGAGTGGTCCTATGGGTGGTTCCGTGTTGGGGGGCACAAGGGAAAGTCATGGAAAGGCCTGAATCCTGAGGAGTGGAGGGGCCTTCCATAACTTGTGTTCTGCAGAAATAGATTTCCAGAAACCGTTCTCCCTTGAGGGAGAAAAAGAACCTGACGTGCAGGACAGAGCAAATCCCTGCGCAGGTGCAGCTGTGCAGCTGTCAGTAGGAGCAGGATTTCTGCAGGAGAGGTTGCAAGGATAGCTTAAAATCCCAGTGTGGTTGTATCCAGGAAAGATGAATGGGAAACACCCCTGTGTGTGCAGAACAAAATACCTGCAGAGGTCAGATAACTGTGTCAAACAGGGCAGAGAAATAAAGCTCCAGACCCTTCCATAAATCTTCGTTCTCCTCAAAAGCTGGAGAAATATGTTCAGTGCTGGCTTTATGCCTGGAGATATACATCCCCACATTTGTGCAGTGTTGTGCCACTTTGCAGCTGGGGCTGAAATCCCCATTCCTTTCTCCTCCTTCTGCCCTTGGTTAGCTTTGGTTTTATTTCTTAGCTTACCAACAGGTTGTAGGCAGCAACACAAATAAACTGCCCCTGGCAGCAGGAGGACCAGAGCATCTCTGTGCCATGCAGCATGGCAGGAGCAGGACCTGCACCCTGTTGGGATGGGGAGACCCAGCCTTGGAGCAGAGGGCAGAGTGCCCATGCACATGGGGATAAGGACGGATGGGAAATCTGGTGGCCCTTGGAGCTCCCTAAATGCATTGCTTTGCCCCTCACTGCCCAGTGTTTCCCCTTCTCCACTTCCCATAGCTCTCCTATGTGGATTCGGATGGGAACCCCATCGGAGTGGTACAGATGACGTTCCTCAGGCTGCTGAGTGCCTCGGCCCACCAGAACATCACTTACAACTGCTACCAGTCCGTAGCCTGGCACGATGCCACCACTGACAGCTATGACAAGGCCATCCGCTTCCTGGGCTCCAACGACGAGGAGATGTCCTACGACAACAACCCCTACATCCGAGCTGCATTCGATGGCTGCGCGGTACGTGGGGAAGGTGGCAGGAGGGCTCTCTGAGCAAATCACCTCCCCCATTTCCATCGATTTGGTTGCTTTGAGGATTGAGATTTTGCCCTGAGCTCAGATGCTGAGCTGCAGCCCTACCCTCCCTGTGCACGCACAGCCCGTGGTACTCTTTTCCTTCTCTTTGGCCGTGAGCCGTGTCCAGAGTTTCCAAAGGTGGCCCAACATCCAGCTTTTGCTTCTGCCTTCTGCTGGGCATCTGCTTTAGGACTGAGCTCTGAGCAGTCTGCCCTCAGGAACTGAAAATTTGGCAAAGTAGGTGCTGCTTGCATTTATTTCCAGACCCTGTTTGTCAGTGCAAAAGCACGCATAATTCTCACCTTCTGCAACTGCAGTGCTTGCAGCCCACGGGACTGAATGATAGAGATGTTTGACAGCAAAAGCCCTCCACATAATTTGAGATTAAAGTGATTCTGTTCTGGCAGACGCGCTTTTACTGTAGGAGCAATGAGAAAAATCAAATTAGAATCACTTCTTTTAATACTCCTGCAAGAGAGGAAAAGGGCATTCATCCCTCTACTGAAAATGCTCAGAAGTCACATGGGGAGGTTTATCCTCAAGTACCACATCTCTCCTGATAGTACAACTTGTCCTCAGCAGAAAGAGCCCTCCCCTCCCTTCTCCTTCATAAGTCTCAGGGAAGCTGCAGACCACACGCTGCACATTTTAAGGCAGACTCCTCTGATGAAAACCCTTTTAGGTTAAGTGATGCTGCTCAGGTGCCCTGCGTTCCTCTTCCTTCTCCTTAATGAGGAATATTTGCCTGGAAACAGGACTGGAGCTCCTTTGAGTTTATTTGCTTGGTTGCTTCTTACCGGAGGCTGTAGCACCGGCTGCTGTCAGCACAACCAGCCTCAGTGCTGCAAGGTGAAGACTGGCAGGAGCAAAGCAGGGAGCAGCATGGGCTGGTGAGCTGGTGGAGGGGCATAGGGCTTTGGGCGTCACTTCCAAGCTTCAGCCTTTCCTCCTGCCCCTCTCTGCAAGGCTCTGGAGAGGAGGTAAAAGACACTGACGGGATTCACTGCATCCTGCAGGGATAGATTCGGTGCAGAGCCATATCCCGGTGAGATGCTGCGAGAGCCTTGCAGAGCGATGCTCTGTCTCTCCCGCATTCCTGTACTGTCTCTGGGAGCTCAGCAGGTCATCCTTGCTGAAGCACTGGCAATATCTATAAGGTTAAGCCTTAATGTGAAAAACAAGGCCTGGTTACCCAGCGCGGCATTGCCACAGAGGCCCCGAGAGGCCCCAAACCCTGACTGTGATGGAAGCTGCTGCAGTCAGTGCTGGAGGAGCCCCAGGGCTAATGCTTGGACCATTATTTGAATATGTTTTTCCTGATCTTACAGCCCTGTCTCAGTAACTATGATACAGCCTATTCTTCTGAGACACACAAATCAGAGGGCAAGGTAGAGCCAAAAGCTGCTCCATAAATTCACTTGTTTGTGCAGCTTTGTATGCTCCCGGGTGCACTTCTGCTCCTCCAATAATTATTTATATTTCAGAAATAACTGTATGGCTAGCAGGCACGATAAAAAGACAACATCACCTTGTGAATTCCATCAAACTTTAAACGTGGGCTTTTCGGTAGCGCTCAGATAATAGTCAAACTAATATATTCAAATTAAATTGCTTATATTTGCTCAACAACCCGTGCGTGTCCTTGGGGAGGCAAAACAACTATACCACAGCCACAGCAGCGCTGCCAAGCTCCTGTTCCAGCCCTGAGCTGTGCTGAAAGCAGCGTTAGGGCCACTCCATCCTCATGGCAACAGCTCCAAACTGTGTGCTCAGGGCAACCATCTCCCCAGCATCCTCAGTGGTGCCTACTGCACCTGCAGGGGGAGTTGGGTGCTGTGTGCCTCCAAATTAGCATAGGAAATGCCTGGGTGATGCCATCTGTGTCTTCCTAGTTGAATGTTTGCTCATGGTAACCCACTGACATTGGGTTGGAGGCACCGTTGAAGCTCTTCTTTCTGCCTCTTCTCCCACCAGGCAAAGAAGGGCTATCAGAAGACTGTCCTGGAAATCAACACGCCCAAGGTCGAGCAAGTGCCTATCGTCGACATCATGTTCAATGACTTCGGAGAAGCATCACAGAAATTTGGATTCGAGGTGGGACCAGCTTGCTTCATGGGCTAAGAGCCACCTGAAAACTAGTCTCCAAATGAGCAACCTCGTAACCTCATTGCGCCATTTAATTAATTAAAAAAGAAAAGAAAAAAAAAAAAAGAAGAAGAAAAAAAGAGAAAAAAAAAGAAGAAAAAAAAAGGAGTTCCTCGTCGTCACATGCACGTTCTGAAACTGGACAGCGATGGGTTCTTCCCTTTTCGTTTTGTTTTGTTCTTCGTTTCGCCCCAGTTCCTCCCTCTGTGCTGCGGCACCCGCGCAGAATCGCATGACCTGACGCTGCCCACGTGGCCCACGGACCTGTCCCGCGTGTCCAAAGGTGGAAACGCATCCGAGACTTCTTCTCCCCGCCAGATGATGCCAAGTGCTTCTCTGCAGGTTTCTGTTTGTTCGTTCCTAAGGAAAAAATGGATAATAACTTGAAACTCCCGCGCTCAGCTTGACGTTGAATCCCGGCTCTCGTGCAAACCCAGCTGAAGTTCTTCATGGTCATCTCATTGACTTCTGTGAGATTTGCATTGGGCCTAGCAAGCAGATGTAATGGCTGTTTCCAGAGTAGTATCTCCATTGAATCACCTAATCCCACTTCTTACAAAATCTAACCCGACCAATTCGATCGCTAAAAGCCACCCTGGGCATCTCTTTCCCACGTCTTAAAGGTGCTTATATTTTTGTATGTTTGTAAGTAAATATTTGTATTGTATATTATTTGAAATGTTCCCACGTTCCCGGCTTCAAAACATGCATGTGACCCCACCTGACTGCTGCCATCCCACCGGGGGACGCA
Organism: Gallus gallus; assembly: GCF_016699485.2. Lineage (NCBI taxonomy): Eukaryota > Metazoa > Chordata > Aves > Galliformes > Phasianidae > Gallus > Gallus gallus. The sequence goes on from NC_052548.1 coordinate 8,168,282, forward strand.
GCTGAGGCCATACCCCCGCAGCCACTGATGCCTTTGGAATGATGTGCTCCAAAATAAGGAAAGCAAAGCCTCTTTTTTTGCTACAGAGCCCTACAAGCAGGCTGCAGTTTGCATCTCTGCCTCTCTGTGCCCCTGCTTCACCTTCGTGTATGTGTTTTAAGTTAATTCTTCTCGCCTCCTTGTTTCCTTCAGCGTTCTTTTAAAATAATAATAATTAAAAAAAAAAAAAAAAAGTATTCCCAGTGGCAGATTGCAGTGGCAGGGAGATCCATTTGTCCTCTTGGGATATTGAGTGCAAAACAACCAAAAAAAAAAGGAGAGAAAAGAAAAGAAAAGGTGCTGTTTAGTTTTTACATGTCTCTTCGTGGTGCTATCTATTCCAGTAACGTTAACACTACACTGGTTGGACTCTGCCATTGGCCAATCTCCCACTGACCGCTGCTTCAGCTGCTTCCAACACAGACTGCACATTTCTGCTCCGGTCTCTGGTTAGAAATGCATGCCAGCTTCATATTTGCTATGCAGAAGACCTCTTCTTTCCTTCGTTGTATTATGGGAGCTTATAGGGCCCGTGTAGGACTTATTAAAAGTGCTTATGCCTCTTCAATAAGTATTCATGCATTTATACGATGGTGATCACACCATGTTGTATTGGTGGCTGAATGTTTGTGGTGCTAATTGATGTAATTGTCATGAGGACGGAGCTGCGTTGTGCCATTCTCTTCCTCTTCCCATGGTGGCTGCCAGGATGGCTTTCTTTCCTATGCAGCCTTTCCGAATCACAGCCTGCTGCCGCCCCATTCCTTCTCCATGTGTTGCTTTGTTTTCTCCCCGGCTGTTTCCCTGTGTAGATCTCTTGGCTGGAAAACTGATGTTGCAGGGGATTTTTGTAATTATTATTATTATTTGGCCTGGAGAATTACAGTTGAGCCAAGGGGGGGGTGGAGGGTGGGGTCTGTCACCATAAAGGAAAGGACATCACATTTACTGTGAAAGAAGGCAATATATGATGTCTTTTCCCCCCTCCTTCCCTAGCAGAGAGCAGCAGCGCCCGCGGGAGGGAGCGAGGCGGGAGCTGCGATGCTGCACGGTGCTTTCGGGTCTGCAAGAGCCGTGTCCATCCGTCTCCCTTCTTGTGTTGTGTTCTGTCTAATTACTTACTATTCATTGTTTTTTTTTCCACTTGGGGGTGGGGAAAAAAAAAAAAAACCAAAACCTCAAAAGGTGCTACCCTAAAATTGCAGACTCCAGCAGCAAAGCAGTGAAAACGAGGATACATGCAGGGATCTGGTGCCGAATTCAGCTCCTGCTCGCCTTGGCACGAGCCTTGGCTGGGAGCAGTGGGAAGGTCGAGGAGGTTGCACGTTCCTGTCTGCAACAGATAAGCCATATCTTGATGTATGTACACACGTGTGCGTCTGTCTAGGTCATGTGATTCTGTTCTGATGAATTCTCATCAAGGGAGCTTTTTTCTTTCTTTTTTTTTTTTTTTTTTTTTTTTCCCTTTTATCTCCTCGCTTTAAGAAGAAGAAGAAGAAGAAGAAATAAATAAATAAATCCTCTGTTGAATTCCACAGTGTTGTAATTGTACTGAGCTCCAAACTGTTCCGATTCCCCCAGACCACTTAGCTACGGTATTATTGCAATAAAATTACTACTTGTATTTGCAGACGTTCTTTTTGTGTAATTTTATTTCCCTCCTCCCTTAATATATATGACTTGAACAAATGTTGATAAGAAAAATAAAACCTATGGAAAAAAAAAAAAAACAACAATTTAGTACATAAGGCCCTTTTTAAAATATACTGTCAAACCACATCTTGTACATTTCTTCAAAGTCCAATAAACATGTCATAAAATTTAAGTGTAATGCCCGTAAGAGCTATTTTTAAATATTTTAAACCTGTGTAATAAAGGAATAAATGTAATAGATTTTTTTTTTCCAATAAATCAAGTTTACTGTTTCCACCTAAACCAACGTGATGTGAATGTCTTCTTGGAGTCGGTCGCAGAGGGATTTCCCCCTGACCCCTGAGCTCGGTGATGCACGAAGAGTCCGTCGGAGCGGTGGAAGGGAACGTGTGCTGTAAAGTAAGGAAGGGAAGACCTCAGAGGGAGAGCTCCCAGGCCTGGAATGCTATTTCTCAGTGAGGATGGACCCAGCAAGGTGAAGGACTTCAGCTCCGGGCTGTGCACCTGTGCAGAGCTGTGAGCATTGGCCGCCAGTTCTCTGCTCTATAGCAATGGATCCAAGGAGCCGTTGCTTGGCACCACAGCTTGACCTCAACTCGTTGCACCCTGAGGTGAATCCAGGAAACAAAATGCCTCTGCAACTGCTGGCTGAGGTGCTCAGCCCCAAAGTCCTGCCTGCAGGTGCTGCTGGCACGTGGGGGGAAGCAGCGTGGGTGCACCTCTGCAATCTGTGCTCCTGGGATGTGCAAGATGATGATAATTCCTTTGGAAAGTGCTGTAGGAAATTGCCCATCTGTCCACCAGCACGGCTGGTGGTTGTGCACTGCTCTGGTTCTTCATGCAAAGACCGTTGGGTTGGTGCTGCTGGTTTGCAGGTTGGAGAGATGTCTGCACCTTGAAAGCACGTTGCAATGCAGCAGGTACGTACGCAAGAAATGCATGCGTATGCATGCACCCAGCTCTGTGCACAAAGCGTTGCAATGACCGTGGCAAGCTGGGTCCCATCAGCACCTCCCTTTCATTCTGTGGCTGCAAGTAGTGGTAAATCACAGGTTAAGAGGGCTGTTCAGATGAGGATTGGTCTGGGAAGTCTCGGGGTATTATGGCCAAATCCTCACCCAAACAGACCCCGAAAAATGCAGTGGTACCACAACTAGGAGAAGAAACCTGGGGAAAAACAGCAGGAACTACACAGCCCTGGCCAGAAAGATTGAAGCAGATGCTGAGAAGTTTGAAGGTGACGCTCACCTCGCCCAGGCTGCCTTCCCTGTTAGCTCTGCAATAGATCATTGTGCTGCAGCAAACGCTTCTCATGAGCGCCTCGGGGTCTCGCTGCTGAGAGCAGCTTTGATCTGCCATTAGGAAAAAGCAGAGACCTGAGCGAGGATCGGCTGTTTGTGGAGCTGCCATACATGAAAACACGGCGTATTTTGGTTTGGTATGAGGGCTACAGGGCAGTAATGCTGCCAAGTGTAGCTGGAGGGTAATTTTCGGAAGATCCACACCAGAAAGAGCAGGTTACTGAAGCACGAAGATAATTCAGTTTTGCTCCGTGCTCTGAGGTTCCCCTCTGCCCCAGCTGACCTCATCAGTGCAAACAGAAACCAGGACAGAATCAGGCAGTGGGCTCCCACCTGTGCTGCATGCGATGCTCTGCACCCACCCCAGCACAGGAGCAACAGTTAACCCAGAGCAGCTGAGCCCGCTGTGCTCCCAGCTGCCATTAAAAGAGCTCAGCCTGAGCTGGCTGTAGTCTGAAGAGCGTCTTTCCTTCAGCTACCCAGGCATGAGGATGCAGACATTTGCCACCAGACTGTTTCTGAAGGTAAAGCATTAATGGTGGCTTGTCTTCTGAGTAAAGTTGGAGTTTTTCTTTCTTCTATGTATTTTTTTTAACCCTATTTCTGGAGGAAGGGGCCCAGGTCCTCATGTTGGCCATGTGTCTGTTAGCTCCCCAGTGCTCAGCAGGGATGGACGTGAGGACAGATGCAGGGACAGGCAGAGCACTGCAGTGAGCCAGAAGTGGGTGCAGTGCTGGCACACAGTGCTCGGTTCCATCTGCACCACCGCGATCACACCCTGCTTGCTCATTGCAAGACACGCCAGCATCGGTTGCAATGTGCCCTGCTCTATTATTATCTCTGGAAGAGATGCTGCTGCTCCCAGCTCCTTAAATACCACGTTTGCATGAGATGGGTAAAAATACAACTGGCTAAAAGAGAAGTGTTGGTTATGGTTAAATTTAGAGCCCAGATCCTGGGGGTTTGTTCCCTATGATCTCGTGAGTTTGGGCAAAAAATAAATAGGAGAAAACCTGTGAATGGGTGTTTTATATGAAAGGTTGGGCTTCCTGAGTGCGACCAAAGCCCTCCTGGAAAGAGGGAAACAGCAAAGAGAGGTGAGAGGCAGTCACAGGGAGGGAGAGAAATGAGTTCCAGCGTGGAGAGAGTATGAAGTGTTGGGCTTAAGGCTTTTGTCGTGTAAGAGGCAAACTAGGCTTACTCTCAGTGCTCAGCAACTTTCTGTCCAGCGTCTTCTCCCCAGCTTTGACCTGATTTCTTTTTAATAACTTCTCAATCAAATGATGTGAACTGATCTGACTCTCAGCTCCAGGGGAATAAATAAACCAGCCCTCTCCGTGGCCATAAGGACACAGAGGAGCTGCAGGCTCCTGGCTGCTTGCTGCCACCAGTGAGCTGAGCTGCTGAGTCCCCAGCAAAACTCACCCAGTGCACTCTGAATGCATCCCCTCCCCTTTGGCCCCTTGCATGTGAACAGTGCTGCTGCAAATTCTCTGCTCTCCTTACCTACCAGCATGCACTCCACCAGGTGTGTGTTTTTCAAGTTAATGCGATTTTTCATGAGTGCCCTGAGCAGGACAGACCTCAGAGATTTGGGGAGCCTGGAGAGTAATATGGAGCTTTTTGCTGTGTCCAGGTCCCACATTCTGGCTCTGCTGCTGGGGCTGGAGCTGAGCCCACTGGGTGCAGCTGCCTCTCTGCTCTCCTTTTCTGCTCTGTTTTTTGCACAGTGCAAAAGCAACAGGTGGGCAGTAATGCTTCAACATAGAATTATCCATAACTCATCATTGCAGTGGGGCCTCTGTTTGTTTTCTTCCCTTTCTTATTTTCTTCCCGTGTATTTTTTCCCCACTTTCAGGCTATAGTGAGGTGGCTGCTTGGCAGCCCTTGCAGCCAAGCTGGGCTGCTGTTCTCAACATCAACCAGCTGCTCTCCTGCCATTGCACGGCTGCACAACATAGCAAAGTCTTGGAGCTTTTTGAGGCTTAACTCAAGGTCTGAATTTAACCAGGAGGCACTGAGTAGGAGGAATTGATTTCCAGCCCATCCCTTCACTACTGCTTAAAGCTGGGGGGATGGCAGCCTTCCTGCAGAACAGCTGTATTTGTACCCCTTCCAGTGTAAATGCAAGGAAAGCTTTGTTCCCAGCACCTTCTCTGGGCATGTAATCAACCTGCTGGATTTAGGTCTCTCACTGGGTTTTTCCTATGTCACTACACTGAAAGCTATTTTGCTTTTGATCCCCAAAGAGAGAGGAGCGTTAATGCGCTGTAGCTTTATTTATGGCACCTACTGCTATTTCATTTATTCCTTGTAACTTCTGGCTGCAGATTTTTCCATCCTAGGGCATCATGGCAGCAAAGTGATTTTCTCCAGAGGCACAAACTCAATAGTTCAGACAGGCCCTGTGTGTTTCTACCTTCCCAGCAAACAAAACTTAGCAATTTATGCTTGTATTTAATAGGTTTTCTCAAATAGCCCAGAGCAAAACTAAACACCCCAAAGAAATCAAACACGTGAAAACCCTAAAGAAGAAGCTGTTTTTCTTCTTCAGAGAGAAGCCAACATGCTTGTTTTATTTAAGGAGATGCATAACCAAGAGAGCTCTGAAGCACTGAAATTACATCCTGTACAGCACAGGCTGTCACGCTCAGAGGCACCCCAGCATTGCTGCTCGACACAGCTGAGCGCAGAGAGCAAATCTGCCATCCACAAGCCCTGCGTTGGGACTTAACGTTCTCGTTCTGACTAATTATTACTATGTTAATTTGACAAAGAGCTGTTCCTCTTTGCAGGAATTTTCCAGCACTGTGCTGCTTTTATTTTTTTTCAGCTGCTCTTTAATTCTGAAAAGCTTCTGTTCTCTCCATACCCTCATACCCCTCCATAGTCCTCCCACGCTGGATGTGTGCTGATGGTGACCACTGTGGGATGCTGGGGACCTCCTTTATTATGGTCTCCTGCCACAGAAACGTGCTGAGCTGCTGCCCTGGAGATGTGGCCGGAGTGTTGGGTGGAGAGGAACCTGATGAGGTCCAACAAGGGTGTGTGTAGAGTCCTGCACCTGGGGAGGAATAACCATAAACATCAGTACAGGATGAGGATACCAGTAGAGGATGTCCTGATGGAGAGGAGCTCTGTGGAGAAGAACCTGGGTGTCATGGTTGACAAATGGCTGACCATGAGGCAGCAGTGTGTCCTCGTGGCCAAGAAAGTCAGTGGTTTTCTGGCTGATCAGTGATTAGCCGTGAGCTAGCAGTGTGCCCTTGTGGCCAGGAAGACCAATGGTGTCCTGGTTGACCAACTGTTGATCAGTGGTTGACCACAAGCCAGCAGTGTACCCTTGTGGTTAGGAAGGCCAATGGAACCCTGGGGTGCATTACAAAGAGCACGGCCAGCAGGGTGAGGGAGGTTCTCCTCCCCTCTGCTCTGCCCTGGGGAGGCCACATCTGGAGCACTGGGTCTGGTGCTGGGCTCCCCAGCTCAAGGCAGACAGGGAGGTGGCATCTCCTTCTCTGGAGATATTCAACCCCTCCCCTGGACTCCTTTTTGTGTAACCTGCTATAGGGAAGATTCTTTGGAAGACAATTGGACAAATGATTTCCAGAGATCCCTTCCAACCCTTGTGATTCTGTAGTTCTCCAGATGCCTGCCTCCAGCCCATCCACCCAAGACCTGAAACATCCCCGTTGCAGGGCAGATCGTGGCCATGAGTGCGATGCTGAATTTCAGGAGCAGCCACCTGAAAGCTCAACGTCCCTCTTTGTGCTTCGCCTTTCAAGCAGGCTGATCAGAGGCTCTGTTGAAATGGAAATCAAAAAAAGCTGCCAGGCTTGGAACATTAATTAAGATACACAACAGGGAGAAGCGCAGAGGGGAGCGCCTGATTGTGAGTTATCTGCTTGGAGAGGAAAGCGTTTGTGGATTTGATGTGCATATATCAATTTGGTGGTGAATGAAAGAAATTGAATCCAACTACATGGGAAGTTTGTATACCTCCGTGGATTTAATTTTCAAACTTGCATTGTGCAAAGATTAACCTTGCTGAAGGGCATGAGCACAACAAGCAGAACATGTGAAAGTTAATCCCTGGTATCAGTTTCTTCAAGAGGATGCACCAAGCTGAGCTAAATGCTTATTGTATACAAATACCATTTATTTTAGTTTTTTTTCCCCTCCCACTGCTTTCTTCCCAGCTCTGTGCTGTGGCTGCTTCTGCTGAAGGCTCTGCCCAGCACTCCTACAGGCCTGGACAGACAGTGCTCCTGCACAATGTAGCTGTTGAGCAGCCCGCTATTGCTAAGGAATATTAATGATATTTTTGAGTAGGAACCTGTGTCCTTGAGCATGCACTGGTGCAGCTGTCTGCCCCTTGCTCCTGCAGCCATGCTTGCTACAAAGGCCTTCAGTCTCCCTTCATTCACATCCATTGAGTAAAGAGGAGGCACAAATTAGCCCAAAGCTCTCTGGAAGAAAGCATCAGGGCTGAAGAATGCCTTTGGAAAAGCCATTCAGTCCCGGATAGCCTCTCTCATCTCTGTCTTTATGGGCTCTATACTCTGAGCTAATTGCTTTCCTACCCGTTCTGCTGTGGTGTTTATTACACCAAGCTCCTCTCCATGCACCAGGAGGGATTGCACCAGGCAACCGCGTCCCATTGCTGCCAGTGTGGTTCCAATACCGACCCTGGCACAGATCAGGAAAGGGACCAGCAACACTTCTAGCCTGCCACATGAAAACTCTCCAGGGATTAATTAGTGCTCTTCCAGGGCCCAGAGAACTCCAGGAATGGTGTGTGTATTTTTAGTAGGACTGAGGGGGATGCGTAACTCACTTCTCCATATTTCTCTCCCTTATCTCTTTCCTCTCATTTCACGTCTGGCAAAACACAGCCATTTCTATTGCGGCGTGTTTTCCAATCTAATTAGCTAAATGTTTTCACTGGGGTTTGAGACCCTTGGTTGAAAGCCAGTTGTTTGCTATTAGGCACCACTAATAAGGTCAGCCACGCTCTGGGCTCAAAATATTTATGTGAAATGCTGCAGATAAAAGCAACCAGGAACCCACACACAACGCCACCGCAGCATCTCCCTTTGCACCTTTGCAGCCAGTGCTCGCGTGGCCGTGGAGCATCCCTGGCTCCTCATAGCTGCGCATCAAGGGCCACACAGTTTTCCTTTATCCTCCTCTGTTTGGGCTGAGGAATGATTCATTTTCTACCTTGATTTCCTTTTTTTTTTTTTTTTTAAGCTCACTCCCCTCTGAAGATTGATAGCGCTTTCCTGTAAAGGGGAGAAAATCAACTCGTGCTGATCTATGGCCGGGCGCTGTTTCTTCTCGTGGAGTCTCATCTGCTATTTGTTCAGCATCTTTGAAATTAAAATTCTTTTGCAATCTCCCCAGATAGCTGAAAATACGCCATTATTGCCCTCTCTCAGATCCCTGCTCCCTCCGATCAGGGCATGGCATTATCAGCGCTGTGCATTCTGCTTTGCATTCAGAGTGGTGTGGAAGTTTTGGGCTGTAAATAATGTCCCCGTGTGGCTCGGAGAATTATTCAGGGCTGTTTCTTTTTCATTTTTTTTTCCTCTTTTCCTTCTTTCTCCCTTTTCCTTCCTATCTTTCTTTCTCCACATCTCGGAATGGGCGATAAATTAATCGCTTCTTCCCCCATAGCAACCGCCAACGTACAATATGGAGCTGATTACTTCACACCTGTGATTTAGACTCAGAGGTGACCCTGCAAATGGCAAGAAAGGGAAAAAAAAAAAATAGAGCTTATTGTGTGGATCGTGTGCTGCCTGGGAGGCACAGAGCACAGTGCAGTCCTAGAAAGCAGCACGCAGTCATAGAATCATCGAATGGCCTGGGTTGAAAAGGACCACAATGCTCATTGAGTTCCAACCCCCTGCTATGTGCAGGGTCGCCAACCAGCAGCCCAGGCTGCCCAGAGCCACATCCAGCCTGGCCTTGAATGCCTCCAGGGATGGGATGACCCCGCTCTATTCCCAGTGCAGAGAGGGATGCCCATGCCCCAGTGCATTCCCACTGCTTTCCAGAGCAAATTAAAACTGGGGATCAAAAAATAATGCCATCCAGAAGGTCTGTCCCATGGAGACTCTTCCCACTCTTCTAGAGTGAATCCAACCCCCTTTACTTGCCTGCATCTCTATTTATTTCCTGAAACCTTTGGCTTTGATGTTGTTTTGTTTCCAATTTTCCATAGAGCTAATTGGACTGGCGAGCAGAGGAAGCTTTCAGGAGAAGGGGCTGCTGATGAGCAGATAGCACACAGAGCTGGCTGTGTAATCCCATCCTTACCCACAACCTTGTTAAGATCCTTATTGCAGACATACACCCAGCTGGGCTTAGTATCAGGGTTTGTGCTTCTCTCTTCCTCCCTCCCCTTCCCGCCTTTTTCTTTTCCCTCATCATATAATTTGCTGCTGTGTGCTGGAGGAAAGTCTCCTTTATCAGGTACACGTGTTGCACTGAGCGACATCCTCAATTTAAATGGAAATTCTATCAATAACCAACGTGCTATCTCTCCTCGCCTGGGAAAGGGCTTAGAAATATCATTCAGTGGTAGAAAAAAGCCACAGTTTGAACCCATTGGCACCAGGGCAGGTGCTGTCCTCTCAGAAAGGCCAATTGAAGATATGAACTGCCCGCTTGTTTGCAGCCAAGAGAGTGTGAATTATCTGCCTGAAATATGAGCTCAGTAATCAAGGCTGAAAATGAAACGTAGGTGGGAGGAAATAGGAATCTCATTAAGTGGTGACCACTGCCACGTCTTCCAGCAGCACTAAAAGGTGTTGGCTGAATGCAGGGGCCAATGTGGGGACAAAGAAGCAGAAACTGGAGCTATGAGAGCAAGGAAGAACAGGAGGCAGGTAGGAGCAGCATTACGTCTGACCACAGCGAGTATGGGAGATGTTTTTTGCCTTGGAAGAGGGAAGTTTAAGTGACAGTGCAAGGGGTATGAGGAGACTGAGGTGTGTAAAGGTGCTCGGTGTGTGCTCAGGTCCCATCCGTCACTCCCTCCTTTCCTAAAGCTTTTTCATCCTGTTCCTTTTGCCTCTGCTTCTCACAATTTGTCCGTTGTGTGCCAGACCTGACTGTACCCTCCCTGGGTCAGAGATCTTCCCATGTCATGTAACGCTATGGAAGCCCTGAAAGCCATCCCCTAAGAATAACTTGTAATGCAAAATGAATCTAAGGAATATTTACCCATTTTCTCATGTAAAAGAGTGGGAAAAAAAAAAAAAAAAACAAAGACAAAATATTCTATTGTCCTCTCATCGTTCAGAATTCCAGAAATGTTCACCAACAGCTCTTTTCTGGATGGGAAACTTTTCAAAACAAGAAACTTCCCGGATTCCCTGGTTGTTAAAAAGCCATTTGCTCCTAGAAGGGATACTTGGAAGCAAATTTTTCAGCCAGCTGTAAAAATAAATCATTGAATATTGCTTCCTTCGACTGATGAGATTTATGGGTGCTGTATGGATGATTTATAGAGAAGATCACTTAATACTCTCTCGACTGTTCTCGATAAAACCATGGTCTGCCCAACACTGTGCTGCTGCAGGACCATACCCCATTTCACCAAGCAAGGTAAGGACCCTACGTACGGAATCAGCCTCATTACTTGCAGTCTGTGTTTGACCTCACTCTAAAAGGGGGATGAGTGGTGAGATGAGCAGCATGGGAATGTGCATCCCTTACTTCTCAGAGGCAGGATTCCAGCACCATAGGGCTGGGAGGTGAGTCCCTTCCTGGACTGACGTTGACCCATTAGGAGGATGGAGGAGGTCCAGTGGTGCAGAGGTTGTGTGGGGTGTCACAGGGGATAAATGTCTCTTTCAGTTTGTATCTGGGTTGATGTGTTTGCTGCTGTTCATGGTCCCCATCTTCTCCAGAGATGGGAATAAGTCCCCGGTCCTTGTCCAGATCTGGGGCTTAGCTGTTTTCCTGAATCTGTTGAGGTTCATTTATGGCTGTAATGGAGCCTCTGCCCATATGTTTAAATCCCAAAGAAATGTAGCCTTGCAAATGTCTGATCACTTGTGATGAATAATTTCGGTTGACAGGCAGTCAAGGAAAGATGAGTGGCTTCTTTGCCATCCACATCTCTAAGAATACTTGGTGAGAAGTTTCCATTCGTTGCAGCTGGTGACTGCACAGCTTTGGTTTTCTCTTCCTAACTGGTCAACCCCAGTGCCTTCCTCAGAACAGACTCAGGCAGAGCCTTTCCCATCATGTCATAAATCACAGCAGGATAAATGCATCACAGGGCCTGCCAGGGCTGCTGCTGTGCTTCCCAGGCTCAGTGTCACGCTCTGAAGCCATCTCCAAGCCCATAGCAATGGCAGCACAGAGGAGAAATAATATGAGTTCATCTGTGTCATTGTGTCTGTCCCAGCTGTGCTTCAGACCAGGCTGGAGGAGCCACCTGTGTGAAATAAAAGGCTTTAAGGAGTGGAGGGATCAATTTCATCTGAAGCTGTTTTTTTTTCCTGAGACTGAGGGTTGCACTGTATTTGCTTTAGTGCCCATCCTCAGCAATGGATTCAGCATGAGATACTGTGTGAGAAAAGAGCACCTTCATCCCCTAAATAGAGCTCTGAGGGAAAGGGGTATTTCCTGAGGAGCATGGGAGCCAAGGGAATCTCTGCAGCACCCTCAGTCTGTGCATGGCATTTGCTGACACGTCCTTCTTATGGAAAAATGAAGTCCCATTTCCCGTACTGGATACGATGGCCATAAGGGCTGGAAGATTTGCTTTGCCCTGGGGCATCCCAACCTAAAGATGTGGGGGGATTTTCCAGGATGGAAACAAGGAATGAGGGAAGTTTAACTTATACAATAGTTTGTTAACGTGCTGTCAATTATGACAGGTGTGCCAACAGCCACAGCCCAGAGAGCCCTGGGAGCAACGTTAGAGCTTGTAGGAGCATCCCCGATGCCAATGTGTGACCTTGCTAAGGGCTGCAGTTAATGCAGATTCAACAAATAAATAAACATTTGCAATAGGTTCAGACGTGACCTCATCCCAACGGTGATCACTAACAGAATTATTGACCTGACCGTTTGCTGCTGGAGAATTTTGGAAATGCCAGGTGGGTGTTCATAAATCACGCAGTACCCTTCATTTTTCTTCCCGGAGTCAGCCTGATGCTGGGGCTGTGTAAATCACGGAGTACTGAGCCTTTATTGGGGGCCATAAATCTCGGAGCTCTCACCTTCCTTTTCTTTTTTTCTTTTTTCCTTTTGCCTTAAATAATTAAAGCTCAAACGGAGAGCGAGAAGGGCTGAACCCCTCCACGAGCTCTGAGTTTTGAGGGGGTTTCTGGAGTATTTGCTGTATTTTGGGGGTGTTCCCAAATCTCCTTGTCCAGCCCGAGCCACAGGGCTGCCTGACCCCAAGTACCCAAACAGCAGCAAAATTGGAGCTGAAGGGCTGTTAGGAGACCTCAGAGTTTTGCTGTCAGGAAATTCACACCGAGCACTACGTAAAACCAAAAAGACCCTTCTTTTCATTTCAGCTTCTGTTGTTTTTGGGGCCTCCTTCCAAGTTAGGATGAATGGGGTGATCATACAGAGACACGAAAAGGATGTTTAAGGAACGGTCCGAACGGTTTTAGAAATGAGTCTCGGGGGGAACACAGTTATAAAAATTAAGCCAATTAGATTGACCACGGGTTGTTTTTCCTCTTCATGAGGAAGCACGCAGAGGTAGATAATTAAGGCCAGTGCAGATGTAAGGATTAGTATTCCCGGCTGCAAAGCCCACAGTTTTAATTAGTCACTGGGTCTTTCTGCAGGGCCATGTTAATAGACAAGGGCGTGGTGACCTTTTCCTTTGTTTTTTTTTAACCAGGTTCATTACAGCCCTGCTTATTGCCAGGAAGCATTACAGCTTTGTGCTCGCAGCAGCTTTAAAGGCAGATGAAAGCCATAACGCCGGGTCACCCCAGAGACACACCAAGTGCATCATCTCAGGTGAGAACCCCTTGGTTTCTGTCTTGGTTTCCCAAGTTTCATGCTGCTGTGCTCCATGCCTTGTGGGGATGTAGCAAACCCAGCAAAGCTCTCGGTGTCTGATAAAACTCAGTGTAAGCCAGAAGGACATAACTGCTCTTGACACAAGAAGGCACTCAGCCAGGTTTCTCATAAAATAACAGTCACAAAATGATATAGGTTGGATGAGACCTTACAGACCATCTGGTTCCAACCTCCTGCCATGGGCAGGGACACCTCCTTCTAGAGCGGGCTGCCCAAAGCCCATCCGATGTGGGGTGTGCATAGAGCAACCCGGTTGCTTAGCAAACCATTGATCTCTTGGGTTCATTGATGCACAAAGATTATTTGTGGATCTTTGGAAATGAAAGTATCTGTCTCATCCCTTTTGCATTTGTGTCAATATATGTACCTGGCTGTGGTAAATCAGATGGATCAACTTTGTGACCTCTGCTATTACACCAGGGTAAAACCCATGTAAATGAGACCAGAATCACACCAAAACCTGGCAGTAAATGAACTGCAGCAGCAAAAGCAAGCTTAGTGGCTGTGTACTGCAATTGAATGGATATGTACAGCCCTTGTTTAATTACCAGGTTTTAGGAGAATAGCATCCATTTAATTGACTTTGATAGAAGGAGGTCTCCTTAGTACTGCAGATTAGGGCAAAACCAATCACGAATATAAGCCAGGTATTTTCTTCCAATACGGATTTTGTCTTGCAATAACACCTGCCCCACATACCTTGCAGGCTGCAGAAGCTCTGTTCCCTTCCCTGTTATGGGGAACAGCACTACACCCCACCCAGGTCTCTCCGGCCAAGCAACCCGCAGATGCTACAGCCAGAATGTTGTAGGCTTCACACATTTGTCTCAAGCACAAAAAGTGACAGCATCGGCGCCCTCAGCAATCACACCCAGAGTTTGCTGAGCTTCTTTTGGGGCTGAGATCAGAACACCGGAGTGGGATGAGCCACCAGGGCCATTGCTGGGGTTTGGGACCCAGTGTGCACCTCACTGTTCTCTCCAAGCAGAGAAATGGTTGTGCTGTGGCTGGCAGACACTGCGTTTCACTTCAGAGTGGAGCCATGCTTCTGGGTTCCTTCAATAACAAAAGCAAGCTGAAAATAAATGCTAAAACGTAGGACAATTATCACACAATTAATTTCAGTCCTGTCACCGTAACATTCTGTTTGACCTTATTCATTGTTACTTGATCTTCAGCTCGTTAATATTTCAGGTGACCTTTGGGGCTGGGAAGAAGCTGCAGTTTCCCACTAGCATCCATGAGTCAACACGAGCATCAAGTCACAGCAGCACGCCGAACCTCATTTATCATTCCATTTAAGGTGTCAGCAGAGCCATTATTCAAATGAATGGCCACGCATGCAATCAATCTTTAATGAAACAATAATTGCACCTTCCACTCTGCAAGACCTCTGCCTTTCTTAAAGGTATCCTGTGTATTAATTATTGAAAATGTCTGTGTTTTACCAGCAGTAAGTTATGTTTCACCAATTGCCATCTTTCAAGAGAGTTTTAACTGGGAAATTTATGACTCTCGATTTCGCTAAGGAAAAAATAAACAGCAGATACTGTTCTTTCTCTTGCTTTAGCATTTCTCATGATTCTAGTGGGGTTTTGCGTCTGTCCGGAAACACAGAAAGATGGACCCAATGGGATGCTTGGCAGTACCCATAGGTGACACTTTTGAATGTCCTTGTGCAGAACGCTCCTGTTCTGTAACAGGTGAACTTTGTGGCAAAGTCAATGAAAAGAACCATAAAATAACATAAAGTGTTCCCAAGGTGGGATACCTCAGGGCTACCTGTGTCTCTTTCCCCTTGAAAAAATACTCAAACTTGCTTTTTTTTTTTTGCCAAAATTTGAGGGGGTTAAATTCTGATACACATGGTAGGAAATGAGGCCCCCTGATTGCTTTTGCCACATGAAAAGCCCCTGCTTTTATGGACTGATCTGGGGTTGGCATTGATGATGGCATTGGGGTTGGCGTTGTTGGCTCACTCTGCATATGGGTTGGCCTTGAATCCAAGCGGAGGTGAACCAAAATGTTGAGCGCTGGAAGGATCTGAAAATGGATAAATCTCATCGACAGTTAAGATTTTATTAAAATGAAAATTCATGTGCGTTTATTGACTCTGAGGCTCTTCTCTTTCTGAAGGGGACTCGAGAGAAAAATGCAACTGGCTGTGGACTGCCGTGGGAGGTAAACTGCTCAGTGACAGAGCAGTGCTTTGGGAAGTGAAAGAAGTAATGGTGTGATAAGTGCCACTGTTGGTGGTGTAACCTCTGTGGGTTTCAGAACTGGTAGCAGTGCACTGCTCTTAGTACAACTACAGGGAAGTTAAATTTAGGCAAGTTCCTATTACTAGGTTTTTTTATTATTATTAATATCTCAATATTGTATTATTCTTTTTATGGTTTCCCACCACTCTAATTGCAACTCTTCAGCTGAATATTTTGTCTTCTCTCTATTTATTCCTGGAATCGCTGGCAGCCTAGTTGGAAAAGGATATTACAATGTCCTGGTACCCTGAGCTGTTTGCACTGATGTCCCCACGGAGGGGACACAGAGAGCTGGCTGGGAGAAGAAAATGAACAGTTCTACTTATGCAGCGAGTAAATGATCACGGAGCAAGGTAAATATGTTAACAAAGAGCCTCTGCTTGCAGCAGCTGTGACAAGGCTGTGTCTTGGGGAGCAATCTCTCTCGCTGTTAAGTTTCTCTCTAGTTCATATCGACTCTCTCTGTGCTGCACTAGGGCAGCTCATGCATTGTACAACAAAACTATTATGCGTCAAGCAACTCATTGTGCAGGTAGAGCTTCAAGCATGGTGCTGTAGACTTTTTTCCTCTCTTTCCAGAATGATTTCCATTTGCCTACATTCCTTCCTGCTCTCAGCAGCCCCAGATCATGATCTCCCTGTACTGACTGAGGGCACAGATCTGGCTCATGCTGGAGGGGTGATGCATTCCAGACATCCCATGGATGACACCCAGGTGGGCTCACCTGCATTCGTACAGCCCGGGTCATAAGGAGCTATTCTGAAGCAAAGCCCTGGAGCACTGCAGTGGGTAGGAAAAAAAGCCATTAAACCCTCCTGCCAGCACAGGATTAGCTAGTGCAAGGTTAAATCTCACTTCTTAAAAGGCTGGATTGCAGGGTGATAAATGGCACGGCTTCCTGTATTGTTTGGTAATTAATTGTTTGAATCCTATTGTATTAAGGGGAGGGAAAGAGGAAAGATAAGAGGAGAGGGATGCCCTATTCCTTCTGTACAAGCTGAGCTCCATTCATTGTGAAAGGATTTATAGTTTTCATCATAATTTAATTCTAAAACATATCACTTAATTAAAGGGATTTATTAAAAATCCCCTGGCAGTGTCTTTTTACGATTAGGCCAGGAATCAGCCCTTGAATGTCATGGAGACAATTCAGCAGTTGATTTGCTTAACTGCACAGGTCTCACCCCTCCCAGCTCTGGATGGAAGAAAGAAAGAAAGAAAGAAATCTATAGTCAAAAGCTCAAAAATCTCAAGGATGGATCGGTTTGCTGATTCCATCCCATCCCTCCCTTTTTTCCATTCCCTTCCTCTTCTCTTTGGGACTGGTTTTACAAATCTTTGTTAATGAGCCAATTAACAGTGATGATGGAGAGCTCAGCTGTACGTCTGGCCAGTGGCTGTGGGCAGGGATGAGCAGCACTCACTGTGATGTGCCATGTGGGCTCTGCAAGACCTGCACCCAACTCAGGGAGATCCATCAGTTGTATGGGGGAAGAGCTCTGCTTCCTGACAGCACCGCTGAAGACAAAGGCTTGGGAATGTTTCTAGGCTTCTTGAATTGCCTCAAGGCTCCAAATATTGAAGGGGAATGAGAACACAAATGGGTTGTGGATGAGCATCGACCTTCTTCATCCTTTATGGGGAGGAAGAGACCCATTCAGGGGACTCTGAAACAGGAGCACGTCACTCCATGGGTGTCAGCTCACTGTCACCAGCCCTGGCCACTGCCATTTGTCTCTCTCAGAGTTATTGTCTTCCCATTTGAACTTCTGATGAAACGACTCAAACTGCTCTTCTCACAACCCATAAATCCTCCCCTAACCCAAGCAGAGAGCCTGGGAGTCTTATTAAAAAACTCTTGAGTGAGTTCAGACCTTCCCCGATGACTCTTTGCCTGCAGCCTTTTAAGTCTTCCACGGTGAAATCAGGAATTTCAGTGCCAACTTTGGCGTTGCTCCCCAGGCTAACGCCTTGTGCTGAATGCAAAGCAGCACTTAAGGGCTCCATCTCTGGATCCTCACGTCAGGCTTTAATGCAGTAAGTCTTCGGATGTAGCTGTCTATTAGCCCTGTTTATTAGATCTGGAAGGACCGGTAGAAAGAGAAAAGGGAAAAAAGCCCACAGAGGGAATGCTCCTTCTGTTCTTCTCCCACAGCACAATATGTGATGGGGACCGAAGGTGAAATATTACTTTGGGGGACGCATTTACAGTCTGCCCACTGGTATTTTAATTGGCCCCTACATACTAATAGAAGATGATTCCAGCATTGGTCCCTTTTGCCTCCACCTTCTCAGGTGCAAGGTGCAGCTCTTCTCCAAGTCAACCAGTCTATCAGCTCAGTGTTTTAGGTGGCATTTATGAAGGTTCTGAAATTGTTTGGAAAAACATTTCCACCATTCTTAAGGGTTTTGTCCCCCTAAACCCATGTAGCCCCCTCCTGTTAGGACTCTCCCAACATTTCACCCCAGCTCGCGCTGCTCTGACAGCTGTACCCACAACCAATGTGCTCAGAGCCATGCAACCCTATTTCCAGTCAGACCCAGCCAGCAGGCAGGACTTGTCTTCTGACACGCGAAGGCAGACACACAAAGCCCATCTCGTCAGTGTTTTTTCCCATGCCCTATGCTTCCATAATGCAGGAATGGCCAAATTTCCTCTGCCCTTGTCTCTGTGGGCCCCCCTACCCTGGCTGGGCTGGCCAGGATGCTCATGGGACTCCTGAGTCCTGGGGAAACTGCTGACCACATCATTCCTCTTCCCACTTGGCCCCTTGGAGGTGTTTTTTCCCAAAGCTTTCAACTCTCCCATCTCTTCTGTTGAAGAGTGAAGGTTGCTGGTGTAGCAGCTCATTTGCATTACAAAATGTGAGCTGCTGTCCTTAGGCTTATGAAGAGCTGTCAGAGGACTGAATTAAAGCACAATGCCCCAAGTCCCTCTTGGTTTGTATTTAATTAAGGCTTTTCATTCATCATTTATTTCTGCATCCCATCTTCTTTGGTAGTTTATCAAAAAAGAGAAAAAAGGTTTCCTCCTGACAAAGATGCTGATAAGTGTTTTCTGAAGGCAACAGGCTTCTCTGGTGCCCATGCTTCTTATTTCTTTAACACATGCATATTTTTTTAATGATACAGGCACTTTTAATTTACTTTTTACCAAGGAGAGTCCTGCCAAGTTTACAAGGGACACACATATACGTACAGTGAGTGTGTATATATATGTCTATCTTATTGTAACTCTTACAGCGCTGGTTTAGTGCTGCTTCTGACATTGGTGCCCAGTGCCCCTGAGGGACAGAGAGCTGCATATGGCACTTCAGAACACAATTCACAGCCATGTAGAAGAGGCAGTGAGAAGCCTGTCTGATTCTTCCCAGGTGCTGCTCTGTGCCAGGAGCTCCCATCTTCCCTCAGCACGTGTCCCTGTGTGAGATCTGGAGTCTTTCAAGTCTGGATATGGGAGTGATGCTGTGCACAAGCCTTGGCTTGGTTTCTGCAAAAGCTCCTTCTGAAAAGAAGGGGTTTATATATATCCTCCCCTCTCTCCTCCTGTTACACGAACGTACTCTCTCAGTGCAGATAATTAAAAATGCTCACACATCCCCAAAGCAGAGCAGCTCAGGTGTGACTAAACGTGCCCGTTCCTGCATTTCACCCTTAGAGAGCTTCACAAATCAAAGAGAATCACTTTCAGACAGTGATGAATTGCTCATGCTCCCATTTGCTTGCTTGGAGTCCTCCTTTAAGAAAATGTGAATGTTTTTGCTGGCTGTGAAAGCGTGGGGGAGATGCTCCAGTCCTCATGAGGTGTGAGGAGCAAGCTGGCACCCATCTCCTTCCCCTTAACGCTGCACTGGGGGGGTTCATAGCCACACTCCAGGCTGTGTGGGTATGGAGCTTTGTCACAACACTTCATCCCAGCTTGGCTGGATCCCCTTTCCTTTTTAAACCCCATCCACTTTGCTCCTCATCTGATCTGCCTCATCTCTCTGGCTCTGCCTTTCCCTGTGATGGCTGCTGCATGTGATCTGCTTTTGCACGGGCCTAAGTCTGGATTGATGATCTGCCCCATCCTCTGAAGAGCTGTATCACAGGGATGACATTTCAGAGTCAGTATATCACTACACACAGACTTGCCGAAGCACTTCCCCAGCTCCCATCCCTCCTAACAATGCATTACTTAAGAAAATTAAAGCTGAAGCATGTATGTGACCATCCTTCTGATTCAGAGGGTCGTGCACCAGGGACGCTGCTGGAATAAGGAAGGGTAGCATTGCCTTTGCTCAGATCCTTCTGGCAGCACTTATCAATTATTTGGGTCCACATTATGAAGCAAAGTCTCCATGCCACGACACCGGTTGTTGCTGACAAGTGGAATCTCAGGTCCCCTTGATCATGTGGGCTTTGCTGCTGGGGATGAGTAGGAGTTTCCTCCTCTCCTTTGTGAGCAGGAGAAAGGTTTCCTTACCCAGGCTTACCCAGGGCTGCTCCTCCTGCACAGCCATCACACCATGGAGTAATGGGAGGGAGTGGGAGATGGGAGAAGAGCTCTCCCATGGCTCTGCAGCAGGAGATGCTCTGCTGCTCCTGCTCTGCATTTAGCTGCCTGCTGAGCTGGATCCCAGTGAGAAACAGTCAGGGAGGGGAGAGCAGGGGGCACCCAGGTGCTTGTGCAGCAATAACTTATTTACTTAGAAATCAGCAAGGTGTGTTTGCTCTGCAGTGCATCTGAACACACCAGGGGTGAGGAGAGCTGGAAAGAGGAGAAAATGGCATATCTCAGTCCGCTTTAACTCTTCCCTCTCTTCTTTTAGACACAATTACAAGGGTGAAATGCTTTGGATCCAATATGCAACACGTCACATAATGGTCTGGGAAATGAATACAGACATAAGAGATGTGGTTGTGCAGCGCTACTTCAGAGCCCAACCAAACAGAGGTTAACCACATTGCTGGCTGCAGGCTCACCCCAAATCCCTGCTGCAGTTCCACGCTGTAGGGGCTTGGAAGGTCCATTATGGTTATTTGTTACAGCTGTAGGGATATGGTAGGAAGCCTGAGAGCTGGAGCTCCCTCTCTGCCTTTGCATATTGTCCTGCAGAGCTGGGCTGGGCAAAGCAGAGGTTTTATTGCTGCTTGCCTGAATGTACCTGTTCAGAGAATGAATAAAAAGCACTTTTCTCAGTGCTGTCAGCTGGGCTCCTTTTACTAGCAAGTTTTGCTCATTTTGCTCTGATATTTAATAAGAGCTTCAGCAGGCAGAAGCCATGTACTGCACTTTCTAAAATAGACCCCTGCTCAGCAAAGAGCTGGTATTAGGGAAGCACTGAGGCTAAGGCAGGCGTTGACATGAATTTTGGAGCAGAGGCTGCACAGTGCTTTGAGAATATACAGCCAAGCTCTGCTCCACGGTGCAGAACTGAAATTGCCCTCTTTGGAGACAGGGTCACATTGCATTTTGTAATTCGGTTTCTAAATACACGGAGTGCTTGCAACGGTGTTACAAAACATTCACCTCCCTGTTAATCTGTGACACAACCTCACCTCCAGAAAGGCACCTCTATGGGAAGAAACAGCACATTTCCTTCAAAGTGCTTCTTCCCCCTCTCTATTCTCACTGTTCTGTTTTTTTCTTGTTCTCTGAAGGCACCCAGTGGTATTGATTGGAGTCCTGAAGGTCGTGCTGGGAGGGGAGGGGAGGGGTGGGCAAAGGGCTCAGCGCTGTGTGCGTCTGTGATGGAATGCTTTGCCTTTGGAGAAAGGGCAAGGAATGAAGAAAGGAGAGGGCTGTGGGGACCCTTGCTGCCCCTTGGCACAAGCTCCCCCTATGAAACACATAAACTTCATCATAGCTCAGGAAAGCAAGATACTCTATGGACAGTATGGCCGAGATGGAGGATGCCCTATGGGTAGGATGGCCAGGATGCAGGCTGTGTTATGGACAGGATGGCTTGATGGATGCTCTACAGGCAGGTTGGCCAGGATGAAGGAAGCCATGCAGGCTGATGGCTGCCTCTTGCCAGGAGCACTGGAACTGCAGTGCCGGCACAGAGCCGGGCTAGCTGGTTTAATTGTGCTAAGACTCTGATTGATTTCTTTTTTTTTCTTGTAGCTCATTACCCGGCAAGTCATTTTAATTAACACCATCTAATATGGGTTGAGGTGTATTTTGCAAATGTCAGCACTCTTAATTTTTTTTCCCCTCTGTGGACCAAATGTGGAAAGCTACGGGAGGACAGTGCTAAATGATTTCAGTTGATTTAGCAGTGGTAAAGCAAGTCGTTAGCGAAGTGCTTTATGAAGCCATAAAAGTCCTTTCCAAGTCCTTTATGGGATTCTTGGGGAAAATCCGTTTGTCACAGAAGATTGTGCACCGACTGCCCCTCACCTGAAGAACAAATGGGTGGGAGGAAGCACAGAGTCCTGCATCTCACCCGCAGACACAAATGGCAATGCACAGCCCCAGGCAGCTCTGCTCCCCCGGGTTCTGCAAAGCTGGTGGGTACAATTGCAGGGAAGCTGATACAGTGTCTGGGACAGATACTTCTGTAGCACCATTGTCATGTGAACCACTGAAGAAAAAACATGTCGAGAGCAAAGGATATGATGGGGGCAGTGACCGTGGACTGCCCTGTTCCCTGGGGTCTCATTTAGCTTGCCTTTGGAGATGAGGTACTCAGTGATTTGCTGTTTCCAAAACACTCTGAGCCACCAGATCTAGTCTGATACTCCTTGCATAGAAATGGCACATTCATTAACTGGAGGTTTTGTGTAAAGGCTCCTCCTCCTCCTCATTACAGTGGATCAACAGACTGTGTAAAACCTTTGAAAAACAGGGTACTATGCAGATCATGGCTACCAGCATGTGCAGAGATGTGTTTTCCAATACATGCCTCTTAGTCTGGCGGTGTGCTGGCCCTGAACATGAAATACAACAGGTGCTGTGCTCAGCATTGTTGTCTCTCATCACCCACAGGTGTGAAACGATCTGTAATATTTAATATTTATTCGGCAGACAAGATTTAATGCAGGCTTGAAGCACAAGGCTTGTTGTTTTCCTCTCCCTTACATTTGTACAATTTCATTGGCTTCAGTTCAAGCTTCATTAGGAACAGACTATTACGCACAACAGCCAAGGATGTATGGCTCATAACGAGCACTGGGGTTTGAAGGTTTCCTCCTACTCTGTACCAGTGAGCCAAGCCCGTAAAGCTGCTACAACATCATCTTTTTTCATTCATTGCCTGTGAATAGTGGAAAGCAGCATGTAACTGCATGGTGCTGGGCTGCCTGGCTCCCTTGCTGGCAGCCCCATCAGCAGCCCTCACCCTGTGCCCTGTTATCTCCTTATCTCCCAAGTCCAGTGGGCGTCTCAGTGTCTGGCTGAGCAGTTCCACGCTGGAGATGTACTTGACCTAAATAAAGGAGCCTCAGCTCTAACCTTCAGTTGCTTCCTTAGGGGCACACGCATTCACATCTCCAGATTTCTGTCGATGGGTAATGGAGAGCTGCATTGCCTCAGAGAGCTGCAATTCACATCATTTCCCATTCCTTAGCATTTCTCCCCCATTCCTGTCTGCCCAGCAGATGTGCTGATTCCAAGAGGAGAGAAGGAGAAAAGAAGCATCATGTGTATGTTAGGAGACTGAACCTTAGCCATGTGGGGAGAAGTGGTAACTTCCTTCAGGGAGAAATGTTCTCTAAGAGCTATAAATGGATCTTTTCTCTGTTTTACTCCATGGCAATTACTTCCACGTGGCCAGCAGAAGGAGGATGAGCCGTTAATATTTTAGGCTCCCAGTCAGCTCAGCCAGTAGCTCATCTTAGCGCCTGGCTGAGAGCTGCAGACCCAGCACAAAAGGGTTTCCTTACTGGCCTTTGTAATGCAAAACGGATTCCTTTGTAATAAAGCATAGGAGCCCAGAGTCCTCCCAGCTGAAATCTCTGCAGAATTCGTTTTAGTAGCTATTCTGGGGGTCACGATACACTATTAATGTGGTAGATGGGAAGATACTGAAATATCTTCCTGATCAGAGGTGGCTGAAGATTACAGGGCCAGAGTGGAATGGTGCCCCAGTGGTAAAGTAACCTGGGGGCTGCCCACCCCCAGGGGGGTTGGGAAGGTGTATGTCTATGAGGACAGCCAAGAAGATAAAAAGGAAACTTGGAGGAACTTTTTCACAACATCAGCACTCTGAGAGTTGTGGGTGAGATGTGCAAATGAGATTGATTCATCATTCTACAGGGAGTTGGATGCATTTAATTTATTCTCAGGCATCTCTGTAGCACTCACATAGAGCTGTGCGGATGTGTGTGGTACAGCCCTTCACCCTGAAGCTCCAGGAATGCCAGCTCAGTGAACTACTCAGTGCACGGCATTTCACTGCAAGCCCACAGCATTCCCAGCTCTGTACTCCAGGTATGGATAAGTGTCTGCTCCCAACCCCAGCCACAGCACACCTCCATTCAGGAGTGCACACAGAGCCAAGGATCACAACCCCTGGGTGCAGAGGAGCAGATACTCCAGGAAGGTATTGCATCTTCCCCATTAGCAACATCTTTCCCCCCTGAAATTCTAGGACTGGCTGCTCCTGGAAATAGAATAGCAGAAAAGCACTCTAACATGGTGCTTTCCTGGCTCTGCAGGCTCCAATGCCCCAGCTGTGGTCATGGCTTATGGGAAGGTGGATGGGATGCAGCCGAAGGATGCAGGCAGATATATGGCTCATGATAAAAACATTGATCAGATCCCAGGCAGAGAGCAGGGAGCAGTTCAGAAGTGCTGGGCAGGGAAGGGGTTAAACCACATTCCTCTGTAGGAAGCCCCCACAGCTTGTCATAGTCAAGCCTGAGTCAGGTGTGATTAATAACTTTAATGACTATTAATTAAGTACTAAGTAATTACCAAGGAGGCTGTAGAAGCCTGGGTAGAAGAAAGGAGAAGGGTTTGGGTTTTCCCTCCACTTCTAGGTTAGTGTAATCATTTTGTTCCTTCTCTTTTTCTTCTTTGTTGGGCATTTTGAGGTGGTTGCTATTTCTCTGAGGTCTGGGTAAATAGATTTCAACTTTTTGTGTGCAATGATCTCATTTTCTAGGGGTCAAGGTGAGGTAGGTGGGCAGTGGCTGGATGTGGCCCCTCACCTGTGCTTCGTTAAAGCCTGAGCAGGGCATAGAGTGGCTGCAGCTGCTTTCCTCCTCTGCCTGCGTATGGGATGAGAAATGAAAACCAGTACTTCTGTTTCTGGCTGCTTGACTCCCCATTTCCATAGCTTTGGCTTGTAGCAGGCTTGTGGTTGCCACGATCATGAAGACTTGCTGACGAGGTAACCTTATTTTTTTTTTTCCTTTCCTGCTTTTGAGAAGAACAGTTTTCTCCTGTGCAAAACTACAATCTTGACTCACTCTGCAGTGCTCCCTTCTGTTCCTCCATCTGCTCGGGCTCAGTAGCCGGGGTTGGCAGCACTGCCCGCTTCTCGCTTCCCCCCTTGGCCACCGCTCTCCTCCATGCTGCGGCGGAGCTCCGAGCATCCTCCTGTGCTGCGGAAGACGTGCCCGTCTGTCATGGCAATTGGAGGGCTCGGGGGGAGATTACTGATATCTGTGCACGTGTGCATGCATGTTTGCTTTCTTTCTTTCTTTTTCTTTTTTTCTTTTTCTTTTTTTTTTTTTTTTAATTTTTATTGCTTGGGTAACTGTGTTCTCCCAGCCCCATGTTCCCCAGGTCCAGTACCTTGGGCAGAGGTATGGGGGGGTGGGAGGGGGTCTCAATTGCTTTCTCTCCCCAAATATTTGGGGCGTTATTAAGATGAGCTGATTCCTCAGGAAGCTGCAGGGTGGGTGCTGCCCCAGAGGGTCCTTTTGGAGTCAGAAAACATTGGGGGGCTCGCAGTCAGTGCTGGCCCTGTGTGAGTCCTGCAGGCGGGAGCCAAATTCAAGACATGGCAATGGTGAGCTTCCAGGCTCCAATGGTTGTCCAAAACACTGAGCACTACTCAGAAATTCTCTAAATTGAACACAGAAAAAGCACTCAACCATGAGGGGAAAAAAGCAAAAAAGAAGACTTAACAAAACCTTTCCTGGGTACTTTCGTCTTTCCTTCCTTTCTCTGTTTCTGAGCCATTAGCTGATTCATAGGTCATGCTTTTCCACCTTTGCTCTGACACTATAAAAGCTAACAATGAGAGCTTTATTTAAGGTGAAGTGCATGAATCCCATGCAACTACTTCTCTCTGAAGCTGTACATTTAACAAAAACATTGAATACCTTTCAACTCCTGATTAAAACAGCAACAATGATCAAAGCAGTACTGGGCAACTTATTTAACCTGGAAGAAAAGCAGGTTCAGGCTGGGCACTAAGGAAAATCCCAGCTGCAAAATAGCACAATTGCTAAGGAGGGAAGGATGGCCAGAGCCAGGTCTGGGGTGGGCGGTTGAGCTCCCACTGTGTCCCTTATATTGTAGTAGTGACAATTGTCTATTGCTCTGTGTACGCAAGGTGAAGGGTAACAGCGGGTTTAATGAGAAGCAATTAAAACAAAGAGTTATTCTCCAAAGGAAAATCGAGTCAGGGCACCTGAGCAAAAAAAAATGCAGCTCAGCTCTGGGAGTGGCTGTGTTGAAATCTGGAGCGTGGCGCTGCTCTCTGTGCCCACTGGACTCATGAACTGCACGTGGGATGGGGACAGTGTCAGGGACATCCATGATAGCTGTGCTATCCTTTTCAGGCATTCAGCCCCAAACCCTGTTTTTTTGGCTGTGAATGCCCAACCACAAAGTAAAATAAAAAGTAAAACCAGAAAATGGACCAGTCCCCAAGGCTTGAGCTTGATTTAATACTAATTGCTGCAAACATCCAAACTGTGGCAGGGGCTGGCTTTAATTAAAATGACAAAATAGGGGAGCCGTGGGGATGAATTACTGAAGGAAAATGTTATATTTCCCTACAGCTAGTTTAATTAAAAAATAAATAAATACGCATGCATCAGGCATGAAGGGCTGCCTTGGCTTTGTTGGGTAGGATTGGCACTGGTACAGCTGGCGGTGGCATCTCAGGGCACGGTGTCACCCAGAACATTTCCTGTGCTATGAAACATGCACTGCCAGCTCCAGAAGCCCTTCAAGTGCATCCACTTGGCTGGCCTTGCTGCAGTTTATTCCCTTCACTGCCCCTTGTTATTTGTTTAAATTATCATACCTCTAGGCTCAAGTATTTGAAGACGCTGAATTTGGCCCTGCCGCCCTTTTGATATGCATGTGTGTGGGTTTGGTGATGTGAAGGATACAGACAAAACTCAACGCCTATTTCTTGAACTCCAGGGATAATCAGGGTCTTCATTAAACAAGACCCTCCACTATAGCCCTGACCTCCCAGTCTTTGGCATTTAGAGCATATGCCCTCTGCTTGTTTAAGAATCACAGAATGGTTTGGCATGGAAGGGACCTTTAAAGGCCATCTGGTCCCACTCCCTGGAATGAGCAGGGACCCCACAGCTCCACCAGGTGCTCAGAGCCCTGTTTCTTGGCCTTGGATGTCTCTAGAGATGGGGCATCCACTACGTCTCTGGACAAAATGTGCTTTGCTACCTTTGTTGCAGGCTTCTCATTGGACTGTAAAGTACTCCGGTGTTTACTGGCAGCTGATGTCCATTTGTAGTAGTAGCTAAAGACCTTTGTCTGGCTTGGTTTAAAGGAATCTTCACTGTGAATCAATCAGTGATTTGGATAGCATTGAGATTTTCCCATCTTTTGTACCACGTTGAAGAACTAAGTCATTCTCTGAGTCAATGCATGTGTGTCTGTGCTGATAGCTGTCCTTGCAGATAATGGTGCAACCATGGTTACTGGCTTATTGGTGCTGGGATGCTGGGGCACACTGCAATTTGTTCTCCATGGATGTGACTTTGTCTTTTCAGTGTATTATTTGTTTTATTTATTACTCCTAAAAACAAACCAAAATGCACAAAACAAAAAAAATAGCCCCACAGAGGGCAAAGCACAACGTGCATGGAGCTGTGAGGTCCAGGCCACAGGTTGGTTTACCACTGTAACAGCGATGCCGAGCCAGGTGGATAAGGAAACTAGAATTCAAAATGGAATTAAATAATTGTTCTCACTTTCTTTTACTCTGGGAGGATCCTATTAAAGAAAAGAGCTGGGATTACTGGCTGGCTGACATTTCCCTCTGAGTCTGCCTCCAGATTGGATTTAGCTTCTTTATCTCCTAATCCCCAGAGCTTTTTAATGTAGGAAGTAATGGCATCCAAAAGCAAATTTAATTTTGACAAGTAATCTGACTTCCTTCCCTTTTCTGGAGTCGAGTTTTAATCCTTTTTGCTGTCTGAAGCTGCATTATATGGATGTATTTAATATCCTTACCACTCTAAAATCTTCCACAGAGGGCGAAAATGAAGGGAAGCCATGCCAGCCTAGAGGGAACTAGTTCCTTATCAAACATCTCACAACATCTCCTTACTTTTGGATTTAATATACTTTGCATTTTTGGAAAGAGCTCATCAACAAATTCAGCTGTTTTGGTAAGAGTGAATCCAGTGTCTGATGCTTCTCCCCAGTGAAATATGGGGCTGAGTCTCTTGGGGGTGGAGGTAGCAGAGCTCTGAGGGTTGTTTGAGGAAAATTTCCTTCCTGTTCCTCCGTTGCAAGTGTTGGAATCACTCAGGCAGTGAAAATGTTGTCTCACTCAGCTTTGTTGTTTGTGTCCAGCTGGTTGGGTCCATCCCGCACAGGCAGAAAGCCCTTGGTTGACGTCCCTTTGCCACCTGCATGCTCTGGGATAGAGGATGATCCCTACACTGGGTTATTATACAACATCAACTGCTGCAAAAATGCTAAAACTAAATCGTGGAGAAAGAGTAAGGTAACAGAGCTCCAAAGCTGCTAATCTCAACGGAGAAAGTAGAAAATCTTGTTATTATTACACTTCTCCAACTCCAGATCCCAGTGAGCCACGTCTAGGTGAGGATCAATGGAACAGATCATTGGCAATTTCCGACACAGCGACATCTCACCCCGTGCTGCTGCCCAGCGCTGCACCAGCTCCAAGCTTGCTGTTTCCCTGAAAATATCAGTTGCAAACGGGGTCTCCTCCTCCTGAGAAAATCAGTACTTATCGACCAGGGACTGTTTTCAAACAGCTGTAAAATGCAGAATGTCCCTGTCACTCCGCAACGTCTCAGCTGATGGTTCATCATTACAGCATGTAACTACTTGGCTCCTGCAGATGCAAAATGTGCAACTTGAGGCATTGATGGCATCTCACTATTACATAGAAAAATGAATGTCTGTCTCAATCTAGCTTAGTTTAAAAAAAAAAAAACAACACCTCAGCAGAAGATGGTACGGTGTATAGATGCATGTATTTGCAAGTGTTAGCTTTGAAAAAGGAAGAAAAACGTGGGGCAGTGCTGTGCACCATGGGCCAGCAGGGATGGAAACGGATTAGGTTTGCGCAGTGAGCTTGTGTGGTTGGAGGGATGCTGAGTGAAATAAATAGGGCTCTGCCATGGATGAAGGCAATTAGGACAGCCCAACTCATGGCCCTAGTGCTGACGGGCTCTGTCAGGCTCCAAGCTGGGGTTGCTGTTCTCTATAGGAGGCTGGTGTACCAGCAGCATTTGGTAACCAAGGGACAAAATAGCAAAAGCACTCTTGCAGTTCCTGTATTTCCTCTCCCTCTCCTTTCTCTGACACAATTCACCTGTTGTGGGAAGGGGATGGTGAATTTGAATGTTCCCAGTGAGCTTGGGTCCTTGGGTCCACTGTTACCCCAATGCTCCACCTCCACCTAATGCTCTCCTTCACTGTCTCCTAAGTGAAGGTGACTTAGGAGAATGGTAACTGAAATAACAGTTCTGCCTTATACAGACCTGGTTTATGTTCTCAGGGAAGGGAGCAGGAAGAGGAGTGGATTTGAGCTATACGAAGATTCTGAGCATCTGCAGCAGTGGAATGAAGATTCACAATTCCAGCCAAGCAAGATGCCTGGTTGTCCAGTTTCCCCTTGTATTTTCCTATAATATTGAAGTGATAACTGTATATTATGTGGAAGTAAGAGATCCCCTCTCAGGACTAGGCTTTGTTGATGTGTAAACCGAAGGGTGATTGACAAACCAAGGACATGGCTGGGAGTCAGTGATGGATATCAGTCTGACCCCTGCATCCCAGTGCAGCTTAAAGAAGAAAACAAGCAACTTGCCTCTCTTCTTTTTTTATCATCTAAAATTTCCATTCATATTCTCCTTCTGCAATACCCTTCTAAAAGCATGCTAACATTGGGCTTTACAAATTTCTGCAGAATCTCCTGGGAGCAGCAAGAGCCTCTGAAGAAACAATATTTGGATGGGAAACTTATGTCCTCCAAGCTGGCGAGTTGCAACACTGACACAGATTTTTCTTGTCGCTGCAAAACTCTTCCTGTAAAAGGTATGAACTCCCTTCTGCCTTCCCCTCCTCCTCCCGTCCGTTACTTAACAACTGGCTGTGATTTACATGGTTCATTAATGCAATGGTAACACTGTCACACACATTCCCAAATAAACCAGAAGGTTTATACTTGACCTGGGCCCTCTGTTCGCTGCAGATGTCCCTGAGGATTTGAAGAACAGTGATTTGAAGTGATTGCATTGGGTAAGGACATTACACAATGCAAATACAATTGGACGCGAGCATTTAATTTTTAAAAAACACTGCTATCGGAGAGCCTTTCAGCCAGTGCCAACAACAGTTTAACTTCCCTCACCAGCCTGGCTCTGGAATCCCCCAAGGACAGAGAAGCAAAGCAGGGCTGGTTTCAATCCAGAGAGGTTATGTCCAGTGATACGGATGGGATTGCTCTAAACTGTCCCCCTCAGGCCTCCATTGGGGTTTTGCCACCCCAAGGGGCAGCAGATGTGGGGTGTCCCTGTGCTGATCACCCTATGGAGCGCAGACAAGCCCCGGGTGCTGGCTTCCCAGCAGTGAGAGCAGCAGGCTCAGGGACAAATGGCAAAGGTAATTAGTTGCCACCCCCAGGTGGGATTTTTATTGCTCCATTTGGGTTTTTGTGGAGTGAGGAATAAAAGGAGAGGGTTTAAAGTGATCATTGCAGAATAAGTGGCAGCTACCTTGTTAATGTGCTGTGTGCCTACAAACAGCTGCTAGTCAAACACCCATAAAGGTTGGCTCTGATGCACATAACCTTCTGCCTTCCTGCAAATGGCTTAACTCCATCGGCTCCTTGCCTTTTCCTATGCAGGCACAGAAAACTCAGGATTTGGAGCACGGAAAGTACAAATCCAGGGCAGCCAGAGGGGCTCCCACAGGGTCCCCAAAGGTTCCCCTGGGTATCCCTTTGGATGTCTTTGAGAAAACCTTTCCCTCTGCTCCCGAAGAAGAGGCTCCCAAAAGCAGCAAGATGGGGGAGAGATTCTTCTGGCACACCAATAGGTCTAAATTCAAGGATTCAGATTTTGCCCTTGCTTTTGCCACCACAAATGAGAGCTGGATCCCAACAAGTTTTAACTCCACAGAGCCGGCACTCATTTCTGTATGCCTGAGTCCTTCCTCCACCCTTGAAAGCCTTCTGTGATCAGTGTAACTCTGCCCACCTGAGCATTTCCCAGCTATTTACATAGGAAGAAATGAGTGTTGCTTTTACTCTCTCTGACTCCCGATGCTACAGGAAGCAAGGAACCAAGACAGAGGGAGTGGGGAGAGATGTTCCTACTTCCCCTTGTGACTCTGCAGGCTGTCAGCAGCCTTGGGAGGACACTAACAGGAGGAGGAAGGCAGATCCTGGTGGGTCCCCACAGGGAGTGAGCCCGGGTAGTGCAGGGATTATCTGCAGCAGCTTTTGTTTGGGTCTGAAAGGCAGCACTGAGGGCACTGCAGAGTGTTATGGCAATGTGAGGACACTGAAGCACTTCTCAAAGCACCCCTGTGGACCTATTAATTGCAATATTGGATCTTTCGTCTTTTTCAGCAGGTTCCCAGCAATAGGCATGCAGCCAGCTTGGCTGGGGTTTTGTTTATTTTCCAGTTAATGTAGAAGCAGAATCAATTCCAGCTAACAAAGCTAGGAATATCAGGAAAAAAAAAAAAAAGTTCAATTCCCATGGATCATTTGTGGCATACGCCTGGAAGATATTTACTGGTAGCAGGGCAATTAGGGCAGTGATATGGCAGGGGACCAGGAACACCTCCCAGGAGTGGGTGTGAATCATAGGAAGCCCGTCATCAGCAAAGGAGGAGAAGTACCTCTGCTGTGTTGATTACCACTAGCTAGATGGGGAAATTGTGCTTGGAAGCATGGCAGCACACACAAAACCTGGCTGCAAATGCTCCCTGCGGCAGTTCTCCCCCCAGGGTGGTAAGAAGCAGCTGAGTGGTGCTCATCTGACATCATCTTGCAATAAGTGTTACATGTGACTGCCCAAACTGAGTGACCAGCACTTGTTACCAACCCCATTAAGCTTTAAGTGGCACTTTAGCCTTGCTCCTTGCTCACTCCTGCTGGGCTTGGGTTATTTAGCACATGGGCTCTGGCCATGTGGTCCAACTGGAGCATAAACTGCCAGAAACATAAACACTTGTTCACTTTGCCACTGCCAGATTTCCCTCACCTTCGTCAGGACATTGATGCCAAGAGCATTATGTGAATTCTTGTCAGGAGCATCTGTGAGTTATGGATATCAATATCCAGTGACTTTCTATAGGTCACATTTTTTGGCCCCACCAACACACAGCACCAATCTGGGGCTGCCCAGCACACCTGCTATGTCCCTGGGGGATATTGAACAGACATAACATTCAGAGCATTTGCCTTTTTCAGCAACTTCAGTGGGGTTTCTCTATGTGCCACCCTTTGGGTTCTGCAGGTTCCTGCTTACCATGCTCAAACCCTTTGCATTTATCTTCTCAGTGTTTCCTTATTTTTAGATATGCAAATACTTCAGCAGAACATTTCAAAACCCTGGCTACGTGCAGATCTGAAGGGCCTTTAAGCTCTTAAAGCCATATTCTGAGAAGCGTGAAGATGTTGTACAGTCCCTTCCCTGGATCCTGGCTGTTTCTAGCCTCAGTCCCATCCTGGGCAGCCTTTGTGGAAGGAGAGATCTGGGCTGAGTGTGCAGGAGGAATGCAAGTCTTTAGCTTGAAAACGCTGAATGTGAGTCATAATTCTCCAGAAACTGAATTAAAAAAAGAAAAAAGAAAAAGAAAAAGATGCACCAGCTGGGATACATGGAGGTTTTGAAAATGTCTGATTGGCTCTGATTAAAGTACTTAACTGCAGCGGGTCTGCTAGAAAAACCTGAATGAAGGCAATGAGGTCCTAATTCGGCTAAACACGCCGGGCTCTGTGTCACTGGGGATTTAGCACTACAGCGGGACAAATCCAAGGCGGCAGAGAGCAGTCAAACCCACGGGCGGTTCCTCTGGGAACGGCCAACGCTGCGTTTTCCTCTCTGCGTTCAGCACCACGGACAGCTCCGGGCTGCTCACCGCAGCGCTACCGCTCCATCCCTGGGGACAACTTGGGTTGTCACCGTCCCCAAGGCGAGGGAAGGGAATAAAAGGAGAGAGATCCATGCTCTACTCTTCTCTGTGCTGGCCCCAGAAGGGGACATGTCGTCCAGGTCCAACCACAGTCTCTGTTTGTTGCGCTGTTTCTTTACCCCAGTGATGCTAAATGCTCGGAAGGAGCTTGGAGTTCTGATCCGATCCCCAGGCTGACCTGTGGTGTATGGTTTAATGAGGCTGGTTTATGTATGCCATACCCTAAATCTAAAGGTCAGGGGGTTGGGGGCCATAAATATTCACTCCGTGCCGACTGGGTGTTTTAAACAAGCTTTTAAATATTTATGACAGTGCTTGAATGGCTGAAGGAGAATGTTGTAATAGTGTTAAGAGAAAAAAAATCCTTCTGTATCTAAAAGCTCAGCGTGAGCCGTTTTCATATATTATGCATCACTAAGTGCTGTTTATGGTCCTCCTTGGCAGAACTGGTGCTGTAACAAGACAGAGTTCATGCGTGTGGGGCCGTGCAGCACCTAGGGTGAGTGGGTGCTATTTTAGCATGCTAAACAGGATATTTTGCTGGGAAGTGACAGAGAATTACAGAATACTACCAATACTGGCTGCATTAAAAATGCCGTCTGGCTTTCATGGTGCAATTCAATCACAGCTGTGCCCTGCTGCCTCTAAAAAGATCTCAGCCAACCAAAGAGTGAATTCTGAGGAAAACATCTGAAAATAAGAGCAGATGAGTCGGACACAAGCAGCAGGATGGAGCCGGAGCTGTTGCCAAGTTGCGCTATGGTTGGTGTTCAATCTGGGGCTGCCCTGCAGCAATGTGAATGCTGTCAGAATGGGAATCCAGTGTCTGCAGCTCAACCTTTGGGCCAGCAGGGAGAGCAGCAAAGAGAAAATCACTGGGAGTTTTTAATTAGCTTCTAATTAAGGCTGAGATGGGCTTTTGCCTCTGTGCAGAGCAGCACAATTCAGCCTGACTGATCCCTCTTTCCAGGTGCTATGGGAGTGTGGCCTTATTACCCTCAGCTCTTTAATTTTCAGAAGTGCTTACGGTTTAGGGGAAAGTGCTCTGTCAGCTCAGTTCTGCAGGACTCGTGTGCCTGGATGGTAAACTCCATCTCCCCCATGAAGTCTTTTTGTGCAGAGTTAGGGGAAACAATGCAGGTTTTGCCATCCTGCTTAGAGAATGGTCAATGAGCTCAAAAGAAATGGAAGAACGATGGACAAGCAGAGGGATGCACATCACACACCACATGCATAGAGAGCAGGATCTCGTAAGCTTCATTTCCTTAGGAAATCAGGTTTAAAATTAAGGCTAATCAGAGTTAAGAAGCACTGCAGTTACCCTAAACCAAATGATACTATAATATACTCAGTATATTACATTCTCAATAGCAAAGCAGCATCTGCTACATAAAATGAAATGTGTGTGTCACCATATGTAGGCAGCATAATGTGGACTCAAATTAAATAAAAACATTTCAGGGTATATGGTCCAATATGCAATCTGAGCCCTGGGAAATGCTGAGATTTACTCTAAAGTTCCTAACAGTTGGCTAAAATGCTGAACCCAAAACAGCACAAACTTGTTTTTTTAGCAACATAAGCTGTTGTCTGCACTTCCCTCCCAATGAGTCAATACCACTTCAGAAGTGCATTGTTTCTCTTTACATTTATTTTTCTTTTTTTTTTTTCTATTTGATTCATCTGTATTTCCTAATGAGGTTTCTTCCCATTAGCCACAGAACACCTGAGCAAGCAGAGCCCTGGGCAGCAGCAAGCACTGCCTTCCCTCCATGGAAGATGCAGGAGGGCACCTGGAAGCCCCATAATACCATTCGGTCTGTTATCCATGTGCTGCAAATGAATGGAAAGAGGTAAACTTTGCAGAATGGTGTGACTCCCACCTTTCCCAGCCACTCGTTCTCCCTGAAAGCTCTCGTAAAGCAAGTGGCTTCTCAAGAAGCACACACAATTTTGTGCTATTTCGAAGCAATCAGACTGAGCTGCATGAGGTAATCCTCCCAGAGTGAATCGTGTTCAATGAGACTCTGATGTTTGCTATTACCCTACTTGATCCCACCTGTTGATACAGTAACATGGTAGAAAGTTTGGGCTCTCTCCAGGTGACTGAAACACTGGGACCATGATGGGGGGTGTTGCAATCTCCTTTGCTGACTGGGACAGCAAAGGAGTTTGTAGTCAGCAGGCATCGATCTGATCCTCGGGTGAGTTCAACCCTTTCAAATCTGCTAAGGTGGATTTGCTTTTCTTTTGAAGAGAATCTATTAGGCACAAAAGAAGCAAACACAAAGCCATTGTTAAGTGCCAGGAAGGAAGGGATGTTTGCACAGTGCGTGGCCTGGCTGAGGTTTTATCCTTCTTGCTCAAGTCCTTGAATTATCTCAAAAATGAACAGAGCAGAAAAGGCATT
Organism: Gallus gallus; assembly: GCF_016699485.2. Lineage (NCBI taxonomy): Eukaryota > Metazoa > Chordata > Aves > Galliformes > Phasianidae > Gallus > Gallus gallus. The sequence continues at coordinate 8,203,560 of NC_052548.1, forward strand.
GTTCTGCTCTTTAAAAGCAGTGCAACAATATTTCCAACTGTGAGGCTTGGACAGAAACATCTGATGAGTTAAAAATACAACAAACCAAAAACAAAGGGAAAGGCAATGTCTCCAGTGGAACTAGCTGTGCTACCACCTGGAAATGTTGGATACACCTGTAAAGGCTCCAGGAATTCACAGGACACAAAGGTAAAACGTGTGTGTGCTGTTTGCACTAGGAATAGAAAACTCAAGGCAAATTACAGGGAGAGAGCTGTAACCAATCCCATACTGCCTGGGGCAGTGCAGCTGAGAGCTGGTTGTGCCTTGGGGTCATCCCAGACTGCTGCAGCAATGGGAACGGTCTCATCTCTTCGCCAAAACAAGTGGCAGAGAGCTGAGGAACACTATCCACATTGTTTTAATGAGAAAGTTCCCCATGGCTGGTGCTGGAGGAAGGTCCTGCAGCCACACACTGTGCTTTGTTTCAGCTCCCTTCCTATTCACCTTCTGCACCTCCACGGCTCTTCAGCTGCTGTTTTATTTCTGGTTTCTAATGCAAGAGACTGGTTCTCACCATTCCTGATGCGCACTGCTGGCTGCTGACCTGTTCTTGCTTAGTCTCCCCAAAGCATTAGGGGGTGGACTGTAGTCTGGCAGAGTCTGCTCCTCCACCTGCTTCTGAGCTGGGAGGTGAAGGGCTGCAGAGGATGAGAGTTGTTTTCTGAAAGTTAGAAAAAAACCAAGCCATCTTTTCAGATCCATACATGCATCTTCCTTTTCTATTTCCTCAGTCCTTCAGGTGCATTTTGAACCCCTAATGCTAACACAGCAAGTAAAACACATGGGACGCAGCCTTGCTGACCCCGAATCAGCAGCCCAATACAATTAGGAGGCATAAACACATGGTCAGCCAAGGAGTGAAGCAAAGAACCACACGTGGGGGCATCTTGGAAGACACAAATGAAGTTCCCTGCCGTGCTTTGGCCAAACACACCACCTCTGTTTGGTGTCTGTGCTGGGAGTGAACAAAGGCAGCTGCAACCTGGACATCGGTAGTACATGGGGACACGTAGGAGCATTTTTCAAGATGGGAAAAAAAAGAAACAGCCTGTAAATACTTGTAACCCCGGGGCAACAGAACATATATCCTGGCAACGCGTGTGGGTTTTACTCTTCCATGACAATTTGCTTTGCTATTCATGAAAAAATATGTTGGTGCTGTTACCTTAGCAACTGCCGCATCACGTTACGGTGATGCTCTGCCCGAGGTGTGTGGAGCCCTGCCTTAAAGGAGCACGTCTGTCTCTCCTGTGCCTCTCCCCGTGGAAATGGAGCCCAGCTGAGCTGGGATCCTCACCAGGGAAGCCTCAGAAGTTGGTAATGGAGCAGGAGAAAGTGTGTTCATTTAGAGGTACTGTTTGGAGCTGTGTCTGATAGTGGCCCAGAGCCACTTTGGACGATATGCTGTATAAACTTGCAGCAAAAAGGAGCTATTCTCCCAAAATATTTCACTTTTTAAGAAGAGAAAAAGGGCAATGAGCAGACACTGGCAGGCTGGATGTATGGCGTGGAGCATCTTTGTCCAGATGTTTCCACCCATAGTGTCCATATTAGCATCTTCCACCAGAGTGGGCCAATTTCCCAAGAAACAACAGTTTTTGCCTTCCTTTGTGTTGACTTCAATAGAGAAATTCAGCCCCCGTTGCTGTAGCTGGAATCCCTAGGCAATTCCTACAGAAAGATACGGTTAAAATCTATCACATGGTGACATTTCACCTGTAATGTCTGGAGGAGCCAGGAAGCTTCTTTGAGAAAGGCTCTTGGCTCTGAGTTTACTGTGCCAAGCAATGGAAGAGCTCCGTGCCTTCAGCTGAGTTCTTTCACAGTCTGATTACCCTCCCCCTGAGGGAACGGAGCTCCATTTTCTAATTGGAATTTTTCCAACTTCCACTCCACACCGTGGACTATCACTTCGCCTTTGTTATCAGATAAAAGATCCTTCACGTGCAGAAATCTCCCCCCAGGGCAGCCTCTTCCCACCCTCCCTTTTGCAGATGGAAGTGTTGCACCCCCTTCTCTCAGCCCCACGGCACATCTCCAGACCTCACAACTCTGAGCCCTTTCCAACTTTCTGCAGGTGTTTTCCAAGTCAGGGTAAGACACCACGGGAATTAGAAGACCCAGCTTGCGTTCCTTTGCTGTGTCACCATGAGCAGTTTTTCCTTTCATCTCTCTGTTTCTGTGATTTACACCCAGGAGGGGGATCTCCATGGCCAGGGCCCTATCCATGGGAGCCTTGGGCACAGGTTCTGTGACAGTGTTCTTGGCATTAATTACAAAAGGCTGTAAAAGAGGAATCAATTAAAACCAACGACAGAGCTTATGCTTTTGTCATTTACCCAGTTGCAAGCCATAATTATTACTATGAAGGTCAACGGAGCCGGATGTGTATAAAAGCAAAGGAGAGGGTGAAAACAGGTCCCTTTGGGGGGATGTGCTGTCTTGGAGAAGGGGAAATTTCACAGCCAAACCTGGTACCGCTCCCTGGGATCTCTCTGGCCCTTCTCTGTCCCCTGATTTTGGGTGAGAGCCCATTCCTAGGCAGGGCATCCTGCTGCAGTCCCAGCTGGGGGGAAGGTGATGTCTATAGTAAAGAAAGCCCTCTAAGGCATGAGGGGAGGATGTATTCAGACCTCCATGCACACCTGATGCTTTTGGCCTCAGTGCCCTGCTCTTGATAAAGTCAAGGGGAGCTTAATGCTTTTTAAAGGTCCTCTGTTTTTATGGGCTGTAAAGCATTGACCTTAAAGGGAGATGTTGAGGGAAGTATATTAAAGAGAGGCCTATGGGGGATAGCTGGGCACACCAGCTTTCCTGCAGCTGCTCTCTGGGCTGCTTTTTTTTTCCTAAGCTCTCTCTAAACCAATCTGATTTTCTTCCCATGGAGTTGCAGGGTGCTGGTGAGTCCTACTGCAGCTACAGGGCCTTTCATTTTGCACTCACTGATGGCAACATGCTGCCTTTGTCCAGTTTGATCTCAGTAGCCTGACCCTGCTGAGCCCCAGCTTAGTGCCACTGTGCTACAAATGCTTTGCCTTCCACCATCTGCCTTGTTGGGGAGTGCAGGGAGCCCACCTCCTACTCCAACAGTGACCATTGCCACAGGACTGCAGCAGAAGTGCTTTGCAATGAGCACTCAAGGAAGGAAAGTCCTCCTGGGAGACCTCTGCTAATTGGAGGCCAGTGGCAAGTGTTTTCTATTAAGGCACTCATTAAGGGAAGACATCCTGCATCATGTTTTTCACCTGTGAAAAAGGGGGTGATGGTGCTGTCAGCCTGTGCTGTGAGCTACTATGGGACTTAACAGTATCCATGAAGAAAAGCTGCAAGTTGGAGAGGATTTGGTATGTGTGCGAGGGGGGGAATGTGTGTACTATTCCCATGGGGACTGGGAAGGGCATGGGCACAGCACAGTGTGGGGTAGGCATTGCTTGTAGTCCTCTCCCTAGCCAAGCTTCGGGTGCACCAACAGACCCTTTGTAGGGTATTGGGAGCAGAGGATGCACAGCGTGAGGGTTACCCCCTTTCTCCTGCTGCCCTGAACCAAACCGGGGTGTGAGCCTTCCAGCAGAGGCTGCTCAGAGCCCTCTGGGAGGGTTTGCTCCGGGCAGGACCTTTGCACGAAGGATTGCTGCTTTCAGCACGAGACCCTCCAACCCCGGCACCCCCCGGGTCGGGTACAGCCCAGGTGGATCGAGACCCGGCCGGCACGGAAGGGGTTAAACCCCCGCCTATCCCCGCGGCCCCCGGCGCTCCCCCACCGCCGTTCTCCGGTCTCCTTTTCCCCCTCTCCCTTTGCCGTGTTTAGTTAAATTTCCCCCGCCTTAGTTGATGTCACATCCTGTTCCACAGCCATCCCCTGCTAGTAGCCAGCCCTACCAATTCCTTCTTTTTTTTTTTTTTTTAAATCCCTGTCCTCTCCTCATCACCCCCCCTTTTCAAGGCAAACTTTTGGCAATAGCAGAGATAATCGTTTCGTGCTCCGCTGAATTTCTCCTCTCAAATGCCTGCCGACGAGGGGAGCCATTAAATAAATAAAAAAATTGCCAGGGAGCACGGATTGAAACTGGGATCCCAATAAATATGCAAAGTGAAGGCTCTGCTAAGCAGATTTCTTGCATTGCTTCCCGGGGGTGCTGAGAGTCGCCCGGAGAATCTCACTGATCGTTTTTTTTTTTATTATTATTTCATTTTTTAATCGCGTTTTATCGTCTTTTTTTTCTTTTTTTTTTTTTCCCTTCTTCTTATTTTTATTCTTTTATTTGTAATTAAAATCTCCCTGACGAGAAGGGAGCGAGGAGGCAGCGAGGCGCGGGGATCGGCGCAGGGCGGCGGAGCGGCGATCTGCATGCAAGGTGCTTAGGGCTGCCCGCGAGACATGCAACCGGCAAGCAAGCTCCTCACCCTCTTCTTCCTCATCCTGATGGGCACAGAACTCACTCAAGTAGGTGCCTCTCTTGCTTTTCCGACACCCCCCCCCCCACCCCCCATCCTTTCTCCCCAACGCCATTTTCTATTAAACCTCGACAGCGCACACACAGACGCACCAAAAAAAAAACCCTCGTGTAGAGCAAATCGCACCTCTGTGCCCCCCCCACATCCCCACGGTGCTGAAACCCTGCGGCCGGGATGCGGGGTTGGGGAGGGGGGGGGGGGGGGGGTGGGTTGGATGCTGGCAGCCCGGAGCCGGGGCTGTGGGGGCCGTGGGTGCCCCCCCACGTCTCGGCGAAGTTCGGTCGGTGCGTCCCATCGCCCCGCGGTGCTCATCGCCACTCTCCTTCCCCCTCCCCACAGCTGCTCCTGTGGGGGTAGTTTTGCTGATATATATATATATATATATATATATATACGTATATATTGAAGTGACATTTAAATGTCCCTCAATGTTTCCATCTGTGGCTCGTGGGAGAGATGAGCACCTCTTCCATCCCCCTCTCTCCGCCCTTTTCTTTTTTTTTTAATGGGATTTTAATGCCTGCTTTTACTTGCCTGGCCCCTGGACGGAGCGAGCAGGAGGGGAGGCACCGGCGCATCCCTCGCGAGTGGCAATCAAACTCCTATTGACTCCTTTAAGATCACTGGGGAGAGAGGGAGGCAGCGAGGTGGTGCTCCTTTGTTTTCAAAGGCGGTGGGAACGGAGAAAAGTAGTTAGAAGAGGATGCTCTAGATTGGGGGGTTAATTGTGGCGCTGCCTGGGAGCAGAAAGAAAGACAGAAAAAGAAGCTATAAATAGGAGGGGAGTAGAGGCTGCTTCTTGTAGAAGCAATTAGCGGCCGAGCTCTCATCCTGGTTGCTGCACATGGATTATTTCTTGCTTTCTCCAGCTGACAATGCTCTCTTGTCACTGCCCTACTGCTGAAGTTTCTCCTTTAGGGCTTTGCACCCTCAGAGTATTTCTGCTGCCCCCCCCCTCTCTTCGATGGAATGGCTCAAGTCGGAGCTGCCTTAATTGCATGGAGCCCTCCGGACGAGGTCTGGGATGGAAATAATTAGGAGTGGGGGGAGGGGGAAGGATAGGATGGGCACTGACATCCAGGCTGTACATGAGAAGGAGTGAGAAGGGATGAGAACTGCAAGTGAGTGCCCATGAGAAGCCCATTGTGTGTGAGGATGTGTGCAGCACTGCGCATGCGCTGTGCTGGACAAAGCAGCCGGAGAGCCGCCAGCATGGCTTGCAGACCTGCAAAAAGGGGCGTCCTGTGGGGCCCCAGCAGCAGCCTGGGAGAGCCAAGCAGCACCGCAGGGTTGTCCCCTTATCCATTGCCTGTCCAGCATCACCTCCTGCCCTACAAATGGGGCAGCTCACCTATGGGCCCCACTGGTGCATCATCCCAGGTGCCGTCGCCCCTTTTTTTGGCCTTGTCAGTCTCTATCGCTCTGCGCCTGTGCTTTGTTCAAAGGCAGTCTGTCTCACGTTGTGCCCGGCTTCTCTTTCCTTTCCTTGCACCCCCGATTTGTGCACGCAACGCGCCAACTTTGCACCCGACTTTAAATCAGGGTGGCGGCGGGGGATCAGAAAAGCAGGGCTGAGCACTGCTGGCTGACTCTGAGCAGTCACCTCCCAGCCTGACCTGCTGGAAGCCAAAGCTGTGGCTGTGCTGGGCTGAATGCAGCCAGGGCTGCTTGCTGGGCTGCTGCCTGCAGGGAGCTGCTCTGCCAGGCCCCGCTCGCCGGCACACAGCCATCCTGCCTGCTACCTCGCTTGGCACTGCAGAGCCCTTTCAGAGTTTTAGCATCTCATTTCAGTAGCACAGCTGCCAGATGCAATCCCCAAATATGCCTTTCATCCCGGGCACCGCCCAGCTCGGTGTCTTCCGCGTTTAATTCAGTGCCAGATTCACATCTCCATTGCATGTGCGGAGTCTCTCCCATCCCCTATGGAGATCCTGTGCCAGGGGAGGAGGGATTGAGGTTCAGGGAGGCAGGTTGCTGATTTAGGCAGCTTTCCCTGTCAATGCAGAAGCTGCTGCCATCCCCCCTCTCCCTCCCTGCAGTGTATCTGACAGGCCAGCCCGCAGGCAGGGAAGTAATGGGGAGAGGGACAGCTGTGAAGGGGGCACATGGCTGTCCTTGCAGGCAGCACTGTGCTGGAAAAACTTCTCATGGACAGCAGGGGGTTGTACTGCAGCATCCTCCCGTGGTCCCCCCCCACTCCCCAGCTGGGAGCAGGTAGGGCTCTGGGACCTGCCTGAGGTAATGGTGGTTTTATCTTTGTGAGAAAAGAGGAAGCTGCCTTCAGATGCTCCCCCATATCCCGGCCCTTTGCAGAAATCCCTGCCCTGGGGGACAGCAGGAGAGAGACCTGCATGATGCTCTGGGATAGCCCAGCCCGAAGGCAGAGGGCTTCCTGGGCAAAGTGACCAGGCTTCTTCTCCAGAAAAGCCCAGGACAGCCCTACTGGTGGCCATGAGCAGCAGAGCCAGCTTATGCTCTCTAAGAATCTGTCCCCCCACCCCCTTGTCTGCTTGTAGCGTGCAGATTAGAGTTGCCAGGGCAGAGAGTTTTGGCTGCTGTACTACAGCCAGGAGTATTGGCAGAGAGGGATGCAGGCTGCTATATGCTTTGCTGTGTGCTTGTCTGTCTGTCCATGCGTGAAGTCTCTTTGTCATACCTTAGGCTTGCTGCTGGTTTTACTGGGCTATCACCAGAGAAAGCCTCAAAGTTTCACAGTGCAGCTGATGCTTGGACGTTTGCTTCCCCAGTAATCATTGAAACCACACAGGGAGAATTGTGCTCCTGGAGCAGGGACTTATTAAGCAGTCGGTGCTTCTGCAGGTCAGGAAAAAAAAAATCAAACAAACAAACAAAAAATTGCCACTGATTTTCCTAAAAGCATAGCGGGTCCCTTGGGTTGCTTTCAGGGCAAGGCAGAGAGCTGCCAGCCCTACGGGTCCGGGTTTGCACCATGTGCTCCCCTCCCAAAGCTGTGTCCCCATACCCCTCTGCCTACCACCTCCCATTCCCTGCTCTGGGCTCTTCTGTCTGCTGTCGGAACCCGGTAGGATTAAGCAGCAAATCTGCAGCCTGGAACAGGAGGCAGCTGCCTCATCTCATAAACCAATTTGTGTCTCATTTCACTAACTTCAGCTTTAACCAAGAAAAAAAAAAGAAAGGTAATTTTCAGCCCTGGGTTGTATTTATTACTTGAGTTATCAGCCCTTGTAATCAGTATTAGCATCGCTGTGTAAAGTCATACAAAACTAATTACTATCTGAGTGAATTAGATAGATGAAGGCTGTAGGTCGTATTGGCAATGGAAGAAGCTAGTTCTTGAGTTATGAGTGATAAGTGTTGGCTTGGCTTTGCTGTGAGGATGCCACAAACAGGGCAGGGATGGGGATGCCTGAGCATGGAGCATCCCTTTGGAGTTGGCTGCCTGTAGGTGACTCAGGTGGGTGCTTTGGGGTGACCCGACTTGGTCAAGCTGTCCCCCAAAAAGTGAAAGCTGCACCTGGGAAAAGTGAAGCACAGAGTCCACACTGCCTCTTAGCACCTGCAAATCCCAACCACAGGGAAAGAGAACCTCAAGGTCCAAATCTTCCCTGTTTTACAAACCACAGCCAATGCTTGCCGCTGTTGTCCCAAAGCTGAGGCCAGGTCCCAGCATCCTGATGTCTCTCTATGGGGGTTTTGGCCCTTTTCAGGACCCAGACCCTGACTGCCAGGCCCCTCCCCATCCCAGCTGGGAGGAAGCATCCCAAATCAGCCTGAATGCAGAAGCTCTCGGGGTGGATGGGCAGCAGGGTTGTGGCATAGCTCGTGCTTTGGTCAGGGAGCGTGCAGCAACGAGTGAGCCCAGAACTGCCTGTATTTTCTAGCAAGGAACGCACGGAGCAAGTTATCAGTGTAAAGGCACTCTCTGAATGGAGGCGTGTGGCCGACCCAGGGAGACATGCCAGCAAAAATCATCATTCCCAACCAAAACATTGGAGTAACAGGAACCCACTGATGTGCCTGCAGAACCTGTGCTGACTTTAATGGGCTCTGATCTGGCCCAGAGGCTCCGACGTGTGCTGGCACTCGCTGTTAGAGCATGGGTTTAATGGCAAGAGCAGCTTCAGCAAAATGCAGACTGAGTGAATCAAAGACCTGTGAAGGGGATTAGTTTGTTCTGCTGTAACACATAGAGTGTGCTCCTCCTGCTGAAGGCTTTTTCTGCTCTCTGTGTGGACAAGAAAAGGGAAAGATTGCTGAGGGCTCTGTGTGCAGAAGGAGTTGTCTCAGCTCCTGCAGCTGCAGTGGGCTTTCTGGATCCTGTCTGTGATGGGAGGGGAATAGTGAGCTCTGCCCTGGTGCAGTGCAGGGATGATGGGGTCCAGCCCCAGAGCTGAGGTTTGTGCGTGTGATGGTAGCACAAAGAGTGACCAAAACAACCAAAGGGGTGAGGAAATATGCAAGTCAGACTCAAAGACTGGGGAAACTCAGCAACGTTTATTGCTGCAGCACTGCTGACTTGCTGAGGTCCCATCAAATGATTGTCCCGTGCTCCAAAGCTGTGCCCTCCTTTGTGAGGGTGATGCTGTCCCCAGCAGGGCCGGGTGCCTCCTCTGCTGGGAGCTCCTCACAGCCCTCCTGGTCTGTGATGCAGAGGGCTTTCGGACACCTCCTGTCAGGTGATGAGGTCCCCTCGGCCCCACTGCTTGTTTGCCTTCGGCTGTCCGTGCTGCTATTCAACACAGCACCTGGAGGTGGGGCAGGAAGAGGGCCCGGCAGGACGCGGGTGGGATGCGCGGAGCCCGCAGGCGTTTACCGTACAGCCGTATGTCTTTTAAAGCATCCCTTTCCCCCTCGCCGCACGATCTGCAGACCCCGATCCTGGGGGCTGAGAACCAACTCGGGGTAAGCGTGGGAGGGACAGGAAAACTTCAGCACCTCTTCTCTGAGCCAGCCAGGAGAGGGAGACAATGACCGCCGTGTGCTGCACACACACACACACACACACACACACACACTCACACTCGCACACACGCACATGTGGCTGCGTTGGCAATCATTGACCACAGCGGGTGTCATTGAGGCAAACGGTCGCATTTTGCACGACCACGGGGAAAAGAATTCTTCCAAGCAGCGGAATTTTCTACTAAGCAGCTATTTTGGAAGGCTCTATTATTTGCCTTTATCTGTCTTCCCTCCTCTTTCTGCATTCCGAATATATGCATGCAAATAGGATCTCTTGTTCCCCAGCAGTTCATCTGCTGCTGCTCACTGCCTGCTTTCAGCTGCTCTTGCAGGGAGGGTGCTTACAGCAAACGCATCAGGATGGGGGAAAGCTTAGGGCCATCAGGAGCCTTTGTTTAACGCAATGCTCCGTGCGATAAGAAATGGAGCAATCAGAATAAAGGTGGACTCAACCAGCTCAGCAAAACCAGCTCAATCGCAGCAAGCTTAACAGTATGGTTACATGTGTCACTGCTTTGCCATGATACCCATCAGTGAGTGCTGTCAGTCCTCCCTGACTGCTCCTGATTTGCTCTGGCAGGGGGTGAAGGCAATGCCAGGCGTTCTGCATAAGCTTTGTGCTCTTACTGAGGTTTGTTGACTTTTTGTTGGTGTTGGTTTCGTGCTTTTAAAGCCGTGGGAGCAGGAAGGAGGCTTCGGTGACTGCAGGTCGTTTAGTTCAGGTCTGGAGGTGACAGAAGCGGCTGTCCTGTCTGCCGACCACAGCACAGCGTGGGCCAAGAGCAGCATCTCACAGGTGAAATCACCCGTGTGCAGTGGCAGGAATCGAACCTGTCTTTAGTTCTGATGGAATCCACAGCAAGGCTGTGTCTTTTTTCTTCTCACTGAATGCAAAGTTAAACAATGAAGGGTCTTTAGGCCTAATTCACCTTTGTATGCGCTCGCAGTTGATGAATACAAGGAACAGACTTTTCCTACAAACCTCATCTCAGAATGAACATTAGAATGATTTCAGCGTAGCACTCCAGTGTTACACAGTATGAAATCGGGCACGCAATCAGGGTCTGAGCACAGTGCTGAGCACAGCACGGGCACCTGAGCTGAGCTGGAGCAGAATGAGAGATGTGATTGGTTTTCTAAAAGGTCAGAGCCATACGAGGCTTTTGCCTAAAGAAGCTGTTCCTGCCTGAAACTCCTCCTTGGTGCTGACGCTTTGCAGGCACGGTGCTGCATGGGCTGACAGCGGCTTTGCCATGGAAAGGATGCCCAAAAACTTGAGGACAGTCTGGGCTGAGTGAAGCCCATTCCATAGGGTGGAGATCATTTAGCTACTCAGGAGCAGGATGTGGTGTGACCCAGAGGCAGGAGTTGTTTTCTCATGGACTTCATTGCAGCAGGTCCATCTGCTTGCTGGCTGCCTCACCCGGGTTAGAGATGCACTGTTCTGAGCAGTGGGGAAAAGGGCAGCGGTGCTGGGGGTGAGAGCTGGGGAGGGCGTTTGGGTTGCTGCAGCCTGTGGCATGCACAGTGTCTGGTTCTGCTCCACGCTGTTGGGGGGACAGGATCCGACCTGGTGCCGGCGCTCACACTCTAATTCATCTCTTTTTCTCCACCTGGTGGACTTGCTGAATGTGCATTCATGTCAGTGCTTTTCTGAAACTGCCTCATACTCTGCAGAAACAGCTCTATGCAGTGAATGCATTTCAGGGCACAGATCCCTGCTGTTTGGGGCTCGCCTCTGCACACCAACCTGGATGCTGTATGGCAAAGATGCTGGCAGGTCACAGCCTTAGGGCATCCCTCAGCACCTTCACAGCCTGTAGGGAGGGGGCTGTGACCCCACCGCCTGCAGGAGCTATGCCAGGAGAGGAACTGTACCAGAGGAAGCAGATTTGGGGTTTGTCTGATAGACTCCAGCTGGGGGGGCTGGACATGCTGGGGGTGCTGGGGCCATGGAGCAGTGCGGTGTGACATGCAGCAGGGCCCTGGCGGCTGCCCCATCATGCTGAGGTTGATGTTGTAGCAGTGGAGCAAATGGTGTCACTCCTATCCTCTGCAGAGGGACGGAAGGTTCATCTCACAATTTGCTTTGCACGGGGTGTTTAAAGGTTCACTCAGAGAAGGACGTGAAAGGGGTCTCAGATCTGTGTTGGCTGAGACTTTGGTTTCAAAGCCATTGGGACAGTTCTGAACGTGCATATGATAACGAGCCAAGTCTTGGTGCCGAGGAGCTGGACGGGGCAAAGCCGCCATCCCGTCGGCAGTGTACAGACAACGAAGGAGCGGTCACAGCTGGCAGAGCGCTGCTCCTGCACCCCCCCCGCTGACAGCAGCTCCCTTTGTCCCGCTTTGAAGAACCGAGGGGTGGCTCCCATCGGGTGCCCGGAGCTGCGAACCCACCGCCTCGCCCCGCCGCAGCGCCGCCCGCGGCCACCAGGGGGCGCCATAACGCCGAGCCGCAGCGGAGCCCCGCTGCACCGGGGGAGCCGCCCCCGCCCCGCTCCTCCCGCCCTGCTGCTCTTCCCCGCCTCCTCCCCATTTTTCCCCCCCCCTTACCAAATTTTTCCGTCTTCCCACAGCTTTTTTCCTTTTCCCCAAATGCCTCCCTCTCTCCCCAAACCTTTTCCTCGCTCCCTAAATCTTTCCCCTTCTCTCCAAGTCTTTTTCCTCTCTCCTTAAACCTTTCCTTTTTTTCTCCCCAGCTCTTTCCCTAAATCTTTCCACCCCCTCCATCCCTCCTCTCTCCCAATTCCCCAAATCCATCCTCCTAAAATCCCTCCCCAAATCTTTTCTCCCTCCTCCGCTCCCCCAGCCCAATCCCTTCTCCCCTCCTCGCTCTTCTCTCCCCCCCCCACCTCCCCTCCCCTTTCTACCTTCCGCAGCAGCTCCGGCTGGCTGAGCCATCAGAGGGTTACCGCCCCCCCGCTCCTCCCTCCCCGCTCCCGTCCCGCCTCCTGCAGCCGCTCGTTTCGCTCCGCACCGCTCCGGTTGGGGCGCGCCCGGTGGCGGCGGGCGGAGGGAAGTAGCCCCGCTCCGCTTCCAGCACCGGTACCGGCAGCAACACCGCCAGCGCCGGGCAGGACCGCGGCGAGGAGGCGGACGATGGGCCGGCGGCGAGAGGCGGCGGTGGTGGTGGTGGCCGTCGGGCGGTTGTCGCAGCCCGTCCCCAGCGGCATGGAGCCCGGCGCCGGTGCAGAATGAAGGGTGCCTGGCGCCCCCCCCTGCAGACATGTCTGTGCCTTTACTCAAGATTGGAGTCGTCCTCAGCACCATGGCCATGATCACCAATTGGATGTCGCAGACGCTGCCCTCCCTCGTGGGGCTCAACACCACCAAACTCACGGCGGCCTCGGGCGGCACCTTGGATCGCAGCACGGGAGTAAGTGCGGGGGGCGGCGGGGGGGAAGACTGGCCCGGAGCATCCCCACCTCCCGTGGCGGCTCCCGCCTGGGCACCCCCGGGTCACCCCCATCCCTCCGCGCCAAGTTGCCCCCCTGCGCCGGGACCCTCCCGGCCGCCTGGCAGAGGGGGGTGGGTCTCACGGCGAGACCCCCGAGCCTCCCGCTGCAGAGGGTGGTGAGACGGGGAGAGGCGGCGCTGCTGTCCCCCGGGATGACGGGGGTACGTTTTGGGGTGGGAGGAGATGCGGGGTTATCTATCCCCGGCCCCGGGGGTGACGCGGGTGCCTCCCCACGCCTTCAGCCGGGAGAGAGCAAAGTTTCCCTCGTGGCTGTTTCGCTGGGTGAAGCAGTCTGGGACAGCAGGTGCGAGTCCCGCAACATCTCGTTTGCTTCCCTGCCTTTAATCAATAGGCGTTAATGGAATGGAAAACGCAGCGGAGCAGCTGCGACGTATTTCGGTCGTGCCTTATGTTTGCTGCCTCTGTTTTGCCGGAGGGCTGGGACAGAGCCCGGGATTGGCACTTTGCAAACGGCAGAGGGAAACGATCCTTCTGTCTGTCTTCCTACAGCAGGCAAAAACGGGTTCCTTTCTCCTCCAGGCTGCCTTATAGCAGAGCCACCGATTTACAGCTCCGCTGCTTCAAAGCGGCCGTTTCCCGTAGTGCCTCCGCTGATTGTGAATGAAGCTGGGATTTTTCCATCTTATCAGGGCTAATGAGACCTTTGGTGGGGTTTTTTTTTCCTGGTTGTTTTAGCTAGATCAAATTACTCGTCTGTCCGCTAGTGTGTGCCTGTGCACATGGGTGTTTGCAAGGTTATTTGTTATGCATTGAAATAGCAGAAAGAACATTTCCCTTCTGGCTTGGCAAAACAGCGGTGCCTTCAAAGTGATCAGACGCTGAATTGTGACTAAATAATGTATTTTGCAAAGTGCTGGGAGATGAAAGGGAAATTAAGATCAGAGAGGCTCGGAGAGCACCAGGGGCGCGGGGAGGATGGGGAGAGTGCTTGGGGCTGCGGCGTGTCCTGGGTGCTGTGGCGGCAGTGGTGGTGGTCTCCCCTGGGCTGCGTCGCTGTGCTGCTGTGTGCTTCGTGGGGTCCCGACCTCTGGAGCGTTTAGGGGGGAATGGTTGTCCTGGAGAAGCTCCCCATCCCTGGGAGAGCCTGGCAGTGGATGGGGGAAACGTGACTCCTCGTATCGCGTCGCCGGTGCCGGCTCCAGGAGAGCTCTGCAGGTGCTCAGTGACGGCTCAGCTCTCAGCCAGGACACCGTGCCCTCCCTGTGAGTTTGGGCACATCCTGCTCACGGCGTCAAGGAGACCCTGAGTGCGTGGCAATGACAGCCCGGCCACGGGCTCTGCCAGCGGGCTTGGCACCCGGTGCACCCGGTGCTGATGTGGCTTCCCATGTCCGTGCTTCCCCGCTCGCGCTGCCCTGTGTGCTCCATCTCTTCTTCTCAGACCCTTCCTTTATTTGTCCCCGATCCATATTTTTGCATTACAAGCGAATCCCGCTCCTCCTCAGTGCATCCCTCCTCTCGCTGCGCAGCTCCGGGATCCACTCCGTGCTGCTTCCTCCCTCCTCTTCCTCACCCACCCCTGCTGAGCCCCCCCCATTTTCTTAACCCCTTTTTTCCCTGTGTCAATCAGGTGTTGCCTACCAACCCAGAGGAAAGCTGGCAGGTCTACAGCTCTGCCCAGGATAGCGAGGGACGTTGTATATGCACAGTGGTGGCACCTCAACAGACGATGTGCTCGCGTGATGCCAGGACAAAGCAGCTGAGACAACTATTAGAAAAGGTAATGGCTGATGTGTTCTGGGCAAGGGAGGTTGGTTTGGCGTGGTGTGAATGGGGTGAAAAGCCGGGAGAGGTGGGCTGAGCCTTCATTTCTAGAAGAGGCAGAGCCCTGCGGTCGGTGCAGCGGGGAGTAATCAGGCAGGAGGACAAATATCTGAGTATTTCTGGAAGGAAAAGAGCCCGTGGCCTGAGGTGAGGTTCAAACTGCTGAGAGCAAAGCAGTGATATTGAATCACATCAGTTTATAAAATGGAAAAAAAATATAGCGATGCATTAATTGCTGTTCGTTACATTAACATGAGGATGAGCCTCAATGAGCCTTTAAACAATGAAGCCCACACACTCCCAGCCAGGCTGATAGTAGAAAAGGTCGCACAAAACAGTGCAGGCTGTTGGCATCAAATAGCAGAGAGATGACAGTTTGTGGTCGTTGTCTTCTAACGCTGACATCCACTTGATTAGTTTTTAATAGTCCGCTGTCCAAAGAGATCAAAGAATCTCATTAGGGACACATTCCTGATAACAAGAAGCTTTGCAGGTAATAGATTTCATTGAAGAAATGCTGTTTCATGTGAAATGGTGCTCTTCTCTTTTAAGTGTAAGTGGGCTCGTGCTCTGGGTCTGTAATGCTCCTTGGTGCCCTCATGCATGCGTTGCATGACCAAATGATTTGTACCCCGATGCTCTCACAAAGCTGATTTATCACTCGTTGCTGCATCAAACCCACACCAAACTGATTTTCCTATGCGATAAAGGGCAATAAACTCAGCCAGGGAACACTTAGCCCTGAAACACTTCTGATGTGCCAACGGCTTCTAAAAATAATCCCGAAGCTCGAGCTTTATTTCTCTGAGCAGCGGCGGCAATGGGTCAGGCAGCGCGTTTGGCTGGGAGGCACCGAGTGCTGTGCTGGAGCCCAGAGCTGCTCACATGCATAAACCAAACGGGCTTTGACCCGATGCCCTCTGCTAACAGCAGGAGAGCTGAGTGCAGCGGCCCTGGAGGAGCAGCAGCTGCGGAGTGCGCAGTGTGAGCGCTCGGGGATTTTTCCCTTCTGCAGCTCTCTGGCTGCCAATGAGTAAAGTGAGGGAGGAGTGGGCTGAGAGGTGCGTGTTCTGGGCCGTGGTACCTGCCTGCTGCTCCGTCTGCAGCTCACTCCTACGCTAACCTATATGAAAACCCCAAAATAAAGAGTGGGCTCTTGGTGCCAGACATCTGATCTCGATCGAGGCTGGAATGAAAATCCCTCTGCAGGGAAAATGGACCCGCAGAGGAGAGCTCCCAGCTCCCCGGGGAGGACGGCAGACCCGGATGCTCCTTCCCCCATCTGACATTTTCACTCCAGTTTTGAGAAAGCTCTCACCTCCGGATTTCTCGCTGCCAGCAGATGAAGAAACAGAATGTGCCAGGGAGGCAATTCTGTTTGGATTTTCAAAGTAGGAGACCTGGCACTCACCTACAGAAATAACAAGGCGTTGCTTCTAAGGGCCAGAAGAAAGCTGCTTTTGTGCGTGCACGTGCACAAACTGCTCAGAACAAAAATCACTGCACGAAGGCTCGCAGCTGCCAACCCCCATCGACCTGCAGCACGCGGGCACCCGCACGCATGGGAGCTGCAGGTGAATCCTGGGCACCCGGCAGGGCTGAGGAGCAGCAGGTGCAGGAGCGGAGGTGAGCACGGGCTGCTCGCCATGCACAAACTGTGCAGCCCCAGCGCTGCGTGGCTGAGCTCATCGTTGGCATCATTGGCCGACTCGTGCCGAGCCCTGCGTGCGTCAGGTGCTGAGGCCACATCTTGGCCTGCCTCCAGACCAACACATCACTGCAATCCTGTTCATGAGGAGATTATATTTTATCTTCAAATAGAATTGTATTATTTTTTTTCTTCCCCCTGGCCTTGTTAGCTGGGAGGGCTTCCTCCTTTGACAGTTGAACCAGCTTTCGTTTCCTGCCAACGCTTGCTCTTCGCCAGCACTTATCTCCAGCCTAGGCAGCTCTTCTTGTTCCTTTGATATTCGCTCTGAGGTGCATAATAATCTCAGCCTTCACTTTGCCTTTTGCAATCCTTACAGGAAGGATTTTGCACATCCCACTCTATCAGCTATCTATCTCTGCCAGTCATCCCTATAGAGTACCAAAACCTCCCTCGAGATGCCTCCTGCTATGGCTCCACTGGTTGTCCAGCTACCCCCGTGCTCAAGCCAAACATTCGTCCTGTTCCAAAGCTCAGGGTGGGCTTAGAGCTACCCTTCCTGAGCTGATCAGCAGAGAAGCTTGAGCAGGGCTAAAAACGATGGGGCACTGACCATGTAAACCCAACAAGGGATCATCAGGCCAATACCGAGTCTCAGCTCCTCTGATTTACTTCTGAAACAACTCAATACCAACCAAGAGGGCAAGAGCAGAACCGGATATTTTGTTGGTGTCAATTTTCTGTTCTGAATGCTAAAATTGACTCTTTTCCCCGAGGCAGGTTTGTCTCTCTAATCAGCTTGATGGAAAACGAGGTTTCATGTTGAGAGCGCATGCTCAGCCAATGGGGCAAAAAGCATTTTGGCTGATGTTAGCAAAGTAATGGATGAAGCTGAGGGAATCTGAGACAACATCCTTGGGTCTCAGTTGATTAAAGCACTTATGTACGTGCTTAAGTTTAAGCTAGGGGAAGTCTCATTGAAATCTAATCGTGTGCCAAAGCACTTTGCTGGATCAAGGGCTTAATATGCTAATGAGGGAAAACGAGTAGATCTCCAGATGATGAAGCACACATTGCTGTCAGGGATCAGGAATGACGGAGATGAGTTTTTACAAGTCTGGCCAGAATCCTGCCTGCCTGAAAACAATACAGGCAGCAAATAGCGGGAGGCTGAACTTAGAGAGCGCATCCTGAAATAGCACAGCAGCTAATTTTAGTTGTCTCAGTTTAGAGATGTGTGAGGAAGCTCATTTCCTCTGCAGTCGGGGGAGAGGCAGGCTCCTCCAGAGGTGATTCAGAGCAGCAGCCTGGCTGTGGGGCTGATTCATTCCCTGCAGCCTGCTTCTGTCTGATAGGACCTGCGGGGCCGGGGTGCTGCTGCGCATCAGCGTGTCCGTGCAGAACCGCTGTTGGCTGATTGCTGCAGCTCGGCCTTTCATCCAGGTTGGGCATTAGTGGACTCAATGAGATCAATTTTGTACGATCCTTACCAGTCGTGCCTATTTCAGCTCATCGAAACTATTTTGCTGTGTAGATGCAGCGTGACTGAGAGGAGGGTGGTCTGGATTATTGGCACAAGAGCATCTGTCAGGAGAGACTGCAGATCAACTGTGCTTGTCCAAGGCCTCTCCTCTCCCTCCCTGGGGCACAAAGAGGTCTCTGAGCCCCCCACATCCAGCCTGGGCGATACGTTGGGGCTCGGAGAAATGCCCCCACCTCTGCTGAGACCGATTGCTGGGAGCCCAGAGCAGTGGTACTGGTTATACAAAAGGTTTTCTTACTGCTGGCCTTTGAGATATAGGCTGTCCGTGCATTTTTAATGGTTCCCTGTGATAGTTTCCTTCTCGTTGCACATGGGCAGTGCTCGTTTTGATGACTTCAGAGATGCAGATATGCAGGTGGGCATTTGACCTGTGCTGTTCCCAGTCCCAAGCCATCCCTGTGCTGCCCCTCCAGGTAAGCAGAGCAGTGCCATTGGCAGGATAAAGCATTGCACCTGCACATGTCTTTCCCCATTTCTTTCTGCATTTGGCCCCACCAGGGATGGAAGTGGAAGTAGATGCATGGGTTCTGGGAAGTGGCTTGCAGGGTATCCTCAGAAACTGTTTGGGATCACGTTTGGGCTTTGCTCAAATGCTCAGAGAGGCTTGAAGCAGGATGTCAGGGCACCAGGCTTGGATGCCTGATTCATTTCAAACACAGGCGTCAGCCCTACAGTGCCAATGGGGACATTCCTATGGGTACCATGGCAGTGGGAGGCATTCCTTGAGCCCTGTGATGTACTAAATGCAGTACAAAGACAAGAGCACCTGATGATTAGGGGCATCCGTTGCTTAATGCTAAATACGTGTGTAGGTCCTTTCCTAAGTAAGCACTTCATGTACCCTCTCAGAGCCTGAAAATGAGAGGGAAATATCTCAGTTAATCAGCAGACAGCCAGCCTTCAAAACCAGGTCACTCCAGCTCCCGTTTCTGTCCATTCCTCACCCCTGTGGCACCAGCAGCTCTCTCAGCACCTCTGCAGCAGAGCCAGGCAGGTGCATACAGGGGGTGCAGGAAGGGGCACCATTGGGGCCTGAGCTGCACCTGTTACACTCCAGCCACCCCATCCTG
The DNA here is from genome assembly GCF_016699485.2 of Gallus gallus. NCBI lineage: Eukaryota > Metazoa > Chordata > Aves > Galliformes > Phasianidae > Gallus > Gallus gallus. Next base: position 8,222,506 of record NC_052548.1, read on the forward strand.
CAGCTGCACTGCTTGTGGCAGATGCTGTATGAATAGTGAGGCTGTTGGAGTGATGAAGTTTTACTGGCTGGGAGTAATGCTTGCACTTAGGCAATCAGTGCGCATCACTCACGTGGAGAAATGATAACGTGTGCCTCAGCAGAGGTGTTTCTCATAGTCAGATATGCTCCTGATGGGCTCTCCTTGCCCAATTCAGGCACACTGTGATTCTATGATCCTGTGCCTATCAAAGAGGCCGTTACTACGAATGCACTTTATAGTTGACTACAGCCTTTGTTTGCACGTGGGATTGTTGAATTATTCTCTGCAGCATGGCAGGTGATGAAACCAGTTTGCTCTGCTTTAGAGCATGGAGTCATAACGCTGAGAGATGCTGATGATGAGCCGGTAAATAATGCATCTGCTGATTACCCTTCTGCTACGTTGGCTCCAGGCAAAGGGCAGCATCTGCACTCAGCACTGCCCCACTGCTGGGGATGCAGCTCCCGTGTAACGCATCCCTTCTCGTTTGGCAGGTGCAAAACATGTCTCAGTCAATAGAGGTGTTGGACAGGCGGACCCAGCGAGACCTACAGTACGTGGAGAAGATGGAAAACCAGATGAGAGGACTGGAATCCAAATTTAAGCAAGTGGAAGAAAGCCACAAGCAGCACCTGGCGAGGCAGTTTAAGGTAGGTCTGCTTTCCAACCTGCTAACGGAGGCGTAGCGCGGCGCGGTGTCCCAGCCTGGCAGCCCCCTGCTATGCTGCAGCCCAGCTGCAGTCTGTGCTCACAGCACTCCTCAGCTCCCTCCTATCCAAAGCACGGCCAGAGAGCATTTTCCTATAGGGTAAAAGCCTGAATCTCTGCATTCCCATGCTGGCAGGGTTGGCTCCATGTTAGAAGACTCTGGGCAGGATGAGAGCAGGCAGAGCTAGGAACTCTCCCACCCCCATCCCTACTCCTGTTCTCCTTAGGAAGAACCAAAGGGTTTGCAATAGCCAGGATCTGGGCCTTAGCAAGCAGTTCTGCAGCACACAGGAACCCACACCAGGCTCTCAGCGCATCACTGCCCTCCTTGGCGTGGGTTGCATCCATCGGGCAATCAGCCAAGCTCACAAACCCCACCAAAAATAATTTACAGAAGGAATTTACAGCTCTTTGGCTGTCCTGAGGATGGTCCAGTTTGGAAGTGAGAGTGTTGGCAGCGCCCTGCTGTGAGTGATGTGTGCAGATTAGGAGTGGAAAAATCATCCCTCTCAATGATGCTGCCACTGCAGCAAACTTTTAGTCACATGATAGAGACCAAGTGGAATTGCCAGAAGGAGGCTGGCAGTAACGTTTGTCATGCCAAATTGTAGTAATATTTTGGATTCATCATAAACACAAATGGTGCAGATTTCTACTGGAATCCAGGGATGCTTCCCACCAGCTGATTCCCATCCTCTTGCCTAGGCTGACCTGTCTGTTAAGCCAGCTATTTCTTAATGAGTACATTAAATACCGAGATGACACAATAAAAGCTGGGAAGAAGGCTCTCATAACTTCCCACCAGCCCCAACTCCTGCCCTCCCCATCTGCAGGACCCCCTGCTTGGCCTGCCTGCCAGGCTCATCCTTCAGAGTTAAACATGAGATCCTTGCTCTTTTTCCCTATCCATTCTGATGAGTTTGGCCCTCCCCTCCCCGTTGCCTGCCAGGGAATTTGCAGCAGTTATCAAAGTAAATAGGAAATTAAGGATATCCCCCACGTGCAGAGTGCAGGAGGGAAAGCCTCTTGGCTTAAATAGGAGGGGATGGGATGCAAAGAAATGAAGCTGAGGGACAACTTCTGGTCCCCCTCACCCCCAGAGCTGCTTCAGCAGCCAGGCAGAGTCCGAGCCCTGCTCTGGATGGGGTCAGGGCAGGAGCACCAGGTGTATGCTGTATGCTGCCATGCTTCATTAACGGGTAGGTGCATGCATATTTATGTCTGCTCATTAGCTGCTGGAGCAAAGCGTCTTCAACAAAATGCTGCATACTGTGCCTTTAAACCAGGCCTCCATTTGATTCAAAGGCCAAAATACAGAGACAAGTCTTAATTCCTGCAAAATAAACCTGATAACGACTCGGATTTTTACGCTTTTCATGGCGAGTCTGAAAACGGTCAGGAGCTTTTGTCTCATTTGCTGCCAAAGCATCACTTGAAATAACAGCACAGCATTTTGTTTCTGCTAATGCCAGTGTTGAGATGTGAGTGGTTTGGAGATCTTGTGTTCTTTCTCTTTAGTTCCGTATTGTCTATGAATGGCTATCTATATAAGGCAGGTTAGCGAGCTAGATCCTCAACAGTATTTCATTTTCTTGCTTACAGGGCTAACTTAAAAGCAAGTTTTTTCAATGCTGCAGTGACTGAAGAAGCAGTTCACTCCCATGTAACCATGAAAAGAGGGCCACAGAGCATTTTGCACCATGCATTTATTTATTTTGATTACTTTCCAAATTAGCACCATATCTCACTAAGGAACCTTGAACCACACAACCGAGATCTTCCTTTGCATGCAATTGTAGATGCATCTCATGAATAGTTTGAAACCCTTGTCAATGCATATATATATTTATTTTATTTTATTTTATTTTTGGAAAGAAAAAAAAAAAAAAGAACTCTTTGTGTATGTGATCTGAAGCATGTAACCCTAAGATGTTGCATTCTAAAAATGACAAATAAAGGCCTTTCCCAAATATTTTGGTGTTCTGCAGCCTGTTTAATATGTTCTTTCCGATAACGTCATTCGGACCAAAATAATGATTAAAGTAATTTTAATGATAATAGTTGTGGGGATATGAACGATGCACTCACATAGGGAGCAACCAGGTCAAGGCAGAGTGTTGCAGATTTTTGCACGCATAGCACTGAATCGAGCTTATTTTAACCTTGCAGGCAATAAAAGCGAAAATGGAGGAACTTAGGCCTTTGATACCAGTGTTGGAAGAGTACAAAGCCGATGCCAAATTGGTATTGCAGTTTAAAGAGGAGGTCCAGAATCTGACGTCAGTTCTAAACGAACTCCAGGAAGAGATTGGCGCCTATGACTACGAAGAGCTTCAGAACAGAGTGTCAAATCTTGAAGAAAGGCTTCGTGCATGCATGCAAAAATTAGGTAGGCTCAGCCCAACATGGTGGCACTGGCTAAACACCATCGATGTCCCAACACACCTCCCGGCTGCAGGCAGAGATGCGGTTTGGCCATCTCCCAGCGCCTCACCTTGCTGCAAGGGGAGCCCCGCAGCCGGGCGCCATCCTGCAAGCACCTGTGCTGTGAGCAACACTCACCCTGCCAGCTGTCCCGCTGGGGATTGCTTGCATGCCTGATGTTGCTCACGGTGCACGTGCTTCAGGATCAGGCCCGTAAGTAGGCATGTGACTTTTTGCAGCGTTTGCATAAGCGGACGGCGACGTGCGCGAACGCGAGTAGCGCTTATGCAAAGCAAACACATGCGCCCATTCTGCTTATGCATCAATGTCTAAGCTGTTTGCTACCTGGACCTAGCACATCAGCAAACGTCCCTGCACCCCGCTTTAAGCAGTGCGTGTGCAGGCTGCGAAATCAGTTTCCTTTGTTCCTTTTGCATCTTGCAAACCCCTCGTTGAGAAGAGCATGACGTGCTGGCGCGGCTGGGACGCTGGGCAGGATGGGGGCACCCAGCACCGGGCAGAGGGGCAGGAAGGGGGCTGCCTCCCATTGCACATCTCCCCGCTGCTTGCTGCCCTCTCGCTGCCTTGATTTAATTTCTCCTTCCATTATTGACTTTCTCGTTAAGCAATTTAGGTAATCTAAACACATTAACTGCTCTGCAGTCTATTTTGGTAGCACATATGAAATTACACTCTCAGGTAACTTCAAGGAAGAGCTGATCTCTTCTCAGCACTGTATACCCTTGGCAAGGTAACGTTTCATTTCACGTGTCTCCACTGTTGGAATTGCTTTTGCTTGTTTCTAGGCGCCCCTACAGATCCGCAGGCAGCCACCTCCCTGCCTTCCCATCCTGTTACCTTCTGCTCCCCTTCCGAGCTTTCCCTATCATAATTTTGGAGAGGCCCCTGGTCACAGAGGTGGCTTTATGGGAGGAGATGGTCCCCTGTGAGCACCCACACCTTCAGCCCGTCCCTTGGGTAGCAGGAGAAGCTGCTGGTGGTGGGGAGAGGGGATGGCAGCAGTACCAGGGATCTACACCTGGGCCGTGGGATTGCATACCTCAGTACAGGCCTTTCAACAAAACCATCCTGTACCTCAGGGCTTCAAAAGCATTAAGTTTGCCCATGCAGTTTTCACCCCTTCAGCTCAGGGCTCATTGCATCCCCCCACGCCCATGTCCTCCCAATGAGACATCCGTCCAAGCCAGCGGCCCAGGTAAGGCTGAGGCAGCTGGGATGGAGAGGTCTTGCAGGCAACCTTTTCTAGCAAGTTTTGTTGTCTTTTGAAATTATTCCTATTATTTAGATTTTATTTGGGAGTTTTGGCTTTGCTCCTTCTTTCTCCTCCAGCTGTGGAGTAGTTCAGGGCAGCTTTTGTGCCCTGCGGATCTGCAGCACCCCTTGTGCTCACAGAGACCAACTCTGACTCTTGCAAAAGGGTTCTCCCGGGAGGCTCTGCTGCTCACCAGGAGGGTGATTTATTCAGGCGTTTAGCAGCAAGCAGCACAGACTAAATGCCCAATGTTGTTTATCACTCCAGAGTACAAACCAGTGCAAATAGGAGTTAATTGAGTTAAATTCAGGTAACGACCTTACAGCCACTTTGCTGGCACATGGTAAGACCCTGTTTGCTGAGGATTGTTGCTTGCTGCAAATTATCCGCTCAGAGGGATGCACTGAAGTCTCACATAGCACATTTCAGCTTCATTTGCTCCTGCATGGGGCAGCAAGGCTGCTCACCTGCGTTCACCTGCTAGAGCAGGGCTGGGGACCGGGAGGTGGAGGGCATGTCCTGCATTCCTGCCCACCTCACCTCTCCAGGGAGTGTTGATGCTCAGCAGTGCAGCAGCGTTCTCTTTAGACGAGGTCCTTTTTGTATTTGGGGTTTCTTAAGCGTTCTTGATGGATCAATAGTGAAAACACTTCCTGACCCTGTCATGTGTGTGCGAAGGGAAAAAAGAAATCAATAACGGCACGTTCAATCTGTTATGCTGTTTACATTCTTAAAGATCACTATTTATATAAGGATTTTAACATTTCCATTACCCTGAGAGGAGCCCTGGGAGAGGGAAGGGGCTGTCACTCCTTGAATCATGGGGGATTTCATTCGGCTGAGCTCTGTAGGCTCATGTTTGCCAATGGCATGAGCTTTCCCAAACTCCTGCAAAAAAAAAAACCCAGCCCACTGTCCTGGTGGATGGAGAAAGAGCAAATGTGTTTTCCCTTTTGGGAAAGGCCAGGTCCTGCTAGCCTGTGCCCAAAGTGTCTGGGATGGGCTGGGTGATGGAGATGAGGGTAAGACATGACCCCACATCCCCAGTGCTGGGAGCAGGTGGGGAGGACGGGTGGGTGCTGCTGGAGCAGGGCCTGGCAGCACAGCACAGGTGATTGTGTTGGTGGTAAATTGCTGCCAAGCTGCTAAACATTACTTGCTGGTGGGCTGGATCTCAGGGAAAATATGGGGTGGGGGTGTTAGCACCCTGGGAGGGTGGTGGTGGTCATCGTAGCTCACTCAAAGCATATTGTCTGCTGCTGGTGGTGTGGACAGGGGAAGGGGTTGTGTGTGCGTTGTGTTGTGTTGTGTTGCATTGCTGCTCTGTGGAGCTGCAGGAAGGTGGTTTGGAGCTGGGGCAGCCTGCAGGGCCTCAAAAGGGGCTGAGCTGTATTGATTCCCAGGAGCGGGGGCACACAGATCCCAGTGAGCCTCTGTTCCAGGGACCCCAGTAAGGGAAAATGGAGTGAAAGCAGTTCCTCCAGGAGTGCCCCAATACTGCTGTCCAGTTTCCCATCAGGTCATGGACTCGAGTAATGGGCAGCAGAGCGTGCTTCCCTGGTGCGCATTCATCCCTGAGAGACTCCCTGGTCACATTTCAGCACTGAAAGTGGTCCCAGAAGGAAAATAAGCTGTGAATACAGTCTTTGCCTTCCTTCTCTTTAGTGAAATATTGGACTCAGTCTGAGAGCCAGGAGATACAAGAATCCAAGCTTGGGAGCTGCTGCCGTGGTCTGAACTGCAGCACAGCCAAAGGAAGCAGCAGCAGCAGACCAAGTCCTCTCTGCCCTCAGTGATGTTCCTTCTGCTAGTGGTTGCTTGCCCCATAGAAAGAGGGAAAAAAGCTGATGGTGTTAGGAATGTGATGCACACCTCAGCGGGAGCAGACAGGAATGAGTGTCACAGAGGCTGTAGCTGTGCATCCCCAGGGGTAACCCCACAAGAGCTGCAGGGACCTGGATCCTGGGGGCCAGGATCTGCTCTGTGATTGGTTCTGTGAGCCATTTTGGACATCTTCCCTTTTATTTGATGCCTCTGGTGGGTTTGTGCTGAGTAAGTGCCTTGTCCCGTGTGAGAGCAGCCCTCTTGCACTGCTGGAGAGCTGCTGTGGATGTGCCGAACGTGTATGAGGTGGTGCAAACAGCACTAGTTTACCCTTATCAGCTGATACTGCTTTTTTTCCCCTTTTACTTTTTTATTTTTTAATCAATGCGCTTTTATACAACCTTTCTCTCCGGGGAAATGGAAGGAAAGAGATAAAGTGACAGCAGTGTGGGGCGGTGATAATGGAAGGCAGCAAGGAGCAGATCTGTGATTAGGGCTCCTCTGCAAGGGGAATTCACCAGACATTAAGCATTCATTATTTTAACCCTTTGCGTCCCTTTGCCAATGGCTCCTCCCGAGCCGAGTTGTTCTGCGTGCACCAGGTAGGATGAGACCCCAGGGGAGACACCAGGAAACCTATGCTGAACTTTGGGTGCTGCCAAACGTTGGGTGCCGACCTTTGTTTGTCTCTCGCAGGAGGTGCTGCTGCAGGAATGCTCTGAGCAGGATGTGTCTGGGTTTTCAATGAGTGCTCCCGTAGCAACAGAGCGTTCCACGCTGACCACAGCCCATCCTGCTGCATCCCACTGTGTGCCTCCGCCTGTCATTCTGGAGTGCACATATGTTAAAATGATGGCGTTTGGGGAGACAGGAATGGCAGCTTTGGTGGAACTTGGGGATAGCAATGTAAAAAATAAAGTAAATATAAGGAATAAAGGAAATCAGCATCTGGCTCCTGGAGGGGGCAGTGGTGCAGGAGGGGCGCTCCTCAGCAGCCCCTGAGCATGCAGGCACGTCAGAGCAGGGCAGGAGGCTGGTAGAATCCCTAGATGGTTTTTGCAAGGAAAAGAGATTTATATCACCTATAATTTCCCACTTCTTTTTTTTTTTTTCTCCTTTCTCCTTTGCATAACCTGTAACAAATGTGTTGCTTCCAGCAGGGCTGGAATAGACACGGCTGTCTTTTTATCTTGGCTGCACCCACTCTATTATAGCAGAAATGAGCAGAGCCGTTCAGCTAATTTCTCCACCTGGCTGCTCGACCCTGGCTAACTCTTCTCATTTTCTATTCTGCAGCATGAGCATGCAGCTGCTGCGGGAAGGCTTGTTTTCTTGGGGCAGCGCGATAAGGACAATTGTTGTTAAGAGATGTGGAACAACCATAAACCACCCGGCAGTTGTTCTCAACCTAATTGCCTTTAATTAAATAACAACACGGCTTCTTGGAGTGCTGGGATGGGGGGCAGTGGGGTCTGGCAGGGAAAGACCCAGCGTTAGAAAGCGTGTGCCCGAGCAGCGTGGCGTTGTTGGGAATGGTGCTCACCAGCCTTGCACTCTCTTTCAGCTTGTGGCAAGCTGACGGGAATAAGTGACCCAATCACAATTAAAACCTCGGGGTCCCGCTTCGGCTCGTGGATGACGGACCCTCTCGCCCCAGAGGGAGAGAACAAGGTAAGAGCGTGGCAGCTCCGTTCCTGTGGTCCTGGGCGTCCCCAGGAGATCTGGGCAAGGAAAATCAAGTATTGCGTGGGTTTGGCAGCCAGGAGGAGCGGAGAAGCCCGTGCTGTTGGCCCTTGCTGCTCTTCCGCTGCCAGCATCCCCGATAACGTCATCAAACTCCATTTGTCCTCCGTCCTCCACCTGTGCTGTAGTGAGGAATTAACTGGCTGCAGCCAGAGGGATTTGTCTTGCTTTGTTTTGGTCTTTTTTGTTGTTTTTTTTTTGTTGTTGCTGTTGTTTTTCCTTTCATTCAGACCATTCAATTTTGATCCCAAGGAGGTAGGAGGCCAATAACTGGCTGAAAATCAATCCAGGCTTCCCATGACTGATGGAATGGAAAATATCTCGAGTGCTTGCTGCGGATTTGCAGGCAGCAAGACATAACAAAAACCACAGTCCTTGGCTGCAGGGCAATTCCCTGCTGCACGAAGCAGCCCTCATCAAAGGATGAAGGCACCAGCACGGGCTCTATAGAGGCAGCTATTTTGAGAGCCTGCCCTGTGACCAGCTCTCTGCAGCCACAAGCACAAGGGATGCTCTGCAGAAGCCACCCCAGCATGATGCATTGCCTGGGGACGTGCAGCAGTGAAGCAGCAGTGACGTGAGATGGCGGGTGAGGTCCCTCCAGCAGCCAACTGGTTGGCATTGGCTGCCCAGTATGGCACCTCTGCCTTCTATGGTTATTAAACAAAGGCAGTCCTAATTATGAAGTAGAACAGGAAGGTTTTACCCACATGTGGTTCATGAGAGAGGGACGGACTTGTCCCTTCAGGCTGTATCCGCTGCATCCCTCGGCGGTAATGGGGTTAGGTGTGACTTATACATCTGCAAAGGGAGAGCCAGGTCTGTGGTGGCCAAAGTACATTAATTATGTGCTAACGATCTTCCCATGTCTTCGGAGTGTTTTATCTCAAAGCGATATTTAATTATTTCTATTTTTGCCCCCGCCCTTTTCTGCAGGTTATTTCTGTTGTGTGTGTAGAGGAGCAGCTTTCTCTGCACCGTAGCTCAGTCCTCACAGCCGTGTGTGCGTATGAAATGAATTGTGAAGTGTGTTACCAATGCATGCTTATGAGAACTCCGTCGGCTGAGTGGGAAGCTGGTGGTGGGGAGAGGCCGGGCAGTTCATCATATCCATCTTCCATCTCCAAACCCCGGGAGGTGTTCGGTGCTTTTCATGGTCATTTGTTCGTGTCATGAAAGCGTTGAACACAACTGTAAGTCGCACAGGAGCAGCCCGGCGGCGGGTGCTGAGTGCAGGGATTGATGCGTATTGGCAGGGCAGTGCAGGAGGGGCTGCTCAGAGGCAGCTGGCAGCGGGAGGCCATCCATCCCTCAACCTCTGCTTCTCCACAGCACGAATGCCTCTGGATCCCACCGCCTTGATAACGAGGTTTCCTTCTCTTGTGGTCTTCCCTTTTCCCTCTCTAAAAGCTGAATGAACGTTTGGTATTAATTAATACCAAATAATGAAATGTCAGCAGTGGGGACAATGAGTTTCAGGGCTATTCTGTTATTTTCCAAACCTGTTCAGTTGAATGCAGGCTTTTCTTTAACTGCAGAATGCTTCCCAGCCCCACGTCCATCAGTGGAAACTCTCCCATCCTCTGGCACATCTCTGCCTTGTGCTCAGGGCTGTGCATGCTTTCCATCCCAAGCTTTTGCAGCCCTCCTCACAGAGAGTGGGGAGATGGGAGCAATTTGCCACCCTCATTCTTTGCATTCCAGGGCAGGACTGAGTGGGGTCTGAGGTTCCCTGCAGCCCTCACTTGGCCTTGCGGCCACACACACTGTGTGTAAATGTTTGTCTGCTCCTCTAATGGACCCTGGAGACAGCCGTGCTGCAGAGCTGCTGTGATCACATTTTGCAAAGGAAGCTCGCTCTGCAGCCTTACTGAAATCTGCATCCTTAAAGGCATTCCCCGCTGCCATTTCATTTACCTCTTTTCCTTTCTAAACGTGTTTAACAGAAGGCAGCTATCTTTGTTTTTAGGCAGCAAAGGCATACAGGGGTGTCACTCACCGGACGGATATTTCTTCTTGATATGAACTGCACCATTTCAGCATTTGCCTCTGAATTGGTTTGAGATGACAAAAGGGTTTTTTTTTAAGGAGTCTAGACAGTGTCCCTGGCGAACTGGCGTTTAAATCATGATCTGAAATCCCTCTCCCATCTCCTGATAGCAACATTTTGATGTCTTTGTCTCTTGTATTTCAGCAGTGTTGGTTTAAGCTTTTGATGGGGAAGTGTATGATTTTTAAACCAATATGGACTTTGCCTGCATTTCCCTGACAATGAGCGATTGTGTTCCTCACTCCTGCATGCCAAATTAACAGAGCTCAGCACAGCAGCTGCTGTAATTTACCGAGTGTGATTGTAATGGGGCTTACAGGAGAGGAAGGCAGCATCTCCGTAGGGTTTGGCCACAGAAAGGTGCTGCTTGCCCTCTGGAGGGGCAGTGCTGGTCCTGGGGCGATGCCAGCTTACCCCCCAGGAAAGATTCGCCGTTCTCCCCATTCCTTGGTGAGTTTGGGGTGGCAGCCTGAGGTTTGTTCTGGGCACGGGAGGCTTTGGGCGCGTTGTTCTCCAGCGGGTGCCTCAATGAGGTTGGCCCCGAGCAGCTCGCTCTGGGTTTAGCATCCTAAGCGAAGGACTGCCTCACCGATGGGAGGTCTCTGCTGTTCCCTAACCCCGCGTGTTTCTGTTGCTCGCCCAGGTCTGGTACATGGACAGCTACCACAACAACCGCTTCGTCCGCGAATACAAATCCATGGCGGATTTCATGAACACCGACAATTTTACCTCTCACCGTCTCCCTCACCCGTGGTCAGGCACCGGTCAAGTGGTCTACAATGGTTCTATCTATTTCAATAAATACCAAAGCCACATAATTATCAGGTTTGACTTGAAAACAGAGACCATTCTCAAGACTCGCAGCCTGGATTATGCTGGCTACAACAACATGTACCACTACGCCTGGGGGGGCCACTCGGACATCGACCTCATGGTGGATGAGAACGGGCTGTGGGCCGTCTACGCCACCAACCAGAACGCGGGCAACATCGTCATCAGCAAGCTGGACCCCAACACCCTGCAGAGCCTCCAGACCTGGAACACCAGCTACCCGAAACGCAGCGCTGGGGAGGCCTTCATCATCTGCGGCACGCTCTATGTCACCAATGGCTATTCGGGAGGCACCAAGGTGCACTACGCCTACCAGACCAATGCCTCTACCTATGAGTACATCGACATCCCGTTCCAAAACAAGTACTCGCACATTTCCATGTTGGACTACAACCCCAAGGATCGGGCCCTCTATGCCTGGAACAACGGGCACCAAATACTTTACAATGTCACCCTCTTCCACGTCATCAGGTCTGACGAGTTGTAGTCCATCCTTGTTTAGAAACTGATCTAGGAAAACAAAGGAAAAAAGGAGAAAAAAGGGAGAAACAAATAAGAAACAAATGCTAATCCTGAGGAAACACACTTTAAATAAGTAAATAAACAAACAGCTGCCAAAATTAAGACCAACGTCATGGAGGGTTATTCAGCATAGACCTGACAGATCAGCATTACCTCTACATTTCTAGAAGTCTGGCCCCGCGTTATGGACTCACAACTAACCATGTACTTGCAGCTGGAACTGCACCTGGAGAACCACTTCAGTTTGGGGTTTTGTTTTGTTTCTGTTCCGATAGCAAACCTATAGCGCATACAAAAGAAGTAAGGCAATGACTGTTGGAAGTTTATCCTTGGGAGATTCGCTCTCTTCTGTGTGGGGGTTGCATGGACATTTTCCGACATCACAGGCAGCTGTGATGGATGTGTGATTTCTATTTCTAAGCAGAAAGCTGACCCGTGAGGAGCTCTCGCTGTCTGAACAAGACCTATCACAGGTTAGTTTTATTCGCCTTCCATTGCAGCTACTGTCTCTCAACTGTGTTCTTGTCACTTAGATTAACTGTGCTGAGACCCGAAGTAGCTCATGGATCTGTGTCTTAGTAACTATTAAACACGATGGTTTAAGTATGTATTATGAACAAGTTGTTGTACCCATATTGTTTGAACTTATGTATTCAGCAAATATATTGTATAATGTATGTCTGTTATTTACCAGAGGTGGCAAAACTTTGTATGTCCAGTTTATGCAATGAATGTTGTAAATGCAATGATGTAGTTTGGATTAATAAATGATGGTTTTGTTTCTAAAAAGGAATAAAAAAAAAAAAGATCAGTGTTCACCCTTATACACAGATAACCAATTTCATGTTGATAATTACAAGAATATTCTCTTACTGTTATGATATCTGCATAGCATTATGGTGGTTGGAAATCGCTTCTGTGGAAATTCTGTGCTGTCAGATTCCCATGGGAAGCCCAGTTTATGGAAGTGTGAAGGTAATTACTTTTTTTTTTTTTAAGAGGAAAACTTTGTACTATCCACAGTTATCTAAGGAACAATAAAAATATTAGGAGACTTCCCCGCTTTGTTCGTTGTGTGTTCTGTGCATGAGCAACCAGGTGCATGGGGAGAAGGTGAGAGGAGTTGTGGGGTTTTGGGGTGATGGCTGCAGCAAGTTGGGTGTGCTCCCAGCTCAGAGCCCTCTTCTTGCATGGCTTGTTTGTAGGGCTGGGTCACAGCTGTGGGACAGGCTGGGCTCCATGGGGTTTTGCATAGCCCCTTTGCGAGCTGCATGCATCTCCCTGAGCACTGGTGGTTTCGCTTTAGGACTTCTGTAGGTTCTCCTGCTGGTTATCCAAGCCAGTCTGTGCACTTCTGGGGAGATGCATGTGACTGTTTGGGTACGCTGATGTTCAGGGCATGGCACAGTGGCAGAGCACTGCCGTGGCTCTTTGTGCACCTAATTACCCAAAGTCACTTCTATCATTAGGTAAGATTTGAGGACAAAAGAGCAAATTTGCTTCAAAATATTGATCTGCAGAAAGTAAATTGAATTACAAAACGGCAAAATAATGCTGTTTGCTTTAGGGCACAGCTACATTTAGACTCTAATTTTCCTAGTGCAATTCATTTAACACAAGACTCAACAGCACAAAACGTCCTTGAACACAACAAAGGCAGAGCAGCTTTCCTGTAACTTGTACCCAAAGTTAATGAGATGAGAAAAGTGCTTTAAGGGGTGTACCTTTGTCCTATTTGCCTGTAGTGCAATGTTCTATAAATGGATGCCATATGGTCATACAGTTAATGGTATGCATTACTTTTCAAGTGGATGAGCCATTCAAAGACAAGTACGTCCCAGAGGATTGCTTTCTATAGCTTGTGACTTAATTATTTGTTGCACGGGGTTTGTGGGCCCAAATTTAGTCATGGGACTCATCGGGATGCTTCAGAGAAACATCTGACTGTGTGTTTGTATGCGTGTTTACGCATCGTTAATATCTGACGAGGGATTAAAGGAAGGGTACTTGATGAGGTGTCTGTGGGTGTTTGGGTGAGATGAGGAGCACTGTGCCCTGAGGGCTCTGTAGGGCCCAGGATCAGCCCTCCTGCATCCCGGTAATGAAGCTGAGCAAATAACAGAGCAGCTCTAATTTTGCTGGCCGAGTTATTGCTTTCCTATGCCCTTTGAGCTGGACGTACCTGCCTGGGGATGAATGGAGCACCTACTCATGGACAAACAGAGCTGGCTTCCATTCCCACAGCTCCCACAGCTCTGCTACTTTCTGCCCTAAGACAAGTCTCCCCTTTGCAGCCATGGAGCTTGGCCCCTAGGACATCTGCAAAGCTTTAGGGCATGGGAGCCCAGGGATTGCCCATAGCCAGGCTGTCCCACTGGGTTACTGGGAGCTCGCTCAGCTCCTGCCTACAGCCCAGGCAGAAATGCTGGCTGCTGCTTAGCATTGCCACAACAGCGAGAGCTCAGAATGTCCCTCCTTTCTCTCTTAGCTGTTACTTCTCTGACCTTCATTAGTTCTGCAAGCACCGAATGCAGAGCCCATATGGAGACAGTTATCATAAAAAAAAAAAAATAGATCTTGGCCCCTTAATTAGCTCCTCATTATCTGGGAGCTCCATATTGAAGGATTAAGATGTTGCAGAGCAATTTGTTGAGTTTCCAATTAAAACTTTTTGGAACTGTTGAGCCTTTTAATACTTCATGTTTACAAATTATCTTGGACCTAGACAAATACACACATTTCCTTCACCAGGGAAATATAGCTGGGGAGCTGATCGTTATTAATACGAAATCCTTGGGCTTAATAAAGCCATAAACTATGTCAATGAAGCTTTATATACCTGATGCAACAGAGATGACAGTCTTTGAATGAATGAAAAAGAGTAAGACTCATTAAGAGGGCAATTATGAGCTGACTCCCTAATAACTCCGCTTTTACTGTGCTGTAACTATAAAAACAAATTGTACGCATCCCTCTTTATAGTAATTTGCCTCAGATGCGTTCCTGCCAGGTGAGGTGTGTGCTGAGATGCTCCATTTGGGGGGCAGCAGGAGGACAAGGCTCAGCATCTCCTGCAGCACGTTGCAGGATCGGGCCCTTCACACACAAGTCAAAGCCAGATGGGCATGGATTACAGTCACTGTGCCGTGCAAGCTGTTTGCTGGAGGAGTGCAGCTCTGAGACACGAACACAGAAGAAAAATAGGTCTCTCCTGCAAGGCACTGAGCTGCACATGCCTTGCCTGGGTTGCTCGGTGTGTCTGCTGCCGGAGCTGCTGCGATGGCCCAAAAAAGAGGAAGGTGGGCGGCCACTCAACGAGCCCATGCTGAGCTGTTCCCAGTATCTGCAGAGCTGGGGCAGAGGCAGTGCTGGAGCCGCAGTGGGTCTCATCCTGGGGTAAATACAGAGGGGTTAAACGTTTTGCTTCAAACCTCCTAAAAATGGGTCCCGTGTGGTTGGGAAGCGACGGCCGCCTCCACGTCGCATCCAGCAAGCACGCAGAGGGATGCAGGCTGTCTGCAGCAGGAATCAGCCCACCGAGCATCAACCAACCGCAAACAGCTCCATCCTCCTGCAGAGCAGTCCCCGGGCCCGCAGGTGGGACAGGCTGGTGGCCATTGTCCAATCAGTGCAGGAGGACACGTGTCACCGAGGACGGCTCTGTGCGGTGCATGACAAGCATCACCTTTCCGCAGCGCCGTGCGCCGGGCCTTTGTTCTCAGCCTGCGCCAAGGACTTTTGATAATATGGTACTTATGTTCTTTGGGATGTTGTAAAGCTGCGAGCTGATCTGTATTGAACATGTCGTTTGTATTCCCACGCTGTTTTTTAAGCAAATCTGTCAAATAAAACCCAAAAAAAGGAACAAGAGGAGGAATGCAAAGGAGTGCTTACATAAGGCGTTTGCTGCGCAGGCATCCGCGGGCGCTGCGGGCCCTGGTGGCTCCGTGACTTTGCTGTCTGTGGGGGTAAAGGGCCTTGAGAAGCCCCTTCACCCGGCACAGGGAGCAGCATGGGGGAGCACTGGCAGCCCCAGCTGGGGGCATTGCCCCATTTGCCCATCAGTGCTTCCCACCCTCTGGCACGGCAGAGTTCTCCGAGCTTTGGGGTGGTTTTGCAGCTCCCTCTCAATGGGATCTCAGCTTCTTGTCCTCCCTGCGGCTTTTTGAGATCTGCGTTTTAAGAAATCCCCTCGCTCCCAGGATAATAATTTTTCACACCCTTTTCTGGGCATACTTTCCCATTTCTGCACATTCTGAGGATGCAGCTACCCAAAATAAAAGGTATCTACAGCCTGAGCAGCACCTGCAGCAGCAGAGTGGGTCCCTCCTCACTCCGAGCCCCCAGCGAGGCAGGGAAGGGACCTTGGGGAGAGGAAACATAAACCTGCCATCTGTAGCAATTTAGCATTTACCAGTCATACTGCACTAGGGCACTGTCACTTTGAATGAATGTTAAAGCGCTTCCTCTCTGTGGCCTGAGCAGTCTCCTTTTCCCATCAAATTGGCCATGGCATGCCATAATAAAACAGACACACTGTGTCTGCAAAGGGTCACTCGGAGGGGCTGACATCAGCTCGTGGAGGTCCCCTTGTGAAGGAGGCATTCAATTAAAGTTTGATTGCAATTCCGCAGTGTGAAGGCACGAGAGTGAGCCTGGGTGGCTGTGCTGGGATTGTAAATTAGTGGCTGAGCGTGGGTTTGCTGGTGATGGCAGCTGTGAGCACAGGGCTCACTGCAGGCGCAGTGGCAGTATGGGGACTGCAGGATGGGCAGGTGTGGAGTGACCTGGGCATGGGATGGGTAGGGGAATGCCAGCAGGGGCATGGCTTGCAGCAGTGCTGTGGTGACAGGGAAAGCAGCCCATCTGCAGATCCTGGTTTTCTACAGGGCATCCTGAAGCACTGCTCCAGATGCACTCACTGCCCAACTGCAGGTGCTCACAGCATATCCATCACTCCAGGGATGACAGAGGGGAGGAATGCTGCTGGAAGCGAGCAGGGCCCTGTGCCCAGATTTTAGCCATAACATTTTTCTTTCAAAAACTCAATAAACTGGCTTTCTGCACAGGAGAAAAAACTGTCAGGCTTTTAATTACCAGGCGTCGTTACTCTGTTATGATAATGTGAGTGAGCAGAGGATGCTCCACAACTGCCAGATGCTCACATCCCGTGCACAGGTGAGTGCTGCCTGCACCCATCTCAGAGCTAGGGAGAGCATCCCCAGCACAGCACTGGGATCAAGAGCTCCAGTAAAACACTCCAGCCTTGGGCATAGCTCTGAGGTCAAACTGCATGGGAGTAAAGCTGCGTAAGGGGTGGTCATCCTATAGACATAGAGATTTGTCCTAGGGCTGTTGCGATCAGATGGGCAATGAGAGGAGCTGCAGTGCTTCCTGCTGCATGCACACAGCACTCACTGCTGCTGGAAACAGGCTACCAGACCTGAGAGTTTGGGGTCGTCCTAATATGTTTTGCATTTTAAATATTAAACGTGCTATTAATATTGTAATTCCCATCTGTTAAACCACTGTTGAAAGTACTCTGCTGTGTCAAATGCTCACACCTCTCTCTAGACCTCACAGGAGCCCTCGGGCTCTGCCAAAGCCACATCAGTGCCTTGGGAGCTCCCAGGGCATCCTCCAGGGAGAAAAAGCACCCAAGCAGGGAACATGGATTGTTTTACCCCATAGCAACAAGCGACAGGAGGAGCGTCTTCACAGCAGAGCCCTAAAAAAAGGAGCTGTTAAAATAAACACTGGCATATCTCACACCTCCCTCTTCCCCAAAGGATGCTCCCTGGAAGCACATGTGGACAAAGAGAGAAGGGAAGAGAAGGAAAATCGTGATGGAGGGGAAGATTAGAGGTACTCTAATTAAGTGCTGAAATTAATCCTCTGTTGTCTTTCACTATCTAATATGTTTAATCATTACAGCTTCTCTGTTGTTCACTGATGAATCCAGCAGTCTCTTGCAGAGCATCTGGTCATATTATTCCCTCGCTTAATGATAGCATTAAAAAAAAAAACACAAAAAAACCACACAACAACAAAGGTTTCCAGTGGAGTGTTTGCCCTACATACAAAGCATCCTGCAGGCGGGTGGTGAGCCAGAGCCCACACATCCACACCAGCAATGTCCCAGCACCCCCAGCACATCCCAGCACCGCTGCTGCCCACGGGCACACATACAGAGTCTCATGGGTAGCGCTGGTCTTCGAGGCAAGGCCAAGGCAGTGTTGGTTTGGGGTCAGAATCACGCTTTTGCATCTTCTTCCCTTCCTCCTTCCCTTCTTTTCTTTCTTTTCTTTTCTTTTTTTTTTTTTTTTTGTTGTTTTTGGGATATTTTGTTTTGCATCCCAGCAGACCAAAACGCCAACATGTCACCGTCACCGCGGCGTATCTGCAAGTGTGACATGATTAGAGATCAGGACAATAATGAGACAGTTTATCTTCCTTACACACACAGCACTGGATGAGCTACTGGGAAATAAAAAAAGCGTCAATAAATCATGTTGCCTCTGCTGTGGAAGTAATAAAAGCTGCAGTCCCAGCGCGGTGTGAGGGCTGCTCTGACACCAATCTCTGCTCTGCCCTGCCCACGGGGAGATAGATGTGGGTGATAGGAATGTTCAGGGCCATGCAAAGCCCTCTGAGTTCCTGTCCCTGTGGGCTTCACCAGGAGGCTCCGTCCCTGGGAGGAGCCCACCTCCGTGCACACATGGGGTGGCGCAGCCCTTGCAGCCCCATAACAGACCCACTGCCATGGGACCGGCCCACAGCCAAGTGCTGCCCATGGAACGCCTCGTCCCATGTTGCATAATCCCTGGGAGGAATAAAAGCAGATCCTAACGCCTTCCCACACACATGTCCAACCCCTGTGATGGGTTTCTTGCCCTGGTTGAACAGAATATTGTGAGGCTGCCATAAATAGGTAGCAATCAAATAATGCTGCAGCCCACTCCCATCTGCTAGCTACAAAGGCTGTCCAAACGAAAGGAAGGGAGAGCTGGGAAAGTGGCTGCATCCTGCACCGTTCCATAGACAGTGGCTCCACTCAGTGCTTCGTGCCCTTTGCGTGGTGCTGGAGCAGGAATTTGAGGCCAGCCCTTCTCCAGAGCCAGGATGAATTGCAGGTTGGGATGCTGGAGCTCAGACATCTGGCTGACAGAGCCATGTGTCCAGTCCACAATGCAATATTGACAATGCTATAGGGAAACACTGATTAAAAGTGAAGCCAGGCCATGGGGAAAATGTGTAAAACTTTGTCATTCAGGCTTGCAGCACTTTGGACATGGCAATGTGGGCATAGCTCATAAGAAATAGCAAGAGATCTGTTCTGCTGGAGGTTTAGCAAAGGCAGCAGAGAAGGCAGAGCAGCCGTGCAGTGGCTGCACATGCTCAGGGTACTCTGTCCTACAGCCATAGGCACCGCTCAGCACAGCTCCAGACCCAAATGTCCCCCAGCTCCATCCCACCTGGGTCCACAGAGCAGCTCTGCAGGTGTGGGTGGGATGCACACCTGAGTGTGATGGATGGGCTGGGAAGGGGATAAATAGCTGCAGTGCTGCAAAGAGCAGCCTGGGTGCAGCAGGCTTAGAGAATGTGATGCTTGTTTCTGAAGTTGAGGTTGTCTGTGTGTTTAAATGGTAGTGGGCAGGATGGGGGTGAGAAGCAGCATAAGGAAAAGAAGTAAAGGCAAAGGACAGGGAGTCTTTTCAGCTGCTTTCTGCCTGGTGACTTGCAGCCCTGTAAGCCCCATTTGATCTGCAATGTACCCCTGGGATCCGGGGGTTGGAGAGGACCAGCCCTGCTCGCATCCTTCCATCACCCCTGGGCCTTGGGCTCCCTCAGCCTGAGATGCAGCCAACATGGTGATGATGCCTCTGCTTGATACTGGGGTCCTGCATGGGATGAGCACAGCCCCTGCTCCTGGCAGGGATGGGGCAGCTCCGAGCTCAGACCTCACGTGGCACAGGAGTGCTGATTCATCTTGCTGCCGCCTGAGATGGGAGAGCAGCTAATTAAGTCAACGGCACATAAATAAATGTACAAGGTATAACCTCAGGAGCAAAGAACAGCGCTGGAAACTCTCAGAGTTGCACAGTCTGCTTTCCTTCCTCCCTGGCGGGGCCTGAGCTCACCTCGGGGACCATCCCTTTGTTTAGAAAATATCAAAGAGAGGGATTTTCTTTTTAATTTATTTTTTCCTCCTGCAGTATTAGTTCTTACACTGAAATTAGGTAACCTTCTCTTTCCCTGCAGTTTCCCATGTCTTGAGCACACCGAACCTTTGCCAACTCTCCACGCATAACCCAGAGCTAGGCTCAGCTTCCAGCTCGACTGGAGGTGCGTGGGGTCTGCAGCCCTCTTCTGAACAGCAAAGGACAGCAGTGAGCCTGACACAAGCAGCAAACAAGCAGTTGCCAGCACTGTGCTAATTGCCAGCACCCTCTGGTACTAATGACAAAGCTGATGTGCCTGCAGCTGCAGGACGATACCAGCTCTGCATTTTAATTAAGCCTTATTAAGTAGACTTTGCATTTGGCTCATCCCGACCCTGGCTCGGCTCTGTGGTTAACGAGAGCCCGGGTGTGGGGCTCTGCAAGCTGCTGGCAGTCTCTTAGTGCTGCTTTCGGGCTGAGCTGGATGTGCACCCAGCAGAAGGCTCTCCTGCCACAGCACCATCCATCACCCCTTTATGGCCCTCTTCCTCTTCAAGCTCTTACTGCTAACATCCAAAAGGGGCCTTTGTTGCGTTTGCATCAAAGCTGTGGTACTCCGGAGCATCCAGCCGATTTATTTTTATGGTGTAACAAGGTTTATAAATTACCATCTTGGTGTAGAGCTGTGGGTATTCGTAAGGAAACAAATCCCTCGGTGTTCCCCTTCCGCATGCAACTCTTCTTAGGGCTCTGCTAGGGCCACCTGAGCCTACACTGAAGCAAAGGGAAGAGCCCTCCCAGCAGGGCAGGGCTGCTGCTGCCCCATAGAAGCTGATGCATGGCATGGAGGTGGTGCAGGTGGCTCCGGGATCTTGGTGCTGTCCCCACTGCTGATGGGCTCAGCAGGTGGCTCTGTGAGATCCACGTGTTAATTCAGGACAGACTTTCCCACCTCGGCATATTTCTGAGACAGCAAAGCTCTAATCACCACTGGAGGTTCGTCCAATTAAAGAAAATCTTAAGGTTCTTGCACTGAACATAATAGTAACTCCTCCGAACAAGGGTCTGAGAGATTGTAATTAATCTGTAATATATGCACATATCCTGCTGCTTTCCACCTCCTGCTGGTTTTCAGCTGTGCTGCAGCCCATGCTGGCCATGCGGGAGCTCTCCCTGTCCCAGCCTCAGAGGCATCTGCCTAATTGTGCCAGCAATATTTTCTTAATGCGCTTTCCTGCACTGCCTACATCTGATAAGGTCAAAACCACCTTGAGGACAGCTGCTCAGCTGTCTGCTTTGGCTTTTCCTCTCCTGGATCCAGGGAGGACGCAGCTGCTGTGACCTTCTCTGCAAAGCCAGTTAAAGGTGATCAACAAATGCACGTGGATATCCCGAAGGAAGGAAGGAGCTGGGATGGGTTGCGTCTATAATGGCAACTCTTCCAAAGAATCACTTGCAGAGCTGCCCACTGTCTGTCATGGGAGATGATGAGAGGTGAGGTTGGCCAACACAACAGGCTTGAGTGCTGCTCTAGGAGGGAGGAACCAGGTCTGGGAAGTGGTGGCTGCGAAAAGCTATGCTGACCCACTTTCCTCCGGATGATGGATACAAGGACTGGTAAAAGCTCCATAGCAACTGGATGCTCTCAGTTTAATTATTAAATCCCCATAGTGCTCCCTTGCAAAGATAAATGGATCTGGAATATTTTCACCACTCGCAGCCATTAAAAAACTCTATATTTAGAAGGTTCTGTTCCACTTTGCTGTGTGTCAGGCAACAACAAAGCTTGAGTGAGGACAAGGCTTTGGAGGAGTGCATCCTTCCAGGAAGGTTTGTAAGCCTAAGGAATCTGGCTGCCATGCCATGGCACTTTGGGTTGTCCTATTCCTCCATGAAAAACATGTGGGAGGTTCCCTTGATGGCATTTCATACCAAGCTGTAAGAATATCGGGTATAACGGAGGACCTGGTAACCCCATGTGAGCCCCATATGGGGAGACATACCCAGCACTGGGGTTGTGTCACTGCGTATCAGCCAGGAAAGATCTGAGAAAGAGAAGGCAGCACCTCAAGACCTGCCTTATTGGGGCTATTTTTTATCCTACACATTCCTTCCCATTCATCTTCTGTTTCTGCTCTCCACAACAGCTCAGGTCAGCTCTTATTATATTCCATCTGTCCCTCCCATCCCCTGGCACTGAGCATTCAGGCGCAGGCAGCAAGAACTTTTAGATGGCATGATAAATAAAATAGATGCTATTATTAAAGCCCTGTCCTGTTTTCTGCTGCCATGGTATCTCTTGTCTTGCCTGGCTTATTGCTGATGTCTTCTGTCAGCCCAGCTTGCCTTTCTCGGGTATTTGATTTATAGTCCAGGGAGATGGAGCAAAAACATGTGAAAATTGCAAATGAGAGTGCAGGGAGGAGCATGAGCAGGGAGAGGGGGAGTGACTGTGATGAGGATGTGCAGATGGGTCCTTCTGCTGCAATGCTCTGACCAAGGACAGCAGTCAGAGTGGTGGGAGAGGTGGGGAAGGTGCACGCCAAACCAAGCAGCTCAACTCTGAGGCTGTGGTTACCACCTCCGAGCTGGGGGAATAGCGTGCAGCAGAGATGGCAAACTGCTGGTATGCTGGGAGAGAGAGGAGCTCTGTGAGCTCCGTGCAAATGCCTCCAGCACAGGCTGGCATCTGTTCCTAAAGATCCAGGCACCAGTCACCGATTTCCATGTCGAGCAGGGGCATGACACCCAGCAGCCAGACCTCAGCTGGTACCAATAAGTCCGTCCCTTCTGCTTCAAGGAGTTTGTCCTTCATACTGCCTGTGCAGCACAACGTGTGGGTTGGATACTCAGCCACGCAGGAGAGAAACAGAACTGCTGCCTGCACTGGAAGCTGTCCTTGCTGGTAGCGACTGCAGCTCTGCAGGATGCTATTTTCATTACTATGTGTGAGGCTCGTGATAATTGAAAGCTGTTCCACTCAGTCCTGCAGACTCCCCAGACTGCAGGCGCCTCTCGCAAGCAGCTCCTCCGCCAACCCAAAGCCTGGGAGGGCTGTGGCAGTGCCAGCAAGCAGCAGTTTGGTGTCTCCCATTGCACCCCATGTGAGAGGAGGGGGAGGAATGGGGGGGGGCTCGTGTCCCTGGCAGAGCAAGAACCCCGATGGGCTCTGTGTAATCTTCCCCAAAACTCAGAGAGAAGATGAGAAATGAGGATTTGGGTTGGTTTGAAATGGAAATTAAACCCCTGAGTTGTTTCATCTCCTTGCACTGAGAGGCACAGGAATTCCAAAGGCGGTTTGGAGGCAGATGCTGCTCCTTTAATCTGGTGTTTTGGCCAGTTATACACGCGTGTACTCGTCCTGCTTGGATTACACTTTTGCATCAAGGATTACAGTTCAAATCCAGCAGTGCCTTTAATGCCTGACTCTGGGCAAAGGAGCTGACATTAATATATTTCAGGAGTGCAAAAACACAGCTGGAGGGTAGTCATTATAAAGTATGATGTAGGATTATCATGCAAGTTGGAGAAATCAGGCATACTGGTGCATCTCCAACTGTGTATTTTTCTTGGGTCATGTCACCCACTCGTTGATCAGCTTTGGATCATAGATAATTATTCCAGGGAAGAGACTGGAATAATTGGGGGATGGAGCTCGGTGATCTCCAAGGCTCCTTCCAACATAAGCCGTTCTGTGACTGCAGACAAATGAGCACCACCATGCAAAAGTTTTCAGGGGGAAGCAGGGAGTTCAGTTTGGGTCCTGGTGGCTCTGCTTAGGAGAATTTTACAACCTACCAAAGAGACAAAGGTGCTATGTAAAAACATACGCCTATATATTAATTGCATATAAAGATGAGGTGACTCAGGATGCCCCAGAACGTCCCCATGAATGTAAATTGCCACCGTTGTACCATTTCTTCCTATTGGCAGTGCTCAAGATGTGGGTAGAGGTTATAGATTAAATCATGGGGGTTTCCATGAATTACTGTTCATCAGCAGACATTATGCAGAATCTTAAGCTGTTAAGGTCAAACTAAACCAAAGGAAACAATCGCTTTTATTGTCCAGCCATCTCAGGGAGGTCTGTGTGATCAAGCAATTCTCCAGCTCCTTCTGCACTAAACCTTCTCTTTGACGCTGCACAAATCTGACAACGCACATAATTGCTCATGCTGGCTAAAAAGGGGTGAATTTGCAGGAAAATAGCTGTTGCCTTAAGCAGTAAATGCTGGTTGGGAAATGCATCTGCTCAGACCTACTTTGCAGCTGGGGAAACATCACCCACATGGGCAAGGAGGTGTCCAGAGCTGATACCAGCACATGGATACAGGGGACAAAGGTATCTTCCTAGGTGGGGGCTGTCAAGAAAGGGTGAAATCTCTGCAAGGTTTCTCCCCCACCCTCACCACCTGCAGAGAGGGTGCTAATTGAAACAGGTGAGAATGAGATGAGTGAGGAAGGCTAATTAGCCTCCACCTGCAACAAGCCTTAAGTACCCTGACGGGGCTGCTGGGTGCTGTTTGCAGGCCAGAGCAAGGAGGAGTGCTGCTTCTGGGTGAGTACCTGGCAGTTCTGCCAGCTGAGTGATCTTGATTCTGTTGTTGCTTTGCTTTTCCTGGTTTGAAGCTGCTGTGTTGATGTTAGAGCCCTTGTCTGAAGGGCAGAACTCAGCAGTGTTGGGTCTGTTGGAGTGTTGGGCTTGTGGAGGTCATGGCAGTGAATTAACTGGGCTGTTTTGGAGTCTACTATCCAGCATTCTGTCCTTGGGTCATTGGTGATGATGTGACCTCTGGGGACAGGTGAAGGTTGCCTTTGCAGTGTTAAGGAGGCTGGTTTCTCTCCAGTTTGGGTGTGCGTTTGTTGTGAGCGTTGCTGGAGGATGCTGAGCAGTGAGGCAGGTTGGGTTGTGCATCCCTTGCCAATGAACGATAACCTGTCTGTGTGAAATGCCCTCCTGCTGCCTTGGTCTGGGTATTGCAATTACATCTCCTTGCAAGTATTCAAGGAACGTGGAGATATGGCATTAAGTGATGTGGTCAGTGGCGATGAGGTGGGGATCTGAGAGGTCTTTCCAAACAATAATGATTCTATAATTAAAATCTCTTATTTGCACTTTGCAGCACCGTAAGTGCTCTAGTTCTGCTCAAAACACAGTGTTGGGCATTAGCTGCAGTAGGCTGCTTTTCTCTAAGAATTTAGAGAAAGTACTGCTATTTTTCTGCTAATTCTCTAAGAGACTTGAAAGAAGCCTGCCGTGAGCTTGCAAGTGAGGCCACACCACCAGCTCCCTGGGACTGCTGCTTTCTTTTGAAGGGGTGTGGGATGTCACAGGAACTGGCTGTGCCTTTGCATGCAGTAACACTCAGCGTAGCGTTAGCTCTCCCCAGCACTGGGCCCAGACACCCCACTGGCAGAGATCAGCTGTGCCTACCCATTCCATCTGAGAGCTGAGTCCTTTTGTTTCATCTGCACTTGCAAGCGAAAGGAGCTGAAAATGGCTGTGCCATTGGGGAGTTCAGTTGAGGACTCTGTCTTGAGTCATCTTGGCTGAAAATCTCTCTGGGTACGCTTTCCCTTTCAGCAGACTTAGTAAAGCAGAAATTAAACTGCTTGGGGATTTTAGGTGGTGGCAGAGGTCAATGAAATATTGAAGAGGGATGCTGTCTGCAGCTCTTAGATGGATGGGAGAGCAGGCATGTCAACAGAGCAGCTCACCTGCATGCCAAAAGCAGCAGAGATTGCTGTCTTGTTTGGATGGGCGTCCATCCTGCAGCACAGCAGATGTTCACAGGAAAAGTGCATATATGATGTCTGGGTTGACAGTGGGCAATGAGGCAGACAGCAGAGTTTGATAGTACCTTTTTTTTTCTGCTACTTATCATTTTTTGCCTTCCATAATACGAGAGTGAGAGGCAGCCCTGAGGAGCATCATGCATGGAATGAAGCCGTATTCTCTTGAATCATAGAATGAAAGAATGGCCTGGGTTGAAAAGGACCACAGTGACCATTGGGTTTCAACTCCCCCCACTATGTGCAGGGTCACCAAGGGTTGCTCTTGCTGTAGTTTAACTTAAATAGACTGTTGTAACATGCACTTAAAGCAAAGAACTGAAGGGAACTGTTTTCCTGTGGATGTGATATTGATGTGGGAGCAAGAAGAAATTGTAATGGATCTTAAGAGTTTTAGGGTGTTGTAAGCCTGCAAGGCAGGGCTGTCCAGCACTGCTCTGTGTCAGTGATGTGTTTGTGTCAGTAATGTCCCTCTGCTCCAAATGTGTCCCAGGGGAACTTCATCAGCCCTGGGTAGCACAGGGCACTGAGAATGATACTGGGTCCACCTGGTGGAATAATTAGTCTCAAGCAATCTGAAAAGCTAAATTAAGCCATCAATTGCAATCTCAGCTTTAGCAGTCTGGCAATGAAATGGTTCTTCGCGTTCTTTCGGAGGCAAAAAAAGACTTGCAGCAGTGTTTAGTGCTGGGGAAATGTGAGGCACTCTGTTCTGACAGACAAGGCTGAGAATCCCTGAGAGAATTGGGAGCCTTGTTCCCATTTGGCTTTGTCTATAGACAGAGTTGAAAGAGCACTCCTATTTGCAACGAAGACAGATCTTTCTCAGTTTGTGTGCTTGCTTGATGTGGCCTTTGGCTAAGAGTTCCTGCTACAGCCAAAGGAGCTGTTCAGATCTTCCAGAAGGCGACTATAAATAGGCTGCTTTGATGTATGAAGTTGTTAAATGGATAACAGAGGAAGGAAAACAACAAACATACTGCTGGAAAGGTTCACGTCTTGCAGTTCCTAAACGCACAGCACAGCTGGAGGAAACCAAGCTGGAGTGAAGCTGTGTGATGCTGGAGAGGGCATTCTGTGGGGACCTTGAAAAGGCAGAGAGCAAAACTCCTCTGGCCCTTATCCAGCTATGTTGTGGGCTGGGAGGTCAGAGATACCAGCAATAACATGGGAATTAGAAGAATCTTGTCTTACTGCTTGCATGAAGATATCGATGCAAAAGCAAGACTTAAGTGAAAGAGGATTTGGATCCTTATGGGTCCCTTCCAACTTGGGATGTTCTATGAGCCAATGAAATAATTAAGCTTGTGTGGGTATCTGGGAGCCAAGAGGGCTTGGGTGATCCCAGCCACCCCAGCAGCTCTCTATCCCCCACCGGTGGTCCCATTGGTTCTGGTGATCATCCTGACAGCACCCCTTCCAGCTCACATGCAGTGAAATACTCTCATACAGCAAACTTCTGCAGCAAGGAGCTCACCAGGAGCCTTTTTGCTAAGCTTCAATCCAGAACAGTCTGTCAGATTTCGTTCTTTTTTGGGTTTTGTCACCACATTCCCAGCTTGGCAATTAAGAGCATTGCCTTCTGCTTTGCTGAAATTCATGCACATTTTTCTCAGTCTAAATCTGATCTGAGTTTAGAAGCAACAAGAGCAGCTCAAAGCAATCGCTTTGGTTGCTTTCTTATCGGAGAAAAATCAGGAATCAGTTCAAATCTTGATGTGTGCAGGCAACCTTCTAGGATCTGGGGACCACGAGGCTGGGCAGCATCCCTTGGTGACTTGCTAAGCAGCAGGATTGCCTCCCTGCAAGTAGGTGTCTTCAACATGTCAAATCTTGGGTATGAAATGAGCTTTTCCATTCCTCTCCCCGAAACTTCTGCTCCTGTCAAGCCTGCAGCAGGTGAAGGCATACATCTGAGTGCTTCAGGAAACATGTCACACAGAGACCAGGTGCTGCTGCTCCACCTCTGAAACAATGCGCCTTCCCCACAGAGGCGGCCACATGTTCTCAAACAGCTTTCAGACTTCCTTTAACCTTTTCAGGCTTTCTGCTGTTGGGGCCTCTGTTATTTCCAGATTGGGTTGGCATTTGAAAGGGAAAATGGCCTTTTCACAGAAATCATAACTTTCAGCGGGGAGAAATGGATTTATTGAAGGAAGGAATGGATCTCCCCACTGGTGGGGGTGGAAGCAGCCACTGCCCAGAGCCCACGGCACCGCTGCTGCCCCATTTGCTATCAGCCTGGTGCACAGCCCACAACCAAACCACAGCTTACACCAAAGAGAACGTTTTTTCCTGAGATGATTTTCTACAAAATATTCCATTTTTTCTTGTTCTGTTCCAATTCAGAGCAAATAAATACAAATAAATCAACTCCAATTATTTCCCCCCTCCCCCCCCCCCCCCAGTATTTCCCCCAGGGCTGCTCTGCTATTATATGCAGTTAAATAAATTAGCTTAAACAGTGGTAAACTGTCCTGAGCTGCCTTTTATTATCAGAAAGTTGTGTTGGCAACTGGATAATTTGCTGATGTTATTATACGTGATCTTCGTTCCTGCATCTGCTCATGAGATTATCCCGAATGCCGTATTGGTGCATTTAAATTAAGCATGAAAGCGTTTTAGGGCTTTTTGCAATGATTGCTTATTTATTTTATTATCAATAATAAATTTAAGGCAATGCTCGGCGTCTCCGTGTTCAAGGACAGTAAAAAGTGGAGGGGAATCTGGCGGCACACAAAGAGCAGCTCTTCAGCAGCAGAGCTGAGCTTGTGCAAAGGCAAATAAGAGACAGAGATGAGATGGATGGGTCTTTTCCCAATTCTTCCTGTTTATAAGTGAATTGTTGTCCTCTCTGAACTCCACATCTGTGCTTAATGAAATGGGAAGGGTGATCTTTCTCTACATTGCTGCTGTGCTGCGTGGGGGAGTGCTTAAAGAACCTGGGTAGGGATGGTGGAGGATGGTACGTTGTGGTTAATCCTGGTGCCAGAGTTCTGCTGCTGTGCAGAGAGCAGCTTTAACAGCCACTGATTAATTTTTTTTACAGTTTTTAAATAATTAAATTTATGCTGCAGTTCTGCTTTTATGCAATTAATTGGCTTCGTTTTCCACCCTGACTTCCCAGGGTGAGGGAAAGGAACGGAGACAAAGCAGCTCTTCCACTTCTGTGGCTGCAAAACACACAGAGCTGAACGCTCGTCTCCTGAAATGAGCATCCTTGTGGTGTTGAACAGTGGAGGTGGGGTGATGGAGTGGGCACTGTGCTAGGAAGGCTCCCCAGCACTTCCATCCCTCCTCCTTCAGCCCAGAAATGCCGTGCTCCTCCTCTCATTGCACTGTGCATCGGTTTCATTGGGTGGCCTGGCTGTGGCTCGCATGGTGATCATGCGGTTGTTGTTAGTATGGAACTGGTCCTGAGCTCCTGCTGCACTCCCCTGCACAGCCCGAGTGCCCAGCTCTGTGGGCAGTACCCATCAATGTGCCACCTAATTAAAAACTCGGTTAATTGATCAGGGAGAGTACCACATTTCTTCCTTTGTCTTAACGAGGCTCGCACTTTAGCACTGCCACGGAGATTCCACCAGCCTCCAAGCTGCGTTAGTGGTGATAGCTCCAAAGGCAGGAATGTCCTACTTTCTCCCCAAACTGGAATTAATGTAATGAGGGGAAGTCAATGCACAAAATTAACTCAGCTATGGATGATGCTGATGTGCGTCAAGGATTTCGCACCCTCGTGAGCTGCATGTGGCTGAGTGGGCAGCTTCCAGACACCCCGAAACCCTCGTGCTCCCAAGCAGGAGCTCTGTCCTTCTGACAGCTGTTCCATCTGAGGAAGACAACACTAACAAGTCTCATTTGCCCAGGCAGTTCTTTCCTCTTCAGGCCTTTCCTTCCCACACACTAGCTGGGTTTCCATGCGTTTGCAGCTTCAGCAGGATGTGTAATGAAACACCTAATATATTATGACAAGTAAAGGGTTTTGCAGCATGGTAGTTAATGTTCTTTTTCTCTTGCGTGTGTGGTTGATAAATCCTTTGCTGGTTTGTTTTTCAATTACTAGGCACAGTTTTAGTGACAAGGAAGCTGTTTCTAATGCTTTCTAGTAGAATCCTTATTATAATAATTATTTAAAATTAGAGGGTGAGTGGAAATGCTCTTGACAGTGAGGGATTGTTAGTGCTGATTAAAGCCAATGACAGTGCAGGCAGGTATTAATAGAGTGCTCCTGCACGCTTCTCCCAGGCTCTCTCCTGGCTTGTGTAATTCACTCTTTCAGTTGTGCTGCTCTTGAGGATGCTTAATGGGAGCCCCGTGCCTCCAGCTGTGGGACTATTCCAGAGCAAAGGCATTGCTATTGCTGAACTGGGCAACTGTGGTCCTCTGCAGTCCCACCAGAGACCACTCCTCCTTCTGCAGGCGGTGATGCTTGGAAGGAACCCGTGGAGCAGTTCCACTCTATGACCATGGTGGCAGTAATGGTGGCTTTTACTCATTGTGTTTGTGCTGGAGCACAATGGGCAGAGCAGAGAGCACTGCTTTTCATGGTGTTGTTTGGGGTCATTAGGGTTTTACAGGGACCCCACAGAGCCAGCACCCACTCATCCCATGCAGCCTCCACCTCCTGCTGTTGCCAGATCTGGAAATTTAGCTCTTCAATTAGTAGACTTGAGCACACTTGCTAGCTTGTTTTCCTTTTTTATCTGACTCCTGGGTTTGCGCTCTCTAACTTGAACCGCGGCTCATCATAAATACTAATTATTATGGATTGGTCTGGTCTAGTGACATTTCTCCTCGTGCAATCAGTGTGATTTTACAGGGCAGGAAAGCATACTCCTTTATTTCATGAAAGGAAAGCCTATACCCCTGTCAGAACAGACAGCGGGGCTGGAGTTCTATGGACAGGGCAAATACAGCAGTCACTGCAGCATTGAAGGATGAGATGTGTGGGCAGAGGACACAGTGGGAAGGCCCAAGAGTTAAACTGCAAATGCGTGTGCTGTCAGAGCAGGGATGGGGTTTCGTGTACACAGTGAACGATGGGCTGGGAGGTGTGGGATGGCAGGGGATGGGCACGAGGAGGTGGTGGGCATGTGTGAACCTTCTGGAGAGAAAAAGTGGGCAGAGTGGGAGCAGGAGCGAGCGCTGCTGGGAAATGAAGCTCTTGTCTGTGCAAGGGATGTCTCAAGTGGAGAACGAGGCAATTCTTAAAGCTTGGCACAGAGAAAATCTGCAAGAGATAGTTTCCATGCACTGTTAGATACAAACTTTCTGCTGGTATGATGGAGCCATTGTGGGCAGAGTAAGATTCTGGGTTTTGTATTGGCTGCTGCCAAGCAGGTTTGATTTTTTCCCTGCAAACAGGAATAGCTGCAGCCTCCTGCCTGGCTGCAGGGTGGGCTGCACTCCTGTCTGACTGCTTTGGGGTCTCAGCACTGAGCAAAAGCACAATACAAAGCCTACTTGATAAGGTATTCTGACAGCAATGGTGCTGTAGGCAGTCCCTGGGATCTCTGTCTTCCCAGAAATTCAAGGCTTTGTCAGAAAGGAACTGTGTGTGTTATGGCACCGCGTAAAACACAGGGAATGGGCTAGGAATCATAGTTATTAAAGCCAGTAATAGTGATTGAAGGAGAGTCCCTATGAAACACAGTCACAAAGACTGCATAATTTGAACTGCCTGGCTTTCTGTTACTTAACACTATCAGCTGAGCATCTCCATTGCGTTTAATGGGGATTGGCTCGAAATGCAGATGCTGCTGGTCAGAGTAAACTCAGTAGCGTGGTCAATGAGTTGGTCTGGGATGTGTCCCTTTCCTGCCACAGCAAAGGATGTGCAGGTGCAGATGCGCTCCTGTTCCAGCAGACTGCTCAGAAAGGGCTGTTCCGTGGTGTTCCCTGCAAGGTGTGGATAAGCACAACCACGTTCTCACTGCCTGGGTACTGCAGGGCTTCAGCTGGCTGGGCTCCAGTTATTTGCTCAGTAGGATCCTGGGTTTGTGGCATTTGGTGGCTTTAGTGTGCTTTGGCAGGAAGATGCTCAGTGCTGCTGGTGGTGACAGAATAAAGGTGAGGCATTTAGCTGTGGGGAAAAAAGTGTTGAGCCTAGATTAAATGTCATTTGGATGTGAAAGCCTCATTTCAGCAAGAGTCCAGTAAGGACCCAAGGAATGAGTTCCAGCATTCTGAAAGTTCCAACTGGTTAATAATCATCCAAAGCTACACAAAGGGAAGAAAGAGTTGATCCCCCAGAAAGGCAAATCAAATGGAGTCCACAACAGCCTTGTGAAGGAGTGTGCTCTGTGCCTGCGTAGAACTCCTGCAATGAGGGTGGCATTTTGCAAAGGTAGATGCCTCCTCCCTGGTGTCGTGCTGATTTATGCTCCGTGGAGACAAACCAGGTCTGAGCTCTCCTATGCAATGCACGTGGGCTGTCCAGGGCTGTGGGTCTGTCCTGCTGTGCCCTCGGGGCTCTCTGCTATCTCCTTGGCTTTTCCAGTAGCTGAATAAAAAGCAGAGCTGTCACTGAAGATCTTCCTGGAGGGCTTCCTGATATCCAAATTAACGGTGTCATCTGTGAGAGCCTTACCTCCAACCTCAGTGATAAAGAAAAGGTTAAAAAACGGCCTGGAAATAACCATTACCCTGGGAAGCTTCACTGCGTGTGTCCCTACCCCGGCTCTGCCCTGCTGGTGCTGTTTCTGGCAGTCTCCTTCCTGTTCTAACCAGTAGCTTTGTAGGGAAGCTTTGGGGTATCTAGGCTGCCTTCAAGCAGATAATTGCCAGGGAGGTGATGTTATGAAGCTCAGGTGCTCCAATTAGAGCACAACTTTGTCCCTGTGGGGAACGGTGGGCTGAGCAGCCCTGGGGGATGACACCTCCCTTGTTGGCCATGTGCTGTGCGCTGTGGAAGGAGCAGAGAGAAGTGTTTTTCAGCCTGAAACTCCCCAGAACAGCCCGAGTTTGTCTGCTCTGGCTGGAGCTGCCTCCACAAGCTGGGATTAAAAATAAATAATTAAGCAAACAAATTTCCTCCTCCTCTCACTTCCACCTACCAGGAGATATAATGAAAAAAGGAGCTTTACACACATGTCCAACCACCTGAACAGCTCTGAGCCCTCCTGCTGACCTGCAAACATCCCTGCAAGACACCCTCCAGGGCAGCAAGAGCCTGAAGGCTGAGGAAAGCTAGAACAAATCTCTCTCTCTCCCCCTCCTCCCAGCACTTTCTCTATGAAAAGAAGAGCAGCTTTCCCTTCCCCCAGCCTGGGATATTAATAAAAAGCTGAACAGTGGCCAAAAGCCTGCCTCCATGTCTTGCCCTTCTTGTGGCGGAGGTCCAGCACCACCTCCAGATGCTTGGAGCCCTCCTACTGTTGCGGAGGGGAGGAGGCAGAAGGGGTGGCTTGGGTGGAAGGCACAGTGGTGATCAGGTTGCTTCCAGGGGACCGATGAGGACGAAGCCTGAGCTGGTGGCTTGCACTGCTTTGCAGCTTCATTTGTATTGTTCCTGCAGCACCATCTTCTCTCCTCCCAGAGTAAAACACATTGCACAGCTCAAGCTGTCAGTGCCAATGTTTCCCATCCACGGGAACAAAAGTAGCAGAAGTCTGCTCCTCTGCCCTTTGAGACTCACCAGCTATTTGCCACGAGGAACGGCAGAGAGATTACAAACCATTAGCAGGAGGATTTTTCTCTTTTAAGAGGAAAACGGTGTAGGAGAGAGTCAACTCTCGCATATTTTTAGCAGCTGTGTTGCCTTTATTCTGGTTAGGGGATGAGAGGAGTACGTGTTTGCAAGGGGCTGCAGGAGCTAAGGCTGCTCCTGTTGTTTATTGACAGCAGCAGTCAGCCCTCTGCCCATCCTGTCTCTGCTTAGGACAAGACAAAACCTCTCCTTTTCAAGGGCATTGATTCAATTTTCTCCTTTCCATACCTTAATATGCGAGAATTTAGAAGAGGGGATATTTGTCTTTATTCCTCACCCTTGAAGACTGGGAGAGTATGCAGTGGAAAGTCAAGAGCTGCAGGGCAGGCAGTAGGAATGGGTGGAAGAAGGCATCGAGGGAGGTTGGAATGGTCCAGGCATCACCCCAATGGAGGGAAGCAAGGAGGACAGGGGTTGTTTCTTCTGCAGAAGAAAAGGCTGAAGGGGAAAGACAGTTCACCAGGTGTGTTCAGATTTCCCACAGAGAAGTAGAGGCTTCTATTTTCTTATTGTTTTTTTTTAACAAGTTCGTTGTGTTCATGAAAAGTGATGGGCTTAAAATAGCAGCAGAAGAAATTGTGGAGGAGATCAGACCAACATCTGTCAGGAGTGGTTTTGGTGGAGCTGATCTTGCCTGGAGGAAGGGAAATGGGCTCGGTGAGTTTTTTCGAGGTCCCTCCATTCTGTCTCCTGTGACTCAGAATGGCCCTCTGGAAGCATTTATTTCTCTTTCTCTACTGCTCTCTATCTCAGGATGATTTGGGTTTTTAGTTAGGTGCCTACAGTTATGCGTTATGAGAAGTGTCCAAAGGCCTTCACAACTTTATTTTCCCTTCTTTAAAGGCTGTATGCCTTAAGGAATAGGATGAAGTCCTGTCTTCCCAACAAAGGACAGAAGAACGTTTCAGATTTGTGATGGGTGGACACAGAAAGAAGCCTGGACCACTTCAGAACTCAGGACATTGGCCAATGGAACTGCAGCTGAACAGAAGCTTCCAAGTCACGCATTTTCCCCCCCTTTCCCCCCCCCAAGGTTTCATAAGCAAAATGCCCTGAAAGGCTGATGAAAGTGTTAGGCAAACCCAGCCAGAATGGGCATTGTGTGGCCAGATGACAAAAACAGGAGTTGACACTTTCCAACATTCTCAACAGTGAGAATTTGTTTTAATGTAATTAGTCGGTATAAAAAAGAACAGAAAATCCCTCTGGAGCCAAAGCCCTGTGACTATTTGCTGCACCTTTAGATTGAGCCAATACATCTTTGCTGCATTTAACTACAAGGGAGGAAAAGAGATCTCTCTCATTTCCTTGAGAAGTGAAAGCTGGTAGCTGATGGGGAATATGTGGAGGGTCCCACTGCTAACAACTGCTGTCTCTCTCTCTCTCTGGGTCCATGAGTGAGTCTCCCGGATCTCAGTATCTGAGCTTAGCAGACCATCAAGCATGCAGCCTTAAAATTCACAAGGCAAGCTGTCATGTTTCAATAGTGTCTGTCAAGGAGCTTTTGGGTCCCAAGCATGAAGTGTCCCAGATGAATGCGAACTGCGGTTGTCACCAAGCCCAGCCCCATGGGGGGACCTGCAGCTCTGACAAGATTTGCTCCATGCTGGCTTCACAGAGGCTTCACTGTGCTTGCAGCCACTCTATCCAAGTTGATCTTTTGATTTTGGAGGCCAGATCTTCCTCATTTTTTCCCCTTCTCCTATTCATTTTCCAGCCAACCCTACTGAGAGAACAAATTTCTTGTGACCACCCTCAGCCCATTCTCTCCATAGGTCTTGTTCATCCTTTCTCTTGGGCAATGAAATCTCCACATCCCTCTCTGGAAACTCCTTTAATATCAGTACTGGCACAGCACTGTCATATCTCTTGGGTTGCATCACCCAAAGACACAGAGCAGTTTTCAACCAGATTCAGTCTCATGTCCAGCTCAGAAACCACTTTTCTACCCTTTCTCCATCCCCCTCCAGATGAAGGGATATACCTTGATGTTTCTTCCTTGTCATGGTATGCAAAATGGTGCATATCTCCAGCATGCATCTCTGCTGGGAAATTCCATATGGGATGGAAAAGGCACCCAGATTGCTGGGCTTGCCTGCTGCTGCCCAGGGGATGGTGTGTGATGGAGTCAAGGAAACAAATTGCCTTGCCAGCGCAGGTGAAAATCCTTTGTAGCAGATGGCACAATCAGTCTTCTCATTACTTTTATTGCCTTCAGAATGTGAAGAAAAACAAGTGCTTGAGGGCCTCAGGTGGTTGCAAGCTGATGAGCAGGTGTTGGACTCTCTGGCACCTTGGCTGATGCTGTAGGCTGGGGGGAAGGGACCCACAGTGGCACAGCATGAAGGGATGGGGCAAGATGTTTGAGCATCTGGTGTCCCCTTGGACAAGTTGGGGTTCTACAGGGATGGCTTAGAGGATGGTGAGCGTGTGCTGGGAGGAGCAACACCCACTGAAGGCGAGGGGGGAAGACTTGCTAAGTCTAATGCGTTTAGAGGGGGATGTGTTGTGCATCCCTCACAGCATACATGAGCTGAAAGCAGAGCCTTTCAGTGACGCAACTGAACTGTTTTGTTAAATATTGAAACATAACCTCCTCTCTCCTTCCCCTCCCCCAAGCAGTGGCTCGAAAATTGCATGTTATGGCCAGAAATTAAAACAGTTTCTTTCCAGAGCCTTTCATCATTAACTGCTCATCACTTTGGAGTGCCTCCTAAGGTCAAGAGCATTTCGTCAGTCATTCATCAGCCAAGCACTTGGTGCATTATCTGAGGCTGTCTCTCGGGGAAGCCAAGGTCGAGCAGTAATACACCAGTGAGGTGACCTGCTCATTACTTCTGGAAACATGTTTTGTCAATGAATGCCCATTAGTGAGCATTTAATTTAGATTTAATAAGGTTTCTAATGTTTAAAAGGACGCTCTACCTTCAAGATATTTGTCATAATTGGAAGGAGGATATTTCCCAGCACTGTTTATAAATAAATCCCTTAGAAGACAGATATTGAAATTAGCTCCTTTAATACTGGAGGTGCCAGGCAGGGAGGCAAAGCCCTGTGTCTGTTTTGGATCTGTCTCCATCTGTGCTTGTTCTGAGATGTCTGCACAAGGAGCAGAGCCACCTCCCCTGCTCGAATGGCAGGCGGGGTATTGGAACAGGATGCTGACACCACGAAGGAACCAAGTGATCTTTGCACAACGTGTGCCGTGGAGTATCAAAGACTCATCATCTTTTTATTTTGCTTTGGATACGTAAAAGCTCTGAGACTCAAGCAAATGGGGGGGGAAAAAAAAAGTGCTTTCATGTTCATTCTCAGGCAGCGCCCCTGACAGATTTGTACACCGAAGAAACAGAGTGGTGTCAAGGCTGCAGTTAAAAACGGGACACGGCCATCAATTGAGAGCGCACGCTGGAATACACGAGGATATAAATTCAAGAACTGAGCCAACAGCCCCATTTGCCTTGGGTTTCTCTGCCGCTCCAGCGTGTCCTCAGTCTCCAGACTGGGGAAAAAGATGGGGAAGCATTCCATAGATGGGAGTTCCAGTTTTCATTGAGCTCCCTGTGTCCCACATTGGGCTCTGCCTTGGGGCGTGGGGGAGGGCTTGCTGCTGCTGCTGTGCTCTCTTAACACAGCAAGGAATGCGCCTAGAGCCCAGTTTCCCTGCAGGGATTCACTCTGTTTTCATCTGTAAGGCACTGTTGCTAAGTGAGGAACCCATTGTGTGCTATCAGTCTATAAACAAAATATGAATTAGCCGATCTTTAATTCTAAGATTATGTTGCAAAATAGCAAGGATTCATTCAGAAGACCATTAAGAAGAGTCTTAAAATGAAATGAGCTAATTTCAGGCTGAGCTTTTGCGTTTGGTTGTTTGGGAAGCCCTGACAGTGAGATAGATGCTGGTGGGAAGCTATTAGGAGCAGCAATTCATTTTTAATCCCATTACCCTGACGCACATCAGTTTTTAAATCAAGGGCTGTGCCTTTGCAGATGATCCCGCCGTTATTAGGTGTGCTGTGTACTGCTGGTGGGGGGGGGACTAAGCAGAATTAATTCTAAATATGCGCTGTAATATTAGATTGATTTCTTTATTAGCACCTTTTATAGTCGGTTCTCTTTGTGGAAGAGCTCTGTCATATCTCCTACTGACATAAAAAGATAGCCGTGATGTCTTAAAACGAAGCCAATAAATGTAGGAATTTGGGAACGTGGGGTATTTAATGGCAAATTGTTACATATGGCCCTCCAAATTGGGGAAGCAGAGACTGAATTAAGCCTCCTGAGGTCTGACATCTTATTTGCAAGATGAAAAGCTCAAGCAGAGGCCTGGGTTGGGGACTGATGAATAATTCTGAGGTTTTACGCTACCCTTCCTGGGTTTATAATAGTTCTTTCAGTCGCTGTCTGCATTGTTTTAAGTTGATGAATCACTTCTGAGTTTCTCAGGCTCTTTCCAGTGCAGTGTCACTGCCTTTAGCTCTCTTCTACTTCTTCCAGCAAAGCACGATAGAAAATGTCTGCAAAGGAGCTCCTATCCATCCGCCATCCCAATGGTGGAAGCAGCAGCCACGATTCATTAGCAACACCTGTTCATTTCACTGCTGATCTCAGAATACCATTAATATTCCTTCATCACCTTCTTTACAGCCTTAGAATCTGTCATAATATTGAAAGCACTTTGAGCAAAACTCCAAGTTTTTCTTCCTCAGGAAAATCCAACGTTGATACGATGAAAGAATGTGGCATAACTCAAATGGCTGTCGAAAACAGCCTGAATTTCTGTAGTTTTGGGTCATTTAGGCTTGCACTGAAATGCTTTGTTATTCTGAGGGTGAGAGGTTTGGGGGCAGTTGATGACACTGCCCCACTCCCAGTACCCTCTGGTGGATGCGGGATTGGTTGGGTGCTAAGAACCAACACTCCCTCCAATGGGCCAATGTGATGTGCCATGTAAACAAGAGTCCTTACAGAGCTGCAACACGTGTCTGAGTTTTAATTCAGAAAACTACCAGCAGCACGGCAGGAGAAGGCATTCATCATCCTGAGTAATGGATTTCCTATGAGTAATATACTCCTGCTGCCTGCTCCAAGGGCAGCACTGCGACTCTGCTCATCCCCTGGGGGGCACCGGGGGTCGCAGCTCTGCAGCACTAATAGCAGCAAAACGCTCTGTATGGAGGGGGAATTGCAACTGCTGCTTCCCAGCAGATGGGAGCGCAGCGGTTGCAACGAAGCTCCGTGAGCCCATGTGCTCCTTTGGTGGTCAGAGCAAAATGCAGAGCGGGTGAGGAAATGGGAATGCTTTGTTTCCATCCCACCTTCAAACTGTGGGTGTTGGCGCTCCGTGGCTTTGCGAGACGTGGTCCAAATGATTTATTGTTTGCAAGGTGCTGCAGGTGCTTTGGGTGAGAGGGAATGTTGTAGTTGCAGAGCAACGCCATTAAGTGGCAAATTGGCTGAAACCTTTTACTAAACTAACTGTGTTTCAAAACACTGCACTTGCAAAGGCTGCTCCTTTGTAAAAAACAAAAACGAATCCCCCTTTTCATGTTTCTTGCTTTAATCCTGCTTCTTAAAGAAGATTTACAGTCTCATCAAGTCCTGAGAGTCAATGTTAAATTATTGTAATTTATTCCACATTGTTACGTTATTTTTTTTGCCACATATGGTACATTACATTAATTTAGTTAATGTATGCTAATTTTGTGCTAAATTTATGTCACGGGTCCCAGATAGCGTGGAGATTGATGCTTTAGAAATTAATGCAGTAATAGCAATAATTAATAGCAATAATATGGCACCTTTAGTTTTGCTATGTTGGAACACCTGAATGCTCAAATGGAGTTTCTTGCAGCCCTGCTGTGCACCGCCCTCTCTCTTCAAAGAGAAAATAGAGAGATCTTGTCTCTTCTTTATAGAGCCGTATATCAGCCCCACGAAGCACGATCCCCATTCTTGATAGCCCCATTGCAGCAGAGATTGTTGGGCTCTGTGGCAGAGGACCTCCGAGCACAATATTCTTTTATGCCTGCCAACTCCACAACAGCTGTGCACTAAATCTCTGGATTAACACAACAAGTTTCCCATTCCCCTCTGCCCAGTGGTGGAGGCTTCCTTATGGACACGTCTTTTGCCATAAGCTTCACCTTGTGCAGCATGAGAACCCCCACCACCCTTCTCCCCGTGCTTCCACCCTTCGGTGTTCACAACAGGTTGGCATTTCATGTGGGAAAGATGTCATCAGTAACTCGTGGGCTGCTCTGCTGTCCCCTAACCAAAAACTCCTTTTGTGCAAGCCTCCCTATGAAATCACTCTTTGTTCATGGAGTTATTAGGTGTGTGTTAATTACTGCAGGCTTTGTAAAGGCACAGGCTGTGTAAGTGGATTAACGTTGCTCTGACTCCAAGCTCCTATGTGGGGCTGTGGCACTGAAACCTGTTGTTTCAGACAGACTCTATCCTGCACCATAATCTCCCGCTCCACTGAGAGGTTGTGAGCTCGGGAGAATTCCCTCTGTTGCCTTCAGCCTTTCTGTTGTTATTTCAGGGTATTTAATCTCAGGGAAATCAAACCAATGTGAGATCGGTGTCCAACCATTTGTTTCCATTCAGTGGAGGAAATGCTGTTATTATGGGGAGGGATTGTTGAGGCCACTCGAGGCAACCCAAAACCCGAAGTACAGCACCAGCATGTTCCTCCTGTGCTAAGGCAGAAAGCCCACAGCACTGCAGCATCACCTATCAGTGCCGTTCCTTTGTTGACCTGCAGAAGGGAGATGGCCGTTGTTCCAAAGGTGGTATTTGCAAACTATTGGAAATCTGTTTTCCCAACCCCGGGGTGAATGTGAACAATAGCTTTGGAAGACCTGGGATGGAGCAGCAAGTGGTGCAGCCTGGCCCGGGGCCTGCTTCTCAGCAGCCCTGCAGAAACCTGCCTGGTGACAATGACAGAGGTTTTATAAATGAATCTATTTGTTACTGGCAGGCAGTCAGGCTCTGCCATGGAGGGAAACTGGATTGCCTTTAGACACAGCTCTCTGCTGTACCGTGTTCCGTGACACAAGATTGCCTGGCATATGTGTGTGGGTGCATGGTATCTTTAGAGGATTGTCTCTCGTGTTCTGCTCTGTCTCCTTTTGGGCTTGGGGCTTTGCACATCGTGAGCATCCAGAGGAGCCCCCTGGTTTCTCTCTGATACAGGCTCTGCGTGTGGGGATGCTGTGTTGGGATGTGGGGCTTTGGCCCTTGCTCCCATTAGTTTTCAGCTTGCTCGTGAAGAGGAAGCACCTCATAAGAAATTTGGGTTTGCTGCATAGCAGTATGGAACAGCAGAAAGGAGCCTTTAACTAATGAGCCCATGAGCAGCTCAATTTTGCCAGCCTTGGCCAGCGCCCCAGAATGCACATCACAAACTTGGAGAGACAGAGCCCTGTCTGAGTTTGCTTTCTGTGGTGGATTTAGGCAGTGACAGCACAGTCTCGCATAAACCCCTCCTGCTCCCCTGGTGCTGCCCTGGGAGGCTGCCAGACAGGAGGAGCTCGGGAGGAGCAGCGGCTCTTGGAGGAACCATCTCTCACCTTCGCTCCGCTCCGCTTGCTGGCAGCCCTGCTGATGGAAATGGATTTCAGCTCCTCCTGCCAGATGGTGATGTGAACCAAGGGCTGCAGACAGAGATCGCCTCCAGGCTGAATTTAAAATGCCTCGGTACATTTTATTTTTGGCCAGGATGCCTTTTAGGAGCAGCGGCAAAGAGCCATCCTGCAAGCTGTCCCTGGGATGCGTGAGGAGCAAATGGAGCTGAGTCTTCCACTGCAGCAGCCATCAGCCTTCCACACCCATATGGCCTGTGTGCAACCCGGTGCAAATGTCCCCTTCATAAAAGGACAATTTCTGCTGCAGCTGCAGCCAGCTGGCCACAGGGTTAGTACTGATCCTCTGTTTCCACCCAGGTCCAGGCTCAGCATTGCTAAACTTCCCTGCAAGCACCAAGAGGAACCAGAGCTGCTTTGGTCTCAATGGAAATACCTCACAGCGTGGACAGCCCAATGCTAGAGGCCCTGTGAGGGCAGGGGATAGGTTAACACCTGCAGTGTTCATCCTGTTAAATGACATCTCCACGAAATCACGTCTCCAAGTTGCATCTTCTTGCAGGC
Source organism: Gallus gallus (assembly GCF_016699485.2). Taxonomy (NCBI): domain Eukaryota; kingdom Metazoa; phylum Chordata; class Aves; order Galliformes; family Phasianidae; genus Gallus; species Gallus gallus. The sequence continues at coordinate 8,263,721 of NC_052548.1, forward strand.
CCCTACCTGTAACAACAGGTCTGGTGCTGCCGGAAGGGACATCCATCCTCAGCAGCACTGAGCTATGTGATGTTTGCACAAAGCAGTGAGCATTTGCTCAGTTTCTCTATTCCCAGCTCTTCCATAGGAGATGTTTGCTCATGAGCAAAAGTTCCTTCTGATCTCCAGTCCTGCATGAAGTCACGCTCCTGCATTTATGACATCAGCCGTTGCTATGGCTGCAGTGTCAAAAATTCCTCTTTTATTGCTGTTTAAAGGGAATTATTCAGTACTTTCCAGATCAAAAGCACCGGGATCTTGGGATGTGCCTCCAAGCAGCAAAGAAAGTCGAACAAAGCCAAAAATAGCAATATTTGGATAAACTGGATGGCAGCCAGATTGCCAACATCAAAACGAGCACAGGACGTTATTTGCTGCCTTTTTTGAGTTAATGCTGTGCCTGGGGAGCATCTTGCCAGGAGCTCTCCATGCTGCAGGGCACGGCCTGGCACAGTTGGCTTCAGCTCCTGCTGCTCAGAGCATTGGGCTCATCTTTGTGGGTGCAGGTGCTTTGTGCCAGCATCAGCTGAGGTCAGCCATGGGCTGAAGAGTTGGGAAAGGAGAAGGAAAGGTGTGCGAGCGCCTCTGTGCCATGTGAGCATCCTTTCTCCAGGCTAAAAAATACTGAAGTAGTGGAGTTGAGCATCTCATTCATCTTATACATTTGCTCTGAGGACTCTCTCTTCTCACCCATCACACTGCTGCTCGGCTCTTACAGCCTTGCCCTGAGCCCCTACTGGGGCCTGCAAGGAGCCGACGGTGATGATCTGATGGCTGCTGCTTCCCAATGGAAGCTGGTTTCCCAAAACCAGATAAAGGCATGGAGTATATGCTTGGCAACTGGTCCCCCAGCCCCAGAACACAAGGGCTGCTGCAGATGTGGCAGTGGTTCTGTGGCTTCCCTGGAGGTCTCCTCTGAGAAGGAGAGAGGACAAATGCTTCTCTTGGCAATGGCTCAGCACCATCGATAACTGATGCTGGCAGTGCGTTGGGTTGGCCTGGTGCTGTCCTGTTCCTCCACCAGCTGGAAATATCACTTAGCAAATGGCCCTTCCAGCAGCTGATTGGGATTAACCCCCAACGGGGTGACAAATGTGCCCCTGCACTGCTCCTCCAAGAAATGGCATCAGGTGTTCCCAATCCATGCAGCTTAGGAACACAAAACCCAATGGGATGCAGACCATACTCTCGTATCAATCCCATTGACTTCTCAGACTCAACTGGGGTACCTCAGAAATACAATGCCATACATCAGCGTGGCTCAATAGTGATTTTTTTCAGCAATCAAAAGGTTTTTGTAAATGAAGGGTAAATTTCTCCCAAGAATAAACCTTTTCCCTTAGGAAAACACAAGGTGAGGAAGATTGGGTGTTGGTGTGCGTGCTGCTTTTGAAGGCAAAGTGTTGGAATTACAACTCATCATCAGAAATAGTGAGCTGCTTGTAGGATGCAGTGAGAAAATTGCCGTCTCTTATTGAGTATCTTATTTACTTGCAAACTAAAAAAGAAAGTAAATAAGAAGCTCTGCAGAATATCTGCATCTCTGGCAATTTTCTTGTGTGCAATCACATACGCCGCCTACGGTATCTGCAATAAATTGTAATCCCACTCGTTGGCTTCCTTTCCTTATGTACATACATTATATTTTTGCTCAGCAGTTTTGACTTCCACCCACTTTTGTTGATGGGTGGAAGGAGGGGGAATGGGGAATGAAAAATGATGCCGTATTTTCAGCACGACAAATTACAATTGATATTTTATTTCTAGCTGGAATGCCCAATGGTAAATGGCTGCGTTTGCTGCTATCCCCCCGAGGTAGCCAATGGGCATCTGAGTGCTTTGTTTCAAATTGCAGCGTGTTTGAGGTCTGTGATGTTTTTGAGGTGAGCCGGGATAAAGGCACAGTCCTGGAGGACCATTGCAGGAAGCAAACAATGCGCTGCCGTTGAGCGCTGATCCGGGCTGCTGCGCCGTTGTTGGTTTTTCCCCTATTGAATCAAGCATGCCTTATAGATTATTCAAGTGACTTTCTATCAGGGGAGCCTAAAGAGGATTCATCATTGTCTGCTGAATGTAGGGCTGTTGTTTCTCACGTGATTATGACTAGAGGGAATGGAGCTCCTTGCTCCATCCTGGAGCACCCCGGCCTCTGGCCATCCCTTGGGAGGGCACTTATTTCATCAGTAAATAGGCATTCATTCCTGTTTTTACACCTCTGGACAGTAAGTTCACAAAGTATTTTTGCAAGCTTTTGATCCTGCTTCCAAACTGCTCAATGAAGTCCTGACTTTCCTGCTTAAAGCCACTGTCCTCTGTCTGTATGATGGCTTTGGGATCGGCTGCTCGCTCCCTTCTCACGATAGGAAAGCACATCTCTGCTTTGGGTCTCGGCTTGGCTCTGTGCATTGCTTTGGAGGCAGCTCTTGGGCACGTGATGTCGGCAGGGCCACGTCTGGGCAGCTCTGCTTTGGAGTTTCAGCTCACTCAGCCTCGGCACCGCTGCTTTCAAAACATTAATTCCGATCGAGATCAGTTTTCCCACATCTGTGTTTTTCTGACCACATCCTCAGCCCTCACAGCTCCTGTCAGCCCATTATCTTCCAAGTCAAACATGTCAGCATCACACGATGCGCACCTCGCTGCTGCAGCCGCTCTCATTTGCAAACCCATGGCAGCACGATTAATGTTCCCTTAAAAAATAATCAGCAGAAACTTCAAGAGATCAGAAAAAGTTTAAATTGAAATACTACCAATAACCCGTGCTAATCCTCCCCCACTGTCAGATTTTAATTACCCAAAGATATTAAGAGGGAGCCGTGTTTTGTGCCTGCAGTCTTAAATATGATTTTAGACTGCCTTAAAGGGACAGCCCCAAGGGAGCCGTTTGGATTAATGCTTTGAAAGGGAAACCTATTTCTTTCTCACCCTTCTCTTCTTCTGTTAGGTGTGTAATTGCTCTTAGTAAGATTCCCATTGACTTCGGCTACCATTGACTCATACCCCAAAAGGCAGAGGGTGGCCGATCACCCACCCAAGCAACTGAAGCACTGCTAGCATTGGAGCAAGGCACGCATGGATGGATGTGTGGGACTCATGCCATTGACTGCAGGAGTGGAAGTAGCAGAGAAATATTCCTTTTCTCAGAGTGTAGCACTTCTGTGGTTATTTTTCTTATGAGCTCCAAACCCGTCGTCTCCTCCGTGTTTGCGGGTGCTGGACCAAGAGAGGTGCTTTGTTTTTGGGGTTGTGGTGGGATGCAGGCTGGCAGCATCGCCTCTCGCTCCCAGAGCACCACTGAGCATTGCGTAAGGCACATCTGAGACTGCAGAATGGGATTTTAATTTCCAGGACCAACAGCCTGGAACCAGAATTTTACAATTTCAAGCCTCAGGGGGTTCTTCTTACTTACCATAAAGATTTTATGACCCAAGTCCAAAATCACTCAGCTTTATACTTCCCTCAGTCATGCTCCACTCCTTCAGCTCAGCCTCAGGCTCAGCCTGTCTTCCGAGCATCAGGAGCTGTCAGATCCATCCGTGGGCAGGGAAGGATGCGACACATGGGACACTAAAGCAGCGATGGTGTTTCTAGGTCACCAGAGATGGAGGTTAAGGAGCTTACAAACCCAGTAGGCTTATTCTGTGAAATGCTGGCTTTCCTCAACCCAGCAGCGATAGGAGCTGTGTCATGTAGCACTGCTGGCCACAACGTCAAGGCGGCTCATTCACAGCACACTCAGGCAGGTCTGCCACAGGGAAGGGGGAACTTTGCCTGTGCCACTGCTTTCCTCGTGCTATTTCATGATGCTGTGATTGAGGGGTGTTCATGCTGCCAAACCTGGGGGCCTGCAATGGGTGCAGTGTCCCTAAGCAGATGGAGAGAGCGTGCAAATGAGGCAGCGTCAGTCCATGCGTCCTGAATACAGAACCCTGACCAGAGGTGCTCCTTGGGCCCTTTTGATCAGAGCTGAAAATCACAGGAAGCTCTGGCTGATCTCAGTAGGTGCTGACTGTGGAGCAGCACATCGCTCCCTGGAGTCATCTTCCTGCCTTGTTTGCTGCCTTGTGCTGAGCCATTCTGGCTGCAGCAGCTCCCCGAGGAGCCATTGCCTCTCTGCAATCCACTGCTGCTCCTCGTGCTGTGATGTGCTGCACCCCAACTCAGGCAAAAGCCCTCCGAGTGACCGGGGATGTGACCCGGCCTCGTAATTTGTTGTTAATGTTTTGGGGCCAGGAGGAAAAGAAATAGGTAGGCTTTTCCCAAGCTGTGGCTCTCTGACATGCACGAGCAATTCTGAAATAAAGGCACTGCAGCTTGTTCTGTAAGGGCTGTTAACTTTACATCCTAATTGCTTAATTAAGCTATCTTGATCCAGGTAATAATCGCAAACTTCTATGTGAGAAAGGTTTGCCGAGTTAAGCAAGAATTGATTAAACGTTTATGCTTTTGCGAGGGCCGCCTGCCCTGGATTTCCTTCCACCCGGTGTTGGAGTGTCCCCATGCAGGCTGTCCTTTTTGGATGGGTTTTTCTTCACCCAACATTGGCCAAAGTGTTGCCTCCATTGCAGTGTCCCCCAGAGCTTGGCAGCAGGGCAGCAAGGGTGGGCAGCACCGAACCACCTCCCCCCACAGCCAGAGGAACTTTAGCAGCAGTGAAAACAGATTTAGGAGCTCAGCAGCAGTGTTGCATTAAAATCACCCCCAGGGAAGGCACAGTGTGCTGGGTCATGCTTTTAGCACAAAGTAACACACCCTTATGTAAGAGCCTCTTGCAAGGCTGCAAGCACCACCTCTCCCTGGCTTTGGTTCAGTACAAACAGCATTGTGTGCCCAGGGATGTGGCACCCCTCAAAGTCCCCGAGCTCCAGCTCTATGAGTCCCTCTACGCTTGCAAATCTCATCCTCCCTGACACGAGACCAGCATGGGACATGGTTGTTGTATTGCTGCTGTCACCAGGTGCATTTGTTTCCATGGCAGGATGGGGGATGCAGTATTTCCTGCCACTTAGTGATTCGGATCAGGAAGCTGCTAGCTGAGGTTGATGTTGTCGCGGTGTGACGTTCCGGGAGCCTTCTGCATACATTTCCCTTTATTAGTCACAAAGGCTCCCATTGCTGTGTCTTCTCCCTCATTATGCCTGGCCAAGAACCTCTAAAGCCATCCCGAGCCCTGCTTTGGTATTCAAGGTCCTGTGCTCCTACTCATGTATAGGAGAGCCAGAGGGAAGCGTGTTCTTCCTCCTGCAGCCGGTACAACCACCTCCAGTGTCCCCTGCTGTCCCCATCTCCTGCAGAACTGCTGAGCAGTGCACATTGCCCTGCGTGACGGATCTCCTTGCGCCTGCAAATGAGCCTGCATCCCACTGATGAGTGCATTGAAAGAGTGTATTTCTCCTTTCAGTGAAATAAGGACGTCGTTTTAATTGTCTGCTCGTTCTGAATGCTTATGCCCTCCCACTTTTGCTGGGGACAGGCGCTGCTGGACAAAGAGAGAGTTTGTTCCAGGGAGTTTTGGAGGAGAAATCCCCGTGCCATCGCTTCTCACATATGCACGGCAGCAGAAGCGGGCAGATGAGTGTCTCTGAACCAACACAGCCCAGCCTGTAAGTCACATCAAGGGCTGTCTGATGTTCAGACGTAACGCAGTCAAACGCTTCCCTCACTCTCACTTCTCAAAGGGAGCGGGTGGCAGAGCCCCAGGCTGGGTTCGTGCCCTTCACCATGGAGCCTGGAAGTCAAAGCCGGAAGATGCGCCGGGTGCCTCGCATCTTTTCCCACTGATCCTTTAAAATCTAAGGGCCCTCTGAAGTTTCTAACACCATGAGATGGTCTGTGTGCGTGAGCGAGGAGGTGGGACAGGTTTGGGAAGGTGGAAAGAAAGGGAAAAGAGGCACAGGGCAGGCAGAGCGGTGACCGACAGCCCTTTTTGGATGTTAGAGGGAAGTTCTTCACCAGGAGAGTGGTGAGGTGCTGGAAAGGGCTGCCCAGAGAGGCTGTGGATGCTCCATCCCTGGAGGTGTTCAAGGCCAGGTTGGATGAGGCCCTGGGCAACCTGGTCTAGTAAATGGAGAGGTTGGTGGCCCTGCCCGGCAGGGAGGTTGGAGATTCATAATCCTTGAGGTCCCTTCCAACCCAGGCCATTCTGTGATTCTGTGATCTGTGATTTTAGGATGAGAGGTAATGGCCTGAAGTTGTACTGGGGAGGTTCAGGTTGGCTACATCTCAGAAAGAGCAGTGCTGCACTGGCACAGCTGCCCAGGGGGTGGTGGGGTCCCCATCCCAGAGGTGTTCCAGAACTGCACAGATGTGGCACTGAGATATAGGCACATTGGGGTGGGGGTCTGAGAGGTCTTTTCCAACGTTAAAGATTCTATGATTGTAGGCAAAGCTGATAGCCATAGCATCGCTTCTACCCTGGAGCAGCAGGAGAGCCAAGTGCCAAACCACACCTGTTTGTTTGCTCAGATACTGAGTTGCAGGCTGTCAGAAGGAGGCTGAGGTGGGAGATGGAGGTGAGGGACTGCACAGCCATCGCCTCCTTCTTGTTTGCAGGCAAAGGGCAGAGCTGCCTGAAATGCATGCAGGAGCACGAGGGAGCCCAGAGAGCAAATATTGGCTTCTGCCCCTGCATGAAAAGAAAACCCCAGGAGTGGGGAGGATGCAAAACAAACCTATTTTTCATGCTCTCTTCAGTTAGCAATGCACCTCACAAGGTGAAAGAGATTTGGTACCAGGATCAGATGTGCGGTGTATTTCTGAAGTCCAAAGGCTGCATGTTGAGAGCAAACCTGTCCCTGCAGCCACATGCAGGAGGCCTCAGTGCCAGCAGCATGAGGCCAGCAGGGTCACACGTACCTTTTAGCATCTGCAGCCCGTTGGTCAGATTCTATGCACAGTGGCACACTGCTATATAAAAATCTCAGGGATGCTGCTCTGGGATTTCCAGTCAGCTGCTGGGCTACGGGAGGGCTGCAGAGTGGGGGACAATATGGTGTGGTCACAGTGGGTAGGGTGAGAAGTGAGCCCTAAAATCCATCCAGCAGGAATAAAATGCAAATAGGTGCATGCAGGGTGGTGAGGAGTGGTGCGATGCCTTTGATTGCTCCTGCTTGGGTGCCGTAAATCAGCGCTGCCTCAGTCCTGTGCCCTGCTGCCTCATTCCTGCCACTGCCACTATGCTCATCCACTCCTGCAGTTGGTTTGAATTCACAGCGTTGCTTTAATATGGCACTGATGAGATTGCAGGCATTTAGAAAAAGGACGGCAGCAGCCCGCTTTGTGAGGAATACAGATTTCTCTTCAAAACAGTAATAATACCAAAAGAAATCGCCTCTCTGGCTGAAACTTCAAAGGCAATTGGACCAATTGTGCAAAAGATTTGCTGCCCTCTATAATCATTTACTTATTTTTATTCTTTTGATTTTGCTTTCCCTCTGATGCTAAATGCTCGTAGGCTGCTCGTGATAAAGGCCGTGCCTTGGGGGAACACGGCCCTCACCTATTTCATGTGCAGTGATTACATGTCTGACATGGGATTGGAAGAGTATTTAAAGCCTCAGAACACGTGCCTACCTGTAGCCCTGTTTCTGAATAACCCCGGGATTGAGGGATGCTCGTGAGGCTGGGAAATGTATCCCCATCGCCCTCGGGATGACCCCAGCAATGACCCCCCTGTGATGCTGGTGAGGTTGTGGGGGGGGGTGAAGAACCAAGAAAGGATGGAGCTCAATCCCCACGTCCTGTTTGCCTCTCTGTCGGTGACGGAGGGGTAGCAGGGCGTGCACACCCCTGCTCCAGCTGTCCTTCAGCCACAGGAGCTGTTTGAAGTCTGATTGAAGAGGAAAAAGGAAGCCGGAGGCAGCCGGGACCGACCCCTTTGATAGCAGCGCAGAGCGGGGATGAGTTCATCCCCCGCAGCATCCCCTTCACGCTGGAGGCTTCGGGCCGAAAGCGCAGTTAATTTCCCATCGATCGCCGTCAGCGAGTTCCCCGGCTTGTCTCCCAGCTTAAGGAAAGACATTTGATCAGTAGTGCCGGGCACGGCCGCCGTGCGGAAGGGCTGCAGTTAATTTCTGGGGTATCGATCCCAGCCGCGGCTCTGTGACGGGGAGCAGAGGTCCGCTGCACAGCTCAGGGCCGGGACGGTGCAAAGGGGTTTGCAAGCACAGGGCCGGGCAGACCCCGCTGCAGCCACGGGATGCAGCATCACTGCCCTACCGCCCGTAGCACAGCGAGCTTTGACCCAGGCAGGGCAAAGCCGCTCCGACTCGTGTTTGCAAACGGAAAGAAACCCGGTTTCCTTCTGGAGGCACAACAGGCACAACACTGGAAGACAATATTTACGTTTCCCTGCGATGTGTCACCCCGGTGCGTTACTCACCGCTCCTCCCACAGAGCCCCGCAGGTGACAGCAGCAGGCGGTGACTCACGGCTGGGACACCGCTCCCCAGCGGGGCTTCGGCCACGGGAACGTGGAGGGGACCACAGCCCGCAGCACCCCGCCCTGTGGGACCCCGGGATGTGCACCGAGGGGACACGGAGCACCACCAGCATCTGGCACAAGGCACGGCTGCAAAGACGGGCACCCCCGTATGCAGAGTGATTAATTGCTATTTGCCTGCCGTTATTATTTGTTTTCTATCAGCATCCTTTGCTCTGCTTGTCTTCTACACCCAACGCCTGATGCCAAGCCGGGGATATTTTAGGAGACGCAGATTATATAATATTTACATCTGTGCCACTTGTTTATTCCTCTCTGTCAGTTAATTTTATTACTGCCTCTCTCATGAAAGCAATGATTTTGCAAAGCCAGAAGCGCGCCGCTTGTTTTCAAGGATGCACTAATTTTAATAATTAAAAAGCTGCTGGCTGGGCAGGGCAGGGGGCACAGGCTCTGCTCCTTGCTGCTTTCAGGGGGTCAGAAATGGATGTGACCAGTGGCAGACAGCCATGAGTATGGACATACCCCATACCACCTGGCTGGCAGTTCTATGTGGGTGCTGCTCCCCAACACAGAATGTGGGTCTGCTTTGGAGCCTGCGTGTTTCTCTTGCTCTTGTTCTTCTTCTGTGGGAAGAGGAAAGAGACACTGGGAAGGGGAGAGTGAATCCTTTGGGAATTTTATTGGCCTTGAGGGAGAAGCTGGAAAAGTTATGCTGAAATTAAACCAAATGGATGGAAGCTGTCCCCTGTGCCCAGGGTGGGCAGTTGGGTATCCAGCTCATAGTAAAATCAGAGTTTCACCTCTGGAGGGTAAATGCATGATTAACTTTGCTGTAGGCAGCCATCCAGGCTGGGGGAGCCCCATCCTCTGCTCACATGTGAGCATCCCACAGTGCAAAACCAACGCAACCCATTGGTCTTCTTCCAAACATGTGCCCAGCGTTCATGGCCACGCACTTGGGCTCCTACCAAACTCATCTCTCGTAACATTTCTGATCCTTCCCGTTTGCAAAGCTCCAGGCATGAACCCCAGGGTTGCAGGTGCACGCAGCTGCTCATTACCACTACAGAAGGCTGTGCACTCCCTGCCATGTTTGATAGCATTCCTCTAGGATTCACGGTCTGATAGCAGCAGAGGTATCTGCAGCACCTGGGGACATCTAAGACAAATAATAGCAAAAGGTTAACAGCACTTAGTCATATGAGAACCCTCGGTATTATTACCACATCTAAGCATGGGATCTGACTTGCATCATCTAAAGAAAGTACAAAGAATCCCAATCAAAGTGCACAGAAAGGGCAGTAGGACGCGTGGCAGGAGGCATTCCTCTGCGGTGCACGTTCTTTGCAGAGGGGCAGATGTCTGGACTAGCAGGAAGGGAAAAGGGGAGTTTGCTTATTGAGGGGAGAAATAATCTTCTAATTTGGCTCAAGGATCAAAAAAAAAAGAAAACTTCAGTCCCAAAGGTCCCATCTGCCAGCACTTCTTCGCGATGCTGTTGGCAGCACCAGCCTGTTTGTGGCTGGCTCACAGACTCAGCGCTGGTCCCATTGCCCCAGCAGTGCTCCAGCCAACCAGGGGATAAAAACCAAGCATGCTGCATGGCTCCCACACTGCTTGGGTAAGCCCTGCTTTGCAAGTGCTGCCTCAGATACCAGGAGGCAGTGCTCGTCCTTGCAGCCTTTGGGGTTGCAATCCTTTCTCATGGCCAAAAAGCAGCAAGAAAAAGAGAAGTTAGAGAGAAGGAGAAGCCTCTGAACGCGTTGGGTCCCACAAACACCCTTCTGTCTGTCTGTGCTGTCTTCATTCCCTGAGCAGCATAAACACACACCGGTGACATTTTTCCTTCCCTCACGTTTCCCTGGGGGGAGAAGTAATCAGGAGGACAAATATTTATGGAGCACTAATAAAAACCACTCCAAGGAAATTGGCACCAGGAGGTACACACTGCTGTTCCTTCTGCTCTGATGGGGACTTCAGCCCTGGGGGCCATTGAGGATGAGGAGCAGGAGCTCAGCAGGAGCTCAGTGCTGGGATGCATTGGGTTTCCCTTGGATCTATTGACCTCAGTCATTGGTATTATCAGTGACATGAATTAATATTTTGCTATTGTAAAACAAAAAGGAGTTACTCTGAAAGAAAAGGAAAGCTCAAGTTCAATTACCAAAGCAATTTCAACTCTTTTTCATCAGGGGAAAATCCTCCTTCATTTCTTCCCATGAGAAAGAAGTCTGTGTTTGCCATGAATGCGCAGAATGTAGTGATGTCCCCAAAGCTGCATTTATGGAAAATAGAATTACCAAAGACATTTTATTCAGCCTCCATGCAAGCTCTCTCTCTGCTTAGCAGAAGGAGTTTTGCATTATATAGAAGGAAAGATAACAGCTGCACTGTTGTATCACAGCAGCAGTCCCACATACACAGCCCAGTTTTCCCCCTGGTAGTTGGTTTGAAGGAACTTATTTGACATAAATGAGTTACGAGTGGGAGAGCAATGAGTTCTGTTAGTTGAACTTATTCTTAGAAAGAGATACTGCTCTTGCAAACAGACCAAAAACATCTTCAATTCTTCTGTAGAGTGTCTATATGGAGCTCTATCCTATAGCAATGGGATCACACTGTGGCTTGGCTCCAGAACCTGAATAGAACTGTAGAAGCATTAAGGTCAGAAAAGCCCTCTAAGACCATCAGGTCCAACTCCATCCCATGTCACCATGCCTGCTGGCCGTGTCCCTCATGCTCCCACTGTGTGCTGTGGGATGCTCCTCGGAGTGGCTGGCAATGGAGATCCTGCAGTTGGGGTTTAAAAGGGCATCTCCAAAGGGAGCGGTTTGTCCCCCTCCTCTGCTCCCCCTCAGTCACTGCCAGGGAGAAATCCCAATGCCAGCACTATGCAGGTTGGAGACCAATTAATAGGGCCTGAACTTTTGGAGGTTGCTTAATTGAAGAGAGCTGGAGGACGTGCGATGGTTCGGGTGGGCGCTGCTGAGCCCGGAGGCATCCGGGTGCTGCATGAGAGATAATGAATTTTAAATGGCTTTGCTAACTCAGGAGCCTCACAGCCAGGGGGTTTTTGCAATCAGGAGACGTTGGTGTTGATGTGTGCTCTGCAAACCAGTCCTGCTCTGCTCTGATTGCATCTCCGTCTAACAGTGATGCATCAAACACACACTGCGCTGAATTACTGGGTATGAAAATGCATGCGTGCACCCGTGGGGATGGGTGTCTGTGGGCACAGCCCTCTGTAGCACTGTGTGGCTGCAGGGATGTCCACCCATTCCTTGCAGCACCAGGTCACGTCTGTATGAAGCCGGGAAAGTTTGCATCAGAGCTCTTCTAGATCTCATTGACCGAGGGGGAGAAAGAGAGAGATCATTAAGTATTTAAATGGAGACAAATGAGTCTCTGTTGCTGTGACATCCAATAACCTTTCAGCCGGCAGCCTTAATCCCTAATAAGTAAAAGAAAAAAAAAAGAAGAAGAAAAAGAGGAAAAAATGATTCATTCAATCAGTCATTAATGAAGCCATAAATCATTAGGAGAATAATTCTTCCCAAATTGAATTACTCCTTTCAATTATTTTGCTTCTCTTCTCCCTTTCCTTTCATCCCGTTGCTCCCCATGGAGTCAAGGCACTGGAACCGACTGCCAGGTGCTGCTGCTGAGCAACTTTCTGACTTCTCCCTTTTGCTTTCTGCTCTTTTTCTCTGCAGACCGCAGTAGGACAAATAGAATGAGAACTGGGATGGCAAAGCCGGCGGCTTCCCACAAGGATTGCAGTGTAAGGGCTTTTCTGGTTATTACTTACCTTGCTATGGAAGGAGTCCTTCTGGAAAACCGAAAGCAGGAGGCTGTCTTTGATTTTATCTTAATGAACATCAGTGCTCCGGTGAGTGCCTCTCGCAGCCTTTCAAACCTCATTATTCAACAAAGCGGTGCTGAGATGCAATACAGAGCCATGCTGAAACAAGATTGAATCTGTCCAACACTTCTGCACCGGTGCGTCGGCCCTAATGTGACACGTGCTTATTTGCAGCCCTGCCCAAAGGAGGGCTATCCCTGCGGCAGGTGCAGAACCCAAACTGCTCCAGGCCCTGCTGGGCTGCATGCTGCAGCTCTGGGAGCCATGGCTGATGGGGCAAAGGGAGGCGTGATGGAGGCATCCCAGGAAGGATTTCCTTCCTCTGTATGTTGAAGCCAGCTGTCAGACCCCTGCAACTGCGCAGCAGAACCCAGCATCCCATGCCCGCACAGCCCACCGCCAGCTGCTTTGCCCTCAGCTCAGCTCTGACATTGCAGCAGCCCAGAACGGCACCCTGTGCCATTCCCTCACATCCTGGCAATGGCAAAGCCTTCTCGTTTTCACATTTCCCCCCAAAAACACATAGCATCTCCCCAGAGCCACCCCACCCCACATCCCTCAAAGCAGAGACCGCAGCAGATTAGTTGCATGAGCTTTTTGCCCTTTCTTATCCCCCCAACAGTCATAGATGGGCTGAAAGTGACACCTCTGCTTCTCTCCTCACTCTCTGCACTGATAGCACTCAGCTCTTTCCAGCCAGACTTGAAAAAAAAAAGTTAATTCTTAATTAAGCTCTCCCATCCTGTTTGATATTCATTAGTCCTTTCATTGCTTCTTAACTCCGCTGAGTTTCTTACCTTCTTTTTATGCATCTCAGCCCATTCTCCAGCCACTAAATCCTCTGAATCCCCAAATTGCATTTTTGTTATCCTTACTGTTATTGCTCACATCCCATCGTGGCATTCAGGTGTTTTCCCCCGAGGCTCACGTTTGTGTATGTGGGTCTACAGGACGTTCTGTGCCGAGCAGCATGCAAATTGCAATCACTGGGAGAGCAGCAACCTGCCTATTGCCAAAACGAGCGCCGGTGAAATATGGGAAATTAATTTAGCCCCATGGAGCAGGTAATTACTATTTTGCAGATTGAAAAAGTGGGGCGTAAAGAGATTAAGGCCCAAGGCCCCAGTCTAGCCAAAACCCAATCATATGCTTAATTTAGAGGAGATTAGATAGTTCCCTTAAAGCCAGCGGGAGCACTGCTTAATGCCAGGCACACATGGAGGTGTTTTGCTGGGATGAGGGATGGAGGAAGGTGCTCCACCAGGAAGGCTCTGGGCAGCCTCTGCTCCAGCAAAGCCATTCTGGAACCCAAGAGCTGAGAGCTGCCAGCAGCACAGAGAGGGAACTGGGTAGGATTTGGGAACCCAGCGCTCATTTCAAGGTGTCTCAGGGCAAGAAGCTGATGTGGGAAGAGAACATGAGTTGGGCAGTGCCACCTGCAGCCCACAGCCCCTTTGGCAGAGCAGGGTGAAGAGCAGCCCACAGCCCCCTGTGCAGCCCACATCCCCACTAGCACCCAGCCTGCACCTCCCTGCCCTGCTTCTGTTTCTTTTCAAGTCCATTCAGGTGGTGATTGCTCCCTATTAAACGCCCCCCAGGGACATCTCAGATCCCAGGTTTTCATGCTTGGTTGGGTTTGGGATCCCCAAGCCTGCTGTGGTACATGACAGAGGTGGGGTGCGCTCAGGGCTGTGCAGAGATGGGTGACCCCCAGCTGTGTGTGCATGGACAGCTGCCTGTCCCATGAGAGGCTGTCCTGCCTGTGTCAGAGCTGCATTTTGTTCCAAAACTAACTGTTATTACCTATTAATGTGTGCCAAGTGCGCCCAGCCTTGCTGTTAAACAACTTTTAGACATTATGTTGGAATTAACATAATATAGATGGCTCCCTGTGCATGTCAATCCAGCTGACCTGACACTTTAATGTTGATTTTTTTGTATTTTGAGCAAAGATGAAAGTGTGTTGAGGACACCTCATCCACCCAACACAGGGCTGCGTGTCCCAGTATGGCCGCGTCCCCTGAGTTCAGGGGTGGCCATCTCACCCACCACATCTATTGCAAACTAATGTGCAAATGCACTTTTACATTAAATACGGAGTAGAAGAGTTATGCCAGTCTTCAGGGGAAGTAATACCCATCTTAATAAAATGTGTAAATACAAATTTATTTGCTAGGCTGGAACCAAATAGGCTGTCCTGCTCGGAAGGAGGGAAGAAATATACATCTTAAGACTGCGAAGGTACAAATTTACCTTAGAGCCAGAGTGAAATAAATCATCAGTGTCTTCCTGAGCCGTGGGAAGGAGCTGCCCAGAGCCCTTCCTCAGCCATGAGCACCCCAGGCACTGTGTGAACCTGCCCAGCAGTATTGGTGACACGGCGGAGAAACCAGTAACAACCAGTTACATGCAAACCAGTATGCCCAGTGCCTGAACAGAGCTCTGGAAACGCCTCTGCAAAATCCTGAGTCCTACTCAGCTGGATATATTTATCGCCACTGATGGAATGAGACGTCTGCTCCAAGGAGACGAAGCTAAGTGAGGGCTGATTGATTGGGGAAGGATACACCAACACCTGTCCCCTGACGGCGCCGGAGGGAGACAGAGCCTCTGGCTGCTGGCCCTGACCCGGCGCATGGAGCACTTTGCCCATCAACCCCAACCTCTGTGCTTGGTTCCCATTTCCCAGCTATGGAGGACGAAACTTTTCCTCCCCAGTGCAGAGCACAGCTATTCAGGGGAAGTGGTGACCGCTCTGTTTTAGATGAATATTCTGTTCGTTGTCCATGAAGAGTTAATGAATAGATGTCTTAATAAGCGGCCAGTCGATGGCTATGGATCACGCAGCCCTCCAGTCAATAGCTTGCTGACAACGTCCTTATGACCATCTGCAGCAAAAACTCCTCGTGTCTGCAATATGCTGATAGCAGCTATTAATTATTTATCGGTCTTTTAGAGAGCGTTTTCAGTGGGCTCCACAATAAAAGGCTGCCAGCTCCGTCGTCTGCCTGCCTCCTCCTTCTGCCCCGTGCTCCCAGGGATGCTGTGCACCCCATACCAACCCACATACACACAGACGCAGCTCTACTCCTTCCATCTTACACCTCTCAGCCCATAGGACTCAGCGTGGCTCTCCCATCCTCCCCATAGCAGCGGGAGCCGGTGCCCAAATCGCAGGCGATGCAGCGGGGAGGACAGGCACCGGGGAACGCACGCAGGGATAAACTTAGCAGCAGGCTCGCCAGACTGTCGCATCCACATGGGCACCAGGAGGCCCAGGGCTCTGCACAACGAGATGCCCACGGTGTGGTTTCAAAGGAGGCGGAACGCAGCTCGGCTGCGGCAGAGAGGCGCGAGACTCAGCTCCATCCAAGACACAGAAAATGAATTATGCATCGTGGCCGAGCCTGGAGATCATTGATGATAAATAATGCTAAGTGGGAGCTGGCGGCGTGCTTCAGCTACAGCTGCCCCTGTGCTGACGCCTTCTTTTTTTCTTCCCCTTTTTGGAAGAGAACTGTGGATTATGGAGTGCGGTTTGATATGGAAAAAAGTAGCTTTTTGCAATTGTTTTTCTTTTAAGCAGGAAAATTTGCCTTCCTTCACAAGGTCTGCTCTTCAGTTACACCGTGGGCTTGCATCCTTCAAACGGTGCTCAGAGCTGCGGGTCGAAGTGCACCCCAGGGAGTTCAAACACAAATGTCATCTGGAGCGGGGAGCTTCCTGGGACTTCCACAGTGTTCATACCAATTAATTGCATGTGATTTTAATTGGAAAAGTGCACCGATCCTTTCTCGCTTCTTCTTCTAATTCTCAGTCCCTCGTTGTGTGGGAGGTGCTCAACCCTGGCCTGCACAGGGTTGGGTGTCATTGGGATGCTCAACACAAGGGATGCTCTGCACATGGGATACTCAACACAAAGGATGCTCCCCATGCACGATGCTCCACACTGCCTCAGTCCTTCTCTCCCCAAAGGCAGGAGCTGTTTTACTGGGGGCTGTGATGGTCCTCTCCCTGCAGATACAGATGCTGGGTCTTTCTCCTTCTACAGGAAAGAGCAACAAGGGATACCATATCCCTAAGGACAGGGCGATGTCTTCTTAGCAGCCTACTGCCGTTTCTGAACACCAGGCATGCAGATAGAGAGTTTCTGGGTGAGGATTTGTTCTGCGCTCATCACTTTGACCAGGGGATCTCACTGCACCTCTGCCAGGCGGCCACATGAAGAACAACACAGAAGAAAGGAGAGAGCAGAGCTTAAAGTGGATGCAATTTCTCCGTGAGGGATTTCAGTCAGGGGAAGCCTGTGGGCTACAGCCAGGGGTCAGGCACTGCTGGTTCCACGGATCTGAATCCGCAGCATGGGCTGGAACTGCACTGTGCCTGGGAAGCTGAGGCAAAGGAAGCACTGAGGGCTGGATTTTTCCACTCATGCTGAATAGCCGTTGCTCCCCTGATGTCAGAGGGAATTTTGAGCTGGCACCAGCTCTGGCTGTTTCGTTGTATGTGGACTCTCCGAAGAAATGCATCAAATTAATGGCAGAGTTAAGAACAGAGCCCAGGAGTGCCAATCCCTCCTTCCTCATCTTAACCGCAAGGAGACGGTTGCTGCTGATGGAAAGCAAACAGAAAAGAACAGGAAGGGAGATTTGCACTGAGCTGCAAACCTTCTGACTCTTGCACAAATTTGAGTCATCAATCCCATTTTCTCCCGGTTACTGTCCTTAAACCACTGCTGTTTCTCTGCCTGCAAAGGAATCGTGCAGCCCACGGCTGTGGGAGCATCCACGCTTTGTGCCTGCATTCCGTGTGCTGGAGGGGCTCTGACGCCCACAGACCCTGCAGGGGCGCCCGTGTGACTCTGTTGGAAGGAGACATGAAACACCACATGTGTTTTCTGCTGCCCCCAGTTAGATGTGAGGTGAAGGAGGCCAAGATGGCACGGCACAAGCAAAATCATCCTTTAGAAGATGCCTTACCAGGGCAGATTGCCCTGAAGCAGCACGTTGAGTTTCTGCACTAGAGAGTGGGGAATTGACTCCATTTCAACTCCTTTGATTAAGCCGAGTTAACATCCATCAGAGCAAATTCTCCTGCTATGCCTAAACTGAAAGAGTTAAATAAAGATAAAGAAATAAAGAGCAGGAAATACAACGGCTATTACTTTGTGTCACATTCTACAGGATTATTTTCTGAAGGGAAAGGCTGAGCAGCTCGTTCTGCACTAGTTACAGCCCAGCTTCTGCTCCACAGCTTTTTATTTCCAATGGATATATCTTTGTTAAACAAGCCAGGCTGCAACCCTGCCTCCTCCATCCATCCTCTTAAGGAGTGTGATTGATGCAGCTGCAGCAGCACAACCCCGGGAGAGCAACAGAGTGATGGGGACAGCGCAGGTGTCTGCATTGAGGGCAGCAGAAAACGGCACGTGGGACCCTGAATGGGTGCGTTTTGGTGGCAAACAGCACTGAACTCCTGTCCTGCAATAGGGCTGTGTCGGACACGGTGATGGACCCACGGATGTGTGATGGGAAGCCACTCCTGGCAAGCAGTCTGGATCGTTTTTGTTTTGGTTTTGGTTTTTCCTCAATGGAGCGGGTTCATTCATGCAGCTCCAGCTGTGTGCTGAGAGCCAGGGGTGCTATGGGGAGGTGTGGCTGTAGGAGCTGCCTTGCTCAGTGCCCATCACAGGGCTGCGGGGTGGGCTTCTCCTGTCCCAAAAGCCCTGAAGGGCTCTGGAAGCCATGCAGGGAAACGCTCTGATTAAACATAAGATGAGGCATTAGGATCCTTTTGCTGCTCTTCCCGTGATGTGTGCCATTTCCAAAGGGCGAAAGGGCAGGCTCTTCATGCTAAAAGAAGCACGCGGGATTTAGAATATGCCAACCACTGCTGCTGTGCATCTCTTAGTATCATCTTATACCAGCAACCTCTGCTGGGGAGATTTCCAGCAGGATTAAACCGAAAACCCCTTTTCCAGCATCTGCTGCTGGAAGAGTGAGGGTTGCTATGGAAACCGCATCTGGCCTATTCACATGAGTTTTATAAGGAAAGAAACAAATAAAAAATAAAGCAAAAACAACACATACGTGGAGCAAAAGAGAGGTGACTTTGTCTGCTTTCATCAAAGGGAGAAGGAGGGTAATAATGACTAACCCAGCCTGGCTGTTTGTTTATGTGCGTGTTTACCAGCCGGCCCGCCTGCATCTCCTCCAAAGCCAGGGGCTGGGATGTGACACGTGAGCTTTGGGTTAAGCAAAGGGAGGAGAAACAAGGAGCTCCCCATGCCCACCTGTGGATGCTGCACACCAGAGAGGGAAAGGCAGGGCCAAAAGGCTGCGTTCTGCTTCTTCTAAAGGCATCGCCAGTCAGTGGACCTCCAGCAATGGGGTGATGTGTGCCGTGAGACGGGGGGTCATCTCTGCAGGGAGACCATCTTGGGATGTTATGGGTTAATATGGATTGGGATGCATTGAGGATGTTGGTGATGCTCCTACAACACATGGACTCCTACACCGGGGTGATGCTTTGATAAGCTTGAGGGATAACTCCTGGCCTCATGGATACAGGGTAGCTTCAGAAAGGGCATGTCTCACTCTGCCAGCTCCTCCCTCACACCCCCCAGGTGTTATTAGGGCTAAGCCTGATTGGGGCTGGTGTCTGAGCTGCTGCGAGCAGGGTCATTTCAGAGATGTATTAACATCACCAAAGCCCCACACAAGCCCAGCATCCATTACTGTTGTTTTCAGCAGCGCACACAGTTTACCATCTGGCCTCGTCCTCCTTATGCTCTGAGCTTGAGGCACATCAACCCAGCTCTACTAATTTCTGGGCCACGGATTCAGCTCACACCAGGAGCTGGGCTGGCTCAGCAGCCGGGCTCAGCACTGCACCCCCGCAGCCTGCAGCCCCACTCCACGTCTCACTGTGTGTAATGAGCCAGCCCTGGGGCACCCCAAGAGCTGAAAATGGGTGGAATGGTGCAGGAAAAAGAGAGAGGAGTGGTGATGTAAGGAAGAATGTGGTTCAGAAACAGTGCAACACCGTAGCAGTGCCAGCATCTCTCCATGGGGCTGCACAGACCCCAGCAAGCATCTCACAGGTGCTCAGATCCCCCTCCCTGCTGCAGCTCCAATGAGTGCCACTGTCCCAAACTGCAGCTGAGCGACTGCACTCCAGTGGGTACAAATGGCCCCATCACTGCGAACTCGTGGCAGCTGTGACTGAGCTGCATGAGAGGAGCCAATCTGGGAACCCAAAGCAAATGCATTCCAGCAGCTGGTGATTAGGAAGAGGTTCAGTTTAGTTGTAAGGCATTACGCGTATCTACACGAGCTCGTGGCTGTGAATCCTCAAGCATCCTCCCCACTAATCTTCCCTCCTTCTCTATAGTGTTCTTTCAAGACTGATCAGCATTTTCTCTTCCCAGCACTTGAAAAAAAGAGAATAAAAACTTCATGGCATTCTGATAAACCCATTTATCTACCCGTTACCTTCTCCTTCATGCAGGAAAAGCTCCTTTATGTCTGCTCCCGCCTCCTGGGACGAGGGCAGCAGCAGAGCTGGAGCTGTGCTGAGAGCTGCCAGGGAACACAGGGATGGGGGGCTGGAAGAACCCCAGATCCCAGTGCTGTCCCACACTCTGTGCTGAGACCCTGTGCCTCTGGGAGCAGCGGGGATGGCGTGGACACCCCGAGCTGGGTTCACTGCCAGCAAGGCAGCGGGAAGTGCCATCTCCCCACCGCCTTCGTGCAAGCTGTCCGTGAGGGATTTCTTGTTTCCTTTCATTAGACTACTCAGGCTAATTATTTCGAGAGCACTGTTACAAGCTGAAAAACAAGCCGCTGAGGAGATGGTGCTGCACAGCCTGAACAGCTCTGGGGGAGGGAGGCACAGAGATGGAGAGACGACCTGGGCAGGAGGATGGCGGGGAGCAGTGGGGAGCAGCCTTCCCCAACCCTCCTGTGGCTGAGCCCCAGCCTCAGGGATGGGAAACCTGCCAAGGAGAGACAAGGGGCGGGGGGCTCTCAGCAGGAAGGGCCATCTGTAACCTGCTGCATCTCCCCTGGTTTCAGCTACCAGGAGAGCCCCACCTGCTGAGCTCCTGGCATCATCACCCACCCCAGGCACACCGCTTCTATCCATGGCACTGCTGTGGGCATCCTGGCGGAGTGCTCTGCTGCTCTGCTCAGTTGCTTGATTGCTTTAGGGCATCTGATGCTGTTTGCTTGTTTTCCCTTTGCCCTGTGCCTGCTCTGAGCATTTCAGCTGCATTGCAGCCATTCAGCAACCCGACCTCCTGGGTCTCTGCTTGCAGGGCCCCACTGCCCTGCACAGCCCCCACCAGCCCCCAGCAGAGCATCCTGTGCCTGCTCAGCTCAGCAGAGGATGTCTGTGCAGGATGACACCAGCAAGGCTTGGCCAAACCCCAGCAGATCTCATGCAGAAATAACCCTCAAATAGCTCTGGGCTGGCACCCAGCACGGCAGAGCCAAAGCCAGACCAGGGCCATTCCCTGCTGCCCGCTGCTTTTACACTGTCTGCCCTCCTCTTCCCCTCTTTACCTACTCCTTGTCCATTGGCAGCTGCACTCAATCCTTGAGGAGTTTTGCACTGATCCCCTCTGCAGAGGAGTCGAGTTAAGTGAGCCGCTTCTGCACTGCCCCGGTGTTTGCCCAGCACTGATTTACGCCCTTCTCAGTGAGCACAGCTCATACATCAGGGCCACGCTCACACTGCTCACAGCAGCAGTATTTCTCCCATATTCCTGAACCCATTTTGGAGCTAATAAATCCCCCATGCAGCCTGCCAGCCTCCTCCTGTCCAACCCCAAAGAGTGGGAAAAGGAGGGAAAGGGAAAAAAACTGGCATCACCATGGCAACTTGCTCCTTCCCAGAGCTGCACAGCCTTCAAGTTCCCACTCCCCATCTATCAGCTGCACTTGATTAGGCAGTGGTGGCAGTCGGTACCACTCAGTGTCAGGGTGTTGGATGCTCGGGATAGCATGCTTGCTGCCCTGCTGGAGAGACTCACTGCCTCCTCTTCCTCCTCTTTCTTGCTGCCATCCCATGGCTTGCTCATGGGAAAGACTTATGAGCATGCCATGGGCTGCTCCCTGCCCAGCCCTGCAGCTGGTGAGCAAGGCCTGTCTGCACTGCGCTGTCAAGGGCACGCCAAGCCTCGTTATGTCTCATTTATAGCTTATTATTGGCCTTACTGTGCAGAGAAAAGCCATCAGTGGGGAGGGGCTGTGCTGGCAGCGTGGCAGGGAGCTGGATTGCTGCTAAGCATCCTGGGGTGCAAAAGGGAGCAGGATGGGGAGCTGCTGGGTGGGCACAACCATCCACCTGGCACAGTCCTGGAACACCACTTGGGCAGTGCCACCCTCTTTCTATAAGGACTGTGCTCTGGACATGTGGCAGATGGGCTCGTGATGAAGGAAAATTGCTTTTGCTTCCCAGCTCTGGCAGCCACGCTTTATGTACTGATTTTCTCCCCTATCCGTGCAGATCTATTTCTCCTTTTTGCATGGCAGGAAGGCAGATGGACACCATCACTTTGGTCAACAGATGGGCACTGACTGCGCCCTGGCACGCTGCTGCCCATCACGGCTGTAATGCAGAGCTCTGGGGCACTCGCCTGCCTCCCTGCTCTCATTTAGACAGATGAGATGCCAGCCATGCAGGCTGCCCCACCAGCACGGTGAGACTGGTGCTGCCTCTTGATGAGCTCTCCAAGGAGGGTAAGGCAGATCCTGCAGCACCCCGGTTCCCCTCTGAGTTGAGCAGCAAACAGAGAAGCAAGAGGGGGGACGGTTTGGGTCCGGATGGTATCGAAAGGATTATCATTATTTAATTGCTGGGTTTAAGTGAGTGCAGAGCCTTGTTACCTCCTGGCACTGGAGTGTGTTTTCGAGCAATGGCATTGGGAAAAGCAAAGCACTGCTCTGAACTGAGCTGAGTTTGCTGCCCATTGTCCTGCAAGACAGCACCAGCACTGGGTGCTGGGCCATGGGCATGGCATTGGGCAGCATCCTCCAATGGAACTGGGCTGCTGGAGCCAAATCCGATTTGTGCTGAGATCCGAAGGAGGCAGAAGCTTCCCCACATGTTCCACTTAAGCATTTCCGAAGTGTTAATTTGCTGCATGAGCTGTTTGAGCAAACAACCAACCCCCAGGTAAAAAACAACCGAATATTGCTCTCCATCCCAGTGCTGCCCTTCAGCAGGGCTTTGCTCTTCTGCAGCAGCACGGGACATCATCAGCTGTCAGTGCATTCTCTCATTAGACAGTTGAGCTGTTCTCCACCAGGAGGAAAATAGAGGCATGGGTGCTTGCACTGAGCCACCAGGGCAGCTCATCTCCATGCCAGGCTCCATGCATTGCACTCCACCTCTCCACGGCACTCACTGACACAGCCTAAAGAAGCGTTGCTGCAAACACGTCAGTCTTAAGACAACGTAAAATAATAAAAGAAATACAACTCCACCGCGATCGTCCCAAGCGAAGGTCTCAATTAGCAAACAGATCAATCACCAGTGACATCTTAAGTAGCGTTTACACGGAGAGCGTTGTCAGAATGATGTGCGGTTATAGCGTGGCTGTGGCTTTGCTGGGATTCCCTTCATGCCCACTCACTGCCCACAGCCCGGGGCTCCTGGGCAAAGCCCCAGCACGGCTGGGACATGGGGACATGGGCTCTGCAGCACCCCATACACACCGCTGTCTTCAGAGCAGCTGGCTCCATGGGGAGGGCTGACAGCCCCCAAGGTGCCAACATCCCCCTGGGCTCCGGATAAAAAGGGATTGGACAAAGGCTTTGGGACACGCATGTTCATTTATGTATATTATGGGATTACAGGCGGCTTATGGGCTCCCAGCTGTGATCAAACCCCGTTGGGCAGCCGCAGATGAAGGCAGCATTGTGTGCAACAGCAGCAGAGCAGCCCCCCCGGGACCTCTGCTCTCTCCCAACCCCAAGATGTGTTTCCTCCAAAAAGAAGCACGTTGTTCCTTTGCTTCTTGTAAAAGAATTTGTTGGATTTTACCCAAAGACACAACTGCAAACACCCCATTTTGGCAATCGATTTCAGCGGGGAGAAGAAACAGAAATTCTGCTGCTTCTTGTCAGATGAAAGAAAAAATACCTTTCTTTTTCTTCCCCCCCCCCCCCCACCCCCCTCCCCTTTTTGTTGTTTAATGGAATTAAAAACCCCAGTGAAAAAAAAAATCTCAGAAAAGATCTTTCTATTTGTTTTAACCCCTCTTCTGCTCACCCTGCAGCCCCTCTGCGTTCCCCCCACCAGCAGCCATGCAGATGGAAGGAATGAGGGCTGCTCGGTGCAGGACCTCCCAGGCTGCAGCCACCTCTCAGCTCAGCCCCTCTCACAGCTTAGATGTGCCCACATTTCAGAAGGTTTCTGGTATTCACCCTTAGTTTTGGTCTTGTAAAACCTTCAGGCTCCGTGTGGTCGTGTTGCTGCTGTTTGGTTAACGTGCAGCACAGCTGTTAATGTCATTTAATAAATACCTAATGAGCAGCTGATGGCTTCTTCCAGATTTTCAGCAGTCCTTTAGGTTATGCACCAGCTCAGAGAAGTACAGCACAGCTTCAATAACTGATAGCCCACTAATGCAGGGCATGTGGGGAAGGTGCCCATTCATTACTGCTGGTGGCCAAGGCACCAAATGCCACCGAGATGCCACCACTCAACAAGCAGCTCTGTGCTGCAAGGCACAGCGGGGCCCTGGTCTAGGGACTACACCCAAGTGCAATTGACAGGAGGGTATTTGATGACCTTAGAGTCTTTTCCAGCCTATGTGATCCTATGGGCCCCACCAGGAGACCCCCACCAAGCTGCCGACAGCCACAGTCCGTGGCTTCATCGCAGCACTGAACACATAGGGGACATTTTCATCTCTGGGAGGAAGAGAGATGTCCCCCATGTCTGCAAATAGGTATAGAGAAAGCGATCAAAAAGCCATTGTAAATCCAATCACATTAAGCCCTGAGCTTGAGAAATGTTCAAGCATCTTCCTAAAGCCGTTCCCCCGCCGCGACAATGAATCTCAGGGTAATTTGCACAGCAACTGTCAGGGAGACGACTGTCACATTTCGGAGAGGTTCGGGGATGCTACAGTCAATGGGGTTGTCTGGAGGAAAGGGGGAGGGAGAGTGAGGAGAAGGCAAAGAGGGGTGATGAGCCCAAGGCAATGCGTCGGGTGAGCGATGGGCTCAGCCCCGGAGGTGATGGATGCGCTCTGTCTGCCCCAGGACAGCCTTTCTGCCTCTGCAGCCAGGATGAGCTGCTCTTGTCATTCAGAGGAGGAAGAGGTTTTAGCATGAACAAATGGTGTTGCCGAAGCAGGGAGATGGGGAGGGGAGGTCTCACCGCAGCCCTGTGTGGGCTGCAGGGTCTGCTGATGTTCCTCTTCAAAATAAAAGAGGGTAGGTTTTGATTGGATATGAGGTAGAAGTCTTTTTCCAGTAAGGGCAGTGCAGTAGGTTGCTCAGAGAGGTGGTGGATGCACAATGCCTGCAGACACCCGAGGTCAGGGGATGGGGCTCTGAGCACCAATCGAGCTGTGGGTGTCCCCGTGCATTGCACGGAATGGCACCAGGTGGCCTTTAAGGGTCCCTTCCAACTCAAATGACTCTATGGTTCTGTAAGTCCAGGTGAACAGAGACTGTGACAGCTCAGCATTCCTTCTGCATGCCCAGGTGGGCCCAGGGGAGGTGTTGGTGGTGCTCTGTTTGCTGGGAGCAGCCATCCTTCTGCTGGCACCTGCTGGCCAGGTGTCGTGGAAGAGAAGGGTTCCAAATAAGCAAGCACTTCACATGCGAGCACATACCAACCGAAGATGCGGGAGTTATTAATGCAGAAGCAGAATTATGGCATTTCATTAGGAGCCCAATAATAATACCTTGGCCATATGGTGCTATATTTACCACCCGCACTCAAAGCACAGCCCTTGTCAGCTCTGAAAGCTTCTAGCTAAAAAGAGGGTGGAGGTGATAATGGATTTTCAAACAGACAATTATGTGCTGGCACTGTCATGACGCACTGATCAATGGCAGATGTTTCTGCCATATTCTGACCCATTTTTGGTCCTGAAAACGAGTGTGGGTTCAGCCTGCCTGCCCGGCCCATGCAGTGTGAAGGCAGCTCGGGGAGCATCTCTCTCTGCTTTGATTTGGAAGGAGCCACTCTTGGGACAGCGGTGGCGCCGATTGCTGCGGACTGAGGGATGGTTTGGGGCACACTCTGAGCCCTGACCTAACGGAGAGGGAATACAGCAGCTCACCTTCCTGACCAGAGCTAATCCACGCCCATTTCCCACCAATACAGAGAAATCCTCCCTGGCTTCGTGGTGGATCAGCCCTTAAACAAGGGCTCTGGCTGGCTTTAGCTTCCTGATTACAGCCATACAGGGGAGCCGCTCTGTCCGGCAGTGCTCGTGTGATAGAGAAGCATCTCCCAGTGGAGGCAGCGTTCCTCTCCCTGTTAGCCCTGCCTGCCCACCAGCCCTGCACCGTGACAGTCAGTTAGCTGAACTCCTGGAAGAGTACTACTTTCTTTTCCCCCCACAAGACAAGGGGAAGGCAGCAGGGCTTAGGGCCCTCCTGCAGACCCTGCAGGCTGTCAGGGCACTCACTGGCGTTGCTCACTTGACATGAGCACAGGCTTTACACCATTTCACCAGCCGGGAAGGCAGAGGTTCACATGAGCAGACCAAGCACTCCGTGCCCTTGAGCTGTGGAATTACACAATTGCACCTTGATGCCCTGTGCTTAAGCTCCATTTTTCTCAATGACACCAACAGCATCACTGAAGACCAAAAAGCAAGCGGACAAGCAGCGTGTGCTGTAGTACACCATCAGCAGCCCCCAGGCCTGGTACCTGGAAAGGGGCCACCGTGGGGTCCGGAGGTAATATTCCACCCCCCTCCCCCCCATGGCTGCCCCATTCCGGCTGATGCGTCATCTGAGCAAGCAGCTCAGAAGCATCCTGGGAGATGGTGGTGGTGGACGCGAGCAGATGCCTGCCCAGATCAGCTTCCTGCTCAATTAGCATTAGGTTTTACAGCACCAGCAAGCTGGCTGCTGTACCGAAGCCCCATTCGCAGAACACACAGTTCTGCAAGGCTTTACAACCGCCTTTGCAGTGCAATAAACGGCCCTCGCCAGCTATGGGAACAAATGGTTCGGGCTGCAACAACCCCGCAACCCTGAGGTGGGAGGCGAGGAGAGCTAAGTGCTTCCCCATGGCCCTGCTGCCAAAAAGACCCTGATTTCCTCACACAAAGACATATCTTTAGATAGCCTGCATGGAACTGAGCCCCTCAGCTCCCCTCCATGCAGAGCATGGAGCCCCAGGATCATCCCCTGCACACCCCCAGAATTGCCCCCCCTGCTGGGGATGGGGCTGGTTTGGTTTCCAATCCTGAAGAGCACTTGTCTGGTATGGGCTGGTGAATAATTTATAGTTTGCTCATGGAAAAACACAATAGGGAGTGCGTGTGTCATGGAGAGGGGGGGAGGGGGGGGGGGGGAGAATAAATAGATATTTCTAAAAAATAGAAAAAGGTTAAAAAAAAATGCCCAAACCTACCTCGTAAACTGTTCCTTTGATCTAATTCAGAATAAATTATACATAATGGAGCTGGTTGATTTTGCTTGCCGACAGCATGAATAAAAAAATAGAAGGCAAGGAAGCGAGCCAAAGCATTTGGGCTAATAGCACTGAGCTCGGAGTGTCTGCTCCGGCTGGCAGCTCTGCAGCAGCCAGCTTGGGTTTTCATGTGAAAAAACCCCTTTCTGCACGAGGGCTGTGCTGTGCAATGGGGCTGTGGGTGTGCTCTGCCATGGCCGGGGCAGCCCAGGAGGGACTCAGGATCCAGAGATTCTCCAATATCGCCTTCTGAGGGTGTGCATCTTGCCTTTAGGACACCACTTTGCTGCTGCACCCGAGGGCAGGTGCACATACCAGCAGTTTGAACCAAGGCTGACTGGGTGAAAATCAAACCTTTCAGCTGACAAAACGGATCCGAAGGAGAGTTCTGAGAACCCAGCATTATTTTGCCAACGCCTTCATCCTCCCTCTTCTTCCTCCCTCAGAAGGGAACTATTGAGCCTGGCAGCCCCGCTAAGCCGACCTCTCGTGGAGAGCTCAGCTCGTTGCTCCAGGATGCAGACTCGTCAGACACAGCCCATAACGAATCCCCACGCAGCTCTGGAGCTGGTTCAGCTTCAAAGGCTAATGGAAAATCACTACCACTGAGAAGCCAGGCTGCACTGACTTTCTCAGGTGAGAAGGGTATTGACCAAACTACCGATGCTCCAAAAATAAGAATACTCCCCCAGGCCGGTTTCAGCAATTAAAACTCCCAGCCCTTTTAACCACGCAATTACAGAGGAAGGGAATCAGACCTGCTGGTGGGAAAGCAACCAGGGTTGGCTGCTCACCGAAAGTGCTGCCTTGCATTGAGCCCTCTGCCACAAAATCAGAGAGGGATCACCCCAGCAACCCATTAGCAAAAGGCCCCTGAAGGTCTGTGCTTTATCAGCATCCCCAGCAAAGGAGGGCTGTGAGCAGGTGATTTGGGAATAAAGCTGTCCTCCCTCCCCTGCAGCTCCAGCACAGGTAGAACAGAGGGGGAACAGCAGCTGAGGCACTGCCTTTATCCTGTCCAGAGCATCCCACCAACTCCTTCAGATGCTGTGCAGGAGGTGAAGAGATATTTGCGATGACGCTTGATTGTTCTTTATGGCTTATGCAGGAGTGGGTCATGATCATAAATCTAGTTAGAAGTAGATGAACGCTCACCGAGGTCACTTAAGGGCACTCTTATTGGAGAAGTCCATTAGTGAGGAGGCTAATAATGTACGTTGGGCTGCCAAATGGCCTCATTAGAACCCACACGTGCTCCAGGCACCAGCTCCATGCAGGAGGTGAGGCATTTCCTCAGGGAAGATGCAGCTGTTCCTGCAGCATCCGTGCCTCCAGTTGTGCCCGTTTTGCACTGCAGTGCCCCCAGCTCCAGCACGGCGCTTGTGCCGAGCGCTGTTAATCACCCAGACATTAATTTCCAGGGCACGGAGGAATAATGGATCTTTGCTTCTCGTGTGCTTGGCCTCGCTGCAACCGAGTTTCTTCCTTCTCAATTCTCAGCCTTTGGTTGGGTTTTGCAGTTTTCCTTTTTCTCTGAGCCGGTTGCAGAGATCACTCTGACGCGCACACATCTGTCCCCAGCGGGGAGGGTAAGTGATATAAGTGATTTCTGGGCTGAATTTTTGCCTTGCCACAATCTGTGTTTGCACTGCGTGCTGCTCCCCTTCAGACAGAAGCGGCCATCAGAGCCGTGCCCCGGTTTCTGAGGACAAGCATTGTGTAACGGGTGCCCAAACACGCTCTGCATCAGCTCCCCAGCTGGTGTGAATCAAGAGAGATCCATCGAGGTCAATCCTGGCCAATTGCACCCACTTAATCCCCTCTCGGGAGGCCCCACGTAATCGCTGCGCACAGCTGGCTGGAGCTGCGCCTCCCGTGCCAGCCCTCCTGCTGCAACATCCTCAGTGCCTCTTCCCAAAGCCCCACAACAGAAGCACTGCTCCTTCCTGAGCAGCAGCAGCACGAGGCCGCTCTGCCAGAGCCCTGCAGCAGCAGGGAACCACGCTGGGTCACTGCAAACTGAGCCAGCTGCCCTCACCCGGCAGAGCCATAGGGCAGCACCCCTGCTCAGGTGCCTGCTTCCCTTGCAGGTTTGTGCTGTCCTTTTCCATAGGAGGGCCACACAGGGCTGTTGTGTCCGTTGTTTTCTTGTTGGTTTTTTTTATTTTATTTTATTATGATTTGAAACCTGGATTTATTTTCCATGTTATTTGTCTGAAACGCCTGCAGGCTGGGGTGGAAATAGTGAACATCTGGGAAGGCGGATTCTCAATAATTCATATTCCAGAATGGCTCTGCTCCCATCCCCAACATGGCTCTCATGTTTAATTAAAAACTCCAGAATATTTACTCCTATTAACAGCAGTGCATTCTCTCCCTCCGCAGCCCCACTCCAACCCTGAAAGTGAGGGATTCAGGAGCACATTTGTGCAGGATCCTTTACAAACAACGAAGTACTCAATGGGAGTTTATGGCCGGGGTAGTTTTGCTGCTGGACATTTCCATCGTTGCAACCATGGTGGCAGCTCCCAAGTTTAATGCAGTGCTGAGAATGGCTGGTGTTTTGCAGAGGAGGTTTGCACAGTGCTGTGAGAAACTGGTGTGGAAAAGGCGTTTTCTTACAGTGGGTATCTGCATGGCCACAAATAGCTCTTGGACCCACCAAGGAGGCAAAGAGACACACGCACACACATATATGGGGTGTTTGGACGCTGTCACAGCTGGTAAGCAGCAGACACAGCCTATCCCTGCTTAATTTAACCTGGTTAATGAACCCCTCTGGCTAATTTAGCAGAGCCAACAATGGGAGCGAGGTTTCCCCTTGGCAGGCTCTTGTGAGTGGCGCAGTGGGACTCAGTGCCCAGTTTGGATCCTGCACCATATGGAAACCAACCCTACACACGGAGCATCCTCCCCAGACCACAGCCAAGGCCTCTTGCCAAAGCCCAGCCTCAAAGCCTCCTGGCTGGGAAATGTCATGCAACCAAGAGGCCAGCAAGGACTCACTGCCCCCGGAATGTCCCACTGGGAGCACACATTGCCCTACAAAGCCATCACCACCCTGGGAAGGTGTGTGGGTACCACGAGAGCCACGCTGACCTCGGCTGCTTTGATGGAGACATCTTTCAAGGAATCCTAAACAGCCTTATTAGATGTTTTATTCAGTTTTTATAAGTATTCCTTGCTGTAAAAGAGTAAATGAGGAGCCTGGGGCACTGCCAATGGGGCTCTTTTTGTTCCTATTGGCAGTACATCAGCTTTCAAATGATTTTTGCCATAAGGAAAAACAACATGCAAATTCAGGCCTCTCTCCCTTTTATCTCCCCCCTCTGCTCCGCTCTCCTCCTCCCTTCTGCTGATTCCTCCTCTTTTAAATGCAGATCAGCCCCGCAGCTCCTCCTTCGCTCCCTCTCCCATCGCTGGGAGGTGGTGGCTCTCTGTTACTGGGGCATACTGGTGTTCTTTTTGCATCATTCCTTTTCCCACCATGGGTCACAGAGTCAGACTTGGCGCACACAGATGGCAAGAAGAGAGCTGAGAAATGCCAATATCTGGAGAACAGTGGGTGTGGGAGAGGGACGGCAGTTCTTGGAGGAGGGCAAAGGGCACTGTGGGTGCAAAGCATCAGTTGGGCACCATTCTGCATGAAACCCTCTGCGTCTGCTTGGGCTCTGGGTAGGATCAACTCTTCCTTTCTGCCCCTTCCTGGAGAGCCAAGCACCAGCTTTGCTCAAAACATGGCGGTGAATGACCCAATGTGTTGTCTGCTGCATCCATCATGGTGTTCTGCTGTCAGCTGGGTGCTGATGCCCTGCACTTTTGGGCTGGGCTGTGAGCCTCCTTTGGGTGCTCGAACGCTCCTGAAAACCCAAGGAAGCAAAGCTTTCATATTTATCCATAAATACAAAAAGGAGGTCGTGCTGCAGGCTGCAGTGGAAATGCTAAGTCATGGCCTGAAACAGTGATTGAGCACCTGGTGGAAGGCAGGGCCAACCCAGGGCAGCTCAGGTGTGTGCAATGTATCTGAGTGACCAGAAGGGCTGGAGCCAGGATCCACCCCTGCCCAGACCTCATTTAAGGGTTGGCAGTGGAGGTGAGGGCTTCTCTCTGGAGATCCCTGCATAGCTGAGGCCTTCTGAAGGTAAGCAGCTCTTTTCCTTCATTTCTATGTCCAAGGGTGCTGTACGTAGACTCGTTCTCATTTACTGTAGCCAAAGACTTTGTTGCTCTGCTATTGTCATCCTGTTATAGCATTACATAGGCACAGCATCAACTCTGCCAATTCCTGGTGGAAAAAGGGCTGCTGCAGCTCATGAGCCTGGAAACAGAACTCCCCAAGCTCCCATCATCTTCTCCATCTTCTTTGGATGTAACGCATCTGAAGATTTACAGGAGGTGAGGAGGAAGGTAGCTATGTGAGGAGGAAATGGGTGTGACACCAGGGCATGGAGACTGCAACAGGAGGAGGTCTGGCAGTGGTCTGCAGCAGTTTAATCCAAAATACAAATAAAAAGAGAAAGGTTTTGCATCTGAAGAGCAGCCTTGGACATGTGAACGGCTCCAGCAGCTGGGACTGGGGTTACAGCCCTAGCATGTGTGGATCAATGCAGGGCTGTTGCATCCTATGTAGTGTTTCTCTTCCCATCAGTGTGACCCTATTGCTCCCTAGCCTTTGTTAAAGCCCTGTCTCAGGCGATGGGGATGCCGTGAAATATCGCCAAGCATTTGCATAAATAAAACTCCCTGAAACAAACTGCTTTCATAGCATTAAAGATCACATCAGAGTGGCCCGCAGGGGCAGTGAGGTGACTCTGGGAGCATTTCATGATGCCATCAGCTCCATTCGCATCCCACAGGGGCTGTGGCTGGACAACCCATGCTGGGCCCAGGGAAGGCCATCCACGCTCCCATAGCTCAGCTGGGGTTTCCTTTGTTTGAAGCCCTTTGAGACACAGTGAGCTCCCAGCCCCTGCAAATCACTCCTCCATCAATAGAAGCCTTCATAGAGCTGATTGCTTTTTCTGTTTCTTCCCGATGAGCTGCAGCACATGTGTATACACACATAAAAACAGGAATGGGTATAAATTACCTTCCAGGAGAAGCCTGAGGACTTATAAATTGCTTAAAAATCAAAGCACATTCCGGGGGGAAATGTTGTAAATTGGAAGGGGAAAAATGCGCATATAGGCTTTTAATAAAGGCAGTGTCATGGAGGGAATCTCAAAACCCTTTCAAGAAGTTAATTAACCGAGTCCCAGGGCACTCCTTTGAGGCAGCAAAGAGGTAATGCCCCCAACTGTTTTCCAGATAGATGTGTTTGTCAAACCTTGCTGCAGCGCCCCGTCCTCAGTGCTGGGTGTCACCGTGGGGCGGGTGGGGGTAGAGAGCACCAGTGAGGGGTTCTCCAATGCAAACCAATGGGATGGCAGAGGAAATGCTTTGGAAGAAAAGCATTCCTCCGATGAAGGAAAGAGCTTTTCTCAAAAAATGAAAAATATAAATTTAAAGAGAATGCTTGGCTTGATTTATTTATTTCTTTCATTTCAACTTGGTGAGGCTGCAAGCAGGGGGGGAGGAAGCTCCCCTGGGCAGCCCTGGGGGAACCACGGACCTTCCTGCTCCCCCACTTTGGGGCTGGGGGCTGTGATCGGGTGAGGGTGCAGTGCCCACCCACGTGCTGTGCTGGCTGCAGAGCTGCCTGCAGGGTGGGCTCCCAGCCTTCAGGTCACGCTGTCGCTCCCTCCCAGCCCTGGTGTTTTCCAGGCTAATCTTGGCCAAGTCTGACTCAGAATGGGGATCGATGTGTGAAAAGGAGTGTACTGATGTATATTCTGGAGATATAGCCTGGAGCGCTTCATGATGCGAAGCCAGCAGTGACTTCAGTCGTGTTTTTCCCCAGACTCAATCGTGGTGCGTTTTGGCTTTTCCTCCCAAGGACCCATCCGTCAGCCCTGTGAATACAAACCAGGTCTGCACGAACCAGCCGGGCCCAGCAGCCTGCCGCAGCCCCCCCACCTCCTAATTCCAAAATAACATCGCACTTCTTTAATGATCAATAGCAATTACTAAGTCATTTATATCCAATAAAGGATGCAGCAGGAGGTCTGTGTGATACACTACTGCATAAATTCACACTATGAAACAGATTAACAAAGCATTATGATAAGCAAGCTTATTATTTGCATGAACACGAGGCTTAAGAGCTAATTGAAGCAATCCAGCAAAATGTCAATGGCTTCTTTTGTGTATGAAATATTCATTAAAGGCACGCACTTATTTGCGAGCGCCTGTTTATTTATACTTCCCCATTTGCATTGTGCTATAAAGCGGGCTGCCTCTCCGCTCGGGCACGGCGGCTTCGTTTGGGAGCATTGGATCCATCGGGGCTGCTGGGGTGGGATGGAGAGCCCATGAGCATCCTCCTCATCTTCCCTGCTAGGAATAGGGCCAGGCATCCCGCAAGCCATGACCTCCCCATCAGCAAGCAGGACCTCTCCCTTGCTGGAAGACGCAGCCCCTTTGCTGCATGCCCCAAGGACAGGGTGAGCAGTGGGGATCCCAGCTCTGCACCCCCCCCATCTCTCTGCCTCCTCTGCTCTAAGTCACAAATGAAGTTTTCCTGAGCCCATCCGTTTGCGAGGACAGCTCTCAGACTACAAATCAATGCAGCGCGGTATCTTATTTGCTCTGCAGCCAGCTGAGCAAAACAATGTAGCACCAACAGAGACATGAATCTCCTTCATTTATCTTCGCACTAGAAAAATTTCAAGGCCGGAGCTTTTTTTGGCTGTCAGGAGCAGGATGTGTTACAAATGGCCGGATTGGGGCCCAACATTTGTTTTCTCCGTGATTTCCTCAGTCTAAATTGCAGCATTACTAACACACGTTCCCCAGTTACCAGAGAGACGAATGTTTGACCAACAGCTTAGGATGGGATGCGAGGAGCAGCCCTGCATCTCCCGCTCTGTTGGCTCCATCCCTGGTGGGGGAGGTTTGCCCACAGCCACGGGAGCCTGCAGCCTTCCCCAAACACTGCCCATTGCCAGAGCCCTGAGGGGCCCACGGCCACACTGCACAGCCCACGTCAGCCCTCAGCAGCCTCAGTTTCTTGGGCGTCAGCAGGAAGCAACAAACGCAGGCGACAGCCTGGCATCAGCATGGGGCTGCTCCCTCCAATGGCTTTTAATAGCTCAGGGATGCTCGAGCTCCATGCACGTGGGGCAGAGCTTTGGACCTTCTCCCCAGCCCGAACCCCAGCGGCTTACAGTGATCCCTCGGTGGGAGTGTTGGCAGCAAAGTGTGTGTATCCAAAAATGTGATCCGTGTGGGTCTGAGATGAACGGGACCCAGGGATTCCTGCACCAACAGCCGTGCTCCTGCGGGTGGGAGGCTGTGGGACACGCCGTGCCTGGCCTACTTTCCTGCTCATGTGATGGTGCAGAGGATGCTGTGTTTGCGATGCCTTTTTTAGGAGCCAGAGGCTGTCTGGAGGATTTAACTCCAGAGACAGTTCTGAAGAAGATGCTAGAAATTTTGGAAAACATCATTTCCAGGGAGGGCTGAGCACCAGCTGAAGCCAGTCCTCTGCAGACCTCACAGGCTGTTAATTAGACAAGAATTAACTCCCCGATACCAACCACCTGCCCTCCTCAGGCTCCGTATGACCCTCTGGAGCCCAGATCTGTTTGTCTCCTCCCCACTCCTGCCTAGAGGGCTCCAGAATGCTCCCATCTCTCCCCCAGGCCCTGGGAAGAACCGCTGGGCTCTTCAGGCAGAAGTGGAGCAGCCAGGATCCTGCAGAGCTTTGTTTCCCGTTCTCACTCCTAAGCAAAAAGCTGATGCATAACAGCAGCCAGGCAGTTTTCTCCATTCCACAACGAAATATTCACTTCTGCCACAACTGCTGGAACGCAGTGGGTTTTAAGGTCCACTGAGCAAACCTCAGAGCATCCCTTCAACCACGCGCCGTTGCATCTCTCTGGATCTGCCCCAGTTCTGGGCAGTCCCACAGACTCAGGACCTCCCCATACCGACCCCCACCTGCACCGAGCCATGCAATGTACCCCCAGCACCCCTCCCTGCCACGGCACGCTCCTCCACACAGCAAAGGAGGACGACGGACGGGGAGCTGATGAGAGACAAACGAGCCAACAGATTTAGGCTGACACATTATGGGAGGCTGAGATGAGCTAATTATTTCCTTAACAAAAGCTCTTAGGGGAACAAGTGCCCTCTATTTTGTTTTATTGCGCTTTATTTTTCCTCTTCCCCAGTCCCCACGCACACATGCACTCTCCCCTCGAAGACGTCACCGTGAGGAAGCACGTGTGTCAGCTCCAATGATTTATTCAGGAGCCGCATCGGCTCTGCCTTCCACTTGGAAGGTCTCAGGATCTCAATATTTCATATGAAAATCTCCAGCCAGCTGCCCCTGTTTCTGGTTGGAGCTGCTCGGTTGGCACACACATCCGTGGGGTGCAGGGGCACGAGGTGCTGCCCCACGAGAGGAAGGCAGCCACCACCTCATTGTTTTGGCTCTGCTTTTGTATGGGGGTGAGCAATTGTCCTTCTTGGAGCCTGGAAATGGCCCTTTTTGGAGTGGGTGGCTGCAGGGGATGGAGGGCAGGTGGAAAGGTAGTGTAGTGGAGATGCGAAGTCAGGGCTTGAAGCAGTGATTGAGCACCTGGTGGAAGGCAGGGCCAACCCAGGGCAGCTCAGGTGTGTGCAATGTATCTGAGTGACCAGAAGGGCTGGAGCCAGGATCCACCCCTGCCCAGACCTCATTTAAGGGTTGGCAGTGGAGGTGAGGGCATCTCACTGGGGATCCCTGCCTACTTAACACCTTCTGAAGGTAAGCAGTTTTTTCTTCTTGGTTTTCTGTATCTATGGCTGCTGTATTTGGGGTTGTTCTCTTTTGCTGTAGCCATAGACTTCCCCACAGTGGGGATTCACCAATGATGTTATCCTGCCTAAAGCAATCAGGATTCAAAGCTGCAAGGTGAGCAGGGCAGAGAACATGTTCCTCTTAATTCCTTCTAGGGTTGTAGTGCTGATTAATATCATTCTCCATAACTGCTTTTAATTAGGTTCATAGAAACACATGGCAGCATCGTTGCTTAGCTCTGTTTTGGTAATCATAGAATCATGAAGTGTGGAAGGGACCACTAAGATCATCACTGCAAATCATCCTAACTCCATCTGGAATTGGGAAAAGCGGGGTGAGCACTGGAGTCCTACCTCAGCCCAACTGCAGCAATGGCAGTGATGGGTTTGTCTCAATAAGAAGTTTCTTTGCAAAAGCACATGCGAGCCCACCCTAACCATTGGGAGCTCCAATTTGGAACTCCTTTCTGAAGCTTCTGAAATCAAATCTGGGTTGGAAGGAGTGAGGGAGGCTGCATCCATCCTCGAGCCAGGCAAGGAGGTGCAGCAAGGGCTGGGAAACTTTGGAGATGGGAGAAGCAGGGGGCCAGGTGACAGCTGCGTGACACCTGAGCACAGTCCCTGGAGGCACATCCAGCATGCATGGCCATGCTCTGCTTCCTATTGGCAACTCACTGCATCCATATGCAACAGGGCTGCTACCGAGGGAGACGAGAGGAGCCAGGAAGTTATGGTTCAATTGGAGAGAATAAAGGAAACAACCGAGATAAATCAATTTCAAGAGGAGGGGAAAAAATTCATATCTTTGACTGCTCTCCCAACAAAAGCATAAAACACAAACAAATCAAAGGGCTGGAAGTGCTTCCAGCTCAGGACATGACTGGACTGAACAACAGGCTGCTAACGTGGAGGGAGCTCCCATGAGCATTAAACCACTGATAATAAATTATTGAGAAATATTAGGTGGAGAATAGGCCTGACGCCAGATGGATGCACCGCAATGTTCATAGAGAAAGAACGTTAACAGTGCAAAAGGTGGAAGGAAAGGGGAGCAAAGTGGTGACAAACCCAGCAGCCTGGGACTGAGGGCAGCACAGTGACAGCATCACCAGAGCTGGGGGGGTGCAGGGGGACCCGGCACGATAAAGGGGACAAAGGACCCTATGAGTCTATGATCCCCACACAGACGTGGCTATTAAAGGTGGCCTGATGATTTTAATTAGGTTTTTTTTTTTGTTAATGCAATTAATCACCATAGGCACACGTCAGGAGCTTTATGCATATTTAAACTGGGCCAGGAGCCAGTGATTTCTCGTATGCAATTTCCTAATGTTAATAATGTTTCCATTAGCCATATTCAGGAAATCTGCCATTTTTTGTCCCCTTCTGGCCCATGCTTTTTACGTTTAATTACGACCCAGTGTCAGCTATTGAGTAGGTTGACGCATTTGAAGTGTCTGCCGAGATTTCTTTTTAATAATGAAATTTCTTGGCTGTAATAGCCCTATAACTTGAGTAATTAATGAAGCACGCAGGCAGCGTGCTCTCAGATGCTGCCCATTTGTTCGCTGCAAAACTCGCCAGGGAAAAAGAAGCTTTGAAGATGAGGAGATGTGGAAGAGATGCAGCAGTGATGGCTGTCACCTGTCCCCAGACCTGGCAGTTGCAGCTTGAGCTGCATTGGGGGTTCCTTGTCCACTAGGGTCAATGTCCACCCTTGGGACTGGTGGATCCTACGCGTGTCCCCAGTGTGTCATGTGGCCCTGATGTCTTTTCCTCCAATAACATTCACCTTGGTCCAAGAGGAATCCTTCCTGACTTCCCATCCGGCGGATCTGGGGCTTTGGGACACAACTGCTCAGGAGCTGCAGGGGAATGTTTAATTCATGGATGTGTTCCGGTGGTCTGATTGCAGTGTTGCATCATGGTGATGCTGCTGTTCCTGCAGGGATTTGGGGGACTGGGGTTTCTCTGTCCTTTCCCCCTGCAGCTTGGGTCCCTCTGAGCACAGCTGTTTGTAGTCCTCAGTGCTGTTGTTCCTGGGCAGGTTTACATCACCCTGACAGAAGCTCTTACTGAAGAAGTCGTGTAAGGCACAGAGCAAAGGAAAAATCTAATGCTGAACATATTGATCTGTGCATTTTTCTGAGTCAAAGCAGGCTGAGGCAGTTGCTCCCAGTGCCTGCGACACCAGCAGGACCCCAAACAGCCCTGCGAGCTTGGGACCCCATCCCCATATTGTGTGCAGCATCAAAGGGTGAAGAACCTCTTAGGCCAGGAGCTGAACCTGGGGCACTTTGTCCAAAACACCAGGAAAATGGTCTTTTCCACTGCTGAATCTCTGAGGGGAAAAATGATTTACTGTGAGGAAAGAAATACCCCCAAAATTGTGGTACCACCCCTTTTGAGGGTGGTCCGTGGTGGGAGGGGAGGTCAGCCCTTCTGTTTGTTGCTGGAATTAGAGCGTGAGAAGGGAAATGAAGAGAGCCTTGAGAATTCCAAAAGGTAATTAAGGTAAAACTTGTTAATATTTCAAGGCAGGGCTGTGCCTATTACAGCAAAAGGCCTGGCTGAAGCCAGGGGAGTGACGGGAAAGAGCCTGTCTTGTTGCATAACAGCACATTATGGGATCAAAGCCATAAAAGTGAAGCAAACCGCTGAAAGCCCTTGCAGGGCGAGAGGGGACAGCAGCCCCAGCAAAGCCTGGGAGAGCAGGAAATGAAGAGGCTGCCAGCTCTAGTTAGGCAGGAATAGGCAGGGAGCGAAGTGCCCCACCACTCCTTGAGCAGCTCACTGAGATTGCTGTGGCTGCAGGAGGGATGCTCTCATCCCATCCCAAATACACGGCTGTTTGGGGGCTATCTGAAAGGAGCTGGTGCAGGGAGATCCTTGTGGGGCAGAGACCAAAACCCCCCTGTGCCCTCCGTGTGAAGATGCTGCATTGGGGCATTCTGGCCTTAAAGCACAGGGTTGGAAGGGCTAGGTTAATTATCAGGGTTGGAGGGGTTCACGTAATTATCGGCATTGGAGGGGCCCGGTTAATTATCAGGTTGGAGGGGTTCAATTAATTCTCAAGGTTGGAGATGCTCAACTAATTATCTCTCCCAGTCATTGCTATGCTGGCAGCGGTGGTGAGGGCGGCTCAGCTCTGCGGAGTGACTTCAATCTCCGTTTCAATCTGCGTGAAGAGGGTTTGGGGGGGGGGAAGGAGGAATATTTCTGTGCTCTGAAATTTTCCAGCCACCTCCTGATCTCTGCCACTGTCGGAGGGTGATGCAGTGGGCACTGAGAGCCCACAGCCCCTGGTATAAGTTGGGGAGGTGGGTGCCTGTTGCCAGCACAGAGCATCCCATGCCAGGGCATCACAACCTCCGGCTGCACAATGCTCCTGGCGCAGGCTGTCTTCCAAACATTGGATTAGCAGATATGAGAGCAGGGACTCACTGAGGCGTGGGGTGGATTACAGGCACTCCAGTGTGCTGGTACCCGGTAATTAATGTCCTCCATTTGCCAAGAATACATCAGGCAAATGTTTGCCTCTTAGGCAAACAAACTGAATGAATATTAATTCTCCATCTCAGGTATCTCCATGCCCGCTGCAGACAGGCTGGGGGTGAGTGATGCCTGCCCCACGATGCTCTACGAAGAGCTGTGAAATTCCCAGTGTGTCATCATTTATTGATGCCAGCCATCTCCATCTCCTCCTTGGCGGTTCCTCTGAGCAGAATGACTCCCAAATCAAATTGCAGCACTTTTTGTAGCACCCGCTCCTCTGAATGCACGAGGCATGCAGTTAGGCAAGGGAAGTAAGACAAGCACAGCGAAGGAATTATGGGCTGGCTTCTTTATTTGTGTTCTGAAACATGGGATGGTGGCAGGTGAAAGCAGCACAGCCATAGAGCAGGCAGGCAATGAGAGGAGTAGGGCAGAATGAGCTCAATGGGGGCTGTGGCTGGAGGGTTTTCCTGAGGGCCTTCTAGGGATGGAGCAAAGCTTACAACGCATTGGAGATGTATATTATAAGGGGTTATGTCCAAGGGGGTTAAGCCCTCAATGGCAGAAAACCATCCCGGTGCTGCTAACAGGAGTGATGTGAGAATAGAGGAGCGCTCATCCCTGCTGTGCAGGAAATGGTACCCAGGATATTCTGCTCGGATCCCTCCGGACTCGGAGAAAACCAATTTCCCTTGTGCCAGCAAAAGCAGGTTTTATTAACAGCAATTTGAGCTCTCCAACAGATCCCGACAAGGCATAATTTCTCTGCAAATGGCACGTCCGCATCGCTGCTGCCTCCACCCCTCCTTGCTCCGAACCATTTAGGACAGTACTTACCTGATGGAGTCTATTAAGCGTGATATTTTTGGATGTACAACAATTGCTGTAGTTAAGCTTTGTCAGGGCTGCTCATTTACCGGGAAATGGCCACCGAGCCGGCAGGCAGCGCTCGCCTATCAGCCCATCCACCTCTTTCAATCCCATCTCATCCCATCCGCTCCCACCCTCTGGGAGCAGATTTCTGCTCTTTGCTTGCAGCGGGGCTTTGGGGGAGGGTGGTGCTGATGGCACCAAACACCCCGAGCTCAGCAAACTGAGCATTTTCTTGAGAGCATTCGGGCTCCTCCAGCACAGCCATCTATCTTTTTTTAATTTGAAGAACCTACAGTTTCCAGGAACTGCTCCGAAGTTAGAAACAATATGATGCTGCTGGTGAATAAGTCATGAGAGCTGGAGCCTGAATCTACATATTTATGTGCGCGCTCCC
The DNA here is from genome assembly GCF_016699485.2 of Gallus gallus. Classification (NCBI taxonomy): domain Eukaryota; kingdom Metazoa; phylum Chordata; class Aves; order Galliformes; family Phasianidae; genus Gallus; species Gallus gallus. Next base: position 8,304,383 of record NC_052548.1, read on the forward strand.
TCCTTCGGGGAGGGGAATGATTTATAGCATCTGTGATGCTCCCATTGGAGCTGTGGTCGCCAAAAGACCCCTCTCGCCCTGGCCAGGCTCTGCCCTCCAATGTTTGGCAGTTGTGCAGTTTTCCTTGGGAAATGACTGCGGAGCCTTCAGCCTCCCCCCCTCGTGTCTTTAGCGGCACCAGGAAGCCCCATGCCTGCGGGCTCTGCCCGCCTATGGAAAAAAGCAAACCTAATTAAATCACAGAGCTGCAAGTGGCACTTTTCCTTTAGCATTCCTTCTATTTTACACAGTGCTCGGCTGTGCCATTAATTACCACCTTCAATTGTTTGTCGCTGCGCCTTCCCCTTTTGAAAAGCATTTTGCCTCAGTGATGGGAAATGAAAAACCAAACCTGGTGAAAGCATCAGGGGAGGACAGGAGGGATCCTGAGGTGCAGCTCCACAGCCTCGAGCCCTGCAGCCTCTCCGTGAGGGTTTTCCTGCATGCCTTATCTGAGCCAATCTGCTCTTTTTTCTCCCATATGGGATCATGCAATCGTTAAGGTTAGAAAAGACCACTAAGGTCATCAAGTCCAACTGCTGACTTATCAGCACTGTGCCCACTAAACCCTGTCTCTAAAATATATAAGTTGTGGAGAGAAAAAGAAGGGAAATATAGCTGGGGGCACCTGTAAAGGGCAGATCCTAATGGTCTGGGTTCAGCCCCTGAGCTGCCCTTTGGAAGCATCTCCAGTTAGGAACCTGTGGTGGGATAACTGAGATCAGAAGTCTCTCTGCATGGGACGGGGCTCCGCTGGATGCAGCCTTGGCAATGCCAAAGGGGCATGTGGAGGATCATAAACCCCAAAGTGATGAAATAGGGGAAAAAATCCCACATCCAGGGGTTTCGCAGTACTTGCCGACAGGCTGGGCTGAGGCTGAGCAGCTGTGTGTGGGTGCTCTCAGGGCTGTGAGATGCTTTGTGATGTGGCCCTGTAGAAGGACCATTAACCCTGAGGGCAGCCTGAGCCCTGGGCAGGAGCAGAGACATGGGACAAACAGTGGAGCAGAGCCTGCTCCCAGCCCAGCTGGATGTGACCCTTGGGCTGCCATAGGCCGCCAACGTGAAGATGCAGTGGATTGTTTGAACACATGATGAAAACCCTTGAGTGAGTTTGAACTCAACGGGGCATTGTGAGGCTTAATTAATTTATGTCCAAAAGCACTTTGAGGGCGTCAGATGAAAGAGGTTATTACCAGAGTGCAAAGAGATCCTTTATTCTGCAAGATGGAAGCGGGAACAGCCCTGGCCATGCTCTCTCTTTAAAGAGCGCGGGCTGTTAGCACAAAGCACAGTGATGAACGGGAGCTATTTTTTTTTTTTTCCTAGTCTTATGGAAATGATTCTGCAGCATCTCGTGATGACACATCATCCTGGCATGAGAGGGCAGGGAGAAAAACAGAGCTAACTCTTTCTCCATAAAACCGTTGCAATGCCGTTGGAGTTTGGACTGAATTCCCCAGTGACCTTAATGTCCCTTCGTGAGCTGTGGCATCCCTAGGGCTGCAGATGGCTCTTATCACAGAATCACAGCACCGTTTGAGTAGGAAGGGACCTTTGGAGGTCATCTGGTCCGACTCCCTGCAGTGAACAGGGATAGCTACATCTCCATCGGGGCGCTCAGACCTCGGGTGTCTCCAAGGATGGGGCATCCACCAACTTCATCATAAAAAAACTTTTCCCTTATATCCAATCTAAATCACCCCTAAATCTCTTGCTAAAGGCTCCCTTGAAGCATTTTGGGGATTGGACACTGGGCAGCCCAAGGGGTCCCAGGGTTCTCTTGCAGCCTCTTGCTGCCACGTGTTCTGCTGAACTCAATGGGGACTCAGTGTCAATGGGGACTCAATGAACTCAATGTCCCCATCTCCTCTTTTGGGGTTTTGCAGATCTGGGGAACGCCAGTGTCCTCCAGAGCCTGCCTGGGTGAGGGGTCTCAAGGATGCAGCTGCTGAGGCAAATGGAAGAGCTAATAGGGAGCAAAAATGAGAGAGGAGCATCGTGATGCTTCTGCTCCAGTCCCCAGTATGGGCGCGTTGTAGGGGGGAACTGACCCTGAAGTAAAAGCCATGGAAAAAGCATGGAAATAAGTCCTGCATAAATCTGACCTGAGCTATGCTGCGGCTGGGGATGGGATTTTTTGTTTAATTATTTGGTTTTGCTTTCTGTCCAAACGGCAGAAATGGTAACTCCAGTAGAAGCTGTTTGCACACAACAGCTGAATTGCTTTGAGAATGGGCACTGCCATGAAAGGGAACGTCTGATGGCACAGGGCGTCAATGGGAGTGGGGGCACTCTGTGGGGTCCGGGCACAAGGCTGCCTCTCGCCCCGCTATGAAATGCGACATCAGATGTATCTGTGCAGCAACGTATGCAGCATCACAACGTGCTCCCTCTCTCTTCTCGAGACACCATTTGTGCTGTGAATGTCACGGCAGTCTTTCGGAATAACTTCTCCCAGCATCCCAGCAAGTGCAATGGAACCAGGGGACCATCTGTTGGGAGCTGGGCTGCGTGGGGCATCCCTCCCTCACTGCAAAAACCCCAAAACGCCCTGTATCTCCCACAGACACCCTTATCTGTGTCATGACAACACTACGTTGGCAGGTGAGGAGGTGATGGGGTCTGGGAAATCCATAGCTTACAGCAGATTCTCACATGTGCCTTTGGCACTCAGCCCTCGCGTCATCTTTCAGGGTGAAATGTCAATGGGATTGTCTCTGTGTGCAAGATTCCTTCCCTGAAATAAGTCAGCAGCAGCAGCACTTCAAGCCGTCGTGGGTAAAAGACATCGCAATTTGATTTTCTTGTCACTTACTAAGGGAGGGAGAAGGATTTCATCAACTTTGCTAAGATGGAGAAGACCTGTGGGAGAAACCCCCTGGCAAGGTGCCCATTCCCTGTGGCCAATGCAACCAGCTCCGACAGTTGTGTCACCTGTCCCACCCCGTGTCACACATCCCACCCCATTCTGTGTCCCATCCCATTCCATATCCCGTGTCACCTGCCTCAGCCCATGTCACACATCCCATCCCCTGAGGAACGCACGGTTTCAGCCCTTTGGTTAATGAGAAGAGAAAAAAAAAGCTGTTTTCTGAGGGAAAAAGAGCAGAATGCTGTGTTTGTTGTGAGGTGCTTGCTTGCTGCAAGGAGCTTGCAACGTTCTTTGCAGTTAAAATACAGCCGTAGCATCATGCAATGCTTTTTATACTTTCTCTCTCTAGGAGTACGATGTGGATCAGGGAAAAGGTCCGAGCAGCTTCTGATAACAGCCTCGCTCAGTGTCTTGAAAGAAGTCCGGGGGACAGAATGGTCTGCGTCTGTAGAAGTGTTTTCCTAAAGGGCTATTCTCCTCCCTCTGCCAGCCGTGGAAATGGCCATTCTTTACAAAGCAGGCTGGGGGGGGAACAACCTCACTCTGAAGATTCCCATCAACCAATTTGCGTTATTAACATCCAAAATTAGTCTTTCCTCTGCCATAATGATTAGGATAACTGAGAGTTTGGCAATGCCAGCCAGATCCTCAGATCCACAGCTCTGGGATGTGCCCGGGTCCACAGCACCGAGCTCCGGTCCTGCAGAGCCAGCCCAGAGCCTGGCACAGCACTGAGAGCAGCAGTAACAGCGGGCAGACTCAGTTCTGCCTTGAAAATACACTTTAATCAACACTTATTGGATTAGCGTTGAAATCCGAGCACTGCTGGAACGCAGAGCAGCCGCTTCTCCACCACCAAACCCTGCTGGTTTTAATCGTGCCTCCCCCCTGCAGCGATTGTGCTCGGAGCAGAATCATTATGACAAGGGACTTTGGTGCCAAGGTGGAAAACTGAAACCAGCACCCGAACCTGCAGGGCTCAGCCTTGCTCGCGCTCCGGCACGCTTGGCAACGCATGGATTTTTTTTTTTTCCCCATCTCAACAAAATGTCAAAAATGTACTTAATGAGAAGTTCTCCTCTTTCAAATGAAGCAGTAATCTGTCAGAAGGGAAAATCTGCTGTAAACTTAGTCAGAGCTCATCCCTTGACTCCTTGCCAGCATGCATTAAGGTTCATTAGCGAGCGACGCTGGGCTGGGCGCTGCGCGGCGCGGGGCTGGACTGCCATCTACAGCCATCTGGGAGAATTAAGAATTAAGGAGCTGTCCTGGGGCTCTTCGTCCTTCCCACCTCTCTTTCTGGTTGGGTCTTGGGGTGTTTTTCAAACAGAATAATACAAGGGATGCTCCTGGTAAGGGAAGAATGCCAGGGATGCAGGGCAGGCAGTGTGAGCTGAGCGGTTCTCCTGACCCTTCATTAAGAGTTTATTTTGTCTTCTGTGCTGAGCCAAACTCACAGCAGAGGCTCCAGCACCGGTGAGATAGGAGCTGGGATGTTCCTACATGCAGCCCCACTGTGCAAGGACCCGGCCCTGTGGGCATACAGCAAAACACTGCTGATGGAAGGGATGCACCCAACCGAGAGCCGTGTGATAGCAGCTCCAGAAAGATCTGCAGGAGAACATATGGCGTGTTTTCAAATGCACCCATAACATTTATTTAAAATACAGGCTATAAAGCTTTGCCAGCAAAACTTAATGGGAGGAAACCTGTCTTTAAGCTGGAAAGTCTCCTACTGTTTCTCCCAAATCGTTAAGCTTGTGTTTATTTGGTTTCAACCTAAACAAATGGGGATGTTGCAGTGAGAAAGGGACCCAAGATGCCCCTTACTTCTGTGGGTCAAACAGCCAAGCAGCTCTGCAGCAGGAGCTTCTCCCATTGCACCACACAGCCCTCAGTGCGCTGAGCTGCTGTGTCTGTCCCGAGGTGGTGGCCATGGAGGAGCAGAGTATCTGTGTGCATCCCCCTGCTGCCTTCAGTTGGCTCTCCAATGGGACAGACACACCAGGAACAGCAGCAGACACGCTTCTCCCATTGCTTTGCCTCCACAGCAGAGTGATGGTGCCTCACAGGTACCCGGCACAGACCCTTATGTGAGCAGGGCTGTGCCCCACAGCACCCACTGTGGGACAGAGGGGACCTCGGAGCAGTGGCAGGGAGCTATGGGCAGTCCCACAGCCTGCTGCAGGGCTGAGGTCTGGGCTGCATCCCAGTGCGTCAGTGGTGCTTTGTGGCAGCTGCACCATCTAGAGGAGAAATGAGTCGAAGAGAAGAAACGGGTGGTAGAGCAGGGGACCAGATGGGCCATCTTCTGCAGAGAATGGGAATAGGAGGAAGAGGAGTCAGAGGTGATGCCACTGCCTGTGTCTATCATCACCATCTATGCTTGTGGCTGATCTCTTCTGGCTGCAAGGAAAAAGCAAATTAAAATTCTCAGCCTGCAGCAAGACTGACTGCACACCTCTGAGCCTGGAAACAGCAGCGTGAAAGCAATTCTGTGGCTCAGCTGGACCCGTACTGCCTCTCCTTCTCCAGACAGACGTACCAATGACACTCAGGGATCACTGCGGAGGGATGTGACCATGTGTCTGACAGTGCCCTGATGCCCTTCCTGCAGCATGCTGAGCACCAAGCATGAGCAGGTGCTACAGACACAGCTCTGCCTACAACATCTGGGGAGCAAACCCCCAGGGCCGTTCCTGCAGGGATCCAGGGAGAGGCTTCTCCCTCCTTAGCAGCTCCCTGCAGCACAAGGGGAGGCAGCAGCTCCATTCCCATTGCTTTTAATTTTGTTTTTCCTTACCACTCAGGCCCCAACAGATTGCATAAGTCACAAGGAAACACTGATCGCATCCCAAGTGCAACCACGAGCACATCTCAGCTCCCAGTCCTCCTCGTTTGCTGACACCCGGATTTCTCCTCCTCCTCCCACCAGCTCCAGTTCCTTCCCGTATGGCTGCAGGCAGCTCCGGCTCCCAGCCCACGGATCTGCCTCTGCTCCCTCCCACTCACACTTGTGGCTTTGCTGAGCCTTGGCCAATCCGAGGGACAAGCAGAGGGTGTCCCCAGAATAGGGTGCAGCGTAGGGTGCAGTGAGGAGCAGCAAAATGCAAAGTGCTTCAGGTGATGGGGAGGGACACCGCAAAGAGCCCCCCAGGTTAGTGTGCAGCACTGCAGGAGCCAAGCTTGGGGTGGCTCCCAGGCAGCTGATGGCTGCTCCCAGGGTGCAGCATGGATCAGAGGGTGCAGGTTGTTTCCCAAAGGGCTCAAATCACAAATCCCACTCAGAAGCAAGAGCTTTCCTGCGCACCGTGATTTTAGCATTCACCAAAGGACAGGATTTGATCTCTTCCAGCATTTCCAAAGCTGTTTTGTCTCTGTTGCCCTGAAGCCGTTCTCAGTGCACACTCAGTGTTTCTCCATCCCTGACAGCTCTGCGGAATGGCAGCGTGAATCTGAGCCCACACTCAGTCTGAAGCTATCACCATTGGAGGGATGCCATGGCCTTAAGAGCCCCAAGGAAAAGCAAGAGGAACACATGGGGGTGCAAACAAGGAGTGAGAGTAGTGGTGATTTTTAGTTTGATCCAGAACTTACTTAAGGAGGCATTAAGGAAGGCAAATTGTTTGCAAATCCTTAATCAACGCCTGCTGAGGCAAAACAGGTTTTGCATTTGCAAGATGTGGGTGAGCAAATCCCACCGTGCCCCACAGCCTTTGCACCATCCCTGACTACCACGGTGTCCCCAGGTTGGTGGCATCCCGCTGTGGCACTTCGGACTCTTCCTTCTGCATGGGGACCTAGAGAAAAGCCACCTCCTTTGTGCCATGCTCCAGTGAGAGCCTTTGAGCAGCTGCCAGCAGCCCCGTGGTGCATTCACCACCAGAGGTTTCAGTTCTTTGCAGCCGAGAGAGTCCGTGAGTGCTAAAAATAGACAGCATTCCTTGGAGGTGATCTGAAAATCTTTCCTGCATGCAGAGATGCTTAGGGTTGGTGGGCTGGGCAGGGGTTGTGCATGGGCATCAGTCACAGCAGCACATCACAGGCAGAGCTGATGGAGCTCTGATATTCAATACAAGTTTGAGACTTTCCTGAGCCCAGGGGCACGTAAGCCCTGAATTCACATGAAAACACGTGAAGGCTTTCAAGGAGACTGCTCTCCTAGCGCTCAGTTTGTACCCATGCAGGATGCTTTCTTGCTGCGCATTCATGGCAGAAGCAGTTCTGCTCCACTGACCCAGGTGAGGACCTACAAGGGGATTTCAGCAATACTGGCAGAAGCCAGCAGAGCAGTAGTCATAGATTCATTGAGGCTGGAAAAGACCTCTAAGATCCCAAAGCCCAACACCAACCCGACACCATGCCCAGTGACCATGGTCCTCAGTGCCAAACCTCTGTGGTTATGGAACACCTCTGGGGATGGGGACTCCCCTGCTCCCTGTGCAACCTGTGCCAATGCATCACCATTCATTCAGAGAAGAAATTTTGCCTAATATCCAACCTGAAATGAAGGGAATAATGAGGGGAGCTGGAGAGCACATGGTGATTTCTTTTTCCTCCCTTCATCCCCTTAAAGCTCCCAGCAGTTTTGGCACACAGTCAAAGCTTAAGTTTCCTTTTGAAATATACAGCAACCGCAGCACTTCAGTTTCATTACGGTTTTTCTTTGAGTAGTGGGGACAACATCTGTCCCACCTTTGATGCTGCCCTTTAACCAGTCCATCCTGAAGGGCACAGACCCTTTTCATCACCTTCCGCCACAGCTGCTGGCACCTAATGCCTGTGTTTATATCCCTGATTGTGGCTGAAATCAAAGTGTTGCTGGGGGAAAGTATGGGAAAGGGAAGGGAAGGGAAGGGAAGGGACAGAGAAAAAGGGGTTTTGTTCCTGTGTGTCCCTCAGGGCTCCCACCCAGGGCCTTCCCACGCCCTCCACTCCACTCTGCACATCCCAGAGGCTGAAAAGGGTCTTCCTCCAAAGCAGGCAGCTGTGCCCCCAGACGTGCTCAGCTCGGTGTGGTGTAGTGGTCAGGAAGGAATAGGAAGTTCTCCAGATGTGACTCCATGCAGTCCCGGTGCCGTTTCCCCCGCTGTCAAAGCTGTTTGCACAGCACAGCTCTGCTCACGGGGCAAATAGAAATGTTCAATACCCAGCGCTGCTCGCTGGCAGTTTTCACAGGCATCTCTATTCCTTTCTTTCTAAATTAGATCTTTCTATTATAACTTCAAGGCCTCATGAGTCTCCTTGGCATTTATTAAATAACAACTACACTCTCTGATTTACCATGTTACTACATGATCCAGCCACACGCTACTGCAGCTCACAGCACGAGCAAACCCGTGCAAGAGGGAAGCAAGTGCTGGAGCCCCCCGAGCCCCATTCCCGACCAGAGAGACGCAACCCGTGCCATTTATTTAAAGGCAATGCTTGCACGACTTCTTTGACAAAAGCTTTGGAGCTCCTGAAGCTCGTCACCGTGGAACCCAAACACTTGCTGAGCTCCATGCTCAGTCCACGCTCCCCCCACCTCCTTCCCTTGCACTTTAATGGATCCATTTTGCCCCCAGACTTGAAGACGTGTTTGGGGAACACAAAACTGCCACCGAAAGGTTTGCAGAACCCGAGGCTGTGGCTGTCCCCGTGCCCCCAGCTGGCAGCACACTGACTCACATCCCACCGACAGCAATGCAGCCGGCGTTAACGCGGCTCCACGCGAAAGCAGTAATTGGCCCTGAATCCACAGGTCTCCTGACAACAGGGAGAGCTGCGAGGTGAGTCCTTTCATTCTTACCGTTTTAATCTCATCCTTTTTCTTTCTGGATTTAAAAAATTAAAAAAAAAAAAAAAGAAGTAGAATCATAGAGTCATATCAAATCCATCGCCTGAGCTCCTGCTTCAGCCTTGATAGCCCACAGCAGCTTTTGCCTCTAATGTGTGCAGAGCCACCTCTAATGAGATCCCATCCCTACCCCCCGCAATAAGCTGCAAATGGGATGTGCAGATCCTGAGGTCAGGGAGGATGTTTCATTTCGAAAACACGAACGTTTCCCTGCCATCCCCTAACAAGGGGCCCAATTAGTGCTGGCGACTTTGTCATCCACCCAGCAGGGACATGTGGACCACTGCTCTCATTTCCACAAAGATCACGGATCAGGAAGACAAACCATCCCTAATGGGACCTCGGGGAGGAGCTCCCCGTTCATTTCGAGCTGAAGGATACACACGGAGACCACAGGATGCCACCTCAGCTGGTGACAGCCGAGCTCCCAGCAGCCAACATCCCTCCCTCCCCTCTGAGCAACCGTGTGTGCACCAGCACATCGATCAGGTTGCTGCCCACAGCTTTGACTTTAATTTTATTTTTAAAGCACATTCGCATGCAAATTGACTTGGCCTGGGAGGATACGTGAGTACAAGAGCCCTTTCTTTCCTCTGGAGTGGCATTAGGAAGAACGCGGTGAAACGGAGCAAAGTTTCCTCACCTCCAGGCTGCAACTCTGCAGCTAAGGAAAAGCCAGCTCATTGTTCTCTCTGCACACAGACGCCGGCTGTGCTGTTTGCAGCAGCCTTGTTCAAGCAAGCCATTTCGGGATATAAAAGCATACCACATATCCCAGGGAAAAAAAAAAAAAAACACAGGCAAATGTCTTGTCAGCTGTTTAATCTATTGTAAGAGTAGGAGCTAAATCAATCTGAGTCTGTAACTGCCTGGCACAGCCCTGCCCCACCTCCCCAAAGAAGCAGGCCAGGTCTGGAAAGGAATTAGGATGTGATGCTGGAGTCCAGGAAAAAGGATGATTCCTTCTGCCTCGGGCAAGCATCCCTGGGCTGAAAGCAGATGGGAATCCTTTCCTCAACACTCAGCCCCACGTTCGTGGGGCACTGCTGCAAGGTGAGCACAAAAACCGCTGGAAGAGATGAAGCTCCAGCGGCAGTGTTTGTATGGATGGAACGACGTCTGCTCGGAGCAGGGCTGAGCCAGCCACGGGCAGGCAGGCAGCAGCGGGGCTGGGTGTCAGCCTGTCACCTGATAGACACCAAGCCGTGCTTGTGACCGAGAGCTGCGAGCGGTGCTGCGGCACAGCGCTGAGCAGCTCCGCGCCGCTCGGGGTCCGCAGCTCCGCCGCGTGGGAACCTCAGCGTGGGAAGGACGCGCGCTCGGCTCTCCGAACTCTGCTCTACTTTCGCATCCCAAAGCCCGGCCGTGGGACAGCGAGCCGATGTTTTGCTGATGCGCCGAGTTCCTTCTGTGCTGGAAGGAGCGCAGCCCGCCTCAGTTCCGCGCTCCCTCCGCACACCGCCCCGGCCCGGCCCGTCCCCGCCCCGCTCCTCCCGCAGCCGCTGACCGCGGCGCTCCGTCCGCTCTCCGCCTCCGCGCCGGGCCCTGCGGCGCATGCCTCCCGCTCCCCGGGGCAGGGGAGGAAGCGCCGCCCGCTCCTCCCGCACGGAACGGAGCGCCGAGCCCGAGCTCGGGGGTCCGCCGCCGCCACCGCCCCTTCTGCTCGGCCTCCCCCCGCGGCGGAGGAGGAGGCGGCGGCCGCAGGTGAGCGCTGAGGGCTGCGCGGCGCCGGCAGGCCGAGCCGGGCCCGGCCGAGGGCGGCGGAAGGCGGGAAGGGAACCATGGCGGCGCGGCGGGGCCCGGCCTGGGCGGGCGGCGGAAGGCGGGCGGCCCCGCGGCCTCTGCGCGTCCCGTCGCGCCCCCTCGGCCCTTCTGTGCGCGGACTCCCGGGAAGCGTCCCCTCGCGGAGCCCGTAGGGGTGCCCCTTCACGCCCCCCGCGGCGTGCCGGGCCCGGGGAGGGGACGGCTTCCCCCGCGCGGGGTCCGGGGCTGCGGAGGCGCCGTGAGGCGGTGAGGGCCCGGCGCGGTGTCCGAGAAGCTGCGGGTGCCCCATCTGTGCAGGTGCCGGAGGCGGGACGGGGCCCGGACGGCCCGCTGTGGGGGTGGCAGCCCTGCGCTGCGCGGTCCCCTCCCAAAACATCCCATAACTCAGTGATGGTTCTGTGAGTTGCCGGCAGCCCCGCTGGCCTCAGAGCAGGTTGTCCCGTCTGCCGTGGCTGGGCTGCCGTGGGTTCGTGTGACAGGACGAGGGGAAACGGCCGCAAGTGGCAGGTTGGGTTGGACTTCAGGGAATGCTTCTGTACAGAAAGGGTTGTGAAGCACTGGGATGGGCTCCCCAGGGAGCTGGTTGAGTCACCACCCCTGCGTGTGTTTAAAACCCGTTTGGATGTGGTGCTCAGGGACGCGAATGAGCGGTGTGCTGTTAGTTAGGGTGGTATGGGCAGGTTGTGGTTGGACTCGATGATCTTGAAGGTGTTTTCCAGCCTGAGCGATTCTATGATTCTATCCCTTCGTGTCTTCACACAGTGGGCTTCTATAGCTCTTAATTGCTGTGCTCTTTCTCCGAAGGAAGTCGGTCGTATTTCAGCATCAGAGGTGGTAAATAAATACAGGTGCCATCAGCACACATCCCTGCGATGCATTGGTGCCCCAGGGGTGCTGGCTGTGGCCCCAAGGAGTGATGTGGAAGTGAACCCCAGTCCTGTGTCACAGCTGTAGTGCAGCAGCCATCCGAGCACGGGATGATGAAGGCATCTGCCCCATTTCTGGGAACTGTGGAAATAGGTTAATAGGAAATAAGCTGGGTTCTTTGTGAAGCCGGGAACTTAAGCGTGTTAATTGCATTTCTTTGGGATAATTAGGTGTTCCAATTTCTGTTTGAACTTCAGCTGCTTCTTATGAGGAAGGCTGTTTTTAATTTATCATTGCCTCGGTGGATGTGTTGGTATTTTAGTATTTTAGAAACTATTCGTTTTTTTTGTAACAGTCTTGGTTCTGACCCACATCACAGCAGACCACTCAGCTGCTGCTGTGAGACACGAGCCAGGTGGATTCATGGCCCAGCATGTGAAGGGTGAAGGATGACCTTGATCCCCATGCTTAAAGCTGGAATTGTGCAAGACTGATATTTTGTAGCTGGTTCCCACTGAGGAGAAGAGAATGCAAGGGATGGACTCCCAGAGCTCAGGTTAAAGTGTGTTATGCGAGGGTGTTCTTTGGCAAAGAGTTGGCAAATGAAATGGCAAAGCATTCGTTCTCTTTTGCCACAAAGTTCACTGCAAAATATCAGAATGTTAGTGTAGAAGGGAGGTCTCACACACCTGTGCACTGAAATATTAGCAAGATTTATTCCAGGGGTCTTGGCAATGCGGGGTTTTTTAGGAACATTCTCGAAAGATTGTGTGGCCTTCAATGGAAGGCATAGGAAGAATTTCGGGAGTGAAGATGCTTATCTGAATTGGATTCTGGATGTTGTAGGAGCACTGGAAACCACAAATGATGAGTGCTTTGTCTTATCCTTAGTGACAGTAATGACAGAATTTACCATTTCAGGGGATGTTGAGCAGAATTATCTGACACGGTTAGTCTGAGTGTTAATAATTTACAGTTTGTGTTACCGAGTATCATTACATGGAAATTTTAGAAGCTTGACATGTAATACAAAGTATTTTCTTTTTTTTTTTTTTTTAATCGTAGGATGGAAAAGAGACCAGTCTGAAAACCTTCCCCTTCGTGGGCTTTGCAGGTGTCTGCTAGAATGTTTCTTATGAATGCTTCTCCTCTGGTAGCTCTTCAGACACAATGGGAATCCTTTGGACCAGTGAGGAATTGTAGATACCCTGTTTGCTTCTCTGAGTCTGAAGGGGACGTCACCAGAACCTCCGTACATGCAAAAGTTCAGATGATCATAAGAAGCCTGCAAAGTCAAGAGTCTCCCCTGGGTATGAACAATGAGTGTGAATGTATTATGCAGAAGAAACAAAAGGGAGAAAAAGGCACGAGCAATAGGGTTGCATCTAGCACCACACTGCTCCAGAAGCATCCTAAATACACCAAGAGGAGTTGTCCTGCTGATTCAGATGACACTGAAGAGAATGTGGAGTTTGGGACTCTCTTGCTTGATTCTGATAGTGATGATTCTGTTGACCGAGGCATAGAGGAAGCTATTCAAGAGTACTTGAAAGCAAAAGGTAAAAGTGACCAGTCATTACAGAGGAATGCAGAGTGTTCTGAAAACATATCCAGAAACAAAAGGCTTAAGAGAGAATTCTCCCAGAACAAAATGTCTAGTAACCTTCTCCCTGTGAAATTTAAAGCAGATATGCTCTCTGAAGAGTACTTTTCTGACCAGCTTGGAATTGGTAAAAGACTACAGCCTGCTTCCCCTCAAAGCATCAGTAGTGATGACTCTTTTGAACAGAGCATACAAGCTGAAATTGTGCAGTTCTTGAATGAGAAGAAGCAACAGGAAATTAGCAAGTGTGTAATTGGGCAGGATAAAAAAGATTCCCATGTGAGATCTGTCCTTAAAAGCAACAAACAAACTACTAACAAAACAAACTGCGGTGCTGTGAAGCGAGGTTGTAACGCACTCCTCTTGAGACACCATCCCAAGCTACGGAAAACCAGCACGCAGTCCAAGTGTTTGAAGTCTAAAATCCAGGAAATGCCTGGCGATTTCAACCGAGTGGACCAAGCTTATCTAGAAGCGGCCAGCCAGCCCTGGTTACTGCAGCAAAATAAAGAAAGTGGAACTAACTACTGGGAACCTAGGGGAGCACTTATGGATGAGAGCATTCACGGATCCGACTCAAGTAGCGATGATGGTATTGAAGAAGCCATTCAGCTTTATCAGCTTGAGAAGATCAGGAAAGAGGCAGGTCACACAACGGACTGTGTCCCTTTGCAAAGGGAACAATTTGATACAAAGGGTATAGCGGACATTTCAGCAAGCCTGACAATTAGCTCAACAAAAAGTGCCTCACCAGAAACCTGTAAAAGCCCTACAAGCAACAAGAGGAAAGAAATTAATTCAAAGTCAACAGAATTAGAAAGCTCCAGCAATGACTTTAACAGACTGTTTAAACCACTGAAAAAAGCCAGGCATTTTGTACCTCCGGAAAACAAGATTGCTGCTTGCGAGCTCACATTGCAGGCCTCTTGCAGAGCAGACACATCTGCAGAACTCATGTGTGCAGAAGCTATTCTTGATATTTCCAAAACAATCATGCCATCCCAAATGGGAAGTGACAGCAAATCCCTCGCTGCAGATTCCTTCTTTTCTCCCCAGCTTCTCTCATCCTCCCATTGTGAAAGTGACAGCAGCCTTGTGGACAGCGATGATAGCATAGAGCAAGAAATCCAGGCTTTTTTGGCTCTGAAAGCACAGTCAGAAAGCCTTGTAACAAAGCCTCCTGGCCTGTCACACTCGATCCAGATGCCTTTGCCGTCTGATCAAAACAGCCTCGGTGGTACCCTTGAGCCTTCTCTTCCCAAAACACTGAAACTATCACTGAATCGTAAAAAGGGACTTAAAAGGGAAGGCAGAATAGCAAAGCAAGGTGCATCAAAAGCATCCGAACAGCTGGGGATGGGATTTTTTCAGCCAGATAACTACTCAAAAGTTCCTGTGCTCCAGGAGGGTACCCTGACCAGCCCTGAAGGACTCTGTGGTGCTCAGATGCTCAGTAGCAATGAGACTGAGCAGCAGCAGCTGTCTTCTGAGCTGTCTGAATCTGTTGGCAAATGTGTGGCCTTGGATTCTGGAAATCCTTTTTTGCAGGTTCAGAGTGGCACAAGAAAGCTTGTGAAGAAGACCATCCGAACTCAAGAGGGAGATGGTTCAGATGATGAGAGCAGTTCTCTGGATAGCGACGAGGACCTTGATAGTGCTATTAAGGACCTTTTACGATCTAAAAGAAAATTAAAGAAGAAGTCTAAGGACCAGAAATCTCAGTGCAAGAAGAGAGTCACGTGCACTGAGACAGACAGTCAGCTGCTGGATGAGGTTAGTGACCTTCAGCAAAGTGAGTGGAAATGTAAAAATCCCATGCTACTGAAAAGCTGCCTCTCAAAATCTAGAAAAGCTGTGAAAGAGAATGCAGTCAGAAATCATCCAGATAACATAAATGTCAGCCTTTCAAGTGAAAGACCAGAAGCCATTAAGAACGTAGAGTTTGATTTACAGCTTAAAAAAGGATGTAAACCTGAACCCATTTCAAGCCAGAATAACCTGCAGACAGCTAAAAATAAAAAATGTACTTTCACAGCTGCATCAGGCACTGATGATAGCAGTTCAGTGGATAGTGATGACAGCATTGAACAAGAAATTAGGAAATTTTTGGCAGAAAAGGCTAAAGACTCTGCAAGCAATTCAGAGATGCAAAAAAATGAGGCAACTCTAGACCTGTTGACCAAACAAACTGCAAATAAAGGAAAAGTGAAGCAACAGTCGGTTGAAAACGAGATAGACTTCTTGCTGGATCGGACTAAAAAGACTAAGGGATCTCAGCAAACTGATGAGTTGAAGAGCTCTCAGAGAATGGAAGGGAAAAGTGCAATGCTACCTGACAGTGGGAAAACTGCTTCCTCTGCAGAGAATGTTTCTTTTAATACTACTGGTCAGTCAAAAGCTAAACAAGGGATGGTGGGGGTTAAAGGTGCTGCTGGTGAGTTACCTGGGAAAGCAACAGGTAAAAAAGATGTCCCTAATACAGAGCCTATGCAGAAAACGCTTCCACCTAAAACCAGCAAAAATGAAGGTCGTAAAAGACAAAAAGTAAGCAGTGCAAAGCCTAGATCTAAAAGAAAGAACTCCTTTCAATTAAAGATTTCAAGTAAATTTATTGCAGGTCTGAAGCATGCTCGGGAGAGGAAAAAATCCATGCTTTTGAACAAAAAGCAGAAATCAGAGCATTTGCTCAACCAGAGCAGCTCGTCAGGAACAGAGGTAGCTTCCCAGGATACAAATGTACTTACGCGGGAAAAAGGAGCCCCGCTGCCAAAAGGTGAATGTAGTGGGGAGAATAAAATAGCAATAAAAGAATCCAACTCTTCTCAGAAGCTCACTGTAGAAGTGTCAGGTCCCCGTGTAGCAGAAACATGTGAAAGACCAGATGCTGCTCCTTTGTATATCAAAGAAGCAGAGGGCTGCAAAAAGGCTGCTGCTGCAGGAGACCAGACGGATTCACATCTGAATCTCCCCTCACAGGGGCAGAGTGTGGCAGCAGGACAAGTAGATAAGGTTTGCAGAGGTACAGACAAAGCTGAGAGCGTACAGATGGGGACTGAGGAAGGAGATAGCCACAAAGACAGCTGGGCAGATTCAAATGTAGGTCCCCCACTCCTACAGCACAGTATGGCAGTGGTAGAAGCAGATAAAGTTAGCAAAGAAACATGCCAGCAGAGTATACAAGCAAGTGGTCATGGAGAGAATAACCAGCAGGACAACAGGCAAGATCCACGTGTAGGTTGTGCGCTGCAGGAGCTAAATGTGACGGCAGTAACAGCAGATGAAGCTAGTGGAGAGGCATGTGCAGGTAACAGTGAGCACATGTGCATGGAGGAGGAAAGCATTACCTGCCAGGACAGTGACAGACAGTCAGAAATTCAGGTATCCAGCTCCAGTTGGGAAGGCAAAGTGCCTGTCCTGCAGAATAGGGAAACTGATTGTGAACCGGAACCAGGGCAGGAAGTTTTAGAGAAGGACTGTGCAAAATGTACTGACACACCAGCAGGGGACAGCCCAGATTCCTTCATGAAATTAAAGGTATCAAATAAGTAAGTACGCTTTTTATTTTACCTCCCACAGTAACAGTCTTTTTAGAAAATGACTATCATTGTAATTACCTTGATACGACTTGAGACATGAGAGACAGTGGGAGAAGGTGATCATAGACACGCTAAGGTGAAAAATGCTTCTATATAACAGGGATATCATGGATAAACGTACTTAGATTTTGTAGAATTTTGTAAATTATTTAAAGCGTTCTAAGGAAGTATTTTTTATAATGATTTTTAGTGCTCACATTACTACAGAATGCTGTAGCTCTTGTAGATAAGGAGATACCGCCTAATCGTGCTTTAAATTATGAGGCCTCTAATCGTGTTAAAAGGAAACCTGTTTGGGTGCAGAATATATTTGTCAGTCTGTGAGGAGATCCCAGGCAAACACAGCATTTACTGACAGCGCAGTGCTTTGGAAGCTCACTGCCTGCCATGTGTTTACACTCGAGCTGCCTTAGGACAATCCTGTGTCCCCGGGGACTGCGGAGTGAACTCACCAAGCAGAACTCCAGCAGAGTTGGTGCGGCTGCAGGTGCAGAGATCTGGCTATGAAGATCCAAATGCAAATCCACGCAAGCAAAGAGGGTCAGTCTGTCTGCTCCTCCCCTGTACAGCAACCACAGTGGCCAGGGAAAGTACCTTTGGAATGCTGAAAACCTTCTGCTAGCAGATGATTCAAAGCACAATTGCAGTTGGAATGAAGTGAAGGATGTCTGTTCAGACAGCATGACTTCTGTGGATGTCACTAGACTTGGGTGTTGCTGGGCCTGCAAGGCTGAAACAATTTCCTCGCTACTCTTGAGTCTAATTCTGATGCCCTGCAGTTACCCAGCAATGTGTTTGGATTTTTCCAAATGAACTTTCTTCAACTGAGTGCCCTTACTTTTCTTTTTCAGAAGTGGTTTCTAAGATGTTACATTTCTGTGAACTTCTACTTTCATTTACAATTTTTGTGCAATAGAGCAAAGCTGTATTTGCTGTAGGAAGTCCCTAGCAGAAACGCCAAGGATATTTTCAGCACTGTTCTTTCATACTTAGAGAGTTTTCTCTCTTTTTCCAGCACCCAAAATAAAGCAATTTTTCACTACTGTCTTTTTTATTTGAACTGACTTTAAATGGCATTCGAGCAATGCTTTTATATCACAATGAAAGTGTTCGCGCACCAGTTCCACTGAAAAATCCAAAAGGTGTGAATTGAAGCTGTTGACTGGTTCTTTCATTTTCATTTGTGTGTACTGAAGTCCTCTGAGTAGTTTGTTCCTGCATCTCGTCCTGTGAACCGATTTGATGCTCTCTTTATTCGGTCTTCTACTGAGTTTCTAAGCCAGACTACCATTTCGGCTCACCTCGTTTGTTAATCACTTCAGCAGTGTTCCTGAAGGCTGGCCTTAATGTTCAGAAACGGAGCGAAAGCAGTCAAGAATGGATCTGGTATCGCTCAGTATCTCCAGATATGATTGCATTTGCAGAATATTGGCAAACTGCAGCGTAGCATAGAGTAGAAAAAGTAACCGTGGCACGTAGAGAAATAGGAGACATCCTTTGTGTGTTTATACTGTCGTGCAGTTGCATTTTAAACATACTTATAGTGGTCACTTGGCATTTCTTATCATTGGGCCACCTTTCTGTAGTCTTTGGGCTGGTTGGTGGAGGAGTTCACTGCTGGCTCACTTCATTTTTGTGGTAGGATACCTTGGAAAAGTGGTTTTTTACTTAGATCATGCCTGCAGGAAGTTTGCACAGGCATGCCTTTGTGTCTGCCTTGATTCAGCTGCAGGATTTGGGCATTTTGTTTGGGATAGGTGAATAGGCTGTATTTTAAAACTGAATTTTTCAGAGTACCTTGCTTTCAAAGGATTAAACCGTACGTGCTAGCGATGGTGGAAGCACTGTGTACCATTTGTATGAAATAAGCTGAATGTTTTTCAACGTTCCTCACTAATCCAACCTTAAGGTTTACGAGGTGTCTTGTGCCCCTGTCGGTGTGTCTGTGTTCTCAGTACTACTTGTGAACTGATTCACTTCCAGTGAAGATGCAATTCTGATTACCTTGTGCTTTAAATACAAGCTAATTTCAAGCAGCACTTTTTTAAAAAATTGATAAAACTTGATTTGTATATAGGAAATGGTGTACATTGATACGTTTATAATGTTTAATAAATGGGGTTCTGACCGTGGACCGTGAAACCAGAGTGCTGCTGTGGTTTGTGTCTCTGTTACTGGTGAGCAGTGTGTTGTGTTACAGCTTCTCCCTCCTGTCTGTAGTCCAGAGATGCAATTAATCCATGTCAGGATCACCTGGGAGTGAAGGATGTCTCCGTCAGAGTCAATCCAGTTTGCGTTGGCTGAACCTGGGAGCAGTGCCACAGCTCCTCTGCTGCTCCTGCACCTTTCATCCTGTTCTCTCAGCCACCAGCAACCTGAGGCCGTCGTCCCCTTGGACAGCAGCGTGTGATGTCCTTGTGAATGAGACAGAGCGCAGATCTTACGTGATGTGGCCATTTAGGGGAATGTTCTTAGCAGCAAGAAGACAAGAAGAATCTCCTATCAGCCAGCCGGCCGACCCTGTCTTGGCTTCTCCAGTGATGGCCAAAAAGGTTGAGTGCCCTCCTTATTTCAGCCCTCACAGGGAATTAATTTCATTGTGCAGCTTTGGCAATGCATACAAGGACAGAGCCATGAACTCAGGTCTGCTCAAGGAAGTGAAGAAATTGCCTTTTTTTTAATGAGCTGCCTTTGGCTTTTAATGAGAAAAAAAAAAAAAAAAAAAAACCATGATTGGGTACATTGTTTTATTTTAATGACAGAAACTCTTTCTGTGCTTTAGGAAGGCAATCTTAGGGATCCTCAGAGGCCCAGGAGGACTGCCTTTGTTTTTTATAAGCAGTTCTTTGCTGCTATACTAGGAATCTGTTTCAAATTGTGACTGCTTTATATAAAGGAAGAAACACTCCATCTCTGCCACCGTTTCCTTTATAAATGTATATGCTCAGGGCTGGCTGAGCCAGAGCTCGCACACTGCTCCCTTCTCAGCCAACCTCAGTGGAGTGCATGGGGTCACATTACCCCAACACGTTACAGGATGCAAGTTATGTGAGGGTGGTGTAAGGCACAGAGTGTGCAAAACTGTTCGAAGAAACTGTTTTCAGCTCAGGAATTAAACAAAAAGGGGAATAGTTAAGGCATGGAAGAAAGGACGTGGGTGGTTTTAGATCAAGTATGGAAAGAGATGGAAAATAGGTGACAAAACCCACTAAGTTTATATTTCTAAGAGCTCCATCCCTAAATTATTCCACCTGCAGAAAAATCAGTGGATAGAAGCATTTGTAAAACTGCCACAACTGTTTGCTTTAATTCTGCCCTTAATGTTACTTCTCATTTCAGGAGAAGAAAGAGAAGAGAAACGCAAAGCGTTACCTAGAGTCTAACGGAGGAATAGCAGCGAGTGAGAGAAGGTTGCTTATCTATTTTAATGCATTGAATATTTAAAAAGTTAACTTTTCAGGCCCATTTCTGTGCCCGGTATTTACTTCCTCACGTGCGTTGGTGTGTTTTTGGAAGGTTGAACTTAGCTGGCTGTTTTTGCCTTTGAGATAACTAAATGAATTGCAGTGCAGGGCTTGAAGTGTTTGTTAGGCTTGCTTGAACTCGTGTTCGGCCCAGGAGCACACACTGGGCTTTGAATGTTTAAAATGTTTAAAAACAAAACCCACCACAGAATGCAGGCCTGGTGGCATGCTGTTCAGTCTTAGACTTCAGGTGTTCAGTGATTTCAACTGAGCAGAGCAATCTGTTCTTCCTCCAAAGCTAAACGAGGCCTTGACTAGCTGGGAGTCCTATTAAGAAAATGCATCCTAGAGTTTGAAGTTGGGGGGTGTTCCTAGAAATGCACTGCTACCTTTAACCTGTTAACATAGCTATTTTGTCACGCTGTATACCAAGCTGAAAGATCCTTTACTGTGTTCAGGAGGAAAAGTTCTCATTAAATTCCAATTTAACTGTCTTACCGCATGAACTCGTGTGTTATCCTGCTGCTCGTTGTGCCATACGAGCTCTTTTTGACAGCCTGTGCCATTTCATTCCCCCTGGAGGTAATTTTCAGGATCACTTAAACGCAGTGGATTCCTGCATGTGTTTCTTTATTAAGACAACAGCTCTGAAACAGGTCTGCAAGTTTAGGACACCCTCAAGGCTACAGCTTGCCTACACACTGAATTCCCTGCTCACAGCCTGTGACAACCCACTGCTTTCAGGAAAGGTAACCTACAGTCTGGGGGCAGCAGGCACGGCTGTGACTGAACCTGAACTACGTGGTGCTTCGCAACGGGGCTTAGCAGCAGGTTTGGGGTAAGGCCGGTGCTGTCGTTTCCCTGACTTTTTAGGGGAGGAGGGAGCTACTTTTCGAACTAAGCAGCCAGCAATGAACTGAAGTGGTTTCATCGCTCTAGCAGTGCGAGGGCCCACCGACTTTGTAGCTGGGGTGGAAGTCGAGGGTGTCGCGGGGGGTGATGAAGTTGGCAGGGCCAGTGACACGGCTCTTCTCCAGCGAGGTGTTGAGCCCGTCGTTCCTGTACATGCCACGCTGTGCCAGGGAGTCTGAGAAGGCGTGCGAGGTGACGTGGTAGGAGACCTGCACAGGGAAGGGAGAGAGGAATGAGCAAAGATGTGTTTGGCACCAACAGCAATGGCGCCTGCAGGAGCCTGGACAGCATTCTAAGGGTACTTCATCACAACGCCCCTCGAGGGGCTCATTGCTATGGGGCAGACTAAGACCGAGGAACTGCGGTGGCTCAGAGCCGATGGGTCTGAGGTGGGGTTGCTGAAATCTCCCACCCTCATAGCTGATGGGCAGGAGGAAGGTTCGCTGTGCCCTGGGAGGAGGGCAAACCCCCGCCAGCCCGGGGAGGCCCCAAACCCACCCCTCTGCAGATGCTGCCCAGGCTCCGGGTCGCACCTACCGGCACTTCGTACACCGTGGGCGCTCTGCGGCCGTACTCCTGGTTGGTCGTCCGGTACAGCGGGTGCGGCTCCGGCTGCCTGCGGGGACACAAGGCATCGAGCCGGGCACAGGGCAGAGGGGTCGGGGGGCGGGAGGGGGCGACCTGTAGGGGCTCACCCGTAGCCGCGGTAGGAGGGGAGCTGCAGGAAGCGGCGGGGCAGCGTGGCGCTCACCCAAGTGCCGGCGCGGGGCGCGGGGCCCTCCGCGGGCTGCGGCTGTGCCATGCGGGGCCGGAGGGGACGCGCGGCCGCGTTGCCAGGCAGCGGCGGTGGGCGCGGGGGAAGCGGAAAGTTCGGCTCCTCTTCCTCTTCCTCGGCCACAGAGATGGCGGTGCCGCGGATCTTACGGGCGGGTGAGCGGGTAGGGCCGTGCCGAGCCTCGCACAGCCGTGCCCGCTCCGCCCGGTGACCGCCGTGCTTCTCTCCCCGCAGCAGCCCCGCGGCTCTACAGCGGTCTCCCCGCCCCGGCGGCGCTGACGGCGGCAGCGGCGCGGCCCCGCGGTGAGTGCGGCGCAGCCCCGGCCCTTCCCCTCTGGCCCGGCCCTGCCTGCACGTTGGGCCGCAGCGCTTTCTCTTCCCTTCCCCCAGACCCGGAGGACAAACTGCTGGCCGAGCCGCTCCGCCACCCCGACTTCTTCAAAGTGAAGAATCTCTTCACCCTGAAGGATCTTTTCGACGCCCGAGTGCACCTGGGGCACAAGAAGGGATGTCGGCATCAGTGAGTGACCCCGCTTTGTGGTCCAACGCTTGCTCACAACAGGAGCGTTTCTCCAGGGCACGCGAGCCTTTGGAGGCAGCACAAACCTGGGCTGGGACTGCCTTAGCGGGGTCTGTTGTGATAGGACAAGGGGAGATGGTTTCAGACTAAAAGAGGGGGGGCTTAGACTGGGTGTAAGGATAAAGGGTTTTTTACTATAGCAGTGGTGAAGAACTGGCACAGGTTGCCCAGGCAGGAGGTTGTGCCCCATCCCTGCAGACACTCATGGTCAGGCTGGAGGGGCTCTGAGCGCCTAGTGGGGCTGCAGGTGTCTGTTCACTGCAGGGAGTGGGACCAGATGGCCTTTAATAGTCCCTTCCAACTCAAACGGCCCTCTGATATCAGCAGGCAGTTGGGCTGTGGCAAGGTTTGTTTAGTAGCCCTAGCCCTGCGTGTCACCCGCCCTCCATCCCTGCAGGTTCATGAAGCCCTACATCTTCGGCTGCCGCCTGGACCAGGACATCATCGACTTGGATCAGACGATGCAGCATCTCCAGCTGGCCCTCAACTTCACTGCCCACGTCGCCTACCGCAAAGGCATCATCCTCTTCGTCAGCCGCAACAGGCAGTTCTGCCACCTGGTCGAGAGCACAGCACGGGAGTGTGGGGAGTACGCCCACACACGCTACTGGCAGGGCGGCCTGCTCACCAATGCCCACATCCAGTTTGGTCCCGGCATCCGCCTGCCCGACCTCCTTATCTTCCTCAGCAGCCTCAACAATGTCTTTGAGCCCCACGTGGCCATCCGGGATGCTGCCAAGATGAACATCCCCACGGTGGGGGTGGTGGACACAAACTGCAACCCATGCCTCATCACCTACCCCATCCCTGGCAACGACGACAGCCCCACCGCCATGGAGCTCTACTGCAAGCTCTTCAAGATGACCATCATCCACGCCAAGAACAAGAGGAAGCAGATTGAGGTCTTCCAGGAGCTGCAGAGCCGACAGAAGGGCGATACGAGCCGCCCTGTGGTGGCTGAAGGCCAGGCATGACCGTGGGGCTCATCTCCACGCTGGAGGTGGGCATCCCGCTCCACTTCTACAGTGCTGCACCCATGGCATCACACAACCTGGCTTTCAGCAGAGCTGGGCTGCTTGTCGCACAGGGACATCTCCAGCTCCGAAGTAATTTGCCCAGAGCAATTGATCCAAGGAGAGATGGAGCAGTGCCAGTGGCAGCTCTGTCCTGGTTTGTTGTTGTGAGGAGCACTTCTATCCTGCGACCCTCCTGTTGTGGAATGCTGCAAAGCCACTTGTATCACACGCCACAAATAAAGGGGTCTTTGATTCTCCTCTTTCTTTCCCTGTTACATGGGGAGGTGGGGAAATTTCTGGCAAAAAAATGCATGCTCACGGGGTGAGGGGACAAAGGGGTGGTGGCTGTTCCCAGCCTGGGGATCTCGGGGTATCATGGGCCCCGTGCAGGGCCGTCCATGGCAGCTCAGAAACTGCAGGGAACTGCCAGGAAAAGGGCAGTCCAGCCCTTAACTCTCCACGTGCCTCTATGGGAGTGCTTAGGGCAGCCCTGCGGCGCTGTGCTCAGGCCTGGTGGCGTCCCGCCCGTATCCTGGCTCCTCCTCTCTGTCCATGCGGAGGTGGGTCCGCCGCGCGGTCCTCTTGCCCAGCAGGGGGCGCTCGAGGGAGCAAACGCGCAGTGAGGATCGTCCCCGCGGCGCTTCCGCCGCCCTCTCTATATAAGCGGAAGTCGGGAGGCGGAGCGGTCTTTCGGCGTGGCGCTCGGCGGGTGTTGGCTGTAGGCTGAGCTCGTTGTGAAGAGCAAACGAGGAAGTCTCGCTGCCTGCCCGCCCGCTCCTCTCCTGCCTTCAGGCTGAGAGGGCTCCCCGCGGTGCCTTCCGGTGAAGCCGTGCCTTGCTGGCCGCTGTTCGCCGTCTCAGGCGCGGGCGCTATGCTGCAGCCGGGCCTCGGCTCTGGGATGGGCCGCGACGGCGGCGGCCTCTGCCGTTTGTTGTCCGAGGCCGAGCGAGGGAAGGCGGGGTCGTGAGGGTACGGCCGCGGCCTGTAGGCTCGTATGGCGGAGGACGAGGAGGAGAAAAGCGTGAGTGGAAGTGCGGGCCGCTGCTGTGTGCGGGGTGGCGAGCAGCCCGTGCGGGAGGTGTAACCGCGTGGGCCCACCGAGGGCCTCAGGCCTGCGTGCGTAACCGAAGTCAATGGGCCTCAGGCGGGGGAAGTAGGCGTGCCCGCTCAGCCACGTGGCTGGGCCCGGCAGGCCAGCGCCATGGGGACACGTGTAGGGCGCTGGGAATGGACGGCGACGGGGTGTGCTTCCAGGGAAGGAGGGGTGGAAACTGAGGGCTTAAAGATGGGAGTAACTGAAAGGAATCCGTATAAAAAGCGATAATTTTTGCTTGTTTCTTTTAATCTTTGGGTTTTCTGAGCTGATGTTAAGTGTTATAGTTAAGAAAGGGATTATTTAGTGGGCTCAGCACCCATTGCTAATCACGTTCTTTCTCTTTTTATTTATGTTCCTATTGGCAGAAGACAAAGGGTGGGATGAAAAAGATTTTCCATCTTGAAAAACCGAAGGTAAGCAGTGCTTACACTGAGCTTCTCTGGTCTTTTTGCAATCTTTCTGTTCTTTTGTTAATTTGCTTCCTGCCACAGGCGTTGCAAAGGTGGCTGCTGTGACATCTTTGTGTCATTAGGTGGCAGAGATGGACAGGCTATGTTCTACGCTCGTTTGCTCTGAAACTGGTGAGCACTCAGAGTGATTGATAGCCTGACATTGCTTAGATATAGGCTTGTTGTGTTGGGCTTTTTAATTCCCCTTAAGTGTGAAATTGGTGTGTAGTAGAATAGAAAGCTGTTACTGATGTCCGAGTCCTGGGAGATGTATGCTGGCAGCCCCAGTCCTACTCCTGTCTGAAAGTAAAAAAAAAAAAACATGCCTCGAATGTGCATTTATTTGTCTGGATTCACTCTTTAGGACCTTTAAATTTCTTAGCATCGTTAAAAAAGAAAATGTATAACTGGCTTTGAAGCATATCTAAATAGATATCATCAGTGTTGTGTACGTTGTCTGCTCTTTTTCAGAGAGAGGCATGTAGTGTGGCAGACTCCAGAGGTCTCAAAAGCCCGAGGTGAGTCGCAGTGCATACAAGCTCATGCATTACACAGATCCATGCCCCAGTCGTGTTGCAGATATGGCTGTAGTGCCATGTTTGTGTCATTAGGTGGCAGAAAGGAAAAGGCTGTGTCTTTGCTAATGCTCTGAAACCGGTGAGCACTCAGGAATGACTAGCAACCTGACAAATGTTTCTGGCTTTCTCTTTTTTCCTTTAATATTAAACTTAAATTGTGCAGTGTGGACAAAAAGCGTTGTCTGAAAGCAGTTGGGGTGTGATGTAGCATATGGAGAAAATTGCTTTCTTTTGCTAATATCTGTTCAATGCTGTCAGCAACTTCTTGACTTCCAAGGGTGCTGAGTATGAGAAGAAAGTGCAGTCAGCATTTTCTGAAATGTCTTTAAAACTATGCTTGCTTTTAGAAGGAAAAAATGAAGATACTTTTTCTTCATGCAGTTACATGTGAGGACAAGTCTGAGTTGTTGTGCAGTTCCCTTCAGATGTTGAAGGTAGGTATTATGCCATCTCTTGGAAACAGACCTCAGTGTGTTACTAAAATGGTCTAACACAGAATGCTGCTGGAAAAACGTTACAAGTTTGTGGAGTGGTGAGATGGTGTTGTAGACATACTGAAGGAATAAGATTGATTAAACTGACTTTCAGTTAATGCAGAAGGAGTGCTTTGTCCTGCTTCTCAAGACAAGATGTAGCTTCCTTGTTTGTGATGATGAGCTCTAACACAGTAGTGTTAGATGTGAAATATGAATGTGAAAGTGCAGTTGCATGCAATGGAACACCATTTTTCTTTACTTGGTCTTGCTGTGTTTGTGCTAGCATGCTAAGAAGGAAACATGATCTTAGGGGCAGCAAGCCACTGTGCAGCTCAGGTACCTAAGTGCTGCAATGGTTTAGTGCTTCACTGTCATTTCTTCGTTGATGTGGTCCATGGGAGCATCTGCTGTGCTGATGATGTTTCTAAAGCAAGTGAGAAGCTCTCACTACACACAACGTTGTGAAACTGCAAGGCTTTGCAGTGACTAATAGCTTTACAAAATCTGGCAGTGCTGAATGTTGGAAAATGTCATCATTAAGTGGGCATTATGAGGGCCAGAGGTGCCATTAGCCGAACGGCTGGCTGCAAAATGAGCCATTTAATTGGGAAAAGGCACTGCCTTCCAGTAGTGGTGGTGGAAAAGAATGCTAATAAGGTTGTTGGGAATATGAGTATGTGTAGAGGCATGCATTGTGATGCAACTCCTCCGTTTATGTTTCCTGACTCCTTTTAACCCTGAAATAGGAGTTGTGTTTTCATCAGCACTCGCATCAAAGGCCCTGTAGGGGGTGGTGAGTGCCTGATGAGGCTCTCCTTAAGACCTTTACTGTGTAAGGCATAGCATGTCTTAAAATTTCCCTGGTGCCTTTTGCTACTAACTGTATTCGTATGACTGAGCAGCAATCCCAGGCTATGAATATTTCCTTACTGAAAGCACTTGATGGGCTTTATTGTGGCTTTGAACACAGCTTTTCTCCCTTTGCACTGTTAATAGCTTGAGTCTTCACTGACTGACAAGCTCATCTTTGATTTTTAGGGAACCTGAGAGTAGAAGAGTAACCAAGAACAGGCTCCAGTTATTGTGCTGTTAAATTACCCCTATCCTAAATCCACACAGCAGCATGGTCTGATCAGTAGAATTTTTTTCCCAAAAAAGCCTTCCTTATATAGAGGTATAGAACCCTCCTAAAGTAATCTTAATTTGTTGAGTGCTTTCTGTCACTGTTTTAGATCTCAGGTACTCAGATTTCCACTGTTGTGCAGTTATTTCAGTGTGTGTAAACTGCAGGGTTCATGTGGTTGTTCTGGGCTGAAGTATGGTTTCTTAGCTTTGATGCTGTAGGATAGTGAAATAGCAGGAGTCGCCATGGCATGGGTTAATTCTCTTAGTGTTGACATTATTGCTAACTTTTACTGGCTGTATTTATTTGCATTTCTTGTCTCACATCCTGGGTGTTTTTTATTTTCAGATCATGCTTGAATTCTAGAATTTCTAGCAAGCCTGGCTACAGGAAAAGAAATGGTTTAGCATTTCTGTGCTTCAAGATGCTGAAGACTTCCATCTTATTCACACGTGGATTCAAGCAAGCTGCAGCCAATGAGAGTGCGTGTAATCTTTCCTTCCTACAAGTAATCTCAGCTTGTGCTGTTTCACACCCATGTTCTGAAGCACTTGTTTTGACCACGTTTACCACGTGGCTAAAAGGTTTAAAAAGAAGAACACTAAGTATGCTATCTGCAAGTCTGAAATAATGCTTTTTAGACATCCTAGGATCTAGGATGTTGTTGTCTGTGGATATGAGAATTGTGGGGTTTTCTTAACCTTAAACAATGAAATGTGGAAGCTTGCTTCCTACCCCACTCCTCTTCTGGCACTTAAATCTTTTACACTGCTAAAGCAGCAGCGTCTGTTCGTGTTTGGTTGTCAGTCTTTCAGTGTTCTGGCTCTTGCTCCTTTTCCAACTAATGTGGAAAGTTGGGAGGAGGCGTTATGAGTGTGAAATAGCTTTGCCTTGAGTCATTTCTCTTCCATATTGTACTGTAGCTCGTAAACCATAATCACTTGTTTGAAAACACTTGTCCATTGTATTAGTGACGAATGAAACTTGGTGCTCTTGGGATGTGTGAGTCATGGGTAAGTCTGAATCTCAAAGTGTCTGTCCAGTGCTGTTAATGGGGTGTGCAGAGCAGTAACATGGTAACATCGTGGGTTTTGTCAAAAGTCTTTATTTGAATAAAGTGTCTGAGCTAGTTCTCTTCAATACATGGGCTGTCTTCTCCTGAACAGTTTCTCATTGTAAATGCCTAAAGATGGTATTTATGGTGATGTAGGTAAGCAAAAAAAGAGTACTTGTTTTTGTCCATCTCTAGCTGCTTACCTGCTGCTTTATGTAATAGCTTCTGGGGAAGGGAGCAGTGGGGATTAAGTGCAGTAGGAGTGCCATTTGTCAGAGCAGAGTTTACTTTAAGGTTTCAAATAGATGGAAGGGTGAAAAATGGCTTTCTTGACAATGAGATTTCGTATGGTTGTTAGGCTGCTTTTTCTAATAGCAGAAAAAAAAATGATGTTGGCAGTGGAACCAGTTGCCGTGGGAGTACAGGACAACAGACAAGGAGCAGGGCACAGCTATGTGAAGCTTCACTGAAAGAACTCCAGTCCTCGCCCTCCCTCCCCACCAAACAGCTCTTCCATGCTGGCACAGGGATCTGTACCTGCACTTAGCAGCACCATGTCTGGAGGTGGAGTCCTGACTCCCTGCAGTGTTACCACTGCATTATGGGTGGCTGGCTCCGACAGGCTGAGTAACTTGCAACCTTTCAAACACACGAATCTTACAAATGTTCAGCCTTACCACAGATGAATGATGCTGTGGAGCTGACTCCTCTGCAGGGAGCAAGCTGTGTTAACTCCCTGCTAGATTTAGAGCACTGCTGACACTGAAACATATCCTTCATAAATAATAGTGAGAGGTAATGATGATCCTATAGATCTAATAGAAGGAAATGCTGATATTTATCCTCTAAAGGGTCCATAAATTTGCAGCTATGACACTGCAGATTACCTTCACAGACCATATATGCTGTTAAGTGTATTTTTTCCCCCCCCTCAGTGATTGTACTTCAGATATATGCTCCACTTCACTAAGCAACTGTTGGCAGGAGCACCAGCATACGCTCTGCCAGCAGGAATGTTACTGTGCTGGGAACAGAGTATGCTTGAGGTCATTTGCATAAACTGCTCCTCTCTACCTGAAGTTTTGAAAGGTTGCTACAACTGAGCATTTCAAGGAAACAGACTGTAGGTAGAGAGCTGCAGTGTTTACACAGCCAAGCAAATGATACCTGCTGAAAGGTCCTCTGGAAACTCATTTTGATAATGGGAGAAGCAGTGGATTATTCTGGCATTAATCTTTTAACCTCTGCAGTGGTAACCCAGCTTAGAGAATTAAACTGAAAGGTTGGTTTATCCTTGCATGTGTGATGGAAGGTTGTGGGAAGTAACAGTGGAGAATACATGGTAGCTGGTCAGAACCAATCAGGTTGTAGCCCTTAGGTTTCCTTTAAGCTCTTCTTGCCTTATGTGCTTCCAAACTTGGCACATGAGGGGGAATGGCCCCTGGACTTCCTGGCACACAGTGTCACACCACAGGCAGAAGCAGCTGCGTGGAGATCCTCACAAAAGCCATTGCATCACTGTCATGGGTCAGGCACTTAAAAAAGCAGTGAAACAATTGCCAGGATTCTCTGCTGTGGAAAAGACAGCTTATCCACTTCCTAAGTTGTGGCTGGATCTCATGGTAGATGATTCAGATGCTTAAGGAGGGACTTCTGAATTGAAAATCTACCTTTTTCTCCTTTTCAGATTACAAGAATGCTGGTACTTAAAAGGCTGTTGTTTTGCTATTGATGTAGTGGTGTGATTCACATAAAAGCTCTTTATTTACATCAGAGATGTTCATCAAAATAAGATGTGACAAATACAGCATGAATGATTCATTCTCATCTTTCTGCACTGCTTTCCTGTTAATCAAGAAACAGATGCATCCAGCTGGGCTCTGCTTCCTTCTCTTTCTTCCTTCATCCCCAGGCTTGTTCAGCCCAGCTTCACAGCTGTCAGTGCAGACTATCAAGGATCTTGCTGGGTGGTGGAAGTCAAGATGTTTGGCTTTTCATGAAAGCAAAGGCGCTGCAGCTACGCTGAACTCCCTGGGTAGGGTGTATTTTTCCTGCAGGGGAGAGGATGGAGAAGCAGGCCTTTGAGCCTTGGCTGAACTTTGGAGTTTCAGATTCTAAGTTCTGGGCCCCATTAGGAATATTTGGTGTTGGAAATCTTCTTCCAGAGCAAGGTCTTGAGGTTGTTCAGCACGAGGGAGTGGTGCACTTCCATCTGGCTGGCCAGGCCACTGAGGGTCATGCAAGTTCGGAGCTGCTTCTGCAGCTCCTCTTTCAGGTCAGGCGGTGCCCCGTACAGCAAGTAGTCCTGCAGCAGCCCGCAGACCTTGGCCAGGTTGGGCTGAACCATGTCGCTTTTGCACTGCTTCATGAGCTTGTCGCAAGTCGCCATGCAGTCCTTCCCATAGGTGCAGTCCACGTTCTGCTCACAGTGACGTCCCTTGAGGAACCCTCTGATTGTCATCTCCGTTGCCACCTTCCTCAGGTTGACCATTTTGAAGTCGTATTTGTCGTTGTAGCCCACGTTCCTAAAGCTGGTCTCACAGATGTAGAAGTTCCCGTAGGTCCCATGGAATATCTCCTCCACAAACTCCAGCAGCCCAATGGTGATCTTGGCCCGCCAGGGCCATGCTGGTGCAAACCACTGATGGACGACCTGGTGGACAGCAGCGGGCAGCAGCGACTGCAGGAAGGCAGGGATGTCCGCTCCGTAGAGGGAGTTGTGAGGGATCTTCTCTGTCACGTAGAGATCCCCGCAGTACCCGAGCAGCTTGGAAGTGTGTTCCTTCTCGTGCAAGGAGAGCATGAGAAGAAACTCATTGAGCTGAAGTAGCGCCCAGATGGATTTGGCCTCTGCTAAAGACACTTTCCCATCCCGGTTCACGTCTGCCATGGTGATGATTTGGCTCACCAAGGCTGCAAGAGAGGTCTGATCTCCAAGGTTGGACTGCAATAGAGCAAGAAAAATGGTGTCAGGCTCCTTCAGCTCGCTGTGGTTGGGCTCAGCGTCGTGAAACCGGTGTGGAGAAGGGAAGAGCTGTGAGTGTGTGGCCTGGGAGAGCAGCAGGCTGCGGAGGGACCCTCTGCACTCACCTTTAGGAAGTTGAGGAGCATTTCTTTAAACTCATCCATCGATGTCCCTCGAGTCGGTTTGTCAAAGAGAACCACATCCCTCCTGGGCACGGAGTCCGGGTTGCTGTCTGCCTTCAGAGCCTCTTCAATGCCACACTTGATGATCACCTCCTTCTCCTTCCAGAGCCCGCTGTAAACCTGCAGCAAAGGAGAAGGGAGCAATGACAGGAGAGCAGGAGTCAGGCCAGGATTGGCCATGGTGTCAATTGAGGAGCAGCAGCGTGGCTGGGGGCAGAAGGACAGGTCCCAGGTCCCATTTTTCAGCTCTTGCACTCATCCTCAGTGGGCAGAGACCTACCTGCTGGGTGGGAGAGGAGGAGAGGCAGTGCTGGAAGCGGAGGCTGTGCTCCTCACACAGATCTTTGCACGTAGAGCCAGAAATGATTCCTTTCTTGTACTGGTCGCACTGGGGAGGGAAAGCAGAGAGAGAGGAGCAGTTTCTCATGAATGCCATTGCATCCATGGTGAGCCCGTTTCCTCTGATTTCATGCAAGCCTCATGCAAGAGAAAACCACCCTTTAAAAGAGGCACATCTGCTTGCAAAGCCACGCGGGCTGTTGGGAGGCGAGGCTGCTGCCAAGCGACAGGCAGGCATCTCCAGCAGGAGCTGGGTGATGGTGGGGATGCACGGGAGGCTCTCAGCAGAGCGGCAGCCCATGCTGTGAGATGGGTTGGCCCCTGTCCAGGCCGTGGCTCTGGTCCACAAGCAGGGCAGCTCGCTCGGTGAGCTGGAAGCATCCGCGGGTGGGAGAGGCTGCAGCTCTGCAGTCAGCAGCGCGGGCTCAACAGCCTCAGGCTGGAAACAGGCACTGCAGAAATTCACAGCATCTACTGCCTTTTGTTTTTTTTTTCCCAGTGTGGATGGGAATTAACCCTTGGACCTGCTTACATGGGCCACGGCTGGACACGGTGCCTTAAACACCAAGCTCAGAGCACGAATTAGCACCCGAGACCCCACGGTCGGAGTCATGCAGAAAATCAAATTAAAGGATTGCTGCTGTTGTTATGGCAATTCCTGCTTCCCTTCTCTGCAGAAGGATTGATGAACGAGGTGTTTCCAGGCAGAGCCTTGCCATTCTGCTCCCTGCCAGGCTGGGCAGACCTGCAGCAGTCCTAGGGAGCTCTGCTTGGCCACCATCCCCAGCTGGGCTCCTGAAAGGGTCTGCCCTTTCTGCAGGCTGCAGCTTTCTGTCGGGCACAGCAGCACCCGTAGTCTGGCTGCTCCCCTTTGTCCTTTGCTCAGCTTTAGGTGGGGTGCTGGCGCAACGCTCTGCCTGCCTGCAGGTCCTGACATGACAGTTTCAGCTCACAGACATTAACCTGCTGATGCCTGGCCTGCTTCCCTCTGACATCTCATTACGTGGGTTTGCTGTTGCTCTGCCAGGATAAGGTCACCTCCCCAGTCTGCAAGCTCAGTGTGATGCTGGGGATGGAGCCAGCACAACACAGCCTCAGCACTGCATACATGGCTGCTCCCGTGGCACAGCTCACCCTTTCCCCACGCCATCACTCACGATTATCATCCGGCAGACGTGGCCACGGCAGAGCTCAGAGTAGGAGGAGTAGTGCATGTAGGCCACCCAGCTGCCCACGAAGATGCCCAGCCACACCACCAGCAGGTACTTCACTTTGATGCCCGGGAGGCGGCTCTGCAAGGGAAGGAAAACGCAGTGGGTGAACGCAGTGGTGCTCAGCCCATCGGTGCTGTCAAGGATTGGACTCTTCCAAACAAACCCACTGATGGAACCTTCAGCCTTTTTTATGTATATCCACCCGCCTATTATGCAACTCCTGCTGCAAGTAGGTCACTTAAAATTCCCTAAAAGCAGAGATTACAGCCACTCCCCAGCAAAGCGCTCTGCAAAAGTTTGGTGCCATCGTGCCCCCCTTCCCCACCTGACCCTCCTTACACCTCTTGCCTGGGTGATGGACCATAACTGGCAATACTGAAGCATGAATGGGCCCACGGTGCCCTCTGAGCCCATCAAGGAATCCCACCTCTAATTAAAGCCCGTTCCAAGAGAATCCACCACGAGGGCTGGGTAAAAATAAAGGATGGTTGGATTTTCCCATAGGGCTGCGTTGCATCTACAAACCCAAAGGCAGCTCAAAGCACTGAAGGCAGATACAGTGTGAGACCCTCACAGCACAGCAGCCCCCACAGGGTGACCCATCCAACCTCCCTCTGTCCGTGGACTTCCCCATCGCGGGGTGACAAAGCCTTGGGTGGCTAAAATGTAGTGGAAAGGAGTGTGGAGGTTTGGAATGCACCGCAGTGAGGTTCCATTGGGTTTGGGGCACATTCTGGATTGGCTGATGCTGTATATCCCCCCCTCTTCCCACCCCACCCCCCCCCAGGACACAGGGGTGTCCTTTCCACTGCCAAACGGCGTTAGTTACCCTGTGTTTGGGTTTAGGATGAGTCCAGGGGACATGGCAGTGATTTGGGGCCACAGCTGCCATCAAAGGCAATATGCACAGTGTCAGCACTCCCACGTGCCCTTGCCCCAATGCCACCAGCTTGGCCCTCCCTGCAAGACCCCAACCCCACACAGTCGCTCCCCAGGCCCTTGGACTTGGAGGGTGACAGAGCAGAGCTGCAGAGCTCAGCTCCCTACCAGTGCCAGCCCCTCAGTGCCCCCCCGGGCCGCACAGTCCAGCCCATGGGCTGAGGATGGAAAGGCAAAATAAAAGAGCAGGAAAAAAAAAAAAGCGAAGGGTGGCAGTCGGCCATGCTGCTGCACCGCTGTGTATCGATGGGGAGTGGATGGGTGGGCGGATGGACGGACGGACGGACGCACACATCGGCATGCTGGCAGTGCTGCGAGCTGCGCGTTATGCAACCACCGGGGATGCTCGATTCCCGTCACCGTGTCCCGGTGCCCATCTCCGGTCCCCATCCCATCGCTATCCCCAGCACTCGGCACAGCGCTCCGAAGCATCCCTTTGTGCCGGGATGCGCGGATAGGCAGCACCGAGCCTCCCCCGGCCCGGATCCCCCCCTCTCCAGCCCAGATCCCGCCCCCCCCCGGCCTGGATCTCCCCCCGGGCGGTACCTGCAGGCCCTTGGAAATGGGGCAGAACAGCACCAGGTGCACCAACCGCCGGACCCTCCGCATGCTGCGGGCACCCCGCGCCCGCGGGCCTCAGTCTCCGGGGGGCATGGCCGCGGCCCCCGCCTCGCTCCGGGGGATCGGGGTGGGGGGGGGGGGCCGAGCCGCGCCGCCCGTACGCACCACCGCAGCGCTCTCGGCCCGGTTCGGCTCAGATCGGCTCGGCCCGGCTCGGCTCCGCCCGGCGCGGGGCGGTGCACGCAGCTCCGCCGCAGCTCGGGGGGGAGGAGGATTGGAGGGGGGTGAGAGGGGGGAGGGGAGCGGAGGATGCCCGGTTCGGCGCCGCGCGGTTCGGCTGTGCTCACCCATCAGCCGCCCCCCAGCCCCGCGTTGACCCCGCTGCGTTCCGGGGATGCCGCTCCCGGCCCCGAGCGGCTGCGGCTCTCCGTGTAACGCTGCTGTTCCTTTTGCGCCCGCTGCCTTCCGAACGCGAAAGCCGAGCAGCAGCAGCAGCAGCAGCGCTCCGAGTGTTGCGTTTGGGAAACCTCCAGCGAGACAGGGGCTGCTTTGACCGGGAGCACTGGGCCGGGCCAGCCTGTGCTCTGCGGGGCTGCGGCGTGCGGGAGAGGAGCCGGGTGGGCAGAGGGAGAAATAAGACGGGGAGCGCTGCGGGACGGCTCCGCACGGGGCTGCTGCTAAAAGAGCTCCTCACTCGCTACCGATGGCTCCTCGCGTTACCCACTTGTCCCTTTCTCACGCTTCACATCACCCACTTCCATTTGCCTTCGGCTCAAGATGACCCCTGAAAACAGTCCGGGTGCTCCGCACCGCTGTGCGGGAACCGACGGCACCGCGGCCTGGAGATGAACGGACACCGCGCGCCGGCAATTAACGGCACGTGGGGGGACCGCAGGGCGAGGGATGCCACGTGTGGGTCAGTGCTGAGCGGCTCCCACTGCCGCTGCTATGGGGCTCTGCGATGGCCGGGGGTGGATTGTCCGAAGAATCTAATTAGGAACGAGCAGACCTTCCCCAGCTGTAATATGCCAAGTAATTAAGTGATTAGTATTGATTGCTGGAATGCTTAATGAGCAGTTATAACCAAATGATTAATTAATCCGATCAAACGAGTGATAGCAGTGCTGCAGGTGTGGCTGTATCTCATGAGTGGGAGCAGTGGGGACGTCCCCACGGTGCCCACCCCTGTCCGTGTCCCATGCACAAGGGTGAGGGTTCCAGGCTCCTTCCTGTGCCCCCCCAAAGCTTTGGGGCCGCTCAGCCGCACCGTGCACGGCTCCAAATTGGGCTCATTGGGGCTAATTGGTGTGGGTTTTATGCATCCAGGGGTTAATGAGGGTCTGCGCAGCTCCGGGAGCTCTTCCAGTGCAGACAGCTGGCTGGAGAGGCCCCAATGTCTGGGGGTCTGATCTGACAGATCAGATCAATTGGGATAGTTATAATCTAGTCCTTGATAAAGCTGAGAGCAGGACTGCTGCCCTGCCAGCTCAAGGGGAAAAAAAGCAAGCAGGAGGGAGAGGTCACGATGAACTATTGATTGGGCAGCGGCAGTGCTGCTCTCAGGGATGGCTCCTGCAGGGAACTGCGGGGCTGTTTGCCTCTGTATCCCACTAATGCCATTCCTGATCTTCTGTGACAGGTGGTGACTGAGAGAGATGTTTTATCCAGAATCATTAAGAGGCATTAATCAATAAGAGGGGAAACGCAGAGAGGCGAACTGTTACCTTGCAGACGTGTTCCCTGTGTGGGTTTGCTGTGGGCTTTGTTGGCCTGGTTTTACCCAGGGCTGCCAGGATGGGAGCTCAGCGGTGATGGACTCCGGCCATTGGAGGCAATGGGAGCTGCTGCAGCACCGCAGCTCTGCCGGGCTGTGTGAGGAGTTGGGGGCACCCGACCCCATATAGCCCATCATCCCGGGGCTGTGGTGGAGCTGTGGGTGCTGTGTGTGCTTTGGGGAATGGCCCCAGAGCTCGGAGCTGGGCGAGAGCATCCATGGGCACAGCCCAAAGGCCCTCAGCCAACAACGACCGCACTGAGTGATGCTGCAGAGAAAGGGGAAAGCTCTTCTGGAGGAGGGGATGGGGATCCCAACAGAGAGCAGCTTCCCTCTCCATCTGCATCTCTCCTCGCTCCCCCAGCCCCAGCAGCGTGCTGCTCCAGCTCTCCTGGGCCAATGCACAGCAGTAATTACCACGGCTCTCTGGGGGGATGGGATCTTCCCCTGCACTGTAATTACAGCTGCACATCCCCAGCAAAGGGCTCAAAGGGAGAGGGCGCAGAGGGAGCGCAGAGCTGCCCTCCGGGTGCAGCACACCGAGGAGTGCTGGCTGTGAGCAGCTGCTGTGGCTGCAGCTCTGCTCTCACAGAGGGATGGCCCACTCACACTTTGCTCAGTGCAGTGAGTGCAGTGCTTTGCAGAACATCAGGTGCAGGGAGACTTTCCAGCCTCTGGAACGCAGCAGACAGATCTCACAGCACCGTGTTTTTGCTGTCTCCTGCTCCCTGCATGGCCTGCCAGCAGCAGAACAGCGGTGCTGAGGGTCAGGTAGGGTGCAAACCTTAGCAGTAAGGTGGGAAATGGTGGTGCATTGGCTCTGCTATCCCTGATCTCCAGCCATGTGAGCTCAGTGGGGCTACTGGTGGGGCATTCATCTCATGCATGGTTTTAGGTGTGTTCGGACCAACCAGGCTGGAATGGCACCGGTCTGCAGGACAAAGGTGCTGCAGGTGGGACAGGCAGGCACAGCTGGCAGCTCTGGGGAGCAAATGGCCAACAGCAGCAGCTTGCTGCTCCCCTCGGCCTGGCCTTGGCCCTGCTGTGCTCTCAGACCCACAGAGCACAGAAGTGTTTGCTGCAGGTAGGGAATAATCAGAGTGCTCGTGTCTCCTGACCGAAGGGACCATAAAAGCACATCTGGCTGCAGTTAGCATCCGAGCAGATAGAGAAGTTACTTTCCCAATCATTATCTGTCACTGGGTAAAGGTTGCACAAGCAGAGCTTTCCTTCCCTGCTTATCTAATATCCTTCTGCAATATATATATTTTTTTCTTTTCGGTTGCTCATTTCTAAAGACAAACCCTCTCCTCGTTATGCTTTCTTTTCTGAGAGAGCACCGTGGGGATGCTGTGCATCCCCAACCCCCACCTCACCCCCTAACCCCGACCCCATCCCTAACCCCGACCCCATCCCTAACCCCGACCCCATCCCTAACCCCAACCCCAGCGCAGCTGAGCAGTTCTCAGGGCTCCAAGGTTTTGTGCAGCCCTGTTGCTATGTAGTCCTGCAGACAACTGCAGTGCAGCTGCGCCGACTCAACATCCCAGTTCCTCCCCAGCTGTTTACTCTGCTGCCATGAGCTCACTGCCGTGGTACAGCCCAGGAGCACAGCATGGTGGCACCACGGGCAGCAGGAGCCTGCGCTGCACCCACATGCCCTCATCCCCCTGCGCACGTAGGAGATGCTGTGTGTCAGTGTATGGCTCACACGCACCCCGGTGACAGCTCACCAGGGACTTTCTTTCCCTGTTAAAAGAAGGAGAAAGTCACAAGGATAGCACAGATGTGCTGCAGGCAGCCTGTTGCTCAGCTGGATGGGAGTCGCTCCTCCCCACCATGGGCCCGAGGGATGAACCCAGCGCTGCGATGCTGATACAATGAGGGCTCTTTGTGGCATGAGCAGGAATCATGAGACCAGCTCTGAGATGTCATTGCCTGGCAGCTGGGGGGAGCGCCGGCCCGGCTCAATGCCATAGAGAGAAAGGGATTGTCTGTGGGATGGGCACTACAGCTGCTGAGCCGCCCCTGGGCCGTCAGTGGGTCGGTGTCCCCGGGCTGTCAGTGGGTTTGCCATCTCTGATGTTGGGTCGAGGGAGAACCAAAGGAACAGCCGTTATCTGGGAAGGAGCGATGGCTTTTCTTCCTCTTCCCCAGGAGCTGTAAGGTCGGCTGTGCTGAGGCCGGGGCTGCAAACCCCACGCACTGCTGAGGCCGTGGATCGCCCCGATGGAGTCACAAACAGCCACGGGATGGGGGTTTTACTGCAGTGTTGTGAAACCTGCTGAAGGCGGTGGGATGGCCTGTGGCGGATCCAGCAGACTGCCTTCCATCTCAGCTCTGTGCCCACGAAGCTGTTAGGCCTCATGCTGAGCTCACACCGGTGCGGGTGGGGGAACTCCCCCCTGCCCCGCCCAGGGGTGCCTATGGAGAACCTGTGTCCCACCCCGGCCTCCCCACGAAGGCTCCTATATTATCACATGGGGACCCAAAGTCCCAACATGGAAGCATAAGGAAACCCAAAGACCCCACGCTGTGCTAAGAGGGACCCCAGGATGCTCCTGTGGCACCACAAAGGAACCCAAAGACCCTACTGCATGCCAAGAGCAACCCAAAGACCACCCACAGCACCACTGAAAACCCACAGACCCCACATCACAGCATGAGGGGACCCAAAGACCCCACAATAATGCCACGGGATGCACTGGAGGCGGGGGAGGACCCCATACCAACGCGGGATACAAAAACCCTACATCACACCTTGAGGGGACCCAAAAACACCCCACACAGCACCACAGGGCCCCACACCACACCACGAGGGACCCCAAAAACCGCACATCAATCCGGGACAGCCCTCCCTATGGCACCACGAAGACATGCAATACCACACCAGGAGGGACGCCCCAAAGCCGCCCCACCACCCCACGAGGGATACAAAAACCCGGCATCACACCAAGAGGGGGACCCAAAAACACTCCACGCAACACCACGGCTGCACCCCAACCCCCACCCGCGGGTCCCCCACCCTCTGCAGGCCCCGTCACAGAGCCCCGAGCCCTGAACCCCCCCCCGGTTCGCTCTCTCCCCGCCCCACGGAGGGCGGTGCGGCCGAACTCGGGGCGGGGGGGGCTGAGCCGAGCCGGGCGCACCGCCCACATAAGGCGGGGGCGGCGCACGGCGCGCTGCGTGGAGCGGAGCGGAGCGGAGGGGGGGAAGTGGGGCGGCGGTGGAGTCGGACTCGGAGGGTCCCGGGGACGCGGCATGGAGCCGGGTTGGCTGCTGTGGGGCGCGGCGGTGCTGCTGCTGCTGCACCTCCTGATGGAGCTCAGCTCCGCTGTGAACTTCGTGGTGCGCATCGGTTTTTACTACGTGTTGTGCATCGTCTGCTCCGGGCTCACCGCTCCCGTCTGCCTCCTCGTCAACGGCGGCCGCACCGTCAAGAATATGAGGTGGGTGGGGGCGGAGGGGGGCGTTGGGGTCCCCGCAGTGGGGGTGGCACGGAGCTGTAGGTGGGGAGGGGGGGTCTGGGGGATGCTATGGGAGGCTGTGTTTGCTGCGTGAAGTGGGAACTCTTTCCGCCTGGGAGGTGGGCTGGGGGCGTCCTTAGCTTAGGCTGGGGGCTCCTCCCTGCCGTCCATCAATCGGAGATGGAACCTCAGTGGGGCTGTGGGATGCTGGGGCCCAAACCACGAAGGCCACGCAGCAGCCACGGCTGTGCCCGGAGGGCTCCCAGGAGGCACATCGTGTCCTTTCAGAGGGATGTGGGGCGGCCCCACGTGTGCTGATGGGCGCTGGGTTCCACCACCATGTGAGCCCTCCTGGGTTCCACCACGTGTGTGGGGCGCTGAGGGCAGGGTTAGCACTGCTGTGGGTGGCACAGAGGAATCGGGGCTGGTGTTGGCTTCCGGGCCCCGCTGTCAGCTTTCCTTTGGTGCTCTGTCTCCCTGCTTCAAGCTGTGTGTGTAGGGAGGCTCCTTTGGGGTGGAGCGGAGCCCTCTGCCTTCATGCATCCTCGTGGATGGGAGGTGGGGCAGATCCGGACTTTGGCAGCCGTGGGGTTGTGGTGCGCTGAGCTCAGAGCAGGGCCTGGGGAGGAGCAAGCAGTGCTGGTAGGAAGTGCCCTATGCTGTGCATTGGGTGCTGCTGGGAGCTGCTCTGCCCTGCGGTCCGTGCTGAGCTCCCAGGGGCTCCTCCCAGAAGCTGACAGCAGCCCTGTAACCGGGAGCGTATGATGTCAGCTCTCTTCTCATCCCTGCAACTTCTGACATCTGTAAACTTAGCAAGGAACTTCTTCGGGAAGAAGAGCTCCCTGTGCTGAATGATCCTCCTGTTGAAGCTCAGAGCTGAGCTGTAGCCAGAACCACCCTTTTCCTGTAGCCCAAGCCCATGGTTTCCACTCGCTGGCTCCAGCTGCTGCTGCAGCTCCCAAATTCTGCGAGGTCTGTGGGTCCTTATTGCTACAGCATCCCTGCGGGGCCGTTTGTCCCGGTGCTGCTGCTGGGGGTGGGCAGTGATACCGGGCCGTGTCCGTGCTGGAGCAGGACGCCCTGTCCTTGCCGTGCGGGGCCATGGGAGGGATGCCCTCCTCCCGTACATAGATGTGTTTATCTAGTGGTGAAACCTCTTGTGAGGGCTTCCAGCCTGGTGAGCACCCTGCGTGAATGCTTCACGGTCAGAGGGTCCTAAAAAAGCCCTCCGCAGAGCTGCTTGGGGACACGTTGCCTCTCGTTTGTCCCCTCGCTCCCTGTGTCTGGCAGTCAGGACATCAGATTTACAGCTGTGGCTGCACCACGCCGGGATCATCTTCCCCACAGGGAGCTGCTGGGGGGGCCGGAGCTGCTCAGCCCCACGGTGACGTGGCTGCTCGGGGCCGCCCATCGCCCGGTTCCTCCTGGCTGCTGCCAGCTCTGCCCCTTCGCCTCTTTCAGCAGCTCAGGCCACGTCTTGTGCAAGGAAATGCTCGCCCTTCGCTGACAAGAGGAAGTTGGATGGTTTGCTCTTGAGTAATGAGTAACCAGCCTCTCCCAGCCCGCTTCTGAACAGTGTGACTGCTGGAGCAACGACCTTGTTTTTGGTTGGCAGGCAGGAGGGAGGAGAAGTGGGATGTAGGTCAGTCTGGTGGTGCAGCCTCTGCCGTGCCCCCCCCGGTCAGTGTCACCCTGGCTCTCCTCACCTGCCCTGCCCCGGCTGTGCTGCCCCTGCCCCGTGTGGGGCTCTGGGTGCGGTCTGACCTTTGCAGCAGGTTTGCATGCTGGGGATTGATAGCAGTTGTGTCATGCAGTGGTGTAACCTGCGGGCATTGCCCTGCCCTGAACTCCGGTGTTAGAGCCAGAAAGCCCCGAGGGTGTGTGCATGGGGTGCAGAGGTGGATGTTGCTTTGGTGCAGGCTTGTGGCTGAAGGGATGGGGATCATTTGGGGGAACAGCTGCTGCCAAGGCAGGACGAGATGCCAGCAGCTTGCTCACCTGCTGCCCAGGTGGGTGGTGGTGGGTAACCCTCCAGCAGGACCCTGTGGGTGGGGCACGGGGGAAATGAATGGGACCTAATATTGACCCTCAGACCCGTTCCTGCAGGGAGGAAAGCTCTCTGCTGTCAGGGAGGAGGTGCAGAGCATCCTTTGGAGGAGGAGAAGGGCAGGGCAGCTTGCAGGTCTGCTTCAAGGCAGGCAGAGCTGAGCTGGTGGCTGCTCCTGAAGGCTTTGCTCACGTGCAGCCTCCTCCGCCTCCCATCCTGGCAAATGGCTGCTCCCCTGCCCAAAATAGCCCTCGTGTGCTGCCAGCTTTTGGCTGCGTCCTTTGGCCCACTTGGAGGGTCCCCAGCTCCCACCTGTCCCAGCCCTGTAGGCTCACAGGGGTTTGGCCACAGCGTGGGACTGGCTGTGTGCAGCAGGGGTATGGCAGGGCTGAGCTGAGCTGCTGGGGAAGAGGGCTGGGAGCTTTGGAGGATGGACCCGGAGGTCCCTGGGGGAGCTGAGCTGGCAGGAGGAAGCTCTTGGCTTGAAGACTTGGGTTGTTCTCAGGTAATGCCACCCCGTGTTGGTAGCGCTGCGGTGAGCAGGATTAGCACAGCATTCCTGGGGCGAAGGGTGCAGGTTAATAACCAGCGCTGGGGAGTGCCAGTTCCTGGAAAAGCTGTTTGAGCAGCTTGTGGGGCTGTGCTGACTGCAGCAGGAAAGCACCGGTACCATCCAGCCAGCTTTACAGCCCTGACACGGGGGGGAAAAGGAGCGGTGGAGGGGTGGGACTGGCAGCAGGAGGAGTGATCCCTGAGCAGGCTGTGTAATCAGCCTCGCTCCCTCTGCACTGGATGGAGGGCTTCCAGTTTGCCCTCTGTTTGCAGAGTCCTTGCACCTGTGCTGGGCTGGGCTCCCCTGCAGTGAGTGGTTGTGAGGGGATGCTGTCAGCCTGGAGGGAGCAGAGAGCTGTGGCTCTACCAGCCCCAGAGTTACACTCTGCTTCTCCCAGGATCCCACTGACATCTGCACATCATACCAAGAGGGGACAGTGCTTCAGCTGCGTGCTGAGCACTCTCAAGTACGTGGGACTGGCCGTGCAGGACAGGCACGGGGGTGAATAACAGACAGGTGGGGCTGGAGGCTGTCGCAGGGCTGTCCCTGTCTCCTTGCCCGCACTGCATCCCTGCCCTGCTGCTGTCTGACCCCTCTTCTCCTCCTCTGTAGGATCATCAAAACCGTGGTCAAGTCCTTCAAGTATTTCTTCGGCCTGAGGTTTGAGGTGAAAGGACTGGAGAACTTTGAGGTGGAGGGCCCTGCCATCATTGTGTCCAACCACCAGAGCATCCTCGACATGATGGGTGAGGAGCAGCCCAACAGGGGGGGAGCGCTTCTCTTGGTCACTCTCAGGGAGGTCCCGCTGGCAGCCCCTGCCCGGGCACTGCTCTGTGCTCCCGAGGCTGCTGGTTTGGTGCTGGTCACAGGAAGGGCCTCCCTTCACGCTGAGCAATCCTCCCCCTCCCTGTGTCCCATCCAAGTGCAGGTGCTTGGGGAGGGGGTGGCTGCCGGGTCTCACCCTCTGCCGTCACGTTAGGGCTGATGGAGGTCCTGCCCGACGGCTGTGTCCAGGTGGGCAAGAAGGAGCTGATGTACGCCGGCACGGTGGGGCTCATCACATACCTCGGGGGTGTCATCTTCATCAACAGGAAGAGCACCACCAGTGCCAAGATGGTGATGGCGGAGGTGGCCAAGACTATGACAGCTGATAAAGTGAGTGGCGTTGTGGCATTGCCTGGTGGGGGGGGGACGTGGCAGTGCTGGCAGAAGGGAATGCTGCGGGAGGGTGGTTGGAGCAGAGCCTTATCTCCTGTGTGCAGGTGAAGGTGTGGGTGTACCCGGAGGGCACGAGGAACTGCACGGGGGATTTGCTGCCGTTCAAGAAAGGAGCATTTCACCTCGCTGTCCAGGCACAGGTAACGGCGCTTTGTTTCCTTGTGGGGACCCAAAAGCTTTTGCAATGGTGTTGCAGACTGGCCGTGCCGTGGGGTGGTCTGTTTGTTCTCAGGTGGGGCTCACAGCTGTGCTCCTTAGGTATCCTAAGTGCTGCCCAGCAAGAGCAGAGAGCCTCTTTTTCCCCCATCCCCCCAACAGGGAGCCCTGCAGGCACCACACCAAGAGCTTGCCTCGGGGATCCCACAGCTGGCAATTGATTTCTTAGTCCCCCATGTAGCAACAGCAGAGCACTGATTTGGGTTTATTGATGTTAGTGCTTTGGAGCATCACCTGGGCTTGCTCGTGGTGGAAGTGGCTGCCTCTTCCCAGACTGCCGCTGCCTCTGTGCTGTGTTAGATGCCTTCTCTCCTCAACGTGGCAAAGTCAATAGGGGAGCAGCAAACAGCTCCTGGGCTCTGGAAGACTGCAGCTGTTGGTGCTCCTGAAGGAGCAGTGGAGTCCAACTGCTGCCAGCTGGGGCGCCTGCTCTGTTCCCTGGTGCTGAGGGAAGGTGCACACGCTGCCTGCATTCCTGGGACTGGAATCATTGGAGGCCCAAGGGGAAATGTTCTCCTTGCACAGGGCATTGCAGCAGGGATCTGGAGGAGGTGCCAGCCTCCTTCTGGGCTTAACAGGGCCTGAAGGGAAGGATAGTGGCAGTGTTGCCCACATCTGCTCACCCTGCTGCTGCTCCCCGTGAGTCGCTGACTGCAAATGATATCTGCTATCAGCACTGAAATAACATGCATGACTCTGGGCCTGCCCTCCTGGCTCTGTCTCTGCCTGCCTGAGCCTTCCTGGGAACGCTGATTGCAACTGGTGACACCCTCTCAGGCTGCCCTGCCCCAGCTGTGTGCTTATGCAGCACAGGAATGCCTGTCACAACAGGCAGCCTTGGTGTGTGCAGGTCGGGAGCAGCTCAGCCTGGCCCAGGAGGAGCCGAGCTGAGCTCTGCAAGCAGTGCTGACCTGAGGCTGAAGTGTCACCTGGCCCCACTGCCTGGGATGTCCCACTGCTCCCCAGCAGCTGCTGACCGCCCCGCTGCAATTACTCCTCTTCCTCCCCAAGGTCCCGGTGATCCCCGTGGTGTATTCCTCCTTCACCACTTTCTACAACCCAAAGAAGAA
Organism: Gallus gallus; assembly: GCF_016699485.2. Classification (NCBI taxonomy): domain Eukaryota; kingdom Metazoa; phylum Chordata; class Aves; order Galliformes; family Phasianidae; genus Gallus; species Gallus gallus. The sequence goes on from NC_052548.1 coordinate 8,349,034, forward strand.
TCTGTTTACGTCAGGTATGAAAGCGCCTTCATAGCTGCTCAGAGATGGAGTGATACCGTGTGGGGGTGTGGGAGGGGGGCCGAGCAGATGCGTGGAGGCAGTTCAGAGCACTTGGCGTGAGAGCTGGGCTGGATTAACTTGGAAGAATGTAATTAAACATACCAAGGGGTGTTTGCATTAAGTATCAGGTGCCACCTCTCCCTGTCATAGCCGGCACAGCCCAAGTCGTTTGGAGAGGGATTGTGTTTGGGGAAGAAGCACCGTGGTCTGAATTCTGGTCTTTCACAGCAGGGACCCCTCTGCAAGTTGTGTTAAAACACTTAAGTCTGTCAGTGTAAGAGCTGGGCAGGAGGTTGGCTTTCAACCAGCGTGAATGGATAACGTTGGGAGCAAGCCTTCCCTCTGCCTGCTGGCTGGAGGTAGGAGGGCTGGGCAGGAGCAGATGGAGGGAGCACCTGGTGCTGAGCTCTGTGTGCTCACCTCAGCCCTGCAGAGCTCAGAGTGGGAGCAGCCTCTCCCTCTCTGGGAAATGCTTTGCTCCTTGGAGCAGTTATTTGGGGAAGGGTGTAATTCTCAGAGCAGCCTCTTCCTCTGAGGGCAGCACAAGCTCTGCTTGCAGGGGCAGATGCCTGCAGGGATGGGTACCTGGGGGGCTGCAATGGGTCTGTCAACGGCAGGCCTTCTGTAAGGGCAGAGAGCAGTGCTCCTGTGTGGGGAGGTTTCTCAAAGGCTCCTCTTGTGCTCCCAGGCAAAATCAAGGTGGAGGTTCTCCCTCCGATAGAAACCAAAGGGCTGACATCAGATGACGTCTCTGACCTCACTGACAGATGCTACAACCTCATGAGGGAGACCCTCTTCAGGCTGTCGGGCCGCCCAGGCGAGGGGAAGGACTCCTCCTAGGTGCTGCTCCAGCGGCGTCACCGCGTGGCGGTGGCCGAAGGGACCCCTCTGCTGCCAAACACCGAAGGAACATCTCTTCCTCTGCAGTGACTTGGAACTCTGGGGATGCCATGGACTGGCACACGAGGCGTGTTGAGCCAGCAGCGAGGCTTCCCGTTGAGTGGATTTCTCTTAAGGGTTCATTATCTTGCAATGAAACGTCTCTTTTTCTTCTGTATTTCTCAGGCACCAAATATGTGCTACCAAAGGGCTCAATGACCGGAGAGGTGAGTTCTCCAGCTCAGGCAGCTGCCGTGGGGCAGTGAGGAGGTCCTGGCAGGAGGCTGGGCTCTGCCCCATGTGAGTGTTCCTGCTGACTGTTAGGTGCTGCCCCAGATGGAAAGCCAGCAGGCAGCAGTGTGTTCCTGCACGACCTTGATGCTGAGAATTGGGTGAAAATCCAAACTCTGGCTGTCCAGCAGCATGGCACTGAGCTCAGTGCTGTGCTTCTGCCAGCATCCCCAGGCAGAGCAGAGCACTGAGGCTTTTTCCTGAGAGATGCCCTTGGATCTCAGCAGCATCTGGTGCTGGGGCTCTGCACTGCCCAGGCATTCTCCAGGCAAGCCTTCCCCCTTTGACGAAGCTCCTAGGGCCAGTAACTGAGCTGAAAAAGGGAATGTGTGGGGTCAGTCAGCCTTGAGCCTTTCCTAAGGCTCAGCTTCTCCTCGTTAGAACAAGCCCTCTCCCCCATTGAGGGGTGCAGCAGTGCATAGGGAGGCTGTCGTCTCACCGAGGCAGTTCATGCTGCCTGGGTGGGTTTGGCTGCGCTGTTTGTTAGACCTCCTTGCAGCAGTCATCCTGGTGCATGGGGTACTTGGTGCAGATGCAAAGGGCTCTGTCACGCTCATCTTGTCATGGTCAGCACTGGCCGAAAGATGGTGCCTGTCCCATGTCTTTGTGCTGATCTCAGTGGAGCTGCTGCTCTGCCGGAGCTGCAAAACTTGTGGGGAGCCTACAGGGTGTGTGAGCTGAGTCTGTAATGGGAAGAGCTTCAGCTTTTCCCCCTAGGGAAAATGGGCTCCATCCCTGTTAGAGAGGTTTGGATAAAGGGCTTTCCCAGCTCTGGGGTGGCAGATGGGCAGTGCTCCTGGATCCCTTGCTGTTGCTCTCTGTGAAGAGCGGGGCTGGCTCAGGTCTGTGATTCCTGGGCTCAGGGAGGCTTGAGCACTCTTGCTAATGCAGCAGGGAGCACCACGAGATGAGCCTGAGTACAGCACAGCCAAGCTTCTGGAGCCTGCCTGTGGCTGCGCTGCTCTAAGTGGACTCACAGGGCATTTTGAGGGGTAAATCCTCACCTGGGCAAGGCACAGCCAGCAGACCCCAAGGCAGGGAGCCCTTGGGCTGAGTTGCTGTGGAGCTGGAGCTTTATCCTAGGGTCTTTATGGTACAGTCTCAGGGGTCAGCCCTGCCAAGGGAATGGGTCGGGGTGGGAGGATAGAAACCCAACCAGCACTTTGTAAGAGTGGCAGAAAAATGGCTGTTATGGAGGTGAAACCCAGGAAGATCACAGGAGTGCTCTATGGAGCAACTCATGCAGCACCTGGGAGAAAGAAGCAGTGCCTCTGTGTGCAGTTGTCTACTGTTCAGTTTTAATTGGGTCGAGAATAATGTATTTTGCTTAAAAAGAAAAAAAAGTCTTTGATTATTTAAATGAAGGAGTCTTCTGGTTTTGTGTGGGAGCTGAGGGATGAGGACTGTTGCAGGAGGAAGAGCCTATAGTAAAGTGGGGCCAGGGAGGGAGCTCCATCCCCTCCAGTAATGAGCCAGCATCCTCTGTGTACAGCAGGAGGCTTTATTTTAGGATAATTCTGCAGCATGGCTGTACCCACAGGGCTCATCCTGCAACTGTGGTTGTAGCCAAGTGTTGTACTGGATTGCTCACGTCTGCTCTGCTACACCTGCAACCTTGGCTTGAGCAAACAGAGCTGGGGAGGTTGGTGTGGACTGCCAAGGCAGCAACAGTTGGGTGGGGGGAAATGGCCACCTTGACAGCTGGTGCTGTGCCAGTGTAAACAAGTGGGCTTTGTCCGGGCTCTGTCTGCAGAGCAGGTGTGTAGGGGACTTGGCCTCACCCTGTTGGCACAGCTGAGCAACGCAAGTTTGTCCCTGTCTGCTCTGTGCTGATAATGGGAGTGTCACAGGGAAAGGTTTTGCATTAAAGCAATAAAACCAGGCTCTATGCCTCCAGGCATGTGTAAAAAGCGTTATAATTACTGCCCTACAGGGCCAGGAAAAACCAAACAAAACCAAGCACCACATGAACTTGTGTAGAGCCAGTCTCTGGCACAGCCAGACAGGCACTGCTAATGGCATGAGGTAAGGCATTTATTTTCTTCCTCTCCAGCAGGAGTGGGGTGAGATGCTCAGGGTTAAAAGTCCAGTTTGGAAGTAACTTCATGACCTTTGGTAAGGTGAGTTGGAAGAGAAAACACTGGAGATGCTGATGGGGAAACCAGCCTTCTCTTTCTACCTTGTGCCTTCCTGGAGATGATGTGTCTTTGGCCCCAGCCTGGGGCTGGAGAGAGAGACAAGCTACAGATGCAGTCTGCCTGTTCTGATTCTTTGGGTGCTCAGCTAGAGTTCATTCCTGCAGGAACCTGGTAAGATTTAAAAGAAAACAAAAAGTAAATAATCCAGCACTGTTGTTAGCCAGGGTTTGGTGTGGTGGTGGGGGCTGGCACCTCCAACCAATATAGCAATGGGCACAGAAGAGCAGGTTCCCTGTGCTGGCTGTAACCACCTCCCCTGTCTTCTCACATGTGCTAAATAATCTTACTGTCTCCTTTCCCTAGAAAGATGAGGTTGACCTCGCCACCTATAAATGTCATCCACCTCTACTGTTTTTCCTTTGCCAAAAGCCCCCTCCTGGTTCCATTTGACTGGCTCTGGGCCTGGCAAGTCTGTGCGTAGCACCCCAAGGCAGGGAAAGCACTGACAAGAATGCCAGCTGGGACTGGGCTGTCCTGACTGCGGCTGCAGCCGATGCTCTGCAAACCTCAGCACTCACTGCGGTACAACAGAACAGTCTTGTATCCTCCAGGGACTTCCAAGAACATGGGAGGGACAAAGGCAAGTTTTGCCTGCTGGAACAGGCTTGGCAGAAGCTAAATACAGAACTTTGGAGTCATTCCTTGGGAACAAATCCATGTTACCTTGTGATGCTGTTCCCATTCCTCAGTGCTGTCACTAATAATAAGCATAGGGCAACGCTAGGAAACCTGGTCTACTGAGACACTTGTAGGTTTTCATAATTACCCCTTTCTGAGTTGTTGTTTTTTTTTTTTTAAGCATCAATTTGCAGCTTCAAGCAAGCTGCAAGCTCTTTGAAGTCCTTCTACCTAAGCCATTAGCAGAAGCAGTGAACTGGGACTGGGTATGCCCTGAAACCTCCCTGTCCCTTCCTCTTCCCTGTTAATGTAATCCCTGTGCCTTTAGCATGAGGCTGCTGCCACTCACGAGTCTGCTATTTAAAACACCTCTGTGGTGCACTGCGTGACAAAGTACTGCTCTACAGACTTCAAAAAGAAACATGCCTAAAACTTCCCAGGCTCATAAATCTGTCAACTTGGGCACGCTCCCTAAACTTTCCTGATTGACTTTTTGGACTATTAAGTTTTCAAGAGTTGGGGCTTTTCTTTTCATTTCATCCTGGACAGATGAGAGACAGAAACAGAGCCCTGTTTCCGTGTGCTTCTATGGCTGCTATGAGGGCAATCAGATGGTGCAGCCAGACAGCTTTGGAATGAAGCTAATGGGTTGTTTGTATTCATCTTTTATTAATTACAGGCTGCTGAGTTTGAGAGAAGATCAAGATTAATAGTGGTATATGTGTTACTGATCTTGCTGGCTTGCATCTGCTCTCCACAGCCAAGATGCATAGCATAAACAGCCCCAAGCAAAGCTGAGGCACTGAAGTCTGAGGCTGTGTCAGTGGTGTTTGAGTGTGTGGGGGGAAAATGGGGAGAGGTGCAGTGCAATGCTTCACCCCTCCTTTTTGCAGGCACTTACAAGTCTCCAGCCGCTCCTCGAGGAAGGAGATCTGCTCACTCAAGGAGTCGATTCTGTCCAGTTGCTGGAGGGAGTGGGACAGTCGGCTGATGGGGTCTGTGCCGACGTCCTCTGGTGCAGATGGCATGAGGTTGTGGAAGGGAGCCAGCACCAACTGGAGTTTCTGCAGGGAGAAGGGGGAGCCATGAGCAGTCAGGAGGAGCCTCAGCGCAGTATTTGGTTGTGTTCAAAGGGCCGCTGGGCTGGAAGAGCTGCTGTGAGGCTCTGCCTGCAGTGTGGAGCACAGCTGGGATCCTTGCCTGCTCCCTGCCTGAGAGGTCAGTGTGGTGTTAAAAATAGAGCAGGGGTGGAGGGAAACCCTGGCTGTGCACAGCCTGGGCTTGGAGCCGGCTGCACGTGGCCACGGGCAAGGGAGGAAGGGGCAGAGGGGGACACAAAACACCCACCTGCTCCAGTGCTTCCACTCTGTTCTTCAGGTCTTTCATTTCTTCCTTCACTTCACTGGAGGGATCTGAAAGAAAGGGCCAAAATAAGTTACTTAGTAAAAATCCATTGCCTGAGGTGAAGTGGGATGTGCTGGGCTCAGGTAAGCACTGCTGCTTGGTGCTCCCCTCCTAGGGAATCTCAGGGTTCAGGAACTGGATGCAATGCCTGCTGCAAGCACAGCAGTACCTAGAGTAAAGTGAGGGAGTTTCTTAGGCTGTGGGGTGATGCTTCAAGGACAAAGTATCCTTTCGTGCCTTTGCTGTCAACAGATGAGTTAGCACTCATGTCTTCCCTGTCCCATGGTGAGCCCTGCTGCAGACACAGGGCAAAAGCAGGCAGTGTTTGGGACGCATGTAGATGGCTCTCCCAGGCGTTGCCCACGTGATGCCAGTGCTGACCACAGCGCATTATTACTCACGGTACGAGTTTGAAGTGTCACAGCGCGTACCAAAAGTAATAATGGGCCGTCACCAGCAGCTCCTGATGCTCCTTGTGGCTCCGGATGGATGTGCCCCACAGGAAGAATGACGATGATGACGGAGAGCACAGCCACAGACCTGACCACCACACACCACAGCCAGGCTTTATCACCCCTGCAGGGCCTGGGCTTGTGCACAAGGCAGGTTTTGTTCCATCTCCTAGCCCTTGCCAGTCCTTCTCTAGCCACCCTGTGCTGCTGTGTTAATCCCAGGTTTCACCAAAGCCGCTGAGCAGCTGCTGCCATGCTGCAGCAGTGGGCAGTTACCTGCTTGGCTGAAGGTTCCTGGCTCGGGGCCTGGCACCACGGGCTGGCATGCCTTGTTATCAGCAGCGAGGCTAAAGCCATCCCGGCAGGCACAGTGGAAGCTCCCAGCTGTATTGATGCAGAGCTGACTGCACCCGTGGCTCCGGCCTGCACACTCATCCGCATCTGAAAGCACAGGGATGGCTCCATGAGGACAGGGCTGGGAGTAAAATGCTCAGGGCCAGAGAGGTGTGGATGGAGCGGAGGTGCTGCTTCCCCCTGCCAGAGCCATACTGACATCCCCAGGCTGGGGATGTGATGGGAATATGGCTGAGGCCCAGGTCACCCTCCCCGAACTTGGCTGGCACCTGTGTGGGTGCCCCTCAGACAGGGTAGGAGCACACTAGGAAGATGCTAGTGTAAGTATAGGATACCCATATTACTTATTTATCCAGAGGGAGAATCTGGCCTTCCTACATCCCTTTCACTCTCCTAAGGGTAAAAAGCAAAAGATAAACCCAGAAATGCCCACGCTTTGGCCAGAGAAGGCACCATCCTTGAGCAGAGTGGTGCAGGCGGCTCCGTGCCGCTGCTCTCAGTGCCTGGCTCTCATCCTGGATTTATGGCTGGGGTTTTGGTTCCAGCCAGCCGTGGTGAGGAGCTATCAGCCTTTCAAGTGTGTATAAAACCCAGTAACCTCTCCTCACACGGGGGAGTTATTAAAGCTGTTCCCACAAAGCAAAATGAGCAGAGCTGCTTCCCACGCCTGGGCAAATCTGTTCTAGGCAGTGGGAAAATCCTTTCCCCAGCGCTGGAGCCGGAGCTGTCAGCGATACTCTCAGCCCTGCCCTGCCAAGCATGGGTCAGTGCCACACACTCCAACTCTGCCTTACAGGAGGGTGGACAGCCAGAAGTAGTAGTGGAAATGGTTTGCACCACGCTGGTGTGCTCTGCCGGATATCCCTGTGCTCTAGTGAGGCATCAGACTGCCGTTGTGCAGGAGAGGAGCCCTTTCCCTCCACCCCCGGATCTTTTTGCTTTACAGATTTAGGCTCTGCAGCAAATGAGTGTCTTCGTTTACAGCAAGAGTTGGATCACTGTAAATACGCAGTCTTGGGGCTGCCCCGTGTGTGTGAGGGCTGCTCTGCTGAAGGCCCTTTGCTGACTGCAGTCACAGCAGAGCACAGCCCCAGCTCATGCTGACCTTGCATAGTCCCCCATGCCAGGAGGGAAGCAGGGTGCAGCAGTACCTGTCTGGCAGGAAGGCCCCATCCAGCCGGGAGGGCAGGCACATCTTCCAGGGAAGGAGCAGCGGCCACCATTCTGGCACGGCACCTGGCACAGAGCTGTGAGAGCAAACAAGCACAGCATCACTCGGTGGGGCTGCGCATCCCCCTCCCCTGCCTACGTAAGCATGCATTGTGCACGCACGTGGGGCAGCACAACCTTGTGCCAGCCCTGGGCATGGGCTGCTCCATCCTGGTGGGGCTGAGCTGTGCTGAGGATGTGCTGGGAGCAGCAGGAGTGGGACAAACAGGCCTTGGTTTGGAAGGAGGCCGAGGGGCCTGCAACCAGCACAGATCAGGGGAAGGAGAGCCACGCTGCGCCCTGACAGCTCAGGAGAGCATCTGGTGTTGCTCTATGAGCTCTTCTGGAGGCAGATTAGCTGCTGATGTGCTAACGTGTTCTGCATTTGCTTTACGTTGCACATCACAGTGTCCTCCTGAAAGCATTTCTCTTCCATTACTGCTGATTTATATGGAAAGAACTTGCTCACTTTATTTATTCTCTGGTAACTCTAAAGTTAATAAGCAATCCCACAGGAAAAAGGCCTGAGGCAGCCAAGAAAGCCTAGAAATTAATAAGAAATTGAGCCACATTTGGTTGTGCTACTGGATGCTGAAAATGTAGATGGAAGAATCAGACTGGTGCTGGTCAACTAGAGAGCTGGCTACTGGGACGTCACCCACCCAGAATCAAGGGACTGGGGGACAGCAAGGTGAGCAGGGTCCCGGGGTGGCCCAGTGGCCTCATTACCTGTGTTGCAGCTGAGCTCGTAGCTGCTGGTTCTGCTCCAGCCAGGACAGCACGAGGCCACAGGCTGGGGTACCTGTTTGTACACCTGCCGGTAGGCAACCTTGTAGATGGTCCTGCAATGCAGAGAGGGGGCTGAGTGTTGGGGGCAGCCCCAAGCCCCCAGCCCGGCTCCCACACTGCTGCAGGTGCTGCTTCCCCCCACCTGTAGGTGCTGCACAGGCGGTGGCCCTGGCAGGTGGTGAGGTAGGGCAGGTACACAGGCTGCACGTGGGACTCGGTGTGGGCGGCTGTGCGGCTCCGCGGCTCTGCAGCACAGGTCCTGCGGCTGAGCAAAGGAGAGCAGGTCAGGCAGTGGTTGGCAAACAACTCACTGCTTCCCCCCCACTCCCCCATCCTGAAAGGGCCATGCTGATTTACACCAGCTGGGGATGTGGCCTGACAACTCCTAATTGCACATGGCTATTTAAGAGGCAGTGGCTCATTGCCCAAGTGACCCAGGAGGTGACTTCATGCTGTTAGGGGCAACAACACAAAGCCACAGCACTATGGGCTGCACGGCCCCTTCCTCCCTAGCCCCTGCACAAAGGCACTGACACCCCTCATACGCTGCAAACTTTCTCCATCCTGAACAGTTGGGGTTCAGATTTAGGGGAGGTTTACTCAGAGTAGTTCTCCTTCCATTCTTTATCTCCCTTCAACCTAAAATCAATCACTTTTTAAACGTATCTTTTCCTTTCTGAGCTTTCTGCACTCCTGAACCTGATGTGCCTTCGGACGCCAACAATTCAACGATTGCACAGAAAGAATCAGGCTGATGGTAAAAAGGTAGAAGACAAAGGAAAGTCACCCTCTGTTTCTCCTGAGATAACTGAGACCCAGTCAAAAACTTTCCCAAGGCCAACAGCCAAAACAGTATCAGTTAAAGATTCTTTCTCTTCAACATTCTCCAGCAGGTCAGTCCAACCAAGGAACTTGCGTGCTCGTTTCAGCCTCCCAGCTCAATTATAAACTAGAATTAAAAGGCTGGGAATTAGCACGGACATCAGCTGGCTTCCATTAACTCCAGAAAACTCCTTTTAGCTTCACTGGTTAACATTACAGAAGATGCAGTTTTTAAATGGAAATTGTTTGCTTTGCAAATGTTATAATAAAGCTATAGCTGCAGTTGCGTGCATGCAAGAGAGGAATTCAGCCTGTGGGTTTAGTCACGACCAGAATGTGAAAGGTTTAATTCTAGAGGGGAGCATTTCAATGTAAAAACAAACTTTGGAGAAAATGAGCTGGATCTCATTTTCTGGGGGGTGGGGGCTGAGCTCGAGCTCCTTTCAGTAGGGGAAGAAACCGGGGCACTGAGCACTGAGCCTCCTTTGGCCATGGAGATGCTCGGGCTGTGCTGGGATGCAGGGACAGCGTTAGACCCAATTCCTGGGAAGAAAACAGACCCCTGCCAAGATGTGACTCAGCAGAGCCTCCTCCCAGCTCCTCACCCAGCCAGGTGCCCCTGGTGCCCCACCAGCTGAACAGTGCTCTCCATTGTGGGTGAGGACGAGCCATGCCATGCCATGCCTTGCAGAGGGGCTCAGCACGTGCTCGTGAGGACAGATCTGGGAGATGCAGGTTAAAAGGAGGCTTACCCCACCCGGGCAAAGCTGTCAGTGCTGGTGGCACTGAGGATGAAGGCGAGTCCCGAAAGAAGGCAGCTGATTCGGTGCATGTCCTGTCCCCTCCCTGCAGCACTCTGGGCTGTGTGGCACACACCGGGGTCACTCCTCAGTGGGAAGCGTGGGCTCCTACCGCATGGCTTGCTGTTCAGCGGCGAACTCTGGAACAGAGAGGATAGCAGTGTGAGCACGTGGTGTCCATCCCCAGCTGATGGCATCCAATGGAGATACGGTGACATGATTCTGATGGCCAAGTTTGCACTAAGGGAATAAAAATGTCCCTGTAAGGCATCCCCACAGTGCTGGGTGGGGTGGCTGTGTTGTGCTGTGCCTTATTGCAAGCTCTGGCAGGATGTAAAACAAAAAAGAACGAGGTTGTCTGCTTCCCAGTGACACACAGGGAGGTACAGGACCCGGCAGGTCACAGCACTGGGAACAGGGGATGTGTGGGATGGGGCCACCACTGAGGCAGGCTCCTGCTGGCACACGCCAGGGGGCTGCACCCCTTGTTGGGCTGCACAGAAAGAACCTGCATCATTCCGAAACACGCAGCCAATTCCAGGCAGCAAGGCCAAAACAATGGCCTGTAATTTCTTAATCCATACAGTATTGTAAAGCTGCATTTTCCCACCACATAACATACTGAAATCTGATCTTCTTCTCTTTAAAATACAAGTTCTTGCCAGGGAAAAGTGCTTTAAGGGCCATATGTACTGTCTGTATACAGATTGAGTACTGAGTTGGAAATAAAGAGGCTTTGATTTTCTAGCAATGGGACAAATACGAAGCAGGGCTGAAGAAGGTCAATAACAATGCCTAATTCAAAAAATATCCAATTTAAACAAAACAGTTGGCCTCCGGATGGCAGCAGTTAAAGGAGGAAGGAATAAAGGATCCCACCTTAAACACAAGACAATTAAAGAAGGAGCCAGTCTTTCTGATTAATCTTTGGAAAAGACGTTGCTTTACTGGAATGCAACACAACAGGAAATATCCTTCTGAAACTGCAGGTAAAGAGAGCTACCTAAAAGGTTCTAAAATCCCCTGGTGATGTGGGGTGAGATTGGACCAGAGAGCTGCAAACTCCTTTGGGACAATTCCTAACTCTGAGCTGTCAGGAATATTCATCTGTAGACCTGTAAGTCTGTGTAAAGCCAGGCAGCAGCATCTCTTTATTCAGGTGAAGGAGGCACAGGAGGCCCCTCCTGCAAACGGCATCACCAGTGAGGCAAAGGCTCTCCGCACCGAGCCAGGTATCCATCACAGCCAGGATGCAGGCACACAGCCTGGCCTGCCTGTGCCTTCCCAGAGCTACACACAGACACGTATTTTCCTTGCAGCCGCAGATCCCCTGGCTAGTGGTGCTACTCCAGAGGTCCGTAAGTCAAACCCTGCCAACCATCGCAGTCCTCCCACAGAATTCCTGCAGCTGCCATGGGAACTTTCCCCGTGGGGAGGGCAAGAAACACAGGGCACAAGCTTAAAATACAGACAGCTTGCTTCTTTCTCTTCGAAATAGAGCAGCATTGTCCTACCTCAAGTGGTCAGAATATCCCTCTGGTTGCTTAATACCGGATCAAGTTTCAAAAGTGGAAAATATGATAGTAAATACTTTGTATTTTTTATGAGTTTATGAGTATGAAAATCAACCCCTCCAAAACTGCAGAAGATCTTCCAACCTGTCGCCGCTACTCTTCTAGTATTCCTTTTTTAAAGCACATGAAGCTACATAGGAGCACCTGAGCTTTTGCTGGTTATGGGTTCAGCCATGTGCTCTTGGAGGGAGGCTGTGGGGCCGCTCCTGCCAGCCGGAACCTTTCCCATTCTGCCTCTGTGCTCTCTAGCTTGCATCAGCAGCAATTGGGAAAATACAGCCCATAAGGGGGCTGCTTCGTTCAGCTCTGCCCATGAAAGCCAGGCTAAGACTCCAGGTGATGCTAGCAGCATGAGATAGGGTCTTGTCTCCAAAGTGGTGCAAGAGAACCCATCCCTTCAGGAGGAAGCAATAACCCCCAGGACAACACAGCGGCTGCACTTCTTTGAACAGAGTGGCCTGCTTCTGCAGGTGGAACCGTTATTCCCAATGGTGCCCTCAGCTGCCAGACCCTCCTGGAGGGCACCAGCATCAGGGGGATGGATGTTCCCCTACAGACATTTCCAGCTGTTCTCTGCACAGGCTGGGATGTGGGCACCATGGAGCAGAGCGCGGGGACAAGGGCACAGCGGGAGCAGAGACGCGGGCACGATAGGAGCAGAGTGCAGGGATGGGAGTGTGCAGGGCAGTGGGATCCATGGAGCTGGGCGCAGGGAAGCAGGCACCACAGGGGAGGCTCAGGTTCCGTGCACAGCAGAAGAGGCTGCATGGCACAGCCACCGGCGCAGGGATGCCACCCATAGCCCACAACAGGCCCGAACCCCGCACGCAGAGCTCCGCACCCCCCGGGGCAGGACGAGCCCTGCCCGCACCCCCCGGGACCCTCCCCCGGCCGGCCCTGTCCGCAGTCCCGCAGCCCCTCCGCTCCCGCTCCGTCGCCGCCTCCCGCCCCGCGCGGTGCCGTCCCCGCTCCCCCCGCCGCCCGCTTCGCCCCGCAGAGGATGCGGCCGTGGCGAACGCGGTCCCCCCACCGCCGCTCCGACCCTTCTCCCCACCGCGGGCAGCGGCCGCAGCCGCCGGGACTCACCGGTGGCGGTGGCGGAGCCGCGGAGTCGCCGCCGCGCCGCGGCCCCCCGCGCGTTTCCTCCCCCCCAGGCCGAGTCGGTCCCTCCGCCCCGGCCCAATGAGCTCCCGGCGGGGAGGAAAGCGGAGCCTCCCGGCCAGGGGGAAGCGCCGGGACCCGGGGAGCCTCCGCCTGCCTCCGCCCCGCCGCCCGCCACCTGCCCCCGCCGAGCCGCTCCGGCACAGGGCAGAACCCCCCGCCGCAGCCTGGACCCGCTACGCGCTGCCGCGGTGTCCCCGTGCTGTCGCGTGGGGGACCGCTGCTTCTGTGCCGGTTTCCAGGCTCACCTGCAGAGTGCCCGGACAGCCCCGCACCGCGCTACGAGGTCCCCGACCCCCTCGCAGAGCAGCTCTCCTGGGTGGGCAGGGGATTAACGGGTGGGCAGGGAGATCCCTGTGAAACCCCCAGCCCTTCCCGGGCTACCGTGAAATCCCATCACCGGTGCAGTGACCGGGGTAAATTTCTCTCTGTGCTAACCAGACAGTGTCTGGTTCTGCATCTCCTTCCCCCGGACAGCCAGCACACCACACCGCTCCGTAGGGTTCCACCGTGCCCCTGTGATGTCCCTGAGCTCATTCCAACAGCAAACTCCTGCAGGAGAGTGCAGTGAGCCGCCGGGACGGGGATCAGCCCTGCGAGCATTTGGGATGCTTGAAGGCTCCCTCGGATGCCCTGGGGCCGATGGGGCGGGCCGGTCCCCCGGGTGCCCGCAGGCTTCTGTTATTAAGCACTCATTTATTTATCAAAGAAAAAAAAAATCTGCAGTTCGGTTAGTGCCAAAGTGCCACTTGTTTTGTCTACAATTTTCCCTGGGAAATTAGAGCACAGAGGCTTATTGTTTTTCAAATGACTTAGGCGCCTGCCCGTGCTCAGAACCAGCCTTAAAGATAGCAGGGGTCTGATGTGTAAATGAATGGCAGGATACACCCTCCTGGGAATATTTGTTCCCATTAAGTTTTGCAAGTCTTTTTTTTTTTTTTTGAAAGCATGTAGGCATTTAAAGGAAATATTTACCAGTTAAACAATAATAGCTGCGAAAGAGCAACTGAGCTCACTGGCTTCCCCGTGGGTACGCTCCAGCTGCTGACTGAATTGGAGCTGCCACGAGTCGCACTGCGCCCTGCAGCAAAGCCGCTGCATATGTAAGGTGTGCTGGGGGACCCACGGGTGGGCCCGTGTGACAGTTTTGCTCGTGTTCTACCCAGGGAAGGGAGTGGAGCAGCTGGCAATCAGCTCTGGGATGTGCTGGTGGAGATGGAGCTTCGCTGCCAGGCAGGACGATGCATGCCAGGGGCACTACAGAGAACACTACGCTGCCGGCAGTGAGGTGAGGGCTGGCTGCAGTGCCGTGTTACACGGCATCATACGTTGCACAAGCAGGAAACAGAACAGTTTGCTCACTCAGCCAACCTCTGGGGAATGATTGCAGCTCACGTAATCTCATAAGCACGAAGCACAGGCAACTTTTCCCAAGAGCCTCAGAGGGACGGTAATTATCTTACTGTGCAGACAGCGTTACTGTTGTTTTCTGGTTTATGGGGGAGACGAATGGTGCCTGATACTCAACTTGCCTAATAGTTGCAAAACGTGCTCAGAAGGTGGTGGAAAGCTTCTGTTTGGCTGTATGGAAAGCACGGGGTCTAATTGCACAGCCAATACACTCACCTTATCTGCAGCGCTCCGTCACCCGGCCCGAGCGCGGATCCCTTCCTTAAGGAGCATCTTGGTTTCTCACTGTCAGAACAGAAAAGCCCATGGTCACATTCCCTTTGTCCTGCAGGCAGGTATCAGTGATCTAGCCCACGAGGGACCTGGTGTAGGGGTCCCAGATGCTTCCCATAGCTCGGTGAGAAGCGGGGTACCCCATTCCTGCTGACACCCTGTGGCGATATCAAAGTTCCCTTCTTCTCCCTTGGGATCCCACCTGCTGCACCCCAGCACTGTGTTCTACCACCTGCAGTATTTTCCTGCGCTCATTTAAAGATCCCTCACTCCAGGACTAAACACAATGCCTTCACGGTCTCCCTTGATACCCTCTCAACCATTCCACAACAATTCCTGAAGTGCATTATTTTAAAATTCTGCAATTATTTGAGTTACAAAATGTTTGCTTTTCAGCTCCATTTACTTGGCCAAATCTTTGCACAAGCCAGAGCCCATGTTATCTGCTTAAGAACTGCAGATAGCCCATTAAAAGAGTACTTAATCCTCCACTCGCAGGGAGGGTTCGCTGCCTTGTATGCCAATATTCATTATGCTGGGAGGAAATCCCTCAGGACATAGCCTGGCAAAGTTCCCTTGAAGGCAGTGATGTTCCAGCAGCTCTGAGCAGGGGAAGGTCAGAAATTGGCTCAGTTCACATCGGTGTGATGAGCTGCTCACCACGGCAGTAAGGCATTTTGGCTTGCAGCTGCACGTCTGCCTGAATTTGAAGTCTTCCTTGGACAGGCAGTTTCCCTGCTTCCTCCAAAGCTTTCTCCCTTGCACTTTAGAAGCATACTCCCACGACATCTAATATTAATACTTGTCTCCAGGCCAAGATAGAAATGTTTCTGGCCATCCTCCCTCTTTGATTTAACAATGTTAAATCTCCTCGTTTCCCACTGGTTCTACCATCAGTGCGAGCTGCAGGGTGCCCCAAGCCTCACCCAGAGCAGGTCTCAAGCCACACACCGGGTGGGCCAGAAGGAGGAACTGCCACCCAGCCCCGGATCCAACCCTCCTGCAACGTGCTCACATACAGGAGTGCTTCCCCAGTCTGGAGCCAGAAGTGCTGAAGTGACAGCTGGAGATGGATGGTTGGGGAGAAAGACAGGAGAGTGACACACATACAGATGCAAAACCTTTCAGCTACCACAAGGCATGTCTGACCCCGTACCTGCTGTGCACAGTGGTCTCTCGCTGGCCTCCATGGGGATCTGGCTCAGAACTGGGACTACTTGCTGGAGGAACAGGAATTTTTGGTGATTCCGAAAAAAAGGGGAATCAGCTTATTCTGTCTTAGGACAAATTCTTTTGCTTCGGCTTTTCATAAAGCTGTTTGTAAATGTTACACTAAAGTTTAGGCTCCGGAGCAGCCCCTGTTCTGCAGAGTTCTGTAAGGAAAAAGACCTCCCACTATTCTATTATGTTCCATATTGTTCTCCATTGCGTCAGCTACAGACCAGTTATCTCAGTGGAAAGCTAGTGGAGTCCATTGATGTCAGTGGGATCAAAGCAGGTCAAACCAAGAAAAGTGCTTGGCCCATAGCACTGAGTCTCTCGTCACCAGTTGCTGAGTGCAATGAGTATTATGATCCAGATCGGATTCCCACAACGTGATTTTTTTTTTTGCCTGAGTAAGGACTCAACAAACACTGTCTCAGGAGCAATACGTTATAACCCGAGTCCACCAGAGACATACAGCAACCTAAACGTGGCCATGCAAAAACGAATGCGTGAACAGGACAACATCCTGCAGCCATGTTTACCTTCTGTTAGAGCATGCAGATGAGTTCTCATATACATTTCGAGGCGGCAGTAATGGCTGCTGCATAAAAACCGGGAAATGATCCATCTCACTGAGGAATAAACTGAATCTTGCTGCTTTCTGTGAAAATCCCCTGCCAAAAGCTGGCGTTAGTCAGTGGGGAATGGCTCCTGCCCCTACTTTCCCCTCTGCGTTTTTCCGGTGAATCACTCCCTGAGAAGCACACAGAAAGAGCGGTGGGAATGGCTGCGAGTTGCACACATGGCTCAGTTGGTCCTTTAATCACAGCCATGCCAGCGAGCATTGCATTAAACAGCATTTTTTGCTCTAATTATCCTTCCATATCAAGGGAAAGACTCCAGCTCCAGAAATCTGCCAAGCGGAGCTCCTCCTTGCCATCACCTCCTGAGTGATGGGCAGATCTATAGCGTTTACATTGGGAGAGGGGACGGAGAACTAAATAACTGGTTTTATTACCTTCTCCTGTTTGCAAGGGCCCTTTCCTTTTCTTTCTCTGCCCGCCCTGAAAGCTTAAGTTAAATCTTTTTTCTGCATGCACTTCTGCTGCTGGTGTGACTGTGAGTCAGATTCGTTTACACTAATTTGTTGCAGTTTGTAAATCTGTCTCCCTGGAGCCAGGCCCATCTGCAGCATCCGAGTCTGGGAAATGGCTCAAATAAGCCTGCATCCCAGAGTCAATTTCTTTTCTTTACCTCCAGGGAAAGTAGTGCAGAGCTGATAGTTCAGAAGCATAGAGAGAAAATGACTCAGTGACGGAAAGAATTCTTGATCACAGGGGATAACATTCAGAGTCTGCAAGGGTTGTGTGCCCACCTGTGGCCCCACTGCTACCCAGAGTCGAGGCAGGTTTGCAAGGGAGGCTCGGGGCCTCTGAGCTTCTGCCTTGCATTGCTCCCCAGGCAATGCCAGAGCTTCACATTAATTTTACCCCTTGCAAAATCTTATTATTTCTTCTGTGAATGTTAGATCCTGTGAAAAGGCATGCTTGGCTGTGTCTGTCAAGAGCTATTGAACGGCACGGTGCTGCTTCACGTGCGTGGGTACCCAGCTGCTCCTACCCACAGCCAGCCTTTATCCCCCAGCACCTCAGGTGAGGAACTGAGCCTCCTGCCTGCACTGTGTAATGCCAGAGATGAGGATGGCAGGACTGGCCATTCAGGTTACTGAAATAGCACACATAACACCCATGGTTACAAATGCCAGAGGCTTTGCTGAGCTGCTGGCACGCTCCACGCTCTCAGCGTCAGCCTTGGCAGAGCCCTGTGTAACATGCCCTATGATGTGTTACAGCAGAGGCGCTCAGAGACACACAGATGGCAACAGAGAAGGAGTTATGGAAAGAAAGGTGGAAATCACATGCACAAGTGTTGCAGCCTTCCTCCGCAAGCACAGGAGATAAAACAAACCTTCTATCCAGCTGCCAGGACTCTGCCATCCCTGGAAAGCAGCCTGAGCCACAGTGGGTGATTTCAAAGAGCAGTGCTACAGGTCGGGCTGGCAAACCAGCACTGGGGACATCCCTCATCTGGCAAGGGCTACCCACAGCCCCTCCGACCCTCTCCATCCCACCCGTCCCTGCTGCGGTGACAGCCACAGCTCATGCCATACCTGCAGTGCCCCGCTGTCCCTCGCCGCGCTGGGACGGGCCCCGCTGCCACACTGCCTTGTGGCCACCGGCCGCCATCCCCCCATGGCCACCCTGGACCCGGAGCCGGGCACCCTCCTGGCACCCCCCTCATGGCCGCCCGCCGGCCGCGCACAGGCAGGAGGTGGCTGCTGAGGTGGAAGGGCGGCTTTTTATGCTTTTCTTCCTGTATAAATCAGGCCGGGGATGGACAATCCCAGACAGGACTTCCTGTGTGTGTTGTGCGCTGATAACAGGGCGTTGTGAGGAGAACAAACACGGCTGCCGCAGGCCCAGAGGGGAGAGGGGCTGTGGGGCGGTACCCCCGCGCCGTGCCTGCCAGGCCCCGAGATGGGGGGCACAGCACAGCGCCCCGGGGCTGTGGGGAGGGCTGGGCGGCCGAGGAGGAGGTGCTGACCCCCGCCTGGGCCCCCACCTGCACCACAACACACCACGGACCTAAGATGGCTGCCCCTGCCCTTCCGCCCTGCAGCCCACGGCACGCAGCTCGGCTGTCCCCATCACAAGCACACTCAGAGGGGATCATAGGGGATCCCCACTGTGTCAGGGAACCCTCAGCTCATGCCAAGCGTGGCAGGGCCAGCGGCCATCTTCCAGAGAGGGGGCCGGCCATCTTGGCTTGCGGCACCAGCCTCATCTTGTGCATGGCAGCTCAGCAGGCAGGCAGTTCTGGGCTGGCTCATGACAGCATTAGTAAGAGCGATCCCTGCATTAGGGATGAGCAAGGCACAGTGCCGTGTGGGCCGTTAAACTCACTGGAAAGCAAAAACGATCCCTTCGGTGGCAGGTGCAGAAAAACCTGCCCTGCTCCCTCGTGCTGAAGGGCCCACCACGAGGTGCTGCGATTTCTACTGAAACACGTGCATGAGCACGGGAGAAGTTCAGAGCTGCCACACCTGCCCTGCTGGCACGGGGCAGCTCCATACGGGCACTGCCCACATGGCACTGCGTCCTCTCGGCCCAGGCAGAGCAGCCATGCTCGTGCGCAGGCTCAGCAACGGAGGATGGCTCCCACCCTGATTCAGCAAAACACTACTCCGGGAGAGTCCCATAGGGCTCGCAAAATATTCCTGTGTTTATTTATATAAATGCACGGCTAAAGAAAGACCCCATTTGTTTTCCTTGGCAGAAAAGGTATTTTTCAAGGCTGTTTTCTGCTGCCCATCATTCTTTCCAGCAATAGGTGATTTTGTGCTGCCAGCCGGAGGACTCCATGGGAGCTCCTCCCCACCTCCTCTGGACTGAAAGCCCCGAACTTCGGGGACAATTCAAGACCCAGCCTCTATCAGCCACAGCACTGCTTGGCCCTATGCCACTGCTCCTGTGTCCCCTGCCCTCACTGCTGGGGCATTTGTTGCACACAGGGCCGCATGCAGGAGTGCTCTGAGCTCATCGACAGAGAAGGATGGGATGGGATGTGTGGAAAATGCTTCCTGTTTACTCAGCCTTCAGCTGCTGGAGCGGGAAGCAGGCAGCAGGGGCCGGACAAATGGGTGGCTTTACACTTGGCATTTGCTCACAGCTTCCCTCTACCCACACACCTCCAGCATTTCTGGACCTGCTTCTGCCGTCCCCCAGCACGCACAGCCCCAACAGCTGCCCCAGCCCACAACACGGTGACATTTTCATGGTGGTGAGGTGGTGTTGGGACTCACTGCAAGCTGAGCATGGGGCATGCAAGAAGACAAAGCTAGGACACGTGCTCCTCCAATGGCCCTGCAGCATTCAGGGCCTGTCAGGCGTGAATTGTGCAGAGGGACAGAAAGGCTTTAGACTCCTCATTAGCACCAGCCAATTAGCATGGCATGCTGCTCTCCCCTCAGCTGCCAGACTGCAGCTGAATGCCTCCTGCCCACATGGATCCCCTCAGCACCTTCAATAACAGCGTCAACTACCAAGCAGCGATCAAACTCAGCTGACAAAATCTCCACATCCACTTTGCATGGCTTTTTGCAGTGCAGGGAGCATGAGGCAACCCAGACATGCTCCGGGCACTGCTTCTCCTCTGCAGAGCCAGCCCCAGCCCCAGCCTCACCTCCAGCCCTGAGCAGCCTCAGGAGCACAGCACCAAGTGTTTCCAGGCTTGGGCTGCTCCAAGTCTTTGAGTGACAGCTCAAGGTCCTCTTTTCTTCCCCCTTCCTGTATTCTCCATGGAAAAAAATACTACTTTACTGCCCCTTGCTTGTTTTATCATCTGCGGATGACAAAAGCACCAGTCCCACTGCAGGGATGTTCTGCTGCTTACTCATCTAACACCCATGGACTGCTTTTAAATTCCTGCATTCAACCTGCCTGCATAAATTTAACTGCTAATTTTAGGCGTTGTGAGCTGCCATAGGATTTATTTCTTCGTTAGCACTTCTCGCCATGTGGGAGAGCCTTGGGAGGCTGGCAGGCGACTGCAGCTTTGCCAGGAGATAGATTTGTCAGCTCCTGGTGAAAATCTTACATGAAAAGGAACTTCATCCATTTTTTGTGTTTTAGAAAGTGCCATCTCGGAGAAGTCTGGATTTGGGAGAATGTCCCCTGGGATGATCAAAGTCCCTCAGTTCAAAGGTTGAGCCTCAAGGCCCCGAAGTTGGAACGATTCACTGAAGTGGTGCCTCTGCCACTGAAATTTCTCTCCTGGTTTCTTAAGAAAAAAAAAAGAACATTAAAATAAAAACTCCCCCAAAATGTGGGCTTCGTCTGCAGGAGCTCCATGCGCTCAGCCTCCCTTTTGCTCCCTGCATCTCTGCTCCCAGCAGAGTTCAAGGACAGCCTGATAAGGGTGGGAGAAAGTGGGAGAGGCAGGGAGCAGAGACTAAACATTGTGTAAGATGCTCTCTGCCACAGAAGCGTCAAAGTGGGACCTGGGGACAAACTCTCACGTCCCGCAGCACTGTGTTTTGTGGTGCCAGTGGGACCCCAGCACATCCCAGCCCATAGGGAGCAGGGACATGCCTTGCTGCTGCTGTTGTGACAGCATGGAGGACAGAGACAGGAAAAAGCCCAGAGCCTCTCTTATGTTAAGCCAGCTTGGTGACAGGCTCTCTTATCCTTGCTTTGGGTGAGATAAGGTTTCATCACTGACTTCCAGAGCAGCTTTGTATCTCACTGTTACCTCCCATCACTGCAGTGGGCATCAGGCATTCAGAAAACATTTGAGCATGACCATATCTTTCTGAAACCCGTGTGGAATGGAAAGACACACAGGGTGGATGATTGACCCTGTGGGGTTCTCAGTGTCTCTCTGTCTTTGTGACAAAACAGGTTTCCAAAGCCAAGTGTCCCAGCTCCCTGCTGGGCTGGAACCCCTGGTGGGGAGGAGATGTGATCCCACCATGACCGTCCTGCTTCAGAACCTGGGTGATCCATGGCCATTTTGAGGGCTAATCCAGATCAGTGTTTGCTTTAGTGAATCAGTGAGAACTGCATCTTATTGCATCAAACCACTTTCTCTACTGTCCCTGACCTATGTGTGTACTGGAAAACAAGCTGCATTTCCCCAAGATGATTTCCTGACATCTGTGCTGTCCCCTATGAGGCACCCGACCATAAAGTCTTTAGAAGACCTTCAGATAGTATTTATTTCTATAAAATCCTCAGGCAACACCACAGGGAGTGACTGGGAGGAAAAGACACGTTGTAAACACAGAGGAGAAGGAATAAAGCCCTTAGCAAGGACCTGGGGCATCAGCTGTGTGCAATTTGGGTGATGCAAGGACAGAACCATCCTGGTGCCCAAAGCCTTCACACTGATTCACACAGAGCTGGCTTCAGCAGGAAGGCACTGAAAGGGGAAACATTGCCCTCTCACCACAGAAAAGCAATTTTTGCTCCCCAAATGGTGTTGGATCCCACAGGGCAGCTCCTTCTGGGCTGCTCCATCTTCCACCAAAGTCCTGAGTGCCAACAGCCCTCCGCCTCCCTTTCCCACCAACTTTTCCCGATCATTCCAGACAACAACAACAGAAATGTTAAAGCTACCCAGTTACAGAACAAAACCTTACCACTGATTCAAAGATTTCTATGTTAAAAATAATCAGTGTGTTGAGAAACAAACCCTATAAAGGCCAGTTCTGATCTCATTGGCCTGGGACCAAATCCAGATGAGGTCTCCGTGGAGAAGTCCTGAAGAATGGGTAAGTGGTGATGTACCAAAATCACAGTCAGCATCCATCTGTGTAGCACTCGATGCCCCTTTTTATATCTAAAACTACTGGAGTGTGTCGTAGATGACCGTCTCCCTATTAGTGGATCTAATTCCTCGGTTGAAAGTCCTCCCCAGGAAACATGTATGTCTTTTTGCTGACTTCACTGGATTTCAGCAGCATAATAGAGAAGTGGAATTCAGCCTAAAAGCCAGACAGTGAATGCAGAAGTCAGGACTTAGGAAAAAGATACAAAAAAAGAACTGTTGATACGCCTCTTCTCCGACACGTCGCAGTGTATCAACATGGCCACTGCCTTTATTTTGTTTAATCACTTATCTCCACGAAGGGAAGAGGAAATTCCCAAGAATGCATGATCGTTAAAAATATTAACCAGGCCTGGGGATTATTTTTGGTAGCTAAAAGCTTCCTGGCCGAAGGGTTTGGGTTTGCATTGGACTTCAGTAAACGCTTTAGGAGAACTTTCATAAACACCCATTATAGTCACATCGCCGTGCAGTTCATTATGCAGCAGGGAAGGGCGGGTGTATGTTTCTCTTTCTTTGTTTTGTAATGCAGCGTGGCGAAGTGCGCAGCGCTCCACTGGATTAGGATTAGCTATTTTCTTGTATCCTTAAATAAAGGACTAGTTCACACAGTCCGAAATCTCTGTTTCCTTTCTGGCAGGAAACAGGAAGTGAATGCAAGGGGCAGATTTGGAGTTTGCTTATGAAGAACAATCGAAGTCCCATCCAGAAGGGAAGGGGATCTGCGTCAAGAGGAATTCACTTTTTTTTTTTCTGCTTTTTTTTTTTTTTTTTCTGGAAGGGAAGAGAAAAATGACCTTTAGTTTAAAAGCCTGAAAGAATAAAGGTCTGAGCGTTCAGAGCTGCCTGCACAAATATAGCCATAAAGGCCTTTTCCTGACAACGGCTCCGGCCGTTCGCCCCATCCCTATGCGAGCACCGCACCGCACCGCCCTGCGAGTTATCCTCCGGGAAGGGCAGCACCCAACCCTGTCTGCAGTTCCTGCTTAGGAAGGCCAGTCCTGGGTTTAATTCTTCAAAATATTTACTGTTTTTCACTCCGTCCCTCCTCAGGATGAGACGTGGTGGATGGGATCTAGCAGACCGCCCTATGCTCTCCCCGAAGTGCTGTTGGTAGCTGTCTCCAGGCACACGTGGGATGCAGCTCAGCAGCTGGGTAGCCAGGTGATCACACCGGCCCCAGCAACCCTGTTCCCATTTCAGGCAGCCACAAACCTTCCAACACACATCCCTGGGAAGAGGACATGAGTCGAGGCCTTGAGGCTAGACCAAGTGTCCAAACATACGTGTTCTCATCTATGAGTCCTACTCATTTTAGTCCTCCCCACCAGTCGCCCTGGATAGTTTTTCTGTAATTATTTCTCCCCAGTGGTTAAACAGATCATCTTGTGTAGTCTCCATGCTGGTTTTGCCACTGACTGTGGCACTGTGGGCAAAGCAGCATGGCTGAGAGCCCCCCGCAGCCATCGCCAACAGCCAGCCTCCTTGCGCCCCAATGAAGTCACCTCTTGGTACTGAAGCTGCAGCTCTCCAAATACACTTTGGCAGGCTTCCACTTTTCTTCTCCGAAGTCATCCAGGCTCAATGCATGCAGCTGGAGCGATGCCCTGCCAGTGTGCAGATGGACAGCACTGCAGCTGGGAGAGAGCCAGAGGGACACAATCACTGCTCAGGTCATAGGTCTGCAGAATCCGGCACTAGGCAAAGGTGCATCTGGAGCTGTGGAGCTGTGGTGAGTCACTGTGCTGCAGGAAATGGTGTCACCCACCAGCTCTGCTCCCGCGCATCCACAGCAGCCCCCGGCTCCAGCAGCGCTTTTGCCTTCTGCTACCACAAGTTTTAGACCAAGATCCCCCAGCTTAACCTGAACCTCAGGTTCTGCTGTTAGATCTGTTGGGCAATCTGTCCCCACATCAAGCCCAGGATGTCACCAGAATCGTTGTGGGAGCAGTAGGCAGAGCAGGCAGGGATGGCGGTGAGCAGGAATTTGCCAGTTCTGTTCCCCCTGAGCTCCCAGTCACCACCTTAGTGCATTAAAGTCATTAATTAACCTGCAAGAAACGATGAGACCTAAACTTTCCCCCAGTTGCTGCTGGCAGCCAGCCGTGTGCTGAGGGCAGGCTCCACCAGCAGTGCAGGAATGTACAGATAGCCTTGCAGGAATGCACTCTGAGGCAAGCGTGATTCACCCACTGGTACCCACTGGCTTTTCCTGGTGGGGCTATCCCCAGAGTCAGCCAGGGAAGAGCAAGGCACCACCAGCATGCAGCGTAAAAGCCAGCAGTGAGCTGTATGAAAAGCAGAGCGCTGGTCCCTCCCCACTCCTTGCTTTGGCCATCAGAAAACAGCAGAAATTGGCCCCAGCCAGAGCTGTGCACAGACATCGGGATTTCCACCGTGCTGTGGTCACACAGATGTCACCCAAGGACCCCAGCAGAGAGGTGACAACACATCCAGCAGAGATGCTGGGCCCAACCTGCTGCTGAGACGGTGCTTTGAGCTCAAACATCAGCTTTAAATCTGAGCTTTACTGATACCAGTCCCACATACAAAGCTACCAAGACTCAGTAGGTTTTACATGAGCACAAATACAAGCAGGACCAGGATTCAGGTGCCCCAGAGTGAACTGAATTGCGTGTCTACTACTTCTGAATTCCCTTTTTTCTTCTTTGCTTTGCTTTGATTTTGATTTATTTTTCTGCAATCACAGAACGCAGCTCTGAGCTCGGCTGTGCCATACCCTGTGTTAATTCAGCAGAAAGCTGCTCTCTAAAGGAAACATTTGCCACCTCTCCCCAGCTTTGATTTGCCTGTCCTGCTTGCTTGCCAGAGCTGATTCTGAGACGTTCATAGGAGGGTTGCTTTGCACGGAGCCAACCAGCTATTGTGCCCCAGTGATTTTGTTCAAGAAATAGAAAGCGCATTCACTTGTGTGCGAGGAGTTGACGCGTGTTTGATTGGTGTGCTTGAGAGCTCGGTGGGGAATACAGCAGCAAAAACACATTCCTGCGAGGAGTTGTTTCAAAAGAAGAGAAACAGGGATCCAGGAGAGATAAGAAAATGAATGTCTGCAGGATCTGGGAAAGCCTTGTGCAGAGGGACAGAGACAAAGTACGAGAACACGCTTTATTTGTGACAAGCTTTCCATCCTCAGCAGCCAAACAGGACATCCTGCTTAAGTTCTCCTTCCTCTCTTTAATTAGCGTTGCGTTCGGGACGCTGCCATTAATGTCGTCTCAGCATTTCCATGACAAAGCCCTGTTTTTGCAGGACTTTAGGAACTTGGCCCTAGAAAATCTGTTGTGAGCACAGCAGTGCTCAGCCCAGGGGTGGTGGTGGCTCTGTGGAAGCTCGGGCTGTGGGTACCCCTGCAAGCAGCTCCCATTTAGATCCAAACCACTGCACCCTCCGGAGTGTGACATGTCAGTGCAGACACAATGCCCGTGTTTCCTAATCTATACGTTGCTGTGGAGCCCTTTGCTTTCCAATGGTTAGGCTTGGGCAGCCCGGAGAGGAAATCTCCAGCAATGCTTTCTTCCCTACTTGGCAGCAGAGCCTGGCTAAACTCTGGCCAAATGTGTCCCCGAAAGTAGAGAGCCCCCAAAGCACCAGCACAGCTGGACAAGCAGAAATGCAATTCAAACCCCAGAATAAGCCTGGAACAGAGTGCTCAGAACTGCCCTAGTTATAAGCTTGATTCCCATTGTGTTCTATTACACTGCACAACCGCCTCCCTCCAGGTCACCATGGCAGGAGCTGCAGTTTGTGCAGGCACTGAGCACATGGGCAGGAGGAGTCCTCGCTCCCATCCCTCCTGCACCCGGCTGAAATCCATCCCTGCAGGGCAGTACTGGAGCAGGAGCAGCGCCAGCTCATTCTGCTCACCCCTCTGGAGCAGCTCTTGGCCCGAGAGGTGCTAAAAATTATTATTAACAAAAAGAAAACACCTTTTTTTTTCTTTTTTCATGGTGGAAAAATGCAGCCCTTCCAATTGAAAATATTTTTGTGATTCTACCACCCCCGAAGGGAGAGAAAACAGATTCCTTTGTTTCTGTTAAAGCCCCAGGTGCACTGCTGGCAGCCGGAGCGGAGCAGCACCGGGAGAAGCTGCAAAGCAACATTTCAGCACAGGATACTCCAAAGCAGACAGGGTTAAGCTAAACATCCTTTTGCTGCTGCTCTTTCACTTCCCAATTCAGGGGGGTGACACCATGACCCGCACCCTGTGCTGGGTACTCCGTCCCTGCACAGGCAGTCTCTGAGCCCCAACAGGTGGCAGTTTGCAGCCACAGGTCCTGGCTGGGCTGTGGGAATGGGTCACGCCTGCCACATGCTGTGCTCCTGCAGCAGGGATGGTTCTGCCCCATTACCACACTCAACGCCCTGCTTTCAATCGCCACCACGGCTTACGAGCTCTGAGCAAAAGAAGCCCACTCTGGTTCCTGGATTTGATTCTGGAACCCAGGATGGGAGCAGGACAGCCCCACAGGGCAGCCCCCAACACGGGCATGTCATGGTCTCCGTGCCGGTCCCCATTCACAGTGTGGGGTGAGGCAGGGCAGGAAGGGAGCCGGCGGAGATGAGTGTTTCCTGACTCTCGGGAGTGAAACAGAAAAGCGCTGTCACTCAGCAGCCCCTGCGAGTGCAGAGGCAAGATAACTCCAGACACAGCCACCATCACTTCCCCCCTTTGTCCCTGGCTTTTTTCAGGCCTTCCTGAGCAGAAACGTCTCATCTCCGAAGGAATGTCGTTGCTGCGTGGCTGTGTTGCAAAGGGCTGGAGGCTGCTCACAGGGCATCTGCCCCTGCTGCTGCTCCGTCCCTGGCACTCACTGATCCAGCCCTGGGGGACAGCATTCCTTGCACAAAAGCCAGAGGCACCCTGTGATTGGTACGGAGGCGTCATTCCCACCCTTTAAATGAGGTTTGATTTTCCCCTGGGCTCCTTCTGAAAAGGGGACGCTGAGTTTGGCTCCCTTTGGGCACGGCTCACCCTACGAGCAT
Source organism: Gallus gallus (assembly GCF_016699485.2). Taxonomy (NCBI): domain Eukaryota; kingdom Metazoa; phylum Chordata; class Aves; order Galliformes; family Phasianidae; genus Gallus; species Gallus gallus. The sequence continues at coordinate 8,375,925 of NC_052548.1, forward strand.
CTCTCATTTCAGCAACAAACTGAGCCCGTGTCCCTTCCTCACTTGTGGAAGATGACAATGACCGCTCAGTCACAGCCCTGCCTGGGTCCTGGGGACAACGGAGGCTGAAGTGACAGCTCTGTGCTCATTGTGAGCCAAGGACTGGGGGGTCACTGCTGGGAACAGGAGGCAGTGGGCACTCCCATCCACGGCCCTCAGAGAGCACGACAGCAGCGTCCCCAAAGCCAAGGCCGGAATGCAGTGAGGCGGCTTTATTATCTCTCTCCCTGGCCTCTCAGGAACAAAATAATCTAACGGTCATAGAAACACATTTTTCACCAGGGGGTTCTTCATTAGCCCTGGCTTCCTCTCACAGCTCGTTTCCTGGAAGTGCTTTGTGCTGACAGAGGTGGGCAGGAGCTATGGGATGCAGAGCCGTGTGTGCCCAGCTGCACACACATCCCTGCTGCACCCCTGGCTTGCAGCAGCACTGTGATGACACTCTGTGCTCCTGCCCACCACCAGCTCTCTTGCCCTGGGTGATGGATTGCTGCTGGAAAAATACCTTTATTTAGTGTTTATCCTAACGTGGAGGCCCGAGCACCTTGCAGTGCTCAGTGCAGAGCCCACCAGCACATGCTGGCACGGTGCAGGCAGTCTGTGGCCACACTACAAAGCAATCCTCACCGCCGTTTGCACTTCAACCATAAATATTTGCTCCTGGATGTGGTTCTCCCAGGCAAGGTTTCAGCCCAAGTGCAATTGCTCACGATTTTTCTTGGCTGTTTACTTTTAGGGTTCTCTGGAGTGAAAAGCACCTTTTTTTCTGAAGCAACCACATTGGCAGTGTTATCACCAATTATTATAATGAGCCAATTGTGGATCTGGTGGCAACCAAATGCCAAACAGTGATGCTGTAAACGGTGCCACTGCTCAGGCACCGAAGTCAAAAGAGCACAGGTCCTGTCCTTCCCTTTATGAACCGGGGCCATACACCCGCACGGGGCTCCGGGGAGCAGTCAGTGCCATCTGAACTCCTGGTGCAGAGTCCGGGTGGCAGCCAGGCAACCCCAGGGAGGGAGGGTTGGGGCAGGGAGGGGAAAAGGATATGGTGCTGCTGGGAGCTGCGGCCGTTTGAAGGCTGCGAGGGAAACAGACCAGAGGGTTATCCAATCTCCCCGTGCAGACATTTCCGCCTGGCATGCCCCAGCAGCACAGTTGCTCCGCTTCATTAATAAATCACTAATCCCGCCCGCTGCGGCCGCTGCAGAGAGGAAACGGGAAGCGGTGCAAGGAGGGCCGGCGCAGGGTGCGTGTGCTGCTGTGCAGGAGGATCTCGCTGAGGTGCAGCCCATCCTCAGCTCCCCGACTCCAGCCTTGCATGAAGGATGCTGAGCACCTGGGCATGTCTGTCCACAATCCTGATGAGCCAGGAAGGACCCCAGGCATATGTGGTGCGGCACAGCCTGGAGATGGGCAGAAATCTTTCCTGTACCATTTGCCACGAGTTCCATTCCACCTTTGCGGCTGCCTCTTAGCTGAGCTGTGCAAGGTCTCCACGCCCCTCCAAGGCACTATTTCAGCCCTAAATGCAAGCAGCTTTGTTTCCTCTGGAACGCAGATACAGTTTGTGCAAGGAAGATTGGCAGTTTGGCAATTATCAGTGTAGGTTGGACGGCAAAGGCAGGGCTCTCTGCAGCAGTGGCTGTGGGTTCAGCTCCAGTGAGTTACTTCATGCATGGAAACCACTGTCCAGATGCAGCTTGCTGGGAGCTGAAGTTGACACATCCACAGTTGACAGTTCAGTGCCAAGAACCAGAAATCTAGCCCTGGCACTTCCCTGTGCAACAGCCTGGTGGCAGTGGGGACTTTGGGTGCCTGCCTGCAGGAGGGATCATGGAGCAAATCCTTTGTGTATCCCTGCAGAGCAAACCCCGGTGTAACGGCATGCTGGGGCCACTTGCAGATGTTTAAACACAGATAACACAGAGCATCCCACTGCATTGAGCTGGATCCTGGTGGATCCCTGAGGCCAGTGGAGCTGGACACATACTGGGGAGACAGCAGAGCCTGTGACACTGAGTCCCACATTGGGTCCCAGGTATCAAAGGATGGACTGCTCACATCCCGGCCTCCAGCAGCAGTGATGCACTGTGCCTTGGCCCCGGTGTACCTCAGGACATGAAGCACCAAATGAAATGAATTCCTGCCATCAGTGCCGTTTCCTGTTTTCCTCTTACAAGGGACCATGCTTCCCCGCAGTCCTTGACCCCAAGGAGCAGTGCTAGAAAGGATGCAGTGCACCAGGTCCCGGCCGGGTGCAGGGCTGGGCCATACAGCTGCCCCACAGCCTGCTGGTTTGTTTGTCCATCTGCACCAGCACAAAGCCACGCGGTGCCTCCAGGCTGCAGCTTCCCCTGGGGACGGGATTGTGTGTCCGAGAGGGGAGAGGCACAGCCCCAGAACAAAGCAAACGACAGCACGGAAAACAAAGCTGAGCCTTTGATACAAACCCTTTTCTTCCCTCCCTGAGCAAGACATCGGTGTCACCTTCTCACTTGCACTTCCCCACCGCTGTGGCCAGATCCTCTGTTTGGGGACGTGCAGACCTGCATGGCATGCGGTGTTCATGGAAGCGTCCCAGTGGGGCAGATGGTGGCCTTTCACCTCCGTCAGACCGGACCCACCTCCTCCTCTGCTAGGAAATGATGCCATCTTAACGTTTCACCATTTCAAAGCATGAAGTGAATGCTGATCAGCCCCTAATGATGGTGTTCTCACTCTCAGGGGTTGACATGAAATTTCAGCAGCACTTTTGTTTCATTTTCCATCCATTAAGGGAGTGTCAAAAGTCAGAAATCCCTTCCAGGCAACTCAAACCCAGGCAGCCTGAGAGCAGAAAGCTTCCCTGACACATCACTGCAATGAAGGCGGAGTGTAAGCAAAGCAAGCAGAGCTCTGGGGAAGGGGAACATGAAGGCAGCTGGGACACGTACTGAACAAATCCAGCACTTGTGAGCATTCTTGGCAGAGGAAATCCTGACAAGCATTACTTTGGGGGCTGAAGACCAGCTCTGCTGTCCTGCAGGGACAAGACAGGGAGTTCTGCAGCATGGCTCAGCTCCCTGACACAGGGATGCTGCTGTATGGATGCTCTGCTCTTTCTGAGCTCACTCCTGTGCCCACGTTGCAATCACAGTGAGATAAAATCTCCACTCCCGCGCACCGGGCTCTCAGCTCCGGTTACAACACACTTAATCCTTGAGCCGGGTTGACATTGCAGCTTGGAGCTGATTATGTGACCCAGTTATGAGACAGCAAGGCCCCAGCGAGCTGGGAAACGTTAAACACACTGTAATTGGAGCCCCGGTGCCTCCACCTTCCTGTGGAAGAAGAGGCCCTGGTAAGAGTGTTTCCCCATTCTGGGGCCATCCCCAGTGCACAGCCAGCTCCTGAACCACCTGATAGCAGCGAGACCAAAGGAAATGAAACCCGCCTGCTCCTGGTTTATCCCAGGAGGAAACGGGAGCAGGGCCTGATAGGGAGTAATCTCCTCAGGGAAGGAAGGGAAGAGCTCTGCGCTTTCTGTTCCTACTCACACTTTTTTTCTTTTCTGGACCTTTCCCACCACATCTCCTAAAAACTACCACAGAGCATTTCCAGCAGTGGGCACTGATGCTTTCAGCAAGGAGCATCCCACGGCTCCCGGACACGTGCCCAGGCTCTCCTTGGGTCCATAGCCTTGGGACATCCTCCCAGGTGCTGTTGTGACACGAAGTTCCATAACCCTGAAAACTTTCTGTCTCCAGCATAAGGAGAGGGGATGGGATTGCAGAGTGGGCTGCCTTGGTGTACTGGGCTCAGGCACTTCAGGGAGGGACGCTCTTGTGGTTTGCCTTGCTTTGAGATGAAAACCCTTGGAAGAAAAGCAACCTTGGAGCCTCCTCCAAATGCACTTAATTAATTCAGCTTGTCACATTAACATCAAAACAGGGCAACTGCAGCGCAGCCTGGGCCTCATCTCAAACCCACCAACCCCACAGAGCTCCACAGTGCTTCCCCAGGGCTGGGGTCATCAGCATGATGAACCATGAGTTGTGTCTGTACAGCACAGCTCACACCAGGGCCCTTCCCCAGGGAACTGCTGGGGATCAAAGTAAGGATGTGTAATAGAAATGCTAACTCAGGGTTTGAAGCAGTGATTGAGCACCTGGTGGGAAGGCAGGGCCAGCACAGGTGTATGCAATGTATCTGAGTGACCAGAAGGGCTGGAGCCAGGATCCACCCCTGCCCAGACCTCATTTAAGGGTTGGCAGTGGAGGTGAGGGCATCTTGCTGGAGATCCCTGTGTATCTTGGGCCTTCTGAGGGTAAGTGGATTATTTCCTTTGTTTCTGAGTCTACAGCTGTTGTATTTATTGTATCCTCACTTGCTGCAGTCTAGGGCTTTGCTACTATGCTGTCATTTCTGTGCTCTACATCATGATACAGGATATTGTTATTCTGGGTGCACCCCGAGATGATGCTGCTGATTTTCCATGCACTGATTCGGGCAGCAGCCGGTCAGAAGGTGTCCCTTGTTGTGTCCATCTGGTATTGCCATGCCCTGAGCCCCAGCCCCTCGTTTCCTTCCTTCCTGCTGCTGACCCCAGCTGATAACCTTGGGAAACTCCCTCTGCCCCTGAGGAGCTGGGATGAGGGAAGATGTTGACTTTTAACCCCCTTCTGTGCTTCATTCCCCCCCTAAATATGATGATCTCTTCCCCCTGCTGCCTCCTTCATGCATGAAACCATCCATCTCCCTACTGCCAGAGGGCCCCTGCAGCTGGAAGCCCCCAGGACCTCTCAAAGCCTTTCTTACAAGGGGAAAGAGCTTCTCTTACTACCACAACCTTGCCTGGACCTGTGGACATCAGCTCCCCCAGGTGCTTGCTGCTCCCTGCAGCACATACCTGCCCCATACCTCAGTGGCTAATAGCGCACTTGGCTTTATGTCTCTAGGATGTACTGCCATCACCGGTCTTATTAGGTAATGGAAAGGACTTAAGTATGTTCACGGGCTCCTGAACAGGGGCAGGAGGCGAATAGGGGTCCCTTTTTTCCTTGGCCCGTGGCGCTAAGATAGCAGTACACAGCTGTGGTCCTTGGTGAGGTTTGGTCACTGCAGCAGACCTGGGTGCAGAGTGATGACAGTAGGGCTAACGCAGCTTTGCTCAGTGCTTAAACCTCCGACCTCAGCCAAGGCACCAGGAGAGACAGAACCTGACCTCTTCTCCTCCCAGCCTGCCCAGAAGGAGGCATGAGGATCTCCACATACCCAGCTGGGCCCCTGGAGATAAACTCAGGGCTTTGATGTGAAGGGAAAGTGAGCCATCCCATGCAACCCTTATCTGCCCTTTCTTTTGCCCTTGATGTGAAGGAGTAACGTGAGAGAATGCACTGCCCCGAAGGCATTCCTGGGCTGTGGGATGAGGGGGCAGTGATCACAGTATGGTGACACAATAGGTGGGGGGGCCCCCCCAGGGCCATGCAGGAGCGTGGGCGCAATGTGGGGACACCCAGGCAGATCAGAGGAATCTCGGAGGGGCCCTGGTCCCCCTGCCTCTTCCAGTGGATGTGGGAGGTTTTCCTTGGCTCATTTCCATCAGCCAAAGGCTGCTGGCTCACATGGAGGCAAAGCCTTTTGCACAGCCCTCAGCACGGCAGGGGTGATCATCTCTATGCTGCACGAACTGCCCTCATTCCTCATTATTAACGCTAACGGGGTGTTCCCAGCCCAAAGAATTACCATAAGTAATCCCAGCCCTGATCCTGCCGGGCGCTCTGCGGGAGCTGTGCACAATGTTTTGCTGTGTCTGGGACTAAATATAGATGCGATGGGGAGGAGGAAGCAAGGCTGAGGGTTGGGAAGGGGAGAGGCACACGTGCAATTGCATGGGGGGGGGGGGAATGCTGCCTGCACACATTGCCCGTGTCTGCCTGCACGCTTAGGAAGGAGAAGCACACCCCGCTGTGGCCACTCGCGTGCTCCTTAGAGCTGCTGGCATCAGGAAATGGATAAGGGCTTTGAGGACCGTGGGCTGTGGGAGGCAGCAGGAGAGCGCTGGGGGGGTCAGAGGGTTTTTTAGGCATTGTTTTAAGCCTCGGGAACGCTCCTACGCTGCTCGCACTTCGGGGTGGCTTCAAGGAGAAAATACGCGGAGCAAAGAGAAGCAGCACCGCTGGGCGACAGGAAGGTGGAGTGGGAGAGCTGCGGAGCTGAGCGCTTTGGGAGCGCATCGCTCAGCTACACAAATAAACTCAGCGCCTGGGAATGAACGGCCGGGATGTCTTCGTATGCGGGCCGGGTTGAGGCGGTGGCTTTCACGTAGAAAGGGGAAGGAGGACGGATGGAATGTAAACGCTGCAGTAGTTTGCGTCGGGCCCTGCCAATGAGAAGGTTCTTTTTTGGAGCTGCCAGATGGTTTGTTTCACCGCTTTCAGATACGCAGTGTGCTTTGGGAAGTGGTGAGCTCTGTGATGGGTTGGTCCCAGCTTCGAGGGGGAGGGGAGAAAGGTTTTAATGGATGTTAAATAACCTCCAATAAGTAAGGGAAAGTTTTTACTTCACGTGGAGCACATGAGCAAAATGAGTTTTTCTGACATATTCCCTTCTTGGATTGCCTTTGGGCCTGACCCTGTCTGATCCTTGTGTGTTTATTGGTGCAGCTACGGTGTACAAATACCCATTTGTTACCCAGAGCTGCCCCGCTGCTGCTCTGGACAGCACTGCTCAGGACAGCAGTGTGCAATGCAGCAGTGCTCAGGTGTGCTTAATTCACTTTGGGTGCTGCTGTTTGAAAGCCCTCTGCAAACTCCAGCTCCTGGCCTTGAAGTGTAGCTGCAGCAGAGGTTATTGCTCTTCTAGGCTCTGCCATGTGTTACTGTTTACTTGCTCTGTGTGCCAGCAGAGCCCCCATATACACAACCATTATGTTTGCATAGCAGCTGTAAATTTGAGTTTGATTTGGCAGGATGGAGCCCTGGGGCTCTGCTGGCTGTGTTTGAAAGAGTTTGTTGGGTCTGAAAGGTCTCCAGTGCATGAGGTTGTGGTCCAGAAGAGGTGAGGGAGAAAACCACTTGGAAAGAGCAGAAAGAAAAGGAAGGGAAAAGCTTGGTGATGTGAGAGGAGGAAATGGAGCCGGATGTGGAACAGCACAGAGCCCACCTCGTACTGAGGGCATGGGATCCTTCCCAGTGCCTGGAGGCACAGGCAGTGTCCAGCTCACAGCCGGACCCACGTTTCCATGTCCCTTATGGAGGGATGTACACGGGGCTCAGCATTCCCAGCCCGGTGGTGACACTCCATCTCTTGAGGCAACAGACACAGTGCAGGCTCTGGCTATCCAAGCAAGGCAAAGCCACCTTCCTGTCTCACCCTCCAGCATTCTCTGACATACTCCCCCTGGACCCTCAGGGCTGCTATGCCCCCACTCTTCTGAAACACCCAGTGGGAGGCTGGGAATGTTTGGCTGCTCTCCCAAGGAGGTTTTCCTTCACAGAACACAAGGCAGGAGGGGGCTTTTCACACGTGGCAGGCAAGGCTCAAACCCTTTTCTCAGCAGTTAGTGGGAGGAAGATGGGGGGAGAGGGGTAGACAAGAGATGGCCCCCCCTGCAGCTGCTGGGATGGCCGATGCTTTTGTTCTTTGTTCAGGGGTGGAGGCAGCATTAGGATGTTTGAGGGGTTAAAGCTGTACTGATGGCATGGGACAACCATGCAGTCATATTGGGCTGGATATTAGGAGAAACTTGTTCTCTGAAAGTGTGGTGAATTATCTGCACAGGGAAAATCCTTGTCCCCAGAGGTGTTCCAGAACAGTGGACGTGTGGCACTGAGGGATGTGGTCAGGGGGCATGGGTTTCCAATCTTAATGACTGTGTGATTCTATGTTACCCGTAGAACTCCATTCCCTCCTGTCCATGCCCAGCTCTGCCCCCACAGCCCCTCGCCCTTTCAAGGGATGAGGATGGGGACAGGGATGGGCATGGGACCACCAGTGTCCTGCGGGCAGCCCGGTGCGTGTCGCTAGATGGCGACAGTGCCTCAGGAATGATCTCCAGGGCTGGTAGGGCCCAGCTTGGGGGGGCAGCTGAAGGGGCTGAGTCCCATAGGGCTGCTGGGGGGCTCCCCTTGTCCTTATGTGGCTTCTCGAGGGGTCTTTGTGTCTTCTGTGGTCACCCCGTGTTCCCATAGGCACCAGTATGGGGCAAGAAGTCTGGGGCAGAAGGGCACACTTGGGGCTGGGGCATGCACCCTGCAGCCTCTTTGAGGGGAATGAGGACATGTGGAGCCATCCCAGCCAGTTTAGGTGCAGAGGAGTGCTTTGCACCAGGCCATGATGGCAGTGAGACCCATACTGCCATGGTGATAGTGGCATGGAGGGGAACGCTCACCCCTCCCAGCCCCACTGGCTTCTATGGGGCACAGCACCATCCATCCAACCACAGGGACCCCCAAAGCCCACAGCAGCCCCATGCTGCTGGGTGTTCCCACAGGCACACAGTGCCCTCTCCATTGCCCAGGGCAGCGGATGGCACGCAGGGATGGACGAGGGGAGCCTGTGTTGCAATCTAAACAAAGACATGATAGACCATGTGCATTGAAGTAGGAGGCTTCCCTGCTCACTGCAGCCTCACCTGATGGGGCTGTCCCTCATCACCACCAGCTCAGCAGCCATTTTATGGCCCCAGCACTCCTTGCATGTGCGCATAGTTCTCTCTTCTGCAAGCTTTGCTTTTGCTCTTTTTTAATCTCAAGCCTGAGTTTATTGCAGCTTGAAGAGCTCCTTTTTCTCCCAGGTAAGGAAGAGGACAGGAAGCTGTCCCTGGTTTGAGCACCAGAGCAACAGGGAATTTGTCAGACCCCACAGAGCAGGAGTGGCTGCTCTCACCTGCTGGGCTGCTGAGTTGCCCATGGTGTACGTTAACTCTATGAGCAAAATACTGTTTTGTATTTGAAGAATTGAAATTCTCCAGTGGAGAATGGCAGGGTCTGCTGTCCTCATCCACATGAAACCATCAGTGATTCCCTTGGAGGTATGGAAGTCCCCCAGGTGGAAAGCAAACTCCTCACTCAGCTGCATGCATTCCCAGCACGGCCCTGCTGGACTTCAGTGCTGCCCCACAGCCTGCCCCATGGCACGGTGCTCACACTGCCAGTGCAACCACTTCTCTCTGGGGCAATGGGCCACTCCTGGACAGGAATCTGCAGCTTTAAGGCACAGCCCGGCCGCAGAGCAGGTTGCTCTTCCCATCCTCCTGTGACCTGCCAGAGTCAACTTAGCTGAGAGTAATTAGTGTGGTTATCAAGGGAAGAGGTGGATTAATGTGGGAAAGTCATTGATGAAGGCAGAGAAGGGCAGATGCTTTCCTGGAGTCCCCAATCAATACAGACCTTGGAGGATGAATGAGGGCTTCAAAGAAAAGCATCAGTGAACAATTGAATGCTTTTAGCTCCCCAATGGCCGCTCTGCCTGAAGCGATGAGCGAAATACAGCACGGGGTGCCCTGCACACACTCACAATTATCCCTTACTTGTGCCACTGAGGGGCCCTCTGCCCACCAGGCACACCTGTGAGAGGAGGATGCTGGTGGGGTGGGGGGGGAGATGGGCACTGAGGAAGAGGAGGAGGATGTAAATTCGTGCCCCCGTTATGCTCCCTGGAGCCTCTGTGCTCTTTGCCCTGTGTGTTGGCCTACATCGGTCCCTGCACAGTGACTGTGCCAGCTCTGCAGAGTCCCCCTCCTCCTGCTGTTTTGCTTTGCTTTAATTGTGCCATGTGGGAAGTGGGTCAGGAAGAGCTGGGAAGGTGGCATGCTTTGTGCAGGGGACGTGCTGCCCTGGCTGGCAGTGACACCGGGCTGGTGGCCACCACAGCTCCCGTGTGCCAGCAGTCCTGCCTGCAGTGCCCATGCCCAGAACTTCCCCTTGTAGGTGTTGTAGGTCTGGAAGGCATAGAGAGGTGTTTTTTCATTGCTCTGCTGGAGGCACAGAGCATTCCATGTCCCCACTGTGCCACCCTGCAGCATGCAGCAGCTTTACTCGAAAGCTGAGCAGGGTGCGATGCTGCTGCAGAGGGGGGGGGGAAAAAGCAAAGCAAAACAAAACAAACCACAGCACGCTGGGGTTTTCTTTCTTTTTTGCACTCCCAGCCCCTTCTCTGTCATCCCTGCTGGAATGCGCCTCCGAATTCCTCTCTGCGTGCTGCTGCTGGCTTTGCCTCTGATTGTTTGCAGCGATTGCGTTTTTCCCACACTCCGGATCATGGTGAGGGATCACCCATGGCTCTGTGCCGGCTCCCTATCACCCCCAGCACGGCGTGCAAGCGCAGGCAAAGCAGCAAGTCGAGAGCTCTGCTGGAGTGCAGTGGGTGCTGCGTGATTTGGAACTGAGTCACCCCATATCGGGGCAGCTCCACTCTGCTCCCAGCACTGCACCAGGTGCATGGTGGGCAGCTCCTTCACCTCCTCGTGCTGCACACAGCTGTGTGTCCATGGGGTTGAGCAGGGCAAGAGGTGGAGATGGGGCTCCTGTCTTTGATGTACTCCTCATTGCTTTGGTCTCTGTCTCCGTTTCGGATGTCTTCCCTTGCTGGTGAAGCTTTGGGAACGCTCCTTCATTCGAGCATCTGGGTTTTTGCTCTCTGTACCCCGTGGTGAGGGAAGGAGTGGCCGCAGGGATGTTTTTAACTTCTGCACGTTGTTTTTTCTGCTGGAACAGTGTCCCCTGCCTGGTGTCGCTTCCCTGCTCTGTGCACGCAGAGCAGCTGTGGTTTCCATCAGCCTGGGCACACTGGAGAGGTGCCCGTGTCCCACTGCTGGGATGTCATAAAAATGGCTGGGACCAACTGTGGTCCGTTCCCAGCCCTGTGAACCTGGAAGGCAGAACCTACCTATGCTCTCCATTGCACTAGCCAAGCACCTCCCCTTCCAGCAGCCCAAGGTGCCCTTTTAGAGCCCCGAGGACCTTCAGGAGGTCAGGATGCATCTGTGAGCCAAGCACCCCAACACAGCCTCCACTCTCTCCCATTGATGGCACTACATTTTCTGAAGTGGCACCATAAACAGTTAAATCTGCTCTGTAGGTTACAAAAGGAGAAGCTGCTACAGGTCTGAGACCATACAAACGACCCCCGAGGGGCTCAGCACCCCAACTGCATCCCCAGCCCCAGCAATAGGGATCTGCTGGAGGCCACCCTCCTGCCTCCACACCCAGCTCTAATCTCAGGGCTCCGAGCATGAGTAAACTCACCTGTTATTTGCAAGCAATTCACCCACAAGTACTTGACAAACATCAGCCTGTAATTAAGTAAATAACACAAGCCTTCTCCCCCATTATGCAGCGCTGCGGACTGACTTCTGTTTAAACTGTTTTATTGCGAGGAGTTTTAAATCACTCTTTTTATTTGAGATGAGGCAAAGGCTAAACAGAGAGAAATACAAATTGGGAGAAAAAGGCCTGGATGGGCGGCTGCCAGCCTCAGCCCTATCTCTGCTTTTCTCATAGGAAACCCCCATAAAAGCTCTGAGAACAGGACACCCGCAGCATCGCCTTCTGTTCTGCTGCTATCGCAAACCAAACATAGTGGAAGGTGAATGTAAACAGTTTCTTCAGCCCGATCAAATCGCCAGATGTCAAATTAGCACACTCAGTTAAGCCTCGGCCCCAATTGTGCCGTTTGCTGCGCAGGCACAGCCCTCGGGGAGGGGACACCTCTTGGCCCCTGCTCCCAGTCCTACCCCCCGAGCTGGCAGTGCACCCCATGGCTGGGCGTGGGACAGCCGCCCACCGGAGAGGACATCCTGGCTTCCCCCAGTTTGGGAAGGGGCATTGCCACTGCAGACAGCCGCTCCCCCCAGCTCAGCGTCTCCCCTCTGCTCCCCACTCCTGCTTCCTCCAGCAGCTCTGCATCTCCTCCAGCCCCTCTCCCAGCTGCAGGATGCAGCAGTGCATCCCCAGCTGCTGCAGCACCCAGCACTCACCGCTCTGCTGAGCGCAGCCAGGCTCGCCACACGCGATCCCCAGCCGACTGCGTGCACGCACAGCACAGAACCACGTCGGTGGCTACCCATCCTGCTGGCCATCCTTATCACGTTTTCTCAGTGGCAGCTCTCCCTCCTTCCCCACACAATGAAGGTCAGGGCGCAGAGGGACGTTTGGTTCCTTGCCATCAGCACAGCCTGATTTTGTTGGCTTCTCATCCTTCCTGCCCAGCAGATCTCTGCTCCCCACATCCCGCGCTCCTCACCCCGTGCTGCAGTGCGGCACAGCCCGGCACGGATGTGATGCTGCTCACAGAGGTTCCCACCCGACTGAGCTGGGAAATGACCAAAACGGGAAATTATTGGGAGTAAACAAACATCTGCAGCTTTGCCTATTTTTTTTTTTTGTACAGCACTCAGACATTTGTAAGGATGGGAAAGGCCGTCCCACTGCTAACCCGCTGGGTGACCGTGGCCTGGGGGACACTGGGGATGCTGAAACAAAACTGTTTTGTCTGTTAGAAGAGCAGGCACTGGGCTGGCCAAAGACAAATTGAGAAATGGCCTCACAGGCGCCTCTGCCAGCGACTGCTGTGCACAGAGGTGGCATAATATGAGGTCGGAGAGGTGACAGCGGTGCTGCTGCTGGTGTCACCTCAGAGCAGCAGACTGCAAAGGGGAGCTCAGCCTCTTATTAGACAGCAGATCACCCACGCAGGAGAAGCCCTTTGGGTGTGTAGGAAGCTCGCTGGTTTCCTGCCTCGCTGCTCTCCTGTTCCGGATCTGCTTGGGGAAAAAGAAGCTCCATCCAGCAGGCATCTCCATGCCCTACAGCTCCCAGGTCTCACAGCAGAGACACAGGCTGGGCCATGTCCCTGTTCTGAGACACAGAAAGAGGTGGCAAGCATCAGGGATGTGGGTCTTGTGGTGCTGGTGGCAGCAGTCATCACACTGTGATCTCCACAACCTCTGGTGGCAATGTGAGCCAGGCAGGGAATCAGCTCTGGGCACTGAACTCCTTGTGATGGAGAAGGTGAGCCCAAGGTGTGCCCTCCTCTGCCCTGCACTGACCCATCTCATGCCTGTGGCTATGCCCTGCCATGCTATGCCATCCCACAAAGTACCATCCCACATTGTGCCATCCCATGATGTGATGTGATGTGCTGTTCTGTGCCATGCCAAGTGAAAATGCACCACAGCAAATGGCGCCATGCTATGCCATTCTGGCCAAGTGCTGCTACAGGCAGGGAGCCCACAGAGGCCATGGCACGAGCTCTGCAGGCTGCTGCTCACTGAGGCTGCAGTGCAGCAGCAGGAGGAGAGCATGGAGCCGGCCAGCCTGGCTTTCAAACCCATTGGTTCATGGAGGAACAGGCAAGGGAGGGGCAAGGGAACAGCCTGCCTCATAATTACTTTAATTAAGCAGGCTCACTCCGAGCAGGATCCCACACTGAGCACACCACGTTAGGGCTGTGCCTTGCGCACTGTGGACAGGTGTCTCCCTGTCTCCTACCAATGCAGCTGTCCCTGGAAGGGTGATGATCCCTTCCTGTCCCCACTGCCCTGGTGGGATCATCCCTCCAGCTCTGGCCATGCTCTGTTCCAAAGGTGGCTGTCAAGAAGCTTCCCCATCCCCATCAAGCAGCAGAAATCACGTCCAATGGTGCAGCCTTTAGACACGATGACTTTTGGGAAGCTGGACATACACCAGCTCCATGCAAGCTGTCGGGAAGGGAAGGCGAGGGACGGCTCCCAGTGATGCTGGAGGGCATCGTTAGGGTCCCCATGTCCTGGTAGCATGGGGCTGCCAGGACCTGCTGTGCTGTGCAGGACCAGGCAAGGTGCTGTGTGTGGGATCTGGCCCCGGGGCATTCACTCAGTTCTCGTCCAAGTGACGCAATGGAAAGCGGCAAGCAGGAGCGTGCCTTGCCCCTACTTGCAGCCCTTCCAGCTGTAGGGCTCGATGCTGGAGATAACCAGCCTTGATGGGACGGCAGGACAAGTTCCAACACTGCTTCCCAGCGCCTGCTGCCAGCTTCGGAGCGTGAGAAAATACCGGGCAGGGAGAGAAGGATCAGCAGCGCACGGATGTTTAGAGATGATTGATATTTTTATGGTGAAGTTGGGATTTTTGGGTTCCTCCATCTCTCCACGTGGCAAGTTGCTCAGCTCAGGCTTGCACGCATGTGTTGGGCACGGAGCTGCCCGTGGGTGACCATGGGCTGAGTGGTGCCCACACTCCTCACCCGTGGCCAGCAGCGGGGCACAGCCCTGCACGCAGTGCATTGCTCATGGTAGAGCAATGGGTTGGGCTGGGCCCTCCAAAGCGGCCAGTTGGGGAAGGGAATAAACAAAGCTCCATCAGCAGAATCACCCCAGCAGCGTCTTTCTATCCATCTCCATGGTCATGGACAGCTCGGGGCTGGGATCAGTGTGGGCTGCAGCTGAAGGGCAGCTGCAGGAAATGGAAGATGCAGCAGAGGCGATTCACTCATGTTGCTTTTAAACAGGCAATGAAACAACCTTTAATTCTGCTTAAGGTACCAGTGCCATGCGGACAACCTGATCCTCCTAGAGATGCTCCGAGCATTGCGTTCTGCTGCTCTCTCCAGTGCTGCAGAGCAGCAACCAGCCCTCATCTCCCAGCAGGTTGTGGGACATGTCCGGGCATAAGCCAGCCGAGGAGCACCGTGTGCTGCTTTGTGCAGGGTTTGGTGTGGGCAGGAGCTCTGGGACAGGTCCCCACCATGGCCCTGTGCCCCTCCACGCTCCCTAAGGGGAGGGAAAAAACACGAAGGACAAAGCTCAGTGCTTTGGAGAGGAGCCCATTCTGCTGCTCCAGGCCTGGGTGCCTTTTCTAAGCGAGGCTGCAATTGTGAAAAAATGGAATTGTTCCTAACTGAAAATGAGACTGAGCCACCGGCAGAAGGAATTGGGCAAAAAAGGCACAGCCTGCTTGAAAATCAATTTCCTTGAAGAGTGGCTGCTTGAGGCAAGGAGAGCCTTCAGGCAGCCCAGAAACAGGGATGCAGATCCACCCGGGGAATGGGGTGCGCTATCAATTAATTGGGAGCCTGCCTGTGTTTCCTGTTGTTATTTTTGTCTGCGTGTGCAAAAGCAAAAGCCACACGCCTTAGAAGCCGAACATGCACTCTTTGCCTCCAGCGCTCCCAGCAAGCGCGTGTTTCCGCTCAGTGCCGGAGGTTTTGCTCTCACCTCCATATCGAAGCTGGGACACGTGTGGTTTGGGTTGGGAATGGTGCCCCCAGGCGCTCCACCTGCCCGCTCCATGCAGGAGGAGCCTCACACCGTGGGATTTCTCATCCCATGGAGCAGCAGCACAGGGCAGCGCTGTGCCCGGGCACGTGTCCTCAAACTGCATAGCCACGGATTGAGCAAGGTGAGAGCAGCAGCCCATCCACGTTCTCTTTGCAAGCATCACGAGCAACGCCAGCAGTGCTCAACGCCACAGTTGGCACGTCCCCTTGGCTGCATGGCTGGCACGTCCCCTTGGCTGCAAATCTGGCACGTCCCATGTCCCCACCAGCGCTGCGCTGCCCCAGGGCAAGGGTGTGCCAAATGCAGCATCATCATGGAAAGCCCCAACCAGCCGTGTCAGCGCCAGCACGGGGGATGTTTGGAGCTGTCCTTGTGCCTTTGCACGTTGCTGAGCTGTCCTCTGCCCCCATCCTGCCCCACTGAAGGGCTCGATGCTGTCCTGGTTGGAACGGGAGCGCCACAGGGCTGGGGCTGTTGTACCTGAGCTGGGCGATACTTAGGAACAAAAGGTTGGGTTGTTACACCAGGAAAACAACTTGCTGGAAAGCTGCCACCATTCATAAATAAACAGGAGACGAGCCCCAACAAGCCTGGCTTGTAGTGACACAGTACCACTCCTTCCCTGTGCCCTCCTTAAAGCACCACGAGTGCAGGAGAGCATCCTCCCTTCCACGCTCTCTGCAGGCAGCTGTCACACAGCAGCCCAGCACGGCTGGGCCCAGCAGAGCTGTGATACTTCTGTCCTGATCCCTCACCACAGCCACTGCACCCATCCCTCAATGCCCCATGAAGGGCACTCAGCACTTCGCTGTAAGATGATGGGGAGTCCCCTCCGTGGCTGAATGCCCGTAGAAAAGCCCACAAACCACATGGTCCCCATGGCACCTGGGAAGTGACACACGGGAAGCAGTTTGGCCTCAGCTCCTCCGAGTGGTGACTGACAGCTGTCCATCAGATGGTGACACGGATGGGGCTGGGAATGGTGCTTTGGGTGCATCTGGCTCCGGTGGGGTCCGGGCCAAACATCTGCCTGCCGGCCCCCTGATAAAAAATGGTGTTTTCATAGAAGTGAGATTTGGGGGGAGGCTGTGTGGGGGGTGACATTTCCAACAGAACTCTTCTCTAGTGCCGGAACAGCAATCATTTTTATCACTTTTTGGCAGCCGACCAGATTTAAAACGGCCTTTCAGTGCAGAAACAGAGCTTCTGTTTGTTTGCGGGACATCCACATTCCCAGGGTTTGACAGAAATGACTATTTTCTCCCTTTTTAATTCCAAATGTTGACACAGGAGTGAAACACTGCCTTTGCTGCCAGGTCATGGCTGGGTGGAGGAAGGGCTCTCCGCGGGAGGAGGGACGGAGCCGTGCCGGGCTTTGCCTGTGCTCTGTGGATGCTGCACCTGAACAGGAGAGCTCAGAGCTGTGGTTCCATCCCCGCTGCACCAACACCATGAGCTGCAGAGCCATGAGCATGGAGAAAGGCAAAGCCAGCAGGAGCAGCACTGCCATGCCCTCCTGTCCTGCTGTGTTGGACGAGGAGCCTTGAGCTGGGGTCCCACTTTGCAGAGACCCCCGTCCCAGGGTGCCCAGACCAGTGCAGTGCTCAGATCCCTCTGCAAAGGGAGCACACAGGAGTGTGACCTCAGGGCTTTGTGCAGCCCAGCACTGGCCGTGCAGCCCCATTCTGATCCAGAAATGCAGCACGCCCACCTTCTCTTTCCATGCCCTCAGGTGAAGGCCAGGCCAGGTGAGAGGCAGCGCATCCCTCACTGGCAGCAGCCCAGCCCTGAGCTGCGCCCGGCGGTGGGAAAGCAGAGGTGTGTGCACCTGCCCATGGCCCCCGGGGGGAACGCAGAGGGGGGAGATGGGGGCGTAGGGGGGGGAGCAGCATCCTCTGTCTGGGAGGGAGGAGGATGGAGGGGGGCCAAGCCGGGTAAAGAAGCCACATGGACTTGTCTCTGAGTCCTTGATCCAGGGTGTGAGGATGGGAGGAGGATGAGACAGTGGGTGCCCACCCGGTGCCAAAGGACAAATCTGCAGGTCGAGCCATGCGGAGTTGCTGGATGGCCTCACCAAGGGCTGCTGCTTGGTGCCTGCGGGCTGACTGCTCTCAGCAGGCGCAGCAAGTCAAGGCCAGAGTACTGGGGGGGCTTCCAGGTCTCTGCCCTATGCCAAATCTGGTGCTCGGAAAGCTGCATCCTTCCTCTGGGTAACACCGGTGCCAGATTCCCAGGGAACTTAGAACAAAGCAAATGCAGTCCAAGGCACAAATCCCAAAGGTCCGTGGCTGGAGGGCACAGGGGAGAGTTCAGGGGGAGAAAAGACAAAAGGAAAATCAAAAGCTTTTTTTGCAGCCAAGTGCACATTTTCCCAAATCCTTTGCAGTTATTGCATGAGAGGCTGTAATTACTCAGACTCACCCTCTCTGTCTGCACATGGCTGCTCTGCTGGATGCCGCCGCAGAGCAAAAGCTCCTCAGCTCTTTGGGGCTGAGCAGGGTGATGTCCGTCTCCAGGCAGTGGGCAGTAGGAGTGCATGCAGTACCACGAGCAGAGCACTGTCTGCAAGACTCAGAGGTGCAATACGTTCATCCTCCTGCCACGCTCCTGCCCTGCTGAGCCCAGCAAGGATGGCCACCAGTGCCCCATAGTTTGCAGCAGTGCAGGGTCCGGCCACGCTGCGCACCCGGGTGTGACAGCAGATGGCAATGTTTCAGTGCTCTCCCTATCTCTGCAGATCTCACGGCCCACTGCAACACCCCGGGAGCATCAGCAGAACCCCCAGACCACAGCCAGCCTGGAAAGCACAGAGCATCACAGTCTGATGGTCGTCATGTGGGCAAACACCTCCCACGTGGCTATCAAGGTGCCCGGGTACTTCTCCTCCATCCATACCCAGGACATGAGCTGCCTCATCCCTTCCTTCATGGCATTAGTGCTTCTGGTCCCAGCCCAGGCCAGGAAGGGCAGAGGCGACGACAAAAATAGCCAACAAACACTCACTGAAGCCCTTTCAGATGCATGGGTGTGGTGCGACTTTTCGGGCAGGGGTTGCTTTTTTCCATCCAGCACAGCTCCTCTGTGGCAGCTCTGCTCAGCCTCACTGGGAGCTGGCAGCAGGGATGGTGCCTCAGTGGAACACCACTATCAGAGCACCCAGCAGTGCCAGCTCAGCGCACAGCACTTTCTGTCTCCTCCACGGTCCCGGCACATGGTGCTGTTGGAGGCTGGTTATGCTCAGCCAGCCTCACCTGTGGCAGCTTTCTGCTTCCCAGACTTCCTCTTTCTGGTGAGATTTATGAATCTCACATCACGACAATTAGGAACTGGGAGTGACCCAGCCAGCCTGCCCTTGGGCAGAAGGAGCCCCGGCTGGTGACTTGGTGGCCTGTGGCATGTGACGTGCACATGCTGCTGCTTGGTTCTGCTGTCACCTGCAGTGCATGGCCCTGTCTTGCAGGTATGCAGACAGCTCCATCCCAGCAGTGAGCTGAGCCAGGGCACTCTGCATGGTGGCTGTCTCACATTGATGTCCCATCGCAGGTGTCTGTTTGCCCCAAGCATGCATCAATGCAGAACACCGCTGTGCCCAGGGCTGTGTTCCCAGCAGCTCTGAGCAGCAGCGGAGCCCATCCCAGAGCACCCTCGCCCTGCTGGGGCCAGCACCTCCTGCCAGGAGCCAGGTGGAATACTGGGAGCACTCAGCAATCTCATTTTGCCCTCTCAATATCAGAACAAAGCAGCAGGCAGCAAAGTGCTTTGGTGCATGGATGCACCTCTCCTGGATGGCGTGGCACCCCTGCAGCCCCTGCGGCCCCATCCCTCCCAACTATGCCATCTTATCCCATCAGGTAAAGACCTTCGCTGCTGCACAGCCCCGAGCAGTCGTCTCCCTGGGCTGAGTCATGTGGCAGCTCTGCTGAGCAGAAGTGTCTGCTGAGGGTGAGTGCTCACCGCAGGGTAATGCATACTTCCTTTGTGCAAGCTAAAAATAGAAAGCAGAGAGCGAAGAAACAAAGTGCTGAGTGCACCTCTGCAGACACGGGGCATGGGGGAAGGAAAAGCTTGGTGCAACTTCTGGGGAAGTGTTGCGACAAGTGTAATTCCATGCAATAAGTGCTCCAGTCTGGAGACTCTTTGTTTCAATGGGAGATTTGCACTTGAAAAGCCACAGTCAGATTTGCATGCAACAACATGTAAGTAGTCAGTCCAGAAACAGCAGAGCAATGCCTGCTTCCTATGCGCTCCTACCCACGAGCAGCACCAGGCTGCCCTCAGCCCCTGCAGAAGGGCTTTGACCACAACCTCCCACTCCAGAAGTGGATTTCTGCATTCCTGGTGTAGGGAAAGCAGTGATGCCCCCAGAGCAGCACAACAGCTCCCGCAGTGCCTCAGGGCTGGGGGCACACAGTGGGGCTGTGCTTCAGCCTCAGCGCTGCCTTTGCCTTCACCCCTTTGGGTCTTCCCCATGCGTGCCACGGGAAATAAGCTCTGCAGCACAGAGCTGGGTTTGCAGAGCCCCATCCCAGCACCACAGCACAGCGTTTGCTCCGTGTCCTCCCGGTGCAGCGCGGAGCCATGCCAAGAACTGATTCTCTGCCGCTCGTTATCAGCACAGGAGTGAAAGCTGGAGCACAGCCGAGGTGGGAGAGGTGTGGGAACGCAGACAGGCAGGGTTATTTCCCCTGCGCCCTGCAGAAGGGAGGCAGGAAAGACATACAAATAGACATAATTGAGGCTAAATGTCTTAGGTTTTCGAATCAACATGCATCACCCAGAGCACAATCAAAGGCTCTTTAGTAATTTATTGACTTACCCTGAAGTGAAATTATCTGCGTGCAGTTATCACACCCACACCCACACCCACCCCTTCCTATTAGGTAACCGAGGCCGTGCAGACTGCAGGAGGAGCGCAGGGCCGGACGCAGTGCAGCGCAGCCCAGCAGTGGGACACGTCCAAATATACGATCCAGACACCGTTCTGGAGATAACTGCGTGGGTTTGGGTGGCTCTGAGAGCTGTGGCCATAGGGGATGGGGAGCCATACCCTATCGTGTGTCCCCGTGCAGCTCATGGCATGGGTGACCCTTCCTGCAAGACGGCAGCTGCAGCTTTCCGTGCAGAAAGGGGAAGGCAGCAGCCAGAGCAGCAGTGGTTGCGCCCCGAGGTCAGGCTTGTTTTCTAAGGGCATGGGCAGGTTTTCTGGGCTTGCAAAACTTCCCCCTCGCTCCTCTTACAAAAGATCCCCCTGCTTGCAAAGCTGTGGGGCTCCCAGATTGTGCAAAAAGCCAAAATCTGTGAAGGAAAGGAATTTCAAATACAAGTCCCTGCTTAAGGTATCAGGTTTGCACCTGGCTCCAATTTCCACAACGAGGGCCTCTCATGGCTCAGTGTCCCACAACGGGCCCCCCCAGCTGCTCCATGCCCAGCTATGCTGCTATTGCCCAGCCCTGCCCTGGGGGGGGGGGGCACAAAATCTCTCTCGCCCACCCTGTGCTGCAGATTCGAACCCCTGGGTTTTATTGCTGACAAATGAAGCTGTGGCTCAGAGGAGGCCGATCCTTGCTTAGCATCATTGGAAAGCACCAATTGCTGCAGGTGCTCGGCTCTCACCTGCATGGCACGTCCCACTGGAAGGCCCTGCTGCCAGACAGACCCGGAGGCTGGAAGTGCTGGGAGGTTCTGGGATCACCCCTGGTGCACAGGAACCCATTGCCCCCGCTCAGCTTGGCGGGTCCATCCCTGCCTGCTGCCGGTGGCAAACAGCTCCCCCACAGCCCTGCTTCCCGAGCACCCCCAGGATATGGGAAAAACATCACTGTGGTCCCTGCCCCAGGCTGCAGTCGGGGAGAAGCGTGGCTTTGGTTACGCAGTGGCGAAGGTCCGGAGGGGAAACGCGTTGGTTTGTGCAATCCCGTGCACAGCAGACAGTGACAAAGCAGCGCCATGCCCACGCTTCCTGCAGGACGTGGTGTGGCGGGGCTGCCCCGTGTGGCACGCACTGCTCCCAGGGTGTCCCCACGCTGCCACCTCCCCACGCACCAGGGACAGCCCGGGCTGCCCAAACCCAATGCCAACCCAGTGCCCAAGCCCAGGCCTGGGCTCCGTTCCCACCATATTCCATTTGCTGCTGTGGGGAAAAGCTGTGTGAAAGCACGCGGAGTTTTGGCTGCAGCGGTGAGGTCTCATCCATCCCATCTTCCGCAATAAACATCCTCCTGGCAGCCGTGAGGAGCAAACACAGAGCAAAGCAAACCCACAAACAAACAGGAACATCTGTTGTAGGAACGGGTTCAGGCTCCCACACCAAGGGATGAATCATGGGGCAGCGCTCCTCAATGGGAGACCCCGGGAGCAGAGCAGGACCAAGGGATGCTCCAAGAGACCCCGAGGCCATGCAGCCCCCTCGACCAAGGGGAGCACACCCACCAAAGCCCCCAGGTTTGGGAAACGGGATTCTTTCCCTCTTGTTCACCCCAATCCTATCGCACAGAGCCAGCTGCTCTGCGCAGGGGAAACTGTGAGTGCAAGAGAGAAAGATAGCAGCTGAAGGGAGATATCGCCCTGGCTTCCTGTGGCAGCACACGGCCCCCTGCCCCACGGCAGTGGGAGAAGCCCTTCCTTGCTGATTGTGGGGCATTTTACTGCAGCCCGGGCATTGCAGCTGCTGGCAGTGCCCCAGCCATGCGGGCGGGAGGAGAGCAGCGCCGTGGATCAGGGCAGGAGAAGGGGATGGATTTGGTGCCGTCCCCAGTGACAAACCCAGGCCCTGGGAACCATCGGCCACAGCTGCCCGGGTTCAGCTGCCATGAATTACGGACACTCCTCACTGGGCAGAAGGCACTGCTTGGGTTCAGCCCCCGCATCTGCCTCCCCAGCGCTCCCCAGGGGCTTCCAGCCATGGGAACCAGCAGCTCCCCCCGCTGCCACCACAGCCCCAAAAAGTACACCGTGCGGAATCCTGCGGCGTAACATCCGTCTCTATTTTGCAGAGTCCCTACTTTGCATCCCTGTGCGTGCCCTATCCCTGCACCGCCCCACGCTCCGTGTCCCTTCTGCACCACCAAGGCAGCCCCCCCCGCCTCCCAGCGGGATCAATCCCAGCGGGTTCAATCCCAGCAGGATCGATCCCATCCGGCCCCAGGGAGCGGAGCAGAGCCCTGCTGGAGCCAGCTGGGGACAATCTAGGAGCAAGGAAGAAAGATGTGTGGGGGCAGGAAAACACAAGGCAGGGAAACGCGACGGCAGTGGGAAAAGTCTGCTCGGTTTTTTTTTTGTTGTTGTTAGGTTTTTTTTTTCTTTTATTATTGTTGGGGTTTTTTGTTCTTTTTTTTTGTTTTGTTTTGTTCTTTTTTTTTTGTTTTGTTCTTTTTTTTTTTTTTTTTTTTTTTTTTTTGGAAGGTGCCTGGGAAAGGAAGTGATTGTTTGGAGCAGATCTTGATGGCTCCAGGCCCCTCGTTGGGGAGATAACCAGGCGCAGCCCCTCCGCTGCAGTGAGCCCCAGCCCGGCCCTGGTGGGAAACGTCCCGCTGGCGGCAGACGGCACGGGGGGGCAGAACCCCCAATCCCCACCCCAGAGCCCTTTGGGACAATGGGACACGGGGAGGGGCTGCGCGAGGACCGAAGCAACGTCACCATGAAGCCCAAAGCAATGTCACCGCAACATCCCCAGCAATGTCCCCACTGCTGACCCTGCAGGCTCTCCAGCAGTGCCCCCCCCCCCCCCCTCCGGTGCCACTGCCCCCACGCCGCTTTCCCACTTAAGTCATGTCTGCTTGGAGCTATTTTGGGGTGAGCAGGATTTCGGCATCCTTAGCCCTTGCTGGAGCTGTTGCCAAACCTCCTGGCGAAAGGAAAGGCTGCCGTCCTTTGGGGCCGTTATCCCCCCGGCCAGCTCTGATGTTGAGCTCCCTTACAGCACCTCTCTGCTCCACCACCCCGCGCACCCTGAGCTGCAGATCAGGGAACAATGAGGGTGTTTTGGGCCTGGTTGTCAGTCAGGAGATACGGCTGGGCTCGCTCTAAGGAGGGAATTATTCTGGGTATGAATTATGTCATTTTCCTCTCCGGAAACAGCGAATGCTCCCAGCGCGACTGTGCTTCCAGAGCAGCAGTCACAGCTGGCGGGGCTCAGGGGGAGGTCCGTGTCCCCACGGGCACAGCCCATGTCCCCAATGTGTCCCAGGACCCCAACCAGACGGAAAATAACAGGAATGGAGGAGCGCTCCCATTCCGGCCCCCTCTTCCAGCTGCTCACCGGCCGCACTTGTGCAGAGCAACTGGGGGAGATGTGGGGAGGATCAAAGCCCCTCTCCATCCCCCTGGCAGTACCCGGGGGGGTCGGGGCTCTGTGACATGCGGAGCATCCCAAGAATTGGAGCAAATGGTCTGGGGGGGAGCACAGGTTAAAGATAGAGCCCAGTGGGGATGGGGGCGGGCAGCGCTGGGAGCGCGGTGCAAACGGGGGGGCCGTGCTGGGGTGCAACACCCCGAGCTGTGCTGCCCGACGGAGGGGTGCGGGGGGGGGGGGGAGGGGGTCAACGCACCCAAACGCTTCGTCGCAGCCCCTGTGTTACCGCCACCGCCGCCAGGAGCCGTCGCACCGCCCGTGCCAGCCCGGCCCGTGCCCGGTGCCGTCAGAGGGAGCGGTCCGTGCTGCAGGGCGGCCCTCGGCAGCAGCGGGCAGACGGACAGCTGCTCTGCTGGGCCGGAGCTGCAGCGAAGGCTGCGGGCAGGTGGGCGGCTGGCTCGGCTGCTCGCCGCCCCACAGAGGCGGCCCTTTCTCCGGGGCAGAGCCGGAGCTGAATGAAACTGCCTGATTTATCTGGCGCCGTTTCCTCAAATGGCTTTTGCTGCGAGCGCCGTGCCGCCTCTCCCACTCCCAGCACCGGCATCCCCCGACGGTCCTCGTGCACGAGCTCTGCGCGTGCAGAGCACTCAGAGCCTCCTCCATCCCCTCTCCATCCCTACTCCGTCCCTTCCCCACTTCCTTTCCATCACCACTCCATCCCCCTTCTATCCCCATTCCAACCCCATTCCATCTCCCCTCCATCCCCCCTCCATCCTGACTTCATCCCTTCTCCATCCCCTCTCTATCCCCATTCCAATCTTGTTCCATTCTCACTCCATCCCCTCTCCATCCCTTCTCCATCCCCGCGCTATCCCCATTGGGACTGCAGCATCACCATGCCCTGCCCCGTGCATGCAGCTGTGCTCCGCAGGACCTGGGGCTCTGCGGGAGAGCCGAGGCCCAGACATGAAAAAGCCGCTTTGGTTTTCCCTCCTTGTGTTATTGCGGCACAATATCAATTAAAAACGTTCCACTTAAAGATGCAAATGAAGGCTGGCGTGCCGGCACAGACAGAGGGAGGCTCTGGAGGTGAGGGCTCAGCTCTGCTCATTTCACTATCTCACTCTGTCGGAAATCTTAATTAAATTCCCCCTTTGATTTGGGCGTGCTCCTGCACCCGCGTGGCTCCTGCTGGGGCGTGCAAGCTTTGCTCCCCTCCTGCACAGGAGCACCCAGCGCCCACAGGCACGGGGGCGGCCGTGGGAGAAGCCCCACGGAGCTGTGTCTGCTGACACAGTGCGTTTGCACGCCCTTATGGCAGCCAAAGAGCCAACCGTATTTATGGAAGACGTTGTCCCCAAGCACCCCGCAGCCTGGCTGGGGTTGCTGGGACTCCCAGCAGCATTGTGCCAGCCGAGTAATCACATGTGGCCGGTGCTGGAGCATCACAGATGGGGCAGGACACAAAGTAGGACAGCTTGGGGAGGCAGCACGGCCCCATTGTCCCCTCTCCTTCCCCCTCTGCCCCAGCGCAGGGAGGACGCGCGGCGCTCAGCATCACGCTGCAGGGTTACCATGGCACCTCCCTGCAAACCTCTCCGTGCCCGTGCCGGGGCTGCTCCCTCCCCTGCAGCCTTTCTCTGCACCCGCGGACCCGCAGCCGTTGGGAAGGAAGCGGCAGGGAGGAATACATTGACCTCGTGGCAGCTGCTGGAGTTCTGCGGGGATGCACTTCACCTGCAGAGCCCATCGCAGCATTGCAGAGGGACTTTCCTGCCTGGTGACTTGGAGCAGGAGCAGGATCGCCTCATTGGCTGTTAATTTGCTATTTTGTTCCTGGTGCTATGGCAAATATTTGTGTGAGGTATGCGCCGAGAAGTTTTGCCTTTGTTGCTCAGCCTCTCCCTTTGCAGGTCCCTGCAGCAAAAAAGCAATCTGTGCGGATGCAAAGTGCCTTGGCAAGAAAAATCCCCAAAACCTCCATCAGTGCCTGGGACAGCACAGGGCTCAACATCCCACTTCTCCTTGTCTGCATGGGGTGGGAAGAGGGAACGAATAGGAAGCTAAAAATCTGCTTTGTAGCAATGAGGAGCCAACTCTGCAAAGGGTTTCTGGCACGCATTTTTTTGCAGACTCGACTGTGGCAGTGCCAGGAGGGCTCCTGGGCTCCGAGGCACTGAGCAAATGGATCGAGGGCTCCGTGGTGGAAGCCCTGAGCTCAGGTCCTGGCACAGGGATTTGCCCAAAGTCTTGGAGTCGGAGCTCATGGAGGAAATCATGGCTGCTGGTGGCGGCTGAACCCCCCCACATCCCGTGGGGCTGCACAGGCAGAGGGACAGCACACCGTGTGCTCCTCACTGCGCCCTGAAACCAGGGAGAACACAGGGCCAAATCCAGCCCTGAAGACAGAAACCAAAATTCATTTGCTTTGTTAATGACTTAATTACACGGGAGATAAACAACAGGGCAAGGCTCCTGGGTGCTTTCAGTCTGCTGGGCACACGGATACCTGCAGATCTGCAGCCCAGGCACACCTCTGCTGATGGATTTGGGGGTGCGAGCGCTGCCCCCTGCTCACTCACTCCCACCCCCACTTGCAAAGAGATTTGGCCTCCAAGGCTGCATTAATAATAATCGTTGCCCCTCACCGTGCTGCTCACCCCACAGCTTTGCAGACACCCACCTCAGGTGTGGGTGCTCCTACGCCCCGCAGCACTGCAGCACTCTGAGCTGTGCAGGGCGGCTGGGAATGAGCTGCTCACGTGCTGCCGTGCTGCAGGGACGTGCCCGGGCACAGACCCCATACGGATACCCAAAGCTCACTCACACGGAGCTTGGATGCACAGAGGTGTCCTGGGAGGTGTCACCCATGCATGGGGTCATTGCACTGCGTGTAGGAGCACTGAGAACCCTCTTGGGTTGGGTCCTGATGGGCTGCCCAGCATGGGTTTGGGTCTGTGATGTCCCTGGCTGAGGGCACAGTGACAGGGATGGCAGCACCGGGACGGCTGTTCTGGCACCGGTTGGGCACTGGGATGGCTCCAGCCATGAGTGTGGACATCGTGCCCCGGGCACTGAGCTGCAGCCAGCCAGTGGGGCTGCGATGGAAGCACCATCCCCATGGATACCCTCCTGCAGCAGAGCTGTGAGCACAGCTCTGCTCCCCACTGCCATTCGGGATTTGGGGCATGGAAAGGCAACAGGGGGCCCCAAAAGTTCCCTCTCCTTCGCCCCCCCTCCCCCCCCCCCCGGCTCACAGCGGCGCGAGTTGAATTTAATGATGTTAGTCAGCCAGTAACTGGCGGGCTGCGCCGCTCTGAAAGCTGATGGGGAAACCAATTGAGGGCAAAATTGCTGCAAACAATTGTCCTTTTGTCCCTTTCCCTGGGGTCTGTCTGCCAAGGTTAGCGGAGCTGAATAACGCTCACTTGAGCTGCAGCTCACACAGCGGCATCCCGAGGGCTCCTCTCGGGGCTCTGCGAGGGGAGCGGGACGAAGGGGTGAGGGAACGGGGGTGAGCAGGGGATGAGGGGAGCACACGGGCCTGGGGAGCATCGCTCGGCTCCCGCCCCTCGCCTGCACCCAGTGCGGGACCGCAGCACCGGGAAGAGGCGCCGCTGACCCCTCGGCGCCCCAAAATCGGCACCTGAGCCGTGAGCCGTGGGGCAGCGGGGCCGAATCTCGGCGCACGATGGCAGCTGCAGGCCGAGCCCCAAACACACCGAGCCCGGCGGCCAGGCACAGCCCCGCGAAACACGCGGAAACCGATGCCGACTCCGAATAAATAATAGCACGCTTGTTTGATTTCCTGAGCACAAGAATTAAAAGCCCCGGGGGCACGAGGCATTGTCTGCGGGCTCCTGGGACCCCGCTCCCTCCACCGACTCTCTGCATTCCCCCGATTATTCTTTGCATCCTTTTCTTTATTTTTTTTTTCCTTTGGCTTTCTCCATTGGCGAACGCAAAAATAAAAGCACTTTTTTTTTCCCATCCATCTTTGTTGCTTTGTTGCTGGAAGCCGATGCCTGAAAAGAACTTCTGTGTGTTTCTACCAGCAATGAGCACTTCTGTTCTCGCTGCTCAAACATGTATGTGCTTTCCCATGGGGTTCCCCCCTCTCTTCCTCTCTCCAGGGTCGGGAGATTTCTTTCCTATCCTGAGACACAACCGGAGCCTCTTCTCCCTCTCCACGCTGCGCTGCTTCTCTTTGAGCCACGTGGCCACGGTGGGATGGGACCTGCCAGCTCGACGCCTGGCTGATGGGCTGCAGTTCCAGGGCAAAGCAGCAGCCCTGGGAGGGTGGAAGCGAGCGGCTGAGCTTCACCCACCGCTGAGCATCCCTTTGGTGCAGGAGGGGGCTGCGATGTGGGATCCTTCTCCCTGCCCCCGGATTTGAGGTCTCCGGGTGACGCAGCCCCTCCGGCTGCAGCCGCAAGAAAAATAAACCGCAGGGACAGCAAAGCAGCGCCGGCCGCTGCGCTGTTAGCGTTCCCAGATTTGTTTGCAAAGCTGCAAAGCTGGGCAAAATCCAACCTGGAGGACGGGCTGGGGGGTGGTTTTCTAGGAACGCAGACAGCTGCGGGACGGGCAAGGGAAATGCAGGCTGGTGCTGTCTGTGCGTGTTCCCATGGGACAGAGGGACTATTTTCGGTTCCCCCCTCCTTTTGGCTGGGGCGGGGGTGGGAAGGGGCTGCTCCCAGGGCAGCGTTCCCACAGGCACCCCCCTGGGTTTTAATGCCTCACTCCCACTTTGCCCGTAGCTGTGAGATGTCCCACCTGGCTGCGAGGAGCTGCCGGGACAGCAGTGCCCTTCGTGTCCCACCATGGGGACACCGATGGTGCATCGGGGAGGGGAAAGCCCCAGGCAGGGACAGCTGCCTGCATCCTGCCGTGCCATTAGGACCAAGGTGTCACTGCGCCATCAGCTCCAATGTGACAGTCTGGTGTGAAGCAAAACCCCTCCGAAACTTCCAGCTGAGCTCCGGGTAACTGTCCCACGCTTTGCCACTGAATTCATGGAGCTGGAACCCATGGAGCCGTCCCAGCAGAGCTCCCAGCAGCCGAGATGCTGAGCTGAGCCCGAGGGGTTTGGGTTTACAGTTGTCAAAGACCAAAAGAAAAAAAAAAAAACCCTATGTTTTTTTTCAGCCCCATTTTGGCAAGTTGTGCTCTGAGTGTCATTGTATTGTTGCCTTTTCCCAACCCGGAGGCTGCCCAGTGATCTGAGCCATCAATGGAGCTTCCAGCAGCCCGAGCGCAGCGCTGGGACGTTGCCATCCAGTGCTGGTTACAAAAACACGGCCAAAAGGCAAAACAAAGGCGGGAGGGCAAGCAGGCTGGGGACGGGACCAAGAAGAAGAAAACGAAGAAAAAAGTGACGAACTGTATTTACTCTGCAGGAGACACCGCAGTGCCTTCGCCGCTGCGCGTGAGGCCGGATCTGCATGCAACTCCTGCACATCCCGTTTGTGTTCCGTGGGCTGAAGCAATGCAGCCACGGTGCTCCCAAGAGCAGAAGGGAGCAGGTTTGGCTTTCAGCTGCAAAGCCTCCTACCTGGGCTCGGGTTTTCCTAAGCAGCCTCGGGCCGCTCCCTGCCCGTGCTCTGACCCCGCAGGTGGGGAAAGGCTTGAAATGCAAACTCCCCTTGTTTTCAGATGGCCTTAACACATCCATCAGGCAGTGAAAGCGTGCTGCAGCCCCGGAGCACTTCACACCAAGGTGTGCAGCCCATGCCGGCACCGCGCGGAGCCCAGCGGGGCCCCATTGCTGCAGGCTGCCCTTTGGGCACGAAGCTTTCCAGCAGCCCCTCACCGTCAGGGCTCAGGATCACAGCGTGCCCCCACACAGGGCTCCTTTTTGAGCCTTTATTTCCTTTCCACTCATCCAGCACCATTGTTGTGACACCGCAGTCATCAAAATATCACCCAACAGCAGGAAACGTGAGGTTTTGCTGTTGCAAGGAGATGCAGATGATAAGAAGGGGGTGAAAGCATCCTGCCTGGGTGAAGGCTCAGAGCCCCACCCCGTGTCCCCACCGGCGCTGGGTGTCACCACAGACACACCGGGGTGCCACCGCCATCCCAGTCCTGGGGGCAGCACGTTGGGCGCCCGCGGGTCTATGGGTGAACCCCATGGGCAGCCCCGCTTTGCTCACGCAGCCCAGGGAGCACTTCCAGCTCCCATTGTAGGGAACAATGTCCCATTCGGAGGGGTGAACAATGGGCGCAGGGCAGCAGGCAGCTCCCGGCCGGGCTGCGGGACCCGGGGCGCTGCGGCTCGGAGGAAATCCTTTTATTTTTCACTTGTGAACTGAAACAAACACGAGCTCCTGTTTATTTCCTGGTTGATTGTATTTTGGAGGATGGAGGTGGCTTCCCCACGCCGGGTTGGGTTAACCCCTCCCACACCGGGCTCGCTCACTCGGGACCCGGTTCGCCCCCGACCTCCCATCATTTCTGTTTCATTGGAAAACCTGAGGGTCATAAATAACACGTGCTGGCATGGGAAGGCTGGGAAGCAGGAAGCCGGCCCGTCCCCCTCCTGCTGAAGGAGCAGCACAGCGTCCCCGTGATGCTCCGCAGGAGGGAAACGGGGCCCCCCAGCACTGAGCACCCCCACGTCCCCCTCCATCCATCCACCCACCCCCGAACACCGGGGGAGCGCATCGCCCCATCCCACGAGGCACAGCGGGTCCCGCGGTGAGGCCGAAGGTTTGCAGACCCCGGGCTGTTCTCACACTTCCCCATCACATCCTCCCCGCTCCCACGTCGGCTGTTCACAGGCGCTGCTGCGCTCTTGGCTCCCGGCCCCGGGGCCTGCGCCTGGGTGGAAACAGCATCCAGATGGAGCTATTTTTTCACATTTTCTTGGGGGAGGGGAAGGAAGGTTTGGAAAAAGCCGATGGGATCGGGAAAGCATTGGGAAAGAGCGAGTCAGGAATGGGGGTCAGCAGCACTGTGCTTCTGTGGGATGCTCCCGGCGCTGGTGGGGAAACCAGGCATGGGGTGAGGGGTTGTGTGCGCCCGTGGCGGGGAGGGCGGATCCATCCCCTGAGCCATGGCAGAGCCCGAGCCCGGCACCAAGAGGGTCACCTCGGTGCCTTCTACCTGAAAGCAGATCCATAGAAAGTGTTCAAAACCCACCATTGTCCCGGGGATAAACATTTATTGAACGTTTCCTGTTTGGCACCAGGGCTCCCTCACTTCTCCGCGCTCCTTTTCTCCGCATGTGTTTTTAAAGGGGAACGGTTGGAGCCGAGCGGAAAGGAAAAGGATCCCCAGCACTCAGCCCCACGTGTGTGCCATGCCTGGTGCTGTTAGCCATTAATTCCTGTCTCCCGAGGTCTGACATGAGCAATGCATTATGCAAAGGTTGTGGGAATATTTCAGACGTTGCATCCCCGGAGAACTACAATTTCAGTTTTACGGGGTCTGGGGCAGTTTTTTTTCCCCTTTTCTTTTGAATGAGTTATTTCACTGAGACGTAACGGAGGTTACAGCTCCGGCAGCAGAGGGGAGGACATGCAGGGTCCCCCCGCACGCAGTGATGTGGGGCTGGGGGCAGTGTGGGGGACACGGGAACAGCCCGTCCCATGTGTGGAGTGCACAGAAAGATCTCAGCGTGGGATGGGGCGGAACGAGGCCCTGCTCCAAAGGCAATCTAATTCTGGACCAGGCACAATCGAAAGGGATTTATTTTTAGGCTCCGGGCTATCGCTGCTTTGGGGACCTGAATGGAAAATGTCTATTTAACCTCTATGGTGATTTGCTTAGAAAAATAAACCGCTGTCAGTGCGGTGGGAAGAGTTTTTGTGCCAGCACTGCCCGTGGGCTCGCGGGCATCGTGCAGCCGCAGGGATGGGCACTGCAGCCCTGGGATGGCACGGGGGGGGCTCAGGCTGTCCCCACGCCCTGTGGCAGGGTGCAGGCATGCGGCTCCCACCACTGGGCCCGCAGTGACTCGGTGCTGGTGGGAAGCACGAGGCTTCACCGGTGGGAAAGCTGTGAACCGAGTGCATGGGAGGGGGAAAATATTTCCTCCCCAGAGCACAGGTGAGAGCCAGAAGGGCAGAGTGTTATGGGGCCATTCACACTATAAATACACCCGACCTACAATAACACAGGGCTGCAGCACAGGGCTTCCTATGCTGCTATTTTTACCTGCAGGAAGCCAGGGACGAGCAGAGCATCCCTCGCTCCCCAGCACGTTGCTGGCAGTGGGACGTGCCCAGGGCCAGGGCTGCAAGGAGCAGCTGCCCACGGTCCCTGCACCACGCTGGGATGCAAAGGGACAGGGACAGGAGCGGAGGGGATGGGCCTTGGGTATGGGACCCTCCCTAAAGCAAAGCATGGAGGTGTGAAGTTTCCAAAAATGATGCATCGCCATCTGTGCTTGGAGGATACAGCAAGTCCAGGGAAAAGCCCTGACCCCCCCGGACCTCTCTGACTGCTAAAGGACAAAAAGTGTCACCTTCCCTGGGGCTGTTATCAGCTCTGCATCCTGCAGAGCACTCCGCTGGCTGCTGGCCTGTGCACGTGGGGAACAGCATCGGCTTCAACGGTGCCAGACTGCTGCAAGAGAAAGGAACCCAGCAGCGTTTCCTGGCCCCAAAAACCATAAGGGTGTGCTGGGGGGTGCCTGCTTGGTGGCTGAATGCAGGTGTGCATGAGCCCGTAGACAAAGAGCACCAGGCAAACGGCGATTGAATAGACTGAGGGTGTCTGATGAAGGTGCTGGGATTCCAATGGCACAGCTCTCCCTTGCAGAGCCACGAGCTCCCCTGCCCCACTCCATCCTGACCTGCTGGGACACGCTGCGGCTCCGGCACCACCAGCAGCAAGCAGTGGGCAGAGAGAGCCAGCTCTGCACATTACCTGTTGTTCTCAGATAGGGGTAATTAACAATTAGGCAGCTGTCTGAATCACATGCAGAGGAACAATTATTTCGTTATTAACGGATTCTATTTAACAGGTCTCCTTTTCCCAGATGGTTTTTGTTGTTGTTGTTGTTGTTGCTGCTGCTGTTGTTGTTTGAACTTGTGCTCTCATGCACGATCCCAGCAATGGAACCTGCACCGGGGCGAGGGAGGAGCGCTGCTGCACACCGAACCTCTCCCAGCTCTGCACTGCTCAGTGCACGAACCCATCCAAGGGTGATGGGGACACGAGCTGTAACCCAACCCCTCCACATCACCTGCCCCGTCCGCCGCCCGCACGCTTCACGGTGCTTCTGAAGATAAAAGCCATTATTTACAGTCAGTTGCATATTTCCGTTGGCAAAACCTCCTCCCTCCAGTGCAGGTTTGAAAACATCCCGCTCAGCAAAGCGAAGCTGCGTGGGCTCGAGCCAAGCCGTGCTGGTCGGGGTGTCCTTGGTGACACTGCAGTCCCTCCACTCCATCACACCGATGTGCTCCGCTGCAATGGGTGGCAGTGATGCCCTGCGGCCGGGGGGCACGTGGGGACATCCCCTCCCAGAGAAGACTGCCTTTTCATTTTCCCAGCTCTCGTGTCTGCTCCTGCTCCAAGGCAGAGGTTTTGACTCGCTCCCAACCCCTTCATTTCAGGGTTTGTTTCATTTCGTTTCATTTTACGCTCACTTTCACCATTTGGGGAACACAAACCGGCTCCGCTCTGCACTTTGTTTGCAGCAGCGCCCGGGCCAGGCACCTGCTCCACTCTCACTTGTTTTTTCCATTCACGGAGCTGGAGATTTCACTGCAAAACAGGAACTTTGCAGGACAGCAGCTGCTGCGAGGCGGGGAATCGCCTCATCCTGCTGACGCCCGGCACAGCGGTGCCAGAGCTGTGCTCCATGCCCAGCATCCTGCAGGCACACAGCCTCAGGGCTGCAGTGCACACAAGGAGCTCAGTGCTGCCTCTGACCACCCGCACGCTCCGCAACTGCTGCCCCATCCCCGCCGCCTGCACAGGGGTCAGCGGGCACAGCCTGATGCGGGCGGCTGCTGCCTTTTGTCCCAGGCTGACTTTTCCACTCCCTGTGGGATTAGGATGGGATGACCGGGTGAGGAGCCCCTAATCCTATTAACCAGACCCCGGTGCACCCCTGCCCTGGGAACCAACCTCCTGCAGGGCACCGGGGCGGCGCTGGGTGAGGACATGGTCTGAGCTGTGCTCCGCAGCAAAACCACGCAGTGCCTCCATCCTCCTCCATCGGTGCTCGCAGGGCGTTGGGGTAAAGCACCAGCACACCCAGGCAGTGGGAGCCACACCAGGAGCCCTGACCACAACGGCCCCAGCAGAATTTGGAGAGGCATTCCCAAGCCCTTTTGGCTCATTTGGCTCATTTGGCTCATATGGCTCATTGGGCTCATTTGCTTCGTTTCTCCCCAGGGTTGCAGCCTGGAAAGTGAGTTGTTTTTCTCCCCGCCGGCTGCAAGTAGCCCTGTTTGTCTTTCTCTCCCTTCCTGTTTACTCGCTGCCATCAGGCAAGCTTTGATGTATATTTGCTGCTGGACATCCATGGGAGAGGAGGCATTCTCGCCCAGCGGGAAGGCAGAGACACTTTCCCCTGTGCACTCACAACACGTTGGGGAGCAAAGGGGGGTGACATCGTGCTGCTCACCCAGCTTGCACTGCACCGCGGCCTGACGTGTGCACGCGCACACAGCACCCTGCAAGGCGCGTGGGCACGGCTGGCACGCTCCAAAGTCCACGCGCATCTCGGAGCGCAGCTCAGCCATGCATGGAGCGGATGCTGTGCTGGTGGGGCAGCGGGGTGCCAGCATTGTGCCCCCCTCAAAGTCCCCATGTTTCAGCCCTGCAGGACAGGCGTTTCCTCCAGGCCATGAGTCACTGCTCTGGGAAGAGCCGCTGCATGGGAACGGCTTTGATCCGCAGCTCGCTGGCGCTGGGGAGGTTTCACACCTCTGTGCTGGCCGTTCCCAGCTGCTGCCTGCCCAGCCTGCTCCGGGGGGTGCAGCACCCGGGGGGGCCTGCGCCACTGCCCCAGGGCATGGGGACCGTCCTGGATGTGGGGACGGGGAGAAGCCCCATGAGTGGAACAGGGACCTCAACCTGAATAGCATGGGGCAGCTGCAAAGGGCAGCGGGGGGGCAGGAGGGGACAGCACAGTGTGCTCAGTGGTGTCTGTGTGCTTTCCTCCGTGATGACTCCATCCTGCCCCATGGCTGCTGAGTGAGCAAAGGGGTTTTGGTTTTTCTTGGTTTCTTTATTTTTCAGCCTAATCCTCTAGTAAATCCGCAGCGATTTCCCAGGATATAAATCACTCATCTATGGTTGTCCATACAGTGGCAGAGGGCCCTGGGGCCTTTCCAAACCCTCTGGCTGCAGCACCATGAGCTCCGTGACACCCGCAGATGGGCACCGTGCGTGGAGGTGGGTGGAAGCAGCATCACGGGGCAGCGTCCTCATGGCACCCATCCTCGTGTGCAGGGCTTCGGTGGGCGGCAGAGCCCTGTGATAGTGTGGCTGCCTGGGAAGGAAGGGAGTAGAAGGAACCGGCTATTGTGCTTGGCCCCTCTCCAGGAGGTGTCTGTGCTCAAGGTCAGAGCTGGGTGGGAAGCATTCCCCGCTGGTGGCCCAGCACACGTGTGGCCGTGCCGCATGCAGCAGTGCCCCGTGCCCGGCACTGTGGCAGCACAGGGGATGTGTGGTCGTTTCCATCCATGTCTTAAGGGGAAATGAACTGTTTTGCTCTGCGAAACGAAACCTTGACATCTTCCCATTTCCACCTGGAAGCACACAGGGGGCGTTGGGAGGTATGGGGGTGATGCCAACGTGGCTCGGAGCTGCTCGGCACCACGTGGTGGTCCAGGAGCACCGCACTGGGTTCATGCCCAGGCATGTGTGCACAGAGCTGCACTCAGGCTTTTGCTGCTGCAAGGAATGCTTTTCAATTATGAAAGGCAAATAACACGGAGGGCCCAATCCTGGCTCCTTCGTGAAGGCAAGCACTTTCTCGGCTAAGATGGATGGCACAGTTTGCTTTAGCAGAAGGGTCAGGGGCACGAGGGAGGGATGCAGGAGCGCTTTGGAGGTGGCACTGTGGAGCCGGGCACACTCCGTCACTGCAGCTCCACAAACCCTCTCCCAGTCTGCCTCTGTTTACACAACAGAGAATGTTTCAGTTGTTTTATGGAGGCGGATAAGAGCAGCGCTGGGGACAGGAGGCCAGGGCTGGGCTGAGGCTCGTGCACAACACCTGCTCTCCCTCCCGGCCCATAAAGGCATTTCATTCCAAACACGGCACAGATTTTACAGCGCAATAGCTCGGCAGCACCTTTTACCAGGGTACGCTCAGTGCGGGGAGGTCTGCTGCCCTGGGACATCTCCCAGCCTGTCGCTAATCCTTCAGGGACTGTTCCCGTGCCCACGGTGCACACGGAGAAGCAGTGGAGCAGCACTGCAACGGCAGCGGTCCCAGCGGCCACAAGCACAGAGACCTGCAGGGAGCCACGTGGGGTGTGCCCACAGCACTGGAGCAGGTGGTGTCATGCAGTCACAGAGCCACAAAGGCTGGAAGAGCCCTCTCAGATCCCCACCGTGCCCACTGACCACAGCCCTCGGTGCCACATCTCCGCGGTTATGGGACACCCCCTGTGTCGCAGACTGCCCTGCTCCCTGCTCACCCGGTGCCAATGCACCACTGCTCTTTCTGTGCAGAGTTGCTCCCAGCACCCAGCCGGACTGTCCCCCTGTCCCCGTGTGCCACGTGCCACCACTGGGCCCCTGAGGAGCGCTGTGCAGGTGCAGCTGCAGCACTGCCCATTCCAGCTCCTTCACTCAGCTCTTTGAGGGAAAAAAAAACCACAAAAACAAACAAATCAGGCTTTATCCCATTCTTGCAAACCCTCCTTTCTCCAGATCCCCGGGGAGCTGCAGCATAATCCCATTATGAGACAGCCTGGTTTTCACATCGCCATCCCCACCACCGGCAGCATCTTTCTCTGCCAACACCGCGGGATGATGTGCCGACTTCCACTCACACCTCATTCCTAACATTGCTCTCCTTCTCCCCGAGGACTGCAGCACTCCACGCACGGCTCCCCAACCCCCACACCGTGCAGGGCCCCTTCTGCCACCCTCCCCATGGGCTCTGCATCCATCGCACGGAGCGCAGGAGCAAACACATCCACGGCAGTGATAAAGAGATGCGAGTGCCACGGAGGAGCTCTCACAGCGCTTACCGGGGCGCTCGGCAGTGTGTTGGTTGTGTTTAACAGGCATTTGCCATTAAAAAACGCCTGTTTTTATTTAAATAGCCCCGGGCACATTTCTCACTAAACCAACTTTCCCACGCCAGCCCAGCGCTCTAACTCTGCTTTTTGGCAATTTTTTTCCCTGAGCTGTCAAGGCAAAATATATATAAGAACGCTGCTCTCGCTCGGGTTTTTTTTTTTCCAGCCCCTGGAGACATGAAAATAATTTACAGATGTGCGTTACCTGTTTGTGTTTGTACCAAGTTTTGCTCCGTGGACGTAATTTTCTTAGCTTGCAGTAACAAAAAAATATTCCCAGAGTTTCGCTCGTTTAATTTGGACTTATTAAAACTTTTAAACATGTGCGGAGGTTTCGGGTTTTTACATCACTAATCACATGGACGCGCGCCAAGGCTCCTATTAAAGCCTTTCATGAACACTGTTTTTAAAAGGCCCTGAAACCCCCATTGCATTTAACCCCTGAAACGGCTCCAGCTGAAAAGCTTGCTCTGGGTTGGTGTCACATCCAGCTCGTATTGCAAAAAGATGTGCGCTGTGCGTTGGGGTTCTGCCTCCCTCCTTCCTCCTCCCTTCCCCTCTGCTGCAGGAATCTCTGCGGGAGTGGTGGGTTGGCAATGGGACAGCACAGAGATGGCTCAGAGATGGCAGTTGGGGTTGGCACAGGGGGCAGCAGGGTGACAAAACTGCGTGTGTCCACGTTGGGTCCTGCCCTGTGCCATCACCCCAAGGCGCCCGCTGCTGCCACCGCATCCATGCACAGTGGCCAATGCCACCTCCCCACCGTCCCCAGTTTGGCACAGGGCACAGGGGGGATCCTGGTGGCCAGTTGCCCATGGGCATTTCTGTAGATGTGGGGAAGGAAGCGCAGTACGGTGAGAGGTTCTGCACGCGGAGAACAAGTCCGGGCAAAGCAAGGTTGCTGCAGCGGGAGGGAGAAAGGGGAGAGACGGGGGGAGCAGAGCACAGATCCCCATCGCCAAAGGGTGGTGGAACCCCCAGGGGCCACTGCACACTGCTGGCGGAGGTAGCACAGTCTGGTGGCACAGAGATATCACTCGGCCAGGGCAGGGGTAAGGGCTGCATCCCACTGCACAGCCACTGCAGGGGGTGGGGTGGGGGTACCCACTTCCCAAGGGTGTGAAAGGTCCGTGCAGGTGCACATCACACCAAATTCCTGCGCTGTTTTGCATCTGCTTACCCTGCCCTTGTCCTGCAGCAGTGCAGCGAAGCAAAGTGCGTGGCCCCGGGATGCTCTGAGCATCATCACCCAGCCCCCATGGCCCCACACCCCCCAGCCCCCAGTGGGCACCCCAGAGCCCGGCCTGTTCCCATGTGGGAAGAAAGGGAAGGAGCAGAATGAGGGAGCGCAGCAAGGCTCGCGGCTTTGATCTAATGAGCAGACTCTGCCCTTCGGTTTGTTTAATCGTTTCACACTTGCTCTGGAAATAATTTACAGCAGGAAGCAGTGGGATAACACCATGGCAAGGGCTGGTTTGAGCACAGCGCTGGCGTGGGGGTGCCCTGTGATGGAGGGCACAGGTGGGGCAGCACCTCTCCATCAGCCCAGCACCGACCCCACCGCCTCTTCGTCTCCCAGCGCTTGGAGTCCCACACGTCCCCACACACAAATAGGAGTTTCAAGCCTCAGTTTTGGTTGCTCAAGTCACAGCCTGGTTCCAATTTGCTGCCACTGCCGAGATGCGATGGGAACTGTGCACACTGCGTGGGGTGACCCCGTGGAGGGAGCGGTTCTGGCAGCTCAGGGGGCTGCTCCCAGGCTCAGGACACAACTGGGTTTTGGGTGGGACATGCCCATGCTCCCATCACGCAGGACACAGGGCAGTGCTGGGGGCTGGAGGTGGGGGCAGCGGGACCCACACCACGTGCAGGAGCTGCACACATCTGGAGCTTGCAGGGCTGCATGGCAGGGTTGGCTGCTCGCCTCCCCATGTGCATTTGTTTGTTTGTTTGTTGCTGCAGCGCATGGGCTGGGCTCTGCCCCGAATTCAGGAGCTCACAGCGCAACACAGCAGCATCCCGCCTGGCCTACAGGTGGGAAATGTCTCAGCAGACCCATACACACCTGCACTGGGTCTGAGATGCGCTGCACTGTGGCTGCTGTGACCCATGGGGTTGGGGGGGCTGCACTGGAGCTGCAGGAGGTTGTGTAAAGGCCTGGGATGGGGCTGCACTGGGACTGGGGGGGAGAAGGGGGGTTGCACTGGGGGTATGGAGGGACTGCATGGGGGGAGTTACATGGGGGGCTGCATAGAGGTGTCAGGGGCTGTTTGGAGAGTCTGAAGCTATTTGGGGGCTATGCAAGAGTTACACGGGGGGGCTGTATAGGGGGTCCAGGGCTGCCTGGGAGGGGTACACGGAGGGGCTCCGTAAGGGTGTCAGGAGCTGCACCGGGACTACCCAGAGGCTGCAGAGCGGCGCTCGGAGCTGCAACGAGCCGCGGAGGTCTGCGCAGGGCTATCCGGGACCGCACCGGAGCCGCGGGGACGACCGCACCGGAGCGTCCGGAGCTGCTTTGTGGCCGTGGGGGGGTGGGCTCCCAGCGCTGCCCCCCGCGCCGTGCAGGGAGGGGCGTCCCGCTCCGTCCCATCCCGCGCCGCTCCGCGCCGTCCCGCCCCGCGCCGTCCCGCCCCCCCTCCGCCCTCCGCCCGGCCCGGCCCGGCCCGCGGGGGCTGAGCGGCCGCGGGAGGCGCCGGCGCTCGGAGTCGCTGCGCTCGGCGTTGGGGCGCGGTGTGTTCGGGGCTCCCGGCGCGCGCCGCGCGGCTCCGGTTCCGTTCGGTTCCGCTCGGTTCGAGCCGGCTCGGCCGGCGGCCTCCGGATCTATGCGGCTGTGAGCGGCGGGAGCAGAGAGGGATGAAGCGGCTCTTGGCCACCGGGCTCCTGCTGGCCCTGCTGCCCGCCCCGACGCGAGGTGAGGGCCCCGGCCCGGCTCCGGCAGGAAGTTTGCCGGCAGCGCGGCGCGGAGCGGCGGGACGAGGCGGTGCCCCGCTCTGAGGCGGCGGGGGGTCCGCGGGAAGCCGAGTGCGGGGCGGCCGGGAGGGTCCGGAACTCGGAGTGCGGCGGGGGGAGCGGGCTGAGAAACGGCGACGGAACTTCGGAGTTCGGCACCGCGGGGTTCGCGCGGCCGGAACCGAGAAGGGGGGGTGGGGGGGAGGGGGAGAGCGGGGACGGTGCTTCGGGGCCTCCGCGTGGAGCGGAGCCGTCGGGGTGTGGAGAGCGGCGCTGCGGGCGGGCAGAGCTCGGGGTCGCGGCAGCGGGGCGCGGGGCCGCCGGGGGTCCCCTGTGCTCGGAACCGAGGGCTGTGGGGGTCCCGGAGCTCGGGACGGGGCTCGGCTGCACGGAGGTGCGCGCGGCGGCCGCGCTCGTGCTGTTGTTCCGCGAGAGTTTTTTGACCGTTTTGCAAATTTCTCTCGGTTTCCTGTTTCTTGAAAGTCAGCCGGGTGCCCCTCGGCCCCCCTCCTTAACACCCCCCCCCCGCCCCCCCCCACCCCAAACCTCCTCCCCGGCATCGGCCCCGGGGCGGATCCGTGTGCAGAGCCGCAAAGTGCATTGCTGCCGTCGGGGGCTGGAGGGGGGGGGGGGGAGGAGGGGGGGCAGTGGGGCCGCCCCGACGGGCCGGGCCGAGCTGGAGCCTCTCGGGACGCTGCTTGTAGCGGCAGCGCGCGGCCCTCTCCCCGCTCCGTCCCCCGGGGCTGACGGGGACGCTCCGCTGCCGTCGGGGGGCGATGGGTTCGGGCTGCGGCTCTGCGACGGCTGCGTTCGCTCAGTGTGAAACTGCTTCGGCTGTCCCGAGAGCGGCAGAAGCGGTTACCGTGAAGCGAGAGCGGGGACAGAGAAGGGGAAGGGTGAGCCGGGGTGGAAATCGGAAGCGATTCTGGTACTTTTCAGCGAGTTGCTGTGGTAACTGAGCAGAATCCGGCTCCGAGGGCCAGACATTGTAACCTTTACTCATAGCGAGTTGTGCCGAGCCACTCATTTCGGGACTGAGCTCGTGGCAGCCCACGGGCCCGCAGGCGGATGGTTTTTCCTAAGTGGTGTTTGTCACTCAGGTGCCCGACCCGCTGCTTCTCCCCGTCCACCCTCCTGCTTCGGCGGGCACAGCCCACCCCCAGGACCACCCCAGGTCGCCCCTCTCCTTATGGGGCGGTGTAGTGCTGCCCATCCCCGCGGTGGGGTGCATTGCCCCAGGCTCTGTGCTGTGCCTGACGCTCTCCTTCTGTTCCCAGGTGTGCGGTGCACGCAGCTGGCCGAATCCTGCCTCAACGGGGGCAAGTGTGAAACTTTCCTCAATGGGACGGAGGTGTGCCAGTAAGTATGGAGGAGCAGAAGGATTTCCATCTCCCTCAGCCGAAGCGTTGACGTGCCTGTTGACTTTGCTTTGAAGGCTCTGGATTTAATAGGGCAAAACGCGTTTTCTTTCCTTGAGTGGCAAGAATAACCTGCTCGTGTAGGAGTCGCCGCGGGTTTGGCAGGATCGGGCTTTGTTCCTGGCTGGGTGGAAAAACATGGGCAGAGGGCCACGTTTGGCTGGTGTTAACCCATCCGAGTGCCCCACTGATGGAGCGGGAGGGAGGGACGATGGGGGGGGGGGGGGGGCGGGGGGAGGGCTGTGTGTCTGTCTTCCAACCCCCCCCCCCCCCCCCCTTCCTGGCCCCATAGCGTTGTCCTTCAGTCCCTGGCAGCTGGTGCTGCAGTTTCCAGGGCATCTCCAGTAAGCGTCCAAGGGTGGCTGTGCTGTGTGGGTGTCTGTCCGTGGGGCAGTGCCCGCAGTGCCACGCTGCCATCCGTGCCCGCTCCTGGCACGGGGTGTTCTCAAGGCCGATGCTGGGGGAAGCGGATGTGTAAAGCCTTGGGTCCCTTTGAAGGACCACCCGACCCACCGCAGCGATGGCCGATTCAGCCCGGGCTCCCAGGGAACAATAACCCAGAGAAATGAATAAGAGCGCAGTTCCCTTTCTCAAACTATTCCATAAAAGAAATCTGAATGGGCAAGGCTCTGCTTTCCGGCCAGATTTCCCCTCTGCCTGTTAAACACGGGCTGAGCTGAGAGCGGGCCGGGAGACGTTCCCACCCACCCCAAGTTTCCCAATAGGAAGTTCTCGGCGGAGGAACCCGAAGGCATTTCCAACCCCGACCTGTTGAATGGCACTTCTCCTTGACAATGCCTGCTGCTTTTCTGCAGCTCTGGGTGCCGTTACTCTGCCCGCAGCGCCCGGGCAGCCCCCCACCCCCGCCTCCAAGCGGAGCCCCCCGAAGCCTTTGGTGAAAATAAATCAGCAAATCAATCAGGCACATGAGCAATTTAATGGACAAAGGCTGGGTCCCTTTGTGAGCCACTAATGAATGCACGCCACTTTTTTTTTTGCACAGAAGCCCTTACCAACGCTTGACGCTCTAAATCTTGTTTTCTTTCATTCAAAGAGCGACAGCTGGGATTCGGTCGAAATTCGGCAGCTATTGTTAAGGGAGGCAGATTAATGCTGTGTGACTAATCATGTATGGCTTCCCAGAATGCCCAACCCTCCGCCCCCTCCCCAACCTTACACCCCTCCTTTTCCTTGTGGTCATTCTTTCCTTTTTTTTTCCTTAAGTCTCTGCAACTCCTGATTTACATTTCATGTGCAGATGGTGATGGAATCTAATTAGGTCTGATGCGTGCGAGCTCCGTTCGGGGGAGAAGCCTCCAGAGTAGCTCGGGTTGCTGGGTTTTCAGGAGATAAAGTTAACTTTGGGGAATTCTATCAGTGGGAGCTGTGAACGGCCTGGCTGCGGGCACCAGGGCTGCTTTGCAGGCCCGTGTGAGCTGGTTTTGCAGTAAGCTGCGGGGTCGGATGGGGGGATAGTAGGGATGCTGGCAGCCTGGGCGAGGTGCGGCTTTCCCAGGTGCCCGACAGCAGCCCTGCAAAGTGCTCTTTTTCACTCGTTTTGAGTATCTCTTCACCAGGAGCTCCGCTTCCGAGCTCCTCAAACAAAGCGAAGCCGGCGGCGCAGATAGCACCGCAGGAAGGCTGGCACTGCCCCTGGCGCCGGCGTGCAATGCCCCGTGCTGGCTGCTGGCCACCTCTCCTCTCGGCCTGGCACTTCACTGACTCCAGCCATAAAGCCCCATTGTGCCGTCCCCGCAAATCCAATTAGAAAGCAGAGTGAAATGAATCGCGTCCGAGGGGGACGCTGCTCGAGTGGCCGCACGGGGCAGAGCCGGCTCTGATAACTGCACGCCCCATTATCAGCCCTGTTATGGAAAGGAAACCACCGGTGTGCGGTGAGGAGCACTCTAAGCCTTTATTATTTCCCAGTGGTGTGGGGTGTGCAGCTCCCGGTGCCTTACCTTGCTTGTCCCGGCTGGGCTGTGGGGCTCCCACTGAACTGAGCATTGGAGGGCTCTGTCTGAGCCCCTCAGAGCTGCCTGCCCCCCCCCTTGGCAGGAGCAGCGGTGCAGTTTTGGGGTGCCTCACCCCACACATAGCGTTGGCACAGACCCACAGTCCCCGTTGGTCTGGCCCTGGGGATGGGCCTGGCAGCCACAGTGCTCCCAGCGTGGTTTTGTGGTGCTGCTTGGCACTGTGGCACTCCCCTCTGACTGAGACGTTTTCCCAGACAAAATGAGAAGGTATTCCAAAACGAAGTCATCCGCATCTATAGTGGTAGCTGCTAATTACACTGCTGGATCACTGTCTCTGCCCGGCATCCCCTCAATGAGTGGGGCTGATTTTAGGCTGCTGTGCCACGTGACTGTTGTTCCCAGGGCCTCCCTTGCTGCAGCAGGTAGAAGCAGATGGCATGAGAGGGGGCTGCGTTTCCAGCCCTGCCCCAGCAGCATCCCTGCAAGTCCCTTCCCACTTGCTGTATCCTTCCAGCATTGCCCCGTTCAAGTCAGCAGAGGGTCTGTGTCAGCACTGCTGCCCAGAGGAGCAAAACTGACCTCAGAGGAAAAGAGTAAGTTAAGTTAATCTCTGTGCTTGCATTGAAAAGGGGGAAAAGTGGGTTTGCCAGAGTGCTTCCTCTGCTGCCAGGGAAGCGTGGTGGGCACACTGGGCTGGGTGTGCTGGGAGGAGCACTCAGAGAGGGCCACAGCAGCAAGGGCTGCCTTGTTCAGCTCGGAACCCTCTCTGCAGCCACGCAGGAGGGCTGAGGAGCGATATGAGCCCCACAGCACGCCGTGCCCTCCCAGTCACTGACTGCTCAGTCATTGTTATCTCACTGCAAAGGGCGGAAGTTTCCTTCTGCTTTGGTTTTTGGTTGGGTGTTTTTTTTTTCTCTCTGTCTCTCGTGTGCTTTAACCCAACGTTATTTCCATGAAATAATAACAAAGCAAAAACCGCCGTCTCCGTGCTGGAGAGGAAGAGGGTGGAGTGCTGAACAATCGGGCAGAGGAAGCCCTGAGAGTGGTGGAGGAGCAGTGATTCAGCCATGGGGAGAGCTCTGCATGGAGGCTGCAGCCTGAGCTCATTCTGGGAAAGAGCAAAGTGGGAATGGGTAGGAGGGGAGATTGGAGCACAGAGCATCACCTGCTGCAGTTCTAACCAAGGAGCTCACTGCCTGGGTTGCCGGGACGGTGGTGTTTTGGCTCTTTCCTTGGAGGATCTGCCTGCATCCCTCCTCTCTATGGCATCTCTGTGGTTATCACTGACTCGGGTGGTGTCGCCGACCTC
Organism: Gallus gallus; assembly: GCF_016699485.2. NCBI lineage: Eukaryota > Metazoa > Chordata > Aves > Galliformes > Phasianidae > Gallus > Gallus gallus. Next base: position 8,420,367 of record NC_052548.1, read on the forward strand.
ATAACTCACTCTGTGGTCTGAGTAGTTTGCTGATTTCTGCTTGGGTACGTGTGATGGACTTCGTGTCAGGCTGGAGGGGATGGGCTCTCCGTGCTGGCTGCAATCCCCTGTGTTCGGTATGGCTGTTCCCTGCAGGACCCATTAGTTCCAGCCCAGGTCCCACCTCAGGGGCAGTGATGGTTTATTGTATGCAGCATGTAGCTGACGTGTATCTATGACCGCACGGCCGGGCTGTTCCCCAATTAAGGGCAGTTAGCAAGGTTTAAAATAACATTGTTTGGAAATCAACTCGCTCTTTCCAGGCCTGGAGGTGTGGTGACCCTCGTTTTGCTCGTGTTTGTAGGTGTCCTGAGTGCTGTACATGAGTGGAATGTGAAATTTATAGGGCATCAGTGTATTTAACGAGGGAGTAGCCTCGAGGTGCAGTTACCACGAGCTGGTAAGTGCCAGATGGAGAGCTGTCTGTGGCTAATGCAGCTCCAGACATTGAGGTTTCATGCTGTGTATTGCAGTGAAAGAGACGTGGGATGTGCCTTGGAAGTCCATGCAGAGGGGTTCTGGTTGAGTCCTGGCACCTCACCGGGTCTGGGGGGTCCCACCCTCTTCACCCATCTGTCTGTGCCCACAGAGGGCTGGCTGCCATTTTACCATCCTTTCCTTTAATTCCCAGGCTACTCAGCAGCAGAGGCGTGAGCTCCTTGGGGTTGGCCTCCATGGGTGCTGGCAGCAAGCAGCAGGCCTGTGCCACCCCCAGCACAAGGACCCTGAGCCATGGGTGCTGCGTTGGGTCCTCACCGGACCAGGGCTGAACTCATGCTTTGATGTGGGGCAAAGTGGTTGCTCTTTGTATTGGCCAGAGGCACTGCTGAGCAGCGTGTGGGCCGAGCAGCAGGAATGCTCTCCTGCATCAAGGCTTCTAGGAGCAGACACTGCATGGGTCCATAGTGTGTGATGTTGGGAAGCCTTTGCAGCAGCCCAGATCATGGCAGCTCCCACCTGCAGCTCGAGCCCCAGGACAGAGAGCGGTGGCACCTGGTGACATCTGCTCCAGGCTTTCACCCGTCAGCTCTCCCCCTTCCCCCACAGCAGGCTGGAGTTAATATTGGAAAAGCCAGTTAAAGTTTAGGCCGTGGTTATTGGGCCCTCTCACATTTCCAGCAAGGGGAGCGGAGTTGCATTTTAATGGGAAACTTTCACGCTCAGTCAAGTTGCAAAAATTTATTTGCGCCTAAGTCATTTTCTTTTAACAAGTTTTCACCCTAATTCCCTGCCCCGAGATCTGAAATGAATGGTATTTATATGGGAAATGGATTTATTAAGTTGTAATGATGCCATAACGTCAACCTTATTTCATGGATGGGGCAGGCTGCAGGCCAGCAGCCGGGTGATGGTGGGCTGGGAGCCGCTGCTGTGCTGCATGGGGCAGCCCCCGCCCTGGGCTTGGTGGGAGCCAGCAGGGCCACCAGGCCATATGTGGGCTACCAGAGTCAGGCTGGGGCTGCAGGGTTGAGTGTTGCTTCTCCTCCTTGGCTCTGCACGTTGTAGGATGCTCCGTGCGCCATGGGATGCTCCGTGCGCCATGGGATGCTCCGTGCCCCCCTACAGCCATTCCCAAGGGAGCAATGGAAGGGTTTGGCACTGCAGCTCTTCCAGCTGCTCTGTCCCATGTCCCTTTGCCCATGGGATGTCCCAACGGGGACCCCAAGGGCCATATGGTATCACTGCTCAGGGGTTGCATCTTTCTGAAGGTGCGGTGATTTGTTTGAAGGTGGGAGTTACCCGTGTGTGCGTCAGTCCCCGCCGCTGCAGCGCTCCCACCGTGCTGTGCATCCTTGCATAGAGGGAGCAAGAAAAATAAAAAGACTCTTCCAAAGGTTTTTGTAGGGTCGCTGCCCTCGGGTGGGCGGAGGAATGCAGCTCCGGCTCGCGCCCATCGGTCGGCAGAGCCCCGCGTGCCGGCTGTGGGGCAGCTGGGAGAGTGACCCAGTGTGGGGCAGCCTGCGAGTAGGGGGGGGGGCCTTCCCCAGCCCCCGGCCCCTATTAAAATGTTAGACACAGGCCCAGGAGTCAAAAGGCAGGGCGACAGACGGCCCTTTCACAGGGCCTGCTGCTCCCCGTGAAAAGGGGTTTCTAGGGGACGCGGGGCAGGAATGCGGGCGCCGGGCGGAGGGCAGTGCCGGCCCCATTGTCTGCGTCGCTCCGTGGGGCTGCGTGTTGACACAGGGATTTCTGCTGGGCAAGGTGTTGGGGCAGCACCATCCCGGCCTCCCTGGCTGAGCTCAGCAGCAGTGCCGGCCTCGGGGACCTGTCATCCTGCCTGGGGTGCTTCAAACCTGTGGGGGCATCGCTTCCAAGGGGGTTTGTTGCTGGTGGCTGATTTACAGAGCTCCGCTTTGCTTTAGTGAGGGGGTTGGACCCGTGGCTGTCTGTCCATCCCCCTCCTCGCCCGCTGTCCGTCTGCTGCAGTGCGGTGGCTTTGGCTTTCAGTGGGTTTTGTGCTGGAGGGGCTCCACGAAACGCCCCTCTCCTCCTATTTATAAATATCAGAGCTAAATATAGGTTGTTTAAACTCTTGGTAGCCGCTCAGATCCTAATCTCAGGTTTTATTTTCAGGATTAGGAGAGCGAGATAGAAGGCCCGCGTGTGTTCCTGGGGGAGTTCTCCATATATGGGGATCAGGGAGAGCAGTGTTTAACCAAAACGTGGTTTGGGGTGGAAAAAAAAGTCAGAGTTCGTTCGTCATCGCTCCAAGAGCGGGCAGCACCGGCACAGCTGCACAGGGGGTGGTGGGGTCACCGTCCCTGGAGGTGATGTGGCACTGAGGGATGTGTCGGTGGGCACGGTGGGATGGGCCTGGGGATCTGAGAGAGCTCATCCAGCAGCCTTAGTGGTTGTGCGATAAATGAGCCCCTCGCCGAGGAGGAGCTGGATGTGTCCACCGAGAGTGACCGTGATGAGCAGAGCGGAGCGCCGTGCCCTGCTAGGGCAGCCCAGCCCCACAGACAATGGGGCTGTGCAGATTTACACCAGCAGAGGATATAAAAAGCATCAGCTGAGGGAAAAAAAAAAACTCGAGTGCCCATTGTTGAGGGTGGGAATGGAGTGAGTTTTGTCTTGGTCTCTTCCTTAGCCATCTTTCATGTTCATTGTGAATGAAGCTCCATAGAAAAGCAGCTCCTTCCCAGGTAGCTGCTTACCGCCGTGGTGAATAGCCCAGCCACTCTGCTTACTAATGGGATTATATTGTTTTTCATTACAATGGAAACTTTGATTCCCAAACTGTCCTGACTGATGTCTGCTGAAGGAACAGAGCCATGTTTGTTGCTCTCTGCTCCGTGCCGGTCAGAGGGCCGATGGCTGCAGCACCGCTCAGTCCATGAGCACGTCCAGCTCTGGGAATTCCGTGTGTTTCTCTCCAGATGAAAGTCTGGGTCTTAAAATCTCAATTAGATGGCTGGGCTAGGTCAAAACCGAGATGGAACCGAAGGAACACATCAAAGCGTTGGGATTGCAGCGTGCTTTTCTTTTTTTAATTAAACGAGATGGTAGATCTGCTCTCTCTTTATTAACCTGATGTCACTCGAAGTAACCTGTTGCTTTGCCAACCACCCTCCCTATGTGAAACTGTTGTTTTTTCCCAGGCCGGTGTCCTGGTGTGCTTAATAACATGAGGCCAGGATGGGACTTTGCACAGAAACCACGGGTTCCGCCCGGCGCTGGTTTGGGGCGTTGGGCTGCGCTGCGTCCCGCGTGGTGAGGAGGAGCGGGCAGGGATGGGAGCGCAGCGGAGCAGTGCGCTCCTGGTGGGTGCCAGGAACCACGCTGCGTGATGCAGGGGGGATGCAGGGCTCGGGTGGGCACTGCCAGCCCCTGAGGCCGGCACCACGCCAGGGCTGCGTCCCTCCTTGCTGTGGCATAGGGTTCCCAGTGTGTGCAGTGAGCGTGCCGTAGGAGCGGGGTGTGACGCTGGGAGCTGCGGCGCTGCTGGCAGGCTGTGCCAAAAGGAGCCACTGGCACAACTGGAAAAGTGACTCCTGCTGGTTGTTTCTCCTTCCCTCGGCCGGCGCCTCGCAAATGCATGAGGGCTGTTTGTCCCATTGGCCACTTGGTTCATTCCGTGCTGCCTGGATGGAGAAAGCATCCGCTCGGTTGTGCCAAAAGTGGGACCTTCCACGGGGACCCAGCGCACCATGCAGGCGGTGGCTGTGCTTTGTGACACAGGGCCATCTCTGCTTGCTGCAGCCCCGCTGGCTCTGCTGGTCCTTCCCTGGAGGTGTTCCCGTCCTGGTGGCGTCTGCTCAGCCCCAGCGGGGAATCACCCGGCCCCATTAACTCAGTCACCCCAAGATGGGGCTGAAGTAAAGGCCTGAGCCTTCCCTCCTCGGCTTTCCCACGGTGCTGTTGCCTTGGGGGAAACAAGCTGGCCACTTGTGCTCCCAGCACGTGAGGAAGGGGTTATGTAGAAGCAGCTTGGGCTCCTGTCCCCTCCCACTGTGTGGTGCTGGTGACAGGGATGGGGACAGTCCCCCTGAGCCCAGCACCTTTAAACCATCCCCAGTCCCATGGGGATGTGTTCCTGCAGGGCTGTCGTGTCCCGAATCGGAACAAAGCAGTGCGTGAGCCGTGCTGGGCTGCCTGGCTGTCAGCTGTGCTGCTGGTGGCAGATGGCAGCTTAGCGCCGAAAGGAAAGCAGCAAAGCTCCTGAATCGAGCAGGGGTGAAAGGTCACAGGAACATCTGCCTCGGGATGGGATGCTTTCAGTGCCCACATTGCTGTGCAGGGACACAACCTGTTGCTGGCGGGCTGGGGAAATCCACACTGTGAGCGGGTGAGCAGAGGGGTGATGGGGCTGGGTGCTGCCCTGCAGCTCTGCTCGTGGGGTGCTGGGATGTGCAGCCCACCCGGCTCGCCCCTATTGCCACCATTCGTTCATGCTTTCAGTTAGGTGCTCTGCAGGGCTTTCTCGGAGCCCCACTGCAGCATGGTGCTGCTGTTGGGGATGTGCTGAGGATGTGCAGCAGACACAACAAAGGCACGTGCCCACACCCAGCAGAGCTGTGCTTGGCCCGGGCTCGGTGCTGGGAGTTTGGGAATTTGGAGCCGCCGTTCCCATTCCCAGGCTGTCCCCTGGGATCTGCTGTCTGACCTCGGCTGGGTCTTTCTGCGTCGCTCTTTGCTTGCAAATTGCACTGGGGACGTCTGGGTATGTGCAATGCAGTTGTTGTGCTGGGATACAGCAGTGAGCTCGGGGATGGTGCAGCAGCTCAGAGCTGGGGGGTGTGGGGGTGTTCCTTTCTGCAACAGCTGAAGGGCAGAAATGTTTCTCAGGTGCTGCTCGGAGCAGAGAGGCGCTGGTATTTGTAGCCTGGGCACTTTGAAGCCACTTTCTACTGGCCCTTTGGAGGTGTTTTGATGCTGAAGCACCCGCCCCGTCCTTTGCTGACACTCACCTCTGTAATTAAAGCGTAGCTTTAATGTCTCTTGTGCTAATTCCCAGAGGCAGCTTGGGTTCAGTCTGGGCAGCTATTGCTTGGGAATCGCCAAGGGAGAACCCACAGGGTGACATTCCCTGGGCTGCCCGCACCCCTTGGTGCAGTGCAGACCTTCTGTTGGGCACAGGGGCAGTGCTGCTTTTAATGGTGCTTGCACTGTATTGCTTATTTCTGAATCGCTGCTCAGCCAGCGCTTCCAGCAGCTGGCAATGCTTCCTTTGCATGGAGGAGAAACCCAACAGGCGAGCACCACGCAGTGCCTGTGCTGGTGCCCATCGTCAGCCAGCCCAGACCCAATGCAGGAGGCAGCCCTGTGCCCAGCCCTCCCTGCCCCTTGGCACCCTCCCCAGCACCTTGTCCCAGTCGTGCTGTAACGCAGCTTATAAACAGGCAGAAAGCCATAAAGAAACAGGGTGGTGATCTTTGAGGTCCCTTCCAACCCAGCCGTTCTGTGACTTCGGAGGTTCCCGGCAGCAGCTGGGTGTGCTGGAGGGGCCCTGGGGGCCGTTCTGATGCATTCGGTGTGGTGGGAGCTGTGCTGCTCTTGGGGTGCATCAGTGCACGTGCTCCTCAGCCCCGGCTCTGCAGAAAGCCCGTCCCAGGTGAGCTCCTCCAATTGAATCACGGAATCACTGAGGTTAGAAAAGACTCCAAGATCACCAAGCCCCCCCCCGGCCCTTCCCCACCGTGCGCACTGACCGCGGCCCTAAACCTGCTAATGAACCCCCCCGCTCATCGCCGTGCCGCAGCTCGGGGCCGTGCCCTGCTCTTGGCCGTGAGCTCCAAACACCAGAACTGGAAACGATCCGAGCGCTAATTGGGAGGGAGGGCTCTCCCTGTGCCCCATCTTGGTGGAGGCGCGGCGGCACCGCACCGCTGATTCCCGCGCTGTCCCCGCAGCTCTTTGTCCATCCAACACCATTTCCCCCCCCTTTCCTCCCATCTCAGCACCCCGTGACGCCGCCCCATCCGCCGCCGGCGGAGCCCGGAGGATTGTTTTAAGAAAAAAAGCGTGTGTGGTGCAGGGAGGCGGGGGTTTAACAGATGACTGCACACACTCAGCGCTCCGCCAGCGGCGTGCCTTCGCCCGGCCCCGCACAATGGTCCCTCTCAGGCGGCCGCGGCCCCGATCCTCGCTGTCCCCATGCAGCCACCCAGAAGCGCCGGCGCCCCGTGCTCGGAGCCGGGCATCGGGTACAGGCAGCTGCTCTGCCTCATTAGGATGCACACCTGCTCCCCGCCGCCCTTTGTGTGCTGAGCAGATGCCCTGATTTATTATTATACACATTTTCTTTTTCATTTGGCCTGGATAATGCCGTCTCATTAACTCAAAATGTCTCAGAATCCTGACAAATTCTCACACAATCCCCGACAATGAAATCAGAATTGGGTTAAAAGGAAAAAAAAAGAAAGAAAGGAGAAAAGTAGGAGAAGAGGAGAGGGGGAGAGGGGCAGGGATGGGCTCCTGCAGCAGGGTTGGCTGTGGCCATGGGAGCCCCATATCCAGGTTTGGAGATTTGGGGTTGTGCCTATAGGAGCCCCATATCCAGGTTTGGATATTTGGGGTTGTGGCTATAGGAGCCCCATATCCAGGTTTGGATATTTGGGGTTGTGGCCGTGGGAGCCCCATATACAGGTTTGGATATTTGGGGTTGTGGCCATGGGAGCCCCATATCCAGGTTTGGAGATTTGGGGTTGTGGCCATGGGAGCCCCATATCCAGGTTTGGATATTTGGGGTTGTGCCTATAGGAGCCCCATATCCAGGTTTGGAGATTTGGGGTTGTGGCCATGGGAGCCCCATATCCAGGTTTGGATATTTGGGGTTGTGAGCATCAGGATCCCATGTCCTGCAGCTGGGGTTGTGGTGGCCGTGGGAGCCCCGTGTCCCAGTTTTGGGGTTGTGGTGCCCATAGGAGTTCTGTGTTCAAGCTTTGGGGTTGTGGTGGCTGTGGGAGCCCCGTGTCCCAGCTTTGGGGTTCTGCTGCCAATGGGAGCCCCATGTCCTGCCATTGAGGTGCTTGGGCTGTAGTTTGCAGACGAGCACTCTTCCCAGGCTGTGGCTCTCCATGCTTCCTGCTCAGGGTGTAGCATGCTGGTACTGCAGGACAGGGCTGCAGCACTGCCTTGCTCTTCCTGTGCCCTCTCTACTGCAGCACCCATCGCAGCATGGCCGCTGCAGAATGGGATGTCTGCACCATTTGTCCCCATGCAGCACATCCCCATCCCTGTGGCTGTGGGTGGCAGATGGCTGAGCCCGTGGCCCTCGTGTGGGGACTTTTCTCAGAGCCCCCATGCAGAGATAGCAGGCTTGGTGAGGGTTTGTTTTGGGGGAGGACCTCAGCTGCTCTGAGCTGTAATGTGCCCCACCTGTTACCAGCCAACACCAAGCCCGTATTTCTTCCCATGTGGCTGAGGTCTGTTGATGCAGAGGGTGAAGAGCAGGGCTGTGGGCAGACAGCAGGGGCTCAGCCCAGGGCTGCTGCAGGGCTCATGCACCGGGTCTGGGGGTGTGTGGGGCCGGCGCTCCCAGTTCTGTGGGGTGAGCCACACGTCCCCCCCCTGGGCCTGGGTTTCCTGTCCGGTGCAAGGGGGGTGCGTGAAGTGCTTTGGGATGAAAAGCAGGATGCCGGGCTTGGAGACTGTGGTTTTGCAAGTCTGCGCAGGCCCCTTGATGGGGGAAGCCTTTGTTGCAGGCGCCTCTTTCATCTTCCTCTCCTCTCAAGGTGCAGCTCAGCCCAGAGCCGCTGCCAACACAGCAGGGCCGGGTGCGCACGTGGTGCCGATCCCCGAGCAGGCACCCTGATCCCTACCATGGGTCACACTGATGGCATTTCTCACCCCCAGGTGCAGCAGTGCCCATATGGGCGAGCGGTGCCAGCTGCCCAACCCCTGCCTCAGCTCCCCCTGCAAGAACGCCGGCACCTGCATCCCCCTGCTGCGTGGCAGCACCGCCGACTACACATGTGTCTGCCGCCTGGGCTTCACCGACGAGCTGTGCCTCACACCCCTGGACAACGCCTGCCTCAACAACCCCTGCCGCAACGGGGGCACCTGTGACCTGGTGACACTCAGCGAGTACAAGTGCCGCTGCCCGCCGGGCTGGTCAGGTGAGGGGTGGCCCTGCCACGGTGGGACAGGATGGGATGGGATGGGGTGGGGTGGGACAAGAGTTGTGCTAGGAGAGGTTCAGGTTGGATGTTAGGACACGGTGGACTCGGTGTCCCTGGAAGTGCTCCAGAACAGGGGAGATGTGGCGCTGGGGAACATGGTTAGTGGGATGGGTTGGGCTTGGGGATCTGAGAGGGCTTTTCCAAACTGAATGACTCTGTGATTTGATGGGATGGGATGAGCAGCCTTCGCTGAGGGCTGCTCCTTGAAAGCCCCACTGCTGGAGAAGGGCACTGAGGTTTTTCTCTGTCGGCACTGAAGACAAATGGAGAGGGTTGGCATAGCTGAGCTTGGGAAACGCTCAGCTGGGGGAGTTATTTGCACCCCCCTGTGAGCACAGCTCTTGTGTTGGCTCCGTACCCCAGCACTAAGAGCTGCTCTTTGCATCCTCCTCTTCCTTCCCTCCCTCCCCAGGTAAAACCTGCCAGCAGGCCGACCCCTGTGCCTCCAACCCCTGTGCCAACGGGGGTCAGTGCGTCCCCTTCGAAGCCCACTACATCTGCCGCTGCACGGCCGGCTTCCACGGGGCCAACTGCAAGCAGGACGTGAACGAATGCAACATCTCACCACCAGTCTGCAAGAACGGTGGCAGCTGCACCAACGAGGTGGGCACCTACCAGTGCTCCTGCAAGCCAGCCTACACCGGGCAGAACTGCGAGCATCTCTATGTGCCCTGCAACCCCTCGCCCTGCCAGAATGGGGGCACGTGCCGCCAAACTGGGGACACCACCTACGACTGCACCTGTCTGCCAGGTAGGGGAGGTGTTGGGGTCATTTTGCTGCTCTTTTTCCTTTGTTTTCCCCTCCCTGAGCGCACACTGCTTCATCCATATCGCCTCCTGGGGAGTGACAAAGCCAAGCATTGCAGCACGCTGCGTTGGATGGCTCTGGGAAGATGTTGGGCAGCTGTGCCTTAAACAGAGAGGTCAGCTGGGGGCTTTTTGAACTTGGTGGTTCACCAAAATAGCTCTTCCAAAACAACTGTTTCAGCAGAGGCCCCTGTGCGGATGCTCATATTCCAGAATAAGAGTGCCTTTTTCCGCTTCAGCTTAATCCACTTCCAGAATGGAATTATTGTCCCAGAATAGCTATTTTAGAAAGTTTCCGAGTGCAGATGGGCTTGGGGAAGGGAGACCCTGCCCGTGCTCACTGCTGCTCCCTCCGGTGAGGACGGGAGGAGCCCGGCCATGCAAGGCAGGGAAATGAGGGGCAGCCTCCAAATGAAGGGTTCCTGCGGGAGCTCAGCGTTCCCATGGGAGCCCCATCCTCCCTCCTGCCCCACCTCCACGGAGCATCCCGGTGCTGCCATCCCTCTGAGATGGGGATGGGCTTTCCCGGCTGGCAAAGATGTGTCTGCATCCTGATACCCATGTCCAAGTGCTCGCATCCTGGTACCCTTATCTAGCTGCTTGCGTCCAGGTGCCCGGATCCAGGTATCCATATCTTGGGACCCAAATCCAGGTGTCCAAATCCAGGTATCCATATCTTGGGACCCAAAACCACGTGCCCACATCCAGATACCCACATCTTGGTCCCCATAGCCCTGTAGGAGCTCCAGCTTCCTCTTCACACCTGCTCACCCAGTCTGGAGCAGATCTCCTACTCTACCAGCAGCACTGGGGCTGATGCAGGGAAGGCAGCCCAGCCCCACAGAGCTGGCATGGTGAGCCCGGAGCCAGCAGCTCCCACAGGCACTGCTCGACGGGAGCAGCACTGCCGCAGGGTCGGGCAGGCTGAGGGTGGCAAGGAGCAGTGCTGGCCTGCCTGCTGCACTGCTGACACTGCACTTCTCCTGGCGTCGGGCACAGCAGGGTGAGGGATTGCCCTGGGGAGCATCGCTGCCGTGGGGGATCGGCGCTCACACCCCGCTGCGGCTGGCGGCGGCTGCCAGGGAATTTGCATGCTGTGCCGGCCGGTTCGCCTCCCATGGGTGGCACAGCCCTACAACAGGGCAGGGTGGGTCCTTGGGGCGGTCACTGGGGTTCTTGGGCAGCCATAGGGCACGGCTTGTCTGAGGGCTGCATCGGCTTCTGGCAGAGGCACAGGAACCGGGGCTGGTGCTGATGATAAGAGTGGTTGATACGCCGGTATGCAGCAAAAACAAAGTCCCCTTGTTTGTTTCCTGACTGCACCGGGCTTCTGAAAGTTCAACTAATCTTGTCTGCTTTATCGTGCCATTGCTGCAGAGTGTAACCCTGAGTTTAAAGTAATTGCAGTACTAATTACTCATTCGGAGGGTTCGAAATTAATCATTTGGAGAGTTAGTGCTGGTAGGCAGGGCATTGCTGGTTATTGCTGCTCAGTCTCAGCTCAACTGCTTAAAAGTGAGGCACAAAAATACCCGCTCATCTGCTTTGGACTGGTGCTGGGGTTGGTGTGTGTCCTTCCCTGCACGGTCCTGATGTGGCCAGTGCTCACAGGAGCACATCCTGCCCATCCCCACCACTGAGCAGCATCCCTGTGTTGGTGCCAACCCCGGAGCAAGGACCAGTGGCCATACCGGGGGTTGAGATGGCAGATATCCCAGTAAGGCCGTTTCATTTCTGCTGCACACGCTGTGGGGTGAGGTCAGGTGCCGTGCAGTTTCCATGTGCGCCGTGCTATCAGATGGAGGTGATAACGCGAACCGAGCAGCCGGGCTGTGCCGAGAGGAGGGCTGAGGTTTACACTGGGCTGTGATTCACGCTGAGAGAGGCCTGGAAACAAAGAATTCCCCTCTGGGGGAAACACTGGCGATGAGGCTCTTTAAATGTGAAATTAAAGCGGGGTGATTCAGCGCCGGGTGCTGCGAGCGGCTGTGGGAGCAGCTCTGGTTCATCCCGTCCCCAGCACAGCCTCCACCGCTCGGGGTGAGCGTGGCGGGGCCGGGGGGATGGGAACCCTGTGCTGAGGATGGGGCTGCTTGCCAGGCTTGGGAGATTGCTACCTCCTGGGGTAACATGTGTGTCAGGAATCGGCCCCGCAGGAGGCGGGACGGGGCTGGGGATGAAACCGGGCGCTGGCTTCAAAGGCACAGGGAGGGGAGCGCCGGCGGGCTGTCTGCCTGCTTACAGCACCTGGCTGCGGGGATGGCGGCGGGAGGGCACCCCCAGTGCTGGGGGGCTGTGGGGATGGTGGCACTGGGTGGGGGTATGGTCACAGGGAGGTGATCCGGTGGCTGTTCTGTGCAGGGTTCACCGGGCAGAACTGCGAGGAGAACATCGATGACTGTCCAGGGAACAACTGCAGGAATGGGGGCACCTGCGTGGATGGTGTCAACACCTACAACTGCCAGTGCCCGCCCGAGTGGACAGGTAGTGCTGGGGGGCAGCAGGAGGACGTGCTGGGGGACACGTCCTGCCCAGAGGATGCGTAGCCGGGTGGGGAGAGCATGGAGACACCTATCTGGGCACAAGGAATTGATGGTACCCTGTTCCCTCACAGGTCAGTACTGCACTGAGGATGTGGATGAGTGCCAGCTGATGCCCAACGCCTGCCAGAACGGGGGCACCTGCCACAACAACCACGGCGGCTACAACTGCGTCTGCGTCAATGGCTGGACGGGTGAGGACTGCAGTGAGAACATCGACGACTGCGCCATGGCTGCCTGCTTCCAGGGGGCCACCTGCCATGACCGGGTGGCCTCCTTCTACTGCGAGTGTCCCCATGGGCGCACAGGTGAGGCCCCATCCCTGCACCACCTCGTGCTGGTTGCAGCTCTTTGCCCGTCCCCCTCGTTCCCCCATGGCCTCCATGCATGGTGAGCTGCGTGCCCAGCATCGTGCTGTTCTCCACAGGTTTGCTGTGCCACCTGGATGACGCCTGCATCAGCAACCCCTGCAACGAGGGCTCCAACTGCGATACCAACCCTGTCAATGGCAAAGCCATCTGCACGTGTCCTTCGGGGTACATGGGGCCAGCGTGCAACCAGGACGTGGATGAGTGCTCACTGGGTGAGTGTTGTGTCCTGGCACCGAGCAGCTTGAGCAGCACAGAAGGGAGAAGCGTCCTATAAGCAGCATTTGTGTCTTGCAGGAGCCAACCCCTGTGAGCACGCAGGGAAATGCATCAACACCCAGGGGTCCTTCCAGTGCCAGTGTCTGCAGGGCTACTCGGGCCCCCGCTGCGAGATCGATGTCAATGAGTGCCTCTCCAACCCCTGCCAGAACGATGCCACCTGCCTGGACCAGATCGGGGAGTTCCAGTGCATCTGCATGCCTGGTGGGTGGGCACACCATGCCGTGATGTTGGGTGCAGGCAGGGAGGGCTTCGTGTGCCCATGAGCATGGATTTGGGCTGGTAGCTATGAGAGGCTGCTGTGCCTGGGGCTAGCACTAAAAGCCCGTGCAGTGATGGGATCTAGGAGATGGGAGCTGGGCACCACCAGCCCTCTGCACTCTTCCTCTTGCTGGCTTGGGATGTGAAATCCATGGTGGATGGTCACAGAGGAGCTTGTGCGTAAGATCCCATCAGCTGGAGCGTGGCTGCTGGGCTGTCCTCATAAAGGCCAAGCACCTGCCTGGTGCCACCTGCCCGTGCTGCCATGTTGCATGCTGGTCCCATGGCACCGAGCTGACGGGGCTCTGGGTCTGTCCACAGGATACGAGGGCGTCTACTGTGAAATCAACACAGATGAGTGTGCCAGCAGCCCCTGCCTGCACAATGGCAACTGCCTGGATAAGATCAACGAGTTCCACTGCGAGTGCCCCACTGGTACGTGGCATCCCTTCTCTGCATCCTTTATGGCATCCCTGGTGCTGGGTGCCTACCCGGGCAGGGCAGAGCCCAACAGTTGGCTCCATCCATTGCAGAGCTGCAGCCCTGCAGCAGTGTGGGATGCTCACAGCAAAACTGTGCCATGAGTGACATCCCCATACGTGCAGCGGGCGGGCGCAGAGCCGCCACTTTGGGGATTTTTTCACCGTTCCAGTGATGGGTTGAGCCCCATTGCTGCACCAGTCCATGGGAGAGGGGAAGGTGGATTAAAGCCCTCGGCTTTGCACTTGAAAAGGCCCCTCTTTGGGAAGGAGGGCCGGGGGCCGGGGGGGCCTCGCCAGCCACTTTGAATGCTGTGTCAAAGTCACGGGGTGGAGCGGAGAATGGGGAGACGGTTAATCTGTGAAAGGAGGTTTTGAAGTTCAGAGACTTTGCTCCTCTAGAGATGTAAATAAGATGCTCTCAATGGTGGGTCGCAGCCCCGCATTCAGGGCCCTGCGCAGCCGTCCCCATGGAAACCCGGCGCCCCGGCTGGGACGTGGGGGGCCCGGCGGGACCTGTGGGCGGTGGGGAGGGGGTGCTGCAGCCATTGGCAGGGATGCGATGTCTGCCTCTGTTTCAGGGTTCAACGGGCACCTGTGCCAGTTTGACATCGATGAGTGTGCCAGCACCCCCTGCAAGAATGGGGCCAAGTGCGTGGATGGCCCCAACACCTACAGCTGCGAGTGCACCGAAGGTGAGGTCCCCGTGTCCTGGGGGGCTTGGGCACATCTGAGCAGGATTGAATCACCTTCTGCCCCATGAAGTGCCATAAAACCACATCAATGAGTTATCAGCGAGCAAAGTGCCAGTCTTCCCAAAACTCACCCCAAATGCCCGCTTCCAGCCAGCCCCGTAATGAGCCCGGTGCTAACGAGGTGTGGCCCCTCAGCGCCCATCCCACCGCACCCCCCGGCAGCGATGGGGAAGGAAGGAAGGAAGGAATAAAGCTGCCTCTATGGGGATGCAAGGTGCAGGGCTGCGGGGCTCGACACACCGAAACCCAAGGAGCGATTGCACAGAATGATGACTTGAGCCCTGGTGGCAAACAGTGGCTCTTTTGTGGAGCAGCTCCCGCCAGAAATCTTCCAGCTGAATGGCCTCTAATTAGTGTCTTGCTAATGCCAAGCCCCGATGAAAAGCTGCTATGTGGGCTTGGCGGGGTCTAGTCAAAGCTGTACTTTGTCTTCGGCTCTCCACCCCCAGCCCATTGGGGAGGGAGCTGGCTGGGAGAATAGGATCTGCTGGGGGGTGATTATTCGGGGGTGCATGCGGCCGCCCCCCCCCCTCCGCACGCTCCGGGACGAGATGCAGGCGAGTGCGGGGCCCCACTCCTGAGCTGAGGCAGCTTAATGCAGATCATTGTGAGCCCCGGGACAAAGCCTGCAACCCAGGCACTGAAAGGCCCCGTGCCCAGGGGGGCTCCACTACCCTGCGCCCTGCACTTGGGGGGTTCTGCTGCACTGGTGCGACTGGTGGAGCGGGTGGGTGCTGCCATGTGCCCGCCTCAGGTGGGCAGGAACATCTCATGTCACGACCTCACATCCCCTATCCTCACCCCAGCGTCCTCCATCCTCACCCCATTGGCCTCCATCCTCACCCCAACATTGTCCATCTGCCCCCCAAATGTGCTCCATCCTCACCGTGTGTCTCCAATGGCTCCAGGTTTCTCAGGTGTTCACTGTGAGATCGACATCGATGAGTGCAACCCCGACCCGTGCCACTATGGGACCTGCAAGGACAGCATCGCCGCCTTCACCTGCCTCTGCCAGCCCGGCTACACAGGCCACCGCTGCGACATCAACATCAATGAGTGCCAGAGCCAGCCCTGCAGAAACGGGGGGACCTGTCAGGACAGGGACAACGCCTACAACTGTCTGTGCCTCAAGGGGACCACGGGTAAGCAATGGGAGCACCTGGGGCGGCGGTGCCGGCGAAGCACCCAGCCTATCCTGGGATGGGTTCACTGTGATGCGCTGCTTTAGGGGATGGCCTGGGGAAGGGGTGTCCTCGGCCGGGGCAGGTTTTCCCAGTTTAGCACCCGCACCCCAGCTGGAAGCTGTCTGCGGGGGAGGCTTTGTTGTGGTGCGGAAGCAGCACCCGTGGGGTTTGTTGTGCATCGTCAGCAGGGCCGGGGGCACCCTGCTAACACCCCCGCTTTCCTCCTCAAGGGCCCAACTGCGAGATCAACCTGGACGACTGCGCCAGCAACCCCTGCGACTACGGCAAGTGCATCGACAAGATCAACGGCTATGAGTGCACCTGTGAGCCGGGGTACACAGGTGAGAGTGGGGCACGGCGAGGCGAGGATTGGGGCACTGTGAGCAGCCGGGGGGGGTGGGGACGTCTTGGGGAGGCTCTGCCCCTGCCTTGGGCACCCGGCAGTGCTGCCACCCCAGCCCAACACCTCCCGCTTGTCTGAGCGGGCGATTCCAGCTGGAGCCAAAATCAAAGGCGTTCCAGTGCCGGGAATCTGACTCCCATTGCATCCACTCCCATGGGTATCGGGTTGCTGCCTTGTCTAACTGGTTTGTTTGATCAACGCTGCAAAAAGCAGAGAGCTTTGATAGCAGCAGACCCCGCCGGCTCCCCGCTCGCGGCACTGAGGGCTGCGGGGCCACGCGGCTCTTTGTGCTCCTGCTTGCCAGGAGCCTTCCATAAAGCCATCCTTTGTCAGCCTCAGCAGGTAGGGTTACAGGCTGAAATTGGCTCCCTCCGATAGTCCCTCCTGAACCACAGGAGCCCACAGCGTGGCCCCCTCCCAACTGCATTGATTTCCCCTCCTGATTGCACTGGATTAAGCCAGAAGGGCAATGCAGTGGTGCGAACTCCCCTTACCCCAGAGGCGGGCCTGGCACACGTGTGTGCCCAGAGATCTGAGACTCCAATATGTGAAGGAGTCTACGTGTCCCGTGTCCCTGCTAGAACTGACACTTTGCTGCTCACCTCTTTCCCAGGGCGCATGTGCAACATCAACATCGATGAGTGTGCCAGCAACCCATGCCACAATGGGGGCACATGCAAGGATGGCATCAATGGCTTCACCTGCCTCTGCCCCGAAGGCTTCCATGACCCCAAGTGCCTGTCCGAAGTGAATGAGTGCAACAGCAACCCCTGCATCCACGGGAGGTGCCACGACGGGCTGAACGGGTAGGCTGGGGCACAGCACTGCTCACACCAAAGCACGGTCAGGTGGCACCAAAACCTCTGCTTTATGCTCTTGTTTTTCCCCAAAGTTACCGCTGTGATTGCGACCCGGGCTGGAGCGGGACAAACTGTGACATCAACAACAACGAGTGTGAATCCAACCCCTGCATGAATGGTGGCACCTGCAAGGACATGACCAGCGGTTACATCTGCACCTGCAGGGAGGGGTTCAGCGGTAAGGATGTGGCTGAGGACACTGCCCTGTGCCAGGGGCTGGGTGGCAGCTCCAGGAGGATGTCCCCATTGACCAGAGGTGTCAGTGGAGGCACAGTGGAGATTCCTATGCCAGGAGGGAGTTGGGGACCTTTGGCAGTCTGGGGTCCCGCGGCTGGAGCTGACAGCAGGAGGTTCTCCATGCCCCTGACTCCATCCCACCCTGTTTTTAAAGCTCTATTTCCTTTTTTTTAACCCAGGACCCAACTGCCAGACCAATATCAATGAATGTGCTTCCAACCCCTGCCTGAACCAAGGCACGTGCATCGACGATGTGGCCGGCTACACCTGCAACTGCCTCCTGCCCTACACAGGTGAGGGGGCAGGAGCCCCTCAGCCCTCCCATAAGGCTGCAAACAGGTCTCTCTGCTCCAGCTCTTCCCCTATGCTTCCCCTGTGCTGCAGCACAGCTGGAGGAAACTGAGAGGAGCATTGAGGAGCAGCTAGTCAGAGCTTCCTCGTCTTCCTCCGCTGGAGAGGGCAGAGGCACTGGGAACCCACCCCACTGCAATGGGGCCTTGTTGGTTCTCCCACAATGGTGCCCAGGGCTGGAAAAAGCAGTCCGAGGCCGCGGGGCCGGGCAATTCTGCTGAGCTGATTCCTGTTTGCCGTCCTCTCGCTTCCGCTCGCACAGAGCAGCAGCCAGAGCACAATAGCAGGAAGCCATGAGCTGTTTCCTGCCTTCGGCAGTGGCCATAGAAACCCCTGGGGGGGGAGGGATGGGGATAGGGCAGGAGCGGAGGGGAAGGCTCTGGAAAATAGCAAAGGGCAGTTCGGGAGATACTGGCTGACAGGGAAGATAAGGGCTCGGAGGGAACGTGTCCCTTGGCTGGATGTAAACAGGAAAAGCAACGGAGGGGGAGGGGGGAAAAGACACCCTGAGCGGCACTTCCCGTCCAGAGGAAATGTGCGGCCTTTTAACGAGGCCCAGATTGCAAGGGTTTAAAGATCTGTGGGGGCCAGGGGTCATAGAGATGAAGGAGAGGGCTCTGGATGGGCAGCTGCAGGAAGCATGCTGAGGGCAGGCGGAGGCTGCGTGGTCACCGATGTCCCCTGGGAGGTGGTCAGCGGGCACCTGTCCCTGTGCAGGAGCCACCTGTGAGGACGTGCTGGCCCCCTGCGCCGGCGGCCCCTGCAAGAACGGCGGCGAGTGCCGGGAGTCAGAGGACTACAAGAGGTTCTCGTGCAGCTGCCCGCCCGGCTGGCAAGGTGAGCCTGCTCTGCGGGGTGGGCCTGGGGCGCAGTGACCAGCCCTGGTGCTTCTGCCAGTGCCCCCCGGCTCATGTGGTTCCCATCCCGCTGTCCCGCAGGCCAGACGTGCGAGATTGACATCAATGAGTGTGTGAAGAGCCCATGCCGCAATGGGGCCACGTGTCAGAACACCAACGGGAGCTACCGCTGCCTGTGCCGGGTGGGCTTCGCGGGCCGCAACTGCGACACCGACATCGACGACTGCCAGCCCAGTAAGAGCCAGGGGCACCCGGGGCTGTGTGTGCTCCCCAGGGCTGGGTCAGCCTCCCCGTGCTCAGAAAGCTGTGTCTCTGTGTGGGTCCGGGCCTGTCGGGCTTTGGGAATGTCTCAGCCCCATCCCCATGGGGCTGCGTCAATCTAGGCCAGGTGGTGGCTGGCAGGAAGGAGGCTGGGGGGGACGGTGACGTGCAGGCAATGAGCAAGTGTGTCCCGTGTGCCTCGTGCTTTCCCAGCTGGGGCTGGGCTGGCCTCTGTCCCATCCCTCTGTGTGTGGGGAGAACACCAGGGTGGGACCCGTTGCACCCAACGCATGCGTGCCCCATTTCCAGATCCGTGCCACAATGGTGGCTCCTGCTCGGATGGCATTGGCACATTCTTCTGTGAGTGCCTGGCCGGCTTCCGTGGGCTCAAGTGCGAGGAGGACATCAATGAGTGTGCCAGCAACCCCTGCAAGAACGGGGCCAACTGCACCGACTGCGTCAACAGCTACACCTGCACCTGCCCCTCCGGCTTCAGCGGCATCCACTGCGAGAACAACACACCAGACTGCACTGAGAGGTACTGCCAGCATGGGGCTGGGGTCCCTGGGTGGGCTTGGAGGGGGTTTGGGACTGGTATCCAGTACCAAGAGTGTCAGCCATGGGGGTGACTCATGAGGATGTGGTGTTTGTGCTTCCAGCTCCTGCTTCAATGGGGGGACCTGCGTGGATGGCATCAACACCTTCACCTGCCTCTGTCCATCCGGCTTCACGGGCAGCTACTGTGAGCACAACATCAACGAGTGTGACTCCAAGCCCTGCCTGAACGGGGGCACGTGTCAGGACAGCTACGGGACGTACAAGTGCACCTGTCCCCAGGGATACACTGGGCTCAACTGCCAGGTAGTGAGAAGATTCCAGGGGTCCCTGTATGCAGGGATGGGGCTTCTCTGGGCCTGACCTCCTCCCTTGCTTTCCCTGCACAGAACTTGGTGCGCTGGTGTGACTCCTCGCCCTGCAAAAACGGGGGCAAGTGCTGGCAGACCAACAACCTGTACCGCTGCGAGTGCAACAGCGGCTGGACGGGGCTCTACTGTGATGTCCCCAGCGTCTCCTGCGAGGTGGCTGCAAAGCAGCAAGGTACATCCCTGCCACCATGCCCTGTGCACGGCCTGGGATTCCCCAGGTTTCCCAAGGATTGCTGTCACTGTGGTGGGATGCACCGTTTTCCTGGGTGTCACTGAGGTCCCCGCATCTCACTGCTCTCTCTGGCAGGTATCGACGTCGCTCATCTCTGCAGGAACTCAGGGCTCTGTGTGGACAGTGGCAACACTCACTTCTGCCGCTGCCAGGCCGGCTACACCGGCAGCTACTGCGAGGAGCAGGTGGATGAGTGCTCCCCCAACCCCTGCCAGAACGGAGCCACCTGCACCGACTACCTGGGGGGTTATTCCTGTGAGGTGGGAGCTGCTCTCTTGTGTTGGGCTCTTTCTGGGGGTTGCAGTAACTCAGGCGGATCGGGAATAGATCAGGTGTTTGTATGTTCTGTGCACCGTGCAGCAGCTGGGTGAAGGTCTCTGACAGCTCTCCTCTCCTCTCCTCACAGTGCGTGGCTGGTTATCATGGAGTTAACTGCTCAGAGGAGATCAATGAGTGCTTGTCCCACCCATGCCAGAATGGAGGAACCTGCATCGATCTCATCAATACCTACAAATGCTCCTGCCCCAGAGGAACTCAAGGTAAATTAATTCCCCAGGCTGGGGCATTAGCGGGTGGAATGCAGATATCCTTGGTATCTGCTCATTAGCTGCTCGGGCTTGCAGAAGCAAATGCAGCAATAGAGGATTGCGTGTGCTGGCGGGCTCAGCCATCAAGGCCACGTGGCCTTGGGCACGAGCTGCATGGGCTGCGTGCTTCCCACTGAGCGGTGGCTCAGACTGCCATTGAGTTGGTCAGGCTCAGCCCCTTCGCAGGGAAGGTTTGCACGAGGGACCTCCGAGCCCCCCGATACTGTTTGATGAGCTGTGTGGGTTGTTCCCCCATTTCTCTAGGGGTGCACTGTGAGATCAATGTGGATGACTGCAGCCCTTTCTTTGATCCCGTCACCCTGGGGCCCAAGTGCTTTAACAATGGCAAGTGCACGGATCGGGTAGGTGGCTACAGCTGCATCTGCCCCCCTGGCTTTGTAGGGGAGCGCTGCGAGGGAGACGTCAACGAGTGCCTCTCCAACCCCTGCGACGCGCGCGGCACCCAGAACTGCGTGCAGCGGGTCAATGACTACAAATGCGAGTGCCGGCCCGGCTACGCAGGTGAGCACCGCGTGCCGCCCGCTGCCTGCAGTGCACCCCGAGCACCTCGCACGCCCTGCTTTGCAGCTCACGCCCTCCTGTCCCTCTGCAGGGCGTCGCTGTGACACCGTGGTGGATGGCTGCAAGGGCAAACCCTGCAGGAATGGGGGAACGTGCGCTGTGGCCAGCAACACCGGCCGCGGCTTCATCTGCAAGTGCCCCCCGGTAGGTTCCCGCTGTGCTCCTGCTTTGAGCGTGGGGAAATGAGCCCCTTCCATTGGGAGGAGAATCCACGCATCCAAGCCTTCTTCATCTGCTGGGTCAGGGAGGAGCAGGAGGGTCAGCGCTGCCGGTGTGACACCCAGCTCTGGGGCAGGCTCCTTTCTGCCTGGTGGGGGACGGTTCATGCCACGTAAATGTGGGACAGGCAGAGATGGAGAAGAGTTCCCTTTGTTTTCAGGGGGATGCTCTAATGGGGTTCGTGCTGTAGGTGATTTTGCCCATCACTAGTTTCAGAGGCGGCACCACAGCTGTGCCCTTAGATCTGATTCACCACGTTTGGGCTGAGTTTCCCAGCGCACACACGTGCGGTCCTACCAGGCCATAGGACTGACCCCTCCATGCTGTCCCCTCCCCAGGGCTTTGTGGGTGCCACCTGCGAGAACGACTCCCACACCTGCGGGACCCTGCACTGCCTGAACGGTGGCACCTGCATCTCCATGCACAAGAGCTCCAAGTGTGTGTGCGCAGCGGCCTTCACGGGCCCCGAGTGCCAATACCCGGCCAGCAGCCCCTGCATCTCCAACCCCTGCTACAACGGGGGCACCTGCGAGTTCCTCAGCGACGCCTCCCCTTACTACCACTGCAACTGCCCCGCCAACTTCAACGGCCTCAACTGCCACATCCTCGACTTTGATTTCCAAGGCGGCTTCGGGCAGGACATCATCCCACCCAAAATCGAGGAGAAGTGTGAGATCGCCGTTTGTGCGAGCTATGCTGGCAATAAGATCTGTGATGGGAAGTGCAACAACCACGCCTGCGGCTGGGACGGCGGCGACTGCTCGCTCAATTTCAACGACCCCTGGAAGAACTGCTCACAGTCACTGCAGTGCTGGAAGTACTTCAATGATGGCAAGTGTGACTCGCAGTGCAACAACGCGGGCTGCCTGTATGATGGGTTTGACTGCCAGAAGTACGAGGGGCAGTGCAAGTAAGTGACTCGTTGGTCCTCTTGCTTTAGAGCCGTGAGCGCTGCAGTCCTCTGGCGGGGTCTTCATTCTCTTCTCCTGCATGTAGGGCTGCATCTCAAGTCCCCATAGTTCTCCCTGGTCCTACAGAGTTCTGTGCACATTTGGGAGCTCTCTTTGTTTGGCTTTGCTGCCCTGACCTGCATCGTGCCACAAATGTGCGTTTTGTGACCAGCAGTAGTGGCACAGTGAGGTTCAGTGTAGGGAAGATGAAGCAGGAAGCATGGTGATGTGAGAATCCAGGCACGTCGCAGGCATTGTCTTTGACAACAGCGGGGACTTGTCCAGGAATCTGGGAGCAAATTCTAATCTGAATAACTATTTTGTGTCCTCATGTCTTCTCTGGGTCTCAGCAATTTGCCCCTTGCATCTAAAATGTGACTTGTAATGTAGCTCACAGCACTTCTCCCTGTTCTCTGGCATCTAGACTGTGACTTAGGACACAACAGCTGCTGTCCTTCACCCCTTCGATGAGCACTTTGCAGTGCTCATGCATGGCACAATTGCCTTCCATGTCAACTGGTCCCATATCCATTAAGATAAATAATATTTACACAAAAGAGAGCTCTTTGGGAAGCACAGACTATTTTCTTAGCAATAATCGTAGAATCATAAAATCATTAAAGCTTGACTACTAAGATCATTTAGTCCAACCGTTGACCCGTAGCACGCACAGCACCTGCTCTAATTCATTCCTCTGTCTTTCTTCCCTTCTGCCCAGCCCTCTGTACGACCAGTACTGTAAGGACCACTTCTCAGATGGTCACTGTGACCAGGGCTGCAATAACTTTGAGTGTGAGTGGGACGGGCTGGACTGTGCAAACAACATGCCCGAGAAGCTGGCGGATGGCACGCTGGTGGTGGTGGTCCTCATCACCCCCGAGAACCTGAAGAACAATTCCTTCAATTTCCTGAGGGAGCTGAGCCGTGTGCTGCACACCAATGTAGTCTTCAAGAAGAACGCCAAGGGAGAGTACATGATCTTCCCATACTATGGCAACGAGGAGGAGCTGAAAAAGCACTACATCAAGAGGTCAACGGAGGACTGGGCAGATATGTCCAGTGCTGTCATCAACAAGGTGAAGAGCAGCCTTTACTCGCGGGCTGGCAGGAGGCAGAAGAGAGAGCTGGATCAGATGGACATCAGAGGGTAAGGGGCCTCTGTCACAGAGCAGGGTTGGTTTTGTGCCTTGATAATAATAACGCAGAATTGCAGAACCATTAAGACTGGGACGGCCCTCTCAGATCCCCAACCTCAGTCTGTCCCACCGTGCCCTCTGACCACATCCCTCAGTGCCACATCTCCACTGTTCTGGAACACCTTCAGGGATGGTGGCTGCCCCGCTTCCCTGGGCAGCTGTGCCAGTGCATTACCACTCTTTTGGAGAAGAAATCTTTCCTAATACCCAACCTGAACCTCTGCACAGTGCTGCGGGGCTCCCACACTGGGTGTTGCTGGGCAGGGGGGCTGGCCCAGCTGATGTCTGCTCGCAGGAAGGCGTTGGGCTAAGCCTCAGGTTCTCCCTGGGAAATGCTTCCAAGAGCTTTGTTGTAAAACTCAATCGCTGCAGACTGTGTTTGGAGCTCTTTTGTATAAACATATAGATCTGACCTTCCCTCTCTGTGGACTCAATCAAAAGTCAACGAAACCAAAGGAGTTTGAGCAGTGAAACTGATGTGAAAGATCTTAAGGCTCCCAAACAGCCTTATTTACAATATTGTAGTGTCTGGGTAGTTTCAGAGCATGGTGCAGCAGGTTCCCTTGCATTCCTGTAGATAAGGAGTCAGGCTTTGCAGTGTTCATGGAGGCAGATCCAATAGACCACCAGTGTGAGCCCAGGGCTCGGGCCAAGGAGAAGAGACGAGATGGGCTCACACCTCCTGCTGCCCTGCAGGGTGAGTGATGGTGGCCCCTCACTTCCCATTGACTCTTCTCTCGCAGATCCATCGTCTACTTGGAGATTGACAACAGGCAGTGCATCCAGTCGTCCTCCCAGTGCTTCCAGAGCGCAACCGATGTGGCGGCCTTCCTGGGGGCCTTGGCCTCCCTGGGCAACCTCAACATTCCCTACAAAATAGAGGCCGTCAAGAGTAAGTGCAGCTGATGAGAGCCTGAAACTTCCCCACCTCATCCGTGCTCAGTTATCGGTGTGATGGCTCAGGTGCCACATTGGAGCGCAATCTGGTTTTAATAACTCTGCATCTTTTTATTCCCTCAAGTCTGCTTTTAAAAACAATACCAAAAGTGTTTATGATTTTTGCTTATTCCGGGTTTATTTCAAAATCATTATCACTATAAAAGTTAAAAAAAAAAAAGCCCACGCAGCCCAACCAGCTCCGATCAATCAGTGACATGCAAGGAGTTGAAGTTTGTATCTTGAAAATCCCCCCTAAATCCTTTTGTCTTAACAGCTCAATGCAAGCGCAATGATTTGAAGTTTGCTAATCCTTTTCCTTACAGGAGAAAAAAGTAAAGCTGTCTCCTGATGCAGGCTGCCTTGTGCAGGGGAGAATTTGCCGATAGTTTGCAATTCTGATTAATAGCGTATAAAATGACCTTATTTTGGGAGGGGGCTGATTTAGATCAGCCTTGGGTCCCTTTATTAACTAATTTTCCTTCATTTCCACTCTGTCACTCGTTTGCTATGCAGCTCCATGTCTCAGCGTCTCTCTGTGCCCCACTGCTTTCCAGGTGAAACGGCGGAGCCCGCGAGGAACTCCCAGCTGTATCCTATGTATGTGGTGGTGGCTGCACTGGTCTTGCTTGCCTTCATTGGAGTGGGAGTGCTGGTGTCCCGCAAGCGGCGCAGGGAGCATGGCCAGCTCTGGTTCCCAGAGGGCTTCAAAGTGACGGAGTCGAGCAAGAAGAAGCGCCGGGAACCACTTGGGGAAGATTCTGTTGGACTGAAGTGAGTAATGGGGTTGTTATCTGACAGGCACGGCAGAGCGGGGCTGTCTGGGGGCTCTTCTGAACCGTCCCTTCGGTTTTGTTCTCTAAGGCATCATAGAGGAGCGGTGGGGAGGAGAGAAGTGGGGGTTTGTATTGTTCTGCATTGGGAAAACCACACTTTAGTTTGGAGGAGGTTTTTTGATGCTTCTTGGTCCGTTGGTTCTTGGGAGAGTACGAAAGGCACCTTGAGGGGAATGTCCCGAAAATCAGCCTCGTTGATTCTTCAGTGCATGCATAAAGCACAGCCCATCACATATCAGTCCCTGCAGAGGAACTAATTCTTGGCATGGTTTTGTTCTCAAAGACCCCTCAAAAATGCTTCTGACGGCACGCTGATGGACGACAACCAAAATGAGTGGGGTGACGAGGAGACCCTGGACACCAAGAAGTTCAGGGTAAGCTGCTTGCAGGGTTCCCTTTCTACACTGCAGCAGCCGCTCTCAGGGCTGTGGCATGGAAAGAACAGAGCTCCATGGAAAGCAGCACACGGGATGTCCCTTGGGGCTTCCCAAGGCCGCTTTCTAAACCTGCTTGCAATGCAAACGCACCTGTGCAGCTTGCAGAACTTCCCACCTTGCAGCTCAGCTCCCCCATCCCATGCTCAGCATTTGTTGTTGTCCCTCAGTTCGAGGAGCAGGCGATGCTGCCCGACACGGATGACCAGACGGACCACAGGCAGTGGACTCAGCAGCACCTGGATGCTGCCGACCTCCGCATCTCCTCCATGGCCCCTACCCCACCACAGGGCGAGATCGATGCAGACTGCATGGATGTCAACGTACGAGGTCCAGGTAAGGCTCTTTGCCTTCTCTTCTTGGCTCGTCTCAGATCCTCACTGCCTGTGGATGGGCAGTCCCAGAGCTCCCATCTCCATTTTTAATGCGCTGTCCCTGCCCTCTCAGCCACATGTCACAATTAGCGCTCACCCCTCTGCATGGCACAGTTGCTGTTCTGCGTGAGACACTCCGCCAAATTCTGCTTTCAACAAGATCTCTTCATTTAATCACAGAGAGGGAAATCAGAGGATACAGAAGAGCCATTAAATCATTCCACTTCTCCCCTGCCCTTGGGTTGGAAGGGGCCTTAGAGATCATCCACTTCCAAATGCACATTTCACGACCTTCTTTCCAAGCTTTTGGCTATATGAATAGTTAGTAGACATTTAAAGTGTTTCAAACATTTGGTCTTCCCCATCTCTCTGAAACTGTCTGCTGAAATAATGGAAATAGCTAAGGCTGTGCTGTGCCACACTGAAGTGTGTGCTGAGCAACCCTTCGTATTGATCGCACCTGGCGTGTCAGTGTGCCAGCCAGCAGACAAAGCAGGAAAACCAGAGAGTGCTGAGATAGCCACGGAGGAATTTCACATCCATATCAGAGGAAGGATATTTGTGTTTGATGTGCAGAAGCAGTCAGGAACTCAGTCTATATGTACCCACGGGAATAAGCATCTACTGCAGACAGAGCATCTCGCTGAGCCGCCCGCGTTACGGGAAGGCAGCGAGCCTTTTCTCACTGATTTCCCCCATGCTTTTCAGACGGCTTCACGCCCCTCATGATCGCCTCGTGCAGCGGAGGAGGGCTGGAGACTGGCAACAGCGAGGAGGAGGACGATGCCCCTGCAGTCATCTCAGATTTCATCTACCAAGGCGCCAGTTTGCACAACCAGACTGACCGCACCGGCGAGACCGCGCTGCACCTGGCTGCCCGCTACTCGCGCTCCGACGCTGCCAAACGCCTGCTGGAAGCCAGTGCTGATGCGAACATTCAGGATAACATGGGCAGGACCCCTCTGCACGCCGCTGTCTCTGCTGATGCCCAAGGAGTCTTCCAGGTAAAAGGGTCCTTTCACCACTGCTTTTCTGCTGAAAGCGTTTGTCAGCGGTGCGGGTCGGTTGGGACCGTGGGCAGCCTCATCCAGTGGGTGGCAACCAGCCTACAGCAGGGCTTGGGGCTGGATGGGCTTTAAGGTCCCTTCCAACCTGCCCGATATGGTTCTGTGACACCCCCCAAGAAGGGCTTGCGAGCTCTGCATGTCTCTGAGGTCTGTCCCACCTAACGTCTATGCTTCCTCTGGCTGGGGCAGATCCTGATAAGGAACAGGGCGACTGATCTCGATGCCCGAATGCACGACGGGACGACCCCACTGATCCTGGCTGCTCGCTTGGCTGTGGAGGGGATGCTGGAGGACCTCATCAACTGCCACGCAGACGTCAACGCTGTGGATGATCTGGGTACAGTGGGAGGCTAAAGAAGAGGAGGGCTGCTTTACTAGTCCCCTTCCCACTCACTCATTCTTGCTGTGTTTCCTGGCCTTCCCCTGTAGGCAAGTCAGCACTGCACTGGGCAGCTGCTGTGAACAATGTCGAAGCCGCAGTCGTCCTCCTGAAGAACGGTGCCAATAAGGATATGCAGAACAATAAGGTAGGGTCTTCGGGGCTGACCAGTGGGCAGAGAAAGAAGTATTTGGGCACTGTGTTAAAAGGCACTTTGAGCCTGTAATACAACACTGTCTGGCACTGAGGCTGTTGTTCTGCTGTGACTCCGGGTGTGGGGTTTGGTGTTAAGGGTTATGCCGTATGCAGTGCTTGGTAGGGGGTACAGAGTGGTGCTACCTGGAGGACAAATGAGCGCAGACCTAACTTCATCTGGGTTCCTAGGAGGAGACCCCGCTGTTCCTCGCCGCCAGAGAAGGGAGCTACGAAACAGCCAAGGTTCTGCTGGACCACTTTGCGAACCGCGACATCACGGACCACATGGACCGGCTGCCGCGGGACATCGCGCAGGAGCGCATGCACCACGACATCGTGCGGCTGCTGGATGAGTACAACCTGGTGCGGAGCCCTCCGCTGCACAGCGGCCCTCTCGGGGCCCCCACGCTGTCCCCCCCGCTCTGCTCCCCCAGCAGTTACATCGGCAACCTGAAGCCGGCCGTGCAGGGCAAGAAGGCCAGGAAGCCGAGCACCAAGGGCCTGAGCTGCAACGGCAAGGATTCCAAAGACCTGAAAGCCCGGAGGAAAAAATCACAAGATGGAAAAGGCTGTCTGCTCGACAACTCCAGCGTGCTGTCCCCAGTGGACTCCCTGGAGTCACCCCACGGGTACCTGTCCGACGTCGCCTCCCCTCCGCTGATGACTTCTCCGTTCCAGCAGTCCCCTTCCATGCCTCTGAACCACCTGCCTGGCATGCCCGACGCCCACATGAGCATCAACCACCTCAACATGGCAGGGAAGCAGGAGATGGCCCTGGGCGGCTCTGGCAGGATGGCCTTCGAGGCGGTGCCGCCGCGCCTCTCGCACCTCCCCGTCTCCAGCCCCAGCACGGCGATGAGCAACGCCCCGATGAATTTCTCCGTCGGCGGAGCTGCCGGCCTGAGCGGGCAGTGCGACTGGCTGAGCCGGCTGCAGAGCGGCATGGTGCAGAACCAGTACGGCGCCATGCGGGGCGGCATGCAGCCGGGCACGCACCAGCAAGCACAGAACCTGCAGCACGGCATGATGAGCTCCCTGCACAACGGGCTGCCCAGCACCAGCCTGTCGCAGATGATGAGCTACCAGGCCATGCCCAGCACCCGGCTGGCCTCCCAGCCCCACCTGCTGCAGAACCAGCAGATGCAGCAGATGCAGCAGCCCGGCATGCAGCCGCAGCCCGGAATGCAGCCGCAGCCTGGCATGCAGCAGCCTCAACAGCAGCCCCAGCAGCAGCCCCAGCCGCAGCAGCACCACAACCCCGGCTCCAACGCCAGCGGCCACATGGGCCAAAATTTCCTCGGTACTGAGCTGAGCCAGCCCGACATGCAGCCGGTGAGCAGCAGCGCCATGGCGGTGCACACCATCCTGCCCCAAGATTCGCAGCTGCTACCCACCTCTCTGCCGTCCTCCCTCGCGCAGCCCATGACCACCACGCAGTTCCTGACCCCCCCTTCCCAGCACAGCTATTCCTCCCCGTTGGACAACACCCCCAGCCACCAGCTCCAGGTGCCCGACCACCCCTTCCTCACTCCCTCTCCGGAGTCTCCAGACCAGTGGTCGAGCTCCTCGCCCCACTCCAACGTGTCCGACTGGTCCGAGGGCATCTCCAGCCCCCCCACCAGCATGCAGTCGCAGATGGGACACATCCCCGAGGCCTTCAAGTGAGACCCAGTGGGGCTCAGGGACTGCAGCCTGAGAGACAGCTGCTTTTTTGTTGTTCAACAGGACGCTGGATGCTTTTATTAAAGGATCCTTTTTTTTAAAATACGTTTTTATACAAAAGTAAAAAAAAAAAAAGACAAATTAATGCTTTGTTTTCCTTTTTTTTTCCTTTTTTTTTTTAAGTATTTATTTATGTACTTTTTATTTGACACCAGAACACTGCCTTTTTTTATTTATATGTTCTATTGTTAAGAACTCAATGTGAGACACCAGTTGTTGTGTTTCGAGGAATCGTAAAGATGAGGTTTTTATGGGACATTCTCTTTTGCTTGGGGTTCGTTGTGCTGATTTGAGAGGAGATGTTTATGTGAAGCTATAAGCGACCATTCAGGATTCTGCAATGCCATTAATTTATTGTGTTTTGTTTTGTTTTGTTTTTTTTCTCTCTTTCAATTCAGAAAGAGATGGGAGAAAGAAAAGAGGAAGAAAAAAAATTGACTAAAAATGCCACTCCATAGGGGAAATAACTGCAGCGTGGGTGGGTTTGGGAAATGTACTTTAAAATGTTTCCTTTGCTGTTCTATCCGAGAGGACATTTTATGGTACCGCTCCTTGTTTAAATTTCAGTATTATAGAGTTGTATATTTGCCTTGGTAATAGGAATTTTTGTTCTCTCTCGTTTTTATATATATATAAATATATATTTAAATGATTTTTATGATTTAAAAAAAAAAGAAAGAAAAAAAAAAGAAAATAATCATGTCTATAGACCTGTAAGGACAGGCGTGAGATAAAACAAACCAGCAGCCGCCCCACAGAGCAAGAAGAGCACCTGCCACGCTTTCTGAGGGCAAAGCCATAAGCACGGGGTATGGTCCGAACCCACAGCCGTGGAGCTCATACACAGAGCAGACTGAACTTCACTTCGAATATCTTTCCTCTTTTTTTTTTTAGTTGCTGTTTTTTTGTGTTTGCGTTTGAGTAAGTGTCGAAGAAAGCAATGCCGATGTAAACTCGTAAACCGCATCCTTATTTTAAGGATGGCTGCCTATGGTAGAGGGGATGTCTGAAGGCAGACAGCCCGAGGAGGTGAGGAAGCCCTGCAGCCCCACGGCCACTGGGCCGGAGCTGGGGCAGCACAGCCCGGCTGTGCTTGGAGCCACTGACGTTTTGTTCTTGGAGTGCTGCATCTTTTTTTATATTGATGTACACTCGTTCTGTGTATCCTGTAAAATACAGTATAAGCCTGTGGCAGATTTTAATGTTTGTAAATACGTTTTGCTTTTTTTTTTTTTTTTTTTTTTAAGAGAAGGTGGATTTTGTTTCAAAAATCTAAATGAGCAAGTCTTAAATCTATCGGAAACGTATCGCCTTGTAGAGGTGTTGGGATCTCACTCGCTCGGGTGCAAAGGCAAGCAGACACCCTATGACTGGAGCTATGGGACAGGCAGATAGAGAGCAGCTAATCCACAAAACCTAAGAAAAGGGTTCTTCTTCCTCATTCCTTTCTATTAGAACACCAAATAAAACGGATTTCTCAAAGCACAGAGCTTTGAGCACTCATCTTAGTGAACATTTCAGGCCGTTGTTATTGTGACATCCCTAAAATGAGTGATTAAAAACATCACGTGGTGTTGAATCTTCCTATGTTTTATAAACTAGAGTGTAGTTTAAGAAAAGATATCTTCTGTAATAAAGTTATCTACATGCAAAGTTGTAGTTTGCAAAAATGATGTATTTTTTTTGGTTAACTGATTTGCAATAAATGATGCTTCTGGGCATCTAGATTTTACTAAAACTGGAACTTGGTGTTTCTGTTGTGGCCTGACTGCAATCTGGGCTTGATACCCGCTTGGCTTTCCATGCTGCAGGGCTGTCCTCTGCTCAGTGGCACTCCCTCCTTACCAAAGCCCCCACGTGTGAGGGGTGCACTGAGCCTCCTGCTGAGTCCTCCTGTGCTCCGGGTGCCCCAACCTCCCCCACTGCCTCTGCTGTCAGGATGGGACCCAAGAGGGGGAGCGCTGAAAACGTGCTTTGCAACCTTCCGTGTGCATTCCAAACCTATCGCTACAGCACTGCTTGGTGAACGCTCTGGCTGATGAGGCGGCCAAGGGTGAAGCACGGCTGCATACTTTTAATTACTTGGGGTCCGTAGAAACAGCCCTCTACAATTGGTGATAAGAATTACGTACGGTGCTTCCTGCTTCACACGCCGCCAAGCATATGGCAGCTCCGGCTCTCACATGTGGTTGCTTACATGGATACAGATGGAAAGGCATCTAAAGGCGCTGCCGAGGAGCACAGAGCTCCGTGCCCTGCACCCACCATGCAGTGCCATTTGCTGAACTCGCTGCACTCAGATCTGTACGGTCATTCATTTCAATTCTTTCTCTTCCCCACAGGGACTCTGTATTCATAATGCAACTGCACGGTCCTAAATACGCTGGTATAAATAGCCACACTGTGCACCTCCTCCCTGCAGTAGATAAGCCCAGTACCTCCTGGAATGCTGCTATTTTCCATTCAGGCATGGAGAGGGCATGTGTGTGCACGTCTCGGGTGCTCAGCCCTCAGACATTGCTGCACGTCAGGTCAGCAGCCACAGCAGTGCCATTTTTGCTCTCTGCCAAACTCCAGAAGCTGCACAGCTGCTGTAGCAAGTGCTCGTGCCCCCAGCATCTATCCTTACCGCTCAGTGCAAGCTGCAACGAGCCATCCTTCTTGGGTCCCAGGCACCCCATGGCACCTCACACATGATCCAGCACCACTGAATCTTGGATTGAAGGAAGGCAGTTTGTCAGCCTCCACCATCACTTACACATGTGCTCTCCATGAATCACAGCTGGGAGCACCCAGCCCTGTTCCCACGCAGCCCATCATTCCTGGCTTCTCCCACACGTACCCACCCCAGAGCTCGTGCCTGTGGCCCTAAGCGTGGCACGCCTTGGGGCCTGGAGCACATCTGTGCCAATGGGAGCCATTAGCAAGACTTTCTCCCACTCGCAGTGTGTAACACTCCAGTCACTTGTGGTCAAGGCAGGAATTTGGCCTGAAGAGGTACAAAAAGGGCTATGGGGATCATAAAACATGACACTGTGACAACTAAACACGTGGCTCAGTTACAGAAGCCGGGGTGCACAAAGCCTGCAATTTCCCCCAGATCCACAAGGGTAGGTCAGGAAGACAGCATGGAAAAGGCTGAATGCTGAGGAAAGGGGCAAAATCAGAGAATCATGAAGGTTGGAAAAGACCACTAAGATCATCAGGTCCAACCACCAACCCTTCACCACTGTGCCCTCTGGAACATGGCTGTCTGTCCCACAGCGCCCCAGAAATGAAAAGCTGTGCACCGGCATAGGAATACACACTAATAAACAGACCATAAATTAACACAAATTAAAATCACAGAAGGCTTTCAACAGAGAAAGTGTCTCTCCCTCCACACTTTCCCACAAACTCTGTGCAGAAGGCTTTGCCTTCCTCCAGTCCCCTCCAACCAACTCATGTTGTCCAACTCGAGCCCTCACACCACCTCAGATGCTGGGAGCTGAATTTCAAGCCCTTATGCCAGCAGAAGATGCCAGGAGATGGGTGGGTCACGGCAGGCATAGTTGCTTTAGGATTCCAGGTGGAAAAGGCTGAGAAGCACTAAGATCCAGGCTGGATGTGGCCCTGGGCTGCCTGGTCTGGTGGCTGGAGACTGTGCCCGTAGGGGGGGAGACTTGAAACGAGTTGATCTTTGAGGTCCTTTTCAACCCAGGCCATTCCATGATTCTATGATCGCATCCCACACTATAGAAGAGATCACCTCCAAGCTGTCCCTGCATGTTGGTGCTATGAGGAATCAGTGCATCTGAACTATTCGTTTACATGCTGGAGGGCACGCAGGGTTTTTTGCTTTTGTTTTTTGACCATTCTTTGTTTTCATTATTCCTACTCAATTAGACGGGACGTTTAGAAATAGCTACTCGGTATTGCATTTACCTCCGGGCTGTCGGTGTTTGCTCAGGAGGTTGCTAACAGCTGCTCTGATTGCTGAACTGCAGCTCCAATCACCCCCTCAAGAACGCACAGAAGTGAGCCAACCCCATCACAGGTGTAGCCTCTCTGGGATGCCACATCAGTTAACGTGGACGGAGTGAAGCAAATCAGACAATGATTTGCTTATTAATGAGATTTGCCTAATTAATGAGAAAAGCAAAGGTGAGAGCCCACCGCTGGTGTCTGAATTGCGCGTATATGAGGTGGAGAGGGTTAGATATACAGTGTAATATACGGCTGCAGATATAAGCTGTTGGTGCTATTCACGGAGTGCGTATGTATATTTTAAAAGCCAATCAGGCTAATTGGAGCCACATTTCCTCAGATTGGGGGAAATATCGAGGGGACAGCAGGGCTTTATCTGCCCACGGAGGGCAGCGGGGTTTGACGAGCGGCTTTGTGGGACGTCCCCACAGCAGAGGGACGTGAAAGGCGCTGCTCCTCTGGTTCCCACACCGGCATCAAAGCGCTGCTCTGAGGATATTACCCTGCCTTAATGACCGGGCGTGCAGGAACAGCTCCTGCCCTGATAATGACCCCCGATTAAGATGTTTGTTTAGGTCAGCTGTGTTTTCCCCTCCCGTTGTTCTGCGACAACACAGAACGCAGCGGCCGCTGCTGTGTGCCGAGCTCCGGCAGATGGGAGGCGCTGCTCTCCGTCAGAACAACCGGCGCCACATCGCTGTGTTGCCGTGGGGCAAAGCGGGACGGAGCGGTACCTTCAGCCGTGCAGAGCTGTTTGATGTTACAGCACCGTCTGAATACATCGCGGAGGGACTGACCTGCCCGCTCCCTGCGTGACGAACACCCCTCCACGCGACGAAGCTGCCTCACAAACCCGCCCTGCGAGGCCCGGACCTCGGCGAAGAGAGGCACCCACAGCCGCCTGCCCGCCCCGCCCCGCTCAGCCCGCCGGGCGGACAGGAAGGAGCGCGGTGCTCTGACCCGCCCTGGCGGCCATCTTCGCCATTGCACCCCCTGAGGGAGGAAGACGGGAACGCCGCGGGGAGGCTTCCTCAAGAAGCCGGGAAACACCACAGCCGCCCACGGTGAAGCCCAGGGGCGCTGGGGCAGCACAACAGGGGCGGAGGAGAGCTGACGAGCGCTCGTGTGGGCAGCCACCTCAGGCGGGATTCGAACCCGTGGCCTCACAGCGCGGAGGCGGGACTCGAACCAGGGGCTCCTGAGGGCGCAACCGCACTGCGCCTGCGCCAGGCCACGGCACTGAGGGGCGGGCGCTGTCAGAGCCGCTTCCGCCTTTCGGCTGGGTGTTTTTTTTTTGTTTGTTTTTGCTTTTAATCCGCCGGCGGTTCCGCCGTCCCCCTTTCGCCTTTAAAGGAACGCGGAAGGAAAAGAGGGACAGAAAAGAACGCCTCCAAGCGCGCGGCGCCGGCCCTGCACGCGCCGTGACGTCATCGCGCGCGCGCCGTGACACGTCGGCGGCGGCGGCGGAACTGGGGCCGGATGTGCCAAGATGGCGGCGGCGGGGGGGTCCGGTGCTGCGACCGCGAGGGGGGGCGGCGCTCGGTGCTGAGGGGCTCGGCCGGCCGCGGCTGCCAGGTACGGCGGGGATCGGCTGCGGGAAGGGCAGCGCGGAGCGGGAGAGCTGCGCGGCGGGCGCTAGGCCAGAGGTGCCGGCACCGGGCCCGGGAGCGCTCCGTGCCTCGCAGGGAGGCGGCGGGGCGGCGGCAGCACCCGGGCCCGGCACCGGCGCTGGTGGGGCTGCGGTGCCCGGCACGGGAACCCCGAATGGCCCCTGTGTGTCCCGTGGGGCCTGGCGGTGAGCGGGACGGATGGTGGGGCAGGGCTGTCCTGACGCGCCTTGTCGTGGCCGCCTCACAGGAGGAAGGGGCCCCGCCGCCCCGCGTGGGCCGGCACACAGCAGCTCGGGGTGCCGGGACCTCTTCACACGGAGACAGCTTCCCTGGTTATTCTTTGTTTGTCACCCGTATGAGTTGTCAGCTGCCGTTTGACTGCTTTGCTGGAGTAGCGACTGGGGCTGGCTCGGTGGCGTGGCTGCCTGAAGATAGAGAGACCTGCTGGCCGTCTGCTTGGTGGAATAATTAACGATTTCATGTTTTATTACGACGAGTGAGTCCCATTAAGCTTTGTGCTTCTGGTTCCCAAAGGGTTCTTCTCCCAGCACGGCATTTTCAGCCGTAGTTCCCACCTATGAGGCAGCCGGTAGGAAGCGATGAGCAGCATTAAGGCAGAACGTCTCCAGCCTGCGTGGCCTGCTTGTCTGCAGCCGTTTGTGTTGGGAAGGATTGAAAAACCCACGGCCCAAATGCTGGTCGTAAAGGTGCTCAGTAACCTGCTTTGTGGGCACGCTTATGTTTTAGAGCAGTTTGTCTATCATATGTACCTGGGAATAGGATTAAATTGATTTCCCCCCACGTTATTTCTTAGTGTCAGTACAGCTTCACAGAGGAGTTTGCACTTGTCACGACTGCAGAGATACTAGATGAATTGAATGATGGCCTTGTCCAGAGTTCTGGTCATTTTCTGTCATTGTGGTGATGTTCTCTTGGCACATCTGGAAACATCTGCAGTTGTTGTTGCTGGTGATTAATGTTATCAGTCTGGTCTGCATTATCCATTAATAAACCATCAGAAAGTGCAGAATTACCAAACTAGATAAGGCGAAGAGTTGGGCCTTTGGTTATGTAGCTATTTAGAAATTTCTCAATAAGCATTTCTCTTCATACTGGATTGGAGGCAGAGAGGATCAGTATCTCTGAGCTGATATCTTCTATTTGAATTGAGCTGCCATGGGCATATTGGTTTTATTTGGACTTAATTCTTCAGATCTTGCACGCTTTTACTACTGTGTGCAGTCTGTTAATATTAACTTTTCTTCTGCAAGGAATCTGGTGCCCTCGTGTTGAACCTCTGTAATGCAGCGATAGGGATCTTGTTATGGGGATTCTAAAGCAGCGCTGAAAAAGAGAACTCCACACTGACTTTAATGAGCTAATTACTAGTGCAGGTTGTTACAAGAGTGGGGAAAGCATTAGGGTTTTGTGTGTGTGTGTGCATCTAGTAGGACAGGAAGGAATGAAGCCCACATCAGAAATTTGGAGTTGGATATCTGAGTTATAAAGCAGTTTGCTTTTGTGTTCAATTACTTCACAGGTAGTTTTTCTGTTAATAACAAGATATAAGCTTAAGGTTTGAAGCAGTCAAACAGGGCTATGGAAAGTATGGATAATGAGAAGAAACAGAGACCCTGTCTGTGCTGATTGGTGTTCTTGGCCCTTCGGAAGAGAGGCATAGATTATACACTGGAATGTTGGGTTCTTTGGTGATGAAGCAGGAGAGATGTTCCCTAGGGGAAGCTGTACTGACTCTGATGTAGTCTGTGTAAATCGTGCTGTCTGTACAGCGTGCTTTTTTCATAATAAATTTTCATTATAAGTCTTTATGGAATACGTGTAGATAAGCAGTGTTTACTCCATGTGTCTTTTTGTTAAACCAGAAGTTTTTTTGCATTTAAACTTTTCTGTTGCTGTTAAAGTTATACAAACACGTGACTTTTCGATACGAGTTCCTAACCAGCCATCCCTGGAGGTGCCAAGGCTGGGCTGGATGGGGCCCTGGGCTGCCTGATCTGCTGGGGAGCAGCCAGCTCACGGCAGGGGCTGGGTGGGCCTTAAGGTCCCTCCCATTCTGTGACTCTGTGAAGTTCTTGCTGGCAGAGCTGGAATGCTTCTGTACCTGTCCATTCTGTCCTGCAGTGTAACTGTTGCCCCGTGACACTGTGCCAAAGTCCCGCTGAGGTTAAAGAGAGAGCGTCGATTAATTAATAGGTGTGGATGGGAGTTGATTGCATTTAATATTTTTAATGCAGTTCTGCTATTATACAGCAGCGTATGTGAGAGAATATTTCTGGTGAAAGCAGTTTTCTTTCTCATAATAAACCCTACCACTGTCCTGAACAATATTTTATTTATTTAAACAAAAATGGAACACATTCTGCTCAAGTGACATCTGATGAGCTCCTTCTTGAGTGCTTCTCATATGACCTGTAAAAAGATCCATTCAGGTTGAGCAATAATGCAGCAGAGATTAAGAAACGTTGTTTCTAACAGTAACATTTTCTCAATGCATTTTAATTACATTCAGCATACCTGTATTCAGCTTGCAGGTGCTGTTGCATTCTGACTGTTGCTTCATTTTGCCTTTACAGTGTTTCACTCAGCATTCAGCTTCATTAATGTGGTACTTGGATTTAGAATTACAATGTTGCATGTGCATTCCTTATATATTCTAGAGAGCAGAGACATCTTTTGTTTTGTTTCTGAGATAAAAGTTGCTGAAGGGCTACATGTATTGCAAGAAAGGAAAATGACTTGTCATGTTTTTGTCCTAACAGAGTAGAAGAAGGAATTTGTCTGCAGCATCCACTGCTTGTTTTTCGTCTGGCATCTGACCCTGCTGGAAGGCCACCATGCAGCAGCCTCCGCAGACTGTTCCAGCAGGAGCAGCAGCTCCACCTCCTGCAGGCATTGCTCGGAACACGTACTGGAGAAGCACGTCGCTCAGTAAACGAGCAAATGCAACAGCTGCCCCAGTGCAGCCTGTGACAGACCCTTTTGCCTTTGGCAGACAAACTCCACAGGGTTCCCCT
This sequence comes from Gallus gallus, assembly GCF_016699485.2. NCBI lineage: Eukaryota > Metazoa > Chordata > Aves > Galliformes > Phasianidae > Gallus > Gallus gallus. The sequence continues at coordinate 8,457,918 of NC_052548.1, forward strand.
TTAGATAATCCATCCAAGGGCAATGCATTGGTTATGCAAAGTTCTTCCCCAGCGGTGTTTCCGCAGCCAGGTGTTGTGCATGCTTCACCGTCACACGCAGGGGACAATCCTCATGGACTGCATCCGTCTTTGTCAGCTCCTGTATCTCAACCAGGCATAAATAGCAGTACGTTTTCTAATGTTCCAATTCCTGCACCGTCCCCAGGATATGTTACAAACAGCACTACAGAAGTGCATCCAAATGCGGATCTCGGACTCCATGGGTCTGCAGTACCATCGCATTATAATGCAGGAACAGCACTTGAAAATTCTTTCAGTGTGCATCCTGGAATGGTGTCTATGTCAAACAATCCTGGAGGTAAGCAGGATGTTAACAGAGATCTGAGCGATGTTCCTTCTGGACCTGCTGCAGCAGCACTCTTCCCTCCAGCTCCTCAGCAGCCCATGTCTCAGTGGAGACCTGTTCAAGGTACCCTGCAGCCTCCAGTCCGAAATTTTGTGCCCTATCCTGAGCCACCTTCTCAGACTGACATTCATAACATTTCCCAGTCTTCTGTTAGCACTTCTCATCCTCCTCCGCAGACACATTTACAGCATGGTCCTGTACATCAAGGAATTCCACAAAATGCTGCGCAAGCGCCTTTATCTGTTGGTTGTGAAAAGAATGGGAAAAATGGCTCTGCAAATAGTGGTCATCACATGAACAGCATCCAGCCTGGAAATGTCTTTAGGCAGAACACAGAAATGACGAATGCTTGGTTAAATCAACCCTACCAGGAGCAGTTCTACCCACAGCCGCTGTTGCAAGACTCCAGTTCTGTCATTCCTACAGCTCAGGAAAATAACCTCCAGAAACAGTCTCCAGGTATGTCTGAAACATCAAATAGACCTATTCCCACAGACCAAGACTCAGGATCCCTTTCCATGTTTTTCAAAGGGGATGAGGCAGAAAATGAAGAAATACTTTCATCTGAAAAAAATTACATGGTTGAGAAAACTGAGTTTGCTTGTCAACCACATTCGTCACCCTTATATCACCAGCCAATGCATCCTCAGCGGGTTCCAGCTAACGTACTCTCTCAGGCTCAGATTGGTACAGGTTCAGCCAACGAGATGATACAAAAAGGAATGGATGTCCAGTATTTTCCTAAAATTCTAAGTCAGCAGGAGGCACAGGCTGCTAAGCAATCTATGTTTGTTAGTGATGGCAAAGCAGGTGTGGGTGATGCACCTGGGAATGGCGGGTCACAGTATGAAAATGTTGAGAACCTGGAATGCATACAGAACCAAGAAGTGCTGCCAAGTGAGCCACGGAACATGAATGCTTCATCCCCTGCTGCTCATCCTGATCTGTACAGGTACGGATCCTTACCAGGTCAGATGCTTCCAAAGAACGCTGTTGTGAGCCATGCTGAAGGAGGACCAAATTTGGAAGCACCTGATTCATTAGCTCATCCTGTACGACCAGATAGCGTGTCTTCAAACTATAGCAACATTAGCCATAGGAGTGCTTCTAGCTCAGCAAGAGCTCAAGAGCAAATTGGTACATTTATTCAGCAAGAAAGTGGGAAGCCCGATGAGGAATCTTCTGCTCGCTTCTTTAAACAGATAGACTCTTCTCCTTTGGGAGATGATTCAAGTGAGATAAATCCAAACAAGAGCTACCATGGTAACCTGTCCCAGCCTCCAACTCCAAGTCCTCCTAAGCCCACAGGAGTATTTCAGACAAGTGCAAATAGTTCTTTTGAGCCTGTGAGGTCCCATGGAGTTGGTATAAAACCTGCAGAGATTGACCAAGCAAAAATGGTGGTTGAACTAAGGGAGAACCACCCAAACCAAAAGAACACCAAGAAGAGTACAGCTATGCCTGCTGCATCACCAGGCAATCTTGAACAGCCACCAGATAATCTAGAAACTATTTTCATGCCTCAGGTATACCCTCTGCCTCTTGCAGTCACTGGTGAAGCTGGAAATATGTTGCACTCTGGACCTGTTACAGAAAACATGCAATCTTTGTCTGAGAGAAGGTCCTCCACGAGAGCTCAGGGAGCAATTAAGAAGTGTGATAGCCCGGCAACAACTCTGTGGGCTCACAATGAGTTACCTAATTTTGGAGGAAATGTTCTTCTAGCTCCTGCTGCTCCTGCAGTGTATGTACCTGCCAAACAAACTGTGGAAGTCATTCAGCCACCAGAAGAAGGCCTGTCTAATCAGCAGCCAAACAAACCAGGGAGTATTGCTGTGCAGCCTTCCCAAGATGGAAATATATCATCTGAAAATCTTGAGAATCCTCCCAAAATGGGAGAAGAAGAGGCACTTCAGTCTCAGGCAAGTTCTGGTTATGCAAGTTTGTTGTCTTCTCCACCTACAGAGTCTTTGCAAAATCAGCCTATCCTAATTGCTCAGCCTAATCAGAGTTATAACTTGGCTCAGCCAATTAATTTTTCTATTTCTCTATCTAATCAGCTAAGCAGCAATGAGAACAGTCAGCCAATGAAGGATTCCGGGGTTGGGGACAAGCCTTCAGTTGGTCCCCAAACATCACATGCTGGTGGAATCATCTCTGGGGAAAATGCACTGTTGCCTGTGATGCAAGTTGGATCTCTGTTAGCTAATGCTCCTCCAAATAGTAACCTGTTAAAACATAATTTATTACAAAGCCCTGTTAATTCCTCTGATATCGCTTCTAATCAGCCTGCAAATGTGCTCATGAAAACACCATCTAATTTAGCTCCTGAAGGGCAAAAGAATGTTAATTTTGAAGGTTTTGTTCCTGAATTTGCTAGCAAGTCAGGGGCTAATTCATCCACCTCTCCTGGGATGAATCTTCCCAGTGGAAACACAAGTGCACTGCTTCCACCTGTTAATTCTGTAGTACAGACCAAAAATTCTGTAAATCGTTCAAATAGCAAAGAAGAAGCTGCTGGAGTGCTTGATTTTACAGTGTCACGGACGTTGGATAAAAGCAGTGCAAGTAATTCTGTGCAGGTGCATAATCAGTTGCTTTCTGGTGGTCCGGTGTATCCTCAACAGCCAGTTGGCAGTGCTGGTCAAGTGGGTCCCGAGGTGCGTGACAAACAACATTTCTATCAACAGGTGACAAAAGATGTACAGCATCAGGCTGTGCCAGACAGAGCTGTACAGGGAGCATTGCCATCCCAACCACAAATGCAGGCAGCTCAGCTGCCAGCATCTGCTGGGCAATCCTCAGCTTCTTCAAACTACCAGACTGCAGCGGGGACGAAGGGCACGCAGATGTCCCAGCAGTGTGATAACCAGGAGCCGAGGAACCAAGAGGCAAGTTCAGCACAGCTGCAAAGCCCTGATAAGCAGCCGGCTTCTGGACAGCCATCAGGTGCTGTGGCTCCCACAGCTACCACCACCAGTCAGCCAGTGCTGCCAAGTGCACAACAAGATCTGCAGCGTCCTCCCCTGCCTCAGACTCCTCAGGATGCCTTTGGTCCACCTCAGAACCCTTACTACTACTACAGGCATCCTTACGATGCTTACCAACCTCCGTATCCACCACCTTATCCTCCTCCAGATCCCAGAACAGCAGCTCATCTGTATTACCTGGTAATTTTTCATTTTCCCCTTTCTTCCCCCTTCGGTATCAGTCATTTTTATCTTTGAATTACAAGTTTTAATGGTTATATAGGGGTAAACGTTTAGTATATTCACGTCAAGATTTAACTACAGGCAAAATTTAATTGCAGTAATAAAACTTACAGTGTAAAGGTTCTTAAAAGTTAAAGCAGTTGCTAATATTAATTGCAGTTGGCAGAGATGTCAACCGATAGCAGTTTGTTTCTGTGGAAAAAGTTGTCCTTTCTGTATCAGCTGCATGGGTGTTCAGATGTGGCTCTCATCTGCTGCCTCAATTATTGGCAGTTTTGCAGCATGACCATCATAGTGGTTGAAGTAGTATAGAAGTAATGTTGCTTTCTTAAGTTTTGGATATGAATAGACTTGGATATGCCTTGCCATGAGGGGTACCAAAATCTATCCTGTAGACTACTGGTTTGCATCTCTTTGCCTATCATGGTTGTGGTGGTTGTGGCAATTTGTTTATGAAGATTTATTCTTGAAGTTGGAAAGCCTCTTACCTTACGTGTCAATCTCTTTCCTAGGAGGATAGCTATGGACAGTATGACCCACGGTACAGGTACTACGACAGCAGCAGCACTGCTTATATGGAGCCTGGGAGCTATCGGTATTCTGAGCCTGAACGTCCTAGTTCCAGAGCTAGTCACTGCTCTGATAGGCCCTCTTCTAGGTATGCAATTCCTAAATTGAATAAAGGTCTGGTATGTTCTAAAGCAGTGAGTGTAATTATGCCTCAGTTTTACAGCATAAGCTCCAGAGAGGAAGTTCAAAAACTCATTGTGTGTTGCCATAGGAAGGTATGATATCAAATGCCATGCCTGAAAAGGTACTGATAGGATTCCAGCAGTCTTTTCTGTTGCTGAAGCTCATTACTCCTTTCATTCAGCTCTCTAGCTGGTTATTAGCTTTCCTGCCAGGCAGAAAGTCACTGCAGCAGACTTGGTGCTGAAGTTAACTCCATGCATTTGTGCTGTGGAAGAGCAATGTGTGTAGGTCATGGGTTTGTTAATCAGTGCCAGTTTTTTTTTTTTCTTGCTAGAGAGTAGTTCTCTAGTTCTGTTTATAAATGGCACTTTGGCAAACTGGTGTGGGCTTTGCTTGATAGGCATAGCAGCATGTGTGGCTCACTGAGGCAGGGATGAATGCAGTGAAAACGTACCTGGTGTTGTGTCAGGTTAATTTGTGTGATTGTTTCAGCTTTGTGGATGAGCTCGAGAGCTGTCATCTGTCTGGTTAGTTGTATGAAATAAGCAATTTCAGAGAGAAGCAGTGTTTAAATGCTGCTTGCAATTGAAATGTCTAGTATTGCTCGGAAAGCAGCAAATTACCTCCGAGGGATTGCTGGCTCTTGATCATTATTGCACAGGTGATTTGTGTGAATTTCAAATTCATGACAAAATATTACTGTTCTATTATCTAGTGAGTGAGTTTGCAGGTCTCCAAGGGATCCCCTGAGAGCTCTTTCTGGAAATGATGAAACCTTCAGTGGTATTTGTCTGGTTTTGGTGGGTCACTCACAGGGCTGATTTCAAATTGAAAACAAAGTTCTACTTATTGTAAGATTGTAGAAAGCTTTGGCACTGAGAAATACAAAATAAAAAAAGCATAACCACGTGTGATAACTTCTATCATTATCTGAAGTGAATCTAAGAGCATTGCAATGAGATAACATCTAGTAGCGCTAAGGTACCACTCTTGCTGATTTGTGCTCTTCTTGAGTGCTATTTTTAAGAGGCTAAAATTACCATGAGGGCTTTGGGCAGATCAAAGCCTGTTATGTGTCAGTGTTGGTGTGATATGAGATGGATGCAGGCTGTAGTATGGCACTGCAGGACAGCAGAGACAAAGAGTGGCCATGTCGCACAAAGGTTTTGTGTCAGACTTTCCTGCAGTATATCAGTGATGCACTGATTTCCATAACAAATTGATGAAGCAGATTCTTAAATTCTGTTTGGTGAGGTTAAGGGAGTAACATCTTTCTGAGGAGGGCTGAGAAGATTGGTTGGGTGGATAAACCTGATCTGATAAGATCAAAACTCCTCTGCAAAGATGGGTGCTGTGCTAGCAAGCTTCCCACAGGTTTTTCTGGTGAAGACTCGTTTGGCCACTTGAGAGCTTGCACTGTAGTGTGAATCGAGTGTTGTAGAAGAGCGTGAAAGTTCCTGTCATTGCACACTGTTTTCAGATTCCTTCCTGTGCATATATATGCATACACACACTCACACACACAAGTGTTTGTGAATGTATACACATGTGAATGTTTATATGCACACGTATGTGTTTTCATATACATGCTTCCCTACATGAATGTATACATGCATATGTGTACAAACCTACCTGTACACACTACAGTTCTGTGTTTTTATCTGACATTGTTCTACTGGCTTTGTTTCAAGAAATGTGGGATAGTGTCTCAAAAATGGCATGCAGTAGAAGCTTTTAATGGCCACACGTTTCTTTTTCAATCAGAATTGGTATGACTCTTATAAAAGATAACTGCAGTATTTGTAGTTGCGTACTCAGTGATCTATTCTGTGTTTTTAGTCAGATTCCTGTGCTGCTTGTCTTCATTTGGTCAAACAGTAGTTCTGTAGTTCTTCATATCTTCTGATGACTTCAGAAGAATTTGGAGGAGGAATAATGACTTTTCTTGCCTGTGCACTTTCTTTCAGACAAGGGTATCCTGAAGATTATTATGCAAAAACTGGATGGACTGATTATTATCCAGGCTATTACCCGAGCACATATGATTATGGAGGTAAGTTGTCAATGTGAACTCTTTTTTTCTATAGAAAGAAATTTATGGAGCAAATGAACTTTAAGATTGGAGAATTATTGTTCTTTTTTTTTTGTCATAAAAAAAAAGAAGTTGATATCCTTTCCACAATCAGTGAGAATGGCTACACTTGTTAGAAGTTGATCTTTTGGGTCTGCTTTAGTTCTTAACACCATGCCATCCTTCCTGTGCTTTTTTTATTCAGCAGAAGTATTAATAGAAAATAAAGATTTTTCTTCCCTCTCAGACTTCTCTTTGCCTTTTCACTAGAAGGCATACCATGATAAGTCTGCAAATTGTTTTCTTCAGTGTTTTGCAAACCTGCCATTTGCTGGCATGCATCTTTGGTGTTTCACTTGCAGGCAGCGTTCTAGAGTAAAATTTAGGTGAAATGTGAACAGAAATTGAAGTTGGTTTTGTCCATAATTACCTGAATACTCACAGGGCCCTCATGGTGTTGGTAGTCTGAAGGCAATTGTTTATATGGTGCCAGTGAGGATTATGAGCAGCATCTGTCCATATCCTGAGGCTCACTGAAGACTGGTGGCAAAGATTCTGTTCCTATTTGTTGAGTTATTATCATGCAGTGGTTAACTTTGGAAGTTGTTAGAAAACATCTGTTTGGTGGTAAGCACTGTCCTCTCAAGAATACCTAGCTAATTACAATAACCAAATGTCTCTGGTTCTGTATTCCAGGCTGCTGACCAGAGAAGTTGTAGGTAGTGACTTCCAGTATCTAAACCATCTCTTTTTATCTTCCAAAGATCCAAGTCGTTGGGAACGTTACTCATCAGCTTATGACCCCAGATACAGAGATCCTAGAAGTTATGACCAGAGGTATATGTATGATGGTGAACACAACCCTTACCAGAAGAGAGAAGCATATCCATATGGCAACAGGTCTGTCTGTTCAATCTGTGTTCTCTTTGCTCTCTCCAGAACTAGGGCAGAGAAGGGCCTACGTGCTCATTATTTGGAGAGCTACTGTTTAGATGTGAATGCAGGCACGTAGTGTAATATTATGCATCTCATAGTTATTCTTGTTAGTTCTTTTGCTTTAACATAAACAAAGTAGGAACAACAGATGAGCTGTTACATCAGCCTTGAGGATTTAAGGCAAAAAGGTTTGGTGGTTGTTTTTTTCAGATAAGATAAGCATTCTTTGTTTTCCTAGAACAGCCTTGAAACATGACATTGGTCTTGATTTTGAGTATTCTAGATGAAGTTCTTTAAGCCGTGTCAGTTTGTTTACTGTAATAAAAACCTAAATCTAGGAAGTAATCTAAAAGCCCTTCTGAAGTTAGGTAGAGTTTCCTTCTTGATAGGTATATAGTGGAGTCCCTTTCCTCTGGGCTGTGGTTGGATATGTTTATTTTCTGTTGGTTCGGTTCTTTAGACATGACCGATATGACGATCGTTGGAGGTACGATCCTCGTTTTACTGGAAGCTTTGATGATGATGCTGAGCCTCACAGAGATCCTTACGGTGACGAGTTTGATAGGCGCAGTGTTCACAGTGAGCATTCTGGGCACAGCCTCCGGAGCTCCCACAGTGTGCACAGTCACCGGAGCAGCTTCAGCTCTCGTTCCCAACAAGTGAGTTTCAAAGGGTCACATCAATATTTAGCTCCTTGAGCTAAGTTGGGTCTTTCTCTTAGGAGTGGGTAAGAAGTTAGAGATACGTAAATATTTCTCTTTTTTTTTGTTATCTTGGAAGGATGTATCTTAAAGACTTGCATTCTGTAAGTTAAGGCTGTTCTGTGATACCGTTTTGAGCTTAGTGTTTAGCACAGTTGTCAGGAGAACTTTAACCAAAATCAGTACTCAGCTGTGCAAGTTGCCATGCATGCGTTTGCTCTTTGTGAGAACTTTGCCCTTACTGTGCTTGGCTGTAGTTGATAATGTCTGGCTTTGTTATGTCACTTTTCTCATTGCAAGCATGGGATCTGTTAAAAGTCTAACTCAGCACTTGTATCGTACTATCTTGACTTTAAAATCAAAACCAAATCTAGCTGATTGCTCATCTACTTATGCTATAAGTACAAATACCTGAAAAACAGGAGGAATATTCAGGTCATTGTAGTAGAGTCTTTACTAGCAGATGTTGCATCATGTTTCTTGTAAGTTTTAGGTTGTTCTCCTGTCTGAATTCCAGTTGTTTTAGTAGCATTGGAAGTGGTGTTGATGACCATCTAGGCATTAATCTTTAGGCACTGAGTTCCATTTAGATACCCATCACATTTAATCAGGTGAGATTTTCTGTCAAAGATTTACAGCAGAAATGAACATTTAGTTCTGATCCATAGTTGTTGATACAGCAACACCTGAACCTGGAAGTAATGCCATGATGGTACTGCTGACACAAACATGTAGATGTTCAGTTCACTCACCACAGAACGTGTTGTATGTGAACAGATCCAATAGCAGTAAAAACACTGAGGGAGGGAGAACACTAACAGATGCTGTCTTGTATAGCCTATTGCACCAGCTGATATGCAGGGTAGAGCTATCAAATGAAGTGGTGTAGTAAACCTGGTTTAAGAGCCATCTGAAGAACTGAAGTGGGTGGTGGGTGGGAGGGAGTGCTTGCTGTCTGGACCCACACTTGCAGTATTGCTTGCTTTGTGTAACTTTGCTGCTAATACCTACTAATATGATCTATTTAGAGCCAGCTGTATAGAAGTAACCACGATTTAACGGCTAATGCGTATGAAACTACTGCACAGGCAGTGTCACTGCACACAGATTACCCATACGGTGGATATGCTCCTAACTTTGATGGACAACAGCCTTTTACAGATTATGGCTACTCGACTGAAACTGGATGGTCAGCTGTAGATCAAGGTATTGGCACCACTGGGAAGGGAGGAGGGAAGGGACTGTGTGTGTAAGGCTGATTATGGGTGGTAGTTTGTGCTGTTGTTCTGGTTTATAGTGTATGGTACCATTTTCATTGAGTCAGTTAACAGGAAAATACAGCTATCTGCTGTGTGTGTACACGTGAACAAAATTGTTCTGTTTTTAGCATAAAGATAACTTGTTTTCATGGAAGGGCAGTGGTTAGATGGTGGTTGTGATTAAATCTTACTGGCATCTGTAAACATCTTTTGGATGCATTTTTGAACCCCATTGCTCATGCTTCCAAGTGATGGTTACAATTTAAATGAAACTTCAGATTTATCCACAATGTTCTTCTTTTCACCATTTCTCTGGAAGAGGTTTTCCAGAGTAACCTGAAGTACATCTTTAGCTCTTTGAAGATGTCATGCATTTGTACAGAGATTTCACAGGCAAGTCTGAGACAGACAAGCAAAGCCCCTGTGTTGTAGCAATAAGTGGATCTTAGAATTCTTTAGTTTTGTTCTTTCTGTGAAATTTTCAGGTGATCTTTAGAAATTTGGTGGAACCAATTAATTTATTTTAACGTTTAGTCCAATTGAATTAGTTTTTTTTTTTTTTTTAATTTAGTTGCAGGTCAGATCCATTTTTCTCATTTCATCTTTTCTCCCTCCTTCAGTGCCCTTAAGGCCCTCAACGCCTGAGAAATTTTCAGTGCCTCACCTGTGTGCCAGGTTTGGTCCTGGGGGCTTCTTAATAAAAGTACTGCCAAACCTGCCTTCGGAAGGACAGCCAGCCCTGGTTGAGATACACAGCATGGAGGTAACGTTTAAAAGGAAAAAAGGATGATGAAATATTGGCCTCTGTTTTGGAAGGGGGATGGGGAGCTTTTGATCTGTAACTTCTTGTGGTTTTTTTAATGTCAGTGCATGTTATCTCTCTGTATTTATCTGTTGTGTTTGTGTAGCTGTAAGTGATAGCTTTTAACAAGTCTTCTGGTTTGTGTTTTAGACTATGTTGCAGCATTCTCCAGAGCAAGAAGAGATGAGAGCTTTTCCTGGTCCTCTTGCTAAGTATGTCCTCATAGATTTCAAAAAACTCTCTCACTTTTTAGATTCCATTTCCTCATCCAACCTTTTATTGTCCTATAATGGTAAACTATAGGGTTTAAATTAACTCAAAATTTGTTGTTTTTCACTTGTAAAAAATGTAAATTTGTTTCTCATGCTAATCTCAATAGTGATCTGAATGTTCTACTTCTGTCTCATTTTTCTTTCAGAGATGACACCCATAAAGTGGACGTTATTAACTTTGCACAAAATAAAGCTACACAATGTTTTAAAAATGAAAATTTAATTGACAAAGAATCTGCAAGTCTGCTTTGGGACTTCATTGTACTGCTGTGCAGGCAGAACGGGGTATGTCTTACTGCTTGAATTTTTATCTAGCCTAAAATATTCTATGCACGAAGATGATATTTATGTAAAAGACTGTAACGTGTACATAGTCACCTATTCTGGAATAGTTCATAGATTGATGGGAGCAGGTAAACTGCTCATTTGTGCTCAAAGGTTCTGATAGAAACTTGGTGAGTTGACGAGCAAAACGAAGGCAGCGTTGAAATAACAGTTGCTCTTGTTTGTTTCCCCGACACACACAATAGACTGTTGTGGGAACAGACCTGGCTGAACTTCTGCTCCGAGATCATAAAACAGTATGGCTTCCTGGGAAGTCCCCTAATGAAGCAAACTTAATTGATTTCACTAATGAGGCTTTGGAACAAGTAGAGGAGGAATCTGGTGAAGCCCAGCTCTCATTTCTCACTGATAGTCTTATAACCACAATTGACAGTCTGGAGAAAGAAACAGAGAGATTCAGAGAGTTGCTGCTTTATGGACGTAAGAAGGTGAGTGTCCATGCTGTTGTTCCAAACACAGTGTGAATGTTTTGTTTTTCAAAAAGTCTGAAAGCTCTGAGCATCAGTGAAAACTATTCTTGCAGCTTGCAGTGTATATAATGATTCATGACCCTGCAGTATGCTGATGGAAAAGTATGTTCTGCAGTTTATAAAATAAAGTTATATTCTTGTGTTAGCATGTGACCTGAAGAAACATTTCTTCAGTCAAAATACTACTGTAAAATGATCACTGATTACCTGAGTTAAATATTAAGCTGTCCCCAGGAAACTAATTTCTGTATTAACTTAGGATGCTTTGGAATCAGCCATGAAGCATGGCTTATGGGGTCATGCTCTGCTACTTGCCAGCAAGATGGACAATAGAACACATGCAAGAGTTATGACCAGGTACAGCTTTGCTTATTGTTTGTTAGTATGGTATGGTTACCTTTCTGATAACAAGAGATCTGGTGCTTCAGAAACCTTCATGCTAAAATCATGAGTTATCCATATTACCTTATGCAAGATTTATGCTTTAGTGTTATCTGTGTATTCAGTTGAAGCGTGTAATCTGTTGCTTTCACTTTTCTGAGGACTTGAGGCTGTAACATTAAATTTGAGAAGTTAAATTAAGGGATATTTGAACCCTTTCATCCATGGGCATGGGATTGATGTATGTCACATTGGCAGTTGTTATCCTCTGGGCAATTGCTTATTCAGTGTAGTGTTTTCAAACAGCACTTCCTTTTCTTAAACTAAGCAAGATTAACAGCGACTGAATGTTCAGTGCACTTCAACTCCTTACCCAGCGCTTATTTCTTGTTTTTCTGTATGATGTCTCTCTAGATTTGCCAACAGTCTCCCAATTAATGACCCTCTGCAGACTGTTTACCAGCTCATGTCTGGAAGGATGCCAGCTGCATCCACGGTAAGGTTCCAGTGCGAGCTGCAATTGAGCCTTAAAGAGATACTGCAATGAGTAGCATAGTTAATAACAGTAAACCTCCTATGTGCTTTATCTAGGTGAGATAAATTTTCTTAGTCCTTTTTAGGTTTTAACACTTAAATGTGCAGAGCTCCTGCCACTGATTTCTCTAATTAATTCTTCTAATTTTAGTGCTGTGGAGATGAGAAATGGGGAGACTGGAGGCCACATCTAGCAATGGTGTTATCCAACTTGACTAATAACGTGGACTTGGAATCCCGGACCATTGCTACCATGGGAGACACTCTTGGTAACTCTTAAGGAATTAAATGGGGATGACTGAAGGAAAAGCCTTTGGAAAAATTTAACTCGGCTTCTTTTTGTCTTTTAACAAACAATTGCTTTGTAAAATGTGAAGTGTGACAGTTCTGTATGGGATTGTCTGTATTGTGAAGCTATTTGAATATGAAGGCTAAGCAATATGTGCCATCAAGGCAGAATATTGTGAGTTCTATTTCTTATTTTTCTGCAGCTTCTAAAGGCCTGCTGGATGCTGCTCACTTCTGTTACCTTATGGCTCAAGTTGGTTTTGGAGTTTACACGAGGAAGACGACAAAGCTTGTCCTGATTGGATCAAATCACAGGTTTGGATTTCCCTTCTTAAAACATCACTGCTTTGATGCAAAACAGAAAGGTTAATGGCTAGAGAGAGGTGCACTGTGCCCCTCATCATCACCAGCAACTGCTGGCTTTGAGAACTGTCTGATAATGTTTATATTCTTAAAGTCAGGTAATATTTTTCTTCTCCCATTCCTCAATAGCTTGCCATTTTTAAAGTTTGCCACCAATGAAGCTATTCAAAGAACGGAAGCCTACGAATATGCACAGTCACTAGGAACTCAGCCTGGCTGCTTGCCCAATTTCCAGGTGAAGACCTGTTCAATCTATCTTATTTAACAGATTTTTGTGATATGTTAATTTCTGATATGTGCTTTATTCAACATACAAAATATTTTCCATCTCTTGCAACATGAAATACTCATGAACAGGAGTGCAGGGTGGCTTTTTCCCTGTTTCATCAGTTACTATGTATTTTTTCCATTTGATGTTTCCGAGAATGTTCTGACCACTTGGTTTATTTTGCTTGCATTCTGTAGGTTTTCAAATTCATCTATGCTTGCCGACTGGCTGAAATGGGACTTGCTGCTCAGGCTTTCCATTACTGTGAAGTGATTTCCAGAACTGTCCTTAAAGATCCACAGTACTATTCACCTGTACTAATTGGCCAGCTAATCCAGGTAACATAGGGAAGAACTACATATTAGTAGCTTTGTATTGCAGGTGGTGAGCTGTGGGTAAAGTTACCTTTTGTTGACTGGTTAACTTTCCAGTGCTTCCTTTTTCTAGATGTCATCGCAGCTGCGCCTGTTTGATCCCCAGATAAAAGAGAAACCAGACCAGGAATCCTTCATTGAACCTTCATGGTTAGTAAGGCTTCGACATGTGGATGGACAGATCAAGGTACAGAATGTACTTTCTAATGGGAAATTTTCCCTTCAAAGGATTAACGTAAAACCAGTTTTAAGTTATTTTACTCATATTGATAACTACAAAAACTTCATGTTTGTGTGTGATGACCTTGTGAAATATAATACTTGTATTTTACAACATAATAATTTAAACCAAGTGGGTTTAACATACTTTAGTGCCTTAAGACTTAGTACAGACTACCTTAAAGGGTAATATATGTTACACGTAATAGACTTTTGTACTGCAATGCAAGGAAACTTGCAAAGTTTCTTAGGTTGCAGTAACTCCTTCTGTAAGCTGATCTCTGATTGTTGGTTAAAAAGACAACAAAACAAACATAAGTGAACAAAAAAGCTTGCTGGGGATTAGTATAGCTAAATTTAGGTCAAGTGGAGGAGAAGACATTTATTTAATGAGATCCACCAGCAGTATGAGAATTGACCTAATTAACTGTGCTTCTGTTAAGAACAAAAACTAAAGTGTTTTGGTTGAACTTGATTTACAAGTGGATGACAGCTGCTTTTTTTTTTTGACTAAATGGTTAAAAGCAACAACTATACTGTTTTCACTCTTAAAATTTCCTTTGCTATATGTTCCCTTGGTTATGAACTCAACATCGGGTAGAATTAATAAGATCTTTTTTGTGTGTGTGTGTACAGGAGGGTGCAATAGCTTATAGCACAGACAGATCCACGCCACAGCAGTACCCATGTAGCACACCAAGCTCTGAATTAGACCATACCAGTCAATATGATGGAGCAGGAGTTGGCCACGACATGGTCCCAGGTGCTGAAAATGCATTGTTAGCATCCTTATTGCCCAATATGGCTCAACAGATGCAAAGCGTGCAGCTGATGCCTTCAGGTTAGTTCTTATATCCTTCTTCATGACAAAAAGGGAAGTAGATATTTTGGGTTTCTAGTATGAGGAACTGCTTAAACAGACTGTAGGAACAGTGAGATTTCACTTCTGCATTGTATGATCTTATTCACAGGTTGAAAGGTTCTGTTTAGTTGTAATTCTTAACTTTTTTGTACCTTAGCTCCTCAGGCTATACTTGATGGGTCAACTGCTGGGATTCCACCTAGTGACCAGGAAGCTGTCCAAAGTGTCCCTTTCTATCCTGTGGCTCCTCAGCCTATTGGTCCAGGACCTGGCTTTGCACCTCCGGGATTTTCAAATCAGTATGGAGCTGAGCCATCGCCGCTGTATTTGGGGTCAACGCTACCACCAGGAGGGCCACCACAAGAAACTGAACCACGGGAGGAAGAGCAGACAAAGCTGGAAACAGGTCTGGAATCTTTGTAAATATCTCCCTTTCTAATGGGAATAAAATATTTTAGGGGTTAATACAGAGCATCTCAACATACATAAAATAGTAAGAGAGGTCTTGGGTAATTAAGTTTAAAAGGATAATGTAAAGTTACAGAAGCATCTGTGGAAAGCTTTAGTATTCATCGTGCTTGTTGGACTTAACTTAAAAGGAAGGTCAGAATCAGCAAACTGCGATTGAGACATGATGCAGAAAATTGCCTGCTATACGGAACTGCTGAGTGCAGTGCAGGTGGCTGTTCTGTATGTAAGGTCTGTGACTAGAGCATCAGGGCTTCTGTCCTGGACATCAGCTTCTAGGATCTTGTTGAGCTCTACACCCCCTCCCCTAGCTAACAGTCTGATTTTGCTTTTAAGGAATGCAGAGAATTGCCTCAGAGTCTCCTTCACGAAACTCTTTTCCTGAGCAGAGAGAGGAAGATTTCTACAGCAGAATGGCTAGAATGGTATTTTTATTTTATACATCTCTAGCAAACATCAGCTGCATTACATGTCTTTGCTAACACAGAATGTACTGGGGGTTTGTCTTGCACTTCAGCTAGATGTGAAGCTCTTTCTCCTTTGCTCCCCATCCCCTTCAGTGAAATAAAGAATCAAGAACTAGTATGGAACTCTCAGCCATTTTTAATTGCTACAATTTTTTTTTTAATTGTATGGGAGTGCCAGGCTGTTATCTGAAGAGTTTAGTGGGTTTTTTCCTCTGTCCTGGCTTCCTCTCCTACCTCCAAAGTGATTCTTCAAGAAGAACTTGAAGCATACAAGTGAGACAACCAGTCGCAGTTCTGTGAATGAGTTTTAAAAGCACTATGTTGACTAGCATTTAATCGTGACT
This sequence comes from Gallus gallus, assembly GCF_016699485.2. Lineage (NCBI taxonomy): Eukaryota > Metazoa > Chordata > Aves > Galliformes > Phasianidae > Gallus > Gallus gallus. The sequence goes on from NC_052548.1 coordinate 8,473,653, forward strand.
GGAAATATGCACGGTGTTGACCAAATTCCAAAAGCCCTTTTTAAATGTATAGTGATTCCACTATTTACATATTTCTAAAGTTGATATTTCCTTGGAAGTTATTTTAGTTTCTTGTTTGAATGAATTAATATAAGCATTTTTAATAGGGATACATTTACCAACTGATAAAGGTTGTGGAGGATCCTTAACTATACTTGTAAAAGAAACTGGTGTGGTTTTTTTTTTGTTGTTGTTGTTGTTTTTCTTTTGGTAGGAGAGTTGTTGTATGTAAGGGTTGGAGGTGAGGAAGATGGGGATGGAAGCACATCAGTCACTGTCTGGTGCAGCAGTTCTGTATCTTGCCTCTTGTGGACTGATTGTCTGCACAGCAGTGACATGATTTAACTTTTCAATGAACTAGTTATATGGCAGTGTCATTAATTGGCCAGGATTCGGCTCTTTTTCTGTGCCTCCTGCATGTCAGAAGACGTAGAAATATCTGAATAACCAGCTTGAATGCTGTGGGAATTTGTAATGAAAAGTGCATGTTGTGTCAGATTCTTAGCTGTTTGCTTATTAAGCATGTCCTGGCTTTATATCTAACCAGGCACCAGAACGAAGATCCAGATCTGCATCTCAGTCTTCAGCATATATGGTATGCCATGATTAGGGTGTTTGTTCTGCTGATTCCATAACCTTACGTGTATTTGCCTTTTACTGATGTATTTATAATTCTTCCTATTACTAACTTTTCAAAGAGAGTATTTGTGTAGCAAGATGGGGCTGTTCTGTTCACTCCAGCGGTAACAACTTTGTGCTTTTCTGTATATTTATAATATAGGGCTATGGACAGAGATCCCGGACAACTTCAGAGTCCTCTGCTCATTCTGTGGGACGAGAGAGATCTAACTCTGCAGCAAAACAGCCACCTCCTTCTCCACCTGTTCCAGTAGGGAAAGAGACTAAGAAAGAAGTGAAAAAAGAGCCAGCATCTAGAAAGGTAAACTTGATAAGGAAGGTAGTAAGGGGAGATTCTTGGAGTACTTGGTCAGTCTCAGTCCAGGGCACTGATTCCAGAGCACCTGAGTAAACTGCCAGGTGGTGTTTTTTGTCTTGGCTATTGCAACCTCTGGATGTTATCACATGCCCATGTTGTAGCTTGTGCTACTGCTGCCTGCCTTTATAAGCACTTCAGCATTGCACTACTAGCTGCTTGTTTTCATTGGGAATGAATTCAAAGCAACTTCCCTTCGTTTATAAACAATTAAAACCCTTTTCTTTCATCCAACCCCTACCACCAAAGTGGTGGTATGTCTATGTTCTCAGTATTTGTTTGTTTCTTTATTGTTCTTTTTTTCAAATTAGAGTTGAAGTCCCTAACAGAAAGTGAATTACTGCATGAAATTTTCTTTTAAACTCCCTGTAAAGACAGCGTTGAGAGTACTATCTGAACAGCTGTATTTCTATTTTAGACTGGTGCAAACTGGTTTCGCTGGCTGATGGGGAAAGGAAAGAATGAAGCTCACCTTCCAGACGACAAGAACAAATCAGTAAGGCCTTTAAATCACAAAACTTTTGTGAATTTTAGTTTGTTCAAAATGGCTTCCTGGGTGTCAGGTGACACTTGTTTTACAAAGTAAAGAAGTGTGCATAAAACTTCTAAAGTTATGTTTATTCCAGCTTTGTTTGAAGGCCTAACCTTTGAATATGATTTCCTTGTAGATTGTTTGGGATGAAAAGAAGCAGCGTTGGGTTAATTTGGATGAACCAGAAGAAGAGGTAAAAACCTGAACTGTTTAATTCTCTAAGCTGACAACTGGATTACAATGTTCCTTAACCTGATAGTGGGTTTTATGAGCTGCGTTTGACTGAATTTGGGTTAAAATGTGCAACGTTTAGAAGCTAATAAACAGGTTACGTGTTTGTATAGTCTACATACTTAGAAAACCATTTGTACCCTCAGATGCTTGTGTGGATCCAATAATGACAACTGAGATTAGAAGGGAGTTGATTATAAACTTAGTCTATGTTGTGGTTGAAGTTTTTTTCTTCTTCTCCCTGCAGAGTAAGCCTCCACCACCACCTCCTACAGGATTTCCTAAAGTTCCTCAGGCTGCTCCATCTGGGCCTGGAGGCCCACCTAGTGCCCCTGTCAACATGTTCTCTAGGAGAGCAGGTAACAGACAGTGTTACTGGTTGAAGTATGGAAGGCTTCAAACTTTGTATTGCATAAAATATGAAGACAAAACTCTTGTTCCCAAACACGCCCAGAAAAGATAGCTGGCAACTCTGTGATGTCATGGAGCTCTGGCTCTTGCTGGCTTTTCTTGTGCCTAGCTTCTGCCTTGTAATTGCTGTCACAATAGCACTGTGGCTTGGATATTGTTTGTATCCCTGCAGTGTTATTTGCTGATTCTGAAAGACAGTTTAGCCAGCAAGCAGTTGAAAATAGACACAGGAATGAATAATGTAAGGCTTATTTCTGTTATTTCTGGATTTCTCTTCTTTAGCAGGAAGCAGAGCTCGTTACGTTGATGTTCTGAATCCAGGTGGAACCAAGTCAAGTGGTGCTGTTCCTGCACCATCAGACCTATTTGCACCACTGGCACCAATGCCAATTCCTGCAAATGTATTTGTTCCAAATGCAGGTATGTCTTGAGTGGATAAACTTGCAATTAGGTTTTCTTCAAGTCACTTTTGCCAATATGTATTAAGTAGCCTCTGAAAATTTAAAAGATAAATTGGAGTTAGTGGGGTTGAACGTTTTTAAAGAAAGGTTGGATTGCAGTAAAACAAATTAGTGAGGCCTGTCTCTGTACTCTGCAAACAGAGGTGGTTTTTCATTTGCTTTGAGTTTATCAAAAGATACCCAAACAAAGTAGGGTTTTCTGTGCCTTTTTTAACTTTTTTAGAGCCATCATAATAGGAACATTTGAATTGTTTAGTGTTCCTATTTTGCTAAACATAATGCTTTCATTACTTGTTTATGATCTCTTTTTCTTCTTTCACTGCATACTGTGTTGCACCAAGGCTATCTCTGTGAATTGTGTGCATCTCCTGCTTGCAGACTTCTAACAGAACTGAGGCATCTAAAAGTACTGATGCTACACTCTTTAAATTACCTCTTTTTTTCTGATAGACGATTGGTATTGTAGAAATTCAGTTCTGCTTATGACCCTGCTTCTCATTCTGTGAAGTCAAACACCCTGAGCTGGTGTGTTTAGTTAAATCTTATTCGCTTTGTAGTTCCAGGGGACCCTCAGCCCATGGAAGGAAGTGGTGCAGCAGAGCACACACCAGCTGCAAACCAAACCAACACAGATCCATCTGCAGCTGTTGATCAAGAGGTGAGTTAGACTGAACTGCATATACAGGATATTCTAACTTTGTGTAAATAATTCATGATTCCCAATAGAAGCTTCATAGCTGCAGAATAAATAAAGCATGTTGTTGTTATACACAAGCATTTGCTATGTTTAGTTAAGGAATTGGAGAAGGGAAGTGGAAGTGTAAACGAAGGTAGGGAGTACATGAGTACTTGCATCTCCTACCTTGGCAGAGCTGCAAGTTGCACGTGTGCAGTATGTGCCAGGAAATGGACCGGGAATGCAGGAAGTAGCCACATACTGTGTGTTCCATCTGACTCAATGGATTGCAATGCTGCTTTGCTTCAATGGGATTAATACAGTAAAAATGTGAAGTAGGGTTGTGATCAGCTAGAGGAATAAAGATAAACAGTGCATTGTTTTTCTTTAGTATTTAAACCCTGCAATTGTTCCACCTGGATCTGGGCTTCCTGTCTCCAGCCCTGACAGCTTCCAACCAGGCGAGGTAAGACTCGATTCAGAGTAATTAGCTACTGACTTGTGTATTTCAACAGTTGTTTTGTAGTGGTCTTACAAGGGCTATCTAAAGCAGCAGTTGAATAGAATACTAGATAATCTCATGTAGGTTCCGTTTTCCTATGAAAGGTTGGACCTGAAGATCATGGTCTCTTCCAACCTGGGCTGTTCTATGATTGTATGATTGATTCAGTGGCTGGTGACCAGCCAAGGTGGAATCATACGACTGCCTCCAAAATTGTACAAAAAAGACTCTTAAGTCTATAGGAGAAGTTCAGCCTCAGTGTTCTTCTGTAGTGTGATCTGTTTGTTCTATATAAGTAAACTTCTAAATACCTTCTCAGAGTGAAATATCAATAGCACTTTGAGGATCTCTTCTTGTCTCTGTGCATGCGTATAATTTCACTAATATTAAACGTGAGACTCAGAGATGAGAATAGATGGCTGTGTGCCAGGCAGAGTAACCTTACCTTTATTCCTACTAAATGTTTTCTATATCTGTATAATGTTGTGCTTTACGAAGTCCATTTGATTTAAACTAACTTCTGGCTTTACATTTTGTTATTTCTTTTAACGTGAAGTTGGTTTAACCTTTGGCAGAGTGAGACTTTTACAATGAAATAAAGCAGCTGAAGGCTTGGGGCAGTGACCTGCATGACGACGTTTTTATTTGTGTTTTTTTGTGTGTGTGTTCTTGCTGTTTTGTAGCTTTCGCGCTCTAGTTCAATGAGTTCATTATCACGTGAAGTAAGCCAGCATTTTAATCAGGTACATGTGGCTGGCCATTCTCATTTATGTTAACATATTTATTTTTCCCCTCTTTATTTTGCATTTGCTCATGTACTAATGCTACTTCTGGCCATTTTTCCCTCTCATTTCACTGAAATAACATTAAAGGTGACTAATGATGCAGTGTTCCTTTTAACACTCTTTTGTGTTAATGAGAATGCACGTAACCTGGGCATGCTTCTTGTTCATGTTCACGTTCCTAAGAGAATCACTTAATGTTTACCAGCCCTTTCCTGGGATACCAGAGTAGTCAATCAGTTAATAACAACAAAACGCCACCTCCCTAAATGACCCATGCAAGCAAATCCTTCTCATTCTGTTCCTGCTTGTCTCAAGTTGGTAATAATACCATTCCTTTTTCATCTACAAAAGCCCCTGTAGGAATTAAATGAATGCTTCATCTCTGCTGTAAGTTTCAATACTGTGGGCTCACTGTAAAAGGAATGACACAAGCTCTTTCTGATACTTCTTAGTAAAGCAAAACTTGAAGTCCAGTGTTCATTTTGGGGCAGGTCTTAGGTGTACTAACAGCAGCAGGAGGTACTAACTCAGTGAAGGTGCACTGGTGTCTTGTTTTGGTTTTGCATGCCGTGGATTCTCAGAGCTATTTACAGTTTATGCATGTGACATTGTTTTGCCTATTCCTACATTAAGCAAACAATATTAAAGATATGCAAGCTGTACCAGCACTTGTTGCAGTTGTTACAATATGCTGCTCCGTTCATATTGTTGGCATTATTACTGTGAATATTTTCTCTGTGTGAGCAAACCAAGTCTGAGACCCACAGAAGCTCTGCAGTTTTCTGACTTCGGTGTCATCTCCTTTCTAGCCTGCCCCTGTGCCGCCTTCAGGGGAACCGTCAGCAGGAACAGTACAGTTCTACAACCCTTCTCAATTTGCACAAGTGAGTAAAAGCCTTCTTGTTACTTTAAACTGTTGAACAAGACTATAGACTTGCTAGTCCATGGAGCTCAAACAAATAAATGCTGCTTGAGCAAATGAATTGTGCTGAACCTTCTTTTTTTAAGTGACCTCAGTCTGCATTTACCTTCAATAAGCAGCTTGGTGTGGCCTTAAATATCAGTACAAATTCCATCTTCTCTTGGATAGCTTTTTTTACTGTTTAATCTGGACTGCTCCATGTAGAATGTGTGCATCGACCCGTCTAGCTCCCTTAAACCAACAATTCTGGGATCAAAACTTTACTGACAGCATCTGTATTTTGTCTCCAGTATGGCATATTTTACACAACACTGTTTTTATTCACATCATCTTTTTTCAGTCTCCTGCAGTCACTGGAAGTTCAAGGCCAGGAAGAATTGGGCAGAGAAAGTATCCGACACTGAAGTAGTATGTGATGGCTTTGTTTGGAGTTCTCATTCACGTTCTGGGTATATGAAGAACTGCTCAATCTTACAGCACGTGGTATCAGAGCTGCAGGTGACATGACAGTAATTGAATGATGGATGATTTCTTTCTTCATGGGTCTCCCTGCTTGCACCTCATCTACATAAATCATTACCAAACGTGGAATATATGTAACTCTTCCTTTTAAAGAACTGGCTAGGAATAGCTTTGCTGTGATAAAGAATAGACACGAGAGAGGAAATAGATGTTGTCTGTTACAAAAACTATCCATAAATTGCAGAGGCAATTTATTCCTTGAAATTATTTTAAACCCTCTAGTGGGACTTCTGGAGACATAGTTTCAGGGATTCTTTAATTTCTGAAGGATGTTCCCCTCCCCGCGGGGGGAAAACATGTCCACATTGTAACGTGACACTGTGGCCTTAAGAGGACCATGCACAATTGTAACGCTTATCAAACAGGTTTATCAGTGTATGAAATTCAAGTTGCTCATCTGGGAAATGCCTCATGCTAGTTTGTTTTCTGAAGGGGGGGGGGGGAGGGGGCCACAGCTCATCCAAATAAATTGACCTATATTGAATGAAAACTGTGACTGTAATCTAACGCTAATTTGATTTGGATCTTACCTAGTATGTATGTAGTTTGTGGTTTAGACTACTTGTAAAGCAAATTGTATAGTCTGGAAGGAGCTCTCTGTATAATAGCCGACGCTGTACTATTTGATGAGTGAGTGTTACTGAAGTGCAATACGGTTACTTGCTTTCTCTGGAGCTTCTGGCACTGCATCATTGAGGTGGTAACAGCTGGGAAGGTCGGTTTCTCTTCCTCTCCAATGCCAGAATCAGCGTAGTACTGTTCTTGAATTTCCATTACTAAAATAACCAAGGTCTTAAGTAGCTTACAGCTGAGTCTCAGATGTACTAAATGTAGGTGGATTAGACCTCTACCGCTGGACTTCCAAATCGTTAGGTTTAAGATAGGAAACCTCGAAGCCTATGATATGCAACTTTCATATCGACCGAAGAATCCGAATCACCTGCAAAGACAGAAATAAACGTTAAGTATTTATTAAATCCTTAGGCCAGATTTTATTTAGAATTTGCCACCAAACTGTTTGATTTTTTTTTTTTTTTCTTTCTGTTACTTGAATTCCTGCCCAGGAGTAGAGGCGGTGTGGATGTGGAATTTGCCTGTGTTGGTCCCTGGTTGTTTTCCTGTTGGTGAGATCTCGATAGCCTTATGTCTGTTCCAAAGGGGTTATGCAAAATGCCGGTGGGGGGAACTGCAAACCTTTGCATCGTGGTCCGGGCACAGCGTGGTGACTTTTCTATGGCTGAAGCCTCTGGGCTCCCTCTAGCTTTCTCCTTTCAGTAGAGACTGCCAGACATCTTAATTCAAGAAGGCTTCCTTTGAGCTGGGAGCGGCTATCTTTCCTAAGTGTAAGATTTGACACTGTAAATTCTTAAATAAAATATTTTGCGCTCTGGAGCACTTTCACATTTCACTCCTCCCTGTGGTTCTTGCTTTAGTCCTCCGGCCGCAAGGGGGCGCTGCGGCGCCATACTGCGGGCGGGGCGGGCTCGGCGCCGCCGCCGCCGTTGCTAAGGCCGAGCCGCGGGGCCTGCTGTTCCGCCGGGCCTCGGGCAGCGGCTCCGGGAAGGAGCGGGGTGGCTCCGGGCCCGCCTGGCAGGGCCGGGGCCCGGGCCGAGCTCGGCGGTGAGGTGGAATCCTCGCGAGGATTCCTCCGCGCGGCGGCGAACCCCGCGAGGGAGCGCGGCCGTGTTCCTCTCAGCGGTGAGTGGGGGCGGCCCCGGGTGGGGGGGCAGTGCTCAGAGGGGGGGCGGGAGAGGCTGCGTGCGTGACGGCCGCCTCCCGCTGTGCTCCAGCGGGGCTGCTCGTTTCGGGGTGTTGATGCGGGTTGCCGAGCGTGTCGCTGCGGATGCATCCCTTCCTCAAGAGGGCTTTGTGGCCCTAAAAGCGGGGGATGCTTTCTGAGTTTCAGCAGCAGCGCCCGGGGTGCGCTGTGGGAGGAATGGCGGCGGGGGACTCCTTGCTGATCGCTCCATGCTGAGGGGCCGCTGGGAACCTCCAGGCCTGCGGCGCTGCTCGGAGGCTGAGCGCTGTGACTCACTGTGCGGCAGGGCCGGCCTGCGGCGTTAGGAGAGCTGGCAGTGATACATGGGCAGTTTTAACGTGCCGCCGTTGCACACAGCTCCTTTCTTAAGGAAATAGGTTGGAAGCGATGCCCGCAGCAGTTGGGGAATCAGGTCAGCGTCCTGCTCTTGTGGAAATAACGTTGGTGCAAGGTCGCGGTAAGGTTTGAACTGTTCTATATGAGGAGCTGGATTCCTGACTGCAGTCCAGAAGTTCTCATTCCTACGTGTTTCTTTTGGGAAAACTCATGTGTTTTACCTCTTGACGTTTTGCAGACAATGCAGCTGTCCGCACACGCACCTTCCCTTTGTTCTCAACCAAAGACTGAACTGTCTTCAGGCTCCACGTCTTTCTGGCTTGGCTAGAGCTCTGTTAGCCCACAGAGTAAGCAAGGCAAAGAAAGCTATGCTGTGAGGAACTGCGAGCGTGGAGCAGCCCGTAGCTGTTAGCCAGGAGGAAAATGAGTTCTCTCAATGGATTTTCGCAGCACTCAGGGACGTGCGTTACACAGAGGGCAGAAGGTGGAGCAGTACAGGACCTGCAAGCTAAAAAAGCGGGCAAAGCAGCAAAGAAAGAGACCAGCGGCAATGGCGTTCTGACCTTTGAATCTCCTCCACGCGTAGATACCTTACTGAATGAAACCTTAAAGCTTCTGCCGGATGAACTCAAAGCGAACGTGAAAGTTAAATCGATTACCCCAAGGCCTCCGAGGAAACCCCGGCTGGAGCGTGCTGCATCTTTGGATGAGAAGAACTGGAAGAGGTGGAGGAGGTTTAGAACTAGTCAGGAAAGTCTGACTGATCCCAACGAGACGAGTTCCTCCAATGGTTCCCTGCAGGAAGCAGCCCTCACCTCTCCCATCAGGGGTAGAGCAACCCCCTGCAGTCAGTGCTGTGAGCCAAACTCCTTGCACAGTTCACCAGATGCCTCAGAAGAAAGTCCCGTGGGGAAAAGCAAAGGAAGCACTTCTGACCTGGGGAAACGAGCCTCCGAGATCTCCAGTGCCTTTGGTGGGCTTCTGCGTGGGAAAGCGTTTGCAGGCAGCAAACCCCGGCTGTCCCAAATAATGCCAGCTCGACCTCTGCCGCCCATGGAGCTCAATGTGGCCTCTCATACGCTGAGGACAGCAAATAAGATTGACCCAGATCTTATGGATTATCGGCATTATTCTCAGCACAAGTTTGGGAGGGTAAGCAACAGCTTGAGTGACACCAGGCTGCATGGCAACGGGATCGTCTATGATAATTGCTCCACAGACTCCATGAAATCTACGTTCAGCCTGCTCACTCCCATTCGTTCCAAGGATGTCCGCAGCAGGTACGTCCCCCAGCTTCTCGTGGCAAAGTCTGCTGTGTGCGGTAGGTGCCAGCTGCCCTGCGGAGTCCTGATGGTCAGAGGCAGAGAACTTGTGACTGGTCGGTAGATCACTGAAGGTCTCTGTTGTTGTACTTCCTGAGGAGACTGGAAACAGTTTGTAGGTGAAAATACTGGTACAAATACTCTGTTCTCCTTTGGGCTGAGTGTTGTTTTTCCAAAGTAGATTTACTGTTGGTTTTCTTGTAATATTTGAGTAAGCTGTTTTGGAAGTTAAGGAGCAGTAGCTGTGCATGCTAACAGTTGGGAATTTTTCCCCTCTGCCTCAGATTTCACAGGATTCTCTTGAGGAATAATCTCAGGTCTCAATACAGCACTTTCTCCTATTGGGGCCCTGACCTCTTACTCAAGTTGATTGTCTTCATAATTAGTTAAGCTTAGATTATTGATTGGGGGGGGGGGGGGGGGGGGGGCGCTGATTTTGCTTATTAAGGTATGGAATCCTCACTCTACAAAGACCTCCCAGCACACAGCACAAACACTGTGATGTGGCACAGGTTGGGAAGTGTGCTGAAAGGTAAAGGGCTCAGCTAAGAATGGTGTGCTGTAGGTACACAGTGCTCTGCAGGACCTCAGGGGATAAATCTGGTCAATGATCCAAGGAGTGGGTAGCAGTAATAAAAGGGAAAGTGATTCTGCTTTGAGTTGTTTTGTGTTTCTCTGTACGTCTATTACTTTTTATCTTTGAGTTTCTAAAAACTGTAAATGTTCTGGTAAACTCTAAGGTAGCAGAATAGTATATAAAGACATTGTTTTCTTGAGCTGAAGTTTTATTCTTGATTAACTCAAGTTTGGAGTGCTGCAAATCTGTATTCCAATCATGATGCTGTTTTCTTAGATACTCTTCTGTGGGTCTTCTGTTCACAGAAGCTATTTGGAAGGCAGCCTTCTGGCAAGTGGTGCCTTACTGGGAGCAGAAGAACTCAGCAGATGTTTCCCTGATCGGAATGTGGGCATTTTTGTGGCCACCTGGAACATGCAAGGCCAGAAGGTACGTGCACATAATTCTCCAGAATACTTTTGGCAGCAGTAGAATTACCCTGTATTTATTACAGGGAGTGGGGTGATAGCTTCTTCTTTTCACGACCGTGTTCCTAATCAGAGTACATTGTCTTTACCAAATGGCAGGGCCCTTTCATGCATGTTCAGCTTAGAGATAAGGTCTCAGTACTGGAGTCCCTCAGGTTCTAGGTATGGAAACAGCAAGAAGCTTCCTAGCCCTTCTCTGGCTTTTTGTAGCAGCTCCTTGACGCTCTATTGCTGCTAGGGTCTTGTGAAGAGGACTGATAGTTCAGTACTTGGAAAGAGAACATCCCTAAAGAATATCATCTCCTGCCTACATCTTTACTTAGCATAGGAATTTATGATCGATTCAAATAGATGATTGAGAAGCTGTGCTTAGAAGAACATAATCAACCCTTGCAGTGTTCAGTAAATAGCCTGTGAGCTTGGTGAAAAAATACATCCTGGGAAATTAGAAGTGTCACATTGCCAGCCTGTGCAGCTGCAGTAACCAACGTGTGGAGTGCTGGTTACTGCTGGAGTGACAGCAGTTGAAATCTACCTTTGGGAAGGAGTATTCTTAGTGGTATCCTATTTTAGAAGCATGAGTTGCTTGTAGCACTTGTAGCTTTATCTGCACTTCTCCTTTTGTAGTAAGTCTTTCCATACTTTATTTTTTTAATGACAGGAACTTCCAGAGAATCTGGATGACTTCTTGTTGCCAACAGATCCTGACTATGCCCAGGACATGTATGTCATTGGGGTTCAAGAAGGCTGTCCAGACAGGTAGCAAAAGCAATGTAATGAACCATCCTTTTTTCTTGTTAACTAGTAGCGTTGTTTTTAATTAGTCTGGAAATAATCATATTCTTCATAAACCACCTTGTAATGTCTGTGCACGAGCACCAGGGGAAGTGAGTGTTAGAGGAAAATGTCACAAAAATCTATAAATACAGAATGTGGCCCTTTCCCAGGGCAGCTAACAGAACTCCTGTTCAGTAAGAGTGTTATCTGAGCCAGTTGTAGCCTAGCTCACTGACCAGTAGTGTTCGCATTCTTGTGCTCGTTAGTACAAAGTTTACTATGTGAGATTGACTAGCCCTAGAAGAGTGGCTCAGAGCCTCGTGTCAGTCCCTGCTCTTTTTTTTAGATTATCCTTCCAGTGGGAATTGTATTTCCTTGGATCTGAAAGCTCTCAGTCACCAACATGCAGACCCTGCTCCATGGTCGTGATTTAGACTGAGCAGCCTTTGTTGCAGCATTTCTTTGGCAGTGGGGGCTTTGCTTATACTCAGTTGCCATTCTTCGTTAGAGGGATCGCTCTGTTTTCACAATGCTGACTCTCTTTCCCGGTTATTGTCTCTTGTACCATCTTTGTGATCCAGCTGTTGTTCTCTCCTGCAGAAGAGAGTGGGAAATCCGCCTCCAGGAGACGCTGGGCCCCCACTACGTCATGCTCTACTCTGCTGCGCACGGAGTGCTCTACATGTCAGTCTTCATTCGAAGGGACCTGATCTGGTTCTGCTCAGGTGTGTGGTCCAGTATGAGCTGGAGAATGGGGAGGTGAAAGGACTGCTGCTACCAGGTGTCTTGTCCTTTTCTCCAGGGCTGTCCCTCTCCTCCCTTTCATACTTGTTGTCTCTGGAGCTTTTCTCTAACAGCAGCTTCTCTTTCTCCTTCCAGAAGTGGAATATGCCACAGTGACAACTCGAATCGTATCTCAGATCAAAACCAAGGGAGCTCTGGGAATCTGCTTCACGTTTTTTGGGACCTCCTTTCTCTTTATTACCTCCCATTTCACATGTGAGACACTTTCAGTTTTGTTAGAAGTGTCCTGATTGAGGAAGAGGGGGGGGGGGGGGGGGGGGGGGTTGATTTACAAACGAAGGAAGGCTGCAGGGGAACACAAGAGCAGGACAGACTGAAGTCAAAGCTCAGCACTGCTGAGCTGAAGAGGGGAGGGAGGGGAATATGTGAGGTAACAAACTTGGAAAGAAACTGTTTAGAAAACAAAAATGAGCATGGTGCATTTGTTTCCCTTTTTCCACCCTTTCTGCCATTATCTGTAAGTCTGTGTGCTCCCTGGAGCAGGGTTCCTTTTTACAAGAATGTCTCATTCCCACTGAAAGCTCTGTTGTCATCAGAAATGGAGCTGAATGAAAATGATGCCAGTAGTGGGATTTCTGTATTTCAGCTGGGGACAGTAAGGTGAATGAGAGGAAGCTGGACTACAATAAAACCATTCAAGCACTTACCCTTCCTAAGGTCGTTCCGGACACAAACCCCTATCGATCCAGCTCTGGTAAGTGTGAAGCATTCTTATGTATGAGCCCAAATGAGCAGGGGTTGTGCAGAACAAAGGGGAGTGCACAAAGGAGGAGAGACTGGGATGGGTTTTTTGAATTAGTTGATATAAAAAGGGGCTGCGTGTCTTTCTGTGTGAGGATGGCTCTTACACCATTTTCTTTTCTTTTTTAGTTGAATCATAATTTGGGGGAAATTTGAGAGAAAAGGTTGAAATAGAGGAGCCATTTCTGCCAAACTGTGCATCATACAGTTGTTATTTCTAAAGAATGAGGGGAGTTGCAGTGAACGTGTAGCTACGTCAGATACTTTATTTTTCCTCCAAACTCAAAGGGAAGGAGAAGTGTGGGAGTTTTGTTTGCTTTCAGAACTTTCTAGAATGTTTCCTTTTATGCTGACGCCTCTGCCTTGAATCTGCAGGTGATGTCACAACTCGCTTTGATGAAGTATTCTGGTTTGGTGACTTCAACTTCCGACTAAATAAGGACCGCGAAACTGTGGATTCCATCTTGAACCAAAATCCAGAAACAGGAGTCTCCAAACTACTGGCATATGACCAGCTTACCAGTGAAATGGGGAGAGGTAAGTAACAGCTGTCCTCCCAGCCTGCAGGTTTCTACACACAGAAATGATTGCTGCCAACTCCCTATTTTCTAAACATATTCACTGCTTTCTCTTGTTAAAATCACTAGAAAGGGAACTCAGCAGTTATCGAATCTGGTGGGAGTCTGTTAAGGAGAATTCTGCCTTTTGCTGTGCATCTCGTGTAATCTGCCAAGCTATTTATTGTTCTGTTTCATCTGACTCCTCTGTAAAATGGTCGTCATTCTCTCACAGCACCAAGGGCATTTAGGTTGTACAGACAGCACACCAAAGCATTGTGAGCTCCCTGTGGAAGGGGAAGCACATACACCAAGTGTTGTTTGTTTAAGTAGGCACAGACTAGCTATTCATCTTCATCATATAAGAGCCTGAACTTCCTACATTTCCAGAGCCTAGTCTTCCATAGTCATGTATGTACACGCTTGCTGTTCCTACCCAGCATTAGTTCAACAGTGTTGAATAAGTGCAGAATGTGTGCCAGAGTGATGGAAGGAGTTTATGTTGTTTTCCCCCTCCCATACAGGGTCTATTTTCAAAGGATTCCAAGAGGCTGACATTCATTTCCGTCCTTCCTACAAGTTTGACATAGGAAAGGACAGCTATGACACCACTTCCAAACAGAGGACTCCTTCCTACACGGTAAGAGAGGGTTTCAGAGCAGCGCTCTTGGAAGGCCTGCATAGGCATTTACCTGTCTCCAAAGGGGATTCTCACCTACATTAAAAAGCTGCCTTGAATATGTTCCCTCCTATAGTCGGTCTGCATGAGATTCAGCCATGCTGAAATTTGTCAAGGACAGCAGGGCATGTGGAACTCAGAAGAAAGGGTTGTTGAATGCATGAGAGTTTGTCACAGACTGCCAGTCTTACTTTTTCCTGCCTCACGTCATGTTACAGTGCATTATCCTCTGTGCTCAGAACTGGACACAAAAGTGCCCTTGGGATCAGACATACATTCTTCATGACTGCATCCCTGTCCAAGAATTTCACTAAGTAGAGTCTAATAAATGAGCTGGTGCTTCTCTCCAGCTTTGAGAGATGCAAAGGGAGTTACTGTGAGTTTCCTGTCTGTCTCCCAGGATCGAGTAGTGTTCCGCAGTCGGTACAGAGATGACATCCAAGCTGTTAAATACTCATCTTGTCCTGTGATCAAAACTTCAGACCACCGTCCTGTGTTTGCATTGTTCCGTGTGAAAGTGAGGCCTGGCAGGGACAAGTAAGTACCTGTTGGTGCTGTTCTGTGTAACTGTACATGTCTGCAGTGATCCTGAGGATGTGCTCCCTTTCAGTGTTTGTCACATCAGGAGAGTCCCTGAAATAGGGAACTGCAGGGGATTAACTCTGTGTTTGTTTTTTACCCAATATATGTTGCCAATGGTCAAAGCAGTAATAGTGCTTAAGCCTTGCAGCTGACATCAGAAATCCTGGCTACCAGGTCTCTTAATCCTCCTGAGGGAGATTAATGGAGTCTGCTGCAGTTGGCTGAGTCTGTGTTCTACCTGACATGCAGCTTTCTGGTTTGCCTGTAAGCATGGGCAGATTTCATCTTCTGTTTCTCTTTCCCTTTTTTGGGGTCGGTGCTGTTTGCACTCCCAGTGGTGTCTGCATTCCAACATAGCTGTATGCCTGTGGAGAATTTTACATTCTCCAAGTTTCTTAATATTCCACTGTCAGCTGCTGTGCCATTGTAACTCCTCAGAAAATGCAGTTAAGTCACTGAAATTGAGTTTGCCCCTTTCCTGCAAGTAGCCTGCTGAGGGAGTTCGAAACCCAGGTATCTAGAAAAGGACAATTTCATGGAGCACTTGATCAGCAATGCAATTAGAATTGGGATTTGGGGGAGTGTGGGGGGCTAAATAAAGGTTAAAAAAAGAAGTCTGGCCCTTTGTTTTATGAATTAGTTGGTAAACACTGGGCAAAGAAGAACGCATTTGTGCCCTAATCTAATGGCTTGTTTTTATATTGTAGTATTCCACTTGCTGCGGGGCAGTTTGACAGAGAACTCTACTTAATTGGAATAAAGAGACGGATTACAAGGGAACTTCAGAATC
The DNA here is from genome assembly GCF_016699485.2 of Gallus gallus. Lineage (NCBI taxonomy): Eukaryota > Metazoa > Chordata > Aves > Galliformes > Phasianidae > Gallus > Gallus gallus. The sequence continues at coordinate 8,489,119 of NC_052548.1, forward strand.
GACGACAGCAAAAAGACCAAAAATCCAGCAGCATATGTAGCATTTCCTGAGCTAAGAACTCTGCAACGCTTGTGTTAGAGGTGCCTGGAAGGAGGATTTCAAGCCACGGCAAAGTCTGCAGGGAATTGTCTGCTTAAGCACCTCTGGCAGTTGCTGGGGCCTGTGAAGAATGTCTTAAACCTCATCCTGGATTCATTTGCATGAGGTAATCCATACAGCTCAAATGCTTTTGCTGAAGAAAACGGAGTTGGTTAGTTAGGGCATCCATTCCAACAGACGCAATATTTTTGACCAATACTGTCTTTGGAAAGACCAGATGCAGTCTGTCTCTTCTAAGATGACTCCATGCAGGGTCCACATCTCTTGGAATTGGCATGACTGGGGGCAAGGGACCTAAGAAAAGCCTGCAGGAAGGTGAAAATGTTGGCTTGTCTGTCTGTTTGATTTGATCAGGTTACCCTTAATATGTTGTGGGGTTTTTTTTCCTTACCTGTAGCCAACCGTGCAGTATTCTGTAATATGTGTAATGGGGACCACTTGGGGAACTTAGGCAGTTTTGTCTATGGATGGTTACTCCTGAGTTGGGCTTTTTTGGACCTCTGCAGCAGGATCTGCATGAGCGTACTGTTGTACATTCGAGGTGTATGAACATTGCCTTTCAAGAATTATTCTGTAGGCCTTTTTGTTAGTGGGGAGGTGTGTAAATATCAATCTCTCACACCATACATCTGTCTGCTTTAAATCACTCCCCCCCTTCTGCAGCAGGACGCTCGAGTTGAAAACAATAGCCTAAGTGCAGCTACTGTGTAATGCTCCACCAAAGTGATTGAGATGTTGAACGAGTAGTGAGGAAGTAAGCAGGGATACTGCAGCAAGACAGATCAGCTCCATTCTGTTACCTCTGATGACAGTTAAACTCCCTTTTTTATTTTCCCAATTCAGTGAACTGTGAGTAACTTGTTATTTTTGATGTGGTGTTCCCCTAAGACTAAACATGCATATGAACTGGTATGGCACTGGTAAAAGGTTAATATACAGCTAATATTTATAGGGACAGATTGGCTGGGTTATTCATCACCTCAGTAGTAACGCCATGCAAACAATTTGGAAGTGCTGCTAACTATGCAACCTGTCCAAGACAGGGCTTCTGTTCTGCGGTACAAACATCTATGGCACTGACCTGTCTGTAGCCACCAGGTATTTGCATTTCCTTTCTTTTTAAAGGAATAAAAATCAATCAATATGGTACCTTAAATGAGAGCCAGTCTTATTGCAGGGCTGTCAGAACTGTGGCCGTTTGACTGTGATGCCTGCTAACCCTTTGGGTGACCTTAGCTCTTCTTCTGCAGCTGGAAAAGTGAGACAGTCTCCTTTGGTATTATTTGCACTGAACAAATAAAGGGCATTTCACCTGCCAGTTCAGGAAAGGTAGTGCTGAACTGCTCAATTTGAGAACTCTCGCTACTTGCTTCAGTCAATTACAGATTTCTTTATTATCTTTAAAAACATGCACAGCAATCGAATGACTTCCATACTGTGAGTTCTGTAAGAAGCAATGTAACGTGTTTTGTTCCAGTTACGTAAGGTATGGTGATAAAGCAGATCATAGCTGCCTTGTGTATTCTGCTCCCAATTTGATTGTTCCTTACAACACACAACAAGCCAGTGACAGGCTGTGATGCAGCTGTCTCCACTTTTAAGCCCATATAGCAAGGGATTATTCAAACCAAGGTGCTTTCTCATCAATCCTGGGTCCCCATTTCTTCAATATGTTAAACATTTGCCATTTTTTTTCTTTCTGGAACACGATGGCAGTCCCATATCTGTCCCTTTCAGTATCGTGAGCTTTCTAAACATTGTCATTTCATTGAATTTCACTGCTTACTGAGCTCCACGCCAGTGTAAGACTGAGAGTTCTGCCTTCTTTTTGCCAGGACTTAAATTAATCTGACTGACGCTTTGAGGAAAGGTAGGTTACAAGTTTAAGGTGCAACTCCTTCGAATACTGGTTTGGGAGTAAGAAAAACTTTTATTCTTTAGCATAATTCACTTTCAAGTGAAAATCTACTTTCCCTTGGGTTCTAGCATAATTATTAAGTTATTCCCATACATATGATTTCTAAGAGTATTACAGATGGTAAATTACAGCAGTGAGATAACCCACGATGCTTGGAACAGAACCTGGATTGCAGATTCTGTTTTGCATGGGTAATAACCAATATTTTCCCAAGTCATTTTGACCAAATACTTGTTCACCATGTTTAACAGCTGTACTATTCTCTGATGAGAGAATATTGAAATATTTGCTTTAGCAGCATTTTCAGCAGTCTTCCTATACCCATACAGGTCTTACAGGATGTCTCACTGGAGTACAACGTGTCAAACTGAACTGTAATCTAAAGCAAATTCTTTAAAACAAGTGTGGTGAGCACCCTTGTGAAGGAAAGCTATTAATTAGAGGAACACACCTCTAATTATTAGCCTGAAGCCTTCTGTTATTTAATCCCATCTGGCCTGCTGCCACGTGTCTGCCCTGTGAGGGTGCTGTGCCTACAGGGGCAGGCAGGCCACTGCCTTCCTGAAGGCACACAGCGGGGCCTCTAATGTGACATCCACAATGCTGCTGCTGAAAAGGCTGCTCCTACAACACGGCTTAGTGGTAGCACACAGCAGTGATTTCTCAGGTACGTGCTTTCAGTCGCAGTGATAAATATTTGGGGTTGCTATGCTCTCCCCAGTACCAAGAGAAGGCTGTGTACACCCATCTTCTCTTGAGGATCAGAGTACTCATCCTGAGCCAGGGTGGGCCTGTAAATCCAACACGGTAAGCTCTTCATAGCCCAATGTTCTTGCTCAGCTGTAATGTCACTCCGTGTTTGCACAGTATGCCTGGAAAGATCTGGGAGGGAGTGGAGCTGTAGCAGTATTATAAATGCACCAAACCACAATGAAAGCAGCAGCAGATCTCTCAGACATACTCAGGAAGTGCTGCTTTATCGAAAGAGCCGGTACATCCGGGGGAGCCGACCATCCTTGCTGGAAAGCGCTTCTTGGATGTGTTCATAAGTAGGCAGATCTGTCAGGTCACCCAGAGCAGCCACAGCTGGTTTCTTATGGAGCATCTTAGTGACCACTCTCTTGATGTCAGTGGATTTCACCTTACCTGCAGTGGGGGAAAGAGAAAAAAAGAGGAAAAAAGCCAGAGCTGTAACAGCCACATTCTAAATAGCACAAACCAGTGTTATTGTGGTACCAACTCAGACCCCATGATGCTCAGAAAACCAAATCATCACTAGCTATAGACATTCTCTACCAGGCTTCAGCTTTCGCCCTTCTTCTGACAAACAACGCTAGCTTGCAAGCAGCTGAGAAGATTAGTTTGAAATCTGTATTTATGCCCTCGTGCTAGAGTAACTCATCTATGCTATCAGAGTATATATTTTAAGTAAGTTGCCACCCCCAGACTGCACCCACAAATCAATCCAGGGAAGGTAAACTGGTTTACTCACTGATCAGTGCACAAAGCTCATGAGGTAGTTTCCTTGTGTTCGTTGCCAGCACTTGCCTTCCCACGTCTTCAAAGATAACTGGTCTAGACTCAAGGTTCATCATGAGCATAGACTTGAGTTGTGTTTTTGCTCGCTCAAGTTCTACCTGCAAATGAGCAGCAAATACAAACATCTTCTAAAAGGATTGGCCACTGCTTTCTTATACAAGCTACCAATGTTCTCTGGAAAACACAAGTGGTTGGATTAGTGCCATATTCCAGCCCAAATGGCCTTTCTTTTGCTCTAAAAAGATTGTTGTGAAGAGCTGTGGAGCGCTTCAGAGTTGTGCAGAGACCTCCCTCTTTGTGAACATGCTGCTAAAATGAAGGCATTCTTTTATGGAAATACAAGAAATACTTCACCCCGGCAAGGCCAATGCAATGCAATACTTCAGCTCAAAGATCATCTACATAGTCTGCAGGTTAGGTTGCTGACCTCTCCTATTGCTCCTGCCATTAGAATGAATTCTCTTGTGATGATTTCCACCATCTCTCGGACCTAAGAAAAACAGGTATTTGAAACAAAATTACAGCAGTGTTTAATATTCTGTTAGGATAGCATAATATGCTCAACATCTAGTTTGATTTCAGAAAAATGCTCTGTTGGATTCCAATAGCTTTGCAATGTTACAAGTTGATAGATATCTGCTACCATTACATTATCGTCAAGTACGAAAGATCTAATTCATATCATTGTTTGGTAGTAAGTGATGCAACGACTGTTTAAGGACACCTGTCTTTGAATGCAGGACTGTATACCTGTTTGGGATCTGCACTGGCATGTATACACAGGAGACCTGTGTCCTCGTAACTGTGGTGGTAAGAAGTTGCATTGTACATCCAGTGGTGCCTGTGAGTACACAAACAGAAAGTTAAAGTTTAGAAAATAGAATATAAATATCAAATTTAAAAAACCATGGACAGTGAGTCCCCTCCTAGCTCATTGTCAGGCTTCTCAGTAGTACCAGAAGGAACTGTCAGTCCCTGAATCTGACAGTTTTTTCTTCTTGTCCTCTGAATCCTCGAGACTAAGAAGAAAACAACGGAATAGTACTACTAGTGCCTACAGCCAATTCTTTTAATATTCCCTGCCTGAAGGAATGGATTGGGCTAATGGAAGAAGAAGGGATTCCGGCTCACTTCTGACCCTTTCAAAAATACTCGCTAACAAACAAATCAGTCTTGTGTATTTCCAACAGAATAAGCTGATGTAAAACCTAGGAGTGCTGGCCTTCCACGACAGCCTGCTATAGAAGACTGTTTCTGCTATCCATTAAGCAAACACAAACAAACCTGTTGAGCACATTGAGGTACAGTCGGGTGAACATGCCCTTGCCAGGTCCTCCAGCTGAAAAAGAGCCACCGCCTCCCATCATCATATTTAATACTGCAAAGGGAATGAAGTCTTCCTCCTGAAATTCAGGAAGAAATTCAGTCACCCAACAGCAGAGACCCAGCAGAGCTCTCAAGGATCAGGGGTGAGTAAGGAGAAGAAGAATTCAAAACGTGGCACGAGAGGAATGTAAAGATCAATGCCTTTATCAAATGATGAGTGAAGAAGCTGCTTCTGCATACAGGTTCCATCAGCAGCAAGAGTGCCAATGTTCACCTACTGAGACATAGTAGCCTGAGGTTCTGCAAGTACAGAGTATCTTAGGTTGATACTTACTAAAAATGAGCAGCTTTCCAACCCAATCATAATGTGGGTAAGCTCTGGGATTGGAGTAGGGCCCAGGCTCACATCTGACATGTCTTTTTCGACCTGTGTGAAAAGGCAACAATCTATTAGGATTGATTTTATCCTGTTTTATCCGGCTTGATAAATTCCTATTAATTAACTCGTCAACCACGTAATGGCTGCCACGGCCAGTTTGGCATCACATTCAAATCAGCAAATCCAACAGAAAGAAAAAGGCCATTCCACCTTCCTCTTACCTTGACAATGCCTCCCGTGTACTGAGCCACAGACCTGTCCACCTCCTTGGTCTGTGCACTACCCCACACTGGCTCCACTCCAAGCAGATATTTCTTCGCACACTCCACCAACTGCTCGTGCTCAATTCCCACCCCTGCCAGCACCATCCTGTCCGGCGTATAGTAATTGCGCAGGTATGAGTGCAGGACTTTCTGATCAATTTTGTCAGTGTTTTCCACTGGGCAGAACCTCTTCAGTCCAACTGTATTTTCTCTGTAGGCTGCCTACAAGGAAACAGATTGAAGTAGCAAATATTAGTTCACCCCCTCAATCTACACCTTCTGTTTGAGACTTAGGAGAAAGGACAGACTGAGCACTAATATTAGCATCCATCAACATCTCAACAAAGGTAATCAAAACTCATTTCTAACTCGGATTAAAATCTTTCATGTATAAAACACAGAGCTTCAAAATGGAGAGGCAGCAAAATTCTCCCTCATACCACTGAGATCACAAAAAAAATCTGTTTTCCAAAGTCTGAAATTAACCCTGCAGTTGGGGGGAAACTGAGGAGGAGGATGCAGCGTGTCTCACACAGGGTACTGCACACAGGACAGACTTGTCAGTGTTTTACCGCATGGATCATCTCTGTGAGGAGAGGCTCAGGATCAGGTCTCATGTTCAAGTCCTCGAGCTCAAACCGTATAGCCATTCGAGTCATCTCAATTTCTTCATCTGTAATAAGAGAGAAAGAGATAACAACCACCAGGCGAGACGCTCATTTGCTGCGTGAGAACTCTTAAACTTTCTTATGAGCATAATCAACTGGAGAATTCTAAAGTCATGCTTTGGGGTTTCTGTGTTGAGGCAGATATTATGTTCCCAAACCTGATAACCTGGGCTGCAGGGCTACGTCGGCCAGCAAGTTGACAACTGTGTCCAAGCCTTTGGCATCAGCAGAAACAGCATACATGATGGTGTCCCTGCAAGGCAAGCACAGTGGTGCTGCACTGAGAATCGCACTCACTCAGTAACAGTGCTTTAGGGCATCGTAGCCCCGTGTTTGCCCATAAATCAGTAAATGCTTAGAAAAGGCAACACTACTGGCTTTTATTATCCCACCAGGTCACTTTGGGGATTTCTTAGCAGCTGCCACAAGCGGGATTCTGCTGCTCAGAAGAATAATGCAACTTTTACAGTCACAGTGACTGCCACAGCCACCTCAAAGAGAAAAGAGCACAAGCCTGGTACCTTGAAGCCTGGCAGTCGCAGATGCCTCCATGTTTTTCTAAGGTGAGGAGAATTTCATCTTTGCTGCTAAACTGTGCTGTGGACTAAGAACAAAGATCATCAGCGTCACAAAGCAGCAGTGACAACTATTTATAACCCCTCCGTGCAACCCAGACTGAGCATCTCCTGCTGCAGCACCGCGGCCTCCCTTCAAGTTCGTTAAGTCAAACCGTTTGCTAAATACGGAATTCAGGGCTGGGCGCGCCGCACACTTCAGAGAGCATCAGAAGCCATTGGTACAGACCGAGCCGTGCCGCCACTGCTCTCCCCGGCCCTGCCCTCGCACTGCACGCAGCAACAGCCGGGCTGGGGGACCCCGCGCTACTCACGGAGAACGCCAACTTCTCCAGGAAGTGCGCGATGCCGCTCAGGTACTTCGCTTCGTGCCGCGATCCGGAGTTGATGAGGACTGGCGGCGGAAGGCACGAGGTCAGCGCGCTGCCGGCCCGGCGAAGGGCCCCCCGCCCCGCCCGCCCCCCAACACTCACGGCCCACGGTGCAGAACTGCCCGAATTTGTTCTGGGAGGCGACGCGCAGCCCGTTCTCCAGCACCGTCACCCGCGTCTCGAAGCGCTCCCGGCCCTCGGCGGCCGCGAACACGGCTTTGGGCACGCCGGGCAGCGGGCACGTCAGCGACACGTTGGGGTAGGAGCCGCCTCCGCTGTAGCTCCGGGCGGCCGCCAGCCCGCACCTACGAGACAGCCACAGCCGCCGTTAGGGGAGGGGCCGCCGTTACTGAGAATAACGAGCTCCTCCTCCCGCTGAGGCTCACCGCCGGGCCGGGCCCCACGCGCCGCGCCGCAGCCACGCCACGGCGGCCGCCATCTTGCCGTGCCCCGGAGCCTCGCTTCCGGCCGGCGCCGAGTCACGTGAGCGCCGCGCGGTCTGCGGGCGGGAAAGGGGCGTGTCGGGCCGCCGGGATTGGCGGAGCGCCGCGGGGGGGCGGGGCGTGCGCCGGGAGCGCCGAGCTATGGCGGCGGCGGAGCTGCCTGAGTCCCCCACCGCCGAGCCCAACCCGTTCTCCTTCCGCGAGTTCGTGCGGAGCAAAGCCCGGAGCGGCGACGGAGCTCCGTCCGTCCGCGCCGAGGAGCCCGTCTTCCTCAGTCCCCGCCCCCCTTCCCCTCCCCAGGCGGCTCAGCTCTGCCCCCTCCTCGGCTCCCCGCTGCTGCCGGGCCCGGCGCCTCCCGGTGGGGCGGAGGAGGACGAAGACGAGGCGGAGTGGAGCGGCAGTTACCGACCCGCGGCCGCTGAACGGGCGCACCTCACTGCGGCCTTCTGTGAGGCCGGGGGGGCGGGCGCTGCTCCGCGGCGGCGCAGCTACGAGGAGGTGAGCGGCGCCCCGACAGCCCCGGCGCGATGGGTGCGGGGCCGGACCGCCCCGCTCATCTCTAACGAGGATTGGTTTCTCTTCTCCTGTAGCTGAAAGCAGAGAACGCCGCGTTGCGGAGGAGGATCCGCGAGCTGCAGGAGATCTCTGGGGCTCAAGCAGACGTGTGAGTGAGGCACGGCGTGGGGGGGGGGAGGTGAAAAGGAGTGGTGTTTGGGAGCTCCCCGGAAAGAGTGCAAAGCGTGGAAGAAGTGAACCGAACTCTCTCCTGTCTGTTAAAAAGCTTTATCAGATCTGCTTTTTCTTATTGGAAAAGGCTTGGTAAGTGCCCAGTGAGGTGATGCCTTGTGAGTGTATTGAGGCCTCATGCAGCTGAAGTTGTGAGGGTAATGGCAAGGCTCCACAGGAGGCAGTTAACTTTGGTGGGTGATTAACTTGACGTTGGGAGGCATTAAATTCCCGAGGCTCACCAACCCAGTGACTGATCCATGGTAGCGATTTCTCTTTGCTGCTCCCGTGGCGGTGGGTGACTGTTTCAGAACGCTCCAGACTGACTGAACAGACACGCTTTCTGTACAGTTGTGCTGTGTTTAGCTGTTCCCATTAGGGCTAATGGATGACGAATGCAGAAAGCCCTGGAGCTGCAGCCTACAAAGGCCGTTCTGTGAGATGCCTTAATTTTTTATTCCATGAAAGGATAGAGTTTCTCAGTTCTTCTCCTGGAGTCTTCTTGTGGTTATTTTACCAAGAAAAGTACTATTTTTTTTACCTTATTTTAAGGATGAAAAAGCTCGAAAGAAAGCTCGAGGAAAACAAAATCAAAGAAGAGAAGGAAGCTCGGGACTTGGAAGCAATGGTGCAGCACGTGGAGCAGAATCTCCAGCTGATGACTGTAAGTGCTGCCATCCCCATCTCGTACAGCATTCAGAGCAGAGGTGCTACAACACAAACCACATCGCTTCCCGTGATACCAGCGAGCCTTCCTGCATCTCACGCTCATCCTTTGTTCTCTTTCAGAAACGGGCTGTTAAGGCAGAAAATAATGCTACGAAACTGAAACAGGAAAATGCATTACTTCAGGTACAAAGCAGTGCCGTTCTCAAGGCCTCCTGCTGCTGCTGCTGCACCTCGCTCAGTGCTGCGAGTTCTGTGTTGTTCTCATTACCGAGGGCTTTATTTCCCTCCCAAGGTTCAGCTGAAGAATTACAAGATGGAGAACGAAGCTCTGAGGTCGGGGCAGTCAGCAAGCCTGGCTGCGGTGAAACAGAACGCAGACACGGCCCTACAGAACCTCCTGACTGTTATCACAAACTCTCAGTCTTCGATAAAGTAAGTTGCTTCCAAACACTCTGCTGGCACCACCTCAGGTGCTAAATGTGATAGCAGCAAAAGCCTAAACATCCCCAATAGGTTTTCTTTTGGGGCCGAAACTTGGGTCCTTTGTTATGCCCTGCAGGTCAGTCCCTGTTCTCACTTAGTTGCAATGTGTTTTCATCCGGAAAGCAGTGCCTGTGTGTGCTTTATCCTCTCCAGCCTCACGCTGTGTTTCTCTCACCCAGGCAGCTGCTCTCTGGAGCAGAATCACTGCAGCTCGTCGCCGATCTCCTGAAATCCATAGACAGAATTTCTGAGGTGTCGGAAGATGGACGGTGAAACCAAACGGATGGGCAGAGCTCCGTACTGAGCGCCGCGGGTGCTGCTGCAGGAGCAGCTGTTCCATCCCTGCAGGTGGCCGAGGATGGAGCCGGCAAAGGGCGGCGCTCAGCCGACAGCGAGCGGGACCGCAGCGCCCTGCTCGGCTCCGGAGACTACTAGCAGGGCTGGCAGGAACGCCCGGCCTCTCCCCACTCCCTCAGCGGCCGGAGCTGCGGGAATGGGCGGCCGTGCAGCACGGAGGAGCGGACCCGCTGGGGTTCGGGAAGCGGTGCGGCCGTAGGACCGGGCGCTGCTATCCGCGTAACGGAGCGATTAAAGGCGGACGCGACGCGCGGGTCGCGCTCCTGGCGAAGCTGTGCTCCCATTGGCTGTCTGATGTCACGTGCTCTGGGCTCAGCTGACCGAGGCGCCCCGCGGTGATTGGTCGGCTGGCGGAGGGGGCGGGGCCGCGGCGGCACGGCTCGCGTCGTGCCCGGGGGCTGCGGTACCGCCATGTCCCGGCGGGACGGCCCGGCCGGGGCCAACCTGAACGCGGAGCGGGAGAAGATCCGCCGCGAGATCGAGGAGCTGGAGCGCAGCCTGCAGCTGGACGTCACCAGCGTCGATGTGGCCGTGTCGGACTCCAGCCTCAGCTCGGGTACGGGGCCGCAGCCTGCGCGGGGCACGGCCCTCCCTGCGGGCCCGGCGGGGCGGGGGAGGGCTCCGTGGGCCCCTTCGGCCCCCTCAGGGCGGGCGCAGCTGCGCCTCGCCGGGACGCGCTCGTTTCCCGCTGTCCGAACGGACACGTGCGGAGGGGCTGCGTCAGATTCCATCTCCGCACTGACAGCGGAGCCCGGTGTTGCTGCAGGGCTGCTTGCAGGGCGTGGGTGTGCTGGGATGCACGCTGTGCCGCTGCACCACGGTGCTGCTCTTCTGTCGCTGCACTTATCCGCAGCTGTTTTACTTAGCATCAAACGAAAAGCAAGAGCGTGTCCGGTGTAGAACTGAACGTTATTCTTACTCAGCAGTAATGGCAGTACCCACAAACCCCTAATAGCCGTGTGTGAGGTACCCTGCGGTGCTTCATTCTGCATGTTTTCATTGAAAAGCCCCTGGTTGGAAGTGTTTCCTCCGCTACCACTGACGTCTTTGTATTTCTGTGGTCCAACAGACGATGCTGAAGGTGACAGCTCGGATGCCCATGCAGAAATGGTAACTCTCTTTAAGCATATCTTTGTATCTGCCTAGTGAAGGGAGCAGGAAGAAAGGCTGTCTTATCTCCACCATTAAAGTGGAGAATTGCTTCAGTAGAACAAATGAGGTAGAAATCAGAAGGCATGGTCCTGAACTGTGTGCTTAGCAGGCAGGGGGACTCCAATGTACATATAAGTGTTCTGTAGTTTACTTGCAGTTCTGCAGCATCAGAATGGGTTTTACCAGGGCTGGGAGTCAGATGTTATGTCAGACAGTGGGCTGAGCTGATGGGAAGGAGGAAAGGGAGCCGGGCAGGGCTGGTAACCGCCTTTGGGAGTGCTCAGAGCAGCTGTCAGGGAGGGAGTTATGTGCTTCCAGGTCTTTGGGAATCAATTTTCAACACAATGCCAGTACTTGCTTTTAAAAGCAACCGTTCCCTCTTCTGTACCCTTAACTCCTAAAGGAAGTGGAAAGAGAAGAGGACAGCAGTGATGATGATCTTGAAAGCAGTCTGCTGGAAGATCCAGAAACGTGTCTGCAGATGAACTATGTGTATCAGGAAGTTATCCAGGAAAAGATTGAGGAGGTGGAGCTTCTGATTGCACAAAACAAAGAGCAGCAGGTGAGCAAAACAGATGTGGAACAATCCCGTGCCTTTCAGAGTTACCTTTTGCTTTCATCCTTTGCCTGTCAACCACAGTGCAACTTCCTAGGACATTCTTAATGTATGAGAGGTACCAGTGCAGGGATCAGCTGCAGCAGTGATAGCCCTTGTTTATTTGCTGGTGTAGCATTCATCTTGCTTGTCTGGCAACCAGGATACAGAGGTTCGTGTGTCAGTTCGGACCAGTGTCACCTGAATACTGACCTTTGGAAGGACTTATTTTCATGCAGTTTCCATGATTTCCTATCACCAAAAATGCTGTCACTAGAGTGTATAATACCTTATGGTGTAGCTTATTGTAGCAAGTCAGTGTATGTGTGGGTATTTATATATTTATGTTTCTCATTGTACTACACAAATGTGTGAGCTTCCGAGCCTTATCTTTCATACAGGCACTAAGGTGCAGTCTGGTGCAGCAAATGGTTTGAATGACTCATCTGCTGTTCACTGAAATTAGAAAATTCAGAGGAGGTACTGACAGTGTTTAATTCTGTTATTGCAGAAGGAAATCTTGTGTGAGCTTGATGGCAGGAAAACAACAAGGACAGGAGACGGTAGAAATTTACCATCAAACATATTTCTGGGCCATTTTATGAAACCATACTTTAAGGACAAGACAACAGGAATTGTAAGTAAATAGAACTGACATTGATTTTTTTCAGTGATACGTTTAAGTTATAGCTGTACTACAGCTGTGTTCCATTCTGACTGTGAATGTCACTCCTGAGTTTACAGTCTCTTATGTTTTTCCTCACCTGTTGCTCACTTACCCTCTTTTGGAAACATTTGTCCCACCTCTGTCTGGCTGTGACATCTGAGAGTTCTGAAGGGGGCATTTCAGCCATGTGGCAATTGAACATTTTCTTTTTATTTTCAACTTAATTTTGATTATGCTTCATCTCTACAATCCAATTCCACTTTGTTTAAAGTTCTTGTTGACTTAAAGTTTGTTTCCTGATGTAAAGGTGACTGAGCAGTTCTCGTGTGACAATCCACACACATTTGAGTTATCAGTCTTTTTGGTAGCAGCTCATGATGGAGTTCTAAGGAGAATAAGCAAGTTTTCCATGTATCTGTTCTCATCTCTATTAGGGCCCTCCTTCCAATGAAGATGCCAAGGAAAAGGCAGCTCAGGGCATAAAATCCTTTGAGCAACTGCTGTCAACAAAATGTGAGTAACTGTATGTGCTGTTCAGCGTTCTACAGGAAATATAATGTGTATGTAATCATCTTACCCATTTCCCCATACCTGTATTTAAACATCAGTGCTTACAGTACTTCATACTTCAATTCACAGAAATAGTACTTCAAAGTAAATGGGAATTTATGCATTTATTCACTGTAGGATTAATGCCTTCCTTCCTTCTTTCATTTGCGTGTGTTTTGATGCATCATTCCACATCACCCATGAGTGCTCCAAAACCAGATGGGATTGTGCAAGGGGAGTGCTCAGATGGGAGAAGAGATGCTTGGAGCTCTGGGTGTTCCATCCACCTGGGTGATGGTTTCATTGAGGTTTCTTTGGAAGTAAAACTGAGCAGGAGGTTGCAAGTTGTGCAGCTCGGACAAGGCATTAGTGGTTTAGATGGGCAGCAGAATGAATTTACCTGGCTTCTTATAGGCCATCTGCAGAACAAAGTTGTGTAGGTAATGAAAATGAGCTCTTACTGAAGATGTGGGGAGTGCTCTGGCAGTGGTTTTGCACTGATGACGGAACGCTTGACTATTTTTGTTTTGCCTAGGGAAAAGCAAAGAGAAGGTGCTACTGCAGAAGTCAGTTGTAAGTGACCGCTTGCAGCGCCTGCTACAGCCCAAGCTCCTGAAGTACGTACTGTGCCATGTCATGAGAGCGTTGCAGGTGAAGTAAGGAGGGAAAACAAGTGGAGGTTCCATTGTCCTTCAGCGAGTTCTCATGTTAACTCATTGCAATGTCAGTAAGGTTGCAAAGCACGGCACGGATGCTTTGTCACTGTTGAGCCTGGGAGGCCTGCTTAGTGATCCCCAGATCCCCTGTCCTGTGGGCACCAGCACAGACAGTGACACTGTTGTAGACAGCAGCATTTCCATTCTTTATTGACATCAATATTTTGTGTGTGTGATATTGAAGAATCAAGGGCTTTAATGTTCTGACTATAAGCAAGAGGTTACAGCATTCAGGTTGCGCTGCAAAGGCTTGGTGATTATTTTGCAGGTAACCAACAACAGAGGAGGTTTTGTATTGAAGATACCGTGGCATTTTATAGCCCTCTGTTTCCTCCTGCTCGTGTAATGGTATAACCTAAAACAGCCTCAGGGCTTGAAGCTGAGACTGTGGTACGTTGCAAGTGAGTCATAACAGCGTGTCCTTTGAGAGATGTATGTGCCTGTAGCTGGTGCAGACTTAATTTGTTGCTGTTGCAGCTATCACTGAATCTCTCTGTAAATACCAAAGTGATTAATCTGAGACCTGTTCTGGGTCAGCTGTTTGCATTGAAGCAGCAAAATAGGACGAGTTTGCCACGTGGGAGAACCTAGAAGAACAGTCTTGCTTACTGTGGGAAATAAGCTGAAGGAAAGAACTGTACTTGTGGGGAAGACTCTTTTGCTATATGTCTTCTGATGCCGTTGACCTCCTTCCCATCTGGTCTTATTAAGTAATGTTGAAAATGTCTTTGAACAGGTTGAGTTACTCGAATCAGAAGCTGGAAAATGTCAAGACTGAAATGGAGAAACAGATCTTGGAGAAGCAAATCAAAGAAGTGGAACGGGAAATAGAGGCAATTAAGTGAGAAGTCTTCCTTATAAGTTCTTGATGAAAGTGCAAACCTGTTCTGGGAGGCTGACTTCTGTAGTTCCCTCCTTCCTTGGGTGCTTCTGAGTGTGACATTGGGAGAAGATTTTGTGCAAGCCAACACATATAAAGCTATGAAGTGTTATTCAGACTTTACAGAGCTCTCATATCCGTAGCTGTTCACTAAGAGTCATGCTTTGTGCATTTATATTCAAGTAAAATTATTTTAAGTCCAGTAAGGAAGAAACCTTGTTTGTGAGCTATCAATGTTAAAGAGCCTGGTGCTGTGAAGTAGTACGTTTTGGTGGAAGTTAATAGCAGGTGAGAGGGATATGATGACGAAAGATCAGGATGAGAAAGTGGCTGTTTAATGTGGTGTTTTCTTTCTCTTTGTATCTTCTGCTTTAGCCAACTTCCAGAAAGTGACTTGTTAGGAGGCAGATTTGATGAGCATGACTGGGAGAAGATTGCAAACGTTCATGTGAGTTGGTAGATCAGCTGTTGTATTCTAACATCTGTCCCCTTTCTCTTGAGAATTGCCTGACCTGCTGTCATTTCCATCCACTGATCCCCTCATGCCCTTCTGTAAGTTGACTGTTGTGTGATCTCAATATGGTAAGCATATAAGCACTTAAAATTGGATATCCCTGGTTAAATCTGATGCTTTACTTCTGACAAAATTAGCACCAAGACACGCGTGGAACACAAACTGTATTACACATAGCTGGGCCAAACATCTGGGCAGAAATGAATGCTGACACAAGACAGAATAGATTTCTCTCTCTCTCTTTTAGTTTGATGGACGGCGCAGTTCAGAAGAGCTGAAGAAGTTTTGGCAAAACTGGGAGCATCCAAACATCAACAAGAATGAATGGACAGAGGAGGAAACAGAGAGGCTGAAGGATATTGCAGCTAAACGTGGTTATTTGGACTGGCAGACCGTAGCCCAGGAATTGGGGGTAAGTAGTTCTGAGGCCAGAAACATGAGGTGGGAAGTCGGGTAATTCTGATGGTACCTCATCAAAAGTTTTGGAAAACAAAGTTAATATTAATTCATTAATGCCTTTGTGAGGAGTATTCAGGAACAGTACCAAACAATTGGAAGTTTTGCCCTCTTGCTTCTGTCCTCCTCAATATCCAGCTATCTAAGCAGCTATGTTTTCTTTCCACGAAGACAAACAGGACAGCTTTTCAGTGCTTGCAGAAGTACCAAGCCTATAACAAAGACTTGAAAAGGAAAGAATGGACCAGAGATGAAGATAAGATGCTCTTAGAGCTTGTTCAAGAGATGAGAGTGGGAAGCCATATCCCATACAAGAAAAGTAAGTGACCTACAAAGGGAATTGTTCTCCATTCACATGTGATGGTTTCTTGATTTCCAGCATTGTGTGTGTTAATACCTCTGCATGCTGGAGCACCTGGCCTGCTCTGCTCGAAGGAATTACTGATGTTTTATTTGCTATGAGTGTTTCCATTTCCATGATAGTCCCATGTTTTATACCTAGATGAGATGCAACAGAACTATGACCCAGTATGTGTATGTATGTCAGTATCTATATAAGGTACAGCAGTGCTGTGGCCTGGGATGTGTGTACATGTGTGTACACACATTACAGTACCTATACTGGTTTCTAGAAGAGTTCTTTGTGAGCTCTCTGTGGGATTACATTGTAAGTAGTGAGGACTGAAGGTTAAAGTAGTAACAGAGTGTTTTCTGGAGTCCTAAATCCCAGCCTTTGTATAACAACATCCGATGCCTTGAATTTGTTGGGTGTGTATTAGAGCTGAAACGTTTCTTTTGGAGTTCTGTTGCAGTATGAATTGTTGGGTTGCTGTGTCTATATTGGTAATACCATTATAAATAGTAGCAATTTGTGTTTTCAGTTCTTGTTGTGTACCATTGTCAAAGCATTAAAGCTGAGATCTAGATGCATCTAATGGCAATCTACTGTTTGCTTGAAAAGATTGCAGTTCCAAATGTTAGTAAGTGAAGAAATATTGCTTGCAGCAGAGTTGAAAATACACCTTTCCATTTCTAGTTGCCTATTACATGGAAGGAAGAGACTCTGCCCAGCTGATTTATCGATGGACAAAGAGTGTGGATCCCAGTTTGAAGAAGGGGCCCTGGACACCGGAGGAGGATGCTGTGAGTTCTGCTCTCTAATTCTCTAGAACGACGGTGTGTGGAAGGTTAGATTTGCAGTGCTGCATGGTTACGTACACGTGAGCTTTAATGTTATACTAAGGAATGTAAAATGGTCTGAGGTGGGCAGTTTACAGGTTGGGACGTCTTAACTCCCAAACACCTCTGGACCGAGACTTATAAGTCTGTGGAAACATACAGCTGCTGCTGTTTTAAGCTGTCTAGAGCTATTACTGACAAAGAGTTTCAACTCTTCCTTCCTGTGATTAACACAGATGCTGTTGGCTGCAGTTGAGAAGTATGGAGAGCGTGACTGGTATAAAATTCGGGCAGAAGTGCCAGGGAGAAGTGATGCTCAGTGCAGTGACAGGTAGGTACAGTGCCTGTAACAGCTGTGCCTTCAGGCCTGTTGTCCAGAGCCAAGCTACAACTCATTTTACAAATGTTTGCTTTGCTTACAACAGGGTCATCTTAAAGACTGTCATGAATGTGGTTATGGTCTAAATACAATTCCCACGGGTCTCTAAAGGCAGTCTCTAAGCACAGCCTTTGTTTCCACCTGAGTTTGCCTCTGTAGTTAGAGAAGGTAGAGCTGACATTTGAGTTTAGCAGGGAGAGTGATGCTCTGTTGCCTGTGGCGCATCATTCCTTTGGTATAGCTGCTGGTGGCAGAGCAGTAGTTGGAGGGGCTGTTGTCCTAAGCAGGGCAAAGGGATCCTGAAGTGTGAGTGCATGCAGGGAGGAAAGGTGGTCATTCGTGTATGGGCTGCACAAACAGTCTGGTCAGTCACTTCCTGCAGCTGACACCGGTGTTGTGAGAGGTGCTGAGGCATCTTCAGCATTGAACCCAGCTTCAGGAGACCACATGCAGCATGTTCTCATTTCAGTGATCCATTTTACAACTGCTCATTACAGTTTTTAACCATGTAGCTTGATACTCCTGTGATCAAAGAGATTATAAGTGTGCTGTGTTACAGGAACAGTAATGGGTGCCTTAGAAAAGGGGAAGATCTGACTAAGACTGCTGGTTGTGTTCAGCCTCAGATTATGCAGCTGATCAGTACCATATAAATGAAGTGAAACATTCCTTACTTTAATGTTTTTCATTTGAAGGTACTTAAAAGCATTGCACCGTGATGTAAAGAAAGGCAAATGGAGTTTAAAAGAAGAAGAACAACTAATTGATCTGGTGCAGAAGCACGGCCTGGGTGAGTTTTCCTGTGGCTTAATTTTTAGCTCAGGAAAGTAGTGTTCATTATTTGAGTTTCTTCCTCTTTTCTTTTAAGCAGTGGCAGGCTCTGTTTCGTGCTGATGGTTTCGAGCTTCCTTACATGGAGCAGCCTTTTCCTTGGAAGTTCACTTATTAAGGAGCTGCGTAGCAAAGGGCCGCGTAGCTGTGTCTGTCACAGCTCCACAGAGCTCACACAGCCTCTGAAAGAGTTCTCTTACTTTCTCCAATACTATTTTTCAGCATTAGGTTTTAACCTTTCAGCCTCCATCTGAGCGTGCTATTAGTGCTGTGAGGAAGGGGGATGTAATGCTGCCAGGGTTTTGGTCACTGGTACGTTCATTTTAGCTTCTGACGTTGGCTGAGTGTATGGCAGAGCAAAGTGCAAAGAAATCTTAGATAAATCAAAGGTGAGGATTAGGATTTTATCATCTATTCATATATGTTTCTCTGCATAAGAGTCAGTTACTGTAAGTATGTATGGTGTTCTGCCCTGAAAAGGAAGTCAATCTCTTTTCCCACCCCCTACTCTTTTACACTCTGAATTTCACAGCACTCCTCTCTGTGTATGATGAGCTTATCAGGATGGGTGAACAGTTCTCCTGCTGGATCTTCTTAGGTGCAATCTAATGCAAGACAGACACTTTCCCAATCTCACTAACAACTCTAAAATAGCAGAAGGCTCAGTAGGGTATGAACTACTCCAAACCTTTTTAGAGATGACGCTCTCTTATGTAAGTGTCACACTTGCACTGCCTCCATCAGACTGTATTAGCTTTGCTTACAGCTTTTGGTGCTACTGAAGTACAGGAATCTTATTCATGAAAGCATTTGAATATAAGTATATACAAGTTCTCCTATGTTTCAGTAAAATGTAAATCAGATGTTTCCTGAAGTGAGGTGCCTTAGATTCCATGAAAACATACAGCGTTGCAACTTGGTGCTGGTCTGAGGAAGTCAGTCAGACTATTGTTTAAGGAGGTGCAGCATTTCTCTGAGTGACATCAGGGAGGCTTTGTGTGATTTAAATGTAGTTTAAAAAACAAAATAAAATCAGCCCTCCGCTCCGACAAAGACATAAACCCGTCCAACCAACCCTCGTTTTAATCTGAGTGCTGACATCTAACTGGCTTTGTGGATGAGAAGTACTCTCCCTTCAGTTGGTTGCATCAATAGGTATGCTCTACTCCTCTTCCTTTTTAGGTCACTGGAGTAAAATAGCTTCTGAGTTGCCACATCGGACTCGCTCCCAGTGCCTGAGCAAGTGGAAAATCATGATTGGGTCGAAGGTATTGTACGGAACCCTCCTGTGTCACAGTCCCATCTCTGTAATTAAGGTTCTCTAACCTGAAAGTGAAATCCTATGAAACGAGTGCCACAGTTGCCCTCGATTTTGCACAATATTTTGTCATGAATGTTTGTGGTCTAATTAGTGAGGTGTTAAAGCAGCCTTTTTTTTTTCTGACAGAATGAAATTAAAAGTGTTATATATTTGTACGTTATCCATAACTTCCTTATTGCCTTGAAAGGCCTTTAAAGATGTTATATATGCATATACTTACGTTTTCTTGCATGTACCTGTTGAGCTGCCAGTTGTGGTATGAGGTACTCCATAAATTCTGTATGCTTAAGACCACCTTAAAAATACCTTTGTGGTTCCATTGGTGAAGCACAAGCAGGTGCTGCTGCACCATCCATTTTGAAGCCCCTTTTCTTTGATAGAATACTGCCCCCCAAGGCTCTGTAACTTACTGCTCTGAGAGATGTGCAAGTCAAGGGTGAGCGCTGGCTGAAGCTGATCTGTGCTCTTTTTGGCTAAAAAGAAACGGTCCAGGTCAGCGAAACGCCAACATGCAGAGGAGAGTTCCAGCTGTTCAGAGAGCAGCAGCGAAGACGTAGAACTGGATTTATCAGACACTTCTGAGGAGGAGAAGATGAATAAGGAGGAGTGCACCTTTCCCAGCATTGATCTGTGGATCCCAACGCAGACAGATGTGCTGGAGTCGTGCCAAGGAAGGCACCAAGCTTCATCTCCTTTCTCTTTTGGGAGTGCTAATGCGAGGACAAGCAGCAGTAAAATTCCAAATGCAAGGCGTGAAGGAGGTGAGGAAGGAGCTAATGCTAAAGCAACAGAACTGAGCACCATCCTGAGGGGAATGGCACGTCCCCATTCAACGGACATCACTGTGAAGAATCCCAAAGAAGAAATTAACAAGGTGAGTCCTGGGTTTCTCGGTCTGTTTTGGATGGAAATTGAGCTTAGATTAGAAACTGCCAGGAAGAGCATTTGCTGCAGTAAAGAGAGCAATTGATGAGATAAGTGGATGGTTTTTCCCACCTGTTAGCTGCTTTCTCACTGTACCATTGGGGGGTGCTGTTGGAAACTGAGCTGTGTGAATAAACAGAAATTCCTGGCACTGCCCCATCCCTGCCACATCGTGCCTAGAAAATAACTCTTCTTCCCTACCCACAGTGTCACTGACACAAAACTTTTCCCATATCTTCATAAAGCAGGATTGGCTGCTGAAGTAACTCCCTTTCCTCCTTTGGCAGGGTGTGTGGATAATCCCAGTAACAGGACTGTTGAGAGCTTTTGCACCTTTTGCGAATAGCATCAGCACAAGTAACTTTCTATGGTATGCTTTCCCTTACACCTTCCCTTGTGAACTCTTTTTAAGGCTTCCAGGTGTGGGAAGCAAGTGCTGCGGGTTACCCTGGAGGATGTGAGAAGAGTGTTGAGAGAAAACACGTGCTTTCAGAGGAAACGTGTAAGTGCCTCTTTTGTCTCATCTGCTTCTGTGGCATGGGCACTGCCAAACTGTATTCAGTGGAAAGTAAACATAGAATCATACGTCTTATTTTACTGTAGTCCCAAGAGGAAAAGATCGTAGGGCAATTATGAAAATAAATAGGGACTAACTTTGTTAGAACCTTCCTAATTGGAACTCTAATTACGTGTTTGTTCATGCGCAGCAGTCAAAGCTAATAATGTCTTCTGCTGCCACTTTAACAAAGACGTCTGGAGTTGGTGCATCTGCTGCTGAGAAGCACAGGGGGCTGTGGAGCACCATGGGGAAAAGTCGTCGTCAAGAGAGAGCACGTTGGAGAAAAATGAACCTTGACAGAAAACTCCTCATGGCAGTGACACCTTGGGTGGGCGACGTGCTATTGCCTTGCACTTTGCGAGCTGGGAAGATGGCTTTTGATCAAACAAAAGGTAGTGGTAACCCATCAGAGATAGTACTCCTTTGTCTCCGTTTTCTGGCACCTTACAAGTGACTATTCAGCTGGTTTTTGATGTTGGGCCTTCTTTTCTAGCTTATTCTATTCAACAGAAGCTCAAGTCGGTCAGTCTCTCCAGCACTCCCCTGTTCACACTTTTCATTCAGGTAGGTTTTTCTGTCTTAATAGCATTATCTGCTTTAAAGGAGTGGTAATCTTTATACTTGATGCTTAGAAACAATTATAAATATTTCATTTAAATTAATCTTATTACTAGATTAATCTGTTCTCTTGGCTTGCGTATTATATTTAGTAAACCCTGCATCCATTCGAATGCTGTCACAGTATTCTGCAAGTGTGAATATGTACCCAGAGTCTTTCATGTGAAGCCTCTCCCATCCTCCTTGTCATGTTGCTGGCTCTACCAACACGTTCTTTTTCTGAAGCAAGCTGTAATGAAATGCTTATCTTGCAGCTCTTTCGGATTGACACCAATGGCTGCATGAAGATCATTCGGGAGAGAAGGGCCGATGCAGCGAGGCCTCAGCAGGTATCGTACACCAACTATTTCTGAGCTGTTCCCATTGGAGTCTTGACTAAAATAGAGGCTTTTCAATGAGTGTGGTGAGTTGGTATTGTTTGTGTGTTACCAGGTGATTTGGGATCAGAAGCACAATAAAGTGCTGCCTGTGTGGCCATTTACATAGGACGTTGACAGATGATGCTTTGATTGACATCTGTGCTGTTCTCATGATCTTTATATGTCTCAAGTATAATTTAATTTTTTTTATTATTATTATTTTTTGCAGGCTTCCCAAAACTTGGAGTCTTCTTCAGGTACCTACCAGAGCATTTGTTTTTATGATGCACGGGAACTTCCATTTAATGTCATCGTCACTATATTAATAACCAATTGAACTGAAGGAGATCTTTGAATGAAAATATACTGCCCTGCTCCTTTCTGGTAGCTCTTGGACCTTTCGGTTATTGGCTTAATACAGTAATCTTGGTAAGGACTGGCAAAAAATACTACTGAAGGGCTGTGGGCTCGCTGTCGTTGTGCCTGCCTGACGGTCTGTAGGTTGTCACGGTTAGACTTCTCTAACAGTGTACTCACAACACTACAGTGTTATAAGAACTCCCACAGTCAGGAATTTTCCTACTTCCTATGCTGGGTAATTGATATCTAATAGGTACAAAATAGCATCTAAAGCCTTTCTTCCTTTTTGAAGACTTGTTTTTCTTCCCCTTTATTCACCTTATAGGCAATGCATCGCAGCCTCCTTCCAATACGCAGAGAGCTCTTCCAGCTCTCCCATCTCCTCCAGCTCCTCTAGCCCAAGCTCACAGGCAGAAGCCTAAAACTGTCTCAGAATTGCTGAGAGAGAAGCGGCAGATGGAGAAGCAGCTAAAAGAGAAAGCTATGCAGACAAAAGTGTTTGTTGCCCCGCAGATGATGCTTTCAGGGCCTTTGATAATCCAGCACCCTCCGCAGCAAATGATTCCTTCTGCACAAGTGGGGAGCAAACCTGGAGCAGGTGGCTCTACGGACAGCCAAGTACAATGTGTGTCAGCTTCCCCATCGGCGTTTACTTCTGTTGCAGGTTCTGCTTCTACCCCTGTTGTGCTTGAAAGCCATTCTCCATCAGTGCCAAAAGTTGGGGAGCTCCCTGGTTCTTCACAAGAGACAAAAGTGCAATCTAATAAGGAACTCAATGAGCAAGGTCCACAAAATACCCCTGAAAGAGGACTTTTTCCAAGCCTGAATCCAGCTGCAGCAGGAAAGGCCCCAGATCGAGGAGGGTGCAATGCTCAGGTCCTAGCAGGTACCTCAGCTCCAGTAGTGTTCCAAAATCAAGCTTTTGTGCCACGTCGAGTCACGGTGGTGCCTTTTGGCATAGATTCTGGCAACAGCAAACTGTCTCTTCCTGCACCAATTACTTATGAACTGACTCATTCTGGGCCAGTCAATCTATTGCCTGCTCTTCTAGCTCCACAGCCTGGCTCCCATTTGACTCCTGACAGTATGCTGCCTCTCACGTGGGTTGTAACACAGCAGGCTTTGCTCTCCAGTGCTGTGCAGGCTGTTGTGGGTGTTCCCCAAGGTCTGCAAGCTATTGTGAGGAGTCAAAGTCAGGCAAGTGTGACATCCAGTGGCAGTGTCTCTGGTTTAGGAGCGCCTCCTGTATCCTCTGGAGTAAATATGCCTCACCCAAGCCATGCAGAGACAAAAACAAATCCCCAGTTAGCTGCAGGGAGCCCAGCAGGAAAGACAGCTGGTGTGAGCCATTCTGCAAGTGTCTTCCCTGTGAGCTCAGCCGATCCTGTGTGCAGCGTATCTGGTGTTTCTTCTGCTACGTCTGCACACTCAGATAGTTCCTCCAAGACTGTTGATTCTTCTGCAGCTCACAATGCTCTTCCAGGTGGTGCACCAACCCTGCATGCTCAGCTGCTGCCCCAGATGCAGCTGCCTGCAAGCACCGAGGGGTCTGATTCCCGCTGTGTGACGGATGTTGTTAGCTTGGGAGAAAAACAGGACTCGTCTACAACAAATGGATCGTCTTCCAACTCAGATGTCCTTCATAAAGGGGATGAGCTCCAGCCAAGAGCTTCAATTCCTCATAACAGTGTCGCAGGGAATTCTGAAGGCTCAGCTGACCAGGGGTTGAAATACAGACCTATTGCCTCCAAACCACCCCCTGAACAGACTGAGAGTGCTCCACCCCAGCCAACCACTTCTAGTGCAGAAAAGACTCTGCTTGACTACAGCCTGATTTCCCTTGAAGATGATGAGCTAGTGAAGGAATGGCTGAGTGGGAAGCAAGGCGTCCAGGTACCACCACTGCAAACCAGGTTGCCCTATTTCCCACCTTTTTTGTGCAACTTAAAAACCCTTTCAAAGCTACTTCTGCAGAAGGCGGCTCTGGAAAAGCAAGCAGCACGTTTTCTGTCCCCTGATGGCAGTCAGACTGAGGGTGAGGTTGACTTGAATGCTATCACGAAACTGGTGCATGAGAAACTGGGTGATGACCCTGCTTTTCTCCTGCTGAAAGCTCGCTTCCTAGCAGCCTTTACACTCCCTGCTGTACTAGCAACTCTGCCTCCTCCGAAAGTGGCAACAACTCTGTCAGCCAGCAAGAGGGAATACGGAGAGAGTGATGAAGAGGAGTGGCAGAGTGAGGAGGAGGCGTCTGAGGATGAGAGCTGTGGGGATGAATTAGATGCACCGTCGGATGAGACAGGTGGTGATGAGCCTGGAGACCGAGATGCTGATTTTCCAAGTAAGGTAAAGGAAAGCTGAAGTCTCACTTGTGGTAGGTGCAACCTCTCCAGCAAAGAGTTGTGTCCAGGCAAAGAGAAACCACATCAGGTGTGTTCTGGCCAGAGAGCAGTGACAGGATCATACTCTGTAGGAAGAAGTGCTGGTGTTGGCTGAAAATTGTGTGTGTTTGCAATGCTTTGTGTTTGCTGGGATTGTGGTAATACAGCGTTGTGTCCCATGCTTAATTTTGAGTGCAAATGGAGTATTGTTTTAAATCTTGCTGTGCTAATTAAAATAAAAAGATGATTGAAAGGGTTTTCTTGCAAATTCTCCTAGCTTTTGTGCTGCTGTGCAAACAGTCTGTTCCCCTTATGTTGCAGGGCATGGAAACTGAAGACAGTGCTGCACAATCCATCGTGGGCACCTGCACTGATGGGACTGCCAGTGTTCCCCAAATCAGGAGAAGTGTGCGCATCAGGAAGAGGTTCACAAAGAGGAGGAGGGTGTGAGGAGGTAATGTTAGTAACTGTTCTGTGAACCTTGTATTTTTTTTTTCTTTTAAAGAGAGAACCTGAAATGCTTTTGCCTGTGGCACAGCCCAAACAATGAATCATGACCATAGGAGAAGGTTGAAATGGTTTTGACTTCCGTTCCGTCAGGACGCGGTGTCTGCACTCTCTCTGTTAATCATACATTAAGAGTAATACAGTGATGCTGGGGAGGAGGGGAAGTTGGTACCTATATTTAATATAGGTGTATATATATTTTTATATATACACACCTATAAAGCCATGAGGCTTAAGTATTTGGCAGCCTTTTAGACCCTGTTGCCGCCTATTAGTATTATAGCTAGTTGATATAATGAAGCCCTGGATGGTTTCCTTTCTGTGTGTAACTGGGCAGCTTCTCAGCTATACAAGCGCAGTGTCTTAATATGTTGAGGCCTATAGTGAAATGGACCAAATGAGCATGAATGCCATTGATTTGCTTGCTTGTTCAATGAGATTCTGGGTTGTTTTTTTTTTCTTTCTCCTTTAAGACTGGTCTTAGAAACTCAAAACTGTTTGCTTCCCTATTAAAATAAGTCCTGCAGCTAAGAGCTGTTTGTGCTGTGTTACAGGAGCTCCTTGAAGGTCTGCCCTGTGACACAACAGCAGGAGATGCTCTTTGCATTGTTCACTTCTCACACTTGCAATGAGCCGACCAGGCAGAGCTGGGGAGGAGAGGGAAACATCTGGGCTGGTTTTCCCATCACCTAAACAAGTCTGCTCATTTGGACAAGCTGCAAGTAATGAAACAAAACTGCTGCAGGGATGTCTTTTAGGCATTCTGTTCTCTTTCAGCCTAACATTTGCCATGAGTGCTGTGGGTAACAATTGTTGGGGACCTGGGGAAGCCAGCAATGATAGTTATTTCCTTGTTGTGCTCCCCCCTATTTATGTGAATGTTTTCCTGTGTTCAGAATACGTGGTTCATTGAATGGTGTTTTTAATGCTGTAATGATGTTTTGTTTGACAGCTGACTGAATGCTGCTCAGTAAGAAGGTTAATTTTTTTTTTTATCAAAATGAGTCTCGAGTACTGGTTGAAATACAGATGTTTATTTTTCTCATCTAAACTGTTGATGTCTTCTGTGTTTTTTATGGTAAATAGTGCTTGTAATAATGTGTGGATGAGTGAGATTGCTAATGAGAGAAACGAAGCTTGCAAGCTACATGAAAGCAAAGCAGGCAGAATGTGGAGAATGAATATGCATGTAGCTACAAAGGCAGGACTGAACCAGGCTTGGATTCTTCCCTGATTCTCCCACAGCCTTCCCATACAGCCATCAGCAAATCACTTAATAAAAGCTTGTTTCCTCATTCACAAAACAGCAATTTGTCTTACAGAGAGGTGCAAGGCTAGCTGAGTCAAAGCTGGTAAAGATCAGCTGGGAAGGTGCTGCAGAAAGCTTCACCCACTGCATTGCCCGCCCTCCCCAGGGTCACAGCAGTGCCTTTGGTGTACTGTGAGGTGCGACTTTTCTGAAGCCCCTTTAGGAAGAGCTGCAACAGAGGGGCAGTGGGCCATTAAAAACACACTAATTGGATACTATGCGATTAGTGGAGCAGGAGGAAGTACCTTGAAATGGCTTTCCTCTTGCAGCATGCTCTATCTTCCACAAACCACTATAGCTAATGCTTTTTTTTCCGAGAAGTTCACACAGCAGAAGCTCTGCCCACTGCTCTGTGTGCCATTCACCACAGGACTGGTACCATCCGGCGCTGGTGGTACGTGTGGTCTGTGCTGGCTTTGTCCTCTGAAGTAAGCTGGATGGACATGTGCCTGTGATTTTTCACTCTTAATCTACGCAAAGAAACTTTCCTGACCGTAGCTGGTACTTCTGTGGTACAGATTGGACAACCGAGGCACAGTGAGTGTAAGATAAGCGACGCTGGTGATTTGCAGCGTCATCAGCTTTCCTCCTCCTCCCCCATCATCCCTTCTGACTTCCTTTTTTCTTCTCTCCCTTTTGTATCTCGGAGTGTAGCTGAGTCGTTTCCTCTTTTCTCACAGATTGGCTCCTGGGATGACCTACTGTCCCGTAGCATTAAAGGAAGGCTGCAGCCCAGGCAGGTTTCTGTAGAGACAGGACCTGAATGAATGTGCTCAGACCAGGAGAAGAGGAGTGAAGGCTTTTGTCTGCACAAGCCCAGGTTGGTCCACATCATGCAGAATGATTTATATTGACAGATTTTTGTGTTATTAGATTTCTGAGGGGAGGGCGTGCTTCTCATCAACAGGGGAATGCTTTCCTAGTGATGATCTGCCGGGGTTGCTTTGATGTCAGGCAGACTGAGGTGGGCTTTTTGGTTTGTTTTCTCCATGGTAATAACTGACCTGTTAGTCCTGTGTCAGTCCAGCTCACTTTTGGAGTGCTGTATGCTCCCATGCAGGAGCAGAGAAATGAGTGCTTGGAGAGTAAGATCTGTGTGAAATCTCAGCTCCTGTGTAGTCAGAACTCTTCCCCTTCTGACTCCAGTTAAACAAAACAGCTGTAAACATGAATGCTGGGGCTGCTGGCAGATACTGGAAGTGACACAGCTACTGCAGCCAGTTCATATGTGTGACGTGAGCATAGTAATTAATGAGCAGGATTTCAGGAGATGCTCATTATGGAATGGTCTTACCACACAGGGGAAAAGAGGTAAAAAATAATGCCAGTTTCTTATTTGAATTGATCAAACTGACTTTAGATAGAAGTCTGCACACAGAAATGTTGGGTTTCCTGCTTTTGTTTACCTGCTTGTTTCCTACCTGTGGAGGAGCAGTAGCTGAAGCTGAGAGGCTGCACAGGTGAGATCTGTGAGGTGGCCATGAGAGGCAGCAGAACTCATGGAATTAAATTCAATACTGTGTGCTTGATTTCAACACCACCACCCACACTTTCCCCTATGCTTTGAGTCTGCTTTTTTTTTTGTTTGTTTGTTTCCTGTATGTCTTTTTAAAGGAAGGACGAAGCAGCCCACTGCTACTTCTCGCTCACCACCATGCTGGAAGAAGATAATGATGAGACGTGTTGGAATAGCCTGGAAAACTTTCGGGTGAAGCTGATCTCAGTGATAGATCCTTCTCGTATAACACCTTACCTTCGTCAGTGCCAGGTGATAAACCATGATGATGAGGAACAGGTTCTCAATGACCCCAGCCTGGTCATGCGCAAACGCAAAGCAGGTGGGTGAAGTGCAGCCCTGGCTCTTCCAACTCAGCCCATTCTGTGATGGCATACCGTTCTGCCTTGGGTATCTGGGAGCAGAGCCTCAAACTGCAGAGAAGAAATTGCAGTGCTCCACTTTAACTTAAGTTAAGTGCCCTTCTGAGATGAGGGTTTTGCACCCGCTGTAGTAGAAGCTAGGTACAAGGTTTAGTGTTAACTGTTCCTTCACAGCTGAAATACTCTAGTTTTGTTATCCAGCGTTTGAATTGTGTGGGAGATTTGATCACAAAGACACTGTGTGGGGAGATAGGAGCAATTCTTTGTTCTGTTAGAAATGGGTAAAGAGAGAAATGAATTAATAGAATATTGCTGTTTGTTCCAGGTGTTCTTCTGGACATTCTACAGCGAACAGGGCGCAAGGGCTTTGAGGCATTCATGGAGAGTCTCGAGCTTTACTATCCACAACTGTATAAGAAAATAACTGGGAAGGAACCAAGCAGGGTTTTCTCTCTGATTATAGGTAATGTTTGAGTTCTGAAATAACACTTTTTAGTAATAAGTGGGTGGAGATCTTCGGGGCGGAGGGGGTGTTGTAGACAGGACAGCAGTTACTGATACTTGTCCACTCAACAGACACAGCTGGGGAGTCAGGCCTGAGCCAGCTCCTGATGAATGAGATTACGAAGCTGCAGAGAACAGTGCAGGAGGAGCGGCAGAAGGCCCAGGAGCTCACCGTGTGGCTGCACACCAAAGAGAATATGATCAGAGAGATGTGGGTGAGGGACAGCCTGCTCCGCAAGCACCAAGAGCGGGTGCAGAAGATGAGGGAGGAGAGGGACAGTCTAAGCAAGGAGCTGCGGAAGTGCAAGGATGAGAACTACAACCTGGCAATGAGCTATGCCAGACAGAGCGAGGAGAAGAGCAGTGCCCTCATGAAGAACAGGGACCTGCTCCTAGAGGTGAGTGACCCCGTTCTTAAGCTACCTCCTTCTTACTTGATCCCTGAAGGGCTGTGCTGTGCATCAGATGTGTCTTTGCCTGGGACAGTGTGGCCTAGTCTATGATGAGGTATTGTGCATATTCCTTGGCAGGTGGTATGTCTTAGTGGTCCCTGGCTCAGCCCTGTAGGCCCATGTATTACAAGCTGTGCTCTGAAGAATTAAGTCTTCCCCTCGTTTGAGGCTGGCCCCTCTCACAAAGGCAGTACAGAACCAGCCTGTTGTACCCATTTAGCACAAAGGCAAGTCTCAGCTCCCCAGAACACCAAACTTCATGAGGAAGATACAGTTGGGGAAAGGCTTGCACCATGCTTGTCTGAGGAATGGGGAACTCTGCCACGAGAGAACTGCTTTTGCAACCAGACTTTTGTGGCTGTTACTGATGAGCTCTGAACCTCCTTGTAGATTGATAGCTTGAAGCATAGCCTCATGAAGGCTGAGGACGACTGCAAACTAGAGCGTAAGCACTCGATGAAACTGAAGCATGCCATAGAACAACGTCCGAGCCATGAAGTGATGTGGGAGATCCAGCAGGAGAAGGAGCTGCTTTTGGCCAAGAATCAGGAGCTGGAGAACACTCTTCAGGTTGGTGGGGATTCTTTTATACAGTCATATACAGAAATGATTCTTTTGTACAGTCAGTGCAGTGATGTGATTGTACTGAATACTTTGAGGGTCAGTTATGGCCTTGTTCTCCCAAGTCATACAGAGAGAGCACATCAGACTTCAGAGTTAGATGGTTGCTGTATCTCACATTCTTCTTTGTCCAGCAGGTTGCCAGGGAACAGAATTTGGAGACGAGTCTCTCCCATGAGACTGTGCAGAATGACTGCAGCCAGGTGCTGGAGCGCCAGGACCTGCTGAACACCCTGTACCACCTTCGCAAGGAGCTGCGCCAAGCCGAGGTGCTTCGAGACAAGGTGTGTGGTGCAGTACAAATCCCTGCTGGGGGTCAGTGGGGGTGAGATAGGCAGATTAAGCACTTAGTGTCTTACCAGTGAAGCACCAGAGCCTGTCTTACCAGTGAGGCACCAGTCCCTGCTGCTTCTACTCTAGGGTCTGTGTTGCAGTTTGAGGGAAAAGGCGTGTTAATATGCCAGTGGTCTGTGTCTGTGATGTTAACTGTGTTACCTGTTGATGCCCATGCCTCAGCCTGCAGGGTGATGGGAGCTTTTATCATGATTGTCAGCTCAGGTACATGTAAATCTGTTGTGTTAGCAGCCTTTCTAGTCATACTACCCAGTCGTCTTGTTGGCTTTGCTCCAAAAGGGCAGTCTGGGCTTGATAGTGCAGGGAAGTCTGTAGTGATCTGTGGTATAGAGCAGAAGTGGCAAGCTTCTAGCTTGGGCTCACCTCACAAGCCGTGTCTCAACAGTATGCAGAGGAAAAAGAAATACTTGAACTACAGTGCACATCTCTGAGGAAGGACTCCCAGATGTATAAAAAACGGATGGAAGCTGTCTTAGAGCAGATGGAGGAAGTGGCTTCGGAAAGAGACCAGGTGATAAAACGTTCCTCTAGAAGCCACTGCTGATCCCTGGCTTGCTGCTTGAAGCAGGCAGATACGACCCTGAATGTGGTGGTGTGTGATGTGCTACAATGTGTTGCCTCTTACACCAGGCACTGCTGACCAGAGAACAGTTCTACACACAGTACTCCAAGAACCTTGTTGAGAGGGACACCTATCGGAAGCAGATTCGGGAGCTGGGGGAGCGATGCGATGAGCTGCAGCTGCAGCTCTTCCAAAAGGAGGGTCAGCTACTGGCTACTGAAGCCAAGCTGAAAAGACTGCAACTGGAGCTGCCTGCACTGGTATGCCTGTGGGGTTGTCATGCGTATGATGAGTTGGAAAGTTGAGTCTAGGACTCAAATAAGACTGTTTTGAGCCCTTGAGACGTAACCAGTCTGATTTCAGCAAGCAGTGGCCACCTGCTTGGGTAACCATTTCTGTGCACATGCTGTTTAGAAAAAAGGAAGACATGACAGTTCTTATGAGCTCACCCTGGTTTGCTGAAGCCTTACATGTGTGGAGTGCTTCCAGAGATCATAAAGGTGTTGTCACCTACTAAAGACTGAGCTCTGGAGTCTGTACAAGCCGTTTGGATGAAATAGGAGCAGGGTATGAGAGTCCATGGAATTAATTTAGACATCTGAGGACTTTTAATTAGTGTGGCATCTTATGTACTTTCTCCAAATGGTCAGATGAGTGTAGGTCTCCTGTATATTCCATTACTGCCATTTCCTTGCTCATGAGGAATGATGAACTTACTGGTTTTATTTCAGACTTCTGACCTGGATGACACCTCCTCCAGAGATTCCCAGGATGTGAGTAGGGTGCCTTGTTTACGTTTTATTTTCTCCTGGGATGGTTTCACATTCCTCAGTTGTGGTTAATTCCCGAAGTAACAGCAGTCTGCGCTCCATGGGTCAGGCTCATGGCAGGGACATCAAGTCCAGAGGTAGCAAAGCAGGCTAACAGCTAAGGGTAGCTTCTCCTTGTGTCCTGAGACTTCTAAGCTTGGGGATGCTGCTGTGATGAGATTTGTTGAGTCCAAGCAGACCAGAAGGTTCAAATTATTTTGCATTGCTTCTAATGCCTCTCTTGTGAGAGAACAGGCAAAAATAAGTATTATCCTGAGAACATGTGTGGTAAAGGGTTTTTTTTTTCAACTCAGTTCATAACTTAATTGTGGTAGAGGTTGTCACATTGTCTGGAGACAAAATGTATGAGGCCACAGTCATGGAGGATAAGTCTGTGTGTAGATACGCAGCTTCTAGTTCAGAATGTTTCCTGTTTTGCTTACAGCAAGATACAATGGGGGAAGGTCGGTTATATACCTGTGTTGTCCTGTGTTCCTGCAATTGTTCCTAGCTGCTGCCTGAGAAAGAATAAGGAGTACTTCTCATGATCTTAATTTGTTTGTGTCCCAATAGCTTACTCTTCATGGTCATCTAGACGAAGATTCGCACCTGACTAAAAGTAAGGCTTTTATTGGGGAAAACATACAGTACAGTTCTTGCCCAGTGTTCAGAGGGACAGGGACAGACGTGCTTTTTATTTTAGTGCAGAAGAGGTGCATTGACTGAGGATTCAATTTGTGAGCAATGCTTCTCAGTGGGCATGCCTGGCACCTCAAGATGACTCAGAATAGGTGCATGTAAATCAAGGCTGCTTGAACTCCAAGGCACTCTGCCTTCCTTCTCACCTACAAAAAAGGAAAACATGCTCCCAGCATCTGAGAACAGTGAATACTTGTAGAGCTTTTTGGAGGGAAGAATCTCCACGTATTATTTACTTTGTGGTCTCTGAAATGGTCTTTTGTACAGGTGAATGACTTGGCAGAAGTGGTGTTGTTTGACCACCTTAGGTCCTTGAGTCTTTGTTCAGTCATCTGCCTTCTGAATTTGTCCAGCCAAAATCACCTGGTACTCAGTGCCTTCGAGAAACAGCTCCTGGGTGCCTCTCCTTCACACAGTCCCCTTGTGTTCCATGCTCAGCTCAGCCACAGACAAGTGTCCTTCCACCCCAGCTGAACCATGTGTCTTTCTCCAGAGACATTTCTTTCCTCTCTTTTGTGAACATAGCCTGCAGTGTAAAAGCAGAACCATGTAATTAATACTGGCCCTGGTTCTGTTTTTGTGGCAGCCCCAGTGGAAATGATTCAGCAGTGTGCAGAAGAATAAACAGGGTCCTTTAAAGCTTGAGATTCTCCTTCAAAACACATTGCAAAAGGAAGGAAACAAGCAAAGATCCTCTCCTGAAAGATTGAAGCTATCATTCATTGAGATGGGAGATTTTTCACTGAAGCTACTACACTGAAACAGAAAGCCTTTTCTTGCTCTGTCTCACTCAGATCAAAATTACCTACCACAGTATCTGATCACTGCTTTAGGAGCTTTGCTAAAATACGATCTGTTGAGTATCTTAATATGCACATCTGAGCTGCTGGGGAACAGGGACAAATTGTGATTAATGTTCAGTGTGATTTCTTATTGTTATCTCCATTCTTCTTAGTGATGTTAGACAGAGGTGCTGCTCTGCACTGGTTCATTTTCTCCTCCACAAGCAGAAATTAGACAGATGGTGTCTCTGGTGATCCTATGGGGAATTCCATCACCCTAAGCAAGACTCAGAGGTCAAGTAAAATGAGCAGGGTCTTGTGCAATGATCACAAGATTGAATGCTGAACGTTTCAAGGCCTGGGTTCAGCTTGCTGTTGATGCTGTGTACTGGTGGGCAGCTCTCACAATACAGCTATGGCTCTTTGGTGAACTGGTGGAAGGAGAAGCTTCTCCACCATGGCAGCTGTGACTGAAACTGTGATTTGTTTTCTTTTCTCATAGAAGACTGCTGTAAAGGACAAACCCAGCAATTCAGCATGCAAGAAAGCAATCTGACTGCAGAGTCACCCACTGTAAGAGCCCACAGAGGTTCTCTTTAGCCTGGCTGGGGTTTGTAGTTTTTCATGTTCTTGTTAATGATGGATTTACCAGCAATGAGGGGCACGGAGGCAGCTGCTGCTCTTCCAGAAAGCTTTTTGTGCACAATGGACCCTCCAAAAGGGTGAACTCTGAACCGCAGAGCGCTCATCTGCTGCCTATTCCTCAGCCTAGAAACCTCTGCTTGCTTCTGGCCTTTTTCTCTGGACGTGGACGTTTTGCAGTGTGTTTGCAAGTACCGCTGCTGCTACAGGAAACAGAATTGCAGATTTGCAATTGGGAGGGAATAATAAGCATGGCAAAAGGGGGTGTGTTTGCCTGCTGGACGCAGCAGAGGACAGCCCAGGAAGGATCCTGCTGCACTACAGGCCTCAGCAGATACAAATGCTGGCTCTACACCCTGCAGTACTGCCCAAGGGCCGGGCTGTGGTAGCAACCAGCTGCTCTTTGTCACTTTAAGGCACAGGTTTCCATTTTCTCCCCTTCATTTCAAAGCAAAAGTCTGTGAGGGGCTCATCAGCCTTAAAAGGGGGTCATCTTTACACAGCCGCTGTGCCCAAGCTGCTACAAACGCCCTCATTCATCTCCTCGCCTTTATTTTTCCAGTTCGAGGAGTGCAGCTCAGCCCACGAGGAGCTGTCCGAGAAGGAGCGGAGGAGGATGAAGGACTGCTTTGAGCGTTACCGCAGGTCGGGCCGCATCCCGCCGCCCCCCCCCCCATCCCGCGCTCCGTTCCCGTCGGGCTCCGTTTCACGCATTCCCGTTTCCAGGAAGCGCGCCCTGCGCAGAGCGCCCGCGGGCCGCCGCCCCGAGGCCGACTGGGAGCCGAGCACGGGCAGCGACAACACGGACACCGAGGGCAGCTAGGGGCCGGCCGAGCTTCGAGTTTGCAGCTGGATCCGTCAATAAACAGCTCTGGGTTTTTGAAGCGGTGCCGTCAACGTACACATGGGGAAGGCGGTCTCTGTGGGACCGGCCGCGCAGCGTCAGCGCCGCCCCCTTCTGCGCATGCGCGGCCGCCATGTTGCGGCGCTTGGGGCGGGCGGCGGTGCGCGCCGCGCTCAGCGCCTCAGCGCCTCCACAGCAGCGCCCGGCGCCGCGCCACGCGTGCACCGCGCCGCCGGACAGCGTGGGGCGGCTGCAGCCGTCGCATTACCGCCTGGTGTACACCTGCAAGGTGCGGGGCTGGGGCGGGGCGCGGGGAGGGAGCGGCCTCGCGGGTCGGTGCCGCGCCGCTAACGGAGCACGCCTTGCAGGTGTGCCGGCGCCGCACGGCGCAGAACATCTCCCGCCTGGCGTACAGCCGCGGCGTCGTCATCGTCACGTGCCCCGGCTGCCACAGCCATCACGTGATCGCCGACAACCTGGGCTGGTTCTCCGACCTGCAGGGCAAGAGGTGCGTGCGGGCGGGGCGGGGCGGGGCGGGCTGCGTCCCACCCGCTGCCTCACAGCCCTCACTGAGGGCCCGGTGAGGCGCTGCTCCGCGTGCTGCTCGGTTCTCCCTCAGGCTCCGTTCCATCGCTGCTGGGTCCCCCCCAGCTGTGAGCATCTCAGGCACGGGATGCTGTCAGCTCCCTCGTCCTGCCGAACTTCGGTGATTTCCCACTCCTTTTGATGCCCTTAAAAACGAGTTTTGCAGTAATTGCTGAATGATTGATCCTATGGGGTAAGAACAGCCCTACGAGGTCGGGGTAGTCCTGTCTGCTTCCCAGACAGCTTCCAGGAGGATGTCCCATTTCGCTGTGTGGTGTTTGTTACCAAGAGCAAAGCCCCACAGCAGGCTCTTCCCTCTGGCCTTTGCTGTAGCGTCACTGTTGGCTTTCACGTTGCTGTTAAGGAATATCGAGGAGATCCTGGCAGCCAAAGGGGAGAAGGTGAGACGTGTGCTTGGTGAGGAAGCCCTGGAGCTGCTGCCAGAAGGCGGGGCAGATGCTGGCGGCCCTCAGAGCCCTCCTACAGAGGGAGAAAGTGGGGACCCCCCCCCAGAGACTGACGGCAAGGGACGGACCTGAGTGGGATTGGTGGCGTTCTGCTGATGGCAAGAGAGACTTTCGTGTTTCTGCCTTCATTTCAATGCGCTGTGCTTAGAATAAATGTGGGTGTCCATCTCCTCTCTCTGTCGTGTTTTTGGTTGGTGTAGTTTTGCCTTTGGCCAAGCTGGTCATGTCAGAGTTGGGCTGTGGATATTTTTCTTGGTACTTTTGCTGTTGGTAAAGCAGTTTTAGGTGCTTCAGCAGCACTGGGAAGCCTGCTTTGTTCTCAGGTGAGAGTGGAACAAATGATTTCTGACTGGTTGCTTTGCTCAGGCCTGTGTGGCACTAACTGGAGGTTCTAGCAGTGTCCTTTGGCCTTGTCCAGGTGTTGCACATCAGCAGCTGATTGCAGTGCTCTTGGAGGTGCATGGCATGGCAGCTGAGCAGAAGAGGCAATTGGGACCACCTGAGGACATGGCCCTGACCACAGGTGAGTCTGCAAAGCCAAATGAGCCTATAGGAGCATCAGACAACGAGCTCATACTGCATTTACTTCAGTGCTGCCCTTTTCTTTCCTGTGGTATCTTCTAGAGTTAAGGTTCTGTGCCCCACATTTCTCAGGGTTAGAGGTCTTTATTTGGGGTTACACCACTCCTGCTCTGCCCCGTGGCTGCCCCTGCTCAGAAGCTCCTCGTGGGGAGGTGATGCAGAAAGCAGCCCTGTGGTTGGGGTTATGCAACTTCTTCCTTACTGGTGAGGGGGCGGATGGGCGTGAAGGAACAATTAGTATTTGTAAAGCACGTTGGAGATAAGTGGAACACCTAGAAATGTGTCTTATTTGACAGACGTTGAGGTGCTTATTAATGCCACTGCTGCATGTTAAGATCAGCTAGAAGAGAAAATAATAACTCCATAAATGAAAAATGTAGGTGTTTACCCAAGTGCTGGGTGCTGGTAGTGATGAATCAGGCAGTAAGGTGATCATACTGCAGTTTCTTTGGGCTCCTTTTGCTTGCATAATTGTTATGGATTTGAGGTCTGTTAACCTCTTAGTACAGCAAAGCATCTGCTTTCTTGTGTTTTTAAACTTGGTATCAGAGGGTAATTAAGGTTAGAGGAGCCCAAGCACAGTGCTTAAAGGAGGTTCAGTTAGATAAGGATGCTCAGGGTCTTGGCTTGAGTTTCTCTGAGGATGGAAGCCCCATAGCCTCATTAGGTCTGGTATTTGACCTGTCCTATAGTATAAGAATAAAATCAGTCCCAGTACCTAACAGAAATGTCCCATGTTTCATCCTGTGCCCATTACCTTCTTTCTAAATGCTGGATTTATGAGGAGAGTCTTCTCTATATCTCCCTTCCATTAAAGAGCAATAAAAATTCCTCTTAGCCTTTGTGATTCCAAAGCTGAACAAACCCAGTTCTTTCAGCCAAGCATGGTGCCCATGGATTCATCATTCAAGTGTTCACTGAGTACGTTGCGTTAATGAGTGAGTTCATTCAGCTGGAGTGTTTTACATATGTTGCATTGTAAGTATGGATCAGTGAGAGGAAAACAATCACATTTCTCTGGTGATAGGTAAATTCAGAGAGATGAAACAGCCTTGAAGGGCAAGGCATCCATCAGCTGCATTTTGTGTGTCTTCACACTGTCTCGAAACATGGTTCTCTCTCTCTGAGACAATTAGAGGGGGGAGTGAGCCATGTATTAATTAAGAAGCAGGAGGGGAACACTGCTGTGTGCTCACCCTGTTGTGAGCTGCTGGCCCCTGTTAGCACTGCTGGGAAAGTGGTTCTGGTGTTGTACCTGAAAACAGAACTGTGCTGCCATTGCTGGAATGCCTTTGATGGGGTGGAACGGAGCTGCTGTTACGGGATCTGTGTTGTCTTGGAAACAGTTCATTTATAACCTAACTTTTGTAATACCGTTTTCCTTACCTTTCTGTGCCCCTGGCTACAGACAGGCTGTGCTAGCTTTTACTCTCTTATGGTAGGAATTGTAGCTGTGTGTCATTGCAGCATCTCTGGTCCCTGGTGCTTGGTGCTGCCTGGAGGCAGAGTGGAGGTTGAGCCACTGCTGCTCACCCATGGGCACCTGACTACCAGTTCTGAGGATGGAGAGAGGCCTGGTTTGCTGCTGCTCCTGTTGCTGGAGGCAGCTCTGAGAGCTTAGGCCAGCAGCTTGGGCAGAGCACAAAGCAGTAGGCTGCACAGAGTGGGTGAATCTTCAGGACGAGGTCCTGGAGTGGGACAGAGGGAGCTCAGAGCGCTGTGAAACAGCTGCAGCAGGCAGGGTGCAGCCCATGGGGCTCCTTGGAACCAAACACAGACTGTGCTGTGCAACAGGCCAAGAAGCTGGTGCTTTTAATGGCACTCTGGGGCTTTCAGCTGGAGGGGTAGAGGGCTGCACTTCTCTGATGTGCTTTGTGTACAAAACAGAGGGTTTGTTGCTAATAGCTTGCATTTAAAAGAATGTTACGCTTCATTATGAGGAGGTTTTTTCTTTTTTTTTTCTTTCTGAAAAAGGGGAGGCGTATCTTTCTGGGAAGAAAGGAAAAAGCCTGCTGGAGCTGTGTTATGATGAGCACCAGTGATGCCCAAACCTGGAACAGCAGAGCATGGTGAGTGACAGTGCACTGATGGGTGTCTGAGGCACAGAGAAGTGATTTTGAGGCAGTGCAGAGCAGCATTCACAGGATACACTGCTGGCATAAAGCCTTTGGTGTGTTCCTTGAAGCATTTTGCTGCAGTTGATGAGAGATGTATTCTTTTCCCCCATCCTATCCTGCAAGGGCTTTGCTGTGAAATAGGAAATACTTTGCCTCTGGCTTTCTGCCTCTCCTGTTTTATTGCATTCAAATTCCAGAGTTCAGCCAGCTGCTGGGGGACTCTGATGGGTTGCAGCAGCTGCCCTTTGTGATCCAGGGCCAAGTCAGCCCCAGCAATCCCTCCCTTATCCAGTGGGTGCCAGCAGCGAGCTGCTCCCTGCACAGAACCAAGCTCTTGTACTGTGCACACTGTGACTGCCATCGGACAATGCTGTGTTGTTCTCTGTCACTTCAGGGTACAGCAGAGCAGCAGGCTGTGAGGCATTGCTCCTGCTCCCTGGGGGCATCTTTCTGTTTGGAAGGTGCTCTGCAACCAACAGTGCTGGAGAGCACATGGTCCCTTCCACAGCTGCTAAGGACAGTGAGACAGCCCCTCCATCACATGGTTATAGGAATCATCACCTGTTTTGATTCCTGGGAATCTAAACCTCAAGATTTTGCAAAGCTGGGGGCATGGTTCTGTCCTCAAGTCACACACAAAGCCTCTGGCAGTACACAGTTCAATGTGTCTGAAGCTTAAGAATGCCTGATGAGAGCAAGCTGGTGGCTCTTTGTTAATCTTTGATTGGGACTGGCAGTAGCCTACACAAGGTAGCGAGGCATAGGAAGACCAGCTGGGACTTGGCTTTATTCTCACAAGCCTCAGGATCCAAAATCTGCTGCACTCTGGCTCCCTCTCTAGCAAAGTCTAATGGCCTGCTCGCTCCTGCTGTGTTGGAATGAGCTTGCACTGCTGCCTGCTGCTTTGTGAGTATCTTCACTAACAGCTTATGCCAGGGCATCATGCAGAAATTGCTGCCCTTTTCTTCCAGCAGCTGCCACCAGGGAAACAAGACCTGTTTTTTGGGGCAGGTACCACAGTACCTAGCCTGAAAGGAAGGGTTCATCCCCATTCCTGTGGGAGGGCTTGAGCTCACTGGGAGAAGCAGATCCTTGACAGTCACAGGCTGCTTTAAATGCCCTTTTGTCCCTGTAC
Source organism: Gallus gallus (assembly GCF_016699485.2). Classification (NCBI taxonomy): domain Eukaryota; kingdom Metazoa; phylum Chordata; class Aves; order Galliformes; family Phasianidae; genus Gallus; species Gallus gallus. Next base: position 8,528,224 of record NC_052548.1, read on the forward strand.
TCTGAACTTTGACTGGTGTTTAGGGGAAGGGAGTGCTCAGGGCTTTGTAACTTTCTGCACAGCACCTGGGATGATGGCTGCTTCCAAACAGACCTGTGTGCTTGTAAGGTAAAGGGACATGTAGGTAAACTGTACACCCTTTTCTAAACAATTACATATCGTGACAGCTGCCACAAGAACCCACCATGGCACCCCCACTCCCATCCCCAAGAGCCACCATTAGCTCTGTTGCCAGCAAAGCAGGAAGGTTGGCCAAAAAAAGAATGGAAATGAGTGTTTGCCACTGAAGCTTAGACACAAATATTTATTAAGCACAACCCTCCCTTTCCCTTGAGCTGTATTCCTTTCTAATATATTAATTCATTTGGCAGATTATTTTTTTTAGAAAAAAAGTACCTGTGGGTTGGAAATTCCCCATTAAAATGACATTAGCAAATGCACATGTAAAAAATAAATAAGCTCATACATTCAAGTATATGGCAAATAATTAACACCTCTGAAAGCTTAATGGTCAGATTCCAGTTCACCACCTGGCTGAGAGCTGCACAGGGCCAAGCCTAGAGCTGGTCAAGTCATTCTCATCTCCATTTCTGTCCTCTTTACAGGTACAAGCTAGGTGGGTATATATGTGGCTGTGCACATCCTCCTGCCTGATCTCCAGCTCTCTACCTGGCCCAGGAAGGAGGCAGAGGTTCAGCTCAGCCTTCTGTGCAGCAGGTGAGTGCTCCCTGGTGGCAGCTGAAATGCAGCTACCCCTCCCATGGTCAGTACAGGCCGGTTAAATGCCTGGTGAGCAGCGGCACTGGTGTGAAAAAATCTTACCGCTGGTTGGAAATGTTTCTATCAAATTTGTTTTGATTAGAAAGTGCTGATTTGTCCCCTGTAGGAAACACATCTGCTTCGGCAGAACTCATTACTGGAGTTTCTGAAGTCCAGGACAGCCTCTCTGGTCAAGCATTCCACCTCCTGAAGTTTGATCTCTGCTGTCCTCCTCTCTGGGTGTGCATTTCCAACTTTACCGAAAGGGATGAAAGTAAATGTAGACCCTTGCACTTGTGTACAGGGTGAAACTGACCTCCCAGTAACAATCCCAGCCTGGAGCTGTTGCCAAGGCTCCATTTCTTGCTGGTGTGGGACCAGACGATGTGCGGAATAAGGACTGCCTTGCTGAGAGCAGGTCTGCTGGGGCACAGAGCAGCACAGCACTGATTTCTTTCAGGAGAAAGAAGGGGAGGGAAGTGCTATTGTCCTCCGTTGCCAGGTGCAGGAGATAGTTCTGCTTGCTCTCATGACAAGCCATGGCCAGAAAACTTTGCTGGCTCACAAAGCAGGTCAGTGCCAGATGCAGGTTTCTGCCTTAGGCATGCTGGACCGTCCTGTGTGCAGCTCAACCAGGAGCCTCACCAGAAACAATTAGTTCAGCTAAGTTTGATTGATGAGCAGAAGACTTTCTTCCTTCTTTGCAAGGTACCAGCTCTTCTGTCTTGTGGCTGCAGTGCAGGCAGCATAGCTGGCACTTACCTTTCAGGTTTTGTCTCATGCTCATTCTCTGCAGGTCTCCATATCCCACTAAAGTTAAAGAGGGAGAGCTCCAGCTCCTGCTTTGGAGCTTCTGGCACAACTCTGTACAGGAGCAGCTGAGGAAGTGGAGGGGACAACATACAGCTCTCACTGCAGAGTTCAGAGCAACCCCAGAACAAACTTCAAAGGGTGGGGGACCATAGCTGCAGCCAGGGGTGGGGTGAGCTTTAAAAGGTCCTGTGCAGCTTCTGATTTGGGCTCATTTCCTTCTGCAGAAAAAACAAAACTGGTGAAGATGTTCCAGGAAATGATCCAGAACAATTTGTGTCATCTCATGATGCAGATGTGACTGCAAAATGTCCCTTTCCCTATTAAAAGTATTTTAGAAATAAAGAAGATCAAGGCTGCATTTAACTACCTGCTCTGGGCTCCTCCTTCAGCTGACAGTGTGAGTTCCTGGAGTTTTAGGTGACAAGCAAAAGGGCTGCCAAGGTCTTCTTCCCTTGAGCTGTGCCCATTGTTACAGAGGCTGCATCTCCTAAAAAACCCTTGTTTAAAAGCCATCCCCTCCTCTGAACACCAGGTGCAGTGCAGTTGAGGTGCAGATCCTGGGAGAAGTCTGGTGGTGCAGGAGCACTCAGTTTGAAACCACCTACACTTAAGTTCTTTTTGAAAAAACAAATGAAACCAAAACAAACCCCCCAAATCAACCCCGGTTCTTAGCTGGAACCAGGCCTTTGCTGCTCCTCTTCTGCCTCCTCTTGTGCTGAGGCCAGGTCTACCCTCTGCTCATCCATGCGTTTGGCCTGGACCCGCTGGATGAGGCTGAAGAAATCCTCATCTGGCATGGTGGGACCACGGGGGATGGAGTCTGGTGGTGCACAGCGCTGGTCGTCTATCCTGGAGGACTACAGGGGAAGAGCAGGGGTTAGGGCTGCGTGCTGACAGCCTGCAGGTGGGCAGCTGCTGCCCACAGCCCCCAGCCAGCCTGGTGAGAGCAGGGGGGCATTGCTTGCTGATGGCGGAGAAAGTATCCACCCCTCCCTCCCGCTCAGCCCTGCTGTACCTGACACTTCATCAGCATGTTGAAGAACTCATCCCCGGGCTCCTGGGCGTCCCCCTCCATGCACAGGTGCCCCAGGTTGTTGTGTGTTATCCGCAGGCCTGGCAGGTTGCCCACATTGGCACGCTGGTCATCCAGCCGTCTGCTCTGCGAGCTGGCGATGAGATCGAAGAACTCCTCCGTCTGTGGGGATGCCATCAGGGAGGAGTGTGCTGGGAGGGGGAGAGGAGCACACCAGGGTCACATCTCTGCTCACCACAGAGTCTTCTCAAGTTCTCACCAACAGACTTAAGCCCCTGTTTGAGAAGCCTCCCAGGGCTGAGCTGGGTAGGACCCCAGCTTCTGTGACCAGCACCATTCCCTTCCACCCTGTGCGACAAGCAGGAACAATCCCAGTGCCAACAACGCAAGCAAGCAAAAACCTACCACCAAAGCAGGGACCCAAGCATGCAACCACTCACACCCTTCTCTAGTGCCTCTGCTGCATTGCCTAGTATGTAGGGTAAGGCAGAGACCTTGGCAGGATGCTGCTGCCACCTTGGTTTCCACCCTGGTGCAGGCAGCAGCAGTTGCAGGTGAGTGTACAGTTCCTGTGCACTGCTGTGGTTCCTTACTGGACACTGCACACTGTGCCAAGGGCCGGGTATAATTGCAGGCATGTAATGTGCAAAGCCAGGGCCTGACTAAGCCACCCATCCCAGCAATGCCCCAGCCAGGGCAACACCTCCTGGGCAGCACGCAATGCATGGGGCCTGCTGGCTCCTAGCAGCTGCTGAGCAGCAAAACATTCACACAACAAGCACTGCACTTGGGATGGGGACAAAGGGGAGCTGTAAGAAATCCAGCCTGGTGGGCATCGCCTCAGGGAGCACAAAGCACATGAGGGTCCCCCAAGATCCTGACACTGCTGCTCTGACAGCCCCGGCTCCTGGAGTTGTAGGAATGCACAGTAACTGCAGCACTGACAAAGAAACTTCAAACAACGCGTCCAAAAAGCTCAGAGACCAAGTGATGGATGAACAGAAAGCATGCCTACTTGAACGCTCTTAATAAAGCTCCATACTCAAACTCACCCTTAAGTCACACAGCTGTTACAGCCAAATGCATTTCTACATCAGAAACACATCTTGAAAAAGCGATGTTCATTTCCACCTTATTTTTAGCCCAGAAGAAATGGCTCACCTGGGAGCACACAGCAGGACCTGCACACCCCAGCACTTCGCTCCTGTTTGCTTTAATCAGAGCACCTCAACACGCTGTCATCAAAACAGATGCAAACCCGAAGCGCAGACACAGCCCTGGCCTGCCTTCCCCATCCCATCTATTTGTCAGATGGTTTCCTCCATTTATCCCTGTTCTTCCCACAAGCAAAGCTTGCTGTCTGCGCACCCGGAGCTTCCTCTTGTTTATCCATCCGCCCTGCTGCCTTCTCTGTCCTTACGCAACACCTATCACTGCAGCATCCAACAACTGGACAAAACCCAGAAGTTTTTCCACTGTGGTCACACAGAACGCCCAGCAGTACCTTCCCCTCCTGCCAGAGCCCACCCGGGCCATTGCACAGCAACACCACGCAGCCGGCCATGCCGTGGGAGCAGCACGACCCGGAGTCACAGCGACTTATCAACACCTCCACGCTTACGTATCCGTTCTTCCAGGGCTGGGACTGGTGTGGCTGCTGCCTCCGCAGCCTCCGACGGGCACTCCTCCAGCGGGCAGCGCTGATCGTCCATCCGGTTGCTCTGGAACTTGCTCAGCAGGTCAAAGAAGCATTCCTCATCCGAAGGGGTCCGGTTGATCTTCTGCAAAGACAATAAAACACAAAAGAGTCAGCACATCCCAACCGCCTCTCACTGCGTGGCCTCGGCAATGCTCCCACCCTGCCCTGCCCAGAGCTGGGCTCCACGCACTGCACCTGCCCAGACTCACTGCCTCTGAGTCTCAGTGCTCCTGGCTCAGAAACGGCCTCTCCTTTCCCTCTTTCCTCACTACCCTTTGGTTTGGACAATCCAAGGGGTGGGAGAACCCAGTGGGTGCCCCTATGGGGTGCTGCCACGTGCCAGGCTCAGGCACGCTGCCCATCCCTCCTTCCCAAGCTGCTAAAGGTACCCTCTGCAGACCACAGCCCCCAGCTTCCTTCCGACTCACCATAGCACCCTGCTTGCTCCAGTCCTCACCAAGCTGCAAATGCCACAGAATTACAGTTCTTCAGGAAAACAGTTCTTGCATGAGAGCCCCAAATAAGCACCTTGCACCAGACAGCGATATATTTAAGCTGTGCTGCTGAAGGGTTAGCACTCACAGCAGCCTCTAATTCATGTGCCGTGCCGGAGATGGGGTGGGTGCTGTGTCAGGAGGGTGAGCCCAGGTCCTGTGCTCACTGCTGCACAGCAGAGCTCTCTGCAGGGCCTCTGGTGAGGGTGTGCAGTGCTGCTCCCAGCACAGGGCTGCTCCCAGGGCACCGGCACGCAGAGTGCTTCCAGGGAGCCCTGTGCTGGGGGAGAGCTGTGTGCTGAGAGGGTTAAGGCTGCCACTCAGAGTCAGTAAACGTAGGAAAACAATTTTCCCCGTATGCTAAGCGAAGCAGATGAGATGCACTCAGCTTCTATTTAGGGCAGCGTCAAAATTAGCAGCGGGCCAGAGAGGAACATTGGCAATGTGGGAGCAGAGAGGGGAGGGAGAATCCCTTCTCACCTCCTCCCAGGTGCTGACCAATGGATCAGCAGCACAGACAGACCCTCCGGACCATCAGCCTCTGAAACCACAACCTGAATGAGCTTCAGCCAAGGATGAACAGCATCTATCCCAGCCCTGCCGTGCTGGCTCCCACAACCCAGATTTGAAGCTGGAGGAGGAAGCCTGCTCCTTCACACCACAGCTCCCTGCGGTGGCACAGTCCACAGGGGCAGTGGCACAACCCAAGGAGAAGTTCCATCTCATAGGGGACACAACGGACAGAGCTCGTGGGGAGACCACGTTCCCCATAGCGCATCCCACCAGGGATCCATCCATTTACTGTGTCAGGATCTTTGTGCCAAACACACCCAGGAGAGGGAAGGATGCTCTGCCTGGCACCCCCCCAGAGCCCTGCACCTCTCTAATTAAAATGCCCCAACGTGACACTGCACGGAGCACTGCCTGCTGCCAGCCCTGAGGAAGGAGCTGTGCGGGCAGATGGATGGGCCGTGCCCTGGGGTGCACCGTCTGCTGCCGAGCTGTGGCTTCCTGAGAGCCAGGGCATCCCCTAACAGCACTGAGCAACGGTCCTACAACAGCACAACCACCGACACGGTGTTGCCATGGGTCCCAGCCCCACAGCTCACCCCACACCCTGCACAAAACCTCTGCTCCCTGCCCACGGACAGGCCATGTACACAGCACTGCAGCTTTGCTCCTGTTCTCTACAAGGGAGCAGAGCACGCAGCAGCCTGGCTAATAACAGCCTGGGAGCAGGACTTGCTTACCTGAAACACAACTCCCTCCCTGGAAGGCAGCAGGGCTGCTGTGTGCTGGTGCAAGGAGCAGGCTGTTCAGTCTGCCAGGTGGGATGCAGGATGTGTCAAGCACAGCTGCAGCGCTGGGAACACAGGGAGCAGCAGTGCCAGTGCTGGGCTGCCCTGAGCTCCTCAACCTGCAGGTCGCTGCCCTGTGGAGTACAGGTGCACACTCACCAGTGCTAAACAGAACCTCTCAGCCTCTGCCCAGCTCTGTCCCCTGGGCACAAAGCAGCATTTCATAGGGGCCAAACCCCACTGTTCTGCCAGACTGGCTTCTCCTCTCAGTGTCCTCATGCAGCAGGATCAGGGGATAACATAGCAGGTTTCAGTGCCGCTCCCACAGCCACCCCTCAGAGAGCACCTCCTCAGCAACCTGTGCAGCAACAGTTCCTCCTCATCCCATTTTGGTGAGTAGACAACACAGAGATGAAGAGATTCACCAAGTGGTGGAGCAGGGACAGGAGCCTGCCCCCCATCCCAGCACCCCATCCCCAGAGCCAGCTTTGTGACTGCAGACACTTCCCAGACAAGCCATGCTCTGCACCCAGCAGATATTCGCCCCGACACATCCGTGCCCATGTGTCATCTCCTATCTGTCTCTCCCTTACCAACCACATGCATCCCAAGCACTTACTCACCCTCTCATCAGGCAGCTGACCCGAAACCACCGGGCAGAAGCAGTGGTAGGGGCACTTCACACCACGCACATGGCATTGCCATTTGCTCCATCACCCCAGCACCTCTTGGAGAAGCCAACAGCAGCACTGCTGTGCACCCCAAAGCCCGGCACCATGGAGGGCATCATGCCTCACCTCACTGCTCCAGCTGCGCAGGGTGGGCACCTGAGGGGGTGCTGGGATGAGCATCCAGAAGGCAAAGGAGGGGTAGGAGGAGGAGGGCAGGAGGAGGTCCAGGTTGGATGCCTCAGTTTGATGCAGAGGGGAAGCGCCCACCAACTTCGCTCCCAGCACAGCAGTGGAGCTGCCCCACTCCCAGTGGTTGGCTGCTGCCTTCCTTGGCTCCCCGTTGACTCAGAGCTGTCAAACTCACACAGTCTGTGCCGAGGGCAGCACTCCCCCCTGGCAGAGCTCCTCCAACACCGCTGTGCTCCTGCGAGGCATCGCACAGCACCAAGCGCTCCACAGGACGCTGCGTCCTCTTTCCAGAGAGCAGTAGGGATATCGGTAACAAGAAGTTCAAAATGAATCCAGCGGCCAACTTTAAAAGCAGCTGATTTTTCCAGCATCCACAGGCTGTACCCAAGCCATGCCCCGAGGAAACCCCCCCTTCCGTCTCTCTGTGCATATCCCCCCCCCATTTCAGAAGGCAAAAAAGCAGAGCCCAAAGGAAGCCGCGCTGCGCTCACCGACCCGGGCAGCCGCGCTCTCCCAGCTCCGCTCACAGACGGCTCCGTTCGCCGTGCGCTCCCCAGCGGCTCCGCTCAGCGCCGGAGCACAGATTTACACAGAGCAGAGCACCGCCAGTCCCGGCACAACGCCACAGCCCCGCACGAAGCCTCAGCCCCGCCGCCGTGCCGCGCTCCCCCCGCAGCCGCGTCCCCGCGCTCGCTTCGCCCTCACCTCTCTGCTACGATCCCGGCGCCGTTCGCCGATGCTCTCCGACGCAGCGCGGAGCTATGTGAATATTTAGCTTTCCCTCCACCTCCTCGCCTCCCACCCGCCGCGCACACTTCGCCTTAAAAATAGATCGGGATCGATTTTGCCGAACGACATCTGCAAGCGCGCTCAGCTCCACGGGCAGCGAACGCACCGTGCGCCCGCAGGCGCGATCTGATGGCTCAGATTTAAAGCACTGAAATACCCAGGGACCCACGGCGGCTGCCGAGAGCCCTCCTGCTCCACGTGCTGTCAGGGATGTGATTTTTTGGCCCTACTGCAGAAGATGCTCAGCCATGGATTGAAAGTGAATCCAAACGTAGCCCTCTTTAACAGAGGGAACATCGTGATCGTAATGAGATTCTAAGCACAGAAGGGATGGGAACGCACCGTGCAACAGCCCGAGGACAGGTTTCACATCTGTGAAATGCAAACGAACGTGGGTTTGGGACAGTGGGATGGGTCACCAGGAAGAGGAGCAGCCAGCAAACCCCATCAGCTCTCCATCCACACCGCCCTCTGACCCTCCTGCCCACCTTTTGCTGCAGGAGTGGGGAATGCCCTCACCCTGGGCAAAACCAGGTTCTCCATTACCCTGCACAGTCTGAGCTTCGGGACAGGGCAGGCAAAAAGCAATTACCGTGTGTGGGTGTGGGGCCGTGTGCTGTGGAAGAGACACAATTGGGAATCTGCCTCTAAACCAAAGCTGCTGCCTGGGGAAGCTCGCTACTAAGCTACCATTCTGTCCATGATTTAATTGTAAGAAATGCCGCAGCAAACGAAGGAGGAAAGAAGGGGCAGGGATGGGAAATGGGCAGGGCACAGCCACTGCCACGCTCAGGGCAGGACACTGCTGCAGGCACTGCCACACCTCACATGAGCTGCACATCTGCACCGCAGCTGCTGCCTCTGCACCGCTGGGCTGAGCTGAGGGGATGCTTTGGGGCAGAGAGGAGTGGGGCTGTGAGCCACAGCTGAGACCGTTCTGTATCTGAAGAGCCAAGGCTAGGGACAGCTCCATCAGAGCACGTGGTGTGTGCACAGAGGGTGACGTGCAGGAGATGAGGGTAACCCAGCAGCCCTCAGAACAGCAAAGAACACTTCTTGCACCATAGCATGCAGTGAAGGAGAGAAAGCATCCCTGACCTGCAGAGTCACCACCTGAACGTCCCCCTGCAGCCCCCTGGGCTCTGTGGTCCCAGCAGCCCCACACACACCCTGCAAACACAGGCATGCCCAACGCTTTTCCCTTCCAGAATGAAATTATCACCCTTCCTTGGACTGTTTTCAAAGATTTTTTTTTCCCCTTTAAACAACTCGCCCACTCATCCCTATAAACGCCAGTGCTAAAAGCCGGTTCTGTTGTAAGGATTGCAAATAGCTCCGGCTTTATTGTTTCAAACAAAATCAAAATAGCTCACCCACACTCCCTCCTTCCCTAATGCCTCAACCGCTGACCTGCTGGGAGCTTTCCCTGCTGCTGCACCTGGTGCAAATCCACACCTTGAGAGCAGCAGCTCAGCACAGCCCAGCTCTGCCTTCCCTCGGAGTGCAGTGCCCACAGCAGAGTGTGGCCCAAGTGTCCCTGACACCTCTGCTGCTCACTGTGCCAACACTGCTCAGATGCAGCCACCCCCTGCGATGGCCTCATTAATCCTAGGGTTATCATTAATCCCAGGGTTACATTTTCCCCCTCTGCTGCATACAGACAGTCCTACAGCAACACTCCGCAGTTAAGGCAGTGAGTTTTCCCTGCAGCTTTTGACCAGTCCCATACCAGGTTGGGTCTCCCGTTACCACCGAAGCCCAGATTCAGCCCTCACGTTTTTAACCACAACCCAAGGACACAAAACAGAAGCACCATCCCTCCAGGTCAGCCCCTTCAGGCTGGGGAGGGGGACAGCCAACTCCAGAGGATCAATTAACCACCAGGAGCAAATCCAAGCTCCCTGCCCCAAGCCATCAGTGCCATGGGCTGATGCCAGTGAGCAGTGAGTTCCCGAGGTGTGGTCAGCAGAGCCCCCCCCCCACAGCCAAGCAGCAAAGCCAAGCGGAGCTCATTGCAGCAACAGATACTCCATTGCTTTAAGTGATATAACCCATGTTCCTGATTCACTAGAGCAGAAGGAAGGTTAACAAGTAGTGCTCACACCCACAGTGCACACCTCACCTCCTACAAACGCCCCTCGCTGCAGCAAACGCCCGACTCCTAATTATTATTTACACATATCCAGCAACGCCTGAAGGCCTCCCCCAACATCAAGGGCTCTCGCCATGCACAGAGCCCACAGAACATGAAATCCCAGCCCCACTGCAGGCAGAGTGAGTCCTGGGGCAGCTCCGTGGGTCTGCAGTGCACTCCAATAAGCAAATCCATAGGGAATGCTATGGAGACCTGCTCTCCAACCCCATAGCAGGATGCACAGATACCACAATGTGGGGTGGGCAGATGGGGGTTGTGGGGACCTTTGGGGTCCCCTCCAATTGCACGTGGAGCGCTGCTCCAGGCTCGCCCCCCCTGCCAGGTACAAACTGCAGCCTCCTGGGGCTGCACGTGGAATGGGATGAAGCCAGGGGCGCTGGAAGAAAAACACAACGTTGTTTGGTCTTTTTTAGATTAATTGGTGTTAATTGTCTCGGGGAGGTTTGAAAATAGCACTGCTAATGGGAAACGTGGATGAAGGTGAGCGGAGCCTCGTGACTGCCACATTAACCCCAGACTGGGGCTGCGCCCTGCCCGGCCGGCAGCTCACGTTGGAGTTCTGCCCACGTGCGCCCCACAGCAGCCCCACACAGCCCGGTGTGGGGGCACAGAGCACCGGGGAGCAGCACCCAGACCTCCCTGCTCTCCCGCACAGGGCTGCAGTCTGCAAAGCACATCCATGGCCACACCGCTCCTTGCGCTCCCATCCGCCTCAACCAACGATATCTGTGCAAGACAAGCAAACAAAATCCCCCGAATGGAAGCCTCTGTGCCACCTGGTGTCACTGCCCAGTGATCTCAGAGTCACGTTGATTTACACCCAAACAGAACGCGAACTCTGACGTTTTAAGCTCTTCTGGCACGTGCAGTTTATTGCATGCAAGGAGGCAGAACCACGGACACACTGAGCGCCCCCGGCACAGCACAGCCCCCAGGAATGAGAGAAGAGTTCCAGATTCGGAGAGAAGTCAAACATTTGGAGTTTTATGGCTCTGAGTCTGGCTGCAATTCGTTCCACTTTGTCAGTATTGTTCTCTTTAAAGTGACAGCTCCCAGGAACGGCTCAGCTCCTCGTCCCTCTCCCTGCCCCGAGCAGCTCCAGGGCCGACAATCTGCACGAAGAAAGGGCTGCACAAGGAGGAAAGCAGACCTCAATTACAGCTTCAAAGTGCCAATAACTGAAAACCCGGTTACGGTGAGCCAGGGGAAAAAAGAAATGTGTTTCAGGAGCTGGGTCAGCCAGCCCCAGCACGGCCAGGCTGCAGAGCTCCTGTCCTCACCACCAGCAAACAGCTGCAGTGGGACCTGGGACGACCATTTCAGGTCACATTCCTCTGGTTGGAGCCTCTTCTGCACTGCTCCAAGGCCACCCCATCCAGCTACAAGGGCTCACACATACCTTCATATGGCCCCCAATACTCGGGCCAAGACACTGAGAAGCACCCAGGCCTGGGGTCTGCAGTGCAACTTCTGCACAGCTGAGGGCTTGCACAGCCCTCCTGCACTTGGACGTGCTCTCCTCTCTGCTCACAAGCACAGGCTTGCTTCAAATCCACACTAACCCACCTCCCAAACCTGCCCTTCTGCATGAGACAGAGCAAGGTAAGGAAGAACGCTTACAGCCATGCGCCCCACGGAGCAGCCCCACGGAGCAGCCCCACGGAGCAGCCCCACGGAGCAGCCCCACGGAGCAGCCCCACGGAGCAGCCCCACGGAGCAGCCCCACGGAGCAGCCCCACGGAGCAGCCCCACGGAGCAGCCCCACGGAGCAGCCCCACGGAGCAGCCCCACGGAGCAGCCCCACGGAGCAGCCCCACGGAGCAGCCCCACGGAGCAGCCCCACGGAGCAGCCCCACGGAGCAGCCCCACGGAGCAGCCCCACGGAGCAGCCCCACGGAGCAGCCCCACGGAGCAGCCCCACGGAGCAGCCCCACGGAGCAGCCCCACGGAGCAGCCCCACGGAGCAGCCCCACGGAGCAGCCCCACGGAGCAGCCCCACGGAGCAGCCCCACGGAGCAGCCCCACGGAGCAGCCCCACGGAGCAGCCCCACGGAGCAGCCCCACGGAGCAGCCCCACGGAGCAGCCCCACGGAGCAGCCCCACGGAGCAGCCCCACGGAGCAGCCCCACGGAGCAGCCCCACGGAGCAGCCCCACGGAGCAGCCCCACTGCAATTCCCCAGGCACAGCACAGGGCCGCACGGCTGCCAGTCCTGCCCAGCCTCCCTCGTGCTGACGCGGCCTCATTGGATAATTACAGAGAAAAGCGAGGCAATTCCCAATTTTAGTGCCATTATAAAACAGAGAGGGGGAATTCGTTACCTGGCAGCTGTTAATACTTAAGGAAGAAACTGATAATTTACCACTGAGGCAACGAGCAGCAGAGGCAGCGCATGCCAGAACACACCGCTGCCTCCCCCCTCCACCCCATGCAGTTCCTCTGCAATGATTCTTTATCTCCCCACTCGTTCTCCTGCATAAAGTCCCAGCAAGGAGCAGCACCTCAGGACTCTGTGCTGGAAAACCCACACGGCTGCAGCCCTGCTGTCCCTGCTGCAGCCCTTGATGTAGGAGAGCACTTTGGGCTCATGTGTGCAACCATCCCACAAAAGGAGCCGAAGAGAAAAAGGGCCCCAGCACTAAACAAAGGACCTCACGCAGATGTGTGGTCGGAAGGGTTGGACGCATGTTTTAAGATGATGCAACCAGATTGCTGCTGCTTCTCAGAGCAGCCCGCATCCCTGGAAGTCTCTCGGTGCCCACCAGGCCCCAGCCCTGCAGACATCCCTGCACCCAAACCAAGTGCTGCTGGCCATCCCACAGAGCAAACAGGAAGGAACAGCCTGATGGTGACACAGCTCGGTGGGCTCCAGCAGGACTGACATCAGCACAGTGGCCTTAGGGTGCCACAGGAACAGCCTTACACATCACTGCAGCCACCCAGCCCTCCCCAGCTCCAGCCCTCTTGGAGCACATTCACACCAGAAAGTCTGACCAGCCATAATGGCATAATTATACCACGCAGCTAAACAAAAGGCTGGGAGATAAAGGAGGGCGTGCATTGGCACGGAGGTATTTCACACATCAATCAGATCATTACATCACCTTAAAGGAGAGGGAAGACGCACAGAGAGCCACCAAGCAGCCAAGCATGGGACACCCACATCAAGCTCTGGATGGACAGCATAGGGACTGAGCTCTCGTTGGCCATACAGAGGATCAACCAACAGCTCCTGCTCTGAGCATCGCTCCCACGATCCATCAACCCACCAGGACAGCAAGAGAGTCAACAACATGGAAGAACTCTGGCACTCTGCCTGCAGGGGTGCAGGGCTGACACCCTACAGCATTCTCCCTTTCTTTTATGGCCGCTTCCCGCTGCAGGCAGAAAGCAGGTCTTAGAAAAACAGTTGTCCTGGGGAATGTTTGGAGATACAGAGCGCTGTGCCTGTGTTCTGTGTCTAAATACATCAGCCCATCTCTGCAAGTCCTCATCGCACACAACTCCTCTGCCATTGACTATAAATGGTCCCCACAGGGGCCGGGGCAGTTTAGGAGCCAGGAAGGGCTCATGGGGCCAATGCAGTCCATTGGGGAGATTGGGGTCCAGATGAGCAGCACCACTACTGGAGCACTGATCCCCGAGGAGGGCAGGGGGTGGGGGTGCTCCTTCCCTCTCCCTGTGCTTTTTTCCAGCAGCCCAGTAAGCAGGGCAGCCCCTGAAGCCAGGCTCACATAGCTGCACACATCCCAGTGCCTTCGGCTCAGTGCTGCCCACAGGAGCCATGCCCAGCAGTGGGACACGACCCCAGGCAGATTTTTTACATACTCTTTGTTCCCTGGGCCCTCTCCTGCCTTCTCAGAGAGGTCACTCTCTCAGACAGGGGAGAGAAGGACACAGCCACACCGACCTGTGCTCACCTGATGCTTCTGAAGCATTAGAAGTCCCCTCCTTGGGGCGACCCTCCACAAAACACAGCTGCTGCCAGCCCTCTGGGAGCCAGTGCATCAGGACCTTCTCCCCCAAGGAGGGAAGGGTTACATTCTGACCAAGCCTTTAATGTCTGCAAGCTTCACGTGTTGTAAAAACCCTCTGCTTTGATGTTGCTTTAAACACAGTGAAATCCAGCAGAAAATCTAGGGCCTGGCCGCCCAGCTATGGGCACGAGGACTGAGCCCTGACACACAGACTGCTGCTGCAACAGAGGGGAAACACGACCACGTGTGGCTCACCCCACAGCTGCTCCCACACCACAGCCTGCAGAGACCCACAGCCCCGTGTGTCCCATCAGATCCCACAGCAGCACCAATGCAGACAGGCAAGCAGGACCCTCACACCGCTTCCCCATAGCAGTGAAGCCCCTCTATGCTCAGGACTCTCCCACCCCCAATAGAAAGGTGTGAGCCCACAGAGGGACCCCCACCCATATCCTACCTTATGCAGAGCCTGGGCCACGGCTTCTCCCACCCATCCCAGCATCGCCACGGCTTTGCCAACAGGCTGAGCTCTGCTCCCAGGGCCAGGCAGTGCCGCCAGTGGGGCCAGGCTCCTCTCCATCCCCAGTGCCTCGCCTCCCCTTCCACTTTCCCCTGCCTCCTCCCATGGGGAGTTTCCCAGCAGCTCAGTAATTAGCATCATCATCACCGATGCTAATAACAACACCACAGCTCCTGCCATTTAAAGCTCAAACAACTTCACAGCCATCATCACGCCTCTGTAAGCTCCTGGGGCTGGCAGGGGAGCAGCAGCGCCCCATCCCACAGGTGGGGAGGAGGGGGGTGAGCAGGACTTCTAAAGAGACCCATTCAGGGCCTGGGAGGTTTGTTCTGAGCTCGTGTCTTCTGAGTGCAGGTATGGTGACATCCCATACACACACCCACATCGGCCATCAGGGCACACTGCTAATGAAGGACTCGCTGTTAACTGATGGATTAAAGATTATTTGCTTTGAGCACTGTCAAGATGAGGAATAAGAGGGGACTGCTGTCTGACAGACTGACCAAAGCCAGCTGTGTAGGAGGGAGAGCAAGAGAAAGGGTCTGAGCTCCGTTCCAGCCTCTCCTTGCTCTTGGGTGGGGTTTGCTACATTTCATTTTAAAAAAAGGCACACATGAAAACAGAGCTTTTCAACAAAGCCCACCCACACTCCCATCCAACAGAGCGATGGGGCAAAAGCCAAATGCAAGATGTTGACTTGAAAGGTTCGGAGGTCTGGGCTGCACTACAAAGCCAGGCTGGCATCACTGTCAGCTGGGAGCATGGAAGCCAAACAGGCTTCACCTGAAGCAATGCAGAGCACACTGCACTGCCACTGCCCCGGCAGCAGAGCCCTTCCTGGAGGGCACTGTGTGTGTGGCAGGGCAGGATCTGAGGCACAGACTGTGTCCCAGTGGGGCTCTGCACATCAAAGCTTTTGTAGGGCTGGGATGGGCACATGGCACAGACGCCGAAGAGCCCAGAACCCAAACACCCAACATGGGATGAAACCCTCCAGCAGCAGACTCAGCCCTGCAGCCTGGCCTCGGGCTGTGCACATGCATGGACGCAGCATCCTTCCCTTCCTCAGCCCCACTCAGACCTCCTGGATGTCCAAGGGTATTTCAGAAGCCTTTTGGAAAAGGGTTATGCACACCTCCACCTCCCACTACTGCCTGAGAACAAGCCCAGTCTAACACATCACACTTATTTTTATGGGACGCAGGCTGTGGTCTGTTAGTTACCAAGATGGGCATTCTCCAAAGCATAAGACAGACAGTTGCCCTTCTCCTCCAGCCAAGTGCACGGGTGAGCGCCGGACCTATTCTCTCCTGGAACAAAATGGGAATGTTTAATGTCTGTGAGGAGAGAGCTGCTCCTTTTCCCTGCTGCTCTGCCTGCCTCAAGCTCGCTCTCTGCTGTTTGCCCCCCAGGAATGCTTGGGGGCTGAACTAAAAACAAACTCTCGGGGACTCTGCCCACAAATCCAGAGCCAGCAGGGAGAGTTAAGGCACTGCAAAGCCTGGGCACCTCGGCGAGCCTTTCTGCCTCCTCGCCATTCACCAAACCCCTGCACGTATGGTGACAGCTTGCTGGTGGCTGGCAGCATCCCAGGGGCCCTTCCTACACACAGAGCCCCATGTGCTCACACCACACACTTCAGGAACACTCTTTGCCTCGCTCCTGCTGGAGCACAGCTTTTGTTTGTTTTCTGGCTGAGTGTCCGAGTTAAAAATACAAAGCTATTTGTGGCAGAAGCAGGCTGGGTTTTTTCTGCCTTTGTATTCCCTCGGATGCCCCCCGTGCTGCTGTCTCCTTTCTGGCTCAGATGAGCTTTGTTTTCCTTCCCAACGACCACTGTTTGCACCGGTGAGCAGCAGGAAATGCTTTTCCTCTTAGACCATTTCCACCGACACCACTGGGAATGAGACGGCAGCTCAGAGAAGTCTAAAAGAAACAATTGGTGTACAAATCCTGTCTCCAACCCTCAGAGAACGGCACAGAAAAGCAGGACTGCCCGTGGCCAGAAAGGGATGTGCACGGCTGCACAGATCAGGACATGTTCTACCTGCAGCCCACAGTATGGGAACAAGGAACGAGGCGGGCTTCATGCCAAGCTCTGAAGCTCAGACCCTTTCCTACCTAACATAAAAACATTGTATTGTGTTCTTTTCTTAAACACCAAGGAAAAAAAAAGCAGGTGTCTCTCTCCTGGCTTGGATTGATTCCACCTGGATTCAAGGGAGTGAACACTGAACTGTAGTGGTGCATTACAGCCTCAGTACAAAGCAGGAGACCAAACACTTTGGAGCACCCATGCAACCAGCGAGTCTTTGTAGTGACAGTACACCCCCAGCAGCAGCAAGCTGAGGGCTCAGGGCTTCTCATTAAGTCCAAACATCCCTGAGCCCCCTCCCAGGACCCAGAAGTGTGCCATTGTTTATGGGTGTGATTCCCATCTCCAAAAAACCAAGACCAAAACCACCAACAGCTGCAGGAAACCTCCCCGGTGCATTGCGTTTGCCTGTGTCGCAGCACGAGCATCAACACAACCAGAACACAGCAGCCCAACAAACAGCTCAGTTGTTTGAACTAAAGACATCCAAAAAGGCACAATAAGATCTTTCCAGGACTCAGATGCCCATCAGCTTTGGGGAACCAAGCACAGCCCGAGCCTGAGCCACTCACCACCAACCATGGGACTTGCCCATAACACCCATAAATCACCAACATCACGGCCAGCTCCTCCCCTTTTGGATGCACGCTTTACTTCTTTCTGAGAGAAGCTCCTAGGCAAGGATTTGCCATCATCTCATCCCAATCACTGACCAATTAAAGCAGGCTCTGCACACTGAGCACACCCACGTAGGCTCCGCTGCCCACCCAAGAGCCGCACCACCACCCCTACCCCGGCTTGGAAAGGAAGAAGGAATGATGATATCCCTAAAGAAGCTCCCAGATGAGCACTAGAGGAGAAAACCACTTCTTCCTACCGGCTGTGGCACTTGCACTTGGACTTGGCTGCTATCCAGGGGCGATGCGCACTGCCCATGGGGCCTCCTCTCCAAACCCAGGTGGTGCTCCCTGTATTTCTTCGACCTCGCAGGTAAAGACAAGAACTCTTTTCCCGAGATCTTCAGGTCTCCCACGTGGTGGCTGTCCCCATTCTGGTCCTTGGGAAAGCAAGAAATAGGCATTGTACAAATGGCTTGTCTCGAGACCTGCTGCCCTGAGATTCAGAGCGCAGGAGACGCACGGAATCGAGGGGTTAACGCAGCATTCAGACTGAGCTGATATATTTTGTGTATCGTCACAGACAATGATTTTAATGAGCAGAGGGGAAGCATCGCTCAAACAACACACAGTAGTCAACTCCTCCACAGGGAGAGGTGAGAGAGAAGCAGCATCCCCTTAAAAAGAACCAAAAAGCAGGGATGGGGGTAAGGGCACGGGTACCTTATTTACAGACATAGAAAGCGATGGCTGAAAGGTGCCTCCACCAGGAGGGTCAGCCCTACCCCAGCAGCTCAGCATGAATGGCCGGAGCCCCATTCGGCCCCTTCACCGAGCCCTGTGTTACAGCAGTGCATGGGGACTGCAGGGTGACACAACAACTGCAGCAGGTGGCTGCAAGCAGTCCCCTGTTCCATCACTGCTGTCCTCCTCTGCTCTCCTCAATGCCTGTGCACAGTGCTCCCATAGCCACACAAAACACAGGATCATCACCTCTGTGTAGCACACGGGGGAGTGGAGGTGACACATGGCATCTCGCATCCTGGATCTCATCCCCTCTCACTGCTGCTCCCCACTTGGCTTCCCGGCTGCCGCTTGCTGGCTTCCCCATCCTCACAGCCCTCCTCCAAGGCGTGCAGCTCCATCCCTTCTGAGTCAAAGCCTCGTGTTATGGGCTGCCCTGCTATCACAACAACCTCATCACTGCTGTCGTGCAGATGTGGTCCTGATACAGTCACACCAACAGGAGCATTTA
This sequence comes from Gallus gallus, assembly GCF_016699485.2. Taxonomy (NCBI): domain Eukaryota; kingdom Metazoa; phylum Chordata; class Aves; order Galliformes; family Phasianidae; genus Gallus; species Gallus gallus. The sequence continues at coordinate 8,546,587 of NC_052548.1, forward strand.
GCACTCAGCTCCAAAGGCTCTTATAAAAGGCACCTAAACCTGCTTGGTGCTTTGGCGTTTCCACACTGCAAACCACCTTGTTATCACCGATAGAGCACCAAGGAGACTCTCAGGCTGCCCTCACTCCTCACTGCACACAGCTGGAAGGAGCTGGAGCACACAGCTCAGGAGGTGACCCAAGGACCCATGAGATGACATGTCAGGACATGGACACCAGAAAGGCAGAGCTCCCCAAGGGACCTGAAGTCCCAGCACATCAATGGGCAGGCACGGGGGTGCTGCAGCCAGGAGGAGTTTTCCCACTCCTTACAGTACAAACAGGAATAGTGAGAATGAGTGAGGAGAGTTTTGATTCTTTAGATGTTATCAATAGAGCCGATTGCAGCCTGGCTGGTGTCCACAACTTGAAAAGCAGGCACTGAAGTGGCAGCACAGAAGCTGCTTTGCTGCCATGGATAGAGGCTTCAAACCGCTTCCTTCACGCCAAAAGGATAGATGACTCAATTACAGCACGTAAGCACCTTCGGGGTGAAAGCCAGCGTGTGATAAAGAGATTTCTAGTCTGCTGGAAAGAGGAATAAACAAGGACTGATGGCTGGGAGCCGAAAGCAAAGATCAAAACAAAGAGCAGAGCTGGTGATAGCAGTGCACACAGCAGCACTGCCACTGCCCATTGGGCGCCGGGGTCCTGTGCCCCAACCCACAGCTCCCATTTGCTCCTGCGAGGACTCCTGAAGCCCATCCCCCCCTCCACCTTGAAGGAGGCTCAGCTGTTACAGTGTTAGCAGCAAACCACACATCAGCAAAACCAGCCACTGGGTTGGGACACATAACCGAGCATCCCTCTGGCACTGCTGTCCCCGTGATGCCCAGATGATCCGTCCAGCCCAAAGGCTGAGCACAGTGCCCACCCAGTGCCCTCCCCCACGGTGAGCTCGATGGAGCCCTACAGCAAACCAACAGCTGCCCCGGGCAGACCCAGCGACTCCGAGCAGGATTTGCTGAGGGATGTAAATGAGCCCCATAGGTGGGAAGGCTCAGTGCCTGCAGCTGTCAGTAGAAGCAGCCTTCACCCTGGAGAGAGGGGGAGAGCACTGCTCTGCTCAGATCTGACATTTCCAGCAGTGCATTGGAGCAGGAGGAGTCCTCGGAGCCCCTTGAAACAAAATCCTCTGCCTCCTGCAAGGCACAGCTCCCACTTCTGACCTCTCCTTCCTCCCTGCCCTGAGCAAAGCACTCTGCTGGGTTAACAACATGCTGAGATGGGCCATGAGCCACTAAGGGGGCTAAACTGCACCCCTCATCCTCTCTGATAGAGGACTTTTTTCCAAAAACAAAAGTTCAGAATAGCCTTTTTCAGCTTTCAGTTGTTAAGTGCCTCTCCTCCAAGCTCTCTAGAAACCCTCTTTGGTTAATTCCATTGACTCCAATGACACTAATTGTGTCCTTCCCTCAGCCAGCAGCCATCGATTGCTACCCACATTCAGTCCCCGAGGCCAGGCAGGCTGCTTTGCTTACCTTTTCAGAAGGGAACTTGAGGAGGTCTAAGCTGTCCATGCTGTTTCTTTGGACTCTCTTGGGCCTGGCTCCTGCAAAACAACGCACTCTCACATCAGGAGGTGTCACAGATAGGTTCGAAGCAGGGCAGCCCCTCAGCTCCCATTGCTGCAAAGTCGGACGGATGGGATGCTGCAGCTGCACGCTGTCCTTGAGATTCAGATGTGTTTTCTCTGTTGTTTTGAATCTTTTTCAAAGCGCCATCACAGCACAGTCAGCAACAGCCAGAGCTGCACAAACCAGCAGTGGGGCCGCACCGTGGCCGTGGGTCTCAGCTCTGCAATCCCAGAGCTACAGCCCCCACCTCAAGCATGAGAAGTCAGGGGGCTGGCACTGAGAGAAGTCATAACAAAAACACAACGCATGGGATTGTTGCTTTATCTTCATGTTTTTAGCTTTAAGACTGCGTCTGGGACGCAGCTCAGAGCCTTTCTCTACAGTCACAAGGGCTGGAAAACTGAGTGAAAGAGCACACTTTCATGGGCCTAGCATCAAGAAGATGGAAACTTCCCCTTGACAAGTCGTTAAATTTGAAAGCATTTTGTGATACATGATATTTCATACAATTAACTCAAATGCAATACCCTAATGATAACAGAGGGGCTTCAAACCAGACCTCTGTTCTTCAGACTCCCATTAGCTGCAAGTCTCCCTCCAGCTGCCCTCCCCTCACTACCAGCACAAAGCGAGCAGCCCTGGGATGCCTTTAACACAGCTGGGAAAGTTTCTGCCCTTCCTGCCTTCTGCTCCACATCCCTGGTCTTTGCTGACAGTTTGATGTAGCTGAGAGCCATGCAACACCCCACATCAGCAACACCGAGAACAGCAGAAAGAGAAACATGGCAGTTGTTGTCATGGGACCTCAAGTCCAAAGCTCAGGGGGATGTCCTGGACGAGGGTGAGGAGAGCATGTGAGCTCAAAGCCATCCTCGTGCAGAGCCCTGAGAACGGAAACCACCGAGCTGAGAGCAGTTCCTGCAACAGCAAACTCATTGAGCCCAAGGGTCCCTCGGTTTCCCACCAGTGTCTAAACAGCACCACTGCTTATCCCACAGCCTCGCCTGCCCTCGGTAAAGAACACAGAGCTCACTACCTTACCATTTTTATTTCAGCCCTTGGCTTATGTTAACTAAGCTACCACATTTTTGCTAAAGCTGAGGTCCCCGGTGGGATGCACAACACCCCCCCCTCACCCATGGGCACCAGCAGGACGGAGGGGTCTCCTCCCACGTTGCCAGGAGAGCAAAGTAAGCTAAGCCAGATGGCACACGTAGGACTGATGGTGATGCCCAAGAGGTGAGGTGGGCACCTGGAAGCCAGCGTGCGTCACAGCAGCTCCTAATGACTGCTTCCAGGAGAGCCCTGGAGAGGCAGTGTGTGCCTGATTGGATAAACACGTGTCACTTCTAATGGCCTGAAGAGCTGTTAATTATACACCCCTGTCCTCAGGTGCTTTGGTACATTCACAATAGCATTAAACCATCGGCCAGAAACCACCAATCTCTGATCTGAGAAAACCTGCCTTCCTCCTTTGTTAATTAAATATACGTACTCAGATTGCCCCAGCAATTAGGGCACACAGAACAACTCATCTTTTCCAGTTGTTTGGGTGCTGATGTTCCTCAGCTACAGCACAGACCTCACATTCAGCTGAGCCAAGAGAGGAACTACAAACCCAACTCCAAGCATCCCAACTCAGCTATCTGCTTCCAGAACAAAACAAAACCAGCCACGAGGCCAAGAGGGACCCCAAACACACCCAGTTCCATTCCCCCCATCACTCCAGAGCCCACGCACACCCATCTTCCAGCGGAGCAGAGAGAGCCCCATACTCACATGCGCACTGCAATGGAAGCGGTCCCATCAGCTCTCCGTCCCCAGGCAGGACGGTCCCCCAGACAGCTCCAGATGGCGTGTGCTGCCCCAACCTCCTCCAAAGTCCCTTCTCCCAGCAGTACCCACAGCCCCAATGCCATCCAGGCATCCCCGTCCGCCTCCTCCTCCCCAGCACCAACCGACAGCGGTGGACGCAGCAGACTGAGCAGCTGAAAACCCGTGTCTGTTCCTCTGTAAGCTTTTCTCTTCTCCCTCCAGTATTTATTGGCATGTTTACCAAGCCAACTGCACAGTAACCGAAAACCTCAGGGGCATTTCTAAATGCTCGCTCTGTCTTTAAGGTTTGCTGAGGTCTCTAATAAGAGCGAGCTGAAACCTTCTTGTGAACATCAGCTGAGCACAGCTGCTGACTGCCTGCATTCATGGCTTGTTTTCCTGCAGCTCCTCAGATGTTGCCCTTCTCAGCACTCAGGGGGTGTTGTTGCTTTTTAAATTCTCCCCCCCCCCCCCCCCCCCCCCCAACCTCCTGTGATCCCAACTCTCCAGTAAGGAGGTCGGGTTTCTTTTCCTCAACGTTTGTTTTTTGCTCCTGCAGTTTGGTTCCTGGGGTGTCCAACGGTTTCCACATTCCTCTGTTTTAAAACTGGAAGCAGCCCTTCCCCACCTGGGAGGGAGCAATGGACCCTGGGGGAAGTTGACTGAAAGAGAGCAAAGGGACCATCCTTGCTTCTCCCGGCTCCCTCGCATCCCTCATCTCACAGCTACTCCCTACTTTCCTGTCTTAAGGCCACTAACCCAATTTCTTCACCTCCAGACACTTCTTTCTCACATCCATGCTCTGCAGAGATGCAGAGACCCCCACCCTCGTGCTACCTGTGATGGCACAGACACAGCATGCTTTATTTCCAATCATTCCTCATAGCCAGAAGTTGGGCAGTGCACAGCCCTTGCTGTCATTGTGCTGTTCAAGCTGAATGGTGTAGGGCAGCTCTGTTTGTCAGGACTTCTGGGGCTTCACCATCACACTCTATGGAGGAAAGATCACATCAGCCTCTTCTGCAAAAGCCTCTGACAGGACCTGCTCAGCACAGCACTGCATGGGGTTCCAGTCCCCATGGGGCAGTGAGGCACTGGGAGGACCAGCTGGGTTCCTCCCAAGGAGACACTCACACAGCATGAATTCTCTCCCAGTACCTTGCTATCATGCAGGATGTAGCCACAGAGAACTCAAGGAAGCGTTTTTAATCGCAGAACAGCCATGGATCACCCCATGCAGATTTGCAGTAGTGTAAAACTGGGCAGAAAGAGGGGGCAGTTCTGTTCCTGCATGGGCAGTCCCCGTATCCTGCTGGCACTCGAGATCTCAGCCTTGACAAGATGGAGCACAACATGTGTAGCAGCAGCTCGGGGAGCCCTGCCAGGAGCTCTCATCAAGTTGACATGTGCTTTGAGGACTCCTAGGCTCTCCCCCCTCTCCAGCCTGGAGAGATGCCTCCTCCATAGACAAAGCAAGCTCCCAAGCACAGAGAGACCGACAGTTCAGTTTGCAGGCCTGGAACACTCTGTCTCCCTCTGGATGGCTGTACCTGAATTAAAGCTGACAGTGAACTCCACAGAAGACTGCTGGGGAAAGGTTAAATGGCCAGCACTGCTCCCCCCTCCCTCTGGCTCTCCCAGCTGAGCAGCACACACAGCAGCTCAGGGATGTGACCCCATGGCATCTCAGGGGCAGCAGTTACCCCACAGAGCACAAATCTCAGCATAAGCACTCGAAAAGGTCATTTCTCTCTACACTCAAATCAACTGAGATACCAACTTGTCCTTCAGGCACATTCTTCTAGCCCAGAACGTTGCCCTCCCACATTTGCACAGAGCCCAGCATTGCAGATCCCTGGTTCTGGCAGACAGCTCCAAATACTGTTAAATCTGATTCAATTAGAGCAGCCAAGCAGTCGGCTGGGGAGAAAGGCAGCTCAGTAAACCCCAGCCACAACTGCAGAGATACAATCCAGCAATCTCAGTGAGCACAGAGCATCTCAAATCTTACACTGCTGACATCTAATCTGGACATCTCCTATTCCAGCCAGTGCTCCATTATTCCAGCCAGTGCTCTTCAGAGAGGAAAGAGGAGGAAAAAAAACCACAGCAGCAAGGAAAAAAATTAAAAAAGCATCCAGCAGAACAGGCATCTCATTTAGGGCTTTAATTAGTCTTCAAACACATAATGGGTTCTGGTACTATAAATCCACTTGACCTCTATTAGTGCCAGCACTTGCATGATAAATGCTGGCATTTGTTTTCCCAGTTGATGTTACTGGGATAGAACAATGCTTTCCTCTAAATAGAGAAAGCAAATAGTATCAGTTATTTACGATGACTGAGCCATAAAATGCTGGCACTGAGCTTTTGTGTGCCCATCTATGGGAAGGAGCATCTGCTCATCAGCCCACCTTCTGGATTGGAAAGGACCAGGAAAATCCCAACGTTTTTGGCCTCTTCTAAGGCTGAAGACACGGTGGGATGGCTAAAACAGCCCTTCTCTCCCTACCAGCTACACGAGGGCTCCGTGGTTCAGACAAAACCATGAACACGTATGGCTTGCAAGAGAAAGGACAGATAAAGGACAAAGCCAACCCACAGCTAAGGGAGAGCAGCAGGAAGGTCACTTCCAGCACATTGTCACATTAGACTTCCTCAGAAATGCTTTGGACCCACGCAAGGTCCTGCATTCTCAGCCCTCCGTAGCAAAGCTGGAAGCCAAAGGACGGGAACAAAACCTCTTCTGCTGGGAAGATTGGGCTCCGGTGTTTGCTCTGCAGCGCTGTATTCATTGGCACACAGACCAGCACACAGCTGAGCAAATAGCAACCCTCCAGACAAGATCCTGAGCACTACAAAAACCTCCTCCAGAATAACAGCATTACAGTGGCTTCCCCCTTCCTCCCCCCTCCCCCAAGGGGAAACGGTTCCATCATAAAAATGCATATGTACACACAATAGGCACTAACAAGAAGCTACTTTTGAATCAGGATGCTCGCCCCCCTGATTTGGCAGAAGACATTTTATGTACGTGGCACCCAAATCTTACATCTTCCAGGATCCCATCTGACAGCTGAAGCCCTGCATGGCAGCAGCACTGCACATCTATGTGGCATCCAGGAGCTCCACAGAGCACAGTCGGGGTGGGCACAGCCAGCATAGCTCAGGAAAGCTGCAGGCTCCAAGTATAAGGTGATCCTACAGCTCACAGCCTTACAAACCCTTACTGATTGCTGTCACCTTGATCACGTCTCCCAGCCCAGTTCCCCCCTCACAGCCATCCACAGTGGGCATTTATCCTCCGAGTGAGGCTGGAACGTGGCTTTTTGCAAAGAAAGCATTGGCAATTCAGGCCAAATAACAACGCGTTGCATTTGTATTTGCAGGAGAGGGGATACACAGTGCACCTAACAACACAGCACCTACCGGAGTCAGATACAAGCCTTGGAGCTTGCGGAAAGCTTGGAGCTGTGCCAGAGGTGGCCTCGTTTAACCATGGCCTCCCCCAGGCAAGGCTCCATGGATTAAGCACTGTGGGGACAGGAGGAGTTTCTGGCAGATAAACCGAACCCAGTGGAGCAGGCTGGGAGGAGGCACGTAACCTTGGGGCCAATTCAAGACCAGCCAGGATAGGCTTGGCAAGAACACCTGGTTTTCTTCTATGAGCAAGACTTTCTCTGCCAGGATGTAGCAGAGCCTCATGACCTCTGGTTTTCCTTTACCAGCTCACATTGAACGAGCAGAGATCAGAAAGGAACCGAGTCTGAGCTAGAAAGTGACAGGCAATAATTAACACAGGCAACACCTCCAGCAGCCAAACAAGCCCAATTACAGCAGCTGTGTCCGACAGGGCAAGAGAAAGAATGATACACACTGGAGACATGCAGTGATCAAAGGCCACAAAATCCCACAGAAAAGGGGGAAATATTCTTCATCCCTCCCTCCTGTTTGCTGTCATGCATCAGCCACCAGCCTGCAGTGCTTCCTATCTACTGGGACACATTCGGTCACATAGGAATTTACATGTGTGAGCTCCGGTTGGTCCCTACAAGCTCCCAGGTCTCTGTGCTAAGCAAAGCTCTGCTGCCTGATGGGCCAGAGGCTCTGGCTTTGCTCTGCCCAGTGAAGTGCTAAAGCAGACCACAGGCAAGCATGCAAAGACCTTTGAAGATGAGAAGTAATTCCAGTTGGGTGAGGAAGGACTTGCCTGCCACGCTGCAAGTAGAACCAAACAGGGGTATCTGGATCCTAAAGGTAGCACTGCACTGTTGGACAAAGTTCTCACAACCATAGCTATTTCCTGTGTGCTGGCCACCAAAGAGAACTGCCTGGGGAACCGTGCTGCTGGAAGCAGGCACAGCAGGGCTGGAGCAGCAGCCGGAGGGGACGTCAGGCTCCCAGCTCCCATCTGGGCTGCTGAACTGAGCTGACCACTTCCATGAAGCCGCTCTCCCACAACAAGAGGTCCCTTCATTTAAGGGATGGCTTTGCCAAAGGCCACGTTGTGCCTCTTCTGCCAAAGGATTCAAGAACAGGCTCCTTCCCTGCTCCTCCTTCCCTGCCTCCCCTGGCACCAAGATGAAACAAGCACCTGAGTTCCATTAGCACAACATCCTTTCCTCCAGCCCTGAAGCATTTCCTCTGCTCTGAGCTGAGAAGTCTGAGCACCGAACTTAACACCAAAGCTGCACTGAACACCGACACTGGGAAGGAGGCTCATGTACAAAGCAAAAGAGAGAACTGAATACTACTCAGACTTTGGGAAGAATGGTTTTTTATAAACCCCACAAAGCTAATGCTGGGATGGTCTGAGTTGAGTGCTAAATAACCCGATTCAATTCCAAATGACTCAGAGGTTCATCACCCCCCATCAGCGCTGCTGGAGTGATTTAGCAGCTGCAACAGCAGAGGTTACTCAGAGAAATTAGAAAAGAGTCATCACAAAGATAATGCATCCTTCAGATGTCCTAAGTCTCCATCTAAGAGCCCCCATCCCTGCTGTTCAGGCAGCACTCCTGTTGTCCCTTCTCCCTTAAACATCCCCCCCTGAGGATGACTGCAGCACTCAGAGCCCTCTGCCCACCTTCCTGCAGCTGCCTTGGTGGGAGTGAGCATCCACACCCTGGAGCAGACCAAGCACAAACCTGAACTCACCAGCTAAGGCTCCCCAGAGCAGCTAGCTGTCTGAGCACAGAAAAACACCTTCCAGGCCACCCTGCATTCTGCCTCAGAGGGCCACAGCTGGCTGTCCCCCCCGCACAGTGCCTGACAACAGGGCTGAGGCACATAGAGGGAAGGCTGTGGCACAGTATCCCAGCCTGAGGCACAGGAGAGCAGCGCTGCCTCCTTCCTGCTCTGCATCAGCACAAAGCTGGGCTGACCAACCCATCTCAGCAGCCCTAAATGCTTCTTAAGTACTTCAAAGATATTTAAAGCAAGCAAGCAAACAAACAGACTGGGGAAACATAAAAGCAGATTTTTTTTTTTCCCCTATCCCCAATGTATTTGAGGGTTCAAAGATTCCTGTGAAGCAGCTCAAAATTGCACTGAGGATAAAAAGACTCACATTCAAAGCCACACAGATTGGTCACTGCCCAGGAAGGAGATGGTCTGTGCCTGCCCAGGCTGCCATCTCTACACCACCTGAAGCTCGTCAGGCAGGAATGAGCAGAGCCCAGCACAGAGGCTCCTGAAACCCAAGGGCAACCCAGCACAGCAGCCTTGTGCCCACCCTTTCTTTCAGCAGAGGATGTGCAGAGCAGGGGAAGCCGGGCTCACAGCTAGGCCCTTCCCTGCCCTCAGAGCTCACCGAGCACAGCCGGACGGCAGCAGCAGCTGCATACAGCACAGAAGCCATGCCAGGAACTCTGAAAGCAGCTACATGCCAACACCTCCTGGAACACCCGCATCCTCCCACCCACACCAGCTGCCAGCAGAGGTGTTGCTCAGTGTCTCCTAGCACTGCTGCTGCCATCGGATGACAGCTGATGCTGATACACTGCTGAGCATGGAGGAAAAAATGGTCCAGAGTTGGTTTTCCCTTCGCAGCAGCACTGAGAACCCTCCTGCACTCACTGCCTGGCCAGGGCTGCTCTCACCCCTTCTGCAGCAGCAAGTCCTCTCCCTGCAGCCAGCAGGCGCCAGCCTCCAGAGCAGGGAGCTGCCAAGGAACTCTGCCAGGTCGTGCTCAATGCCATGCACACAGGGGATATGAGCTAGCCCTGGTAGCACTGCCAGCAGGATGCTCGAGGGAAGGGTTGGGTGGAGTGCTCCGGGTTCACCGGGCACAGCTCATGCCCTACAGAGCAGCAGTGTATGGGGCAGAGCAGACGGCCAACTCCAAAGGGCACCTCCCAGCACCAGGCAGCACTTCTCACTCTTCACACTGACCTCGGCCTCTCCAACACAAATCCCTCACAGACACAGCAAGTTCCCTTCTCGGCAACAGCAAAATCCTATCAGTACTCAATTCTTTACTTGCAGTGTGTGAAAGAGGGCAAGAGCACTTCTCAGGGCCACGTATTTGGCATTTGGAGACGCAGACACAGCCCGTTTGTTTGCCTCATGTTTTAGCTGCTCCACGGCTTCTCTCTGCTTGTTGCTTTAAGCTCTGCCTGTTTGTGTTTCTCCACAAGGTCGATGCTTTCACAAGACTTTTGTAGCACTGTCCCACTTCCCTCCAAGCCAAAGCCTCCAGCTTTGTCTTCTGACCTCCGATTGCTCTCAGAACATTAATTAAGTCACAAAAAAGCTCAGCAAAAGGAGCCAGAACAGCAGAGGAAAACACCAAACACTCCTTCCCCCCCCCCCCCCCCCCACCCCCCCCCCCCCACCCCCCGTGAAGGGCAGACCCAAGGCTTGGAAGCAAGCAGCCCATGATGGACGTGGCAGCCCAATGGTTTGTCTCAGGGCTTCTCAGCTGCACGGATTTCTCCAAAACTGAGATTTGCTCTGAAACTTCACCCTACCTGTTTGATTGAACTTGTGCACTTTACAGCATGCCCACCCTACCCAGCCAACTTAGCATCCTTATGAGTATGCAGTCATGTTATATCCTTAAGCTGTGAAAATAACGTGAAGGGAAGAAGAAAAAGCAGGCTCTCCTCACCGCAACATTAAAAGGCAGAGACTGCTCAGGAGCCAACCTGAAGCTCACCTGGGCTGGAGCATGCAGCTGTCCCCACCTCTGACTCCAGCCTTGCTCTGCTGGAGGATGGCAGAGCACACTGGCTCCCTCCCTCCCAGCTCTATTTCCAAGGAAAAGCTTTAGCACTGACATAGCAGCTACACCTTCAAGATCAATACACAGAGCAAACACTTGCAGGCAGCATCCCATCACCTTCCCTCAGCCAGCTCTCCCACCAGGAAAAAGAACACACAGTCTCAGAAAGCATCTGCACTAACAAGGTCATATTTAATCAGCCTGCGCCTCCCAGGATGCGACTTCATCTGTCTGAATTAATAAACCTGTCCACAGTTACAGAACAACCAGCTTCCATGCCAGGCACCCCCAGACACCTATGGCAGCAGCTGCAGGACAGACAGATGGTCCCCAAGCTGGGGACATGTCAGGCTGGCAGTGAGAACTCATCCACACTGGGCAGCAGGGGCAGGACGGCCCAGAGCAGTGAATAGAACCATTTTGTGTGCCATCACCAAGCCTTGGAGCTTCCAGCTTCAGCATCCCCGCAGGTGGGAGCAGCGCCCAGCATACCAATGCTCACAGCCTGCCTTCAGCTCCTGCTGTAGTCTGATTCCTTGGGTGCTAATCAGGATGACAGCAGCCAAAAATCCCTGCCAGTCACCTTCTGAAAGCTTGTTCTATCAGTCACATCAGCTAAAAGGGCGCTGCAGAGCTCTACAAGAGACAAAAGCTGGTTTGCTGCTTGGCGTGTGGAAGTTCATTCCCAATGCAGATTAATTCCGTTAGCTCACTCTGTGCACTCTTTGAGGTGGATCCTTCCCTGTCCTTATGGCAAGCACAGAGCAGGACTGGGGAATAAGGTGCTGCCCATGGGCCTTGGTCAGAGCAAGGATTTCACAACAACCATATGTCATAACGAATGGTTCTGCTGAGAAACAACATGCCCTTCACTCTCCTCTTCCTGCAACCATACCGCAGTCTCTTTTCTGCTATTCATATTCCCCCTTATGTCACACACACATCCCCGGCTCCCCATGCACCATCCCACACCTCACGTGGCCCAGGCGCTCACCTTGTGCCTCATAGCCAGAGTAAGGACGAGCCATGCCCACCTCCTCATCACCAGGGCCCAAGCCGAGGGCTGCCCTGAGCTGGGCCATGTTCACCTGTGCCGTCAGCTCTCCGGTCCGGTCCCCGATCTGTGGGTGAAACCAACGAGGCATTGGTTACAAGGCAGCGTGCTGTAAGCCAGCAGCCTCAAGCAGAAGGCTGGCCAGACCCACAGCACAGCAAACACGGCCATCCAGAAGATTGGAGGCATCCTGGGGCACCATCCCAGCCAACTTTTCAACACCAGCCACTCAGGGACTGGAGTGTCCCCTGGGATGTTACAGGACCCCTCCGCTCAGAGCCCTGTGGATGTGAATCCAGGAAGGATCCAACCCACGCAGAGCTCCAGGACATGGAAGCATTCACAGTGCTGTGCTGCTCGTGCCCTTCTGAACTGACTGGGCATTTTTCACCTGCTGGGATGGATGGAGGGAAAACTGAGATTTCCATTCTACTCCTGGCTTAGTACTGAAATGGAGACAATCAAAACTCCCATCTCTCAGCAGCACGAAGGAGCTGATGTTGCCTATTCAGGAATTGATCTTACCAGTGGCTCGTGCTACTTAATACACAGACACACAGGACAGGCAGCTGAGCGTGCCTCAAAGGTTAACCAGGCATGAAAACGACTGCGCTGTGCATCAGCAGCCAGCACAGAGAGGTCACTCAGAAGCAGCTGCTAATCTTTAGAGAAACAGCCGCCTTTGTTACAGAGAGCCCTTGGCTGAAGCCTTGGAGAAGCCTGAGCTCCCATTAAATGCCTTGCAACAGCTCTTTTGTGGTCCTCTGAGATAGACCGCAGCGTGAATCGTCCTAAGAACAGAGCCATAAATCCTCACATTATTTATGACAAAGCCCTGAGCACCAGTAAAGGGAGGCAGATCAAACAGCTTATCATCAGGCATAAATCCCCTGCCAATTACAAGAGATTTGCTGTTGACTTCATCTCCAGAGAAATTACCACGTCCTGGTTAGGTCACACAGTCCTTGATGCTCTATTAAGTACTTCCCCAATTTCCACTCACTCCAAATCCTCTCCAGGGCCCCATCACTGTCAGGATAACGGTCAGGGCAGCTGTCCCACATGCCATAGCAGAGGCTCTCTGCCCTCAGCTCAGCTGTCTTTGCTCCCCCCAGCACCCCCATCTCACACAGGTGTGAGGAAGGCACTGCTGAGCAGCACCTGAGAGCTGGGACAGCCTCCAGGACTTCCAGACAGCATCTTTCTTCCTTCCCTTCAGAAGGAATCCCACACACCCTCGGATCACCTTGCAGCAGCTTCCCGTGTGGTTATTCAGCACAGACTTCCCTTGGGTTCAAATGTCACCATCAGATGTGTGTCAGGGCAGGAGGGGGAAAAACGGCGACAGGAAATGAGTTTCAAATATTAGTGGGCAGAGGTTTAACCTGAATAAGTTTTTCTACAGGCAAAGCGCTGATCCTCACCACAGCAGCACAAGCAGCTAACTTGGTTCCCAAGGCTAAATTAATCAGCTTTACAAGAGCTCCTCTGGCTGCCAGAAGCTAACGCAGGCCTCCCCACAAACAGACATGGCCTCTGCACTACTCTGTAATTAAAGCTGTGCGGGGGTTATTGCCACCTGCCATGCAGCCATCACATCAGGACGAGAGCCATCAGCCCCTCCTGCCTGCCCAGGACCCCTCTCCTCCCTCCCACCACCCTCCGTGGTGCACACAGCCCCCCCCACTGCCTGTCCCGGCAGGCTGGAGCTGGAAAAGCTCATTTGTCCTCAGATGTTCAGGGCCAAAGAACGGTATTTCTTCTGCAGGTCTGATAAGTATAATTAAGTACTTCATTAGGTTGGTATGTCAGTCCTATCACCCCACCGTTCAGCCAATCTCATAGACAGGAGAGCACACAGAGCACTTACACACAGCAATTTCAATTAGTGCTCCTAAAGGTCAATTTCTTCACCTGGGGAACACTAAAGAGGCCACAGCTGACTTCCACATAACACACTGGAAAGCAAACAATGCCTTCTTGTGCATCTGAGCCTGTGCAGGAAAGGCTCCTGCAAACACCTTCTGTTTTTGTACCAGGAAAGCTGCAGCCAGGCAAGCACTTCTGTGGAAATCAGCTGCGTGCACAGAGCCCCACTGTATGGCACTGGGGCAGGGTTAGCACCAGGCTGCACTCATCCAGCATTAGCAACCAGTCATATCTGCATAACGCTCGAGTTCACCACGCAGAGCTGGAACCCCTCACCTGCTGCAGCCTCTGGAGGGATGCTGGCATTGCTTAGCCAGGTAGCAGCCCACTAGGAAAGCAGACCTGAGCTGCAACCACAAGGTGCCTGGCAGTCAGGATCTCACAGCTTGCTGCTCAGGAGAGAGGGGTCCTACCAGCACGCTGGGTGCACAGTACCCCGGCCAGCAGGCTGGAGAGCTGCTCCTCAGGTCCTTCCTCACACAGGAGGATCAGGTGAGAGCAAGGTGCAGCAGATGTACCAGCACTAACAAGGCAGAAGCCTGGGAGCTTCCCATGACAAGGATATTTGCCAGCCAAGCCCTGCAGGACAGCACCGAAGCAGTAGATAGGCAGGCAATTTACAGAGCAGCCATAGCTAGAGAAGAGCTAAACCAAAAATCGGTTCAGATAGGAAAGAAAATGTCTTCCTCTCACCAGGGAGGACTGGTTCCCTCTGACCTTAGCCAGCTTCTCTTACCTCTTGGGAGATTTCGAGATGCTTCCTTGCAAAGTGCAAAGCTTGTTCATGGCTCCCCAGGGAGACGTAGGCATTTCCGAGACTCCAGCAGGCCCTTCCCTCTCCCACCCTGCAAGACAGGAAGCTGCTGACCACAGAAATCCTGGGCAGAGCCCAGCCCAGCACAGCAGCCCTTTCACAGCCTCCTCAGGGGCACCTTGAGCCAGCTCTGCTTTCACCCTCAGAGTACCCTCCTAAAAAAAATGCACACTGTGCAGCTTAATCCCTTACACTAAAGGCAGTGAGGTGAGGGGACAAGCAATAGTTTCAGAAATGGGGCTGTACCCATAGCAGCCAAAAGCTAGGTGGTGTAGCAAGGACCCAGAACAGTTTGACGTCACACGCGAGCATCCATCAGAGCAGAAGTGAGAGCTCCCATCTGCTCTGCGCTGCATGGATTCCTCTCTAGGGGCACAAAAGGCATCAAGAGGACGGCTGTCATCCAGCAAGTGGTTTTCCCACACCACAGGGATGCAACGTCCCCCTGCTGGATACCAGCATGTCACTGGGCAGCCCTGACCCAGCACACAGGTGTGTTTCCAGCACCTGCTTGCACCAGCACACACAGCCCAGCTGCTCAGCACAGCCTGCTCAGCTCTGCCAACGTGCAGATGTGGGGGGTGAAGGGATAAAAAAAGCACATGGGGGCGCGGGGGGAGGTTCAGCGTGACTGCAACTCCCTCCTCAGGGGTTGGGGCGGGTTGATCAGCATTTAAACGTTTTTCTTGTCACCCAGTTCAATGCCTTCTGCTCACGGGGCGTGTTCCCAGAAATGCGGGAGCCCACAAGGCTGCACCCCCACAGCATGATTCACCCTTGGGTGGGATTAGATCTTCCCCGTGCAGATATTGCCCTGACAGCGCCAAGGTGCTCCCATCTGTGTGTCTCTGCTCCATCTAGTGGAGGACGCCCAGCTTCCCAGGGCTGCTGGAAGTGATGCCGAACAAGAAGGCGCAGCCATAAGGACACGACCTCTGGGTTTCAGTGGGATGATAAAGGTCTCATTCACATCACTTTTACCCCCCTGACCAATGATAGGACCAAAGACCACTTCCTGAGAGACTGCTGAAGACCCTCAGTATCACACATTGCTATTCTTCATCTCCAGCAGTGCACAGTGATAGATAACAGAGACAGCACAGCACTCAGAGAACAGCCCAAGAACAGAGAAGCCACCCCTGGAGGCATTCCCTTACCTGTCTCCCAGCTCCTGTGCTATCACCAGGTGTTTTAGATGGTATTCAATTGCTTTCTCATAGTCTTGAAGCAGTGTGTATGTGTTTCCAAGACTGTAGCAAGCCTGGGCTTCTACTGCTTGGTCTTTGAGTTGTCTGGAGAGCTGGAGTGTCTTCCTGGACAGATGGAGATAAGAGAGCTGGTCATTGCAGGGCAGCTCCCCAGGGCAACAGGACAGTCATAGCTTTGGTGTACATGGCAGTGGAGCTGGGAGGCGGTGGCATCGCTCACCACTGCCAAGCATCACACGAGCAGTTGGCCACCAGGTCCCATCACCTCCCCACAGACCCATGAATCCCCTGAGGTTCTGCAGGGAACATCTGCCCCAAGTCTGCCTCAACTCCTGGCACTTACTTGTAGTATTCAGCAGAGATGTCAAATCTCCCAAGGAAGATGTGTGCATTGCCCAGGTTGCTGTATGCTCTCCTCTCGGCTGCTTTGTCCCCAAACTCCTTAGCGATAGCCAGGCGCTGCAGCAGACACAGATTAATGGAGTACAGGCAGGCACTGCCAGGCTTCTGTTACACAGCAACTTTGCTGGGAGATAAGCTTCCTGTTTTGCAAGGGTTCACATCCAGAAATGCAGCGTGCATTTACACGTCAGGGCTGGATGCAGCAGGAACTCTTCGTCTTTTGCAGCTCAGCATCAGGAGGGACATGGAGCAGAGACACATCCTCCTGCAAACCCCCCCAGCCTGCCCTGTTTGGCTTCAGAAGGGGCTGCACAGTTGTCCTGTCCCTTTCAAACACCTTCTCTCGCAGCACTGCCACCCCCAGCACCTCCTCAAACAAAACCAGAGCAGCCATGGCAGGGTCTGACTGCACGATATGCTCTGCACCCTCTGCTTTGAAAGAAACAGCGTCAGCTCTCAACAAGAAACTGAATTGCATTTGAATTGGGGCAGGGACTGTTTGGTCTCACCCCTCCGAAAAGCTTTACAGAAAGTAGCTGTGCTCTACAAACAACAGTTATTCCTGATCAGCAGCTCTTTCAGCAGCTTAATTAAATTCACGGCTCGCATTTATTAAAATTTAGACTGGCACAAGTTAAGCACAGAAAAGCCCTTCCCAGGCCCAGCTGCAAATTGCCCTTAGAAATCTCCTTTGGTTTCCAAGCCAACAGCACCCTTCCCTCGCACTGCTCGTCAGGTGCTGATGAGGAAAGCAGGAAGGCAGCACAGCACATCAGGGCAGGGACTGACACACACATGGGGGTCTGTGCCCCTCCAGAGCTGAGCAAAAAGGTCTGCTCCCTATTGGCCCTCGCAGCCCCCAGGAAGATCCCCACGTGCTTTCCCACCTCCTTGTGGAAGGCGATGGCCTCGCTGAAGTTGCCAAGCAGGTACTGCGTGTTGCCAAGGTTGCCATAAGCACGGCCCTGTGCAGCTCTGTCCCCCAGCTCCTTCACCAGGGACAGGTTCCTCCTGCAAGGAAGCAGAGCAATCTTTGTCCTCCCACAGCCACCCTGCGGTGCAAGGGTTGCTACGAGCATCAGGGAAGAGATATTACCCTCAGCAAGGCAGAAATGAACCTGGAGATAAGGGAAGATCCATATTCCCATGTTATGGCTCTTCCCAGCACACACACAGCTCCCAGCTGGCACGGATCTGAGCACTGCCTGTGCAACGTGCATCACTCGCTGGGGAAAGGCTAGCAAGCCATACATCAGCACTGACACATCCTCAGATATGAGGAGACCAATGCACGATCTTGGTGTTCTCTTCATATAAAAAGGCTATTTAAAAAAACAACCGTGTTATTGAAACAAAGCTGAGGTAGTAGGAGAAAACCATTGGCCTAAAAGCAAGTCAGGCAATAAGCTTCCTGTGCTGGACATCAGAGTGAACCTTACAACTGTTTAAGAAAGGGAAGGGTGTTAAAGCAGGATGAACTACAGATCCCTTAAAGGGGAAACACGGCTTCAAGGGAAAAGCCTCATCCTTTGGCAGAAGCAGCTCTGTGACCACAGCAAGGGGTGCACAGGGATCCATTCCCACCAAGGCCAGCAGAGAGCAGCAGGGGCTGCAGGAGCTCTCCTCCTCCCAGAGCACACTGTTAACATCAGTGCATGCAAAGTCAATCTGCAAAGGCTTCTATTGAGGCAGCAGTAGGAAAAGTTTTAGCTCAAACTCTATAAAAGTATGCAGTCCTTCCCTTGCCTTCCTTGAGATGAATTCATTAGCACACCTTGGCCCCTCACAGTTGGAGGAACATTCCTACTTG
The DNA here is from genome assembly GCF_016699485.2 of Gallus gallus. NCBI lineage: Eukaryota > Metazoa > Chordata > Aves > Galliformes > Phasianidae > Gallus > Gallus gallus. The sequence goes on from NC_052548.1 coordinate 8,564,458, forward strand.
TAACAGCATTTTATCAGTGACTGATGCCAGTTCCATGCAGCACAAAGGGGTGGCCACACTTGAATACTTACTCATAGTATTCTGAAGCTTTCTGTAGCGTCTCCTTGACTTCTTGAGGCAGGTAGCCCGGGTCTTGGGCCATGTTCCAAGATAAATGCTTTCCCTTCGCATGGTAAACGTTTCCTATGTTATAGAGTGCTCTGGCTTCACCTATCTAAAAGGAAGAAGAGCAAGGTGCAGCAAGGCATTACTCTCCCCATCCCAACATGATTCTTTCAATTGCTGGGCAGAGATGCTCAGCCAAAGGCAGGGAGCCCACATTCTCCTTTACCACCCTCACTGCCATGCCAGCTTTTCCTATCAGCAGCATCAGATGCAGTCAGAAGGGAGAGTCTGACATCCCAGCTCCTACCAGGGCCCACCTCCTCCAAGTCATCATTTGCTGGGGCTGGGAGGTGGATTAATTTTCAGGATAGGAAGCGTTTCCTGCTGGATGCCATGAAGCAGTTACCTTGTCTCCTTGCTCCTGAGAAATGTCCAGGTGTCTCTGGCAACAAACGACAGCTTCATCAAACTGCCCAAGTATTTTCAATGTATTCCCAAGGTTGCCGCTTGCCTTGGCTTCTCCAATGCGGTCCCCAATGGTCCTACAAGGTGATCCAAAGAAGGGAAAGGTATTAAAGAGCTGGCAGGCATTTATTCACCAGCTGTTGGAGGCAAAATTCAAGTTATAGCAAGCAAAGTTGTAGCAAACACTGCATGGTATGGCCACCACACCCAGGTGTCCCCAGCTCCTGATGACACTCTTGTTCTCTGTTTTGCTTTCTCTGTTGGAGAGAACTAATGAGTTCAGGTGTGCTCCCCATGAGTGCCTGGGAGGGAAGAATCAGACACCGCCCTGCTCTTGCTCCAGCCACCCTCCTCCATATCCCTTCCTCTGCCTCCTGGGTTCTTTATGTGATGGTGAATTCCACACCTCGGAGCTAGCTTGGATGCTCGTTTCTAGGACAGATTCCCTCAGGCTGCTGGGCTCAAATGCCACAGAACTTTCCTTTGCTCAGTTTCTGGTTAGGATGAAGAACAGCCAACACACTTACCTGGCCAGTGTGAGGTCGTGCTTATGGTACTCCAGGGCCTTGGAGTACTCCTTTAGGTAGAAATAGGCATTGCCCAGCTGACTGTAGATGGCACTGAGAGTCTTCAGGTCCTCTGTCCCCACCTGCACCGCTGCTTCAAAGAAGGCTGCCCCAGCTTTGAAGTCCCCTGCCTTACACAGACGCTCTCCTTCCAGGGCCAGCTCCAGGCAGGATGCCTCCATTCTGCCAAAAGAAAGATGCTCACCTTCAGAGATTTCACACCCAGGGTGCCCGTGCCACCACGCGGTGGTTAAAAAGGCATGGCAGCATACATCTAATTACTCACTGCATCAGGAAAAAGTCCTGCATGTGAGATAGAAGCACCCAGAGCTACAGACTGCACCTGCGAGTGGCCACAAGCAGCCCTTGGGTTCGTGGTAGGAAGCAAGACAAGGAACTCGTGCCTCCCAGCACCCACATTGCATGCTGGCATCCTGAGCTTAGCATGGCATCTGCTTTTCTTCCAGGGGGTGCACAGCACAAAAGCCTCACACCAGGGCTGCTCATGTCTGTGCTGCTTCCCCAGGGGAACAGGGAGGGCAGCCAAAGCCCAACACCTCCTCATTGGATACCAGAGCAACCCTGGGCTGCACAGAGCTCCCTGGCTGAGCAGCTGGGCTGCTTTCCATTAGCTCTGCCTGTCACTTTTTCCACATGCACTCCGCATATCAGCCTCCAGGAGAGCTGCTCTCCCTCGTGTTTCTCAACACCTTTGGCAGCAGTGCACGCTGTGAGCACAGAGGAGCAAAGCTGCTGCCACTGCCTCAAGGGGAGGGAACGCACTCCTCCCCACTGAGTCCTACACCACAGCCCCCCATCCAGGAGCTCAGAGCAGCCTCACACCCATCAGGACAGAGCACATGTATGAGAGCTTGTGTTTGGGAAGTCAGCCCCTCCATGAGGGGGGGGTGGATGCAGTGTGTTCCTGTGTCTCTGCTCAGAGCCTCCTCTTTGCTCTTTCTGGCTTTTTTTTCCTTTCTGCTTCATGTGTTTTAGAAACTCAAAGCCGTGCAGGTCAAAGGCAGACGTCTGCTCTGAAGAACTGCAGCTCACTCATCCCAAGTCAGAAAAACAAGGGTCAGACAGAAGATGATAAAAACCCAAAGGAGATCTTCATTCTATTCTCAGCAGAACAGTGCTGCGGGGAGCTTGGCTGTGCTATGCAGACCGAGAACAACATGCTCACTCACATGGGGTGGCTGCAGCCTCAATGCTGCCTCCTATACAGGCACACGTGGAGCCCCGGGAGATGCCTCCCCCAAAATCACCCTCACAACACATCCAGGCCCAGCCCTGCGACCTCCCCCATCTCACTGCTCTTTGGTCCCCAAAGCCACCAAATAACAGCAGGGAGAAAGGAGCTGTTTCACAACCCCTCAGAGCTCCCACCTCAACCCACACAGCTCCTCCACACCCCCCACCCAAGGGGCTATTTTGCTTGTGCAAGAAGGCTGCTTGCAGTGCCAGCACGGCATTGCTCCGTGCCCGAACCCCTGTCTGATACAGGAAAAAGGAAAATGTTTGACTGTTGGTACTAAAAATGTTTAACTCCTCGCCACAGATCATTGAGCCAAGCCACAAGAAAATTAGTAAGAACGAGCTTCTGCTGCAGTGTGTTGAGTTCAAGGGGCCCATTGCGGGATCATGGCAAGCTGTGTGGTTTGCAGATCACTAGAGCAGGCATCTGGTGTCCCTGTCAGGCACTGACAGACATCTGCCAACAGTCTCCAAGAAGGTTTGGGACTGGAGAAAGGAAAAGGGGATTTAGGTGAGCAAAAATAAACTCAGGCAACTTTGCAGAGAAGAAACCTGGAAGGACTCGAAATGGGGGGGATGGAGCCACTGTCACAGGAACTGAGGTTGGGTTCCAGCTGGGAGGCTGCAGACAGAAGCACACCGCATCATTTCGTTTCACATTTCAACAACCAAAGCTCATCCCAACAACCAGGCTCTCTTTAGCAGCCTGAGTTCATCCAACACGGAGTCTAAAAAAACTGAGCCGGAGAACAGCTTACCCAATTCATGGCACTGCAGCCATGGGCCGACCACAACTGCTGTGTGATCTGAACAGTGATTGTTCCCCACCCCTCAACACAGCACACCCTGCAACAACAGAGCCCAGATGAGCACTCCAAGAGCAGCATCCTGCTGAGCCTCCATTTGCAGGTGGAAGCACTTCCAGAAGCACTCAGCATGCCTCAGCCCTGCCCTGGCACACACACCTGTGCACACTCACAGTCCCCAGGAGCTTTTCCTGGTGCTCGGGCACACTGCAGTGACACAGCCCTCCAGTGCACGCAGCCTAATGGAAATCTGTTTGCCCTTGAACAGGCTGCTCAGCAGCGTATCTGCCTTATCTAATTAGCATCACTGCTCAGTTCGGGACCTCAGCACAGCACGGAGGGAAGGGAGGCTGTTCTGTGCTCAGCCAAGTCTCTGCTGCCATGTGAGGGGACAGGAGCTGAAGACAGCAACGCTAAACAGAAACACAGCCCACTCCTGCAACTCGCCTGCCCTTCCCACAGCCAGGGCTAATTCCAGGAAGCAACGCAGTGTGTAATTCGGTCACCGCAGGCTTTCAAAGCACTCAGAAACACAACACAAAGGGCACAGGAAACAACTAAAGGTTCAGCAACAAACAGCCTCACACATCCAACCACTGTGTGCCCAGCAGCTTCCATTGGCCAAAGCTGAACTGTAAGAAACAACGAGGGCAATTTCAGCAGAAGAGGGGCATCTGCCATTCAAGCGAGCCAACCTGAACCAGCCTCAAATAAAGTGAGTAAGACAGACAAGTGGGAGCCCCACTTCCTCCCATAAGGCCCCCCCGAGTGCCTTCCTACCTCCTCTTCTGCAGCCTGCGCATTTTCTGGACGTAAACCCAGAGCTCCAAACCCACGGGCAGGAGGAGGGAACAGGGCTGAGCGCCGCCGGGCACGGTCTTGCAGACAGCTCTCACTGCAGAGCTCACCAGGGGGAGCTGGGGTTTGGAAGATGCTGATGGCATCTTCACATTCACACAACACGCGCTGCTCTCCAGGTTTCACTCCGTTCGCTTGGGCAGTGTTACCAGCAAGCTGCTGGAGTCCAGAGCTCCACTTATGCTTCGCTTCTTCCCACTTCTGTGTGCTGTCCTCGGAAGGGGAGGGGAAAAGGAGCGCTGCCTTTGCTTTGGAAGACCTAGAGAAAGTAATGTCCCCTTCCCTCTGTGCAGAAGAACGTCCTCTGTCATCTGCTGGTCTCACGTACAGGAGAGGTGAGTCCACAGCTAAAATCCAGAAACAAAAGGGTCCTGGCTCATTCACACGTTCAGTGCTGCCCAAAGAAGAAGGGCTGTGGATGTGCCCAAGAGATGATCAGGTCCAAGGCAAACACCCGTCTCCTTTCAGAACTGGTTTCTTCCCACAGCACTTTGCCTCTGTGGCTGCATCAGCTGCTCCTGCCCATGTCACTGCTGCAGCCAGAGCTCCTGGTGCCACACATCTCTGCTTGTCAGGAGAGGAGCTCAGAGCTGCTCCAGAACAGGGACGTCTCTGGGCAGAATCGTACAGCGGCTCAACAGACTCTGAAGAGGCCTCATCTGTCAGCTCCGGGAACGGTCTGAGCAGCTCCCAGAGGCTGGGACCAAGCAGAAGGCAGATCCCATGCACCACACACCAGCCCAGTTAGCGGGGCTCCTAAACATTCCCACATGAGAAGGCACAGCCCTCTGTCCCCTCACCCTGCGCTGACACTCAGGCGGAGTGCCTGGGCTTGTACCACCTCAGCAAGCACCTACTGCTCGTCCTTAATTCCAGAAAAGAAGATTCACTCCTTCCTGAGCCAGCAAATTGCTGCTGAGAAGCTGAAGGCTCCGGGCTGGGCCATATGGTGTGGTTCAGAGGTGACTCTGCAGAACACGAGCTGCTTTTCTTCCTTCCACAGCTAAGACAGAAAAGCTTGTAAATGCAATTCCAGTGCATGCAAACTCTTTACTAAGAGCACAGTATGGGGGAGAAAAACAGAAGGACACTGAAGGCCAAAGGAACAGCCTTGAACCTGCCCTAAGTGCAAACCACGTGTAGAGAACTGAACCTTCTTGCAGACATGCAGGACTCCCAAATGGCAGAACACATCCCAGACCACGGGCATCCAGGAGAGCCTGGTGGCCTTCCCAGCTCACAGCAAGAGCACAAGCACAGCAAAAGGATTTTCCCCTGAATGCATGGAGCTGACTGAACGTGTCAAATCCAGCCAGGTCAGGATAGTTTTAAAGACCCCGATTGCAATGTAGGAATCAGAACAGTGCTGTGTGCACTGGGGAGGGTCCCAGCAGCAGCTCCCAGTGGGAGCACCAAGCAGGTCCTACAGCTGCACTGCACGTGGGCTGTGCACTCAGCCACAGGGCTGCAGCCAGGGCAGCTCTGGAGGCACTTTGGCTCCTTATGCAAAAGGTACCAATGCAGGCATCTAAGAAACAACAACAACACGACGACCATATTTATCAACAGTGATCAGAGGCCAAGCATGAAGCAGTTTGGCCACAGATGAGTTCTGCCATCTGCACTGCATTCTGCTGGGGGACACAAATGGCACAGCACTGCGCAGTGCTCAGCCCCCATCACTGCAACAGCTGTGCATTGCAGCAACAGGAGGGGGCATCACTGCTGGAACACAGCAGGCAGAAGGGCCCCCTCCCTCTGCCTTAACTTCTTCTCAGGAGGATAGCTGTGATCTGAAGGCAGGAAGAGCTGAGAAGAACAGGAAGGGCTGATATTGCTGTTAACAACAAGATCTCACAGGGTCATCCATCACTGTCAGACAGCAGCTAATGACAGCGCAGCACAGAGCGCCTTTTGGCTGCCTGGCAAGATACTGACAGAACAGAGAGCAAAAGATGTTCCTTCACAAGGGGTGCACAGACAAAGTGCAAGGACTCATAGAGCAACACCTTCAGTGCAGAGAAGGCAGCGAGGGGCCCAGGAGTGCTGAGCACACTGCCAAGCAGAAAGCAAAGCAGAACAGCACCAGGTGCTGCCAGTGCCATTAACAGTGATCACCTGTGCTGTCAAAATAGCTCTATCTTTAGGATTCCTGTGATGATCCACATCCCCAGATGGGGGAAAGCTACAGTGCAGTACCCCAACCACCAGCAGCTCTTCCCAAATCTTTGCTTTTCCCTCGCCAAACTCTGCATGGATAACTCCTTTTTGTCCTCTCCCTGATCTCCCACAGAACAGCACAGGCCCAAGCTACCCATGGCAGAAGCAGGCAGCCTGAGGCACACAAGAAGCTGTTTTCATGGCAGTCTCAATAAAGGGAATCCAAAGGGGAAAACAACAGGGTGTTCTGGAAGCTGCTGGGGCCATGTGCTGGCTCCATACCTCCTCTTCCACTCACTGATGGTAGCATCCGTGCTCAACGGTACTCATTTCAGTTAATTGCCACCTACCGTTAGCTGCAAAGTACTTACAAGGAATTCAATTCCACTGCATATTTGCTAATAAATACCAAATGACAGCGAGGAAGACAGCTGTATTTAGCTGCATTCACCCTCTGATTAGTAGAGCTGAATAAAACCCCATTTCAATTCATAGTGGCTCCAACAAGCCGCATCATCACCAGCAATTTGAATCCACCCCCCTCACTGCCTGCTCAGAAGCCCAAGGCACCCAGAGCTCCCTGCTCCAGGCACCTCCCAGCCTCACCAGTGCCCATCCAACAGCAAACCCACGAGGATGGGCAGGGGAGAAGAGAATGCAAGGTGCAGAGCCCAAGGCTCAATGCAGCACAGCAAGGGGCCTGCAGGAGGTGACTGCACGGAATAGCCCAGCACAGCACCTCCTGCAGCAGGAGCAGAACAAAGTGCAGTTGTGCCTATTGCTGGTTAGAGATTTCGCTCCCCAGCTGCCATGGGACAAGTTTAAGCTATGGTTCTCCAAAGTTACTCAGACATCAAAAGGATCACGATGGGATGTAATTAACTGGCGGCATTGGAGATGGCTCAGTTGGGATTGAGGTGCAAATGTGAATTTCAGTTAATCCTGGTTAACGATTTCACTCGTTACCAAGACTCAACACGCCTAAATAAGATGTAAAAACTTCACAGGGACTACGAGAATCACGACTAAGGAGGCTCCAATTTGGACATCAACCCACTAAAAAATGTCCCGACTCCCAAACTGAACAGATCCACAGGAAGGTATGGACCGAGCAAAGTGTCTTGAAAGAGGGGCAGTGCAGCAGAGTTCCCTCTCAGGAAGAGCCCTGCTGCAGCAGGATGTGCAGTGTGGTCACTGTGTGCACCAAACGAGCTCACTGCTCTCAGCACAACCAGGAAAGCTCCCTGAGCTCCCCACGAGCATGCAGCTCTCTTGCACAGCGCTGATGCCATCAATGAAATTAATCCATCACGCAGCAACAAAACAACACTCAGGGGATGATTCCTCCAGAAGCAGAGCGCTGTTTCCTTCAGTCACTTCCAGAAACCAGAGGGCAACAGAGGACGTGCATTCTGAATGGCTTTTCATTATAACGTTGCTTTGGCAGTCGGGTCAACCCTTCCTCTCACTAAAATATACGCCGCGATTTAAATCAGCATGCTGCTCCTGCTACAAAACACAGTTCCAATTACAGCATACATCCAAACCAGCTATGTTTACAAGCAGTTGACTCATCAGCAGCAATACAATGAGGACAGCTGACCCGCTTACTCCGTTCTTCCTGTGCTGCTCAGCTTCTTTCACCCACTGACACACAAGGGTGAGTTCACACCAAGTTGGGCACTGAAAATGGCTTCTCCTTCCTCTCAGCTGCCAGCCTTGGAGTACAAACCCAGGAAAACCACAGCACAAGTGCCAGCAAGGATAGGGACCACCACATGGCTAACCCCTGCCTGCCAGCCCCACCTGCAGCCCACAGCCCCCACATACAGTCAGACTCAGCCTAAGCCTCCCTACACCTGCCCAGCTCCAACAGCTGCCTCTCTCCTGCCTGCAGACCCATGTGAGCTGCCAGCCTGCAAACAGAGCATCGTGGTGCAGTAATAGGTAATGATAGCAAAGTTCACAGTGTGCTTTTTCCACTGAATCCTCAGCAGCCCACAGTCATCTGGTTCTGTTCCTGTCTCTCCTGCTCCTCTCAGCCCCTGGTCAAACACTTTGCACCAGGAGAGGCCTTTGGGATCCTTCCAAAAGCAGCCCCTGAGCCACCAGGCTGCAAGCCAGGGAGATGCTGAGCAATCAGAGCTCACCGAGAGACCTCCGGAGCACCAGAACTCCCATAGGAAGGAGTTTAATGTGACCTTAATATTAGGAACAGCACAGACATGTCCCTCCTCTGCAGCACCCACCAAAAAGCAATCAGCAGAAGCACAGCAACTGAGCATGGTGCATCCAAAGAGGCAGCAGCCCTAATGCTGCTTCTCCCCGTGGCTGTTTCACAGTCACCCCCTGGCTTTCCTAAACACAACATCCACATGTCTGAAAAGGAAGCAGTTCCCCTGAGAGCTCCAATATCCACCAGGGAGCCCTGCAGCCCCCCTATGCAAACCCAGACTCAGCAGAACCACAGCAAAAGCGCTTTTGGGTTCTCGGTGACATTATGGAAAACCCACATGCACCATCAGCTTAATCTGCACACCCATAAGGCAGAGCATGGCAGCACTCACATGCGAGGTGAGAATTACGCACTGCTTTGCCAACCCGAGCAGAACAGACCCTCTGTCTAGCACTGTGCATTGGTGTCTGTTGGCTCTGTGGGATACCCTGGAGCTCCAGCACTCTGCAAGCTGGCATTCCTCCTTCCAGAGCATCACTCAGCATCACTCTCTGCTGCATTCCCCAGAATTTTTAGCACTTCTGTCCTAGCATAGCTTCACAGATAGCACCTGCCCTGGAAACACTTGGCAGCACTGCAATGAACAGCTGTGTGGAACAAGAGCTTGGAGGCAGATCCCTGCCTGTGGCCAGATACTGCACCGCATGAGGTTCTGCTCCAACAAGGCAGTACCAATGCCAACCCAATAACCCCATGTTAACAGCATGCAGGCACATGATGCTGGGAGTCTGCCTCACAGATCAAAGCATGGCTTGTCTTTGCAGCCGAGGTATAGACCCTGGGACTGCTCCTCCATAGCAGGGGTTTGTATAAACACATTGTTTCTTGGATATGGCAAGCCCATTAGTAATTTCCCTAATAATTTCCTCCTTACTCTCACAAAACAATGAGCATCACACACCCTGCCCAAGGCAGTGAGATGGGATGCTGCCTTGGGCTCTGCACAGCCAGAACGTCAGGCAAGGAGCTGCCAGCAGCTGGAGAATCCAAATTAGAGGAACAGCATTCTGAAAGGTCAATTACCAGTGATGTTCTTCAGAGAAACAGCTCAGAGAAGGAGCAGCTGATCCTCTTACTGCGCTGTTCTGCTGTGCACCTCTCATTCAGCCATGCCTGCTGGGTGGGAGGCAGAACCCCATTTCAGCAGGAAACAGTGTCCCCTTTCCAAACCAACCCTCCTAAGGCTGTGCTCCTCATGCCTTTAACATCCAATTCCATTTTCTTCCTCTCCCATATTCCTTCCCTGCTGCTGCACAGTCACAATGCATGGCGAGTATTTATTACCATGCACATAGAAAGGAAGAAGCCATAGGTTTAATATTCTACCATTTATTACCCGCCTGATAGAAGAACACAGCTGAGGAGCCAGAAGGAGGAATGGACAGCAGAGACCCCTCCACAGACCCATTTTTGCTTAAGCCTTTGCTTGCAACCTGCCAGGTATTGCAATGGCTCTATGCAGCACACAGTCTGCTCTGCAGCACTGAGGAATTCACTGCTCCTCTCTCCCTTTATGCTGCTAAAGAGGGGAGGAGATAACACCAGGGTTACACACTTGCCCAAAACAAGGGAGCTCATTTTATACCGGCTCCTCAATAATGCATGCTCTCAGCAAAAACTGCTTCTGCAGAGATGTCTTCATCTGGCAGAGAGATAAAGACAAGGCACAGCAGCAGGCAGGGCAAGGAAATGCACCCCGGGAGTGCGGGCAGCAGCAATGGGAGGACAGAGGTGTGACAAGGGCTCCTCACCTCACTGCATCATGTGCGCACGTAGGAACAGCACCAGGTCAGAGCAGCTTCCAGCAGCCCTCAGGAGCAGCCACAGCCTCCAGCACGCCCAGCTTTGCTCGGTAATATTTCCAGTTTTAAATTCCAATCCCATTTTGAGCTGTTACGTTTCTCTCCCATGCAGAGAAGTGTGTGTATGTGTGCATGTTTGCATCTCGGGCTGCTGCGCCACGTTCGCCTCAGGCAATGGGCGCAGGGAGAGCCGGCAGCCCTGGAGGATGACTCAGTTGGTTGGTGCTGAGGCTGCACGCACTCACTGCCCTTCCCAAAGCTCCAGGAGCACAGCCCCACACCAGGGCAGGACATCAGGGCTCGGTGTCACAGCTGAGGATGACTTCCCAGCCAAGAGCAGCGTTATGGAAGGAAGCACACGTCCTGCAGCAGCGCGTACAAAAGGGATGGGTGCAGATGACACAACAGCCTCTGTTTCTCCAGCAAAGCACCAAACCACAGTCTCCAATCACTCACCTCCTCACACTGGTTTGCCCTGGATCACAGCCCTGATGGAAGCATTCAATATGAACTCTGGCCAAGGGCTGCAGCCTTAAAATTCTGGGCACGTTACCGTGAGCTCATATGGTTTATTATTTAGATCAGAGCAGGAGCTCGGACACTCAGAGGGACAACAGGCCAGGAAATGCTTCAAGGCTCACATGGCCTCTTACAGATCCAGAACATCCATCTGCACTTAATGTGTAAGTCCCAACTCATTTGCCATGGGAAGCCAGGCCAAGGGCTGCCCTAAGCACACCGCTCCTCCCTGAAACCAGCAGCACTGATTTGTCAGAACAGAGAGGAATACACCTGAAGAGATTTTCATCCGTTTAGTCAATGAGGCTTATATTTCTGCCTTCACACTGCAGAAAGCCTGGCCATAAACAAGGCAGGTCTGATGGCACCCGTGTTGTGCAGTCAGATACGGCCCCCAGTGCCATTGCACAGTACAACCCCCATAGAAGATAGCTGCTTTGGAAGGGGTTGATTTCTGGTACAGCATCAGCTGTGATAACCTCACAAGAGCTCAGCAGCAACAGGGTCCTCCCCAGGGTGTTGAGGACACACATTTTCCCACTCCACCTCCCATGACAGCCAAAAGACTCCATACAGCCAGGGCCACCAGAGCCCACAGCGCTGCTCCTTCCCTCCGGCACAGCCCACTCAGCTGCAGCACATTTGCAGGGTGACCTTGCAGATGGGCACAGCCCAGTATTTAGTGCTCCATGCACACAACCTCCTCCTGCACAACCTCCTGTCCCCCCTCTACGTTAAGCAGAACAGCAGCTCCATTGTCACAAGGCTGCACTGCACAGCTTGCTCAGACACCAACCCAGTGCTTCCAACCCACAATTAACCTCACTGACCTGAGGGAGGAAGCACTGGATGGGAGGAGTGGGAGTCAGGACACTCAGCTCCCAGCTTTGCCACCCGCATTCTCCTTCACCCCGAAGGACGTGCAGATTCTCACCCTTGCAAACAGCAGCAGAACTTCCTCAGAGGGCTGCAATGAAATACTCATGTTTGCTAAGCACTGCAGAAGCCTGGGATGGATGCAGCCCTCCCAGAGCCCACTCACTCTGGTGCAGCAGCACAGGACATTGGCCACTACTATAGAACAAACCACAGATGACAGTAATTAACAGATACTCCCAGAGAGATGAACTTTAATTGGCATTTTCCAGCTCTCCTCAGGCACGAATGGATACTCACAGATGAGGCTGTTCTTTGTGCTCTCCAACACTGCAGTGTGCATCACAGGACAGCTGCTGGGCACCAAGCAGGTGCAGCCCTGCAGTCAGCAAAGCACACACACACAACCCTCACCTGCCCCAGCTGTGAGCCACAGCTGCCCTTTGGGAGCACAGCACCACGGCTCCCTGCGCCAGCACAACACTCACAAACCACACAGCCAAGTCCATCTCACTGCCCTGGGTCTGCTGCAATCCAATCCCACTGCAAGAGAAACCCCTTTGCATGCTGACCAGGGCACACAGCACAAGCAAAGCCACAAATCAAACTGCCCCAGCTCCCATCATGGCTCAACAGCAGAACCCTGCATGGCTGGAGGCAATGTTTGCTCCCACAGGAGCAGCCCCTGTGTGCAGCACTGCACATCTCCCCTGGGCACAGCGCAGCCGGTGTTTGCTGCAGCTCAGGGAACAAACTGTGTGCATCGACTGACGGCACTGCATTTCATCCATACATTTTTAAAGGCAGCTTCCAAGTAAGAACATCTGCTCTCGCGTGGAGCCAGGGCTCAACATGAAATGGCTCCTATATGGAGTTATTAGTATGAACGTAGGCTTAAAAATGGGAAAATGCCTATTTCCTTAACCTTCCTCCTGCAGCATCCAGAGCTGATGCATCAGCCCCAAACCCCCAGAGGAACACGAGGGGTAGAGAGGAGCAGGAAAGGAGATGAGGCCATCAGCTGTCAGACATTCCAGCAGCTCTTACAGCTGCACAGACCTCCCAGCTCACAGCAGAGGAAACTTCTTGAGTTGCATCCCTCCTACCCTCAGTGAGAAGGGAGAGGCCTGGGGCTGCACTGCCCATCATCCCTGGGCAAAGTGCTCACACTGGATGAAAACTGGGAGTAGAAGACTTTAAGCAATGGATTTCTACCCTGAAGGCGATGATCAGATAGCAGCACTGCCTTCCAAGCAGCTTATTCAAGGTTTGTGCTACTGCTCCAACACCCGTGGCCTTGCAGAGTGGTCTTATCATCATTTCCACCAAAATTTGTAAAAGCAATCAGGTACCAATGAGATACTTCAGCACTCCCCCATCCCCAGGCTTCCACAAGGCAGGGAGCAGCCGGGCACACCTGGGATGGGGACATGACACCACCATGGGGGCTCAGTGCCTCAAAGCAGCATCTCTAAGATCTCACCCCACTCCTGTGGGTGAGCCGAGGCTGCAGCTGCTGCCAGGCCATTACTGCCCTGTCACTCCACCCCAGGACAAGGCAGCTAAGTACAAGGCAGAGCTATGACTTGCTCATTTAATAGTGCCCTTGAAACTGCACCATAATGATAATTTTTCACTTCCTTCCCTAGGTGGTTGCACAACAGTGCTGGGCGCTGCTAGAGCAGCTGCAGTGCCTTTCTCTGTTCCTTCACCCACAGCAGCACTGGGGGGGTTGGGGGGCACCTGGCAGGCTGTGTTTGTTACACGGTGGTTCATGGCATTGGACAACAGGCAGAGCTGGCTCTGGATGCCAGCGTCCCTCCTGCAAGATCACGCCTGCCTATTCCAGAGCAAAGGGGAAAAGATCCCACTTGTGCCACTTTGTTGCTAAGCCTGCTCTGAAAAATCAGCTCCACTGAGTAACATTTAACTAAAAGTATCCTAAAGGAGAGAGAAGCTCAGCAAGCAGGAAAGCTTCCCCACTGACAATGCATATGTATCAATAGCCCAGGGCGCAGCAGCCCTGCTTTGCAGCCAGGCCCTGCAGCCCACACAGGAGGCATTTTTGTTCCTCTGCTTTGGTCGGTGTGTTTTTGGCACAGGGATGCAGCTTGGAGCTCTGGGAGTGCACAGTGGCAGTGGTCAGTGGCACATGGCATGTGGGAGGGGGAGCAAGGTGCAGCCAGGGAGCAGTTCAGAGATAGAACTGCTCCTAAAGCAGAGCAGCAGCAAGAGTTAAATAAGACATCCCTCCACCCGGAGGAACTTGCTGCCAAGGGCTTCCAGCCATGTAAGACCCGAGTTCAAACTTGTTCTTCAGGAAAGCAGAATGCAAGTTTGGACATCACCTGACATGCAAAAAACACAGAACAGGAAAAAAAAACCCACACAGCTCAGCCACACCAGAACAACAACAACAACAAAATACATTTTCTATCCTCTGGTGGCAGAAAGCCGGATCTGCTGGAGGGGAGGGCAGCAGGGCTGGGAGGCCAGAACACAAGGAGACAAGGCCTGAGATGTGCCTGCTTGAGTTCCAGGGACAGCACGAACAGAACGTAGCTGCAGCACACCGGCAGCGCTGGTTTATGCTCCATCAGGAACAAACCCAACATCTGGGATGTTCCCATTGCTGGCCTTGAGAAAGGGAACGCAAGCTGAGCTGTGGAGCCAGCTCCCATCTCCTGCACCTGAGTGCTTCCCATCTCCAGTCCCCCCAAGACAACACCTGTCCATACCACAGCAGCACGTAGAGGCCAGAATAAAAGGAGGATCACACTGTGCTGGCACTGCACAGACAGAAGGCACATCCAAGACTCATAGGTGTAGCACCAGAAGGAGCTCCCCTCCCCGAGTCCCACAAGGTGAGAGGCAGCAGAATCAGTGGGATGCCCAAGGTTCCTGCAGGAACATGCATTAAGCACAGGCCTCAGCTCCCTGCCCAAAGCTGGGGCAGCAACGACCCCCTCCCTGCAGCAGAGAATAAACATTCTGCTCAGCCCCAACTCAGGCTGACAGCACCACTCACAGACAGTGAAGCTATGAGTTGTTGAGTGGCCCCAAGCAGACATCAACAAAACCAACACCACGTGCTAAGCTGCCACGTGGTTTTTGTTCAGGTCACCCATTATGCAGCACAGCTATTTTAGAAGTGTTATCCTGGTGCTTTGGGGGGGGTCATTTCTGAGTCTGACTGCATAGGCTGACAAAAGAAAACCAGCATTTCCATGCTGCTATTCCCAACACCAGCAAATGCCAAGGCCTGCAGACAGTCGTGCAGCAGTGCCTCCAACTGTGCCTTAAGTAAAAGCCCACAAGTTTTGTATTGCTTTCTTCTCTCAAATGAACAGAACGCAGCCTTGCTTTCAACACTATAGAACGGGCTTCACTAAGTTTCCACAAGCCCACCTGTTCCCAGCACCCAGAAAACAATGGGAATATTCCATGTGATTCTGTGGACACCTGTGCAGAACAAACAGGAGCCAATCCAGAGCAAAGTCCATTCCACAGGTGGAATTCTTCCCCCCTGATTTGCCTTGCAAGCTCAGGCCTACTCCCGTTGTAACCCCCCCACCCTCCACATCAGGAGCCAACAATCCTTCCACCTCTGAGAATGTTATCCTCTCCAGAAGGATATCCCCGGTGCTCCAAGAGAGCACTTTAATTGCCCGCTGCACATTCAGGTCAGGTACAGCTGTGGTGACATTAATGAGTGAGATGGAGACTGTTTACAACACAATCAAGAGAAGTTGGTAAACACTGCAGAAGCCAACAGTTGTGCTGAAAATTATTGCAAAGCAGGGATAAGAGCTGACGACATGCTGGCATGCTGCGTGCAGCCCAAGTGATCTTTTCTCCCCCCTGTAGTCCACAAATTGCATTGCCCCCACTTCTAACTGCTGGAGGAGAAACAGAACACGGTGAAGACAAGCAGGGTAAGCGATGCTGCAGGCAATGCTGGGAGGCCTCCAACTGACTCCCATGCAGACTTCTTGATTCGGATGAAAAGAACAGACAACACACGGCCTTTGCACGAGCAGCCCCAAGCTGTGCGAATTCGGGCAGCACCCGAAGTGCTGGGAGCCAAGTCCCTGTAGCGTAACCGAGGGTCTGCAGTGCAAACGCCCACCGTGGGCACGGTCTGAGCATCACTGCCCTGAGCACAGAGCGCGGCGCGTTGGTGCCACGGGGACCCGCAGCCCCCGCCGCGCCCCACACCGAACGACCCCCACACCCCAAAGCGGCTCTTCTCCCTCAAGTCTTTCGCTCCGTTCCTTCTGCCTCCTCAAGCATGCAACAGCTTCCCACAGCCGGGGCTCCTTCCCCTCCCGCACGCCGCGCCCCGGAACACCCACTGCCGCCTTCCCGTCCTTCCCCCCCCCCTCCTCTCCGGTCCCTGCGGCCGCGGAGCTCCGGGTGAGGCGGGTGGGGGCTGAGGCTGCCGGGGCCACGCTCCGCTCCGCTCCCCGCCCCGAGCCCCGCACCCGGCCCCGCTCACCTCGAATAGAGCCGGCGGGCGGCAGAGCCCGGGCTGTCCCCTCCGGGCGCACCCGCCATGGGCGCCGGCCCCGCCGAGCCGCAGCCCGGCACCGGGCACCGGAGTATGGCAGCGGCGGGAAGTGATGCGCCGAGCCAAGAAACTCGCGGCAGGCCCCTCCTCCGGCTGATGTCAGCCCGCGGCGGGCAGCGGCTCGGCCGCCTCCTCCCCTTTCTCCGGCCCGCGCTGCCGCTGCCCCGGGAGCGGAGCGGTGGGAGCGGGCCGAGCAGCGCAGCGTGCGGGACTGCCCTCCGCTAACGGCTGCGGTGCTCGGTGGGCAGAGCGTTGCTGATGACCTACGCCGTACACAGCCACTTAATTCCTTGATGAGGTGCATCTGGGCTCGCTCGGCTTAAGTACTTTTGCCCTGTAATTGCCCACACCTGGAGGTCGTTAGGCTGAGCGGCAGCACCTGGGGGTGGTTGGGCTGAGCCTCACTCTGAGGCCACCAGGCAGGACAGGCACAGCAGAGCTGCCTCCTCCCAGTGAGCTTTCAACTGGAGCTGCCCTATGGTGCTGGCAGCAGAAACCTGGGAGCGACAGTTGTGGAGCAGGGAGGTGAGCTCATCTGCAGGTCTGTCCTGCTGAACAACGGGGCCTTTGCTGGTTACGGTCACCCAGGTGCCTAGAGAAGGCTGCAGATCACCTTCAAACACTGCATCCAGCTCCTGGTTTTTTAAGGCCTGCAGTGCTCCCATAAAACTTAGTGAGTGGATCGCTCAGCAGGAGCCAGTTGGTAAATTAGTGCTGCTTATCCAGCAGCACCAAATTAAACATCATTATCATTGTGGACTCCCCGAAGAAGTGCAGGCATACACTGTGGTTTTGTCTGGCTCCAGCGGCTTATTGTCCATTCCCAGCAGCCCCGCCAGCCCTGTGGTCAGAGGCAAGCCAGAGCCACATCCTGCATGCTGCAGCGTTCCACCCCAGGGACCTGCACCAAAGCCTCTCTGAGAGCCCACGGAGATCCTGCTTGGGGGGCATCACCACCAGTAACACCCTGCTGGCAAACCACAAGGGCTCATTGACTGGGCATTTAAATCCAAAACAATCCTCATAAAGCAAAGCTGCATCTGCCTGAACTTCGGGATGGTCTTCACTCTGCAGACCAACCAGAGCAGTGAGGGCTGCAAGCATCCTGCTGAGAGTGCTCCCCTTGCTCAGGGAGGCACGCGGCTGTCCTGATGCACACTATTCCCCTCAGCAAAAATGGAGCAAGCAGTTAAACACGCCTTGCTGGAGGGGCCACAGGCAAACCTGCAGGCCGGGCTGGGGTTCTGTGCCACACCTCAGCCTGTTCTTACCCAGGATTATGGTCTCTCTGAGGACAACACACATCCTGGCACAAGCAGCTGCTCACGAGTCCATGGGAAGGAACAACCCTGTGAGACTTTGGTATTTCCAGAGGGGTGTTTGTGCCTCCCCACGCACCCCTCTTCCAGCAAACAGTACCAATGCAAAAGATGAAAACCAAAGGCAGCTGCTGTCGCCTCTGGCTGCAGTGCAGGACACAGAGGGTGCTTTGTTGCACGGCCTCAGCACTGCTCCGTCAGTGACCGTGGGCAGATGGAGCAATTGCCCTCGTGAGAAACAATGCTGGAGAGGGGAGAGAAAGAAAGGAGGGTGGAGGCCAGCTTGCAGTTTGGGCTGGAGCCAGATGTATGGTGTTCTGCAGAGCTCTGAGCAAACACCCACATGTTAATGGCACAGGAATCACTGGGGCAGATTCCACAGCCTGGGTCAGGATGGAGGTCAGACTGAGATGAGCATAACGGTCCCCTTTGGCCTCAGCATTCATGGATTCATGGATGGATAATTCATCATCTGACACACTCCGCTTCTTTCTCTTCTAGTAGAAGCAGCAAACAGGTCACCGTAGGTTTGAATTCATTTGATGAAACAACTCAATCACTTTGCTGTGGGTTGGGTTTGGTTAACCCAACGTGGCCATGCCAAGAAGGTCACTGTGGGTTCTCGGGCCTGAGCCACAACACAGCTTACCTGTGTGCAGATAGGAGGAAACCCCACAGCTTTAAAAATGCCCGTAATTCATCCGGTGAATGGCATCCACGTGGCGTCGTGTGCTGGGAGTGACACGTGTGGCCTACGAGAAAAAGGTGGAAGAGATGGATTTGTTCAGTTTGGGGGAGGTGGAGAGGAAGCGGAGTGACAACGTGTCAATGTAAAACAGAGCTTCTGCAAGGAGCAGCAAAAGGGAGGGATAGATCACGGGGAAGATCATTCATATCCAAAGCTACACCAACACTGAGCAGCTCTAACTTCTGCTCTACTGCTTGGCAGGGACAGCCATGCTACAGAAAGCGGAGGGAATGGCAGTGGGATGGTGCTGAGCAGGCTGTGCAGAGCATATATGGATCTCCAGGAACATCCCCCCCCATTGCCTCGATGTCTTCATCACACACACACACTCCGCTCAGCCAGCCTTCCCTCCGAGGCTCTCCCATCGCCGTTAATTAGCTGGCAGCCTTCCCGCGGCTCAGGAAGCAGCTTGTTGGTGGCCTCTGCTGGGGTTTATGTGCAAGAAGAGCGCCGTGATTCAGACTCCCAGCACAGACAGACCCAAGCTGAAGTCACTGCTGAACCGGCGCGGTCTCATCGCCAGCTCTTGTTAGCAACAGCTGGAATGAAATGCCATCACCTCAGAATGTCTTTTATTCCTTTTAATTCAGACGGGTACGTTCTGGGAGCACTTTGCTATTACTCAGCCTTTTTTTTTCCAGAAGAAGTTTGCCATTTCCTTGGTTCCTTTAAAGGCTGCCTCTAAAGACGAGCAGGCTGTGCTCTCTGTTCCTCACACCCTTTTTGGGATGGCTCCTCGTGGAGGAAGCACAGCTGGTCACAGCATATGGGCATTTTCTGCCTCTTTCCCCATGGTCTGTCTGTTAACCCCCATCTCCACTTCAACAGGTTTGACTGCAAGGCAGTAGTTTTGAAGATGTAGGGTCACAATGAGGAAAACATTGGGGCAAAGAGACCCTACCATCCCAAACAGGAGTAGGGGCATCAATTACTCATACACTAATGAGCGGCACCTGTAATACCACTGTACCCCACAGAGTACCCCAGATGTAGCATCCTTCTTTGAGCACGCTCCTAATGCAAGCAGAAGCGTAGGGAGAGGTGAGAGAGGCAGATTTATAATTAACAGGATTGCATTAAGAACAGCACTCGTGTCTGCAGCACTGGCTGGACGTGGGGCTGGAAGTTGATGGGCAGTGCAGCGTTGGGCAGTTTCAGTGCAGTATCGCCCCTGGTGCTGCTGTGTGAAATGGAAGTAATGGAAACACATGCCCAGCTACCCCTCCGGGGGAAGAGAAAAGAAAGAATAGCTGACCTGGAAAAGAACTGCAGTTTTTGAGGGTCTTTGCACTCCTTTCTTCCTCTGAATCTGGTCCTGAGGCAACAGAAACTGAACAACAGCAGCAGGAGGCTTTTCTTGGAGGCATTGGGTTGGAGCTGTATGGCTTTGGCACATAACCCAGGGCTCCTACTTCCATCAGCTGGTGGTTACGGTGATGGCAAAGGGATTGCTCTATCAATTCCAGTTTCCAGTTGTCAACGGGCAAATAGTTTCTCCTGCTGGAATGCTGGGAAGTAATTCCAAATCAGAAGTGATCTTTTGTTCTGCTTGAAAGCCCATGGGAAAACACAGATTTTCACCTTTGATGGGGGCTTTCTTTCCTTTTTAAACAGCGACAGCTGGCAGTGGCACCAAATACAAGTGTGTCTGGGTTTGTTTTCAAAACAGATTGTCAATGTTTGTGCTTCAGTTGCATTGCTTGGCCAAACTTCCAAACCTTCTCATGTAACTGACAGCACTTCTCTGTGCTTTAGCAGCCGATGAGTGAGAACAAGGGGTGGAAGCTGCGGAAGGGGGCGGCTCACTGTGCTGTGTCACCAACCACTGCAGCCCCTGAGCAGCTCTCATGGCAGGAAGCACAGTGTGCTGAGAGCTGAAGCCACAGCCTAAATGCTGCTGTTAAAGAAAAGATTTCTTGGAGTAATAATTCCCATTTTAGGAATGATAACTGGCGCACAGCACACTCTCTGCACCAGTAATGCTGATCTCTGTGCAAATAAAAAGAGCAGAAGAGAGGTTTCAAAGGCCTGAAAGGAGACTAAAAGTGAACTGAAGTATTTTAGAAGAGCAACAGAGATGACCCACATATGGAATCATGGAATCACCGAGGTTGGAAAAGACCTCCCCAGCCATCCATCCACTGCCACTATTTCCCCACTAAACCTCTTAGTCTGATACTGACACCATAGAATCACAGAATCATTAAGGTTGGAAAAGACCTCTGAGATCATTTAGTCCAACCATTCATCTACCACCATTATTTCCCCACTAAACCTGTTAGTCTGATACTGATCCGCACATACAGGAACAGGTTGCCCAAGGAGGCTGTGGATGCCCCATCCCTGCAGGCATTCAAGGCCAGGCTGGATGTGGCTCTGGGCAGCCTGGGCTGCTGGTTGGTGACCCTGCACATAGCAGGGGGTTGGAACTGCATGAGCATTGTGGTCCTTTTCAAGCCAGGCCATTCTATGATATGATACAGGACACAGCAGGAAGGGCCACGGAACATCAATCCATCGCTCCACAGAACTGCTCATCAAACAAGCAAAAGAGATTATAATTCAGCTCAGAAAGGTAATTCGGCTGAAATAATAAACGTAGACTTCTGCAAAGCAGTTGACTTAATCTTGCATGACATTCTGTTAAAAATAGTGCTTAACAAAATCAATGTAGCTTGTATTAAATGGATGGAACACTGGGTAGCATGCGTCCAGAAGTAATTATCCAGCAGAGGAATTTCTGGTGGGTCCTAAAAGATTTGTGCTCAGTTCCATGTTATCCAGTGCTTGTATCAATTACCTGGAGAAATTTTGAATAACAGTAAGAACCAATGGGTGAGTTTGGGGTTGTTTGCTCTGTAGAGAGGGACACTTTGGAGCATGCATTGCACACAGCCAAACATCACCAATGGACAGCTCAGATGAAGAAAGATGAGAAAGCACGTGCTAAAATGAAGGAGCGGTGAGAAGGCTCTTGGTACTGGGAATGCCATGGCAGAGTAGCAATAAGGTGTGATGCTGAAATGTAGGGAATTAAACAGTAAGACCACCACCCTATTAGGAACCCAGTGCATTCTCCATTAGCTGGCACCCAGAACAAGAGCTCAGATATGCTGCAGTTCAGACACGAGCTCTGGGTCTGATGCAGCATTCAGTGGGTGAGAGCATTTTCTTCACATTAGGGCTGCAATTGAACAACCTGGCTCTGTCACCTGTAAAGCCACTCTTCTTATTTGACATATCAATTAGTTCTATCTATTGATATCTGCTATTTTCCCCAGGCTGGCAGATCTCAGCGCTGTGGCTGACATGCTGCTCGTGTTTTTATTGTGACTTGCACTGAAGTATCGATCACACAGTGTGATTAGCAGCCTGTGTGGCCTACGGGACCAAATGAATGTGAATGTCTGTTCAAGTTGTCCACGGAGACCAAACGTGTGTGTCCTCTGTGGAGTGCAGCCTGGAGGCTGTGCTGGCTGCCAGGAAGGGAGCAGAGCAGTGGTTCTGGGTGAGAGAATGGGAGCGGTGCAGAGCAGTGCCAGCCCTTCCCTTCCCTGTCCTCAGAAAAGCAATGGGAGCCAAGGGAGTGGTGTTGCTCCTCAGGACGTGTGCCCACCTCCTGGCTGCTGCTTTTGGCTTTGGAGATCTGTTAAATGATGTTGTCATAGAAACACACGCATCACATCCAGGAGCTCTTCCAGTCCAAGCTACATTCAGGACAGCACATTTCACCTGCATGAGGTTTGGTCTCTGAAAACTCACCACCTTTCTACCAGAGAGCACAGTGAAACGAGTCCAGTGATGGGGCTCCTTGGTCTCATGGGCTCAGCAATACAAATCCATCATTTCCAGGAGTTCAGCATTGGTTCATTCTCTCAGCGAAGGCAATCGGAGAATCAGAAAGGTGGGAAAAGACCTCCAAGATCACCAATTCTAAACCTCAGCCCATCACCAATGGTAATGTGCCCACCAACGCTGCTGCAGTGTAACAGTGATTCCTTGGGGTCAGCTTCCCTACCTGCACAAAGAGATCTATTACTGTAACACAGCTGCATCAGC
Source organism: Gallus gallus (assembly GCF_016699485.2). Classification (NCBI taxonomy): domain Eukaryota; kingdom Metazoa; phylum Chordata; class Aves; order Galliformes; family Phasianidae; genus Gallus; species Gallus gallus. Next base: position 8,586,804 of record NC_052548.1, read on the forward strand.
AGTGAATTTAGCCTTCAAATATGCCATGTTTGTTTTCCACTGGAGATGAGTAAGCAGCTAGTACCTATTTTCCCTTGCACTTATCTCCATATAGATTAATCTTATCAATAATAAGGCTACATTTTTGCTGAAAGGCTGGAGCAGAACAAAGTAACTTAGAACAAAAAGTGGAGGGCAGTGGAACACAATTACAGAGCACACAGTCTTTGGTACGTTATGTTCAGTGCCACAAATACACCTGGCTGCATACTGAACTGCATACTTAAATCCAACCACCCCAAATCCAATGAGTCAGGAGATTCGGAGTGTCATCACTAGGGGTGGTAATAAGGCACATTCCTTACATCCGTGCAGTTCTGTAGCAGCTGGATAGCCCAGCAGCCCCAGGTGGCTCCAGGTGAGTCGTGTTTAACCACTGCCTCAGGTGGGAGCAGGATCAGACAGGTGAGCAGTGCCCAACTCTGACACACAGGTCTGCAGCATCCTTGCACCTATTGCTCCTCTTCAGTGCACAGGGAACACATGCCTGCCCCCTGCATGCCAGGACCAGCCTCTACCCCAAACCACGAGAACCTCTGCAGCAGCTTCTGTGGGTTTTTCTAACTTCGTAATCCTGCAGTTCTCCCCTACCACCCACCCTTCTTTTTCCCTTTTACAGTGCACGGAGACAATGATGTGCAGTGAAATGTGCCAGTTTACCTGCGGATGGCTGATTTAAATTGCCTGGTGCTATAAATCCTCCCCTGCAGCTGAAGAGCTCCATTTACTATAGCTGGTTTCCACGGCAATCGTGTGCTCTCCCACATTCCTCTGCACAGTGCAGGCAGCCTTCCCATCCTCTGCTTCTGATTCCATTCACATCTCCTATGGATGGGAAGAAAAAATAGTCCATGAATACCTATTTCTGCCTTAACACACTTTTCACCCGTAACTGCATGATATATATATATATATTTATATATAATCACATCAAGAGAACACCTGCCCCTTTCCAGACATCATTTGACATGCAACATAAAACCCAGATCTTCTGAAGATACACTTCTTGGCTGATATGTGTTATACTTATTATTTCAGGGCATCAATACAAAAACACAAGCTTGACATTTGTGCTTTTCCTTTGTGCTTCTGCTGTAATCACTGCAAAGAAAGGCAGTCTCTATTGCAGTGCATCCCTCCCCAGGCTTGGGCAGCCCCATGGTGACCTCCCATTGCATCTGGCACCTCACTGCACAGCACTCGGTGTGACCTGAATGCATGGCACAGACCATGGGGAACGTGTCTGCTTATTGCTAACAAGATGGGAAACAGAATGAGCTGCAGGGATTGGAAGAGATGCTTCAGTGCCATCAGCAGAAATTCTGCAGCCAGGTTTGGGCTCATCCCCATATATCTCCGAGCACTGTGCATGAGTGCTGCTATTCCACAGCATCACCTGCTGAAGAAGCAATGTGTGTCTCATCTCAGGAGGCAGCACGGCATCGTCGATGGAGCAGCTTGCTTATCTCAGTCTTATTTTCCTGCTGGTTTGAAGAATAAGAACCTTCCCAAATGACTTCAATATGCAGCAGTATGGCCTGAGTTCTTTGCAGCTTCAAATCAGGCCCCTATTTACTGAGTGTCTTTAACGTCCCTTTTAAACCCAGCCAGCGTTCTGCCATGGATTTCAATGGGCGCAGCCCATAGCTGTCAGACTCAGGATGGTACGCAGTTTTTCATCAGCTGCCTCTTCCCACCATATGCTTCCTGCAACGTTCATGTCACGTCAGCTTGCAATCGAAGCCTACGTTTGTGCCGTGATTGTTTGCTAACTGAGAATGTCTGTGAGAAGTGGTTGACAATATGAGCTCTTCAGTCGGGCGCCAGGAAAAAAATAAGGTTCGGTTTTCTTTCCTCTTCTCTGGATGAGGTTATGGGACCCGCGGGGTCTATTTGGTGGACAAAACTGTATCTGTGTGATATGCAGCAGTTTCAAACCACGGAGACTTGGGAGGAATTTCTGGTTTTGGTTCACAGAAATGCTCACTTCCTGAATTCTGCATGGCCTTGTGGGTCATTGGTTTAAATGTTTCCTGAACAGTGTCAGTGCATGTCAGTGTACCTGTTGAGAGCAGGCATGAGCTGTGATGGGGATAATGCAGAGGCTGCCGTGTGTGGGATAACACCATGCAGGGGGAGTTCAGCATCTCTCTCGGTGGGTTCGTAGTGACATGAAACGTCCCCATATCCCAGCCTGAAAAACCCTCTCCTGACTTCTGTGGGAGTCCCTCCATGTTCACAATAGCCCTCAGTCCACTGCAGCTGCCGGGTGACGGTCTGAGAACACCTGCAGGAGAAGTTTGGTGTCTGAAGGCAAATGCATCATAAATGCCATGTGAGTGAAAACACAGGGCCTAATTCTGCCTTCGTTACATGTGGCAGCAGCTGTGCAGTCTTCAGGACAGAGCCATACAGGACTGATTCATTTTGCTCATACAGACCTGGAATACAAACCCACGAGGATCTGCTCCTCTCCACCTGGGCTCCCACTTGGCTCCTGCCCCGGAGTTTCACGCTCTGCAGAAGTGGGATTTGGCCCAAGGGTACGTAGGTTTCACTTCCTCAGCTCTCAGCAGATTTGTGGTCTAACACTCCAAGATGTGCAGTACAACACGCAGGCAATCTGTCTTCTCCTGGCTCTCGTCGGCTCCAACAGCTTGCTGAGAAGAAGCAGTGCCAGCAGCGATGCCAGCCCAACCCGAGCAAATTGAGACACAGCACCACCCAGCACAGCGCCTGTGCTGCTGCCCCACATAGGGCCCCCAGCCTAAGCAGACCCAGGGCTTTCCCACTTACTGCCAGCTTCCCCACTTCCCAAACCTCTGCTGAAGGCTGCCCTCCTGCTGCCAAGGTTTCACATTGCTGTTCTGTCCGCTCTCCCTGCACGTGTACTCAGCACTGCGGCTGCCCATGGACCCTGCAATTACAGCTCTTATCGGCACACCCGAGTAGCTGTGGCTCTCCGTTGGCCGAGCTCTGCATTCCTAGCACTGCAACCTCTAATCAGGCCAAAACATTGGCTTGGAACAGCTCAAAGTGGGAGCTTTGTGACTCCAGTCTGCAGCTCAGGAATTCCTTGTTTGGTTAGACTTGGAAAGCTGAAACGTCGGTAATATCTGAGCACAGACTGCAGTGACATTCATTAGATTAGCAGCTGAAGTCTGCTTCTTCAAGAGAACTTCTCTAGAGACCACAGGGATCCATGCAGATGAAAGGATGTGGTGTCAGTATCTTGCCTCACCATCTGAGCACTTTCCAGTAATAACGAACCTTTGCAGTATGACATTGCTGCTTCAAGCAAATCTGTACAATTATAAAGCACGGAGAAATAACTGAGGATATTACCCAGAAACAAGAGGCAGTCAGTACGAACCAACATGCCGATGGAACAGAGCACTGCTGAGCTTTGCTCTGCAGTGAGGTGGGACCCAAAGGTACAACTTCTTTCCTCAGTGTGCTGATGGAAATTCAACCCCTGACAGCAGCAATTGGTGGTTACTGCTGCAGAGAAACAAGAAATGATTTTACCCTTCTTTGCTTGTCTTTATTATCACATCCATGTGCCCTGCATCACTGCACCAACAGCACGTGGAGCCGGGAGCTGCTCTGCATAAAGGCTGAGCACAGAAGGGAGGGCAGAATGATCACTGCAGGAGCAAAGGGCGCTCCTGCTGCCACCCGCTCCGGGTTGGCTTTGCTCAGGGTTGGCTTTGCTCAGGTGTCAGCGCTGCCCTCCTGGGTTGTCCTGGTATAACCCCACCCCCCCACCCCCCTACAGCATCCCAGCGCTGAGCGCTCCGTCCCCTTTCTGCGGTCGGAGTTTGCCCTCTGCTGTTTGCTGCACGAACTGAAAAGTGAGGAGGGAGCAGCGCCAACCACAACGTTTTGCCCTCGGATTCCAAGCGCTGAAACTTAACAACCGTGACACTAAAGAAACAGTCACACCCGCAGCGGTGGCGAACCTTACCCGTCACAGCGCCCTGGGATGCACGCAGGGCTGTGCCAAGAAAGCTGCTGGCTTCTCTCCACAAACGTGCCAGCTGAGATCAGCCCCGGGCTCCTCTCATTGCTGTTTGTTTTCCCCACCGTTCCCAGCGCTCTCTCCCTGCGCTGCCTCCGCTGTGGCCGTGCGCCCAGAGCGCAAAGGTGCGGCGGTGCCGGCAGGGTGCGGGGCTCCTGGGGACGGCCCTGCGCCTCCCAGAGCTCGTGGGCAGGGCAGGGGCGGCCTGGCCCCGCTGTCAGAGGAGGATCCGGTGCCAGGGAACTGGTGCCCGCATGCGGCTCAGCTCCGGGAAGCAGCAAAGGATGGGGTGTTCGGTGCTGAGCTCTTTCTCGCAGCTCCCTTTGGAAGTGGCTGCGGGGATTTGCTGCTGAAGAGCAGCTCCAGCTCTTCCACAGATCCCCTCTGATGTGCTCCTCTAGGTGCGTTTCCACCTCCTCCCTGCTCCTCAGGGGACACTGTTCCATGCATGGATGAGGCCACAAAAGGTAAGTGTTAAGCAGAATGAGTGAAAATAGATATGGGTGTAATGAAGACCTAAAAGGAAAGCAACGAGTGGTCCTTTTGGGTGATTGTTGCAGGCGTGGATCTCAAGCAAGCAGAACTGTAGCACAGCTGAGGGATGGACAGCAGTTCTGCATCTGGAGGCTCCACTCCTCTGTCTGGTACGTGGGTAACGCGCTTCTGCATTCCTCTCCACAGTCACAGTCACAGTCTTGGATAACTTTATTTCATACCAAGGATTTCTTGCTTATTGAAAGGTTTCCTTTTAATCTGCACGTCTGCACACACAAGGGAGCAATACTTTGCAGTTTGCAAGCGTCAGACTGTTGTAAATCAGTGCTTGTAGCTCTTGGAACAACACGCAGCTCCCTATTTCCTGCTGCTTTCTAACAGCGAGAGCTGCTCTGGGAGTGCTCCTCAGCCTGAAGACAAGAACTACCAGCAAATGTCAGTGCAGGCTTTGCTGAATAAGGTGTAACATGGCTTCAAGAGCATCAGCTCCGACAGCGCTCATCACACACTGAAAACATGACATACACACACAGCCCAGGCTCAGTGCTCCAGGAGCAGTTCTGCATTTCAGCCGCCAGCTCTGTGATCCACTCAGAGCTGAGCATGGGGGGAAGTTGGCTATAATGAAGACAGAGGCAAAGGGATGCTAAAACATTGTTTTATCTCTTGTTTCCACAGATGTGGCCCTGGCTTGGAACAGTCTTCAGGAAGCCAAAGCAGTGGTACGTGTGCTGCAGGGAATATTAGCTGTCACATGTAGTGCCCTCTGCCACATCCCTGTGCACCCTCTCTGCAGGATTCTCTCCTAGTGTAATTGAAAGCAATGCTATTATGCTGTTTGGTTTGCTCCTTTGCAATGAGTGTACGACCTCTTCCATCACCCACTGCGTGACCGAAAGGGGATAAGGAGCAAAGCAAGGCATCTTGCCAAATTTCACGAAGCTTTTTCACAGGAATGACGAGAACAGAGGAAGGTTTGCCTTGCTTGTGGTGCAGCCCTGAGCAGAGCAGCAGCTGACACCCACTGAGCTGCGACATCCTCTGAGTTCTCCCTGTCCTACTGTCCTCTCAGTAAGGAACACCATAACATTCCCATCGGGTGCAACCAGCTGCAGCCATAGCCATGGAGAGGATGAGCAGACAACATTATCTCAGCACAGTGCTGGTTGCACAGCCCAGACCTGACGCTGGTATCGTGCTGTTGCATTCGCTGTTGGCAGCAGTGGCTTCAAGCTTAAGCTGCTTTTTAAAGTCAGCAGAACATCTCTGGTAAAGGTCTGAGGCAGACATACAGGCAGAGTGCAGGTAATGGAGAGAAAGGTGATTTCACCCCTTACCTTCCCCATCAGTGGCATTCCTTCCAACTGCAGGAAGCACCACCTGGAACATGCTCAGGCATGCCAGTGCTTACCCAGTAACTGGGAGCTGCAAAATTAATCAGAGGGTTGTATGCCAGCAAAAGGCTACCACGAACAAAAACATATGTCTCCTTTCAAAAGAGAAAATCTGTCTTTTCACAGCTACAAAGGATTGAAAACAAATTTTGTCATCAAAAGCGGAGCTGTGCCAACTCGCAGGCGGCCGGGGGAAAGCTTCGGCATGGAGAAAGCTTTGGTGAGTTCTGAGTTACCGGGGAAGTGGAGAGCCTGGGGGCAGCTTGGTGCTGGAGGAGGGGAATGTGGCTGAGGGAAGAGTGCCTTCTGCTCTGCTGTGTGCTAGAGCTGCACAGGGCACGAGGAGCCCCGCTTTGCAAAGGGTGCAGCGCTGCTGCCCACCGGCTGCGGCAAAGCAGAAGCTGCTCATGCTTTACCTCCAAGGTCTTTCCCTGTTGACAAAATGGGATAAGACAAAAAAGCAGGCGGCTTACCCACATTCCGTGAGACTCTTAGAAACTAAATGATGGGCTGATGCACTCTGAGCTTGGCTGGGGCTTGTGGGTTTGCACATGGATGCCTTTTCTTCCTTTGAAGCTGTTTGAATGAGAGAAGGTGTCCAAAGGGAGAAGCCTCCCAGGAAAGAGAACTGTTTCAATTTCCTAATATTGACATAACTTTGTTACTGTTGCAGATGGAGAGAGAAACAGAGATGAAACAGCTCTGAAGGAGAAAAAGAGCAGTGAGGGTCCTGTGTCCTGCAGGTGGGTAATGACCTCAGCGTGCAGCACGTGGGGATGGGGCGGCAGAGGCACACAGAAATGGGCTTCAAATTCCAGGGTGCAGGACTTGTTTGGCACCTTACCATTCATTATGAAAGGAATACAAACGTCACCAGGTCACCCACCCCCAGGAACGCTGAGCACTCCGTCAGTGGAAGCAGCCCTTCCATCAGCTCCCTGCATTAATGTCTGCCTCAGTCCGTGCTCATAGCAACTCATCAGACCACAGTTCCCTTTGCAGTTCCTGCTTTTATCTTCATTTGCCCAACTCCTGGCAGCAGACAAAACGCTGCTCCTGTGAACAAACCAACATCACCAGCAGAATGCCTTCTGGGAGCTCAACTGCCACCCGTGTGTCATGTAATAATACCCCGTGTTCACATGTTGTACTAAGGGACATGGTTTGCTGGGGGGATACTGGTGGTAGGTGGATGGTTGGACTGGGTGATCTCAGTGCTCCTTCCCAGCCTTGGTGATCCTGTGATTCTGTGTGATTCTGTGCCTATCCAGGCTTGTTGTTCTGTTCTTTAAGAAAGAGGAACTGTGCTGCTCTGTCCCTTGCCAGGTCCCAGCCCTGCTTCCATGGGAGCTGTGCTGCCAGCCCCGGACTACCCGTGGCCATACTGTCCCCTGGGGGATGCCCACCCACAGCACCAGCCAGGATGTGGGCTGCAAATGGGACACGGCCCGTTGAACACAGCCCAAGAGAGGATTTCAGAGAGCGGACAGACTCAGGAGGTCATGAGGTACAAAAGGGAAAACATCTCTGCTCCCCACATCACACGCATTGCCCCCTGGCAGGGAGCAGTCAGATCTCAGCCCCTGTCCCCATGGCTGTCCTGCTCCCTGTGCACTACCTCCCATCAGCCAGCAGCCCCAGCGACCAGAAGCTGGAGGAGCTGCGGAGAAAATCATCCTGGAAGAAGTTAGAGCAGCTCAAGAAGAAAATCCAGGAGCAGAAGCAAAACCAGCGAGCAGCTTCTCAGGAGCAGAAGTGCCTGACTGCATCCCGTGCTCGAGAGCTGCTTCAGGACAGACCCCTGAAGAGAAAGGTGTGCAGGGTGCACGCCCCTCCTGCTCCACGTCCCAGAGGTCAGTGGCACAAGGCATGGGATGGCACTGCCCTTGCAGCAAAGCTCTGCAGGAGAAGCTGAGTGGGCATAGTGGGGATGGGCTGGCAGTGGGACTTCGAGGGCTTAGAGGTCTTTTCCAACCTTTAATGATTCTCAGCCCATGGAAGGCTGTGCTCTCATCTTTGCTGGTTGCACGGAGCTTCCCATCTCCCACACGTTTTGCCAGGCAGAAAGCACAACGTGAGTGGCATAAGCACATGGGAAATAATAGCACAGCAGTGCAGAGAGGCATCACAGGTACTTAAAGCAGGAATTGTGTAGCTCAGAGGCATTACCGAGGATTTAACAGTTCATTCAGTGGAACTAGCATGGATCTAAAAGCAGATATCATTAGAATTCCTTATCCTGCTTTGCTGCTAAGTTTGGGCCTGAAGTACCACTTACCTACAGCTGCTTTCCTGGGTAGGTGTGAGTGCAGCTCTCGGGGTGCTGTGTGCAGTGATGGGATCCAGCATGGCCCTGTGCTGGACTCCATCCCATTGCACACCCCCTCATCAAGCTTCAGGCAATGGGATTACTGAGGCTCTGCCGGACTAGGGAAGAGGAGCTGAAAAGCTGTCCATAATAAATCTTATTGCTGTAATAGCATTAGTGTTAATTCATTGGGCACTGCCATCCCTGTCACACACCACCAGCTTCCAGGGGTGTTTCCCTCACATCTGCTCCATCACACTTTTTCCACTGACGGATGAGAGCACTCAGCAGAGCTCACCTTTGGGAGCACAGCCTCATGCTGTGCCGATTCCCAGCTGACACAGGCAGTGCTTTGAGCCCCGCTCAGCCTCTGGTGGGTGCCCAGCAGGAAGGCAGATTTGTTTTGTTTTCAACCAAATCCCTGCCCGTAACTGTCAGGGAGCTATCAGGGCAGTGGTAAACGTGCCCAACTGCAGCAGCCTCGGAGGCAGCAGATCCACAGCCCCACACACTCCGTTCAGGTTCAGGTTGTTCAGCTGCTCCATCTGTGCTCTGCCACTGAAAATAACGGCGCAGCTGCTTTGCCAGACACGGCCTTTTACTGACTTCTCATATAAGCTTCACACGAATTCTTGTCTCCGTTTTTTCCTCCTGGTTGAAGACCCAAGAAGGAGTGGCTCAGCACGGGGGACTCAAATACAGAGCCAGAAGCAGCCCTTGCCCAGCTCCTCTTCTCTGGGGAGAACAGCGGTGTGTGAAGGTAAGAATGAAACTCATGGGAAATGGCACGGATTGATGGAGCAGAGATAACGACACCTGCATGCACACCTGCCAAAGTTTGGATCTGCTTATTAAAATGATGCCAAATCCTGGGAGCCTCAGCCAAGGAGCAGAGCCTGGTTATGTAAAGCAAGAAACAAAACCACAGAGGGAACAGACAGAAGTGAGCATTTGTCCAAGGAGGCAGAAGGTGATCAGAGGCAGCACAGGGATGCAGGGCTTTGTTTCTGGGCTGGCTGCACATGAAGCATGCCGAGGCCCCGGGGGGTCACACAGGGCCACCTGCTGCCCCATTCTTACATTGGCTTTTGGGTAACATTTGGCAGCTGCTGCCAGGTGCCCTCCCCAGGCTCTCTGCTGGTCACACCAATGCCCACAGGTGTCATCTAAGAACAGCCTTAATGACCTTCAAGTGTTTGACACACCGTTGCCTCCGGCAGTTGAATTCCAGGCTCTGCCAGGATTAAAAATAACCAGAAATAGAAAACGGGCCGCGTGTCCTCGGTGGGAAGAACAGTCTGTCACCCACTGAGCTCCCAGCTGAGCTCAGACTGCCACTAAAAGGCACATTCTGCAGCACAGGGGCCGGGAGGACACGGGGAATGCAGCCCTGCTACAACAGCAGCAGGAGTGAGGTTACCACGTGCTCCTCCATGGCTTTGCTGGAAGGGTGTTTCCAAGGCAGGTTGGAACGATTGGAGCAACGCCCCCTCCTCGGTGCCATCGTTCTGCAGTGGGAATGGCTGCATTCCAACTTGGTGGGCAAACAGTGGAGTGCTGCTCAAAGGGGACAGATGTATAACTTCTGGCAAACAGAAGGCAAAAGAAGTCCGAGTTATCTCACGCCATACAGATGAAATGAGGAGTACAGCTGCATCATGCACTCTGCTACCGAAGTCCTATTTAAAATGCATGAAATATACAATCATTTCCTTCTCCCTGCCTTTTTTTTTTTTATGTTCTAATGGATTGTTTGAAAAATGGCTTGGTCTTCCTCTGAGAGTGGGTCATAATAGGGCCGTGCCACATGAAACATTCATCATTGTAACTGCCAGTGTCACGGCGCCTTTATTGGCTATTAGTTTCTGTCAGTGGAAGAGCCGAGGCAGAGCGATGGGAGATGAATGAGGGGTCGGGGGTCAGAGCCAAAGTACTCCGGAATTTGATGAATTATAAATTTGCTGTAGTTAACAAAAAATTAAGTCACAGCGGCTATAAAATATTCATCTGTTCATAGATAGGGGGGGAAAAAAAAGCCAACACTGGAGAATATTTAAATGGAAAGATTTCCTTCTGGTAAGTGATTTCATCAGCAAGTCAGGCTGCTCCCAAACTTTGGTGTGAGTAAAACACTGCATGGATAAGGAGGGTCTCGGAGGAAGCACTGCGGTGCAGTGTGGGTTGTTAGGAGCGATGTGCATTGTTAGAGCTACAGATGTGTTTGTCTGCTGCATTTAGAGGAGCTGAGCAACCTGATGGAAGTGTGCACGTAAGAGTGCTTATGGGGGTGGATGGCGATAGGACAAGGGGGAATGGTTTTAAACTGGGACAGGGGAGGTTTAGGTTGGATATTAGGAGGAAGTTTTTCACTCAGGTGGTGACGCAATGAACAGGTTGCCCAAGGAGGCCGTGGATGCCCCATCCCTGCAGGCATTCAAGGCCAGGCTGGATGTGGCTCTGGGCAGCCTGGTCTGCTGGTTGGTGACCCTGCACATAGCGGGGGGTTGGAACTGGATGAGCATTGTGGTCCTTTTCAACCCAGGCCATTCTGTGATTCCATGTCGCTGTTCATTGGAGGGGAGTGGGACTGGGTGATCTCTACAGATCCCTTCCAACCCTGAAGATTCTATAATTCGATGAACTACGATGATGTAGTGAACAAATGCCTCTCCTGCTTTTTAATACTGCTGAATAAGACAATAAAGTAATACAGAGAGGTGTTTCTTTAAAAATACGGATGGATTTCAGCCCTCCGAGCCCAACAGATTCTGGCAGTTCCCCCCATGCTTTGTGCTGTCTGAACGTCACAGATCTGCTGTGCAATCCCCCTTGGAGGCCCCATGTGTTCGTAGGATGTGCCTTCAGCCCTGCAGAGGGGATGGCAAACATCATCCCTGTGCCTCGGGCTGCACTCCCAAGCTGCAGAACTGGGATGAGCCCCATTGGGTTCCTGCTGGAAGTGACAGTGACTGCTATTGCCCACAGCACAGAGCCCAGCACCATCACTGCAGCAATGTGCCCACCTGGCAGCTGCAAGGAAGGACAGCCCCGCTAAGCAGTCAGCCTCCAAGAGTGCCTCCTGTGTGGGAAATGGCTCTCAGAGGTGCTCTGCTCTGACAGCTCGAGACATGGATATGTGCATCGGGGAAAGCAGACTCAGTCAATTGATTTTATAGCTCCTGCTGAGTACTCATCCGCATCTTTGATCTGAGGCTGGTAACTGTTTCAGTGTAAAACCTTTCCTTTATAAAGAAGCTTGAATATTTTAGCAGGGTAGAATTCAAGCGGGGAGGGAGCTTCCATGCAGATAGCAAATAACTTTCCATTCAGTCACCTTCTGCTTGAGGAGTGTTTGCAGTAGGTACAAAATTATGGCAGTGTGAATGTTGGCGTGCTGTGAGTGCAATCTGAAATTATGAAGTAAAACAGTGATAAATGTTGCCTATTATGTGACACCACCTATTAGGCAAGAATGATCTGTTTGTGCTGCGTGCTGCATCGTTTATTTTTGCATTATATATACATGGTCCCCTGTCCCGTATCATTCATTGATTCTCCACACTGCATCCTGCTGATCCTCACCGGTTTCAAAACAGATTTGTTTGCTCCAGTGATTTTGATGTAATTACAGAGAATCACACCCTCCCAGCTCTCAGGTCCACCAGAACCCAGCAAGCAGCAGCTACCTGCAGCCACCAGCACGGAACGATGCTCCCCAACGCTCATGTCTGTTTCAGGTTCAAAGCTCCCCGGTGCTTCTGCATGGAGGGAAGGTCAGAAGTTAGCCAGGAAGCTGCTCGGTCCACCGCCTGCATTTCCAAAGCTGAGAAGCAGAGCTGAAGAGCAGAGCACTGGAAATGCCTATGGTACTGCTGTCCTCTCTGCTACACCGCTCGTTTTTGGCACACAAACAAAAACGTGGTTGGCCGTTTGTGGAATAAATGGCTTCAAGGTCATTCTAAGCAAGTGTAAGAGGTTTAAGAGTGAGTTTCATTGCCCTTGTATGTTGCATTCTATCCACACTCTGAGGGGCCACAATCTACATCATTTGTATAATTGGACACTGCTAAAATTAGCAGAGATTTGTCTCCTCTCTGCAACACTGAGGATTTGACAGCAGTCCTCAGCCCCGCGGTAGGAGGCGTGCTGTGAGATGCACACAGATGCAGGAGTTGTCTCACCACCAAAGAAATAACACCACTGCTCTTTCCAAATCATCCGCAGGGCCCGATGTTGCAATGCCAGCAATGGAGAACAGCTCCAGAGAAAAGAACAACGAACCTGCGGGGAAAAGCCCCGAATTCCAAAGCTTTGCAGCTCCCCACCACGGCCCTGCTGGAAGGAGCAGCAGTGCACCAAGCAAAGGTGCAAAGCAAATACTCAGGAGCCTCCATTTGCAAAGCCAGTGCCACGATGACCTCAGGCAGAGCGGGCACCTGGGAGATACCATGAAGGGAAAGGTTCTGCAGCAGTACCATCCGCCTTCACCTGGACCTCAGGACATGGCTCCCTCTGCCTTTAGTGCAGGAAAGAGAATGGCTGCATTAATAACAACTGGAGCCAAGGCCAGCAGCTCTGGAAGCATCCGCAGAGGGAAAAGCACATCTCCTCGGAGATGGACGCCTGTGCAGAAAGGGCCTGAGAAGGAAAACCTGGAACAGCCTCCAAAGAGGAGGGTAAAGCTTAAAAAACCTCACCCCTACAGCCGTGACGTCGTTCAGGAGTTCATGTGTAGGAAGAATGAAGAGAGAAGGAAAAAAAAGCTGGAAGAGAAAAAGTCTGTGATGCAGGCAGTGGAAATGAGGAATAAGAGGCTGCAAGAAGTATACAGGAAACAGAGAGAAGCTCTTGGAAAGAAAACGTGCTCTGAGCAGACGTGTGAGCTCGTCAGGGGAGCAGCTGCTGCCAAAGGAAGTCCTCAGCACACACTCGAGCAAGTAAGTCATGGAGGAGTGGTGGATTGAAAGCCCTTCAACCCTGATCACTGCAGCACCTTGCAGGAGGCGAAGCACTTCATGCACGTGCTTTGAAGTGTCGTGGAGATGAATTTTTATCTGGAAAAACAGAGCAATTAACTTTTAATTCTGGCAAGAGCTGTTGTGCTCATTAGCAAGGCTGGAACCCGTGACTTTGGGGTCAAAAGCCTGGAAATCTCCATTGCTGCAGCAAAAAGAGCAGGTTTGTTGTTTGGCTTGTGTGCTTTTCTGGTTAAATGAGCCTATTACTAAGTGGAACAAAAGCCAACCACCACTCTCGTGTTGCCTCGCTATGTACTGCTCACAGGAATGGTAACTCTTGTTTCAGGAGCAAACCAGCGGTGGAACCCTGAAGCACAGTTTCATGGCCTGGCTGGAAAAAGCATCCCATGCTGCACTACACAGAGATCCCAGACACAGGTACTCAGCACTGACAGCGCTCCAGAAAGCCTTCCCAGCGAGCTCTGTGCACTTTCCATAGTGTTCTGCAGCAAGCTATAAAACCAGAGCAATGGACGAATCCCCCGTCATATCTCACCTCCTCAATCTCATTGCTCCAAGCCCAAAATGGTTGCAGAGCTCTGTGTGCTCAGCTTTATCAGCAGTGTTTGAGCAATGCACAGCCTGCTTCTGCCATATGGGAGTGCTTCTGGGCAGCAGGGCAGGCGGGTGCTGGGGCTCTGCAGGTTCAGGCAAACACTGCAGTCTGCTCCTATGATCTGTGTTCTTACATTGCTATTCCTCATCAGCCCCACACAGGACTCCAACTCGTCCCCTATTTGCCAGCACTTTGTGCTCTGCTCTCAGTCTGTCATTTGACAAATGTATGTATAGACAGAGAAACCTGTTTCTTTTTCTTTTTTTGAGGTGCTTTAGCTGAGGATACTGCTGAGTGCAAAAAGCTGATGTTTCTATAGGGGTTGTTTTGGGTTTTGATTTTTTTTTCTGACGTTTCTCTCCTCTATTTAAACAGGAATCAGCTTCTAGAAACCATTCAATCACTTAAAAGCAGAGAGGCATTACCTTCTGCAGTACTACCGGCATCTGAATCCTGGCTTCCCAGTCCTCTGAAGTGTCAGGACTTGAGGGACTGCTCCCCCCCAGCGCTGGGTACTCCTCTGAGCTTTTCCCCTCCTCAGAAAGATACAAAAACAGACTTCAAGGACCCAACTTCTGGCCTTTCTCCGTATAGAAATAAATGGGACCGAGTGAAAGCCATACACAACCTATCCAAGGAGCTTGCAGAAAAGATTGAGATGGCAACTAAGAGGCTGAGTGCAACAAGCAGTGGTAAAGATTCTGCTGGTAAAATATCAGCAGAGATAACCTGGGACCTTTTCAGTGGATCTTCTGTCTCTGAGCCAGAGGCATCCAAAGATGAGCAGGACAGGACAATGACTGTACAGATGCTGATGGGAGCCCCACATCTGAATGAGCTGCATGTGCCATCAGACAGGGAATGTCATGGACCAGCCAGGATTAGCCTTGTGGATAGCACTGAGGGAACAGCAGACCTGGACAGAGAGAAGAAAATAGCTTCTTTGTCTGGTGGGAGTGCTGTGAGCAAAGAGTGGCCATGGATCATACACAGTATAAGGCAGAGACATCTCAACACTGGGGAGAGCCTGAGCAGCATGTTGGAAGGTAAATCACGTCAGTAAGATGAGACAGGGACACTCCTGGTACCATGGCCCAGGGCTTTCATAGCTGTGAATGCTCATCATAGCGTGGTGTCTTGGGACAGCCCCTGGGAAGCGGGCCTTCATTGCTTCATCTGTACGGCCACCTTGTTATGTTATCTGGTTTTGTCACTGATTTTGGACACGTCGCTTCACCTCCTGGTGCCTGGCTTTCCCAGCACTAAGAAAGGAGCTGAAAGCCTTAGATACCGTGGATAGGAGAAGCTATATGGAAGTTAAGTGCTCCCTTCTAAACAGGCAGAGAATTGATGCCAAAGCACGGGCATTTCATTTCTACAAAGAGCATGTTTATTAAATGCTTTCATTTGTCTTTTTAAAAGGTTTTCCGGTGAATAAAGGCTCCGAAGTGGACATGAGCCTATTGCATGAAAAGCCAATAACCAGCCCAGCCTCTCCATCTCACGGGTTCCTTGCTAGAAGGTAAACCAATTTGGATGTATTATTCTCTGCTAAATGCACCACGCGCACGCACAGCTAAAATGAATAGCACCAATTCAGCCTGGAGCCAGACTGCTCCTTCCTCCTCGCCCAGAGATTTGCCAAGCAGGCAGATTTTGACACAAGATATACTGAAAGAGGGACCCACCTATTTTAGAGGGCAGGAAGATTGATAGGAAAGTTTCGGTCTCTCTTTTTTTCCCCTCCAAGAGATGGATCTCCCCTACAGAAGTTTTCCCCCACAGCTCCCAGCTGTGCTGCAGTGTTGGGCAGTAAAGCTGGCTGAGCTCAGCAGAACCC
This sequence comes from Gallus gallus, assembly GCF_016699485.2. Classification (NCBI taxonomy): domain Eukaryota; kingdom Metazoa; phylum Chordata; class Aves; order Galliformes; family Phasianidae; genus Gallus; species Gallus gallus. Next base: position 8,602,475 of record NC_052548.1, read on the forward strand.
CTTCCTCAACCAACTGGTAGATCAGGAGAGGGGAGCACCTCAGAAAGATCCCTGTGATGCTATAAAATGCCTCGGGAGAGCTGATGCAGAGGGTGATGCTTGAAGTAGGTTACATACAGTTCTGTCTGCTTTATGCTGTCACAAAACATCAGAGCCATAGGGAGCACACAGAGTACACAGCACAGTTCTGCTCTGTGGATGTTTCTGAGTAATAACAAAGGCTTTGTAGCAGAAGGGTTTCTGAGAAGTAACACATAGATCTCACCCCCGTCCACAGCCCGGCAGGCTGCAAACCTCCCTATTTCACCATATGGCATTGACAGAACAATAAATTGATTATCTTTATGAGTACCTAGTTAAATCTCCACTGATCTCCTTCTTGCAGGGGATTAAAGAGTGATTTAATCAACTGAATACTATAAAGTCATTTATAGTAATTGTTTTCCCTCACTTTGCTCCAAAAGTGGGCGAACCAATCTGCTTGCAGCAGCTCCACAGATTGTGTGTATGTGCAGCAACACCTCCGCACAGACGCCGGCTGTCCTCTAACAGAGCACAGCAATTATGGGAATTGTGTTTCAAAGCAGGAAGTTTGGAGGATGGACCACATTGACACCGGCTATTTTTAGTCAGCCAACGTTAATTCAATGTTTAATGTAAATGGTGGTAGACAGAGGATGCTTTGCTGGGATGTATTTGGTATTCTTAGGTAGTGAAGCCCTGTGTGTGTGGCTGCTCCAGGTGGGATGTCTCTGGTTGTAGGGCTGGGACACGTTAGCTCAGAGCAGTCACCACCCACAGGTCAGATCGTTCCCTGTCCGGCTGATAGAGAATGGCAGAGACCCAGCAGGGCCACACAGCCCCTGCAGAGAGGTCTCCCTTGGAGAATAAATCCCCCAAACCCTCAGAGATTAAATATGACCTGGACAGGCATTACCCAAAAGGACATCTGTGCAGCAGACCGGCCGCTGCATCCCCATCTTCCCACTGGGAGGGGAGGAGGAGGTGCTGTGCTGTAAGGATGGCCCAGCTCTGCCCAGCACACAGATCCCTGCACGTGGGACTGAGCCAACTGCAGCAGTCCACGGCCGAGTCTGAACCTCTGCGTGTGCTGATGTGAGGCTACAGGGAGAGGAGCAATGGGACACCAGTAGGTGACTCACAGCGCTCCTTGCTCAGCTGGTGTTTTCTTAACCACCAGTAAATCCATAACGGCAGTTGAATTGGATCTGTGTTCTGACTTCTGCTGTTGCTAGCTGCCATAGTGTTACGTGCCCGCCGTTGGTTGGCATGCATATTCCCTTCAAGAGTTCATTTAAACAAAGCCACCTGTTCTAAGCTGTTTGCCAGCCTCATTCACAAATACAAAACATCCAGCATTACAAAATCACCGCTCCTGAACATGACCTTAGCATAGCTGGTTGCAACAGCACGGTTTTGTGTTTACATGTTTCATTAGAGCTGTGAAAACAGTGATTCATATTCATGCAGGCAGTCCCACAGGTGCATCTTTCCATAAGAAACGCTCCCATTTCATGCACGGCTGCTCTGCAGTCTGCAGAGGCGGCTGACGGAGATTTGTTGCTGATGCAAATGATTCACTGATGGGAATTCTCCAAACTGCCACGAAACGCTGATGCGATTTCATCCTTATTTTGGTTCGGTTACCTATAGGAGTGGCTCTGCGTTTCTTTCCGTGTCTCTGGGGAGCCAAAGAGATCGTAGCACTTTTGCTATAAGTTCATTCACTGAAGTGCTGTGGGCTGCTTCACAGCCTGAGGCAGAGCAAGCAGAGGGCAGACGGAGGTGCTGTGTCCAGGGTGGGGGGCTGCCAGGTGCCGGCTCCTCCTGCATGGCTTTGGGTGGTGTTGATCCAAAGAGCCTCACCTGGGAACCGGGCTGATTTATGGACGATTTGTGCCCCCTGCAGAGCTGGTTGTGTTTAGAGGAGAGGGACTGTTGGTTGTGCGGTGTCTTCTTGTACGAAGTGTTGCCTCCCAGCGATGTTCAGAGCCTGGTAACAGCCTCCCCAAACACACGTAGACATTTATCAACAGCCAAAGGACAAAGTGGCACTGACTGTAAAACTAACACAACAAAGAGGCACAAACACTACTCAGCGTATTTGCCTGACCAATGCTAGAACTGCTTTGTAAGAAATCCCTTTTGCCTCTCCTCTTTCTCCCTCGCCCCCCCCGCTCCCACTTCCTGCAGACCACATCCAAGGCATCCTGGTGGAGGCTGCGCTAATCGTTCCAGCAGTTTCTGGGTCATGACAAACAAAGAAAAGCTTATTAACAAGAAAAATGAAATGAGATTTCCCTAAGCTGATTGCTGATTAAAAACAATTTCCACAATCTTTTTTTTTTTTTTTTTTCCTGTATGGAAAAGAAAACATCTGTCGCCATTTCCGTGTGTCCCCCACCTGCTTTCCAAGCTGAGGCTTGATCAGTAAATGCCCATTTTCACACCTGCGTGCCTTCCTAATCTATTTAGTTCAGCTCAGATAATCATTGGTAAAAACGAAGGCAGAGCAGTCGGCTGAGAGTGTGGTCAGGACCACTGTGCTGCAATATGGGAATACACATAGCACTGACAGGTCTCAGGTGGGCCACAGCCATGCTCAGCACAGGTCCCAGGCACACTGGAACAGAGAGCATGACGTTGAGTTTCTAAAGAGATTTCGGAAACCTTTGCCAAGTTTCAGAGCTGCATTGTGCAACCAGGTGCCAACAGCGGCATGTGATGTACAGTGCAACCCTAATAAATAAAGCTTCGGAACTGCAAAGCTGGTTTTGAAGAACAAAGCCGTCTCCTCCAGAGCAGTCCCTAACGCAGGCAATGAGGAGTGCTTCTGGCTTTCCTGGCTGTACCGAGGTGCAAGAAGAGGGGTTGTGTATATGGGCAGCTGTGACTTTTCTGTGGGTCTTTTGTTTCTCTTGAACAAAATGAGGTAAACGAGAGCTTTGCTAAAATGAAATAAACCATACTTGAGTTCAGCAGATGCTTACAGCCATGCCTGACCTCACAAAACTCTCTCAGTAACTGTTACCTCCACACAGCCTGCAGACAGACCCTGCAGCTCAGAGGTGTGAGGCCGTTCCAGAACTGCAGGATCGAGGGGCAGCCGCCCAACGCCATCCCTGCATGGAGAGCCTGGGGACGGCGGGCAGCCACACATTGCAGCCCTGCAGAGCTCAAGGCAGCGCTGAGCAGCACTGCGGTAAGGGGATGCTTCCCACGGGGTGGGTGTGTGGTTATTCTGTGCCCCCCCAAGACTGCTGCCTGTGCTACTGGGAGAGAATCAGCAGCTAGCATTACCCCCATCTAGCAGGTCTAAAAAACTCGTGGGGAGAGAGGGGAGATTTCGAGTGCTCCGGATTTTGAAGGTGAAGAAGGAATATATGAATGTCCCCCCAAATGTCACGTCCAATTTAACAGATACATTCTGCTAGAGATACAATAGGAGTGCTTTGGCTTTTGCCTTCAGTGCTTCACCGTCTCGCAGAGGTGAAGTCAGCAGTTTGCTAACCCTAACCCTGCTGAACAAACCTCCCTCAGATCTTCGCATCCCCCTGCAGCTGCATCGGAAGGATGCTTCGCAATTAATGTCCCATAATTAATGCATTGGATAAGTGTGGGGTGTTATCCTCCTTGCGCAGCACAGAGCACCCACAGGGGGTAACAAAGGATGCAGACTGGATGAGGACGTGTGCTCAAGCGTGCTGCAAGGATGGCCAAGGGAAGGGTGGGTGCAGAGTGCCACTTCTGCTCACAGCAGACATTTGCATAGAAACAAGGGGAAGTTTGTTGCTGAAAGGGTTAAGCAGCAAACAGCAGCACACAGGCCTGCTCTGGCTGGAGAGATCCGGGCTTGCTTGCAACAAACAGCAGCAGATGGTGCATTGTTTTAAGGGCTTTTCTGAGACAAAAGAACAAGATCAGATAACCTTTCCTCAAAGAGGGTACTTACAAAAAGCCTTTGCTCTTATTAAGGGTTCTTCATTGTTTTCCCCACAACATTTTATAAGTAATACTGGATTTTGAGGTTGGTGGGGAAGCCAGCATTGTTTGGTGCGCTTCTCTCTGGTCCCCGGGGACCACAAGGGTTCCTCACAGGGTTGGACAGAAGTCTATTGTCCAAAGTGTTTACCGTCAACGAAAGACATTGTATTTATTTGCTATTAATAAGGAAAGGCCCGGTCCTGTAAGCTATGGCAGACAGACAGCCCTCTGCCCGCTGCTGCCTCTGCACAATGGGAGCAGCTGCCTGCTGCCTGCGCCAGGAGACACCTCCACCTTCTCCGGGTGTCCATAGGAGCCGGCAGTGAGCTCAGCCCCAGGTCTGACCATGAGCCCACAGCCCCACGACGGCCGCGTTGCAGCAGATGAGGCACAGAACTGTCAGCGTGCAGACAATGTCCTCCTGAAATATGGGTCACTGGTGGATCTGTTCCCCACACGTATCTGGAAAAGGGTATTCAGACGCAGGGCTGCATTGTCTGCTGTCATGCATCACACAGCAGTTGCTTCTGTTCTCTCTCGCAGGACACAGAAGTTGCCGTGCACACGCAGCGTAATGATGTGTAATTACACAACCGAGGCAGAGTATAAATATTTACATTTCAAAGGCACAGGCATCACCTAGCTACTAATTGCTGTGCCAAAGAAATTACTTCTCCTCTGTTGTAAACACGTTCTGCAAAAGGACAAGTAGCATTTTCAGATGTAATACAATGCATGAAACTGATGTTCACAAAATATTGCTAACTGTTCACTGCTGGAGCAGAGCCAGCAAACCTGTCCTGAACTCCTGGGTTTTCTTTTTGAACGCAACCAATATGAAACCCAAAGCTGTAAATGCCATCTGTACATGGGCTAGGAATGGGAAAGCCCATGCCAGGCCCTCATTTCTTCCTGTTATGTATCCGAGAGACAAAAAGTAAGCTGAGAATTGCCATTAAACATGTCTTTGCTGAGCGCTTCATCTTCCACATAGCTTCTGACTGACAGCAATTGGCATTGGGAAACCAATGGGATGCAGCCCATCGTTCTGAAAATGCATTATCTTAACCTGGATGACAAAAGCCGTTTGCTCATCTGTACCATCCTCCCCCTCAGCCGCTGACCCACGTACAGTCTCGTATCACTAGGGGGAGCTGCCTTCTTGTTTGTGGGAGAGGGAGCCGCGATGAAGTTCATGCCATCGGCACAGGAGTGTAGCAGAGTGGTTTCAGCCAATTGTCCTCTGACTGATGGCTGAGAGATAAGAGAGCCCTTCGTGTTTTGCTTCAAAATATGCACCGCTTTTTGTAGTTCACAAAGCCTGGGTGAGCTCCACCTGTAAAGTCACCCGTAAAACACCACCACAAAGCACGTGGATACGTGTAGTTCTTGCTCTGTGGGTCCACTGTTGCTTTGCCACACAGACCGGGCTTTGTTACCCATGTTGGACATGCAGAAGGCTGAGGGGATTTAATATAATAGATAAGAAATAGAAGGAACATCTCACAGAAAGCCAGTGTGCTGGTTAAGTCCAGGTTCAGGCCCATCTCTCTCTTGCTAGCCTGCGGCAGGAGCTGCTCACTTGCTGTGTATGGGAGATGCCACACACGGATGGGTCAATAGCAGGGTGATGTATGGCCATGTGCTGCAACATCTGGCTGGAAGCTGAACTCTGGCCAACCCCATGCACTAGGGGATTTAGGTACAAGCACAAAACGTGCAGAGGACAGGAGTGGCACCGGCCACATAAATCCCTTAGCACAGCAAGCAGCTACTCCTCAGTGACAAGTGGCATGCCAGATGTATTTATAGAAGAGAGGAGAAACTGCAGATGTGGAAATACAGATTCTCCAAGGTACTCAAGGATGCAGATGAGTGCATTGATTTTCCTGGGTAAATAAGTGTAGCTCTCAAGATTAGAGTCTCTTACTTAGGGATTGCTCTTGGCTCGGGTATTGCTAAAGGGAGGACAAACAGCTGTCCTTCTTGGTGCTGCATGTCTCACTTGTGATCAGGAGTCTGCAAACCTTTGTATCTCTGCTCACCTGTCATCAGTACAGCTCAGATCCTGCACACCAACAAAGGATTGAAATGCCTGGATGGCATTTCACCTACCCCATGCCTGAAGACATCATCAAATAATACATCAGTTCAGTGATGATTGAGAGAGAAAGATTGCCCTGACTTGGGTAGCAAGTGGGTCTCTTACTGCTGGGTCTGTGTCTCCAATACACAGCACCCTTTCAGGACCACTGTCACCCCACCTCCATAGATATCCAGGCAATGATGCAGTAAAAGCTGTGCTTCTCTCTGAAGTAGCATGGAAGTAGTTTGCTAATAACTGCCTTGGACTGATTGCTGACACGGGCAGAAAGAGGAAAAGCTGTCCTTGAGTAGCACAGCAGTAAAGTGCTTCTGCCTAGCTTCAAGTGATTAGAAAAAATGAGACTTTTAGCCCAGCTTTTTTAATTTCATGTCACAGAGATTCTACAGGGCTTTGCTGAGATTCTGCAGGTGCAGTGGAAATTGATTTAATAAATAGCTTTTTTTTTTTTTTTTTTTTCCTAAAGACAGAGTGTATGTACATTGAAGCTATCTGGATACGCAGTAAAATGCCATTCATCATAATGGAAGAGGACGTGAATTTCAGCCAGATGGTATTTTCTTTAACACAGGATGCTGTAACACAATGAATGCATCCGGCAACAGCCTCCGTTAGGAAAGCGGTGTCCAAGAGGAGTGAAAGCAGCTCAGAAAAAACTTTGTGTTCACCTTGAGATAGATACTGGGGGTCGGTCTCTGAGCAGAACACCAATAACATCACTCAGTTTGAGGCACAAATGGAAAATACTTTCCAGTTTTAAACAGTGCCCTAATAGATTCCCATCCTTCACATGTTGGTATTGAAAGCTACTCAGGCAAGTTAGCACCAATAGATCTGCTCTGTACCTTCCCTTTACTTATTTGGTTTGGTATGACATCATCTTGTTTCTTGGTATTGAAGGGGCCACCCTCGTGATGAGCTTTGTCGTTGGTAGCTGTGAGCATTGGATAGCCTGAGTCAGAGCCCCAGAGTGGGAAACCTGAGGTAAAACCAACAGCTGTTGAAAAATGAACCCTCTCTTAGCCGTGTGATTGCTAAACCATCCTGTGTGATTCTGCCTTTTCAAACAACCACCCAGAACTGGGAGATACACAGAAGCAAAACCGAACCCTGCGTGTTGTGGGTTCATCCTGGGATATGGGATCATTTGGATTCAGGCAATCTGACCAGGGATACAGATTTTATCTGATGTCACCAAGTCAAACCTATTCCTATTTATGACCCACACTTCAATTCATTTATGACTCTGGTTGCTGTGACAGTGGCACAGCTCAGAGTAAACACTCAACCTGTTTGCATAAGCTTAGCAATTCATCTGAGAAGCCCAAGGCAGCCAAAAACATATCACTGGTAAACATTACATCACCTACACTGTAAAAGACAGACAAGAGAGTCACAATAAGGAAGTAGCAGGGAAACAGGCGCACCTGGAACACGGGTTGTTTTCCCCACATAGAAGCAAAGGCTTTTCTCCCCCGTGACAAAAGAGAGCACAGAGAGAGGCTGCAGGATGGAGGGCACTCGTGATGCTGTTAGAGCTCCCGCAGAGATCACCAGGTTGGGAAGCTTTTCTTCTTTTGTAACCAGTGGGTCTGGTTCTGTTGGTGCAGCGAAGGAGCAGAGTGGCAAAAACACACCCTGTGGACTTCAGACCAGAGAATGGTTAAGAATGGGAACAGCTCCTCAGTCCTTCTGCTTCCTGGCACAACTCCCCTGAATCCAACCCCTTCCCCTCTTCCCAGCGCTTGCAGGACTCTCTGCTAACAGCTTTCTTGACAGGATGGAGGTAGGGATGATTTCCTTCTTAAATGTATGCAGAGAAGTTGGTGTGGGAATAAAGGCAAATGTGAGATTTGGGAGTCTTCCGATTATAGGTGCAGGAAGGATTCAAAGGGAAAACACAGGTATGAACAGTGTACGTGTCACCCTCTCCCTTTCAGCAGCCCTGTTTGTGTCTGTGTGTTACAACTCAGGAATGCTTTGAGAAGCACAGCCATGCCTGAAATGCAGTGAAGCCAGGAGTTTGATGCCTTGGCACCCTGCTGAAAATATCCTGACTGCTCACAAGGCGTTCTGTGCCCAGCTGTGACCCAGCAAGCCACCCCTCCTAGCAGAGCACCTGGCAAATCCCTAAATCCCCATGGACTTTGAGAGCACAGGAATGCACTTTCAGGGTGGCATCCCACTGAAATCCGAAGCAATCTCCTTCTGCTGCCTCCCTCTCCTAAATTCTGATACTTCCTTCTGCTGGCACCTATTAAATAGAGCATGGATTCTTCTTATTTTTTTCAATTGAAATATGGTGACTGTCACCACCTGCTTTGTCAGTTTCTGCAGGTGAGGCAGACCTTAGCTGTGCAGAACTGAAAGAGAAACACAGGAACCATCTGCACAACTTAGAGCAAACTTCCCTCCTGCTGGCTCACAAACTGAAGGTACGGTAAGCAATCCAGGCAAAAAGCAATTTCAGTGCTGCTATTGGAGGTTAAGAAATGAAATAAACCAAAAACTGCTGGCTGTCCGAGGACACAGGTGTGTTCAGGCTGTAATGGGCACCAGCTGGTTTTGCAGCAGGTTTATTAAGCCCATGTGGCTGCAAGGGTCAGGTGCAAAGCTGAATTCACTGATTGTGAATGATATATTAGTGCTGGTGGTCACAAATGCCTTGCTTTGTGCTAGCTGAGGCAAAGAGAAGCATTTGTGCTGCCTTCCAAAGGGTATGAGGATACAGCAGGGGTTGGTGTCACAGTACCTGTGCTGCTCTCTTGGAGTTTGCTGCCCTTTGGCACCCAGCTCTGAGGAACCACGTGACTCAGTTAAAAATATCATATACAGCGTGTCATTTCCTACCATAGGCATATCAGCTCCAGCAGAAGCAGTGGCTGACAGTGCTGAGTGAGAAAGCTAAGCTAGAGCTTCAGGAAAGCCAGAGGTTTTTGAGTGACCTGCTTCAGAATGATGTGAAGGTGAGTGATTCCAGTTCCTGCACTGCTGCTTCTGGACTGAGCCAAGCATTCTGTGTTACTTTTTTCATGCCTTTTATGAAGCCCTAAGGATGAGTGACACTCCCTACCCTCCATACTCAGTTATTTCACTGTCAGTTGTACCCATCTCACTGGTCCTTCAGCTCTTCAGGAATTATTATTCAGAGAGGATAAGGGGAGGAAGGGTTAAAAGTTCTGCCTTCCAAACAGATGGCTCCCATCTATGGACCATTTCTGTTTCTGCAGCTGTGCAGCACTTCCAAAGGCAGTGATTCCCCTGTGCTGAAGCTGGACCATGCAGAGCATACACGGGCAGGACGCCAGCCTGCAGATGACAGCACAGCTGGCAGGTATGGAGCACAGCGTGCAGTGCAGCCCCCCGTGGTGCCACCATGTGCCTCCTCTGAGGACTTCTCAAGGAAAGCTGGGATTGCAGTTTTCTCTCTCATTGCAACAAGGAAAATTTTCCTTCCTCTCCTACCTTCAGTAAGAAAGAGGTGCGTCCACTGAAACTACTTCCATTGAATATGGAGAGAGATCACAGCCCAAAGGGACAAAGGAAATCTCTCGGAGGAAGGAGTTCATACGGCTCAGCCTTTCATGAAGGTGAGCTCTGAGTTAAAGGATTTGGTGGTATTGTGTAAACAACATTTTCTAGCATGGCTTACAATATACTGTAGAATTCAAGAGTTGGAACCATTCATCACAAATTTCATTAATTTCCCAGCTGATTCTGAGAATGTAAATGTTTATATTCACTATACGTATCTAAATCATAGTACTCTCCATGTGTACTCCTGACAAAAAGAAAATAATCTTGAGATCTTAGAGTTACTTACCCTATTTACAGGCCTCTCTTTTCTTTCTCCCTGATTTCAGTTGACAGTGAAGTTAATGTTCAGAATTTGCTCCTGTGAGTGGACAGACACCACAATCCCCACCACGCTGTTTGGGGACTGATGCTCAAATGTCAGAGTGCAAAGGGAACCAAGCAGAGAGGCCCCAGCGCCCGCTCGGTGATCCCAGCAGTGCAGGATGGGATGGTTTCCCAACACCCCGAATTCAGGAATGGATGCTACCTCATGCACTGTGTGAGGCAGCACAGTGGAAGCATACAGCTCTGATCTCCATTTGTCATGCCCAAACAATCAAGTTTAGAAACAAGATGCATCGCTCCTTTTCTCTGCCTGTTAGATATTCTATTTATGATGACTTGAAATCTTCCTCTCCTCAGGATCTCCCCCAGCAGAGGACGGGGAGCCATTGCATGGCCACCAAGGCCTGAACCTGCAGTCAGCTCCCACAGAGCTGCCCCACGGGGGGCCCTGCACAGCAGATGGCTCCAGGGAGAGCAGTGACCAGGACAGCCAGGTAGCACCAGCTCTGCTGCCTCCCCATTGGGCTTGGCTCTTGTTTAGTTGTATTTTCAGTCCCCATGTGAGGCTCGCCACCCACATAGCACTTCCTTGGTAATTGTGATGCTCTGCTCTGTCCCCAGTGGAGCGATGTTGGCCGACACTATGGACGCTCCAGATCCTTCTGCTGCTTCAGCCTGGCCATGGTGGAGCAGTGCCTGAGGGGAGAGGAGCTGCGCGCCCGGCACCAGGCCGCCCTCCTGGAGCTGCGCCGGAGAGCTCTGCGGGATAAAGCCAGAGCCGAGCTGGCCTGGCTGAGCCACCAGAGGCGGTGAGGGAAGCTGGGCGCCGTGCAATGGGCCTGCCCTGAGGGAGGGCCCTGCGCTGTGATGTAGGGGTGCAGCTCCCTGCTCTGTGAGAATCCTTCCTCCTTTGGGGGAAAGAGAGCAAATGTAAAACCCCTTTCTTATGGAGTGAGCGCGGGTGAAGAAACAGGAGAGGATCTGCCCAGTTTTATTCTCTTCAGAGCGTGGCAGAAGTGACAGCTGCAGCTTCTCAGCAGTGTGAGGTGTCTCCAGTGCTGCCTGGGCTGAGGCTGAGTCACTGCTGCAGGTGTGAGCCCCTCTGGTGCAGGTTTCCCTCTCCTCAGACCCTCAGGGTGTTCTGCTCTTCTCATGCGGGTTGGGCCTGCATGGTGATGTGCCCTCACAGCCCAGCAGGACCTTCTGCAGAGCCTTCCATGGCTACTGCAGCTCCACAGCTCTTTGGAGAGGAGCTTTGCTCCTGTTCATGATAGCTTCTTCCCCCCCCCCCCCCCCCCCCCCAGACTGTTGTATTCATGGCATTAAAGTATCCATCTGATGGTGGTATCTCTCATTTGGTCCTCAGCTGTCTGGAACTCCTGCAAGATACAGAGGGAGCCTCTGCCGTGGCTGAGAAGCAGCACAAAGTCCTAACAGAGCTGAAACGGGAGCAGGTAATGCTGCAAGAACAGCTGGGCCTCATTGCATCCAACTGCCCTCCTCCCCCTCAGCTTCATGCAGCACTGGGAGGTGGTTGGAGCAAGATTTAATATTGCTTTTCTGTATTTTTAAAGGGAAAAATTACTGGTGTTATTCCATGTGTGTTGTTCTGTTCTGTTTCCTACCTTATGGTGCTTTTAAAATTTATTCTTAGCTCTCTCATGCTGGTTTCTTTCTCTGCTTTATGCAGGTAGAAATACAGCACCTGCAAAGTATCTACAGGGCGGCCCATCAAGAAAGGAAGCTCTTATTAAAGCAACAAAGAGAAATCTTAATGATACGGCAGTCAACAGCAAAACTCCGGGAAGAGCTGCATCATCTAACTGGGAAGAAAAAGGTTATCAAGTCACTTAATGAGTGATAGGTTTTAATTGTGTGGGTGCAGGTAGTGCTAGACTTGGACTTGTGTGCTTGACGTGCTTATTCTCCTAATAAACAGGTGTTTTTCATTATTAGAATTGAATCTAAGGTAAAGATGCTCATAAAAGAGGTTCCTACCTGGATAGGAACAGGACTTCAGCATCTTCAGTTCTCACATGAGATTGTTTCCATTAAACTCATTCATAGCCTGTTGATTACTTTTGCCATCCTAATGAAGCTGTTAATAGAAGTCTCAGTGCTCTTTTTGGTTGTTTGTTTTATGTGGATGGATAATAACAAAGTCAGAGCTGGCACTGCAGCAAATATCCAGGTGAGAACTTACGCAGTCCTTTTCCTTTCAGCTTACCAGCAGCCCCGCTACTGAAGAAGTAATTAAGCCAAAGATGAGACAGATTTCTAATGCTGTGTTAGGTTCCTCCTTGGCAGAAACTACAAGGCCTGATGTGCCTGGGAATAAGCAGAACTGTGTCCAGCTAAAGAACAAACAAAACAAGAAATATGATGGGTAAGTAAAACCCATTCCACAGTGATAGCTGGAGACAAAAACCAATCCAGTGGGGAAGACAGGAGCAGTTATAGCCCACATAATTGTGTGAGGTTTAAATGCTCCCAAGAGGGCGTTTTATAATGATAAGTTTTGAAAACCTCCGTGGTCAAGCAGTTGATGCATCAATATCCCTGCTTAACATTCTGACCGATATTGCCTCATTGATTATTTTGTGTGTCCTCTATTCATTCACTCTGCCATCTCATATCTAAAATGGTAAGCTCACTGGGGCAAGTACCAGCTTATTGCAAGGTATATGAACAGTTCCAAGTAAATTGAGGGATGGATCCATATCTGGAGATATATAAAGGTTATATGCCACTTGCTAAACTTTTCCTGTAGAATACATTTACCAAGGTATGACATTTCCCTAGGATTATCTGTATTACCAACTGCTAAGCAGTTCTGTGGGACTGAAGCCTATCTCTGTAATGTTGAGGGGACAACTGTAGCTTTGACAGCAGACCTAGGCCAGTCAATTTCCATAGCATTAATAACCTGGATATTTTTTAATGATGCCATACAATGTCTGATGATAACTCACATTTTCATGATGACTTCTAACTACAAGCTCAAAGCACTTGGCAACCATATATTAATCAAACTTCAGAATACCCACGTGAAGTGAGTAGAAACGTATTGATTTAATTGGTGAAAATCACTCCTTTGTCATCCACTCTAAGGTTATGTATCACTTAACCCCTCAGAGCAGGTTTGGCTTTCACTTGGGATTTAACTACAGAAGGCTTTTGTACTACATGGGGCTTAACGTTATGCATAAACTGATGCTTAGAGGTGTCAGTGAAATACCCACAGTCGCTTGGAATTTGGGAGTTCAGAGAGGCTGTTCTGAGAAAGCAATGACCTCTCATTCCCCAGATGCCATAACCCCAACACCCCAATTTGCTTTGCCCTGAGCAGGAGGTGCTGAGCAGTGCAGATGAGGACTCAGCAGTGTTTATGCTGCTCAGGACAGCCATTGTCCAAATGGTTCAGGTGATGAAACATCCAGCTTGCTTCAGAAGAAGTGACTGAAGACAATAGGAAAACCCTCTCATTTGGTGTTCCCCAGACCCTGTGCAGACTGGCAAGTCAGGGCTGTGCATTTACTTACATTGCCCACAGGGAAAGGCTTTCAAATAAATCCTGTCATGGAATTGATCCATAACTCATGGTGTTATTGATTACAAGTCACAGGAATCTTTAAAAGGTTTCTTGGCTGTGCTTTCACTTCTTATTACTGACAAGCCTGCTCATAGGAGAACAGTGAATATTAGTGTAAGAGTGGGGCAGACAGGGCCTGGTGGAGCTCAGTGTGCCCAAACTCTGTCTGCTGCATTACTGTGTATAGATCTGTTTCCCACATAAGAGTGTAGAGTGGTCATTATGCTATCTACCCACAAGTATGTTAATATTTTATCCCGATCAGGAAGATAGTTAATAAGCAGGGCTGTCAGGGAGTGGAAGGGGTTGGGAAATGCTATTAAAAAATAAAGTGAGCTGAAGTAATAAATAAATTGCTAACCTGCAGAAAAAGCTGCTGGTTTGGGGTTTCATCAGTGGGTGTGAAATACTAGAAACAAGGAATATGGAGTTTATAGTTATGAATTACTGTAAGCAGACAAGCATTTGGCTAAGGATTGAGAATGCATCTGCCAAACTGGGATACTTACTTTCATGTCCTTTAAATACTTTATAGTCATGGGGGTGTGGTGTTTTTTTTTGTATTTTCAGAGCTGATTATTTTTTTTCTAGTCTTCTGTTCTTGTCTGCCTGTATAAAATATGGTACTGTGAGAGGGAGGGGGAGAGAGAAACAACTGGCTGTTTTATAAGCACGTGCATGCAAGCACATACTACTGGTACAGGTATCATTATGGGCTACCAGAAACACTTAATTCATGTCTTTATCGACTTTGTATAGGCATACTGTGATTAACTTGGGAACACAAAAACAACTCCCAGTCGTGAATTCCTTGTCTAACTGTTTTCAGCTTTTCTACCAAGAATAAGAAAACACTGCTACAATACCAGGGATGGGCAGAGGAGCCCCTGAGTTTGCAGCAGTCCCTGGGTGCACAAAGTCCTGATGCGTCTGGAACAGAAGCCAAGAAAATGTGTGATGCCACCAGCCAAACCACAGGCGTGGTCTGTATGATCAAACATACCATAAGTGCAGGTACCCAATAAAAAAACAGACTTCTGTAGCCAACTGTGAACACTTAGTCAAATTAAATTACTAAAGGTAGAAGTTGAAAGCTCAGCAGTACTCTGGAGGAGTTCAAATGGTCTTTTTAGAAGGGGACTGTAAAGCTGAGTAGCCTATGGGAGAGAACTTGTGATGCTTGTCTATGCCTTGGTTGTCCCCAGTGTGGGTTTTGGTACAGGGATCTGTTCAGGATTAGCAAGAAGGAAGTGTGCAAAGGTGTAACTAGTCTTGTTGGGGTGGTGGTTGTGCACAGGAAGAGTGACTGTAGAAATCTCGGGAAGTGAGAATTACAGCTTCTGCTATGTACCTGGAAGATAAGTAAGGGGGTGGTTGGATGAATAAGGTCGTTGCCCTTTTCAGCGTCTGTTGGAGTGACAGGGAATGTGTAGGGCCAAAATAAAAACACAAAAAACAATCCATGCTTACGGTGAAAGGCTTTGGGGATGCTTTGTGCTCTGTGCACCTTATGCTGGGTCCAGGCAGAAAACATTCTTCAAGAAACTGGTAAATCATACTTAATGCTATTATGTCCAATCTGTTTCAAACACTTCAATCAGACTTTATTGAAGACAGAGAGAGAATCTTCTCATTTATTACCTGAGTGTCTTGTGCGCTATATCCAACGCATAAATCACTGCTAGCTAAGGTGGTGGAGATCTCTCGAAGGTTTATCATGAGATATGATTACAGTGCTTCCTCAGAACAAAATCATAACTTATTCTGATTATGTCATTAACAATTACTTTCTTTTGAGGCACATCTAAAGTAATTTAAAGGTGTTCATTTCAAAAGAACATAGATCAGTTGGAGAGGGATTTTGACAGTGCATTGTGGAGTTATTTTTGTTTCCAGGTTTTATCCTCAGTTCATATTTCTTGCTATCAGTACAACATATATATACATAACAGCCAGTTTTATTTTTGTGAGTCAGTTCTATAATTTATAGAGTTTGGGGTATGCATAATCTATGTATTATATGAAATACTGCACCAAGTATTGGTTTGTTTGTTTCTAATTAACTTCTAGATATTGTAGTGGGTGAGACTATAGGTTTGTGTAACTAAGAATTAGTAATGGTGGTCTTAATGTTAGAAATTTTGCAGATGTGTTGTTGGTAGATTCTTAAGCTCAGTGCTTAGCATGTAGAAAATCAACTGAAATAAATCCCCTCTCTGAGGTAAGGAGTTTTCCATGGACTTGAATGGATCACAATTTCATCATTGATGTTTTGACTTCATTGTAAATCTGGTGTGGGACTCGTGCTGTTTCATATCCTAGAATTTGAGTGGAAAGGCTTTGACGTGAACTCTAGTAGCAAGCCTGAGTCTCTTGTAGCCATGGCTACTTTGTGTGGTTGAAGTGAAGAACCCCGCATTTCCCTTCTGTGCTGAGTAATTTGTTCATTTCAGATGATGATACCTCATTCTCAGGAGATCAAGAGAACGGTTGTGTGACAGTGCAGAAAGAACTCAGGGAGCAGAGAAATGGCAGAACTTCTAGAAAAGAACAAGACCCGTGCAGTCCATTTCAGGCATGTGTCAAGCTTATATTTTTCTTACCTGTTTTTTTAATCTTTGCATAAATTTTTCAAGAGAGGAAATCCACAGTATTGCCTGTCAGAGAGATATCACACATGGAACTCAGCTTGTACATAAAGAAGCTGACACTGTGTTGAAGTTCTCTTGTTCTGTATTGCCTTAAACCTGCAGGAATTTCAGTGGCAATTCATTGGCATTCTTCAGTTTTCTTGCATATTCAGTTCTTTTATTTTATTTTTTATCATCGCCTTTTCAGGCTGGGACAAGTAAGAAAGATCTTTCTTTTGATGACCAAGACAGTGAAAAAAGATCAGCACCAATGTCAAGTGAATCTACAGTAATGGAAACTCAGTTAAGGAAAGAAAGTTCGTTAGCGGAGCTGAGGTACCGTCTCTGTCAAGACCAAGACCTCCTGTCCTACCTTCTGCTTCTTGTTGATGTGTCCAATGTTGCCTTGTTTGGGTTTGCTCATTGTTTGTTCTGTTCTTTGAACATCTAATTTTTTTTGAGTCAATTGAATGAATGTTGAAATCAGCTTCAGAAAATGTGTCTACAAAATGCTTTGGTCTTCACAGAAAGCATCTGAAGTAACAGTTGAAAACAAGGCTCCGTATTTAGCACTGTGCTAAATATGTATGGGTAGCAAATACACCCAAAGAAAGGTAGTGTTGCACACTAACATTTTTGAACCCCTCTGAGTGCCATGCACTTCATAACTTCAGTTTTAATTCAATTATAATGTTGTATTTTCAGGGTTAGCCCGGATTCTGAAAGAGAATCACAGATCATGGATGTAGCTGAAAAAGCACCTTCTGAAATCCTTTTTTCAGAAGGTAAGTGCCTCTTCCCCATAGGGCTTCTGTGGTTATTTATCCTAATCTTAGTAATAGTTCTTTCTGGAGGTTGTCCATAGAGAGTAACGGTTTACTACTTGTACCAGGCAGTGAAGTTCCTCTCTGGGCTAAAATAATAGAGATCTTAATGAAAACTTTGCATTCAACTCTTCTGATCAACTACCTTGGACACTACTGTTTGCTTGTTTGCTACGATACTTATTTCTTCATCTTTATTTGATAAGCCTGACTTATTTTTATGATATTAAAATAATTCTAAAGTTGACAGTGAATTTAATGCTGCTGATTTTTGAATGCAATTTACGGCTGAGTATTAAATGGATTTGAATCTAGTTACCTATCAGCAACTGCTTCTAAAAAATAAAAATGTTTTCTTGGATTTTTTTTTTTAGATGTTCCACGTGAAGTGGAAATGTCTGCCCCTTGTGAGATGCACCAGGTGGATGGCAGGCAGTGCCTGAAGCCTTTGGGCCATAATTCTCAAGAAACTTCTGATGAAGAACTACAGTGGAAAGCATTTTCCAAAGGATTAGGTTCTACTGAGTCATTGTTCAAGTCAAACAGCTTCTCTCCAAGCTCTGAAAGTGCCAGATCTGACTGTTCTCTCCCAGATTTTCAGAAAGTGTCTGCAGTTTGGATTGATGTTTTAGAATGCTCTATTTCAGATTTTGAATTAGAGGTGCAAAATGGAGAGGACGCAGATGTCAGTATTCCAGAAGAATTAGTCTATGATGCTTTTCCTAATGCTCCAAAAGAGACACCAATAGCAATAAATTCTGGGAGGAAAACATTACATAGTGACAAACATAATGAATGTGGAGTGTCCAAGGATGACAGCAGCACAGAGATTTCATCATGCTCTCAGGTCTTCCAGAAATGTCCTGGAGAGGCTTCAGCTCATGGGTGCACTGGTCATTTGCTTTCTTTCCCTTCAACAGACAAAGCAAATGCCTCCAAAGCAACACCACTTGATTCCCCTCAGTTTGACAAACCCACCAAGGGAACAGCTGCGCCACACTTGGAAGCCTCAGAAAACTCAAAAAATGCAGCTGCCAGCCCCTTATGTAGTGATGATATTTACCTACTTCAGATCTACAAACAGCACAATCCTAATTCTATAACTAACAAATCAAAAAGGAATGATGAAATTAACAGTTTATCAGGGGATCAAAGTCTTCCACTGGTGGATTCTTTGAAACCTTTAGATGTGGCTGCTAACCAGTGTAGTAGCACTGTCTCTTTCCCACCTGACAAAGATACTGCAAATGATAAATCAGTAGCACATTCATCATCCAGAAATGCAACAGTGCAAAATGATCATGCACAGCTTTTGAATGAGAAAGTCATATCTGGAAAACTCAATAAGATTGTGTCTCTGCCCTTGTCCACGCAAGGGATTTCTGAGGAAGTCCATACAGAAACCATCTCCTTTGGGTCTTTGCAGAGGTTGGCCACAGAAACTCATAACAACTCAAAAACTGCCAGGCAAGCCACAGAGGAATTGGGGAATGGACAGCTTTCTTCCATTTCCTCAAAAAAACAGCTGTTTCAATCTGAGAACTCTTTCAGAAGTGAAGATTATACAACTTTTATTAGTGATGAGGGTCTCCTTCCAGCTGATGAGGCTACCTTGTCAGAAATACTGTCTCCTGTTGATGAAGTGTTGTCCTATGGAAGTGCTGACTTGCCATCCTCTAATAGAAAGGATTTGTCATTTCCAAGTGAAGATCTTCCTCCTCCCCCTTTGGGTGTAGATACAGTGAGAAAGGATGATTCTAGCTTCAGTACAGATGATTTCCCATCTCCACCAGAACAAATGACAGTCCCAGAGACTGGACAGTGTATGAATGAAGATATATCACTGAAAATGGATGCATTCTGTCCAATACCTGATAACACTGTGTCTGAAGAATATCCCTTGCTCAATAGAGAGCCAATTGATATCTTTTCAACTCAGGAAGGTAACCTCTCAGAACAATATTTAGGTGAAGAAGATATTTCCTGTGCAAAGGAGCACTTGTCAGAATACCAGGAAGGAGAGCAGGAGACTCCTTCACAGCATTTGGAGCTTCTGCCTGTGTCAAATACTATTTCTCCTAGTCAGGCCAGTAAAAATCCTGCTTCCATGATGAAACAATGCAAAACATACGTAACGCTGCCTGTAGCTGAGGAGGACAGTGATGACCCATTATCAGCATTTGAAATTGGAGACAGAGTTTTAGTAAAGCACACCCAACCTGGAACCCTGATGTTCAAAGGACGGACTTGTTTTGCTAGTGGCTACTGGGCCGGTGTTGCACTGGACAAAGCTGAAGGTGATCATGCTGGAACTTACAAAGGGGTGAAGTATTTTGAGTGTGCACAGCACTGTGGTATCTTTGTCAGACCTGGTGAGATTTCACACCTCTTGGAGTTTAACAAAAATGGTTCCAGTTCCACTGGGGATGAAGACTCAGACTCCTTCTGTGATGATGAATCCTTCAAAAGAGACTGCGAGTACCTTAAAGCTGGTGAGCAGGGTGAAGGGGTAACAGAGAAGAAAGCTGAAGATACAAAAAGTGCAGGAGGATCAGGAGTGTCAGAAAAGCAGTCTAGGCTATATGTTGCCTTGCAGTCTGGAAAAAGTCAAACGTTTCCACATTCTGACCACTGTAAATGCGATGAATATAATCATCAAAACAATTTAATGTGCTGGGGATCAGATGAAGAAAAATCAGATATAATACAAATAAAACAAGGGATGCTTGCAGATGTGCCTCCAAAGGAAAATAAGACTAACCATGCAGATAGGATGAGCACAAGCAAAAATGTTTGTTGCTTGGTAGAGGATCAGATAAGAAATAAACTCACGGATGATATCGCAGCTGAACTCAGTAAGAAACTTCTATTTGATGCGTTAATTGCATTCTCTGAAACAGCTCCACACAAATACAAAAGTGCCTTTGAAGAAGATGTGATGAATTATATCAAAGGCCTGAAACAAGGAGACAGTCAGAAACAATTTCTTATCAAAGAAAATCCAGTTGCTAGCTTAACTGAGCAATCAGCAAAGGTTGCTGACCTTTTACTGCGTGATTTCAATATGTTTAGCATTCCTGGTTGTCGCACAATAGCAGAAAGAATTGTGACTAAATTTGTAGATGATGCAGTTAAGGAATATAAGAAGATTAAAAGAAAACAAGGAGTAAAAACAGACAAGAGATTTCCTTCATCTTCAGAGACTTCTCCGACTACTTTGCCTGTAAGTAGGGTAAGAAAAGTTTGTCACCTTAAGTGTTGGACCTGAAATTGGGTCTATGCTTGCCAGCATTTCTGTTGCCCAGTTGTTTTTCATCAGAAATTGCATTGTGCCAACATATGGAACTGAACCACTAAGCCATTCCTTATTTAAAGAACTCTGCAGCTGGTGGATGACATGTGCAATGTTCTCTCACTTCTCCTTCAGCCTACTGGGCAGCCTGGAAGCCCAGTGAAATGGCACTTTTGATGCTTGTTCATTTTTCATTTCCAAAGAAGTTCACTGGAAAACACTATAGAAGAAAGCTTTAAAAAATTAAGTCTCGGTTTGAGGGGTGGGTAGGAAAAGCAGTCCCAATTCAGAACAAAAATGTGTAAAAATATCAAAAACTGTCATGGATTTCAAATATGTAAACCTAATCCTGAATTCTACCAAATACAATTAAAATGTATATTTTTTTTCTCTGATGCATCAGTAAGCCTTTATTTGAGCCCATAAGAGCACATGATTCCTGAGTTCTAAGTGTAGCCCTAAATCGGTTGCTAATGATTTCAATGCCTCTAAAAGCTGTGGAAAAGTATGGGGTACATCACCCTGTTTTTCTTTTCCTTCCCGTTAAAGTTCCTTATAAGAATCCTTGATGCTGGTGTTTTTGGAAGCTCTGAAGATTTTGATCAGCCTTACTCTAATGAACGTGCTCTGGAAAGACAAGCACAAAAGCAATACTTGTTGGATCACTGGCACTCAGCTCCTTGGAAGAAAACTGTAGAAGTTCCCCTTGTGGTACCACACTATACTTCATATGTTAAGGACTTGTCTGCGTATGCTGTAGAAGAGTTATGGACTCCGGAAAACATTTATTCAAATTTCACAAGAATCAGTGAGCCAAAGAAGCTTGAGTGTAATGACTTCCCGGGGGATGGTTTGGAAGCAGAAAGCAAGAGGATGTATGATCAGGTACTTTTGAAGGGTTTTTTCCAGTTTTCTGTAGGCTGAATTGTATTAGCTGGTGCCTACTGTTATTCTCACTGCTAATGCTAAATAGAGCAAAGGAACACTGACAAAGCTATTGCAAAATATATTGCTTCTGTTAATAAACTGCAAAATAGGATAGGCATCCTTGCTGTGAATACAAGCCTTTTGTAAGAGCTCTTCCGTTGTAAGACCCTGGATAAGATTTGGGTCTGTTAGGACAAAACAAACTTCTTGGAAAGCTAGGATCTAGAGTCCAAGTGTTCTGCCTCTGAAGTCCTGCTCTGAGTTTGGACAGATCTTCATGTTCCTTGGCACTCTGGAATTACTGAATTTTGTGGACCCCTGCCTGCATGGGAGATTTATGGGTCCTATCAGGGCCTTGTGTATAACCTATCTGTACTTAGTGAATGATCACACGTTACTGCCTGAGACCTACTGCTGTGCAGGCTTATGTACTCCTTAGGTAATGATCGCCATAACAGCTAGAGGAAAATCTGTGATGTAAGTGATGATCATGAATTTTGCACTGAGATGCAATACCCTGCTGTCTGCAGCCTGATATCTTTTGTCAAACACTAAGAAAACTTTGGAAAGAGTATTATTTGGTACTCAGTTTGGTTCTGTGTTTTTCATGTTACAGGTTATATTCGATTTGACACATGAGCTTCTACGTGCGGAATATCAAGTAACTGCACATCCAAATACCTTTCCATGGTTGAAAGAAAACTTGAGATCTTGCTGGTCTAGGTGTCACTGCAGAAGCACAGATGTCGATGAGGTTAAGGTAAATTCTGGGAGTGTACATTGTAGAATAATGAGAGTAAAGAGAGCAGGCATTGCAGTGACACAGTGGCAGAGTTTGGAGGGTTATGGCAGCGCAGCTGAAATATCTCTAAATACAGACTGCACTAATTAGCTAGTCCAAATATTCCAAGTGCACAGGGCTCTCAAGAGGAATGACAGCCAGGCTTCTGAATGTCCATGGTTACAACAGTCTTGGGTGCAACTTCTGAAGTGATCTTCCACTGAAAATGTGTTGTTTGGTCAATATCAATCAGTTGCTTCTAAATCAGCCCCCTAAAATCTGGGGCATTTCTAGATTTGATGCTGGATCTCCATGTTGGCCTTTTTCACACATTTCCAACACTTCACAGTGATAGATCTGTCAATTCTTTTCATCCTTTCTTATTTTTTAGACATTTGTTCAGGGGGAAATTATTAAAATAATGAACCTGGAAAGGAATGACTTAGAAAGGAAAAGAAAAATCCTTAATATGACTAAGTATGGAAACTGTGGGAGAGACAGAGTGGATCTCATTCTGGTAAGCAAACCTCTCAACAAAGACTTGTTTACTTTCTTTAGACTAAAACCAGAAATGTTCATGTTGTTTCATTGTGTTTACTTAAAGTAACTTTGGAGCTTACAGAAGTCATTGGCATCCTTTTCATTACATCTGCAATAATCATCCAGTATTTTCATTTCTTATGACTGTTTTAAGTGGATATTGCATATGTAAAATTGTTGGATTAGGTACAGCTCCTTGGTGCCTCCCAGAACTGACCGTGCTCTTGCAGTAAACATTCATATCCATGTTATATTTTAGATTCAGGAACTCCACAAAGAAGAATCTCAGTGGACTTACTACGATGATGATGAATTAACTGTGAAGATGAGCGTGACTGAAGACATATTTGATAGCTTGATCCTTGATACAGTCAGAGTTCTCAACAAGATTTATTTGGGAAAAGCCAGTGATTAGAAGTTTGCCCTCGTGGTGGAGTTTTAATCCCTGATTTTTTTAAAGCAAGAGATGCATGATTAATAATTTTAATTCTGAACTTTACCCAGTATAAGTGTGGCCTAAGTTATGTGTTCACATTTACAATGAAAGGATGCAAGTAAAAAAAAAAAAAAATACTACCTAAAATTTTCCTCTTAAGTTTTGAACTTTGGGAATGATTAAGCTCAATGCTCTTCTTAGAGTGGTGTTACTCATGATCTAGGTGGGGACAATTTTATTCTTCTGGTTTTTTATCAAGTTAGCACTTTATTCACCTATGCATTTTAAGAGCTCCTTGTGGGTTTAAAATTGTATGGGAGTCTATGATTATACAGACAGGGTTCAAAAGCAATTTATGTGTAAATGATCTTATTCTTCATTATCGCATTCTGGTTGTGAATGATGATGGATGAATCACATCTTAAGAAAAATGTTCAGAAAATCAATGCTGTCTGTCTTCAGAAAATCAAGGTGCAGATAGAATTAAATCTTATAGGAGTTAAATCGTTGCTGATGTCTTGGAATAAACTCATCTAATGGGAACAAGTCTAAAACTTCTCCTGAGGGGCACAGCACTGTTACGGAGGTGGCAGTGCACCAGTTTTTACATCCTGTAAGTGCTTATATTTAAAATCACAATATTTACAGTCCAATTGAAATGCACTTTGTTTCTATTTTCAAGTACTGATGGTTTAACTGTTTTCATACTGAATTGCTTTCTGAATAAACAAAATAAATCTAATGCATCTCGTTCTTATTTTTACTGATGCTCTACTTGATTTCAGATTATGTTGTATACAGTGCTACTCTCATTAGTGAATGGGAGTAGTTTTGTTGTTTTGTAAATGGCTCTTAGGGACATTAAAAAGCACAGTAATGGCAGCTGCCTTATGAAGAGAAAGAAAAGGATTATTTCTGTCCCAAGCATGTTGACTAAGCTGTAAACTATTTTCATTGTCCCTGTGGTACGTCACTTGGTGAGGATAAAGACTTGGCCGCAGCATCCCTTAACCAGCCTTGGTTCTCTAGTTGGGCTCTTGGCATTCCTGCTTTGCAGTCCTAGGGCTGATGGCGTTGCTGAGATGCAGCACTAACTGAGCTCTTCCTTCCTGGGTGGGAATTTCCCCAGCTCCCCCCATCCTCATTGATTAATTAATCCAGATAAGTTATTTGTCCCAGGATTAGTGTTTTCTTCTTGTCAGTTTATGGTAGAATTTAATTCAGTGGTGTTTTTTTTTTTCCCCTAGACTCACAGGCAAGTTATTGGACTCAATGACAAATCTATATATTGAAGTACTACAGTTTTTCCTTTTTTTCATTATAGTTTTGCAGCAGCAGCATTGGAATCACTTGTGTGTTGGGAATGAAAGCTATTAAAAATACCATTTATATATGTGAATGAATAGGTGAAGAACTTGTTTAATTTCAGACTGCTCTGTGTTACACTTGAGAAAGATAACCATTATATTTGCAATTAGGTTTGTGAGTGAAGCCTGAACCCTTGCAGGATAGCTATATACAGAAGGACATAGTCATAAAGTAACTACTGCTGATGAGAATAAAAAGTGTACACACAGAACATGTCAGACATATTTAATATCCCCTGCCATTATCTGTTCCAAGCCTTAGATTCTGGCACCCAGATATATTGACCTGTTCAGTCAGTGGCAAGACTTCAATATCAAGATGACTCTACTTCAAGGTCTAATATTTTGTTTGCCTTGGTTTTGATCAATATTAACCTCCCGGGTCAATAAATCTCAATACTAGCCTCAAGAGGAGTCATTATCTTTCATAGAAAATGATTATTTCTCAGTTAAAGCCCACATTTAATTTCCCTGTAATCTATCTTTTTCATCTCCACACTTCTAGCAGTTCTTCTGAATAAAATGTGCTCTAAAATACCTGAAGATTTTTGAATCCTAATTAGCACCTATGAGGAGGTTTTCCTTTTCTATCATTGGGTTCCACTGTTGTGACCATCTCCTGCTACTGCTTAGAGGCAAAAAGCTCCAATGGAGTGTGAGGCAAGGAAAGAAATGACTCAGGGCAGTGAATATGGACAGGAAAGACATGTGATTGAACTCCTTCGGATGGTGATGGTCAAAAAAAAAAAAAGAGAGAATTGGGCAAAAATAGGGAAATGTGGCAGTCTGCTGGTTCTCACATCATTTCCAGGGTGTGTGGGATTCCCCCTCCTGCACAATCACAGAGTCACAGAATGGCCTGGGTTGAAAAGGACCTTAAAGATCATCCAGTTTCAACCCCCAGTGTCAGGGGTTAAAATCGAGGTTAGGATCGATGACGGCGGGTTGGCAGCGCGGCCCGCAGCAGGGAGGTTATCAACCCGCCATCAACGATCCTAACCGAGATTTTAACCCCTGACGTTGCACCAGAGTGCCTGAACCACGAGGATTTGGATCCATTTCTTTCCTCTTTGGTCCTCGAGGGATTACAAGGAACGGTTGTGAGCACTGCCAGCAACAACCGGCTTTCGGGGCACCACAATGTTCCCCCCCAAATCATCCACGGTGCCCGAGGGAGGCGGGATGAGGGCCGGGCCCTCCGCTAGGCCGCGTCCCCGCGCCCGGCCGTTGCTATGGCGCCGCCCCGCCCCGCCCCGCCCCGCGCGGCCGGCGTCCCAACATGGCGGCGGGCGGCGGCGGGCCGCTGGTATTGCTGACGCTGCTGGTGGCGGGGGTGGCGGCGCGGCTGTACCGGGCCGGGGAGGACCCGCTGAGCGTGCTGGCGGCCGGCACGGTGCGGCGGGCGCTGCTCAACTCCTCGGCCGCGTGGGTGGTGCAGTTCTACAGCTCGTCCTGCGGACACTGCGTCGCCTTCGCCCCCACCTGGCGGGCCCTGGCGGGGGACGTCAAAGGTGAGGGCCCGGCCCTGGCCGGGGTCTGCCCCGCGGGCACCCGTTGTGAGGCCGTGCCGCCGGGGTCTCCTTCAGCGTGGGCCGCGGGGCCTGGGCTGGGCTGCGGGGTCACGGAGGGGCCTCCGCACGTGGGGCACCGCTCATCTGCTGTAGGGCCGTGGGCACTGCCCATACCGCATCCCGCTGGGGAGGTGAGCTGTGAGGAGCTGTGGGGAGCAGCAGTGTGGCTCCGGGCTCAATGATGAGGGGGAGCTGAGCACCAAAATACCACCATCTGTATGATCTCTGCAGCCCCTTCTGTGGTTGCTCAGGTGGCACTGCAGGGTGATGGTGGGTGCACCGAGATGCCTTTTGACTGTCAGCTCTCTGAGATCTTCATCTTCTGGTTGCTTTAAAGAAATCATCAGCGCAAAGCACGTGGATACTGCAGTGCTGGAGATGCTGCGTGTGTTTGGTGTTGGAGCGTGCAAGGCCAACAGAGCAGGAATGGGTTGGAAGGGAAAAAAGAATGGCCAGGTGATAATAGAGACCCATTTTTGTAGTTATCACACTGTTCTTTTAAATGGATTGTTGGCCTCTGTGTGCCAGCAGAGGGACACTCACACTGCTGTATCTAAATCTGCTTGTGGGTTTATTGGCACGTGCTGTGGTGTTCTGCTCCATTTGTAGAGCTGATATAAGGAACATACAGGGCGTGGAGGTGTTCGTAGCTGTGGTGGGGAGGAGACCTGAGATAGAATTTTGGGAGAAATTGCTCTTAATGTGAGTGTGTTAAAGGCTTTCAAATTCTCCTGTGGTGTTTTACGCAAGAGATGATACCATGGTGGAGCCAGTGGTTCCAATGCATGGATGTGGTTTCTGTATGAGAGGAGCTCTGGCTTCTCTGGCAGCCTTGGATGTGAGAAGCATTGACGATGGTGAACACACAACGTAGGTCAGTGTTAGATGTGCATGGTTTTAGGTGCGCAGAAATGGCCTGCCCAGAGTAAGGCCCTGGGGAGTTTGTCATGTGCTGGACTGAGCAGAAACTCAATGAGCGAGGAACAGAGCAGCCCTGGTTTCATAGCATCTCAGGCACTTGTTATTTTCATGGCTTTTCTTGTTTGTATAAGCTGTAGCTCTTTTTTTGTTTCTTTACATAAGCTTGCATAACATTTTCACCTTGTAATTGGATTGCCTCGTGGCCAAAATAGTATTAGACCTCGTTCTGAAGACATGAAAGAGCCAGGAGGTGTGTGAGCACTGCTGTGGAGATGATGAAGAGCTGAAAGTGAGCAGAGCTCTTCTCAAAATAAAAGGAGGGCATGTTTATGTTATACTGCAGTGGTGTGATATCTTTGTAGACAACAATTGTAATTTTTAATGACTTCAGGTACTTGCTTTCTTACTTATCTGCAGTTAGGATGATGTGCACAGTGTTGCTATAACCAGGTAAGGACCAATTTACTGCAGTCTAAGTCTTCATAAAGACTTCCATTTAAAAAGTGGACTTTCGGGTTTGTGGACATTGGCCATATCAGCAAATGCAAATTGCTGTCTGGTGTTATTTGGCAGCAGAATGTTTCCACTTCAGCATGGGAATGGACGGGTTGTAGTGGAAGGCTGAGGACGCTCATGCTTTCCATTGCTAGCTCCATCTGAGAGCTATTTCATTTCTCATCTGTTCAACCTTGGCAACCTCACTACAAGCTTAAAGATGATGCTTCTGAAAATGAGGAACTGAGCATGCTTTGTTTGCAGTTTCCATTTTGATGCTTTCTCAGAGAATAGGCTTAGAGTTGTTGCTGCTGCATCCCTAACCACACATTTAGCTTAATTACAGTTTACTTCTGGTATCTTAAAAGATGGTTGAATCTACCCACCAGAATGTCTGTGGGCTGGAATTACATGTCGTGGTTTTCTGTGCAGAAGTAACAAACCCTTGGAGATCCCACATACAACCCTTGAATTATATGCAGAAATAATCCACTTCTCTGAACAGTTGTCCCAAATCCAGCAACAGTTTCCTTCCAGAAATTGTTTTGGGGAACTACAGAAACGTTGCTGTTATTCTGGAAGCAGCCTAGATGTTAAATGTCAGAAATGATAGTGCTATTTAAAAGCTCAGCAGCGTTTTCTTTGAAACAAATCGACACTGCGTTCCCAATACAGGCTGTGTACTGCAGCAGTTTTCATGTCTCTTAGAAACAAGGAGCTCCTCACTAAGCAGAAGCAAATGCTGAGCAGCACACACCCCAGCTGGTGCTCTTTAACCCAAGTGTTTAACCAGAGATGCGTTTTCATTGTTATAAGCGAGCGATTTGCATTAGGATCATAGTGCTTCTATTCACTGTGCTGAGGAGGATGAGGGCAGGTGGAAAAAGGAGGAGTGGTGAAAATTGAATGAGATAAATACCCAGAAGCCAAACTTTTTGTTGTTGTTTGTTTTGCATTTTATTTGATAGAATGGACTGTTGTATCTTTTGTGTTGGCGTGAATATGTGCCCATCTGCCTGAGGATGCTTGTAGTTACTGTGGTGCCTGTTGGGCTGTTGGCATGTTCAGCACAACTGATATTCCCACTCAGCTGCCCCATCCTCCTTCAAAGACAAGGAAAGGTCAAACTAAATTTCAAGAGCAGCCAGGCATCCAAACAGATCTTGAACTTGATGAAGCTTTCGGGCTCTTTGCTATAAAAGCAAATTTAATTTTAGTGCTTATTTTATATTCTATTGATCCATGGGAGTTATGGTGTATCTTCAAATTCTGCCCACAGCTGTTTTGATTCAGCTTAGCTTTAAAAAGTAACTGCATAAGGAGTCTCTTGGAGCAGTTCTTCCTTAAAGTGATTGCTGCAGCAGAGCATAGCTGGCAAAGTGAGAAGGAAAAAGCTATGAATGAATTGAAAGCTTTTATTGAAGTTATGTAGGTGCATTTATGGGAATACTTCAACTCTTGTGGTTACTCCTATGAAACATTTATAAAGGAAATAAGGAAATTTAGTGATGTGGCAACCCAACTCTGTAGCACTCCAGTTAAAACTCGGGTATTTGAGAAGCATATCCAGTGTATACCTGAGGAGCACTAAAAAGTAAAGACAGCTTTCAGTGGGCAAAATGTAAGTGTTGGGGTGAATGCAGACCTGGAACATTGTGAGTTCAGTAAGCGGTGAGCCTGTGTGAAGATTAGCTGTGATACCAGCTGCATCAAATGTGCAAGTTAGTAATTGTCAGCCATGTGGATGAGAAACTATTGGATTTTATTCATTTAAATATGTTCCACATGCTTATCTTATGGGCTTAGCTGATAGGAAAAGCTGCAGAACTGACTTGGTACCTTCTGTTGGGTTGGGCCCTATTTCATCTTCTTGGACTCAATTAGAAAAAATCTTTAGTCCTATAATTGTCATGTTATATGTTGAGATTCTTCTTGTTTAGATGTATTGAGAGTACTGCTGCAGCTCCAAACAGAAGCCCAACCAGCCAGGGAGGTTTTAGTTGTTTCAGTGATTGGTGACCTTCATTCTACTCGAGGATAGAAATGGCCTGAGAACCAACCTAAGGCCACTGGATTCTATCAGAGTCATGGTGTTGATTTCCTTGGGAAATCTGTCAGCTGGGATGCATGGTTGCTTCTGCTGAAAATGGAAGTATGTTTTTGTTTTCAGACTGGGAGTCTGCAATTAGAGTTGGTGTGCTGGACTGTGGGGAAGAAGAGAACTATGAGACGTGTAAGGAGTATGGGATCCACTTCTATCCAACTTTTAGGGTAAGTGCCACGGTATATTTATTGTCTTAGGTAAATGATGCATGTTTTATGATAACTAAAACCATAAACTTATTTACTGAGAGTATTTACTAGAAATTGTGATTCTCTACCCAGATCTTTGGAACACATAGGTTAGGAGTAAAAACTATTTCAAGAACAGAGAGATAGAAATGTTTTGTAATAAGAGTAATCAGTAATACCTCTCTTTTCTTCCCCCTTAGTTCTTCAAAGCGTTTACAAAGCAGTTTACAACTGGAGAAAATTACAAAGGTAGGAATATCCTACTGTAAGTGTAAGTTGCCCTCATTTGAGGGGGGGGAAAAAAAGTCCCAAAGGACAAAACCAGCCCACATCTCTGCAGCCCGAGATGCAGTTTGCTCAGTGCCTTTTGAACTGTCAGTCAGTTTCCAGGCATCCTGAATTTCATTGGGGGAACCCCCACTCAGATGTTGACTAACTGAAAGCAGACTTATCCCCTGTGTCTGACAGGATCACAGCTTGAGGTGGTTTGTTTGGGGACAAAAGTAATGTTGTCTTTTCTAATGGATTAACATTTAAAAGGGCAAAGGTCAGAAGAAGGACCACCTGCACCATTAACCCCTTGTGTAGAATTAATCTGTAGTTGTACCTGTTACTTCTGGTATTTGTGAGAGCTCCTGCATTTTGATTTATTGCTTTTAAAGCTGATAAAATGATCTCACAGGTCAGTTATTCCCTTATGTTATGTGGCTTTGTAAGGTCACCTGTCCCATTTGGTATGAATGCCACACGTTTGCAGTTCTTAATCCATCATGAATATCCTCACTGAGAAAAAGCTACTAAAATGTCCCACTGCAACTGCTGTGGAAACAAGCATGCATTTGCAATGAAACAGTTTGAGAGAGAAGCAGCAAAGCAGGCAGATAGATTTGTAAGTCTTGACATTTTATAAATTTTGGGATGGGTTTACAGTTTAAGTTCTCATTTCAACATTAAATTGCAGTCTTACAATTAAATCCTTAGTACCTGTTTGTCAGCCAGAAAACAGTGCCTCTTTTTCACAATCTGAATATGAAATAAAAAAAAATGCTGCAGAGAAGTATGAGAATGTATGAAAACCTGCCCTTGAAGTGTTTGCTACCAACTGTCTGAAGCACTGCATGTTTTTGTACCTTGGACTCAGCAGGAGCCGATCGTGAGCTGCAAACAGTTCGCCAGATGATGATTGACTTCTTGCAGAACCATTCCCAAGAGTCAAAACCTCCAGCTTGCCCACCATTGGATCCAGTTTTGTAAGTTCCTTGTTGAAAATGCAACTAATGTATGCCTGCTGTGTTAATTAAATATTATATAGATAGTCTTATTAAAGATGAAGTAAGCTTTTTATTGTTGTTATCAGTACTACTACAAGATAACAAAAGGGAGTTCTGTTGATAACAGTGAGCTTATTGCATTCTCCTGTGCTAAATCTTTTCTTAAAAGGTCCAGTGATGTTACTTCTCTCTTTGACAAGAAAGCCCCTCATTATACTGCCATTGTGGTTGAAAGTAATAACTCCTACATTGGACGAGAGGTAATGCGTGATTTATAACATAGTGAGTATGAAAGAGTGTTATTATAAAACAGCTGAGTTTTATGTTAGTCAAGCAAGAGAACTTGTGATTCTGGGTCTGGATTGAAGGATGGTAAAAGTCAGGTTCTGTTTTTTGAGATATCATAAGTGCAAGTGATTACATAAGGCTGTTGTATTTAATTATACAAAAGACAAATGTGAGCCGTGTCATGTTAACTTCCTCTGTTCCCACTTGAGAGGAAGATTAATTTATCTATTTCATTGTTAGCACAATTATTTTGTTCCAAGAGTAGGAAAATCCCAACAAAAATATTGTCAGATGTTTTGTTACTGCTAGAAAAACATTCATAATACCAGTAGATCTAATTTGAATGATAGCTTGTAATTGTTTTCACAGCTCTGAGCCACTGAGGAAGTGAAAGTCTTTGATCTTTCTTCCCCCCCCAATAAAGTATTTGATTTGGCATCATTTCACCACTTAACGAGCCTGCTGTTCGCCTAGAGCTGTTACTTTTCTCTTGCTGCCAAGATCTAGAACAAGTAAAGTAAATAAACTGCACAATTATCTAGGTGTAATCTGTGCAGAAACATCCAGTGTCTGTGAAATGTTTCTAATTAGATTTGATGCCAAGATGACTGAGTTGTATAAGTGGAGGAGGGTGCACTGCCAAAAACAAGAATCACTTCGAGAAGCAGACTGCTTCCAGACATTTGGTTTCTGGAAGCTGCTGTTTTGATAGTACTTGTAGGCAGTACCAAAAAGGAGGTAATGATTATGAAGTTCTCTATCATTTTGTCACACTGATTTTTAACACTGTTTCCCCTTTGCAGGGAAAGCAGATTGTCATCTGAGTAAGGAGAATAGAATCTGCTTTTCAGAAGGCTAAATATTTCCTAATGTTACATAGAATTCTGTATTTATAAAATAGCTTGATAAAATAGAAAACAACATTACTTTCAATTTTTCAGTGTTAGACAATATAGAGAAACCTAATAAGTCACAACAGCTGAAGAAATAAAGGCCATACTTTTATCACTGATTAAAAGAGGTGTCTTTTAAATTACAAGTTTGAAAGTGAGGTGAAAAATAGCAAAGATAATATGCACCCAAAAAGGAAAAATGTAGTGGAAACTTACCTTGCATGTGTAGCACAAAACGTATCTATTGTTGCCTATGGAGTATTCCCTGCTCTATTTTGAGGACATTTCATCATTCGTTCTCATGTTTTCTTCAGATGTTAGACTTGAAAGGAAAAACATCAGAATAGACCAAATAAAGATTGAAGGTAGGAGTAAATACTTCCAGAGTAAATCTTCATCTGATATTGTTGGTGTCCACAGGATACTCACAGATGCATTTGGTGAACAGTTTAAGGGTTGATGCACTTTGCTTACTTACCTGTCTTGTCCTGCAAGATTGGATATTCTACCAACAATGTATTTAATTTGTGTTACTTTTTTGTTACCCAGGTTATCTTAGATTTGATCCCATATGAAAACATTGTTGTGAAGAGAGCACTGAATTTTGATAAGCCTTTCCTAGAGAAACTTGGGATTACCTCAGTCCCTTCGTGCTACCTGATGCATCCTAATGGATCACATGGGTTAGTTAACAGGTAGGTAGTTTCTGTCTCAAGGGAACATAGGAGGATTCACTTAAGCAACAGCAACTGTTTTTTAAAGCTTCCTTTTATATAAAGTAAGTTATTTTATAATCATTTTTGCACATGTATAATGGCGTTGTGTCTTGGCATGTACTCAGTATGCTGTGTTTGATTCCTTTGTGTTTGACTATTGTCTTGAGCACTCTTCAGCAGTTACTAATTGTATTTAGTGGTCTCGTTATACATTTGCTCTTTATGAATGTTTATAATACATAGAAATGGGTTATGCCAGTAGAAATGTTATGAATATACTATATTAATTCAAGATGAAAAATAATCTGGATTTTGTCCCTTTATACACAGTCTGAAGCCCCTACGGTCGGTCTTTTCTTCGTATTTGAAGTCTCTGCCAGGTGTAAGAAAGAAACTTCTTTCACCACTTGAGCTGCCTGTTAAAGAAAACAAAGAGGAGAGCACAGAGATCAAGCTGTGGAAGGAGTTTGATAAGTAAGCAATGCTGATTTCCAGATCTCGATTTTCAGATCAATGCTTGATTATTAAAATTGACTTGCAGTTTCTTTTTGCCACATAGGAAACTGCCCTGTCATTATAAAATTCTAGTGCAGGCGAAAATGGTATTTCTTTCCATCCCAGCTGATGTAGCTTGATTTGAATAGGTTGATCACACTTTATGACCTTCGTTCTTCTGCAGAATAAAATTTAAGGCATTTGTGCTTAATATTGGAGAAATTATGGCACCAAAGCTGAAAGCAGTACTTCAGCTGTTGCTTCAGCTTGATCTGTTTCTCAGTATATTGAGATGACACTGAACTAGTTCATTTCCAGCACCAAGTTTACAGCTTCTGCTAAATGCAGGTAACATTTCTGTGTTTATGAGCAATGTTTCAATCAATTCCCTGAAAAAATGAACAGTAAAGCAACAAGCTATAGCACATTTCTGTAGAAAACAATTATTCTCTGTGTGTACTGGGAAGTAAGCAGTGCCCACTAAAAATGCTCAACAACAGCAAATGCAGTTGAAAATGCTAAAGTCACTGTGAAAGATGTTTGTCAAACCAAATCTGATGAGGTTTATCTTTACTCTCTTTGCCCCATTCTCTGTTTGAGAGAAGGATACAAAGGCTTTACAGAGAGATAATCCCTCAGCATCTTTAGATGGAAAAGATACAGGACTGAGTGCTTTCATTTTGTACTTATTTTCCTTTTTTGGACACTATTAGTGTCATCTTCTTTCAATGACTATTGTAAAATATTTTACATAAAACATTGTATTATTAAAACAGCTTAGTTAAATGTAGCTGCTTCCCAGCAAGCCAAAATCTGTTGATATGAATCTCCCGTCCAAGTATCTTCCAAATGGGCTTTTTCTGGGAGAACCTTATGCACACATATGGATCTCTGTTTAGGAAACTTGAAGTCAGCAGAGTTTTTCTTTTTTCCTCTCAGTTTAAGTAAGTACATTATTAACTAAGGAGATATGTCAAAATAACTTTGTAGTTTGTGTTGTTAAGAATGTAGTTTATCTTGCATTTTAATATATGTTATTTCATGCATGTAATTTTAGAGGTGGAGGCTGCTGATTTATTGAATGTGTGTTCGTTTTTGTTTGGTTTGGAAGTGATGAAGTTGTTGAGCTGTTACAAAAGAATACTGTGTGAACTTCTGTTTGTTCAGTTACATTGCTCTGCATGATACAATGTAAAGGTTGGAGTCTGAGAACACTGAAAGATCAGGCGTTTTACCTGATGCATTTTATTGCAAATACCTCTTGTTGTTATAAAGACATTTGGCTGTGAGAATGAACTGTTAAAATATTTAATTTGCTTTAGGTGTTTTACCCGTGTAACTAAGAGCAGATGTAAATAAAATTAACTGGTTTGCAAGGAACTCTGTATGCAAGGAGCCTGCAGCAATACTGTAGCATTTGGGAGAGGATTTCTAGATTCAGTCCTTTCCAATATTGATTTTTGCCAGTCTTGCTTGCACTTCTGCTCTGTGTACCATCAGTGTATGTTAAGCAAGAGTCTCCCTTCTTTAGTAGCATGTAATTTTACTGTTTGTGTCAGATTCTGGAGAGAAGCTGTAATTTCTACTTCCTTGCTGCCAGTGGTTTGTAATTTCATTGCAGGGTGAGGCTGGCTGGGAGACAAAAAGCTTAGTTTAATAGAAAGGAAAAATTCATAAGTGTGATTTTGCTTCGTGTGTCTGATCTCAGAAAAGAGTGATACAGAACTACTTCAGGAGAGTGCAATGGGTCTCAATGAACTTGACACTCACCATTCCCAGTAGCTGAAGCAACTGCTGTATCTTCCCTTGTGTGCTGTAGGATATACTGCAATCATTGTGGAGTGCCAAATGTAGAGGTTTTAATGACACCTACTATATATCAATTTTACCTTCGTGACTGGTGAGAAAATGAGTGAAAGAACCCTGTCATAATGTTATATATGTGTGTTTCAGATCGAAGCTGTACATGGCTGACCTTGAATCTGGATTGCATTACCTGTTCCGGGTAGAGCTTGCTACACACAAGATGCTTGAGGGAGCTGAGCTAAAGACCTTCAAGGATTTTGTTACCATCTCTGCCAAGGTGTGTGCTTCTGCTCCTTGATTATTTCAAGGGAAAAAAAAGGACTGTAACATAAAAGTTATTGTGATGTAAGCTTCTCAAAATGTCTTTCAGAATATATTTAAATACGTGCTTTTCCAATAGCTTAAAAAATAGTTTTGTGAAATTCTGTAAATGTTGTTTTTTGAGTTATTTTCTACTGTACTGATATCCTTAAAGAACTGAAATGCAGTTTAATTTCATCTCAGAGAGATCAAACTTGAATAAAGGCTAAGCCATCTGCAGCATATTGAATGAATGCTATAAATATAGTCCATTTATCAGATCTTTGGGATAAATAGCTATTTTAACTCAGTAAGTAAAAGTATTATTTTCATTTTTAAATTTTGTTATGGCATGCTTGACAAATAGTGCTCTATTTAGAGATTTCTAATTTTAGTCTAAATTTTGAATGTGATTGAGGTTGAGTATTTCAAAAATGAAGATGCTCACACATTACACCTGTAATAAAAGCAACGTATGCAATGTAACTTGGAAAAAAAATGAAATTTAGCTTTGTAACATCAGCCTTATGAAATGAGCAGACTCTCTCTACGTCTACTTATTGAACAGCTAACACTTTGCTTTATTTAAAATACCCGAACCAATTCCTGTTGAAGGGAATAATAAGGGCTGTATGATCTATTCCCTGCTGTATGGGTGTATCAGTCAGACAGTTTCTTGCCCCCCTGCGGCCATCAGAGGTCAGAAATCTCTAGCTGGCCTCATTTCTTTAAGAAAGTGTGGTGGTAATCTTTCCATCATATTATCCCTAAAACATCCTCTGTTCTTCCTGATGGCTCCTGGCCAGCTTATGTCATTTGTTTCCTTGGCTATTAGTGCATAAATGGAGAATGCTGTTGCATGCTCATCTCCAGATTGCCATTATATGTGTGGGGACTCCTGTCCTTTATTTGCATTCTTTTGTTGTGAAAAGCTTTTCTCTTGGTTCTCATTCACAATTCCCACATACTTACATGTGGACAGTTTACATCTGAGGCAGTCAGAATGCTAAGTTTGCAGTGTTGGTACTATAATTATATGCATCTTTCTGCAGGCTCACGGCACTGAATTTCAAAGTTGAACTCTGTATCTTGCTTTCCTTTTTAACAAAGTACCCAGCAATCAATCCATAACAACAGCTTTGTGAATCAGGACTTCCAACACTTTTTATCCTATCCTCCTGTTTAACAGCATTTAAAATGATGATAAATTCTAAATCCAGAGATCTGATCTCTGCCCCCCTGCTAGGGAAATCTTCATTATTGTAGAATTAGATTGTATTTTTTTCTTCTTCCATGAAATATATCTACCAGAAACACCCTGCAACTATTGTCTTTTAGATAGTAATGTATGATATTTTGGGATTCCTACAGGAGTAGATGGGATTATAGATGCTGTCTGTAGTACAGAAGTATGCTGTTTTAGTTGTATAGTTGGACTGTGGCTGCAAAGGGACTTATATGTGCAGAGCATCTCCTGACATCTATTAAATACATGAAATGTATTTAAGACAGCAGATACAGGGACTTTGTTTCCCCTTCCTCTGGAGAGGTACTTAGAAGGTGTTGTGCATACTCAATTCTATAGTAAATACAACAATCAAGCAAGCATTTCTAGTGTATAATAATGATATGACTGCTGATTTACAGTTCCTCATACTTGTCTGACAGAGCTTGACTGCTTTAACTTGCAGGTTAAGGTAATCACCATTTCCAAACCACTTTGGAAATCACTTTTACACGTATGAAAAGGAAAGTTATTTTTCTAGATAACCACCATCATCAACACCTTAAAAAAAAAAAAAAACACAAAGAAAAACGGAATAAAAATATTACAAGAACCAGTTGCTGTGGTTTATATGCAAAGAGTGAGAAAGGATTTCAGCCTTTCTTAGGTCTTATGCTCCTTAAGCTGTACGATAAGCTGAATTACCTTCATAGAAAATTCTGTGTAATCTGTCAAAAGTTGTTCTGCTTGAAATTGAGTATCTTCATGCTGGTTAACATTTTGCAAATGTTTTAAAAGCGTTAAATTTTATGAGTTACTGTGAGATAACTGATAAATACATTTAGTGGTAAGCAGAATATGTTTGCACACAACAAAAGAAAATCTTGTCTATTAAACTTAATGGATGCATTTCAAAGACAAGAAAAACACACTTAGCTAAACATAAAACTGTCGTGCTGCTAATGAAAGTTGTGCTTTAAAACGTTATTCTATTTTCTTTTCTTTTTTAATATCCTCAGCTTTTTCCTGGCCGTCAGCCTGTGGTGAAGTTGTTAGAGACCTTGCAGGAGTGGCTGGTGAGCCTTCCATTAGACAAAATCCCTTATGATGCTATTCTAGATCTGGTCAACAACAAAATGCGGGTAAGCTGTTACTAGTTTCCAGTGTAAAATACAGCATTAGTAAAGGATAAGATTCTATATAAATCTAAGGCATCGCTTACTGATGGTCCCTCAGCCGTAATGGAGTTATAAGAAGGTTAAAATGAAAATAAAGTGAAATCATGGCCAGAAAAAAAAAAATCCACATGAAGAAATTGGAATGAGAGAATTGCAGCAGACAATCCTGGCATGGCTTTATGAGCAAGCAGTTGCTACCTTCCCTAATGTCAGCTTCAAACCATGGGAGAGCAGACATTTTTGAATTGGCTGTACTTGCTATGCCTTTTATCAGCAGAATTCTCTTAAGTTCAGAGCTTAAAAGGTGGGAAATTTACCATTGAAGGGTAAATTATTCTTTCATTTTTCCTATTTAATTTCCTGACTTCGTATGGTCCTTGCCAGGAATCCCATCGCAGTTTGGTAATGCAAAGCACTACAATGGAGCTGTCTTTGCACAGAAGTTAATTTGAGTCTTTCTTCCCATGAAGTGGGATTGCTATCTGGAATTTGGAAAGCAGACATGTTTTAGGAATCAGAGAGATGAATCATTGGAATAAAATCCCATACAAGATTTTCATAAATAATAGTAGTTTTAAGAAGAAATAAACATTAATTTTACATCTGATCCTCTTAAGATGTTACTGCTGTAAATTCCATAGATCTTGCCGAGTGATGCACAATTTTTATTGTGCCCACAGAAGCTGTAACACAGCTTACAATGTGTGTTTTGTTTTCATACTGTGCTTAAAAAAAAAAGTCTCTAGAAGTTAAGCTGCTTAAGGTACCCTGGCAGACTAATCAGACATCCCTGATGTGCATCTTGGCAGGTTTAATATCGCTGTGTACTGTATGTCATGTAATGTGTTTGCAAGACAGGTGAGTTTAATAATGGGCTTTGGAGTGAAGTATCATTTTTACAAATGTTGAAGTTAATTTAGGTCCCAGAGCTGTGTATATCTTAAATACGTATTCTTTTCAGATTTCTGGGATATTTCTCACTAAGAGAACAGAGTGGGTTGGCTGTCAGGGCAGCAGGCCGGAGCTCAGAGGCTATACTTGTTCCCTTTGGAAGCTGTTTCATACCCTAACTGTGCAAGCTGCGCTGCGACCAACAGCTTTGATAAGTACAGGTAAGTAGCAGTTCTGTGAGGTTCTTGAAGGGTGAGACAAAAACACGCAGCAGTTCTGCTAGACAAGAAAATAAGTAATGGATTCGAGCACTCTTTTTCCTGTAAATTCTTGGCTGATACGTTCACGGACAGTGTCTTTCCAGGCTCAGCTTGCAGGCTTTTGCCAGCAGGGGTCAGAGCGTAGCTTTACTGCAGTGGGAAGGCTTTGAAAGACAGTGTGTCAGTTTGTCCTTGCTTAGAAATGTGGTAAATAAAGTAGGAAAGTACGTGACCTTGGGGAAGTGAGCAATAAAACGGGAAGGAGGGGGAGAATTTCAAAGGAAGAAATTCTGAACCACCTGAAAAGGGAGGAAGACTGTTCAGACTATGAGGTTGCACTGTTAATTTGAGAAGAATGAGATGAAACCATGCAGTTTAGCAGCTATAAAAGCTGGACAGCCATTAGCCAGTCCTTCTGTAATTTTATTTCAGAAATGCAGAATTTCAAGACAGATCTGTTTTCAGCTGAATTCCCATAGTGCCCATTATTTGTTGCAGTGTGAGGCACTCACTCCTTTGAAAACACTTGGTAAAATCCCTTGTTTTTAGACTTGCAGTATCTTTGAAAGACTGTTAATGTTCTGATGTTTGTTCCTATTTAAGAAATGTTCTGCATAGATAGATGCTGTCGTCTTAGCACAGTGGAAAGAAAATTAGTGCTGAAATATTGTTCTTCATCTGAATTTGTTCTTGTCAGGACAGCGCCTTGTTTGCTTATTTTTCCATTTAGTTTTTGTTTTTTAATTTCAAGGCTTTTAATGTCTTCTGCAAAGAATGCTAGATGAAATGCTACCAGGCCATGGTAACAGTGGTTTGCAGTTTTACAGTTGTCAATTGTACATTAAATCCATATATTTTTTTAAATTACGGATACATGTATCTGTCCAGAGTAATTTGCAATCACAGTGAAAAACTCAATTCTTAATGTTAATGCCCTACAAAATAGGCATACTTTGAGTAGCTAATATCAGTGTCCTGTAGTGGTTTTTTCCTCTCATTTTGCCTTGCTTTGTTTGTTATTCTTGGGCAATAGGCTGAATCTCTTTTTTATGCTGCATGGTATATCAGCTGTGCAGCAGCATCATGCAGGAGTCAAATTGCCCCTTTCTGGGGCAAACTGCTGAAACAGTTTGAATCGAATTGAAAAACATTCTGAATATCTAAGTATACAAAATTACATCTTGCATTGCTTCCGTGTTCCAAGCTTTAGTCAGTCTGAAGTTAAAAATATACTGCAGAACCTGAGAACTCTTCGACACACTTAACCATCGATTTAAATCGGGGCAGATATGTGATGATCACTTCTTATGGCGAAAGAATTGGGTCAGTCTGAGACTGTCGGATTATGTCTTGGGAGGTTTTCCTCTCCTTATTGCTTGTTTAAATCCCATCTACTAAAAAGCATGATGTACTCCCTAATCCTTCCCACCACAGGTAGGGTTTTATGGTTCTTGTCCACTTTAAAGATTAGGGTTACCCTGAATTGCTGTAGTTTGGGAGGAAAGAGAAAAGGAGGATTACACGATGATACATGGCAGATGTTAATAGAAGATTCATCTCTGGGCTGATAAAAGAAAAACAAACAAAATGAGCCATTTTGCAATTGTTTGTTTCCTTTTTAAACCAGCTGGATTTTTCTTGATAGTTTCCACTCCTTGCAGAGTCACGCAGCCAGTGTAAACTTAGTATGGTTTTCTTGATAGAATGTTTTAATTGCTTTAAATTTGATGTGTTTTAATGTTGAACTGTCTGATTTGAAACTGCAGTGAGGTGAACATCAGGGAACCCAAAGGAGCTCTGAACACAAAATTGTTCATTTCAGAGGGCAGATAAAAATCATTGCAGAAATCTCATCCTGGACATCCTTCATTGTATGGAAGAGTTCTCAATTAATGGGATCTGTTGGTGTGGA
Source organism: Gallus gallus (assembly GCF_016699485.2). NCBI lineage: Eukaryota > Metazoa > Chordata > Aves > Galliformes > Phasianidae > Gallus > Gallus gallus. Next base: position 8,643,348 of record NC_052548.1, read on the forward strand.
TAAGACTTGCTTGTGGATTTTTAAATGTATATCTGAATCTTCTAATCTGTTGCTAAATTTGAAAGCCCTCTCTAGAAAATGAATTTTGATGGAAACTTCAAGGATGTAACATTTCACAGGAGAACAAATACGATTAAATTTGTAATTGAATCTGTTTTACATGAAGAGCTTGTTTGCTGGTAGTTATTTCTTAATGATTTTATTCCTAAATTCATAGTCAGTATATGTGATAAAACTCTTTTGTCTGAAATTCATTTCAACTTTCCAAAACACTTTTTAGCCTTTCTTGTAATATCGTAATTTAATCTGCTGTAATCTCCCAGCTTTTATTTATACGTGCCCATTCAATCACAGATATGGAATGTCTGAGCAGAGATTGTTTGCTTTTCATTGGTTTTAATAACATCTCTGCTCTAAGTAAAGGTGTGCTATGGCAGTCCCCATGCTTCTCTTACATAGGCAATAGATAAATACTCAGAAAGTTTTGAATAGGTTTTGCTAAGGATTTTTTTTTCTGAGCATGTACAGAGAGCACATGTGCTATCAGCTTCTGTTATTCACTGCCAGAATGGCACAGAAGCACTGGAACCCTTTACCATGTAATCTACAAACCTTGTGCTGTGAATTCCTCCCAGGTGGGTGTGTTCAGCTGGTACTCACCCAACCTATGGCACTGCATCATGAGATGTTTAATTTGACAAGCATTTGGTTTTGGTTCTCTGGATGCCTGTAAATGAGAAAGGTGGCTGGTTCTGTGCATCTGGAGGTGTTCATATCCGTGGGATGAGAAGGGAACAACATTTCCTCTCCTTTTCCTGTGGTTCACTTTCAGGTGCATTGTGCATAGCACGCATTGAAGCTGTGTTTGTCCCAGTGGTGCTAAATGCATCTCTCTTCTGTCTTTCTAGGCCTTGAAGACAATCCCCGAATAGTACTTGAGGTCATGCGGAGATACATCCATCACTTCTTTGGATGCAAGGCTTGTGCTCAGCACTTTGAGGAGATGGCGAAGGAATCCATGGACTCGGTGCAAACCTTGGACAAGGCTGTTCTCTGGCTCTGGGAGAAACACAATGTAGTCAATAACAGACTTGCAGGTATGGAAGGCCTTGCTTAGGAAAACCCACGCAAGGTAGTTGTGTCTGGAAGACAAGGCTATGGTATTTTATACAGTGTAGTTCCTATTGGAACAAATAGGCGTGCAAATAGTACTCTGTAACATGGGTTCAAACCAACAGCAACCATTGTCTCAGCTTAATGTTCCCCTATGAAATACTGACTTAAGACCAGCTCTGTAAGTATGTTGGTGTGTTTGTATGCAGAGCAAGACTTACAGCATCTCAGTCAGCTTTAACTCTGAAGACCAGCCTGGTAACTTTTTCATGACTGAGGAATATATACACTTGAGATACACTCCAGTAGCACAGTTTATCTCTTATGACATACAATGAAAAAGCTTCTCAGAGATGGTACTCCTTCTGAGATGTCACCTGTCACTTGATGAGATGCTGAGTACACAACAAAGCCTTTTCCAAAAGGAGCAATACAGTTCAGCTACTTAGTGGATAAAAATAAATAATTTTCTTTCCATTACAGGTTGAGCAGATGTTAAAACTCATCTTTGTTTTGTTCTGGAAAGATGCTGTAGAGGAGAGGCTGATAATTGGAGAGGAGGCTTTCTCAGGATAAAAGAGCCTAAACTATTATCAGATCAACAACCAAATAAAATAAAATTGCCATATGAAGAATATCTGTTTTCGCCCTCCACCTCAATTGCTATGTTTTCAGTTGGACTAAAAATACAGCTAAAATACTGGGTTCTATTTAATCTGTTCTGTTATGGGGATATCAAATAGCTAAAGCACTAAAGAAAATTGGTTTCTCTTTGCACTTAATCCTCGCCTACTGTTATGGATCTGTGTAATGTAGCATTAGTTACAATTTAAATATGCTGCATTGTGTTTATATCGTGGTTGGGCTGAATTCCCAAGATTTATGAAGTATTAAATACTTTTGTGAGTAGAAGCAGTTGGTCTTCTTTCCCCAAGAAGAAAGAAGTATAGGAGGAAGTATTAAAAAAATCATCCCTTAATGTTTGCTACTGTTGCCAGACTGAACACAGGGAGTCACATCTTGCTGACGTGGAGTTGCTACGTGGCAGTGATGTGCTTCTTTAAAGCATTCAGTCGTTGGAAAACCCACATGGACATTGATTTAAATGATGCAATAGCTGGCTGAAATACCCTTCTAGTAAGAAGTGTAAATGTATTGGAATAAACAGTGTCAAATAATGTATTTTAAGTTTGCTAAAATTTCTCTCTCGGACATCAACTTCCTCTAATCCCTAAAAGCTGCATCTGTATTTCTGGCAATATACATAGCTTTCAGTGAGAAATAATGTTTGAATGGTCAATGAAAGCTCCTTGGCACAGAGTTCAGGTGTGGGTTATGAGATTGCTGTATGTAGCTCTGCACTACTGAATTCCTTCCTGTTGCTTTAAGGTGTACAAAATGTATGCATTCTTTTTGGCAGGGGAACACAAAGTGCAGCAAGTTTTCCATTGGTGATCTTAGCATGAGTTGGTTTTTTCTGTTTTCTCTTCCAAAACAAAGTGATTACGGAGTGATTTTTATTGCAAGGCATCTGAAAGGCAGACTTATGCTCTCCCATTTGAATAGCAGAGACAAATATTTGTACCAGCTTACTGCAAGCCAGGCTGGAAGATTAAAGAGCATCCAGTGCAAAAGAGCATTTGTTTGAAACCATAACTCAAATTAACCCTGAAAGGCCCAGCTGGTGGTGTTCTCATGTCTTCCAACACCACGGCACTTGTGGGATCCTGTTGTATTGGAATTCCAATGCTGCATCTCTCAGTGAGAGAAGAGGAAAATAACTGATAGCGTTTGTACTTTGAAGGAGGAAGCAGTGCTTTGGAACAGTGGATGCACCCATCAGGAAAGTCATGAATTGCTTAATTAGGTTGTGATTGCCTTCAGTTTAAAACATTACTGTGCTGTGGTGGGTTTTTTGGTGTTTGTTTGCCAGCCTCGCTATTGAGTGAAACACTGCAGTTTCTGCTGAGCTGTCTGACAGTTCAGCTTGCCTCACTCATTCATTTCTAATGTGTTTCTTTCCTTCTCTCAATTAGGTGATTTGACGGAAGACCCAAAATTTCCCAAAGTTCAGTGGCCAACTCCAGACCTCTGTCCTGCATGTCATGAGGAAATTAAAGGGTTACACAGCTGGAACGAGGCCCAAGTTCTGCAGTTCATGAAGCATCACTACAACAGTGAAAATATTCTTTATAGATACACTGAGAGCCAGACTGACTCCAGTGATACTGAACTAAAAGACGCAAGGGAGGAGAAAGACAAAAGCCTGCTGGAGAAACCAGGTGGAAATAGAGCAAATGTGGTCCTGAACCAAGAACACATAAGAGATTCAGAATCTAAGCTGTTCAATAAGCTCATAGGGAACCACGGACCTGTCAAGGACGGCGGTAAAAGTGCATTTGAGTCTGTTAACCATCAGGAGAGCAGGCAGTCTGTAATTTTCTTAGGGATTGGATTTTCCAACATAGACATGAGTCTGTGTGTCGTCCTGTATGTAGCATCGTCCTTATTTTTGATGATCATGTACTTTTTTTTCCGGATGAGATCTAAACGATGGAAAGTGAAGTATTACCGCTCGTCTGTCTAAAAGCTCACGTTGGGAGCCAGGTTGTTTTTGTTGTACGTGGCTGTTCAGTACCAGATACAGCTTTAATATTTATGATCAGGGATTTTATAGACAATATTCCTTGTTTTAAAACCCTTTCTTCCCAAGTCATTTCACAAGTGTTCTAGCTTAATATATGGCGCTTGCTGTAAGAACCCCAATCTTTCACTTTGAGGCACACAGTGCTGTCATAAAATACCCAGTGAAGGAAGTATTGCATTTTTTTCAGTGAAGATTTTTCCATAACTTACATCATTTACTCATTTGCAGAGTAAGCATGACATGATGCAATCAGCATAGGTACCAGTGTAGGTTATGAGGTCTACTTTAAATCAATTCTAAGCCTCTGTGACTCTCTCAAGTATTACTCACACTGCATACATAGAGTAGAAAGCATTACATCTTCAAGCAAGTCTTCCTTTCCCTCATGTGCTGCAGCCAAGGATGTGTGTGCCTCTGCAAGGACGGGAGGCCTGGGGTGGTGTGCATCTCTGCAAGCAGCCTGATTGTGTTTGCTGATGCCATAATCCATTTAATGGAGCTCAGGTGTAAACAACAACAACCAACTCAGACCCGATATTTTATGTGTATCTCTGTTGGATGTATTAACAGAGCATTGGATGACTCATTTCTGAACTGGAGGAGCAGCAAAGTACTGAATGTGGAATTAGCTGGGTGCCAATTCTGGTGGATTCCAGTGAAGGGAAACACCATTTTTAGTGAAGGAAACTGAGGCTGTTTGCATCAGCATGCCAGAGCAAATGCCTAGATCTAGAAATAGTACATTTCTTACAGTGCTCCGTTGTGTCACAGTAATTGTTCTTCCTGGAAGTCAGCATAAATGCTTCATTTGGTACCACCAGTTCTGGGCTCGTGGGAATGTTGCCTGCTGGCTGTGAGGTCTGTGCAGAACTTACCGCAGCCAACTTCTGTTCTTGTGCTGAGAGCTCTGCTGTGTGGGTCAGGGAGGGTTTTGACTGTAGGTAAGTCCAAGAGCTCTTCCATTGCTGGACGTGGCAGCAGTGGGGAGTGTGGCAATTGGCTGTACAGATCTGACAGGGATCCCAGCTGACAGCTATTAGGAGGCATGAAAACAGTTATAAAATTACCATTCAGAATAGGAGTTCCTTTCTGATCTGTGGAGGATAATTCATGTTCTGGATAGTGAAGTTTATAATCCTATCCAATGTAATTGAGCATGTTCTAGTTATCCATTACCTAATCTTTAGTTAATCCTAATAGGTTTTGGCCTCAATGTTTTCTCGTGGCAGTGAGTTCTACAGATCAATTATGTTATATAAAAAGGCTTTTTCTTTCAATTCTACATTTCCAACTTTTAATTTAATTGAACGTTCAGTAGCTCTTCTGTTACGTGAGGAGTGAGCAGTCCCTGGCCAATTCATTCTGTGTTTGTACTGTGTGTCAGCCTCCTTCCATTGTACATCCCAGCTTCAAAAGCTTCCAGCTCAGCACAAAAACTCAGCAAAGATATTTTTTTCATAACTAAATTTGCTTATTTACACAATGGATTTTTTCAGACAGGTTTTTCTGCAGCTTCAAACTCCAGTAATGGAGTTGAGCCGGATGAACGGTTCCTTTAAGTGTCAAAACAACTTACAGATAAGGTAACAGCCCCGTGTAGGTGTTGTGAACACGTCAGAGCAAAGGCTCTCCATTCACATGGTGCTGTTGTTCTGCACACGTAAGGGGTGCATTACCTGCAGCCCTGCACAGCCATCTGCATGGTGTGGGCTCTGTGCCTGCAGCTGAGCACCTTCTCATGGCCGTGCTCTGTGTTGGAGAGCTGTGGTGCAAGGAGCTCTTGTAGGTCTCTTTTCTTTAGGAATTTGTAGGAGTCTCTATGATTATAGTGCCTGGGCTTGAACATTAGAACAACCTGTGAGCAGGCAGAAGGATGGTTACGCAGTGGTGGTTGATATGTGCCACCATGCTTAGAGCTGGCATCCCGTGAGAGGTCCCAGGAGGAGCTGAGCTGATGGGAAAGCCCAGGATTGCTGAATTTAAGCTTGAAAATTGGTTCACTTCCAAGTGGCTGATGTGGGGAGCTCTTGGTATCAGCCAACCATCAAAATTGTTTTGCTTCTCAGGACAAACCAACCAAAACCTGAACTAAATCCGGAGGAACAGTAAAAGGCAGCGCAGGGAGCGCCGGCTGTGGGAGATGCAGTTTCCATGGGACTGCTGGGCTTCCTGCTGTCAGTGGTGTTTTGAAGCAGAAGAACAGTCATTACTGCTGGTCAGAACTTCCTGTATGTATTACAGTCCCCAGTTGGGGGACTGACTCATTCATTTGACCCATTCATTGTATTTTCATCTACAGAGGAAAACAAAAGGCTTTGAAGGTTTGTGGTGGTGATTCTGCCTTCTGAGCAGCAGCAAATGCGCCGTTGGAATAAGGTGGTTTTGGTAATAATAACTTTCATGACAAAACGAACAGACGTGGAATTGCAGTGGTGCTTTTTGTTTCTTAGCACAGACGCACGACGTGGAGGTGTTGGTTGTCTGTGCTGGTGCTCCCACTTGGCGTTAGCAGTAAACCGGCGTGGGCTTTCACTCGAATTGCTTTTACTGCCCTCATCTGGAAAGGTTTTCTTGACTTAGGAATCAGTTGTGTCAACCTTGGCTTACTTGTTCTTATTTGGTATCTCTGTCATGACAGATGTCATCCTTTTGTGCCCTTTGGTTGCATCTGCTGGGAGATGCGTGGTGCTGCCGTTGTGCTGGCAGGTGTCACACAGCATCTCCTTCCTTACAGCGCTTCACACCGCTGTCTCCTTATCCCGGGACTTCTGTTTGTGTGCTGTGTACCAACCTCTGTAATGCCATTTCCATCCGTGGCTCACACCATCCTCATAGCAGCCGCTTCCCACCAGGATTTCTGGCCCTTTGTAATTCATGGAGCCTTCTTCAGGTGTTTGTGAAGAGGAAATACTGGACCTGCGTGCAGAGGGAAGGAAAAGGCCGAGTGCTGAAGACCCCCTCTGACATTATTTGTGACGTCTCTGGTTTACAATTTCCAGCCCTGTTATCCGCCCTGTTATTGCTCGGAGCTGACTGGGATCTGAGAGTGGAACAAAAGCTTCCAGGTGTATTTTCTCCATCTGTGCACTGCATATCAGATGTTGGGAATATTGCATGTAACGGTTCAGTAATTTAAATGTGTTATTTATTTAGATGCAGTAACTGGACTTCTCATCTCTGTTCTGTTGAGGGGTTTTTTTAAACTTGAGGAAGGAAAAGGGAATATTTTGTACCGAACTGTAAGCTGATGTGCTTGTTAAAAATACAAACATTTGGGCAAAGTGGTGCAGTTGGAGCTTTTAATCTGTGTTTTGGGGGTCTTTTTTAGTTAAACTCCAGTGCAGACATAGTTTGTGTGTGCACATCCATTTCCAATCATCCCGGTTGTTTTATGTAGGTAATGGATTTTGAAAATCTTACCCATTTTTTCACTGTTACAGCCCAAATACTGCAAGGAGAAACGCAGACATTCACCTCTGGCTCTGGGTAGGGCTGTCCCGTCCTCACTGCCCAAAGTTAATGGGTGTGCTGCTTTGTTTCAGATGGGTGCTGAGGGTTATCTGGGTGGGACGTGGGCTGCTGCCCTGCCCTGCACAGCACTGTGCTGCTCAGGGGAACGGCTGCCGCACAGCGCCCGCAAGCACGCAGGCTTTTGAACTGCTTCCTTAGAGGATCAGACATAAAATCCACTTACAAACCCGAGCTTAAGAGAGGCTGCGTGGGTCACTGCCTGCCCCGTGAGCTGCTCACGGCCCCGGGGACAGCCACAGTGTTCCGGTGCTGCGGGCACTGTTATAACCCAGCTCAGCTCCAGCCGTGCAAGGAGCTCCTTCCCGCTCCCTGCAGCAGTTTCCAGCCCTACAGCTCAGAGCCGTCCCATGGGCTGGGATCCATCCCCATCCACTCATCCATTGGCCGTGGTGCCCAGCGGTGCTCGGTGTTGGTGTGGGGCTGTGCCCGGTGCCTGCTGTCCCCGGTGGGCAGGTGAAAGTCGCCGTGCTGCCCTCCTCCAGGAACATATGTGTGTTTGGAGGCTCCCGCCCCTAAGCTGCTTTTATTAATTTGTAATCCCCTGCGAGCAGGAGGTAAAGGGATTCGGGGGATTAGTGGTCTCACAGTAACAACCACAATTATCAGCTCCGGCTGCTGGGACGAGCAGTGTGCATTCAGTCATGGGGCTGTACACCATGGGACACGGACAGACACATGGACACGTGCACCCACTGAGTGCACACACACACACATCCCTGCACACATCAGTATTATCAGAATACAGCACAACCACACAAATACAGACACACAGGTGCACACCCAAAGGATACATAGGCTGACACATGCCTCGCATGGATGCATGCACTGCACACTATCGTGTACCCACAGATGCACTCACAGCCACATGACTCAGCCCCACTGTGCACATCCCTGCACTCCTATATGCACCCCTTGCACGCGCGTGGACACACCAATATGTGCCCAAGTCCGTGGCTGCTTCGTCCTCAATTAACACAATTAACTTCTGCCAGCTGCAGAGCACCGATTGCCGTCGGTCAGATACTCTCCCTTCTACCTCTTCACGCTCATTAACTAATTAACGGAGAGTGACGGCACCCCATGGGCGGTGTCGGTGGCCCCGCGCCACTGGAACGAACGGAATCAGGGCTGGGGGGGGCGGACCTCCCCCCGACGGCGCTTCCCCGACCTCCGCCCGCAGCGCGGTACCCCCGCGGGGGCTTTACGGAGCCCCGGGGTACGCGTGGGACGTGGGGAACGATCCTTCCCCCCCTCGCCCTTGCGCTTTTGTGATGCTAAATCGCCCCTCGGTGAACCGCGGCCCAGCTGCGGCCCGGCCCGACGGCTCGGTGCCGCCCCCGACCCGCCCCCCCGCCGGCCCCGCTCCGCCCCGGGCGCGGTCCAGCCCCGCGCCGCTCCCCGCAGAGCTCCGCCACTCCTCCGCAGCCACCCGCGCACCTCGGACATCCCGTGCACCCGGCGCGCCCGCGATGCTGCTGGAGAGGGTCCGCGCCGGCTCGGAGAAGGCAGCGGAGCTCTGCCCCTTCCCTCGGAGCCCAGGTGAGAGGGCGCAGAGCTCCGCGTCCCCCAGCGGAGGCACCGCCGACGGCTCCGGGCGCCCCGCGGCACCGCGCTCGGGGTCGGCCGAGGGAAAGGCGGGCGGCCCGACGGCCTCTGCCTCCGTTCTCCGCCGTCCGACGTGTCCCGATCCCGGCGGCGCCCCGTGTCCGCTCCCGGTGCCCGTTTCGGTCCGTCCGTGCCGTCGGCGTAGCCGGGAGCCCTCCGCCCGCTGCCGAGGGAGAAACGCCGCGGCTGTGCCGGGCTGAGCGCGCGGCCCGGACCCGGGGGGCTCTGCTCGGCCCCGCGGAGCGGCGGATTCTGTCCCGTGGCGGCCGCCGCTCCGCGCGCAACGACGGCGGAGTGAGATGGGGAGCTGCTGCCCGGCGGCGGGCACCCCCTGTGCGACCCCCGTTGGCTCCGACGCTTTCCGTTCCCCCTCTGGAAAATTTCCGCGCAATTCCTCTTTTTTGTTGTTGTTTTTTCTTCCCAATTTAAAGAACGGCGAAAACGTCGGCGTTGTCGGTGCGGGCGAGAACCGTCGGTGCGGGGGTTTTAAACGAAAGCGAGGAGGGGACGAGACGGAGGGGGACGGGGTCGCGGTGCAGGCGCTGCCGGAGCTCCCCGCCGTCGGTTCGCTGCCCCTCGTCCCGCTCCGCTCCCCGCGTGTCTCTGCACCTCTCCCCGGCGGCTCTCCGCGCTGCGCTCACCGCGGGAGTTGCGCGGTTGACCCCCAACATCGGGAGGCGGTTCCTCTTAGCGGCGGGGAAGGGACCGAAACAGCCCGGAGCGAATTCCCGGTGGGAGGAACGGGACCAAAACGCCGATTCCCCGCAGGACGCGACGCCCGCAAATAGCCCCGCGGCCCCGGGGAGAGAGGGGGACAGGGAGGCGGTGCGGGGCGCTGCGGGGCTGAGTTCGTCTTGCTTTTATTATTGAATAATTGTTTTCGTTTTCGTTGTCTTTCATTTTTTTTATCCTGTGGTCATTCCCTTTTCTCAGCAGCTCGCGGCCGTTTGCAGCGCACAACGAATTCCGGGCACCGACCGCCGCTTTCCCCCCCGCTCCGTTCCTCCCCCGGCGCGGCCCCCGGGCCCAGCGCGGTCTCTGCCATCCCTCAGCCCCGTCGGGGCGGCTCCGCCCGGATTTCGTTTCCGGGCACCGCGGAGCCGTCTCCCTCCCGCAGAGCGCAGCCGGGAAGGGGATTAAATACAGCGCCCCGCGAAGCGCTGCACGGGAACGGCCGAGGGCTGCAAATAACCATCCCGGGGGGGGTTCAATCGGATAACGGAGGGCTGAGGGAGCGGGGAGGGACGGCGGAGGGACGCCCCGATTGAGCCCCGAAGTGCTGTCCCGCCTGAGCGAGCGGAGCGCGATGCAGCGTAAGAGCCGCCGGGCTCAGACAGCCCCGTGTGCGCCTCCGCGGTGCCGCTGCCGCTGCTCGGCTCTCCGGGCAGTTCGGGGTCGGCTGTCGCCGTTGCCGTTATCGCTACCGCCGCGGGTGTCGTTTGTTCGGGCGCGGATAAGTGTAGAGACGATTATAGCGATAACGATATCACCTGAACCTCTGCTCCTACCCGCAGCCGTACATCTCTGTATGTCTCCACACGGTTACCTTTGCATACAGATACCCGTACGTCTGTGTTTATCTGCATCCACGCAGCTGCATCTGTATATCTGATAAACCCGTATTTCTGTGTCTGTGCAGCTACATTTCTCTCTCTCTCCATACTTGCTGATATCTGTATATTTATGTCCATATATCTGTAGGTTTTCACTTTCTAACCTACTTGCCTGTTCATTTTTTGTCCCTCTGTGTTTCCGTATCTCTGTATCATCTCATTCCAGAGATCACCTCTTCTGATACCTGCAAGGTGACTGAGCACTCCTGCTATGTTTTGTTTTCAGTAGAATTTTCACTATTTGGGGCAGTTTGTTCCCCCCCGTCCCCAAGCCGTTATTTGCTGATGAATATTTGAAATGTCGGAAAAGCAAAGAGATGGAATAACTGTGAGGCAGTGTGGGCAGCTCAGCTGGGGCTGAAGTCCCTTCCCATCGCTTCCCTTCGTGTTTTCCCATGCTGTGCGCGGCTCGGGGTGGGGGGGGTGGGGTCTTTGCGCTCCGTGCCGCGGGGAGAGGCTCTCACAACGCCGCACCAACGAATCTGAATGAAAAAGAATGTTTTTCACGCCGTTCCCGGGGCCAATCCCGGGATTTCAGACGGGGGCAGCTCCGGGAATGCCGGGCCGGGGGGGATCGGGCGGAGATGGGAGGCAGTTGGGCGGTCGGAGCGGCAGCTGATGGGGGGCTGCTTCCCGCAGAGATCCCGCTGTGCGCCGGCTGCAATCAGCACATCGTGGACAGGTTCATCCTCAAGGTCCTGGACCGGCATTGGCACAGCAAGTGCTTGAAATGTTCCGACTGCCAGACGCAGCTGGCCGAGAAGTGCTTCAGCCGAGGGGACGGCGTGTACTGCAAGGAGGATTTCTTCAAGTGCGTGGGCCGGGGGGCGGCGGAGGGGAACCGGGGGGGCGGAGGGGAACCGGGGGGCGCTCAGCCCCGTGGACGGCGGCTCCGTCCCGGGGTTCAGCACCGCGGACAGCGGCCGCTCTCGGGCTCAGCCCGCGCGGCTCTCCGCGCTCAGCGGCCGCCGTCTGTCGCCCCACTCAGACGCTTCGGGACGAAGTGCGCCGCCTGCCAGCAGGGCATCCCCCCGACCCAGGTGGTGCGCCGGGCCCAGGACTTCGTGTACCACCTGCACTGCTTCGCCTGCATCGTCTGCAAGCGGCAGCTGGCCACCGGAGATGAGTTCTACCTGATGGAGGACAGCAGGCTGGTGTGCAAGGCTGACTACGAGACGGCCAAGCAGAGAGGTACGGAGCGCCCTTCGCCCCCGGGGAAGAGAGAGGCGGCTCCGGGCCGCGCTGCCCTCGGGGCTCCGCTCGTGCATAGGGTTGGGCAGGAGGGAGGGCGGGGGTCCCGGGTCCGCACGGGGAGCTGCGAGCTAACCCGCGTCGTGCCGGCAGAGGCCGAGTCCACGGCCAAGAGGCCCCGCACCACCATCACAGCCAAGCAGCTGGAGACCCTCAAAAACGCCTACAACAACTCGCCCAAGCCGGCGCGGCACGTCCGGGAGCAGCTCTCGTCGGAGACGGGGTTGGATATGCGGGTGGTGCAGGTGAGACCGCGCGGCTCCCACCCCCGGGAGGCGGCTGGGATCGAGTCGGCTCCGGGCACAGCGAGCTGCCCCGTGCTCCGCTTCCAGGTCTGGTTCCAGAACCGCCGGGCCAAGGAGAAGCGGCTGAAGAAGGACGCGGGGAGGCAGCGCTGGGGGCAGTACTTCAGGAACATGAAGAGGTCCCGGGGGACCTCCAAGTCCGACAAGGACAGCATCCAGGAGGAGGGGCCCGACAGCGACGCCGAGGTCTCCTTCACAGGTCGGTGCGCGGAGCTCTGCTCCCGGCGGGGCTGTGCCGAACGCTGCCGGCTGAGCAGCGGCCCGGGCTGGGCTCGCTTCACCCCACATTAATAATTTTTAGCTGTAATATAATGAGGGAAAACAAATGCGGAAGGAGGAAGGCGGAGTGCGGGGACCGCCCTGGCACAGCCAGAGCCGCTGCGGCCGGAGACAGCCGTGAGCTGAGAAATGGCACGGGAAAACCCTGTGCCAGATCCCAGACGGAGCAGGGAGAGCTCCCCGGGCAGCGCTGGGCTGTTGGAGCAGTCCCTGCATGCAGACTTCTGAAGGGACTGTGAGAAATACAAAACTCAGAGTTCAGAATTACTGAACTAAGCTATGAGGAGAAGCGCGTAGGTTCCTCTTAGTTTGGCTGCTGTTGTATTATCCTATTTAGAATCGTTTTATTCGTGTGTTTCCTACTTAATTACTTCCCAGTCGTGTGGGAGCTGTTACCTCCGTGCTGTAAAAAAAAAACTGCTCCGTGTTGGGATATTTCTGCACTACATTGTCCCGTTTTTGGGGCGGCCGTCTCTGCAGATAAACCCCGGAGCTCACAGCTCTGTGCTCCTCACGCAGCCCTGCGCTGGGGTGGGTGCACGGCGACGGCAGTGCCAAACCACCCCCGCTGACAGCGCCTGCAATGCATCCCCGCGGGGCTCAGCTGTGTGCATGGACGCCGTTTGTAGGGGTACGGGAGAGAAGCTGAAATGCAAAGCTGTGCAGGAGCTGAAATACAGAACTGTGCTGACAACGACATACGCCCGCAGTGCACGGATGTTTATACGCACACAGCTTTGTGGTTCTGCTCTCTCCCGCGTTCCTAAAAGCTGTTTGACTTTCCAGTCTGTGTATACACGCTGTGCCTCAGCGTCATTAAATATGAATGTACTATAAATAATAACTAAAAATTGTTGAACAATTACTGATAGCTCCGTGCCAAAGCAGATTTGTATCCAAGGCAACAGAACGGCTCTCACTGTCCATAAAGCCCCAAATGAAAGCAAACAATTTTTGCTGGTAATTTACAAAATATTTTCATTTTTCAGAAGTGTTTTTAAGCCTTCCGTCTCCTTATCCCAAACCCGAGAAAACAAACACTGCTGAGATTTAATACATCTTCTCTGAGCAAGGCAGTTTTTCTTGGGCTGAATGCTCAGGTAGCTCCTAAAGAGGAGTCCGAAATTCAAAATAAACCTCAAAGCCAAATAGAAATGAGAGACTAAAAAAACAAAAAAGGATGGAAAGATCTTCAACTCACGTTCCTCTTTAAAGGATTACTTTAAAACCACGGTCCTATATTTTAAGGTGTGCTTTTCATGCCTGTTTTTTTAGATCCAAAATGTGTTAGACGTTTGTACTCGGAAAAAATAATCCCGTGGCTTTCTTTGGAGACTCATCAACGAGGGCAGGAATAATAAGGAATAATAAGGAATTACAAGTAGGAAGTGCACGACTGCTCAGTTCCCACCCATCTCATCTGTTCGTACCCAGGGCTCAGGGGAGCTCCTGTGTGTGCTGCCGGCCGTGGCCATCGCTCTCCCAGTAAAACCAGTCCGTTTCCATTTCAGACGAGCCCTCCATGTCCGAGATGAGCCACTCCAATGGCATTTACAGCAATCTCAGCGAGGCGTCCCCGGCCCTGGGGAGGCAGGCTGGGACCAACGGGGGCTTCTCTCTGGATCACAGTGGCATCCCAGCTCAGGACCAGTACCACGACCTGCGATCCAACAGCCCCTATGGGATTCCCCAGTCACCGGCTTCATTGCAAGCGCTGCCGGGCCACCAGCCTTTAATCTCCAGCTTGGTTTACCCTGACAGCGGTTTGGGCATCATGGGACAAGGTGGACAGGGGGTGCCCCAGTCCATGCGGGTCCTGGCCGGGAATGGGCCCAGCTCCGACCTCTCCACCGGCAGCAGTGGGGGATACCCGGATTTCCCTGCCAGCCCGGCCTCCTGGCTGGATGAAGTCGATCACGCTCAGTTTTGATAGAGGATCCGCCGCCGTGCAGTGGGAAGGGAAAGGACTCATCGCTGTCAAACGTCATCTGCCCATGGGGAAAAAAGGAGGGACGCGCTGAGCGCCGTGCGGGCAGGATGGCATGGCTGCCTGCAGAGCGTGGATGTGCTTTGCAGAGGGCGAGCCGGTGGTGGGTCTGTGGTGGACGGTGGGCAAAGGGAGACGTGGCACAGCGGTGAGCACGAGGAGCATCCCATGAAGCTGGTGGTCGGGTCCTTACTGAACACCGAGAGCTGTGCTTTACAGATTTGATAGGAGGTATTTCGCTTTCTGCTGTCAGTGCATTCTCCAAAGCGAGGACTTCTTTCATCACCCACCCACACCGAAAACCCTCTGAAGAGAAAACAAAGTCCCCATCCGCGGTGAAAGGTGTGACCCTGTCTATATTTCTATAGGAGAAACGTTAATAGTGAATCACTTCAGAAACCCGTGGTAGCGAACGTCTCTGTTCTTCCAGCAGACTTTTGAAGCGGTACGTTCTGCTTCCTTTCGAATTCACCTTCACTTTTCTAAAACGAGATGCTCTTTCATATGCCAATCGCTCACCATCAGCCCTTTTCCTTTGTGAAGACCACCCGTTGATTCCGCTTGGCATCTTTTTGATTTGTAGCCTGCTAGTTTCGTCCCTCCACGTAAGCATTAAACCGTGAATAGATGTGTTGATTACCAAATAACTCCACCTTAACCACGATGGCGAGAGGTGGTTTTCCTGGCCCGGGAACAGCGGCAGCTTTGGGTTGTGAATCTTTTGCTGTTCTTTAAGATCCCTTCGCAGCCGTTTTCTGCAGTGTCTCCGCTCCCCCCGCTGTTGCCAAAAGCCCTCTGGGTCTCTCTGTGGTCGCATCGCTGGGTCGGCTCCAGCCGTGCTTTGCAATGAGCGCACGCCTTCCCAGCAGCTCTTCTCTGCTGGAGGCATTCGTGTATCTCCGCAGACAGAGCGCCGGCGGCTCGCGAGGAAAGGCAGAGCAATGTGTGTATCATTACCTGTACAAATGATGGAATTCTCTGTAGATGATGTGACTGTCCCGTGTCTTTTATTTATACTCTCGCATTCTCTCTGATGATCGAATGCTCCAAGGCTGCAAATAAATTTGTCAGCTGAACTTTAAATCGTCTTTTGCTAAATTCACATCAAACGCATCTATATAAATAAATGCAATACCTGAAAATAAAAGTCAAACTCTCAAAACTTGGGCTCTTGATTCACAAAAGCACCAAAATGCGCTCTCCTCTCTAAACGCAGCAACGATGCAACCGATGTAAAACTGCTCTGAGAGGCAGAAACAGAACTGGGAGCTTTGGGGCTCTGAGCAGCGCTGCTGAGTGCATGCCCGGCCCTTGGCTGTGCTCAGGCTGCTTTGGAGGGCGCGTTGTTAGCTTTCAGCATTCATTGCACAGGTGGAAATGCGTAAGGCAGGGGCAGCTTTGTCCCAGGCTGCAGCACCATGAGGTTCCTGAGCGGCTGAGTTTCAGCTCACGGTGTCAAACCCATAAGCCTCAGCTCCTGGGGCATTTCAGGTGGGGGAAGCAGTGCCTCCCATGCCCCATAGGGCTCCAGTTGGGTCTGGGCCCAGAAGCTTCCCCCCATCCTGCACCAGAACCGCGTAACAGGCAGACAACTGTTGCTGCTGACTTGCAGTGCCATTGCAGGGACACGGCTCATTGAAACTCATGGATTGATTAGAAAATGATGGGGCTTTGAAAATCTGATGACAACATCTCACCCCCATGGAGAAGAGTTCTTATTTTCAAGAGTTCTTTGCTTTCTGATCCATTGCCCCATGGTTCAGAGACACCCCTTCCAACCTGGGCCAATTGTTTCTCAGCAATACATTTTGGCCATTCAGTTATTAATAATAAATTCCTCTTGAGGGTGATTTTTGAAAGTAGGAGATGAGAACAAAAGCAGAAATGGAGTTTACTTTAGGGGAATGGTGCTATTATAAGGCCACCGATTGGAAGCAGACTGAGAGTCTGGTAGATTTTGTTCATGGTTTCCCTCACAGCAAAGGCTGAGCACTGCTGCTCCCCGTGCATGTCTGGATTGAGGAAGGGGAGCGATGCCAATTCTGCCCATTCCTTTGTGCAGTGCTGTGCTGGCAGGACGGGCGGTGCTCTGGCAGAGGGCTCAGGAGCTGCAGCTCAGCTGTGCCTCTCTGGGCTGAGACTCAGAGATCCCATTACCAGAAATGCTTTCTTCTCGTTAAAAAGAAAACCAATTTGGAAGAAGGAAATAAAACCAACAGCACGAACGGAGTGACAGCTCGTAAAAGCCGACCGGAATTAGGAAGAGAGGTTCGCATCGCTCACTTTGCAGGTGAGCTCCATCAGCTCTGCTGATCGGTGTGAGTGCACTGCAGGAGGAGTGGATTTTGTGCTGCCGGGGAGGAAAATGTAATTCATGAATTTTTGTTTTTGAATGGCATATTCACCTTTGATGAGTCCTTTTGTCCCAAACCTGTGTTCCCTACAGGTGCAGGAAGCGCTCAGACCTGCAGGATTTACACCCAAATACAACATTATAGCAAAATGGCTTTGTTAAAAGCTGGAAGGAAAATCAAGCGAGCACAAATATGCTGGGAAAAAAAATAAGCAAAGGTGTTTATTATTATTTTTTTCTTTCGGGCATCTTTATTATCTCTCCATGCGGGAGTGCGTTTTGTGCTGAGCCTCACATATGGGTGTGTGCGCCTGCAGGGCTGCACTGCACGGGGAGGTGTTGATTCAGGGTGTGGGAAGGGCAACACTGCTTTCGTGCACAGCGTTTCGCAGCCTGGCGATGGGAAATCCAACACCCAAACAAACGAGGCTTCTGGGTTTAAATGGACTTCTGCACGGTGGAGCACAAGCAGCTTTTGTACCTTCTTTCTCTTTCCATTTTGAATGATGAGTTGGGTCACTTCCAGCAGAGGGGCAGAAGGGGAGCAGCCCCATAGGTCCGTAGGTGCTGCCGGGACAGGCGGTGTGTGGGGCTCTCCGCACATAGTGGGTGTGCTGGGTGTGAAGTGCTGGGATTGCTGCTCTGAGCCCAGGAAAAGCGTGGCAGAACAGACACACAGCTCCCTCTTAATCCTCACCACCCAGGGAGCATTTTTGACATTTACGCACAGTCCACCCCTCGGGCAGCGGCGGCAGAACTGGGAGCAGTGATCACAGAGCCCCGACACAGCTGTGACACAGCGGTGTCCACAAAGACTCTGTGGTTGAGCACTCAGCTCCGGCTGCCAGCAGCCCCCAGCTCAGGCACAGCCGAGCTCCAGACCTTTATAATCTTTTTAGCTCTGTTATTTTCCCACTGCGGTGTGAGCGTCTCTGTCCCCCCGGGGATGCTGCAGGCACTGCTATCCCTGCCCGCCCGCACGCCGTCCCGCTGCTGCTCAGCTTCTGCCCTCCTCCCGTCCCTCTGCTGGAGCTTGTGAAAAGTCCCCAAGTCAGCTGGAGGCGAGTAAATCATTCCTGACAGCTACATCTCTACAGGGCAGTTAGAATTAATGTAACAATTTGGCATTTAATGAAGCAACAACACACCGGGCAGCAGAGAATAGCCGGGACCTGCTGCAGTCACATTAGCATCCCTTGGGGACCCAACAGGCACTGACACCATCAGATGCCGGCTGCTGGGCTGAGCGTGCGGCCCCGGCTGGGACACAGCCTGCACAGCTCCATCCCCATCGCTGCATCCTTGTGTCTGGGATGGGCACACAGAAGGGACAGAGCCTGGGGGGCGATGGGGACCCTCATGGGAGTGATGAGGGTCATGGGGAGTGCTCACCCCCATAGGGCCAAACTGATGCCGGCGGTGCAAAAAATGTCTTGAGAAGCATGCGGGAAGAGGAGGAAAAATAAATCAGCTTTGGGTATGTTGGGGGCGGGGGGGGGGAACAGACAGAACAGCCTATTTTGCAAACAGAACCCAGCTGGATCAGGTGTGCTGCACCAGAAGGCTCTGATTTCCACGGAGCCGCAGGTACTCTGGCTGTCTCCAGGATGAGTCCTTTGAACAACAGTGCGTGAGGGAGGGAGGGCAGCAAATGCAAATGGCTCCGGGGCCAATCTCCTCTTTCCCATGTATATACATATGCTCTCAAAGCACCACAGTTTGCAGCAGCTTGGATGCTCTAAAATAAATCATGCATTGCATATTATTATTCTTTTTGCTCTTCAACGAAGCCACGGCACAGAAGTGCAGCCCCTCACTCACAAACCACCCGTGCTGCTTCCCCTCTGCAGGGTGGGCTGGTGCTGGTGTGACCCCACACCTCACTGCGTTGTGCTGCGGAGCCTCACGGCCGTCGGCTTTAAGGGCTTGACAGGTTTATAAAGTGCTGAGTGTCCCACAGGGACGGGGGCACTGTTTGCAGAGGAGATGAAGCGTGCCGTATCCAGCTGGCCTAACAAGGCAGCGGGAAATCTAAATTAATTCAGGAATGCCTTCTGTTTGGCTGGAGGAGGATGCTGCTCTCAATCTATGGAAATGACACACTGGGAGAATGCTCACCAGCAGTGCCAGGCTCCCCTCTGCAGATCGGGGGTACGGGGGCACAAGGCAGCACAGTGCAATAGGACCCCAACCCACATCCTGCTCAGGGTGTGTGGCTTATTGCCACCTGTGAGGGCTGCACGGAGGGAGCAGCCTTAACCAGAACCACCTGTGCTCCTAGGAGGGGCCTGAGGGAGCATTTACAGGCTCCTGGGGCAGGACTGCAGGTTCTTTCTCCAGGACCATGTCCTTGCTGCTCCCAGGTACTCCTCCTGCTCCCCTACACTCACCGTTGGCTGCCTTGGACTCGAGGCTGAGCTCTCTGCTGTGCCACAGGTCAGTGCTGTGAGGCTGGTTTGGGGTTGTCCCATATCCTTGGGATGGGACTGATGTTACCTCCAAGATGCAATGCTTGGGCTCCCCCAGAGGCTGCCCCGGTGTCTGTGTGGGCCATGGGCTGAGTTGTACATGGCCTCTGTCTGTGGGGATGGATAAAGGGGATGGGTGGGGCTGAGTTCCAATACGCAACTTCTCCTAACTGAAACCCAACCAACTGAAGCTCAGGTGACCTCGGGGCTGGTGGTAGGGCAGCAGCTGTTGAGTTCATCATTTAGAATTGGCCCAACATTTAACGTGGCCAGCTCTTTCTCTGTTCCTCGCTGCTCAGCCTCTTTTGGTTTTGTTTCCTGCCTGCACCCTGCTCTCTGTGCCCTGCTCCTGCCACCAACTTCAGAATTAATCTTCCTGGCCTACCCTGACCATTCTAGCTGAAGCATCCCCTCGTTGTGTTCTTGCTGGGATTTGGCTCTGGGGAGTGAGGGCATTTTGATGAAGCTGAGCAATATGGCAAAATTAAAACTTACTCTGGTTTTAATTTGTACTAATCATACACTCAGAAATAAAGAATTGGTCCCCCAAGTGTTTTTCTGGACTGGAGGACCAGGCTCATTTATTTGCATGGATTAATATGCCGCATGCTAATTGTGGGATGCCAATATTAGCCGTGCTGCAGTACCAGGGCCAGCAATGCCACAGTGAAGTGGTCTGGAGAGGCAGCAGTAGCCCAGATGCATTGAAACAGATCTGTGCAGGGTTTTATCAGTAGATTTGCCAGCAGGAAAATCATCATTTTCAGGAAAAATCATCCCCTATGTTCATTGAAGCATCTCATTAACTCAGAGGAGCGCTAATTGGATACACTGTGATCAGATGGGGTATTTCTGTCACCCTTCCATGCAGAAGGCAGAGGCCAGGTGTGAGGTGCTGCTGCATCCCTGTGTGCTTGTGGGGCTTTGGGGCACTGCAGTTGGGCTGAGGCTGCGTTGCCCTGCGGGCACAGCACAGCTGGAAGGCGATCGCTCCTGTGCTGCGCGGCTGGCACGCTTCTCACCATGAATATTGCATTGAGGCAAGTGGAGATCACATTGCAGTGCCTCGATGGGGCCGTGCTTCCTCTGCTGAGGGCTGGGGAGAGGGCAGGGAGGTGTGTCTGGGGCACAGGTGGTCATGGGATCCCGATGGATGTGAGCTGCAGGCTGTGCCTGTCCTGTGCTACCTGTGTAGCATTGCGCCTCTGTGCAGCATCACTTAGATTCCTCTGCTGCAGATGTATGTGTTACACGGTGTGTGTGTATGAGTGCATGAAGCACAAGTGGTACAGTGTGCTGTGGGTACTGTGTGTGATGTGTGTGCCTCAGCAGGGGCGGGCACCAGTGCATGCTTCAGCTGCAGGCTGCAAAGCAAAGCTGGGGTTATTTTGGGTACTTCTCAGCTCTCACAGACAAACCCACGGTGCAATGGTGATTGCAAGCCTGGGGGTCAAATCCAGCACTGAGAAGCGGGGCTGAAAGCACACACGTTTGATGCAGAAAGGCACTGATGCTGAGCAGTGCTGCAGGCTGCATTAGCGGTGTTCTGGGGAGCTGTGTCACTTATCACCCATCAGCGCTGCGCTAACGAGGAGCCGTGCTCTGAAGTCACCTCTCCTTCATTAATTAAGGCTGTTTTGCACGAGGCAGGGAAGAGGAATTGAGGAAGGGCTCTCGGCGCTCTTACACTTTCCATAGATGTTGCAGAGGATCCATTACTGCCCGTGAAAGCCCTGTCAACATTTTTCCAAGGAAGAATGAAAATGTAAATAACTTTAAAATGATTCAATGTCACCGTGGTATGGAAAAAGGTCATGCTGCTGGCGACCATTTATCTTTGTGCCCATTTAAAGAGCTTTTTTCCTATTACATTTTTTGAAATTAATGTTTTTAAACATTACCCAAAGTAATGTTAACAATCATGGGGTTTATGGGATTGATCGTTCTGCGGGCTGGGATTTAGATTGGAAAAGATTTGTTTAAGGCTGTTGTTGTTGGGAGGTGGTTAACAGACTTCGTGATTTATTGCTTACAAAAACGTTGGTGTGATTTAACAAAAAGACAAAAACAGCTCTTGAGTTCCCAAGTAAATAGGGGAGAGCATTCCCCGGGAGGGAGTTTGGGTTGGTGGAAACAGAGTGTGTGTGTCAGTGGTACGGCACAGCAATGCAAGGTGAGCCCGCAGGGATGAGCTGTTTGTCTGCAGGTCTCCTGCTGGGGGGAAGATGGGCTGTACCCCAGGTTTGGCTCATAGAAGGCTTTCTGCTCTTCTGCACAGGAACACTTTCAGCACCACTGAACCTTGGGTTGGGGACAGGGAAAAATAGCTGTGCTCTTAATAGAAACACTTGGCCTGCAGAGATGTGCTTGCATTTTTCACCTCTGTTGCCCCTGCTACATCAAGTGTGAGGGAGCAGGGGATGCCACAGCTGGTGCTTTGCATGTAATTTTCACCCTCTTGTTAATGACCTTGCAGGGATTAGCATGGCCTTCTCCATATGCCAGTAGATTATGTCTGTTGGCAGCTGCTACTACTGGAGCAAAATGGGATAGTTTTCATTAGGAGTGCTTGACACTAGGTTGCCCTGGGTGTCGTCAATCCTAAACTGTCAGTGCCTTTGAATAAAGCAGCGTGCAGATGTGATTTATTAGGTGTGCTGCTGCTTTGCTGAAAATGTGGCATTTTGGAGTCAGCAAGGTCTTGCAGGAGATGTGTGAAGGGGATCTTCTTGCTCCTCCTCACCCACCCTGCCCATGGGCACCATGGGGCTCTCTGCTGATGCTGGGTGGAGAATCTGCCCTGAAATAATTGGGACTTGCATTGAACCACCCCCTTGTGCTGTGCAGTGTGGTTACTCACTAGCAGACACCCACGTGCTCATTTAGTGGATGAAATGATGCAATTAATGACAGACTGAACTTACAAGTGTGTTCTGAACCAGCATTTCTATCCAATTTGAATGGGGTGCAGGAAGCAAAGTCTTCAAAGCTCTGTGCTGAAGCAGGACTTGACCTTTAAATGATTTATTTTGAAGGTTCATAAAATATTCAGACGGGTTCCCCCAAATCTCACCCCCCAGTTCCTGCAGTACAGGGGGCAGTCAGCTGTCGGTGCTGTTCCGTTCCTATAACTGAATGGGGCATATCCCAAGCATGTGGAATATTTTGGGGTCTGAGGGGGACACAGCTCATTGGGGGTGGGTATGCAGGGCTCTGGCTGGGGCAAAGCCCTCACCCAGCTGTGGGATGGATGTGGGGATGCTGCAGAGGCTTCCCTACTCCCTTTGCCCTGGGGTGGAACCAGACTCTCTGTGTTCTGCAAGGTTATTAATCCTCTGTTTATCCTGTTTTAAAATAAGCAGTTTAAAGGAGGCTGCCAAAGATGATAGGCCACAAATCCATGTCATTCTTTTGATTTGCAGCAGCAAAGCCAAACCCTCCCTGCCGCAGAACGCGTGCATGTGGTCCTGCAGGCTGCAGCGGTGACCCAGCCTGCCCTGGCCGCACAGACCCACAGCTCCTATGTGGGACACTGTGGGGAGCCTCCAGGCAGTGAGCTCAGAGCTTTGTTGAGGGCAGCCCTGCCTGGTGCTGCTGTGCTTTTGCTGAGACATGGCAAGGGAGAGGCTGCTGAGAGTCCTGGAGTGCTTTGCTTTGCTTGGCTCGATGCATCTCCTCCTGAGAGCAACTCTGCAGCCTAACTCCTTACTGCCTCTTTGCAATAACCACCAACTAATTACTTAAAGCCTGCCAGATGAGGATTAACAGCCATGTAATACACTAGGTATGATTTATCTTCAATAAATATGTCCTTTATAATCAATGGGTAATTATTTCACGTGCAATAGTTCTGATTAAATGTAAATTAATAGTGCATGTGGGAGATTGGATTTAAAAGTGGTAAAATAATGTGAAGTGAGTTCTGCTTATCACTGATTGCAATATAAAAGGTGGTGTTGGTAACAAAGCTAGAACATCCCAAAAGATGTAGAGATGCTGCCAAAAAAGAAAAAGAGGGTAAAAAAAAAAAAAACCTAAAAATAAAAAATACAAACTGATTTATTGGCCCACAGCAGACTGCAAACATTCATATTCTATGGGCAAAGCTCCCATTCCATGGGCTGAGGGAGGTCTTTGTGCAAGCCGCTGTGGGCTCGTGCCCTGCTCTGATGGGGTTCTGCTTGGAGGAAGGGTGTGGGCAGTAGATGATAAATGAGGAGGAGGGGGGAAAGGAGGAAGAATGGAGGATGTGAAAAGAAGTGCTCGATCTCTGGCTGCAGCAGTATCAGTGCCCAGATGGGGCTGACTTCTGTATTCAGGAGCAGGAATAAAGCATCACCCTTAGCAATTAGGGGCAGGAGCAGCAATGCCAGCTCTTAGGGGAGAAACAAGATGGGTGGGTAAACAACGACGGCTCTAGAAAGCCCAGGAAGTACTTAAAGCAGCATCTTTCTGATACATAAAAGCAGAATGGTGATGCCAATGGGTAAAACAAAAAGTAGAAATCAGTATTTCCTTCTCAGGTGCTGCAGCACCGAGCACACATGCAACTACCTGGTAACGATGTTAAGGAGGATGTGAACAAGCATGCAGATATGGTGTTTGTCAGCTCTGAATTCCATAGACTTCTGCTTTTTCTATTCTGTGCCTTTATGCTTGGGCTGGTGGGGATGGTTCTGGATTGGTGTGGGGTGACGGAACTCTCGGTCCATGCCTGAGATGTGACCCCACAACAAGAAGCAGAGATGCTCCCAGTACTGGGCTTCCCCCCTGCTGCAGGTCCCACAGAGGTGTCAGGGTCCAAGAGTCTGCTCCCCTGCCCTGTATCACATGGGGGCACAGGGAGGATGTAGGGTTTCTCTCTGCCTGATGTCCTGCAAGCTCAGGT
Organism: Gallus gallus; assembly: GCF_016699485.2. Lineage (NCBI taxonomy): Eukaryota > Metazoa > Chordata > Aves > Galliformes > Phasianidae > Gallus > Gallus gallus. The sequence continues at coordinate 8,667,388 of NC_052548.1, forward strand.
GCAGATACAGGTGTGCTTCTGCACCAGGTATTTATCAGAATGTATATGGAATGCACCATGGAATTTATCAGAAGTGAAAACTCTGGTAGAGATCAGAGTAGGGAAAACCAGAGCTCCCAAACCCTGGATCCAGCCAAGCCTGGGGCACTGCCCAGCCCAAGGCAATGGTGGGTGCATGCAGGGATGATGCCATGCTCAGCAGGTGCAGGGGGCTCGGTTTTGGGCACTAATTAACTGCAGTAACCTCTGCATTAAGATTAGCCACAGGCACTCTGAGGTCTGAGCGTCTCCAGGTAGGAGCAGAGCTGGAGCTGCTTCCTGAAGCACCCAGGGACCTCAAGGCAGCAGCAATGCTTGATTCTTGACTAGATGTCTTTAATGAGCTGTGAGCCTGTGACCAGGAGACACTAAAAAGCAATTGCATTAAATCACGAACTACATTTGACTTTATGGATTGTTTATGAGATCTTTCTTTTATTAATTCTTTATCCCTTAATATTATAAAGGATTTGTATCCACAATAAATAATGCAAAGTTAAATTACATCCTCTTTGGCTTAAAATTTTAATATTCCTATTGCCCATCTCCATAAAGAAATTGTATTTGAGGTCATTGCATATGTACAGCTGCAGTCATAACCCTAATGGAATTACTATTCAAGCACAGGCAAGATTAGTACGAACGCCAAGAAACTACCCTTCTGTCAGGGGAAAAGGTAAAAGTTCAGAGTTCAGCTTGCATCCAAATTATTTATCTCCCTAATAACTTAATAGATTGAATATATTACTTGTCAGTGACCTTGATGTACAACAATAAAGACCCCTTGGTTGTGTCAGAAAATATATGAGACTATAATAAGTAGTACTTATGTAGTGGAATAAAAACATATTCTTTATGATAATGAAGTCTCTCTGCACAAGGACACCACAAGGACACAAAGCCATGTAAACATAAACACTGGGATGCCTTTGGCTGTGGGCAGACAGTGCCTTCCCACCTAACGTTGGCTGAGGAGGTGCTGATGAAGGATGCTGTGCCTCGCAGATGAGTGCAGTGGTTCCTCCCCACACTTCTGCCCATGCTCCCTCCCGCAGGCAGTTATTCCCTTCCTTTTCCAATCAGTTCCCTTGACTTCGTGCCATGCTTACAGTAGTTTCCATTCTGGATCTCCCAGGCATATAAAAAGAATCCTATAAATTAGAGTTTAGGATCAAAGGTAATGCTGCAAATAGGTGTGTTGTAAACATGCCTAAAAATAGGAAGGTAATTTCCCTGAGTGCCATGGTCTCTAGCAGTGTAACACCATGTCTCTATTTCTTTCTATTTCTATGTCTATTTTTCAAGGCTTTACTTTATCTAAAGAGGAAAACAAAAAGCCCTCAAAGGATATTGTTCTTTAATAAGGCTTATGATTATGGATTTTTTTTCTGCCTCAGCCAGCGCAGAATCACCACTAATATACTGAAATGGAATGACTCTTTCCTCTTTAATAGATCATTTTAATCATATATTTAAAGTTTTGCTTGGTCGGGTGGAGGAGGAGGGTGAGAGGGAAGATGTAGAGAAAGAGGAACTCATTCTGTCCATCTGATGGTTTCCAGCCAATCCCCCATGTGTGCCCACCCCTGTGGCTGGGGCCGGCTCTGGCACTGTGGGCTGTGTGGGAGCACTGAATGCCCACACCTGAACACCAGTCTTGGAAAGCACTGAGGCACCCCAGCACATCTGAGGTCCCAGAAGTGCCAAATCCTCCTCCATGGGCAGTGCTGAGCCTCCAGCCTGCTCCCCCCACTGCTCCTCCAAGCACAGCACCCAGGGAAGCCAATGGAGCTGACACCTGTGCTGCTGCACTCCCATTCCCCAGGCACTTTTCCCAGCAGCCTCATGTTTTTGATTGTATTTATGGCCACTTAATCTGTGCTAGCAGCCAGGATCAAATATATCTCCAAGTATTGATCAGCTTTAGGCTGATAGAAGTTCAAGCTCATGAGGTCTCGGTCTTTGACCCTCAAATAGGATATGAATCTCAATCCAATAGACTGATATTCACACGCAGTCGCTGCCTAGGGTTGCAGGCTGTGAGGGAAAAATCAATGAAGAGTGCTAATGATTCACAATTTATAGAGCAGCTGCCATTTTAATATTAGAATAAATGTTATATTGCAAAGGGATGGGAACATAGGTGGTGGCATGGAAAATATTTCTTTGGAGCCTTTTCTGCGGGAAAATGATGTGCACAGAATTTTATGAAGTATAATTTATTGGCCTCATTTAGACTTATAATTTAAAACTCCTTATGAAAAAGGTATTAACTAGAGTGCATTGGGTAAGGAAACGGCAAGGACGGAGCAGGCTGGCTTAGAGTGCTTTGAGCACGTGCTGGTGGGAGAGGGAAGCAATACTGTAATACATGGGAGCAGGCTGGAGAACTCCCCTTGTGCTTAAACATCCCTGCAGCATCTGGCAACAAAGAGGACCCATCCTCTGAGCTGTGGCTCTTCTGAGCCCATTCATGAATGGAGAAAAAATATATTGAACGTGCTGTTGAGGTATACAGAGTGCATTAAGATGAAATCATGGATCATGTCAGAGTGGAGTGGTTGGGCAGAAAACTCTGCTGAGCTGGTGTGTGAGGGCTGGAGAGAATTACTGGAGCCAAGGAGGGGGCAGGCTGGGAGACAGACTTCCAATGAAGGCAGCATAGGAGCTGCCATGGTATGTACTGTCCATAGTACATGTGTTTTATTTTATCCTCAAATAATTCATTTCTATTGGCCATGAATTACAGTTTCCTCTGCTGAGGTTTCTTTACAATAGCTCATGGGGACAGGTAATCTCCAGCCAGTGGCAGAGATGCAGGAATGACAGGGGGAGCTGCCAAGAAAAAGTAGATGTTCAGTTCTGCCCTTTTGCCTTTTCCCTGCCTGTGGTACCTGGAGAGTGCTGCTGTGAGGCTTCCAGGAGGGAGCAAGGGGCAGGAAATGAGATGTAAAGGACTGCAGAGGCTGAGGACATCTCTAGAGAGCAGCATGCCTGGGTTGGTTTGGAAGACAACCCTACTGGGCAAGAAGAGGTTTTGATTAGAGAAGCCCGTATCTTTCCTTCCAACCTCCAGCCCTATATATATGCTCCTTCTGCCTCTTAATTCCTGTATGTAGTAAATGTTCACCTGTAAGTCCAGACCAAGGGACACTATTTCAGTGATAATAATGTATTTCCTTGCATGGATGCAACGGTAGAAGGATTTCAGTACAGAGAGCCCAGGCCTTTTAGAACAGACAAGAAAAGATGGAAATGTGAGATCAGAAACACAATTTATGGCATCCTTTTGGCCATCCCTGTATTTATTTTTTATAGAAGTGAAAAGAACTTAAATAATTCATCCACCTGAGAGCTCATAACTCTCTGGCCTGCACAGAATCTCTTTCATATATCTCATGACCCAGAGCCTATTGACAAACCGTATTAAAAATAACAGCCCTTTCACTTGGAAAAGCAAAATCCAATTTATTGATTGTGATGGTCTAAGTAATGGCATTTCTATTAACCAAAAGGTATTGCCCAAACAGGTTAGAGTTTGCTTAGCTCAGGGTATGAGATGTCCCGTGCATACCGTCATAAAAGGATGGAGCACATTTTGGTTTTCCTTGGTTATACTGTCACTGTGATCAAACTATTTCACAAAGGAAGCTGTGACAGGTGCTTGATGAAATTTAGCATAAGACCTTTTTATTTGATTTTTGGAGGGAAGCAGGGGAAAGAATGCATTCTGTCTGACTACTTCATACATAGTGTAGGTGTGCAGCTGATGCATTAAGTTGGATGCTCTGAATTTACAGATTAGAGCTGCTGGGCACTGCTGTCAGCCTCAGGGAAGAGCAGCCAGCTGGATGTGCCTGATGGTGTCCTTACATTTCCTCTGGAAAGGGCTGTGGAAGAGCTCCCATGTCAGTGTCCAAGATGATGAGTTTGTACCACCTGCTCCTTTGTGGATCCAGGGAGAGAGACAGGGCTATGGTGCCTGCAGCATGGCACCAAAGTTGCACTGATGACAGAGCAATGAAAGCAAAGAACCTGTTGTTGTGCTTCTCCTGGGGTGACAGATACAGGTGCTAAAGTTAGCATGTAGATCTAACCCTACAAGTATCTGAAGCTCAGTGTGTGTTTGTTACAGAATCTGAAGTTTGCATTACATTTTGCTTTCTCCCCATCTTGACAGATTTACGCTGCTTATTTGTTTTTTTTTTCCACCCCTAATTGGGCAACATAGACTGCTACATCTTCTAATACTGAAACCTCTCGCCTATCAATTCTGCCTATTGGAAAATGATGTTGTCCAATCCTGGCCTTGCATACCTTCCATTATTTAATTCACAAATGTTTAAATAGGAGCCTAAGAGATCCCAACTGTGTCTTTTTACATAATGAAATTACAAGGAGTCATATGTTGCTACCATCCATAATCTTATTGCACACTTTACATAAAATTCAGATTGGGTGGCTCTGCATGCATGCATATTTTACATTTTCAACTTTATTAAAGAAATGAATAGAGTGCTGGAAAGGCTGCTTTCTGTACAGTCAATTCAGATGCTGGGGACCATAAATCTGAAAGCCTGTGATTTGTTGTTCTTTGCCCACAATAAATTCAGCCTTTCTTGATGGAAGGGTTGGCTCCATTTGTTGCAGTTTAGGTCACGGTGTTTGGATAAAGATGCAGCTGGAGTTGCCGGGAAGGGAATTTGGGCTGGGTTCAGTGAGGCAGGAGAATACCTTCATTTTTTTCCAGCTACAGGAGCTGGAACCCACAGCCATTCTGTGACACAGGTTTTCAGCTCGCGAGATTTGAGCAGAGATGATGAATTTCTGCTGAGGAATGATTACATTTTAGAGGCACTCGATGTGTTTCTTGGAGTGCGTTTGCATGGATGAAGCAGTGGTTTACCCAGCGTTGATTCCCCAACTGAAACACCCTTCCCAAAGCCTTGTGCCCAAGGCCTTGGCCAAGCGGTTCCCAGCTGTGGCTGTGAGATGGCAAAGCAGGTACCTGTGAAATGCTTGTTAACTTACTGCATCCCCAGCACCAAGGGAAGGCTGCTCTGCCCTCTGCAAGCAGCACACCTCGAGCACCAACATGAAGCACCTGGCAAACTCTCCCAAACACCAGCCTGAACTCGAGGCGAATTGCTTTTGCTGAACAGCGATTATAATTCCTGCTGAATATCCAGATTTTGACAAGTAAATCTCATATTTTAAACACAGGATTAAAAAAATTTATTACTACAGTGGGGATTAAGTTGTAAAGCCTCAGAATGTAAGTCTGCAAAGTAGGAAATACAGAAAAATCAAGTGAAATCTATTGTTCAAAATAACTCGGGCTTAACCCTTTGCCACCTGGTGCAGACCCCGACTGCAGTTGGAACAGCCCTGTAATAATTATCCCCGGGTCTCTTGTAACGTTTCACTAAGGCAGGTAGGGGATATGGAATTTCTTCCTGTTGTTTTTCAAATCCCTCCATTTCCAGACTTGGCTGCACCTTCGTGCTCAGAAATAACAGTGGCACTGAATAGCATCCGAATGAGAAATTCAAGCCAGGCGGTCTTGTTTGTGGCATCAACTTGTCTGATTGCTCTGCAGCTCATTTCCGTTCATTTTAAGAGGAAAGTCTCCTTATTAAGAACTCCATTGTGAAAGTGCAGTAAAGGTAATAGTTTCCCAGCTGAGTTTTCACCCTTTGTACTGAGCTCCAAGGCAAAGCTCCAATGCCATGGGAGTCAGCAGATGCCCGTCCCCTTTCTATAGCAAGCCGTGATTTTATCTGACATGTGTGGTTTTGAACCTGTGGCCCAGAAGTGTGACCTTAGGAGTGAGGCAGAGGACTGAGCCAGAAAGCACGGCTTGTCTCCTAGGTGTGCACTGCCTGACAACCTCCCTTTCCCACCATTAGGGATGATGATTCTGTACTGCCAGAAGGAAGTTTAGTTCATCCGTGGCTGGAAGGTGATGTGAAGCCCTTAGCCGAAAGCTGGATGGAAATGGAAATTATAATGGTGATTCTTCCAGGGTTATTTGAATGCAGAAGTGTAGAGGCTGCCACCTCACAGCTCCGGCTGCAGCAGGTGAGCACACAGAAAGCTCTGCTGTCACTTCTCTCAAATTCCCCCCCTAATGCCACCATCCAGAACAATGAGATACTATGAGAACAGCAAACTTCACCACAGGGAAAGCTGGGATAGGCACCGAGAGTCTAACAGAAATCAGATCATTTTGGGATGAATAGAGACACTGCTTTATGTGTGCTGTGTCTCCTCTCTCCCCGTGCTCACACGTTTGATGAATTGCCTTTTGCCCAGAGGTACCGCATATCAGCAGCTGCTGGGCTCGGGATGGCTGTGGAATTTAGAGCCTGGTGCTGTGATATATTATGTGAAACTCCATCAGACCAACAGCCCGCACTGTTCTTAGGATTCAGCTGTTCTCTACCAATATTGCTTTCCTAAACAGATAATGAACACCCGGTATCCAATTAGCTGCCTGCTCCTCCAAATACTGTTTGGGAAGCTAATAAAATCACAGGCACAGTCCTGAATGTTACACATCCAAAATCCCTATTCTCAGTTCTTCCGGGCAGTGAGAGCTGTGGTGAATTCTGTATGATTAATTCCAAACGTTCATTTCTTTCTCATACAAGCTTTTGGCTTGTTAGGATGGGCAGTGAAACGGCTGATAAATGCAAGCCCTCAGAGATTCCCCTGCTTTTCTAAGGGAGGTAAATCTATCTAATCATAGGTTAATTATCAGCTACTTTCACACTACTAGAACATTCTTAAAAAGCAAATCAATATCTAATAAATGATTTGTGTGTATCCAATAATTAAAACCCTAATGCACAGCACTCACCAACTTTTTTACCATGCTAGAACAGTCACAAGGTGCTATTTCATTCTGGTGGTATCAGCAGCACAATCCTTTCCTGTAACCCATGATCCTTGCATAGGGAATTCAAAGTGTGCATGAGATTTAAGCCTTCTCTGTGCTGAGGAGTGGTAACAATTGCTGGCACACTAAATGAATACAGAGCTACTTTGCTTACTGGCACTATCAGTTATGTCTTTGCTTGGAGAAATGGGAGCATAAAGGGATTTGGCCCTCAGTATGAAGAGAAAGCTGAGGGTGGAGGAGTTGAGGTCATTTTGGGGCCAGAGAAATCTAAAGTTTTTCTTTCCGAGTAATTTTAGCCTTCTTTTGATATGGTTCTTAATTAACCAGCAAACTTGTCTTTTGCTCTCCAATTAAATATATTGACAGGGCATTCCAACTTGGCTGGTAATCTACTGTTTTTCTCCTTGGTGTAATCAATACAGAGATGTCACAAAGCTACAGGTGGCATTAAGAAGAACTTTTCTTTTTTTCCACATAATTAATTGTGTCTCCATTCCATTCTATAACCAGTGTAACAGAATAGCCTGCATTATGGGAGGGTGGGCCCCATTTGGTAGTGCTAGGCTTCCTTGGTCACAGCAGAGCTGAAGAGAAGTCCTGCAGCTCAGAAAAGCAATCTTTATTACATGGTATTTGAGATGGGCTTTTAAGAGAAATGCAAAATCCTCCATCCTTCCCCACCCTGCAGCTTTTGCACTAATGAAATGTCTCATCAGAGCTACGGAGGAGATGCTCAGTGTGTGGACAAGGCCTGGCACTCGGGCAGTTTCAAACCAAGGGATGTATCAAAGGAGAAGGAGGTTGGGAAGGTGGCAGCAGCTCTGTCCCAAAATCAGAGAATCTGAATGTGGTGAGCATCCCAGGTTTGCAAGTTGGGCATGCAGCAGGTAGATGTAATTTAAGCTCACTGCCCTCAATCAGAGTCCTACCAGCACCTCATTTCTGTGTGCTCTGCTAAGCCCGATTGCCCCAGAGGAAGGCCTGCCACACAGTGTCAGAGCCCATTGTGAGGGGGACACACACTGCGGTCCTTGTAATTGGTTTCAGAGCCTCCATTACTCAGAGGAGCTCTGCAATTCCGGAAGAGGGGCTTTGTGTGTGTGCACAGCATGGTTATGGGACTGCAGCATCCTCCGTGCTGCCCCCGGCAGCAGGCTCACATGGTGTCCTGGGCTTATCCAACAGGCCTGCAGACATGGCAGAGCTCGTGGCTGCTTCATGGGGATGAGGTGGGGCTGAGGTGAGTGGGAAGAGGATGCTTGGGGTGGCTCTTCAGGGTGAAGGATTTCGCTTTGCTTGCAGCTTGCTCCACCAGGCAGAGCAGGCGTAGCAGTGGGCTGGAGGCCACAGTCCAGAGGTGGCTCTGAGTGATGCTCAGTGAAACCCGGGTTGGTTGGAGTTGAAAGGTTACCGGGGAAAAAAAAACATCCAAATGCAGGCAAAACAACTTTTTACAAGGGTAGATGGTGACAGGACGAGGGGAATGGTTTGAACTAAAGGAGAGAAGGTTCAGGCGAGATGTCAGGGGAAGCGTTTTGCCATAAGGTGTCACTGGAGGTGTTTGAGGCTGCGTTGGACGGAGCCCTGGGCAGCCTGTGGGGATGGGGGGGTTGGAACCTGGTGACCCTCGGGGTGCCTTCTGTGGTTCGTCGTGTGTGGGGGCGGTTGGGCGCTGTTTGCTGTGAGGTAAAGCTCGGCCCTGTGGGCAGCCCGGATTCGTGACGTGAGGTGTGGAGCCGTTCAGCAGCTCGGCTGCACGCTGCTGTGCCGTCAGCTCCGGCAGTGCCGGCTGGTAAATAATGGATGAATAGCGGGGACGACGCCGCTCCGCTGCCACAGACTGAGCCGTGCTTTTGTCGTTTGAAGGTGGGGGGAAACGCTCGGGTAAAAAGCTCCGGGATTTGGCACGGCAGAAGGAAAGAACAACAGCTGGCAGAGAAAGCGAGCGGAGGTTGGAGTTTTCGTTAATTAACTTCCTCCTCCGCCCGTGCTTTCACCGTCGCCGACACGGCTTTGTGAGCAGCGAAAGCCCGGCAGGAATTCAGAGCGGGGCAAGGCGGGCCCAGCAGCGCGAGGCGCGGCGCCGCCAACGGCTCTAACGGCCCTAACGGTCGCGGCGCGTGCCGCGGGCTTTGGCGCCCCCCGCCGGCCGCGCGCTGCGCCACCACAGCGGCCGCCCTTCTGCCGGCCCTCCTCAGCGGCGGACCGCGGCGCGTTGGAGCGGGTTCACCAAATCGTCGATTAAGTGCGAATCAATCCTCGGCCATTTATCACGGCGTTCATCCCGTCTGCGCGGTCCGAGGTGGAAAAAAAAAAAAAAAAAAAGAAAAAAAAAAGAAAACAAAAATCGATCGGCTCGCTGTCGCTGGGGACCGATCGGGGAGAGCTTGGAGACCGACATCTGCTGCATCAGGGCAACCGCTGAAATTCATCGTCCGGGAGAAAAATCGCTGCTCGCCCACAGGCGGTTGGGGAAGTCGGGGTGAAGGGGCTGTGGGGGCTGCGGGCCCAGGAGCGGCTGGGTGAGGAGGTGGGGGGAGCGGAGGTCACCGCTGTGCCGGCGGGCGGCCAAAGGATGCGGCCGCTCTGAGTGATCCCCGCGGTAGTGCCCATTCCCAAACACAGTGTAACGGTGGAGGTGCCTTTTATGTACAATACGTGGGCTGTCTTTCTCGGACTGCAGTAATCAGGGATGCACAGCGATGCAGTCGCTTTACGGGCTGTACTCAAAGGCACAGGGCAATGCGATAGCACCTGTGGACATCTGCAGCCACCCCCAGCCCACCTGCACGGTCAGCACACTGCAGCACAGCAGCACTCTGCAGCGCAGAACGGCCGCTGACCGCCGCAGGTCAGTGCCAGCATTCTCCTGCAGACGCTTCATGTGTGAGTTGAGTTTTCCACTCCAGGCACCGTCACAAAAGAGAGGGGAATGGCCAGAAAAGAAGGGCTGGTGGAGATGGCCGTCCCTGTGTCACAGGTGCTGCCTGAGAAGCCCATCCCATAACCTCCAGTCCTGCGGGAATAAAATGGGGTAAATGCTGGGGTGGGTGGGAGGTGAAGTGAGCCTGCTCAGAAAGACGTGTAAGCTGAAAGGCAGCACGTGGAGCTGTAAAGAAGTCAACACAGAAAGGGGGCTAATTTCCTCAGGCCTTCGATATCCCAATATCAAATCATAAGCACAAGCTGAGAGCTGGGGAATCAAAATGGCCTAGTGGTTATTGGCTTAAAGAAGTGAGCGCAGTATATGTATGTGTATATATAAATATATATCAGTATATTTTCACAGCTGTAATCTCTCCATGTTTCAACACAAACTGAATTGAAAGCTATTGCGTGTCTGTTCCTTACCAGAATCATAATTGGTTAAATGCAGTTTTCTTGCAGAAAGGAAATCTATGCCTAATCAGGCTTTGGTTTGTTGTTGTGTTGTGTTTTTTTGGTGATGTCAGCAATCTGACTGCTATTGAGAGGCAGCTGAACGTATTATGGAACTTATCAGAAACTGTCATATTTCAAGTAAAGAAGGTCCTGCTGCCTCCTCCTGCCATTCAGATGCTATTCATCTTTGGTGCTGTGCAGTTATTGGGATCAATGGGATGGGGGGGGATTGCGTGGCTCTCCTTTACCTCCAGCAACTGTCATTAGAATGCAAAAGAACAGAGAAAAGAAATAGCCCCTGCTGGGGGTGGTGGTGGTGGTGGTAGGTTTTCCTTGTAAAATCTGGTGAAATATCACTCAGAATCAGTTGGTTGGTCTTGGTTCCCAGATTAAGGAATTAAAGGTCGACTGAAGTCTTCTCAAGTATTTAAGAAATGAACCATCTGTATAAGAATCTAGGACAGATTACACTTAACCTTATTCTCAAGCGAGAGATTAAGATGAGAACAGCTACTGTAATTAAGATGCTGCAGATGCTGTTCACTAAATATGCAGCACAGGAGATCCCAGGTTCTTATACTGAGAGAGCGAAAAATTACACAAGGCCTCTCCTGAAAGAGTCCTTGGAGCTGAGATGGGAGGAGGCTGCCTTTACTTTTGCTTTTTTGTTCATTCAGTTTTGTATTCGAAGGTTACAGCAATGAAAGGATTGTCCTGAAACCCTTCTGGAAAGTAACTAATCAAGTGTCAGTATGAAATATTGAAGGTTGTGCATAGAATCTGCCTTGCATTTTGCTGGACAGAAGGATTCCTTGCTGATGCTTGCAAGATGTCCAGGCTTCCAGAGAGCTGCAGTGTCTCAAGCAGGGAACAGACGAATATTGCTGATTCAGGGATTTGTCATAGATGCACAGGAAAGTCATTTTCTATGTGACCTTTTTATCTGGCAGCTCAGGAAAGATTTTTGGCTACCGTGACTCTTGGGTATAAGGTAAAATACCACAGCATCAATCTAACCGGCCTTGAGAAAACTGCAGCAGCACTCTGGCTCCCATTGGGAAGCTCAAACCTGGAACAGAGCGGAGTATTTCCAAGCAGTCATCTGTTAATCCTGTCATCATGCATCAGTCTCATACCTCTCCTACTGCAGGTTTCCAAATTGTGCTGGTGAGAGAGAACTGAACCCCCTGCAGCTTTCCAGCAGCCCGGGCTCCCAGCGAGGCAGGAAGAAATGAAACAAACCCAAGGTTTTAAAAGTTCATTTGAGCGCCATTGGCGCAGAGGTTGAACTGGTAGCAGTGATGATTTCCTTTCACTTCCCCACTGGGAGGATTTCTTAAAAAACAGAAAAGACGCTGGGTGTTCCCTGGAGGAATTGAAGTTATTTGTCACAGCGTGGGGTGAAATTCAGTGGCATCCACTGCACAATCCTGAAATTGATGTGGGAAATGACCACAGGCTCACAGTCATTCCAGCGAAGCTATCCACTTAGCTCTTATAACATAACCACAGAATGGCCTGGGTTGAAAAGGACCACAATGCTCATCCAGTTCCAACCCCCTGCTATGTGCAGGGTCACCAACCAGCAGCCCAGGCTGCCCAGAGCCACATCCAGCCTGGCCTTGAATGCCTGCAGGGATGGGGCATCCACAGCCTCCTTGGGCAACCTGTTCAGTGCGTCACCACCCTCTGGGTGAAAAACTTCCCTCTAATATCCAACCTAACCCTCCCCTGTCTCTTCCACAGCAGGAGAGCTTTTCCTCATTAACACACCTGGTCAGTTTGCATATTGACTGGGAGTGAATATTTTCCTAATCCTTTCCCTGTCTGACAGCAGCTGTTGCTCTTTTAGGCTAACCCAGCATCCTGCATTAGAGCTGACCCCATACCTGGTTCTCCCCACTGCCTTTATGCCCAACCTGGAGCTCTGCAGCCCTGCTGTGCTGGTGAGTGTTTGCCCACTCAGGCTGTGCCTTGCACTGTACCAGGCAGCCCCACATTCTTCTGCTTCATTATTCCCAAAGTCTCACCTGAAAGCATGGGGGGAACACCTTCAGAATATTATCTGAGCTTAATAGAAAGCAACATGTTTGAAACTGCTCCAGAAATGAGTTGTGCATTATTTAAAAAGGGAAGAGCATTATTACCTTCTTGCCTATCAGATATCTTTTTTTTCCCCAGGATGGCAGGGAGTTGCTTAAAATGAAAAATTGATCACAGTGAACAGCTACAAACTGGTTTGCATAAGTCACAGTTATTATTCAGATATTACAATGCAAGGCAGTGAGGCCTCTGAATACTTGCATGGAAGCATTTAAACATAAAGCTGAGCACTTCCAACCCCAAACAATCCCCGCAGCCTGCCAACAAGGGAGAATCTTACTGGAATACACATAAATAATCGTGTTTCTGACAAATCCTGAAGAAGCAGGGGGAGGGGGGGAACAGAATCCCTTGCTAATTCTCCTAGGCTGCTGTTTATTGAAATTAGGCAGCAAGGATAAACTATAGCTGGATCAATAATTATCTGTCTAATATAATCAAGTGCCTCCGATGAGAGCCTGCCGTTAAGCACAACTTCCTGCCAAAGGCCCGGACAGTGTTTCATGCAGTGAGCTATCTGGAGACTCAAATGACAGAAGGCCAAGTGAGACGTGTCCTGCTGGCTGCTGCACTCCTGGAGGGAGCTCTGGTCAGCCCCAGGCTGCTTCCTTTGTGCTGTATGGACGCGCTGTGGGAGGCAGGCTTAGCCAGGTGGGCTCATGGCTACGAATCACCTTGGCTCTGCCATGGGCATGCAGTTGGGCTGATGCACGGATGAGCAATCCCCTCACATAACACAAAAAGCTGTGATGTTTATGTTGTTTTCTGTGCCGCAGTTCTGTTCTCCTTCATTCATCAAGGAGTTCCTCATATTTCTCTGATTTTTAAGCTTCCCACTGGAAGCCTCACATAGAATCATAGAATTACTCAGGTTGGAAAGGACCTCAAAGATCATCAAGTCCAACCGCAGCCTGACCACAGTACCCTAACTCTAACAGCCCTCCGCTAAATCATATCTCTGAGCAACGTCTGAGAGTCGTGCTGACAGACAGCCCAGTTAAGCTGGGAATGAGCCATTTCTAAGCAACTTTCTTCTGTTTCCACAGTTCAGCTGCAGAACATTAAAGGTCTGTAGTGTTACTGATAGCTGCACACTGCAGCAATGTGTCCTACTGTGCTATGCCCTTCTATGAGCATCACTGCAGAATGCATCAGTTCCATGAAGAGTAGATCCACGTGCACGAGTGTGTAAGCTCACTGCAGTGCATTGGGCTGTGCCAATGCTGCCGACAGCAGCAGACATAGATCACGATGTGATACAGCTGAATGCCTCTTCAAAATGGAATCCACAGGTTTGGACCCTCCCAGCACCCCATAGGTACATCTGCTCCTGGAGCCACTTCATGTGTATCTTCTGATTCGCACAGCTTTATCTTTAGTATCTTCATTTTAACATAAAATCCATCCACGATGTCACCAGTGCATTTGTAAGCTTTCCTTTATCATTTAGCTTTAGTTTATCTGCTCTATATGGCTAGAGTTGTTGTTAATTCTTGTCAGATACCTGCTGATTAAAAGAGAAATGAAAATGTTATTTATTCTAGAGGAAGAAAATTAAGCCTCAATGTCTCCAATGGAACAGAAGTTTGGCTATCCAGATACAAGGGAAGCAGCCTCAAAACTGCGGTAATTCTTTGATCTGGCATGAGTAAGGGTGAAGTCCAACATGCACATGGCTGTTCACAGGGCTGAACCCCTCTCCAAATGTCCTCCTCAGCAAATGCAGTGGTTGAGGCCATGAATAAAAGATCTCCACTGGGCTCAGTGCTCTGCCCAGGCTCAGTTCATTTCTACTTACTGATTATTACTCACCGAATGTAAAGTCTGTAGAAGTCTAACTAATTGGTCACCGTGTTCTGGTGGCTGCACCCTGTGGGAGATCGATTGCTGGGGCTCAGGGTTTGTGTGTTCCTGCAGCAGGATGCTGAGCTGCTGAGCTGCTGCCTGTCCATTCCACACTTCTTTGGACCCAAAGCTTTCTGATGAGGGATTTCCAGGCACTGGGAGGTTGTAGATATTTCTCTATAAATTCTCTTCTTAGTGCACTGAACTCGGAGAAAACTTTTAATTATTGCCAGAACATTTCTTGCGAATAGCAATAAAAGTGTGAAGCTGATTAAAAAAAAAAAAGGGGGAGATCAAGGAGAAGTTCCATTTCTGAAAGCAAGCTGCTGACTGTGTTCTAACAAGTGAGCCTATGTTCTGCTTAACAGCCCCTAAGTCAGGGATACAAGACACCCTTCTGTCCAGAGTGCAGTGAGTAAAAGCTTGCTTTTGGCTTCAGCTGGCTCTGGAACCCCAGAGCTGACCCCCACTCAGTCTTTTCCCATCCCTCAGTCTCCCTGTCCCCGTGTAGGGTTGGTGCCAGAGCCATCTCTCTGTGAGCTCAGCACTGTGACTGTTCAGCAGATGCAAAGTGCTGTGACTTGCAGGGGATTAGCAAAAACCACCTTGCTGCTGTTCTGCCCCACAGTTCTGTACCCGCAGGCAGGCTCTGACAGCCGGGAAACATTCAGAAAATGAGTGTGTGTGTAACATCTGCATGCACCAGCTGATTGCAGGGCTCTGTGGGGTCGCAGCTGGAGATCCCTCTTTACATGCAGGCACTCGTGTTCAATGATGTGCTTGACTCTTCTTTCTTTGGTTGGTGGAGTGCTTGCTCTTGCAGGGGATGCAACATCTCCACTGCAGTAAGTGACAAAGAGGGGTGAGGGCCGTATAACCGTAAGGATCACCTGGTGCTTGTCGGCACAGCTAATCCCTTGCCTGTTTCATCTCTGATTCTCCCGGCTGAGGAACAAAGCCTGCAAGGAACCAACTTAAAAAAAAATAATAATAATGCCTGAAACTAAAGGAAATCAAAAGCAAATTATTTCCCAGATTATAGCCCTCCAGAGCTGCTGAGATATTGCCTATTTTTCACAGCAGACAAAAACATTTTCCTGGGGATCAATTTAGCTTCCAGAAGTCGGCTCCTTTCAACCCATAATCCATCATATTTCCCCATTTGCAATCTCTCTGTGTCTGAGTGTTTTAAGTTTCCTATGAATTATTTTATAAAGAGTATAAAGAGGCCTTTCTTTCTGCTGAAATGAGGGAGTTGCCTTGCTGCCCTATCAGGTCAGATACCATTAGACTGTTGTACAAGGGGGCCCTGCCATCCATACCTCCATATTGGCAACTACCTTAGTAGTCTCATCTGTCAAAGAGATCCAGTAATCAATCACTGCGGTGATCAATATGCAGCTTATGCATTCATCATTCCTTTGAGGAGACTATTAGGATGAAGTTGTCAGTGAAACAGGAACAAAGGGAGAAATACACTGAGATGGCTGAGGGGTGTGTGCGTGCGCTGGGGCAAGAAGAGGAGCTTAAAGAGAGGAAATACAGCCCTGCTGAAAAAAGGGAAGGAATTTTGCACCTTGAGGGAAGGAGAAGTTGGTGACAGATTTATCTGGGTGCCCACGAGCACAGTGCAGGAGGTGACTCATCTCTCAAGAGACGGAGCAGTGTAAAAATTTCCAGATCTCTTGATTGGTGTGTCAGCATGATTTGTGGCTGCTCTGCCAAGGTAAATGGGTACGGAAAGGAGCTGGGCACGAGCAAACCGAGCAGCACAGCGCGGTGTGGGACAGCTTATGGATGAACCCACGGGAAGCACATCGAGGCAGGGAGTGGACTATTTATTTATTGCCTTGATCTCGTGCCTTTATTCCATTTAATCTGAACCTGGGAATTATTGCAAACATTGATGTTCACTTCTGCCTGGAAAAACACAGCAGGATCCCTCCTGGTCTCACAGCACAGCACCTGGAGGCAGTGCTGATGAGCACAAAATCCCTGCGTGGGGCAGTGCCACCCAGCTGTGCTCCCGGGGTAGAAGAGGAGAAGGGTGTCCACCACCTGGTGATGAAAGGAGAGACAGATACCGTGGGTGCTGGTAGGCAGCTGCTTACTGCCATCACCCTGCTGATGCCCAGCCCTTGTGCCTTGGGCACTGGATTTCTGCCATGAGAGGAGTGGGGCTGGCACCCAGCTCTGTAAGTCCAGTAGAGTTATGGGGAAAGAGTTAATTCAGCCGGGCCCTTGGGAAGTTGTAGGCTCACTTCTGATTATTCCTTTGTCTGGATGGCAGAGCCATTATTTAGTCTCTATAATAATTTACATTAATTGGATGTAATGCATAACAAATTTATGAGACTGAGGCTAGGCTCAGCTTTTGCATGAAACTCATCATTATGATGTGCTGACCAAGCACTGTGGGCAAAGGAACAGAAAAGTGCAACTACATTCTCCTTGTACCCCTGCCACCCCCCCCAATGCCCACAGAAGCCCCTTGCTGGTCCCTGTGGCTCTGCTGCTCCGTTAGGAGGCCAACTTCAGACCCATCAGCAGAACCAATGGCCCTGCCGATGTCCCAAAAGGCAGCAATGGAGATCTTCCTTCCTTCCTTCTCCCCACATCACTTTCCCCTCCTGTGGGAGGTACAGCTCGCACCACTGGGAAAGGGGATATGGCTGTATGTGCCACGGGTTGCCTCCTTTTTGGTTGCATGCTGAACTGAAAGAGAAAAAAGCCTGAAGATTTCTCCAGCAGAGCAGGAGGGCTGAGCCAGGTCACTGCAACCAGTGGGGCCAGGAGGCTCTGACCAGGTCAGCAAGGCTTTGGAAACAAAGAGGCAATGGCCAGCAGCATGATCCGTGGTGCTAATTAGTTTGACCCCAGTGACTGCATCTTAAAGCAACACGGCTGACCTCTGACCGCCGACTCCTTCCGCTGTGATCCAATAAAAGTCGAAGGAATGAATTTTGCTTAGCATGTGGCCCCAGGGTATTTATCCCTTAACTAATTTGTAAGAAACCTCGGAAATCACAGAATCCTTCCATTAACCTTCGTGTCCATACTTTACAAGGTGCGGTTTCCCTCTCCGATGCAAAGACCTTTCATAAACACAGCATCACCCCCCCACTGCTGCCCAGTGTGCCCACCCAGGGATGCTCCTCCTGAGGCCATCAACCAGTTTTTTCATGGGAATAGAGAATAACCCCGAGGTGAAGCCCATCTGGTTCCATTTTGGGTGCTCCCTTCCCCTATCCTGACTGAGGAATGGATCTGACGTTCCATGATGGTCCAACCAGTGACCACGAGTCCCAAGTCCTTCTCTCTTGTCAGCCACTTCCAGGGTGCCATGCATCTTAGTCCTTCGTGCCAGTAATTTATTAGGGAATTAAGTGTATTGCATAGGAATCGTGCCAGTAATGCTTCGCCAGTATATGTACAACACTTTGTTAATTAAAAGTATTAGGCAATATAGACTCCATTGTTGGAAATTAATCAGTTTAATCACGAAGAGGATTGAATATCATAGTTAAAATAATAGCTTTTGTCAAACAGCAAGGTGAGCGCCCGGCACCAGATACAGTTCCTCTCTAAGAAGTAAATCATTGCTCATGTTCTCCCTCCCCAGCACAGTGTGTGGCACTCAGAGGGTGGAGCCCATGGGGGGCAGGGAAAGGGAAAAGGGACCAAATTTGGGGTTTGCTATCTTCAGCCCACTCCAACCCTGCCTGGAGTGGCTTTTGATAGCAGGAGCCCCGAGTGCAGGCTGGCGGCTCATGGGTTTCTGAGCATTGTCTGCTGCAGTAAATCTGGGCCTGAAGAGAACGGGGCGTTGAAAACACCCCTCACCTGCACTGTCGTGGTGGGCTGCTGTCCCCCAGCCCGATTTCCCCCCTTTGTCTGTCCTTCTCCTCGCTCAGTAATCATGGCCTGAGACCTTTATATTGGGAACAGTGGGATTTTTTTTCACTCTAAGACGAAAAGATCAATTTGCTCTCTTCATTTAAAAAAAAAAAAATGATTTATTCTTCTTTTATTTCCCTCTCATAAATCAACCCCGGCCAAGGCTGCAGGAGGGCAGGCTGGAAAGAATAAAACGCTGAAGCTTGGGGATGTAAATAAAAACTGCATCCCAAACAGTTTCCAGGCATCCTCTGGAGCCAAAATTTCATCTCAAAGAAAAATAGGGGGATGGCACGGGTTCAAGGCAGCAATAAGCTCCCAAACTGAGGCACTGCATTGCCTGTCAGCATCAGATCCTCTGGTGCTGGGTTGGCTTTGGAAGCCCACCGTGGGGCCGCTGGGGCTGTGAAGTCTATTTCCCTTGTTTGTTTGGGGGATTATTCCTTTTTCTTGAGTAGGAGTGGAGCGCAGGGGGACTGGAGGAGGTTTAATCCCCGAGACAAGAGGAAACCTTCAAAAAGGTTAATTGCTGGGCTTTGCATTTTGTCGAGTGCGGCTGCTCACGTTACAGCAGCAATGCCATCTGCTCGGCGCAGGGCTGCCCTGCATAATTCACCAGCTTGGCGTGTTGGTGTTCCGGAGCGATTCACGAGGAAGTCACCTTTAGGCAGAGCTCAGGTGACGGTTACCCGACACCCCCGGGCTGACTTCTGCTCCCCTGTCCTTTTGCCCTCGCGGTTCCTACCCTGAGAGGGAGGGCGGGATGCTGCTGGGTGGTCTGTGCCCAGCATCCCCCTGCAGCATCCCCATCCCCAGCCCGGCCCATGCTCAAGCATCCCCTCCTCGCTGCAGCCCCGGCCCGGGGTTGGGTGCTGCTCCCTGCCCAGCATTCTCCTTGCCCCATGCATGCAGGTGAAGCTGCAGCCCCTGATCCCATCCACAGGCATTGCCTTTTTCTTCCCATCTTAGAAACTGAACCCTATTCGAAATTCTCTTTTGCTTCTTTAATGCCCTCAAACCCACACAGGACTTCATGTCCTGCCATCCCGCCCAAGAAGCTTTTCAGGGCCCTGGTTTGCCAACCTCACACAGGTAACTAAAGCACTTCAGCTGCACAGTATGGGGGGGATCTTCCCCTACCACTCCACACCCAGACCTTATGTGGGGTGAGGCATTTCCACGAGGATTCTTAACCTGATATTGAGGCTGTCTCCTCTGCCAGCACAGCCATCTCCTCGTCTCCTGCATGTAACCCGAGTTCTCACCCCTGCTTTAATAGCAACCTCTGCATGAATATTTAACCAAGGGCCTTAGCAGAGAGCTCCAGCTAACATGTGGCAAACAGATTTCCAGGACAATAGACCCTGCTAAAGTGATGATGCATAAAGAAACCTGGGAGGAAAGGGAAGGGTCACACCTGGAGAGGTTGGGCAGTTTGCACACAGCTGCCCTGAGCAGCCCGGGGAGGAGAAAAGGATCCGGGGCTGTGGAAGGGGTGCAGCAGGAATGGGAGCAGAGGAGGGCTAAAGAGCCAAAATCTGCTTGGTCTGAAGCTGTGCTTGGGGTGGTTGAACCAGCATCCATGCAAGGAGATCGGTCCATCAGGGCTCAGTGGCAGCCTGGTAGTTTTCCTGCTTACCTCCCAGTTCTTGTATAGAGAGAAATAGAGCATAAATGTTTTTTATTCATTTCCTTCAATACAGTCCTGGTTATTTGCAGATATCTGCTGTATACAATTTCTCAGTACGTTTTACACAGGTAAATCTGTGGTTCTGGGGTTCATTAATCATGACATTGAGGATTAATTTCAGATTTAATTAGAGATTAATTTGGCAATTTCCATTCACCACCAAAGTGAAAACCAACAGCACTGTCAATAGAAAAAGTATTTCTGCTTTATTGAGTGGCCTGAGCATTAAAAATAATCTCTGCTGCTTTCTTCAGCCAAAAAGAGGCTCTGACCCCCACCCCCCGAGGACTCATTAATGATAAAGGGCCCAGATTACCAAATTAAATGAAATTGCTTTGACCCAAGTGAGGACAACAGGTTAATTTTTGCATTAACCATGGCCATGCTCATGCCTGAGCTGCTCTCTGCTCTCATGCCCAGGGGGACAGCAAGAGGTGAAGGTCTCCACCAGTCTGTGCTGCTGAAATATTGGTTATCTCCCTGAGCTTCGCCTGCAAGAAGGATGAGCAGATTTACAGGGCAGGGCTGATGTGAACCGAAGCACCATTTGCACAGAATAATTTCCTATTCAATTCCTGCACATCCATGCCCTGAGACCAGCCAGGCTCCCCCTCCTCTTGCACAGAACTGAAGAGAGGGACCACAAAATCCTTCAGGAAAACGCACGAAGCTTTGCAGCAGCCTCAGCAGTGAGGGCATGGCTGCAGAGGAGAGGCAGCAGAGAGTTCTCCCTGCAGTGCTCAGAGTGGCACAGCCATCCCATGGGCCGGGGGGGACAGGTTGCTCCCCCGTGTTCCTCACCGCTGCTCAGCTCTGCAATGCATTGGTGTTGGTCAGGTGAACACGCTATTACTTTGCATATTAATAATATCTTATTACATTTGTTCTTAAGAGTGGTATCAAGTTGAGGCAAGGAGGATTAATGGCACCTCAGTAATATTTACATATTTACATTATTAAAAAGCAATACATCTTTTAGACAGCCCCACGCATGGTGTAGAATTGCAGATGCTGCTCCTCTGCCCAACGCAGCCCCACTGGGTCCTGTCCTGTCTCTATATCCCAGCCTCACGTTCAGTGGGCACCGGGGGACCCCAGCACAGCCCTTGCATGTGTGAGCCATGATTCCGGGGTAGAGCTTGGCTCCCTGACACCTCTGAGCCAACAGTACCCCAAGCAGCCATGGGGGGACACAGAGGGGACAAAGGGGATGGGCACTGCCTTGGGTCCCTGCCCAGAGACCGGAGCATGGAGCAAAGGGTTCTCCCACATCACATCCCCAGGGAATGGCTTCGCAACTCAGCCAAAGGCTCCTAGTCACCTCCAGCTTCCTAAACTTAATTAAAGCTGCCAGCATCTAATTAAACCACTTAATTAAGGGCCACATTGTCAGTAGGTAAAGATGGAACAGACTTAATTATTTAACACAATGACAAGAAAGAAAAAACCCACCTGAAATCTATGACATGTCCCAGGTGGGCTGAGCAGCCGCGGGGCTGTGGGCACAGAGTACCCCAATGGACACAGTGCCACCCACCATAGCCATGAGTGCCCCTGCTGTGTCAGGTGCCACCGCTATTCACCATTGCCACATATCCCCTTTCATTGCCACGCAGCCCCCAGCACTGCCGTGTGCCACCAGCGCTGCTGTGCCACCCCGCAGTGCCACCAGGCTGTGGCCAGGCTATAGGGACCTATCTCAAATTTCTCCAGAACAGGAAATGTTCAACATGGGGGCTGCGCCCTGACCCCCAATCAATGCACGTGGGGCAGACTGTACCCCAACCCTTATGTGAAGCAGTCCCTGCCTCTGGGCAGTGCCTGCATCCCCCCCAGCAGCTGCTTTGTGTGAGTTCAGTCTCCTTCTCCTGTCCCTGCTCAATGTCCCCGCTCGGGTGATGTCACCCAGGTGACTCTGGGGCTGGCACTCTGCAGGGGAGATTGATGGCAGCATCTCATCGATAAATCCATACGGACCTGAACCCTGTGATAAACGTGCAGGAGGTAAAGGCAACTGTTAATATCTTCAAAATAGGCCCCAGAGCCTTCGAGTGCAGCCAGGGAGGGAAGCACCAGTGACCCCTGTTAATCTTTTTATTGGCTCAGGAGCTATTGGCACCTTTCGCTGGCCAGAAATTTGCAAGCCTTCGGGGAGCAATGATTTCACAGTCAGGGGCTCCGAGAGAGAGAAAAGAAATCCCTTTGCTCCTAAAATGGGACCATTCTTCCAGATGAAAATTGACATTTTTGTTTGAACTTCACGACCCCCAGTAATCACACTAATGGCTGGAGCCGGCCACGGCCAGGACGGATGGGCTGGTATGGATCGCTGGAAATGGGCCGGGAAGTGGGAATGGTGGGGGCTGCTGGCAATCTGCTCAGCACTCTGGGGTGCTTCTGACCTGCTCTGTGGGGTCACATCTGAATCAGGTTTGATCTCGGTTACTGGCAAAGCCCTCGGGGTGGTGGCTGCTGGGTGCTCCTATCCATCCATCCACCCACCCATGTCAATCTGTTACCCTTCCTTTCCATGTGTGCAGCCCAGGTGTGCAGCAATGCCACATTTGGGGGAGGCAGAGGGAGGGCAGCTGCCTTGCCCAGCTGATGCCCATTACATGGGCGGGGTGTCTGAGAGCAACAGCTTGGCAAAAGTGATGCAGAGCTTACAAAAGCAGCTCTTGGGAACTGCACTGTGCTTTTTAGTTTTTAGGGTGCTGTGAGGGGACCTATGAGGTCTCCCTGAGCAAGGTGGTGTAGATTGGGGCAGAGAAAGTGATGCTGTCCCCACTAAAAAGAGAGGAAGCATTGGAGACATCAGGTACAACTGCTGGGATGAAGGTCACAGAGGATGGCAGTGCTGTTGTTACCACCTGCATTGTGCAGCCAGGGCCAGGAATCGGCTGTAAGTAAGAATGCAAAAGGATCTTTTTATTTTTTAAATACCTCATTTAGTAGGTTAATGTTCCATGTTATTTCAGGCTGCTTTCTTTGTGCATCTGCCACACAAGCCCATACAGATGTTTTAGGATCCTTTAATCCCGACAAAGGACTTAGCGTTAAGGAAAAATGGGTTACGTAAAGATCCTTATCTCCTTAAGAAACAAAGCATGTTTGGGGCATATTGTGTACAAAACAAGACTAAAATAGAGGCAGAACATCCTGGGGCTACTTACCAGATGTGCGGGTTGGGTGACCTGGCTCTCGTCTGCCCCTGCTCCCCACAGGAGCTTTTTGGGTGATGCCATCTCCCGCTATGGGGTCGGCTCAGACTGCTCTTTGCTCCCACCCCAACCGCCTCCCTGCTTCCCAGCGCTCAGTATTCCGTCCCATGGAATTGACAAAGTTCTCACATTTGTGTGCCTCTCGTGATTGATCCAGCCCACATAAATTACCAAAAGGAGCTGCAGTCCTCTGGGGTCTGAGGCAGAATATCAAAGGAGCATGGGCTCATGCTGCTTTAATTAAAACTTAGTTTAATTAAAAACCTTGAGAGCTTTATTAGACTCGGTAATTGATTTAATTTTCTTGTGGAATTCTATTACAACACACTTCCAGCATGCTGCCTTTGGGATCCCGGCTGTAGGGCCGTCCTCCTTCCTGGACAGCCCCAGCATCCCCCGCCCTGGGCTGCAGGGTGGTGTTGGGGCATTTCTGCCCAGGACATGGAATCAAACTGCGAAAAAATGGAATAATTGAGGAAAAAATGGCACCTGGTGATTGTCTGTTCTGTATTTACTTAATAACATCCAGAATTAATAAGATGCAGGAGTTAAAGGAACCATGGCAACTGAATGCAGAAAGGGCTGTCCTTGTAAATAAATGAATTCATAAATAACTCACGAGTGCTGATATAAAAAGTCATGGGAATCTAATGCAATGTTAATGCAATTCAAACCTTCCCTTTTTTGCAGGCTGTATTATAATACGAGGTGCACCGCGCTCTGCTCTGTGCTACAAGTGTCATTCTTAAGATAATAGAAGTTGCTAATTGTACCCGGAGCCGAGCTGTGATTGATGAGGGCTTTGGGTTTTTGTCTCCACGTTCTGTCGGCAAAACATTGCACTGTGAAGCTGAGGAAGCTGGGGTGGAACGGAGGTGAATCGTGGGTCCCCTCCCGGCCCTGCGGAGCTGGCAGCAGCCCTTGGGCAGAGTGCTGCCTCCAGGGTGGGAATGCTGGTGGGGTCACCTGGCTTGCTGGAACCAACGCTCGGACGTTAAAAAAGCCAGGCTGAAAAATGGACAACTGCGTCCATGGAGAGGGTGATGGTGTTGCATTTCTGGAAGCAACGCTTACAGCTCTTATTTCTGTGCTCTCCACAGTGATAAAATGATTTTGCCTTTGGAGGTAGGTGCGACTTGTCGTGGAGATCCTCGTCTCCCCAGTCTGGGGGTAAATATAAGGAGAGAGGCGGTGCTCCGATCTACAGAGAAATCTGCTTTAGACCACTGCAGTGGTTTTTGCGTTTGAAAAGACACTGCTTTTAAACGTGGGTTTGTTTGAAGACGATCTGATAAATCCTTTATTACCCTTCTCTCAATCCGTGTTTATTCGCAAGGCCGATGCTGTGTAACGATTCTGGAGAGCCCTTTTCTCCTTCACAGTCCACAGCCCGAGCAGAAGCGCCGTCCAGCAGACTGCCACGAGGCACAAAGCCCCACGCGCTTCTCCCCACCCACCGGCAGGGCGCTGCTCCGCGCAGAGCACACATTGCCCTGCGACGGACGGGGCCGAATCCTCAGCGGACACGAAGTTGGTCCCGGCCCCGAAGGTCGGGGTGGGGGGGAGCGGCGCTCGGAGCCGCCGCATCGCCGGGGCAGCAGCTCCGCCTGGCGGGACGCGACCGTACGCGCAGTGCCGACCCCGGGGACGGCGGGGATGCGGGGTGCGCTGCGAGCCGGAGGAGTAACCCGCTGGTCTGAGAAATGCAGTAAGGGAAAGAGGAAAGAAGGACAAATCGCACTGATGCCTTCCACGCATCCCAAAGCGAAGGAGGACTTTGACATAGCGAACCCCTCGGCGCTGAGGGCGACGCCGTGGTGGCTTTGGGCGCTGACTGACGCTCTGTAACGGTGCAGAAGAAATGGTGGCAAAGCTGCTCTTCGTGGATCTCAGCAAAATGAACACTGTCGCTGAGTTTGGCACCGAGGCGATGTGCAGAGTGGATGGCCCCACCGGTTCCCAGCAGAGGGCTGGGGTGTGGGGGGAGCTCGAGGAAACACGTTGGGCAAGCGGAGGTCTGTCCTGCTCTCTGTGTCTCTCTCCACTGTCCCACGTGGCCGCCCTTTCCCAGAAGTGACCAGGAGGCAGTACAGACGCTGCTCCCAACGTGTTGGGCTGTTCTGACCTCAGCCGGCTCAGAGCTAGCCAGCGTGATGCAGCACCAAGCGCTGGCAGGAGTCCTGTCCGCAGCAAAGCAGCCAGCTCTATTTTCATTTGTTTTAGAGACAGCTTCTCCCCCTCCATGTGCGAGCAGCTGGCTCCTGTTGTAACTCCAGCATCTCAACCAACCACTGCTTCAGCTCCCGAGGTGTGGGGCAGCGATCCATCCCTCTGCTCACAGCACTGCTGGACCTCAAAGAGCCCCACGAGCCGAGGAGGGCACCCCACAGCCCCACTGACCTGCAGGGAGAGCTGCAGGGCCCCGGAGCTGATACAGCACCGCAGCAGGAGTGGGAATTAGTTCTGCTTTCTGCTACGTGGAATTTTATTTGATTAGTCTAATCTATCGCATTATTATTTACCACATGCAAATCTCTTCAGACTGATTAAAGCTGACATTTAAGCTAAGGGATGAGATCTGGAAAGGAGTAATAAGGAAAAATTATTTCACAAGCTTTAGCAGTGGAGATTTGTTGGGTAGGTCGATTACATTTAAAATTTAAGGTTGAGAGTTGACCCTAAATCTCCTTTAAGGAAAAGGAAAGAATTAATTCCCCAATTTGTTACATCTCAGCTTTACAGAGTGCTTCAGCAAAACCCACAGGAGCTTGTAGTGGTGCTGCTGGTTTGGAATGGTGGTTTTGGGTATGAGAGGTAACCAGCAATGAATGCTAGCTTGCAAAATCTCATATCGACATGTTACTGTCTTTAAGACCTGGAATTATGGCTGTAAGACCTTCCTAAGGCTATGGAGTGACAGTGCAAGCAGTGGTTTCTGGGTTGCTGAAGGAAAATAGTGAGCTGTATACCGGAGATATTTTCAGCACACACAGTTTAGTATCCACTTATTTCTGCTGCTACCAAATGGTATAAGGGCTACACATTTATACAGCACAACCTCTGCTTCAAATAAAAGGTGACAAAAGTGATAAGCTGTCCTCTGTGATGTTCTGCAGAGAAGGGGTGGGGGAAGAGGGAGAGAAAGAGCGCTGCAATGAGTTTATTCCCACAGTCGCTGTAGGGACATTGTTATCTTTTGTAAAATAGATATAGAAAGGTTATGGAGCAAATAAGGGTCTGATTTTTGGAGATCAGGTACTTCACAGGGTTGAATACCTCACAGCCTCCTTCACATGAACCTGTAAAAGAAAACCTCTCCATGAAACCTTGCTTATGCTTGCAAGAATCAGATGTTTAGCCCTCCACAAGTAATAGTATTGAAAGCTTTTCCTAGACAGGGGTCAGATCCATTTTATTGTAAGAGCAGCTCAATTCTAAGTGCAAAAGGACAGAGCTAAAGGACATCTCAGCGTGACCAGGTGCTACTCCAGCTCCAGGAGTGCATTGGAGCTGGGGAGAGGGATGGGAAGCTGCAGCTCCTGGCCCTGTGTGCAGAGCTAAAGGTCTCACTCACAAACTGAGCAAAAGAGGTGGAGCAAATGCCTGCATTGAAATGCTTCACTTCTAAACTCTCCAGATTGCAAGGAGAGTGACCCCATGGGTGAGCGCTCATCTGTTCAGAACAGAGCCATCCATGAGATGTGTTTTAGCTTTTTACCAGAGGAAAAAAATCCACCCCCCAAAAAATGGGAATAAGACATTTCCATTGCAAAAGGGTTGTGACAGCTCAGCTGCTACCACACCTCACCCCCAGCCCAGCAAGCACTTCTTGCATTCTCGTCTCAGCACACACTGCATTGGCGGCTCTTCATGTGCAGCACCGTGGTAATTTATCATTACCCGCTCTCCAAATTATTCTAGTGTTGATTAAATTAGTAAATGCAATCACAATCCGAAGCAAGTTAATTGAGAGAATTTATTTGGTCCTGACAGTTTTATGCATGTTTGATTAAGTATTATAAGGTTTGTTTTTGATTTTGCATAATTTAACTTTAAATCCTGAGCTGGGGGGGGAGCATCAACTATTAATGACCAAAATAAACTCCTTTAGGATGCATATATTTATGATTTATTTCTAAATGCAATATCTCCCAGATTTTTTTTGTTCTGTTGCCAAAGTGACAAATATGTTTAAAGTAATGTTTTGAGCAGTTCGGTTCACGCCATAAATCTCACGAAATGTATACAATTCATTAAAAGTTTTGAAAGAAGTACAAGTTAGCATTTATATTGCAACAAGTGACATATAAATGTGTATGTTTGTCTTTGAAGCGTGCCATAAAATATATCAGCAGCAGCTAGCTGCTGTGACTGGTACTAATGGCCCGCACTCGGCGCCGATGATAAGTTTCATCACAAATCTTCAATGCTGTCAACACAAAACTGTTCAATCAACAGGAATATGAGTTGTGTCTTTAGTAAAATTAGCACAGGGAAGAAATACAGCCCAGAGCCCCGCTGGAGTGCTGGGGGCGGGTTCTCTTTGGGCTGAAGCACAGACGTCTGCTCAGGACCTCACCTCTCTGAATGTCAGAGCTTCACTTCATGCCTGCCCAAGGACTGAGCGTTTTTTATGAAGGCATGTATTCATTTGAGCAGGTCAGCGTATTTCAGGCTGGAAACTGAGTACTGCTGCCTTGCTTTTTTGTCATCCTGACCTAAGCAAGGAAAAGGGGTGGTCTTGGCACCCATGTTGTGGTGTCATCCCCTGTGCACACATGCTGGGGTTGTGCTGTCTGGGTGCTACTGGAGGCTGTGGAGGGCTTTGTCTGCCTGGAGGGATTCCTGCAGGATGCCGGAGCCCCCTCTTTGCAGTACATGCATTCAGCAGCATCCCCATCTTTCTCCAAGCCGGTAAGACCAAAGTACCTTCATAATGCTGTCGCTTGGGCTGCAGTTCCCATCTCTGACTCCCTCTTACAGGCAATGGTGGAGGAAAATTAATGAAACGTGGCTCTCACGCTAATCTCAGTCACCAAACAGATGTTCCCATTTCATGCTATTGGGAAAACGCATCAGCTTCGCACCTCCCCTTCTCCCTCCCTCCAGAAGGTGTGTGGGAGAGCAGAAAGGGCAATTTGTTAGGAGTGCACCACCGCTGTAATTCTCCTTTGATGTTCATCCCGTGCCTCGGGGCCCCTCATTGTGTTTGCAGAACGAAAATGCTCTGGGGGAGCACACTGCAGACAGTTGGTGTGCTAGGAGGGATTTGGCCGGGTGCCTTCAACCGCCTGAGCCGTGCAGCATGTCCTGTTATTGGCAGATGGCTTGAGTTATTATTATTTAATGTTTTTCCACTGTGGTAATGCCTAGAGAGCGAGCGGGGCAGGGGGCCAGTAAAAAAAGTTTTGTATTCTTTCCATTACAGAAAGTAATCCCTAATTAAATCTAAGGGAAAACACCAGGGAGAACATTTCTGTCTCATTATGTTTATCCTGAAATGGGCTCCTCCTGTTTGTGTCTAAGGAACTTTCGGTGCCTTCTCGGCCTCCCAGAAGCCCGTGTTGCAGTGCTCGTTGTCGCTGCTCCCTCCCTACACGTTGGGACTCATGCCTGAGCCACGGCACAGAGCCTGCCTCTGAGCATGAGGGCCCTGAAGGGTGACTCGGAGAAGCCCTGGCCCCGCTCTTCTTGCAGATTATCACCGATTTACATCCCCGACATTTTCCCACTGCGGATGTTCCTGCACCTCGTGGACTCAGCCCAGCGCAGGGCCGCGTGAGCCGTGATACGGGTGAGTGGCGCTGGGCCCGGCTGCCCTGCGAAGCACCGCACGGTGCGCGCTGAAGGCCGAATTCACCTCGAGAAGCGGCTTTTTTCACTTCGCCTCGCTCAGCGATGCGGGCCCGCCGCCTCCGAGCGGCTCCACGCGGCCGCGAGACGCTGCCCGCCCTACCGACGGCGTAGCGGGGCCGGCAGCTCCGTACCGACAGAGGCAGCGAGACCGTCTCGCCCTCCCGGAGGCGCGGCGGTGCCGCCCCGTCCCCGACGCCACCCCAGTCCCCACCCACGTTGCCCGGGCAACGCGGCGCCCTCCCGCTTCCGGCGGCCGTGGCGCGGCGTGATGACGCCATCACCGCGCGCCGCCTCGGCCGCTCCCTTCCCGCCGCCGTCGTCGCCGCCACCGGCCGGAACCGGAGCGCCGCCGCCCCCTGCACATGCGCGGTGCGGCGCCCGCCCGTAGGCCCGGGCCTCCCTTCAGCCCGGGCCCGGGACGCCCGGCCTCGGCGGCTGCCGCCCGACGAAAGACCATGGGCAGGACGGTGAGCGCGGGGCGGCGCCCCGGGGCGGGGGGAGGCGGCGGCGGGCAGGGCCTCGCTCCGCTGCGGCGGCCGCTGCCCTCCGCCGGGGCCTGGACGCGCTCTGAGGCCGGGCCCGGCGGCTGAGGGAGGCCCAGGCGGCGGCCCGTGCCTCGGTGCGGCGGCCTTGGGGCTCGGAGCGCGGCCCCTTCCCGGGCGGTGCGGGCCGAGTGCGATGGAGGAGGAGTTTGAGTTTCCCCTCCTTCTGGCGCTCCTCGACCAGCGCTCACCTTTATTTGTCATTGGCCCTCACCTTGGTGGGAGCCCTGGGAGGGAGGGGGGCTGAAGCCCACCCGGATGGCGGTGTTTCAGCATCCTGCGTTCTCAGGGTGACGGCGGCACGGCTGGGGCCGAGGTAGCTGCGTGCCCGGCCTCGCAGTGCTGTGCCTTCCAGCAGGCCCGGCAGACGGCTGCTGAGGTGTTTGGATGCATCACTTCCACGCAGATTGGGCCTGCTTCTATGTATTCTGCTTTTATATGCTGGCAGTGTGTGTGCACCGTATTGTTTCATACATCTGTGTGACCAGAGCTGCTTCTGTGACAAAGGAAGTGACAGAATAGAGCTCATCACCTGTAATTCTCCCATCCCTGTCTGTGCTTATTGCTCTGCGTACAATTAGGTGATTCTTCCAGCATGTATCATTGAGCTGTGCTGCATAATTTACTGAGCATGTGATTCTTCTTAAAATCTTAATGGGTTTAAAGATGTCTGGGGAGAAGCCTTGTAGTTCTGAACTTCCTGACGCTCAAAATGAGCACACTGAAAACTAATCTCTCCTTTTATCTTTTAGATCGGTTCATGTGTAGAATGTTGTGAGTCTGTGAAGCACCTTAGAGCTTTCTTTTACTCTTCCTAGGAGGCCAGGTGTCACAGGAGAACTTCACTCTTTTGTTACAAGAATTAAGTGGCACCCAGAAACGGCAGCGAACTACCGACCTTCTGCTGGGTGGATGACAGCATCATTTACAATGTAATGTTTCTGAAAGTTTCTTATTTGTGCAACATCCCTCTGCTTTTGGCTGTGACAGTGTTGCTATTTGGTATTTATCTGAGGACACAAAGGTGATGGAGTTTATTTGTTTATATGGGGGCACAGTAAATGACAGTGAGTTGTTGCTGTTCAGAAGGCCTGAGTTGCTGCAGCTGAGCTGTTTGAGGTCTCTTAGATTCACCCATTGGAGGCTTTATCAGAGATAACCAAAACTCCTCTTCTAAAACAGAAACCAGACGTGGAGTCAGTGTGCTCAGTTAGCCCCAGAGCAAACTGTTGCTTATGCAAGTGAGGTTTGTTCTCTGTTACTCAGGTGTGGTCTCGCTGAGAGGTTTTCTTGTGTTTGTGCTGTTCAGTTGCATGCTCCAGGCATAAAAAGCTGTTGTTTTTTGAAGTAATGTCAGATTAGCATCTATCCACTTCATGTGCCTTGCAAAATACATTCTTGTAACACACTTCTGAGCTATTCGGCGTTTCCTTCTTACAGGCAGGAAATGATGGCAGAGAGGCACTTAAAACTACAACAATATCTTTGATATTTGAGAGCAGACCTCAATTTCCAGAATTCTTTATTCATACGTTGACTCCCTTTCCTCTTTATCAGCGCAGTTCATACGGAGCCAACAAATTTCTGCAACAGAGGGAAAGGAATTAGAACCTGAGACCGTGCAGAAGTGATTAGAACTGTTGTTTCCCCTCGCGTGTAGCTTTAGGCAGGTAGCAATGGCAAGATTCACCCAGTGTTGCATTTGGCCTCAGAGAAGGTCTCTGATACAAAACTGCAGTTTCTTGTAGCTTTATGCTTTACAATATAATAATAATATAACAACCAAGTAAAAATTACTGAAGTAACTTCTAAGTTACTCTGATTTTAATTGTAACAGTCATAGGTTTTCATGTTCAACAAGGCTCTGAGTGCCTGGGCGTGTGAGGAGGCTGGGAGGCCCCTGTTGTTTTCTAGCATTATCTGATGCATGTATTGTTATTTCATAATTCCCGGAATTTGGCACACCGTGAGCCTGGGGTGAAGCAGAGAGCAGCTAATGGGCTGCTGCTCATCACTCTGATAACAGCAGCGGGTGTGTGAAGGATGTTAAGATTGTAAATCCTAAACACTCCACACGATCGAGATATTTATCTCTGCAGGTCACAAAAGGAGAAATAAACTGTTTGCTATCTTTGAAATGCTGCCTTGCCATTGGATGCAATGACAGTGAGACCACAGGGCTCATCTAAGCAGGGGGAGGTACATCCTGTGGAGTGTGAAAAACATGATTGCTTCATTGTTCTTGTGAGACCTTCCATTATTTTCAGTTTATTTGGTGAAGCTTTGCCAGGTTCTGACATGAGCAGAAGTCTGTGATCACCACTGTGCCCGGGCTGTAAAACTGCGTTTGGAGAGCTCTTTGTAAAGGCAAAACAACTGCAAAGATCCAGTGGGAGCACATGCATTAATATGACTTTTTGCATGGGTGGGCTGTTCCGAGGCTGCTGTTTGACTAAGAAAGGCCTGTGTATTAGCCAAGATAATACCTGTGTGAAGCTCTCCTCTTTCCTTTACTAGCACTGTAAAACTTGTAACAAGTTGTAACTTGTGCTGCCGCTTGGATGCTACTCAGTTGCTTATGGGTACCTGACGTGGTGATGGTGGAAAGGATCCTATCTCTGCATGTTGGCCTGGCAGTTTAGCAAGCAAAACAAAGCTGAGTTTCACGGAGTTGTATGTAACTGCCAAGCTGGGGAGTGCCTGCCCTGCTGCGTGTCCTCCTGCTGGGGCTGCTTAAACGTGTTCTTCCTTCTCTGCCTTCCTGCAGGTCTCTTCCATCCTGGCAACTCAGCAAAGAGTTAGCGTTCCCAGGCTGCTGGAGCCCTTCCATGTTAATGGATGACATTTGATATGTGCCCTGTTAGTCCTGCGCTAGGACTCGGTGACCGGTGGGGTGCCTGATGCCTGTAATCCCCATTCCCCGCCGGGTCCGTTCGTTCCACGGCCCCCACACGACCTGCCTGCATTCGGCCTGTGGCCCGGTACGGACCACGCACTTGGTGCGCACCAAGTACAACAATTTTGACATCTATCTCAAATCCCGATGGATGTACGGATTCATTCGTTTCCTGCTGTACTTCAGCTGCAGCCTGTTTACCTCCATCCTCTGGGTGGCACTCTCTATCTTGTTTTGCCTTCAGTACCTTGGCATCCGGATCTTTCTGCGTTTCCAGTACAAACTCTCCATCATCCTCCTCTTACTGGGGCGAAGGCGAGTGGACTTCAGCCTCATGAATGAACTGCTCATCTATGGAATTCATGTGACCATGCTGCTAGTGGGGGGGCTGGGATGGTGCTTCATGGTATTTGTGGATATGTAAATAAAACAAGCGCATGTGGGCTAAGAAGGTGACTTTTCTTCCACCCCTGAATTTGTCAATATCCTCTTTTCTTTTTTTTATATAAATTAATTTATTTATCAGTGCTACTTCTTATTGATAAATGAATGCACTTGTCTCTGGAATTCGTATTATTTTTTTTTGTAAGGGTTAAGGTGCCATCTTGATGATCAAAGTGCAACACTTGATTGGGTGTTTATTCTTTGCATATCACGAGTTAATATCAATTTCTCCTAGTCCGTAGGAGCCTGCCTTGTTGCTGTTCTTGTATTCCTGTGGGCATGGAAAAGGCAGTGCATTTTCTGGAGCACAGAATCCAGAGGACCTCGTGCCCCACGCTCTGAGGAAAAGGCCTTTACCCTTTCTCTAAGAACTGTCCTTCATGTCACTGGCATGTAATGTATGTTCTACCAGACCAGTGCTATCCTTTCTCTATGTAGTTTGCATTTTGCATATTCCCGACTAAGAACACGGGGCCAAATTCAACGGACTGTTGTGGTTTTGATTTTGTTGTCTTTTTTTTAATATTATTTTTTTAGATTAATGCAAGGCTTGCATTCAACCCACTGTATCATATTGTTCACTTTAATGTGATTATATAGCTTTGAATGGTTTTGTCCTTTTCAGGCAATTAATGCTGAGTAATTGAGTCTTACCCCAATAGAACAAATCCACTGGAGTGATGGGAGCAGTGTTCAGTGTCATGTGCTCTTGAAATTCCCAGTCATAGCAAAATTGTTATCATTTTGCAGTGATTATGGAAATGCATTGCGATGGTTCTCAGGGTTTAGATGTTGGTGTTTGGTCCCTCTCTTCCCTGAATTGATGAGTTCCAGTTCCCTCATGGAGGCACTTCTGTCTTACGGAGAGCAGTGAGATGGGGCTGTCTGAGCTGGGAGGGTACAGTCTGAAGGGGCACCTGTTCTCCACAATTACAGAGAGCTCTCTCTCTCCTATCTTTGCTGCAGCATGAATGGTGTTACTGCACAACTTTCCTCACAGCTGAAGAAGAGAATTAAACACTAAGCTTGGTTTTACTGGTCCTGATCGGACATCTTGGATTGTTCCTTTGCAGGCAGTTAAGCAGACCAGATCTTGGCCTAAGCTTTATTTTGATCCTTTCCCCTCTCTCCACTGAAATCACTGGAGTCAATTGCAATGAAATAAGCAACAGTAGAAATATGTGGCCATTCCCTGACTGTCTTTGGTTTGAGATGCGAGTGGATTGAGAGCAGTCAGTGAGCACAGAGGAGAGAACACTTAGTGCTTCAGCCTGTGAGTATTTGTGTGCATATTGAAGCCTTTTGCTCACATACTTTGATTTGTAGCTTTACAAATGCAAAGCAGGAAAGCTTCTGTCTGAAGCTAAAACAAAACCAGAAATTATCTCATTGTCAACCATTACAATAATGATGTAATATAATGCAAACTGGACACACAGAGCTGAATAAATAATGGGCAGTGATGGTTGTGAACTTTAGATTAGCCTTGTGGGAACCAAAGGCTGTTTCTGCAAGAAAGACTTGGTATTATGTATGCCACAAACTGCAGTGTCTGGAAGTTTCCTCGTAACTGTGAAGCTCCCCAAAGCTCTGCTGGGGTCATACTGTGGACCACAGGGCCTTGATGTCCTGCAGCTCCCAGCTGCCGCCTGCCTGCAGGCAGGGGCAGTTCCCAGTGATTCCCAGCCCCGTACAGCTGTCTGCCTGGGGTGCTACAGCTCAGGTTGTGTGGACTGTGCAACTTTATGCTGGAGAATTTCTGCAGGAAATGTGAGTTGCAGCTGCCAGCAAACAGCCTGCTGTGTGCTGAGAGGCACCCAGCAGCCCACTGGTGCCAGCTGCAGCAGCTTTCCTGTGCACTTTGTAGATGGAGCAGCACAGACGCAGGCTGAAGGTGTGAGGGTAGGACCTTGTTCTACCTTGAGTGGATTGAGTGGGTGAAAGGGGGATTTGTGCTGCTGTGCTCCCCACCCGGCCTGCTCCGGCTGCTGCCTGCTCCTGCAGCAGTGTCCAACCAACCGGCTCTGCTGCACCTCAGTGCTTTGTTGTGTAGCCTGCCCATCTGCCCTCTGTGTTCAGTGTCAACAGTACACATGAAGGAAAAAGTACGTATCCTTATCAAATCACCAAAAAGTAGTGTTTGCCAAGTCTCCAGGTGTTTGCCAAGAGAGCTCGGGGATAGGTTGCTTCCAAGACAGGATTCCCCATTCTTCCTTTACAAGCATAGCCTAACGTCTACCCAGATTGCCCTGAATCTTGAGTGCAATTGCCCACAAAAATAGACAACTTGAAGATTAAATAATTGAGGAGACCTCGGAGGCGATGTGAAGTTGGAAATACTTCAGTCTTGGCTGTTAGCAGCGTTGGGACACTCGGTCAGTCGAAGGCTCCCGGCCTGGTGGGGGAAATGAGGTCCCTTTGAAGTCATGCTGGCAAGGAAGAGGAATTAATTTCCAAATGATTTGTTTTATGATGCAATAATTTGAGCATTTTAGATCTCTGTGAGTGGAGCAGCATTTGGCACCTTTACTGCACTTCTTCAGAGCATTTTCCAACTAGAGCTAATTAAACCTCACAGCATCCCCAGGAGATCGCAGAATAAGTAAGATCTTGGTAATGATTCAGAATTTAAATTTGGTGTTTTTGAGGGTGGTTTTTTTTTTATTTTTTTTTAAGCCTTCAGGATTACATTGCCAAAATGTATTTTCAGAAGCAGTTGAGATTCTGTGAGTTGCTTATCAGTGCAAGGGGAGCCAAACTGCAGCAGGGCAGGAGGAGTGCTAAGCACGTGCAAATAACGGTAAGCAGCAGTCAGAGATGTGGCTGCTGGCAACACCAGGTGGCTGCTATGGAGTATCATGTTTTTTATTGTTTTATTTTATTTTCCCCATTTATTTTGACTGCAAAACTTGGCATTTCTGCTCCCTTGGAGGCGGGAGCAGCTTGCTGGAATACAGCAAATAAGGAAACGAGGGCAGAAGGTGGGCTTTCTGTTTTTCAGGAGCCCACCAAGTGGCCAATACTGTTACTTACCAGAAGCATCCCATAAAGTGGGGATCTGCAAACTGTGCGCCACTGGGAACCTTTATGTTTGGGGATTTCTTTACTCTTTCCAAAAGTCTATGCTGGGAGGGGTAGATCCAGCTCTGAAGTACGTTGTCTTCCCTGTCTGGCTGTAACTTTAAAATCTTCTGAAATGTTTCTTTTGGCATTCCTTCACACCGATCCCATCCTGAGCAACGAGAGCAGCTAGTTTGTTCCCTTTCGTGTGGTTGGGTTTGTTTATTTTCTTGCCACGTTTGGGCTTTAAATGTTGCTAAAAATGGGGTGAAGAGTAATGAGGAAAAAACCTAGAAACGTGGATTTGGGAGAGCGTGTCCCCAGACGTGTGCCAGCTCTGCCCTGCCCCTTCGCAGCCCCCTGGGGACCCCTGCCCACCCAGAGCCACCAGGTGCCAGCTGTCCATCTGCACCGTATGGGCTGAGGGTGGTTTGCAGTGCAAGGTGGCTCGGCCTGTTAGCCCACTGAAGTGCTGGAGTTTCACCTTGTTAACTCTTCAGAACTTGCCAACAGCTGGTGTTTGGGGTGCTGTTAAATCCTGTATGAAACATGCCACCTACATTAAACGTATCTTTTTTATAACATGTTGATTCATTGATTGTTTATGAAGAAAAAGGAGCAGTTCAGTCCTGTGGTGCTGGTATCGTTCTGATGTGGGGGCAGCTGGGTCCTCTTTCAAAAAGGCACTGAGCCTTTGCCTTAAGGCCTTGCCCAGCTAACAGCTCGCTGCGATTCCTCCCAGGGCTCTCATTAGTCGCCGGC
Source organism: Gallus gallus (assembly GCF_016699485.2). NCBI lineage: Eukaryota > Metazoa > Chordata > Aves > Galliformes > Phasianidae > Gallus > Gallus gallus. The sequence goes on from NC_052548.1 coordinate 8,704,028, forward strand.
GTTGTTTCTTTCCCTGTGGGGGTATGGGAGACAGCATCTATTACCGGGCACAGAGAGCAGCGTGGCACGTTTACTTCCAGGAATGGTTTGTCTGTTCTGGAGGCTCTAGCACACGCAGATAGCGCGCTGTTCCGGGGAAGAGTTGCTGGAAAATATGAAGCCTTGTTAACTTTCCGTGATTGTATTTAGCCAAACAAGGTTTCCATAGCTCCTGGACAGCTCTGCTGCCGGGGGGGGGGAAAAAAACCCTCTCATTTCTTCACCTGCCAACTCTCTGCGCTAATTTTGTCTTCCCGCTTCAAAGCACTCATCGTGCCCAGAAAATGTCACTTCAAAGCAAAGTCCTGTCCACTAATGAGTCAGTGAAAAGTGTTTGGTTTAAGATGTTGAGCAGTTCTCAGTGCTGTGCTGGGCTGAGTGCTGCTCCGAGCTGGGGGTCCTCAGGGTCTCTTCCCCATATCCTCCGTTGTGCTGTGGGGTGGCTGCGGTGCTGTGAGATGGAGCTGTGGGGGCTGCAGTAAATCAGCCCCCAATGCCTGCAAGGACCGACGTTCCCTCACGTGGAAAGTGCTGTGTGCAGCACCGAGAGACAAATACCAAAGTCCTTAGCTGGTTCCTCCGTGAAAACAAAATCAGCCTCCCTTTGGCCCTGCTGAGAGTTCTGCCTGAGTAAGGACGGCAGGATTATGCATGCTAATTAAATGAACCACCCATCCCTCTGCATCCTGCTCTCCGCTGGGAATTCCCCTCTGAGTAACTTGCTCCCCCTGAGGAAAGGAGCTGCGTGAAAAATCTCCCAGATGGTGAATCCGTTAGAGAAAATCACAATCTGTTTGGGGCTGTTTCAAACAAAAAAGAGCACCGGAGACGCGGAGGAATAAATTTGCTGTTGCAAACCATTTGCTCAGTAATGGGGAGAATTTAGACGGGCAAAGATTTTTATTTTTTTCCGTAGCAGTGTTGTCTCCTTTTGCTTCCAAAACTGAGCAATGGTTTACAGTATAAATTGCAGTGCTGCATATCAGGAAAGCTGCCGTTGCTTTGCTGCAGCCCTGGACCCACTCAGGGCTGTTCTCTGCAGGAAGGAGCAGCACTCGGTCACATCCCGGGCTGTTGGTAGGGCTCAGGGCACAGAGCTCTGTTCTGTCCCTGCCTGGAAGCATTTCACTTGAAATCCAAATTTCATAGAAAGCTCAACGCCAAGAAAAATTCTTCCAAGGTTTTCTTTTCTTCTTCTTTTTTTTTTTTTTTTGCTTCATGTAAGCTCCAAATGAAGGCAAATAGCTTCCTGGAAATGTGTTTGCTTACAGTTGTGTGCAACACTGGCACTGTTACTTCCTTCTCCTCTGCGTGGAGCTGGCTGGAGGCGCGAATGGAGCGTGGCATTGTGCAATGCGCTGGGGCGAGGGGAGCAGCCTGCGTGGTCACACGGGCACCACTGTAGAGGTGAGACCTTAGCAAAACCCATAGGAATTCCTGGCTTAAGCCAGGTGCAGTTTAGGGAAGATTCACGTCTTCAGGATTTGGGGAGCTCGCTGAGCTTCCAGGACTGAGGGTCCAGCAGTTCTGTGCCGCAGCCCTTCCTAACAAACCACGCTGGTAGTGCTGATTTGTCAACACGTTTCCCATTTACTGTTCACCAGAGCATCAGTTGTGACAAATAAACAGAAGAAGGCAGCATTTCACTGAGAGCATTCGATGTACTGATTAAGACACTGTACTAAGAGAGCTCCTCTGAGTCTGTGTGAAGGCTGCAGAGCAGCCGTGGCAGTGCTGGGGTGCTGCTGCCCAGGGCTGAACACAGCCGGGCCGCACTCAGCACCGCACCCCTGATGTGGGGTTGTCCCAAGGCAGGGCTGTGCATCGCTCTGCAATAGCAGGGCTCTGTTTCCACAGAGATTGTTTAAATGATGCCTGTATTCACACATTGTGAACGCCCTCAGAAAGGGATGAATGCGGCTCTTGGTTTTGAGAAAACAGGATAATTTTTATGATCGGTAACAACTTGTTAGCAATGTGCTACAATGAGGGCAAACAAATTTCACGCCTCAAGGCCCGTAACCGCTTCTCTGAGAGGGCAGGGAGGGACAGATGCTGCTTTTTTCCCTCTTTGGGAATGCTGGGCATGCACAAAAGACCTAAGGGTTTGTGGTGCCTTCCTCTAAAGTGTGGAGCATCAGCTAGGAGCTGAACCACGACCTGCAACCTGCTTGTGGCTCTGGATAAACACTGGTTCTGCTGGAGGCAGTGCTTCCAGCAAGGTCAGAATTTCACTTTGTGTTCTTCTCCAACAAAACTGTTCCTGGGGAAATAAATAAAACATTTGAAAGCGATGCCCTTAAGGTCAAATTGCAATGCGCGCTCATACCGAAGATGTACACCGACTTGAGTCAGTGTGTGGCACAAGAAATATGAGGTCAAATCCTTGAGTCCCTCATTTCCAGCCGCTGCTGCAGGATTTTCCCAGCCTGGCTTTGAGCGGCAGGTTTGGGGCAGCAGCGGGAGGAGGGGGCTGCTTGGCTGTTTGTTGTGCATGAAAGCTGGGCACGAGGGCTCAAATTCCGATCTGTGCATGCTGCACCTCCTTGGTGGGCTCCCAGTGCCCCAAACCCCTGGGCTGAGCTCTCAGGATCCCAGTGTTTTGGGTCCGTGGGGCCCTGCAAGGGCTGGCAGCAGAGAGCTCAGCGCTGCCGCCCGCGACCTTGAGCATCTTCTGCATCCTCCCAGCACATGATTCGGGGGAGAAGGCAGGGGCGGGGGAGGTGGCACAGCACCGAAACGTTTGTTCAGCAGTTGCTGCAAAAAGAAAACTTGCTTCAATCTGCTGAGATGCCAACTGAATTTTGTTTTGTTTTGGTATTTTGGAGGCGAGCCAGCAGCAGGATGTTGTGAAGTCTTCAGCAGCTACTGCCTGCTTGTTCCATACCAAGCATAACTTTGTATATATTTTTATCGGCAAACTCGGTCCCACGCGTTGTGATGTGCAAACAAGGGCCCTGGCTGCAGGGCTACAATCCAGAGAGCTGGGGAGAACTGAGCCATTTTCCTTGGCTGCTCTCTTAGCTCACATTCTGCAGAGCTGGCCTGCAAAGGTACCTTTCCTCCCTGCCAGCTGCTGAGAGGAATAGCAAGTGGTTGGTTTGATTGGAGAGGGGAGAAAAAACAAGTTCAGCACCACTGGGGTCCCGGCTCCTCCTCCTCAATCCAGGGGGGATTTCAGCACAGATGTAGCTGCAGTGCTGGAGAGGTTGCAGCGAATTTCGGGTATTGCTTTTTTCCATCTCACGTGGGGATGAGGCGTTTGTGCTGTGTCAGCAGAAGGGGCTGTTCTCTGCCTTGCACAACAGAGAGCCGCCGGGTATAAATAGCCTTCATGCCTGTCACCTCGGCGACTTTCATGGCGATGCCCTGATTTAAGCCTCTGTTCCAGGAGATGCTTTAGGTGTGTGCCATCCCCATGGGACCAAGCGTGTATTTAAATTAAATGCATGGCTCTGGGCTCTGGGCAGCCACAAGCCAAGCCTGTGCTGTAGCGCTTTGCTGGGCTGGGACTGGTGAGCTGAGCCCACTGCCTGTCTCTGAGCACTACAACTGTTGCCTTCACAAAGCATCAGCGCTCGGAGCAGGGACACTACCAAAGAGTGTCTGACAAATATATGTATGTGTGGGGACTGCTGTCTGCGACTCATGACATGGTGAGGCGTCTCGAACATGACAGGGCTCTGCAGAGGAGCTGTGGCATGGGGACGTGGGGACACAGAGCTCCCTGCTTTCTCCATTCTTTGACTCTCGCATCCTCACTGGAGAGCTTTGGAGGCAGCAGCTCGCTCCCATCAGTTGCAGCCCCAGCACCACCTCGGGCAGGAAATGTTGTCCATATATATCACGTAACAGCAATAATTCCATGGCTCAGTTATTGAAGGGACGGGTGCAACAACCCAGGGCTGAAAGCATCCCCATGGAGTGGCCCGGTCAGACCTTGGCCTCACCCTGCTTGCCCTGCCTGCATCCTTTGTTCCCAAGGAGGGCCCAGAGGTGACTATGGATGCCTTTTAAAATGTTTATCGTCACATTATCCATCAGATACATATTTACAATCATTCATTAAATTAGGATGTACGTTTCATTCTTCTTTCTTGGAATATTAATGCCTACTCCTGGCTGAAATGCCATATGAATATTCATTAAAAAATCAATCAATCCCTGTGCCAGGAGTGATGTCATTTGAGCAATAACTGAAGCTGTAATCGAGCATGGGATGAAAAAAACGACGAACGCCACCAGATCTGATGTTTATTGAACTGGGTGTGGGTGAATCACAGTAGGGTTTTTCCACACTTTCTGTGCAAAAGCTGTCTCTCTGATTCCCTTGGGGGGCTGTGGTGAGCCCACCCTGCCAGCACCCCAAGGAGTGCCAGGCTGTGGCGATGGATGAGTGGGACGTCGCGTTGCTGCCGAGCTGCTAATGAGGACCATGTCAGAAATTAGTCTTCCGACAATGGGAAACAAAAGCTCTCAGAGCTATTGTGAGAAATCTTCTCGAAAATGGATAGGCTGAAGCCTTCTTTCCCATAGATCTCAGGCTCGTGGAGCTTTCTCACTGCTTACATCATTGGCCAGGCAGCCCCGTGGTGGCATTGCTTAGGTTGCCCTATGCATTGAGTGCTGGCTGTGCTTGGGTTGGGCTCTGCGCTGAGAAAGCAACAACGCACTTTGAGAGTTATCATTGTTACTCTGCAATTCCTCAAATAGAGATTTTCCCGACAATAGTGAAGGATCCGTGCCAATGTATGGGCCCCAACATGGCTCCTGTGATAACATCACGCTGTCTGTGTGGAAAATAGTGAGAGCTTTGGCTTGGCTTCAGCAGCAGTCGCTTTGGAAATCTTTTGTGTGCAACGCACCTGGATGGTAGGAGAGGTCATCTCTGCGATCTGCTTTGTGCTTTAGCTGCCATTTTAAAGCCCTCTATCAGCTCTGCAGAACAAATGGTGTGGAATATTTATCCTGGGGAGAAGTTGGGTTGATTGTAGCGAAGTGTGTTTTCTAAGGTAGCTCTGGCACTCCTGGGAAGGGATTGTAAAGACATCTTATAGCAGTGGTGAGTGCCTGGGATGGGGGAGAGCTGCTGCTGGGGCTCAGGGCGCTGGGGGGCTGGGCAGCACTGGGGCTGGGCAGCAGGCTGAGGGCTGCATCCTTCCACTCAGCTCAGGGAAAGTCAAGCAGCTGGGTCCCTGCGTGCGGAAGGAGTATCTGAAAGCAAAGGTATTTTAATCTTGTGGATGGTGCCAAGTCAAATTAAACACAATTTCTGAGCAGTCAAAGCAATTAACCATCAGGATCATTTACAAGAAGACGTGTCTATCCACCAACACTTTGCATCTTCAAGATGAAAGGAGGTATTTTTTCTGAAAAATTTATTTTAATGCTGCTCCTGGGAGAGGTGCCTGCAGCCTGCGTGCCGCAGCCGGAGCCGCGGGGCCTCCTTCCAGCACAGGGCCCAGGAAAGCAGCACAGCAGGCATCGGCCCCTGGGGTGGGAGTTAACCGAAAGGGAAAACGCCTCCTGGGACCGCTCTGCAGTCACCGAACCATTACAGAAGGAGTGCCTATTTAAAAAGGCCAGTGCTGCATTATTTTTGTTATCGTCGTCCCCTCCTCTCTCAAGAGGCCCAGGAAGGAAAGAAGCAGCGCCGGGCGCTTCTGGAGCAATTCTCGTGACGGGAGCTCAAGGATTTCTGTATTTACAAATCAGCAAAGCCTTTCTACACACGACCTTCCACCAGCTCAGCGAGGACAATGCAGACCCCTTGCAGACACTCCCATTTCTGTTTATTTTAACTTATTCCTGATCATCTTCACGTAAAACAATGAGCGTGGCTGTAGTCATAATAAGCGCCGCTCTCACGGTGCCAACCGTGTGTCACAGTGAGCTGCCTGTGCTGAGCCTGCCTGATGTGAGCAGCTGTACTTAGAGAAGTCAGCAGCTATTGCAATCTGGTTGTGCCACCTCGGCTCGCTGTTGCACAAGGGCTGTCCCCATGCAGGGCAGTGCTGGAGGATGGCCCTGGGCTGACTGTGCTGATGCCTTTGGAGCAAACCTCAGTTTCCCTGTCAAACACATCCCTCTGCCATGAGTGAATAGAACATGTCAGTGAGGGTTTGGGATGCATTTTGCTTTGCCGCTTGCTGATGGTGCATTCATGCCAATGGACTCTGTACAGCTGTAATACAGCTGCTGTGCCCTCTCCTCTCATATGAGCACCAATTATGCTGGAGTGTCAGCTACGTGTGCCATGCAGGGAAGGTTCCTGGCAGCTGGTGATTTTCTCTCCTTTCCAGCCTGCCTCACAGTTCACAGCACAACACAAGCACTGGTTCCGTGTACTGGTACAGGCAGATAAGACTTCTTCTGCCTCCAAACAAAATGTGTGTTCCAGCTGCAACAAGGCGTCCGAACGAGGCAGCAGTTCTGTTCTCAAAGCCCTCTGAAGGTCTGACAGAGCACTCTCCTGCAGAACTCCAATCCTGTGCATTACTTCCAGGGTCCCTTCCTGAGCTGGCACAGCCCCACTGCGCAGAGATGGCCCGGCAGCACGCAGCAAAGGATGAGGACCGGACACATCAATGGATCATTTCCTCGTGGGGTTTGCCAGGAAGCCACATGTCCATAAAACGCATCCACCTTCCCTGGTTTGGTCAGAGGACAGGTGTGATGTTACCTCGCCATGCCTGAGGAGCGTGGCTCAGTGGCACGCAGTTCGTGGCTCCTGGTGTGCTCCTGCCATGTCCTGCCTTCTGCCTCTGCTGCTTCGCCACACTGCTCTCACTTCGCACATCTCCTGCACGAATGGAAATGCTGGGTGTTTTATCAAGTGATTTTTTCAGCCCTCGAGCCGTTCTTCAATTTGAAGTGCTTGATTAAAAAAAAAAAAAAAAAAGCGTAGGGAAGAGAAAGAAAGAAAACATTTTTGTCAGCCCGAAATCACTTTGCAGACATTATGGAAAATGCTGCCTATTTTGTCTCCTCTGCTCTCCGAACCGATCTTTTGCATTAAATTCAGCACAGTAGTAAATAAACACGTTTTCTCAGGCCCTGCAGCTATAGCGAGGCATCAAATGGTGCTTAAGAAATGTTTCTTTTTCCATCACAGATCATGTTTGAAAAGTCCATGGCTGAGGGGAGCGGGGTGCTCTCCGGGCTGTGCGTGAGCACACGTGGTGCTTCCAATGGGATGCCCTGCACACAGCCCATGGCTGACAGCCCCTGCAGCCCCACTGCACCCATGGAACATGCTGGAACACGATGGAACATGCTGGAGCATGGAGGAGGTGCGGGAGGGCTGACAGCAGCACGGCGACAATCCTCAGCGAGATGCAGGGAGAGGAGCAGAGGGTGTCACAGCTTCATAGGAGCACGATTGCTTTATGTCCAAATGCAGTTTGGGACATATTTCTCATACATCATTTCAGAAAAGAAAAAAAGAAGGAAAAAAAAAAAAAAAGGAGATTTTCTCTTTTGCAGCAGAGGAAATGTGTTTGTCCTGACCTGACACTGTTTTTTAAAGTGTCGAGTGCTAATGAAATTCCTCAGCCTTGAGCAGCTCCGAGCATCCGATGCTGCTTTCTAAAATATGGGGACATTTTTTTCTGCAGATTTTAAGGCAGCCTCAAAATGATGAATGCGTGAGAGGAGAGAAACTTCCAGATCCAAAGAAGTTCTGACACAATCCTGCACGCAAAGCAGACAGAAAGAGGCTCATACTTTAAAGGGGCTTTTGTTATCCCTTTGAAATTTATTTAGAAGACACGGGGCTAACGCTGCTCGCTTTAATCATGCAAATAGGTTCAACGATCTTAATATTTGGGGCTTAGAGACGCGAGAAAGCAAAACGAGGCTTTTTAGGCTGGGGAGTAACATTTGGAATGAAAATTCGCCCACCTCCCCAAGTGCCGCATCGGGTAATCCCGCTTTTGTGTGTGATGCTCCACAGGTTTCTTACGGCGGGGGAATGGTGCAGAGGAACGGGGACGCGGTGCCCTTCCCGCAGCTCCGAAGCCGAGCGAACCCCGCGGGGTCTCCTGTGCGGGGCTGGGGCGGCACTGCGGGCCGGGGGCGGGGCGAGGGTCGGGGTCGGGAGCGCGGCCCCAGGACGCAGAGCCCGGAGGGTCCCGCTGCCCCCCGTGAGCCGGAGCTGCTGCGGCGCGTTCTGTCCTTTCCTACATGGCAGGTTCCGCATCGCAGCGGCATTCTGCGTAGCAGCTCCGTGCCACCGACACAGCGTGGTTTGAGGCTGACCGTTTCCACCTCCCTCGGTGGTTTTTATTTTTTCTATCCCTTTCTGTTTCTGTCGGAACATCAGTGTTCCGAACGGACCCTTGTTAGCAGCGGGGCAGCGATGCCGCCCTCTCCCATCCAGAATCTGTCCCACCCCCCCCTCCCCCCCGGCCCCGCTCCGAGCGCCGCTTCCCCCGCACCGCGCCGAGGTCGGAGCCGCGCCGTGCCCACCGCCCACCGCCCGCTGCCCCCCGGCCGGGCCGCTCGTGGTCCCTCCTCCTCCCCCGCCCCTCTCCTCCTCCTCTTCCTCCTCCTCCCCCCCCGGCGGCGGGGCCGGCCCGGTGGGGCCGCCTGTCTGCGGCGCCCGGCGCTGCTGGGCGAGGTCAGGGAAAGTCCATGTGAGGAGCCGCTGGAATCACTTCCTGCTGCCGCCGCCGGGACCGCCGCCACCGCCGGCACCGCCGCCGCCGCTAGGCCGAGCAGCGCCGCGCCGCGCGTCCATGGGGCCGGAGCCCCGCAGGTGGGCGCCGCTGTGCCCGGGGGGCTGCGGGGTGGGAACCGGGGCTGAGAGCCGGGAACCGGGGCTGCGGAGTGGGGAACCGGGGCTGAGAGCTGGAACGGGGGCTGCGGGGGACTCTGCGGGACGCGGCGTGCGCTGGCCCGGCTGCTCCCCCGCCCCGCGCCCCCCCCTCGGCGTGGGGGAGGGCAGCGCGTCCCCCTCCGGCGTCTCCTCCGCGGTGTCCTCTCCCCATCCTTGCGGCCGGGATACGGTACCGGAGGCCTGGGGAGGGAGGGGACGAGGGGAGGAGGGGAGGTGGGGACGGTCAGCGGGCACACGCGGCCCCCTCCGCGTGGGGGTCCGAGCCGGAGCCGTGCCCGGTGCTGGGCCGGGGGGTGCGCGGCGATCCGCAGCAGGCGGTACTTAAAGTGCGTTCGCCGTGTCAAGGACTTCTCCAAACATCTTCCCTGCTGTAGGGAAAGAAAATGACAGCGGTACATTGTGTACTCCGCCGCGCCGGGCTCGCCCATACGTATTAGCGGCAAAGTACAGAATCACTTAAAGCGAAGTCTCCATTACATGCTGGGTCATTAATTTGAATATTCACTTGTGTGTTTCCTCCTTTCAGGAGGCATTTGTGAGATTGCGGGCGGCTTGATGTGCTCCGTGCCTGCCAAGTGTTTGCCTCGTGTCCTGCGTTATTGACGCGCTGGCACACTGCTGCACCTTCCCCGGCTGAAATATTAAACAGTAGTAGGAGCTGAAAGCAGTAAACAAAGCTGAATCCCTGCTGCCTTCCCAGGGAGCGCAGGGCTGTGTCATGGGGGCTCCCAGAGCTGTGTGCCCCCGGGGTTCCTGCAGGAGAACACCCCCCGTCCCCGACAGACCCTGCAGGTGGAAGGGAGAAAGCTGAGTGCTGCTTATTAGCTGGATGTGTGTCACTAATGGGACAGTACGTACGTAACCTCAAGGTGTGGCCACTGGAGGTAACAGCAGTTTGATCTGCAGCAGGCAGCACGTATGAAATAACGAGGGATGCTGACCTCCTCCTTCTGAGAGCGGATGTCCTTCCAGCGTCCACTGAAGGCAGCTTTGGGCACCGAGCGTTCCTTTTTTCTCCTGTAGAGGTCTTAGAATTAAGGCTCTGTGGGAGCAAAGTGGAGAGATGTGGATGTTAAAGGGGTTTCTCAGGCTGAAATCTCTGGAAGGAAACTTCCAATGCTTGCTAAATATTTCGGCTAGGTGGAGAGAGAGCAGATTGCAGTAAATGCAGAGCCAGGAGCTCTGCGCGTGGCGTTAAGGGCGTGCAGTGTGGCACAACGTGCTTTGCATTCAGGTGAGCTGCAGAATGGCCCAGCACAGCTGCCCCAAAATCACCACTGGGTCCACAACCCAGAAGGCTTCCCTTGAGCTTTGCAGAGGCCACTTCAGGTGATCCTGGGAGGAACAATCCTCACGTGTTGGAACTCTGCAGAGTTCAGTGCACCCCATCAGGGCCGGCTCTGCCCTGTGCTCCCCCATGGGCGCTCCACTTGCAGCGCTGCACAGGGATTGCTGCAGAGAAACCTCCGGACCCAGCTGTGCTCATCCGAGGCAGGATGCAAACCCTCTGGTGCTGGAATGGAAATATTTATTTTAGAGTGCCTTATTATAAAGTCAGATTTCCCTGCCAGGCCTTCGGGAGGGCCGGCGCGGGGCTGCGCGCGCTGCAGATACGGACTTTATTTGAAAGCTGCCTTTATTGACATAATAGCACTTAAATTGGTGCACGGCTCTTGGATGCGATAGGAGCACGCTTTCTAAAGGATTGCGTGGAACCATTGGATTGTGGATAAACATAGCAAAACAGCCCTGCGAAGCGGCGATGCGGCTGTGCTGCTGCTTTGCTCGGTACAATGCCTGTGTTTAAAAATACCCGGGCCTGACAAAATGGGGTTAGGATGAGGCTTCAGCCACACGTTTGGATTTAGCCCAGGTTTTGTGAGCCGGGCAGCTTTGTAGCAGTGAGGGAAGGAGGTGGGCTGCGAGGAATGGGGCCGGTGATGCTGAAGGGCAGAGAACTGAAAGGAGAGCTGTGCTGTCATTGCTTCCACCCCCCCCCATTTCTTTGATTCTAGTTGCATTTTCTTTCATTTCATTCAAGCATTCAGCATGGAGGAAATGAAACTGAACGGCGAGTTCCCTACAGCACCAAATGGGCACAGGGCGCTGCGTCCTGCTGCAGCCAGCACGGCTTTGCCAGCACCTGTACCCCACAGCTTCACTGCCACTGGGGCTGAGCTGCTGCTCCTCGGGGTGGAAACACCTCTAGGGTGTGTGTCGTGCAGGGCTTTTTTTAATCAAGCCAGTGCAGAAATTGAGAAATAGGTTAAGCATGCTAAGGAGGGTGAGGCTGTTGGTTTTCTCTACCTGACTTTATTTGTGAAGTGACAGGAATTTTGACAGCCTTTGTGTCTTTTTAGCAAATCAAGTGTCATGCCAGGTTTGCCTGTGGATGAGATCATTTGCAAAATATGCTTCCCAGCTTGCTTCAGGCATAATTCATTGTGTCAACTGCAATTGCTCATTTGCTAGGAACTGTGATTCATTAGCCATTTTTTTTTTTTAAGTTCGACTTGTTTTTTAAGCAAATGTTTGGAGGCAGAACAGCAAATTAAAAAAAAAAAAAAAACCCCACAAATAACAAAAAAAAACCACTTTAAATCGCACAGTGTTTCTACCCACAAATGCTGCTGTGAAGGGAAAACTTGTTAGAACGGCCCGGTCCTGGGCAGGGCCAAGCAGCCCCTGGGACCGCTCAGCTGCGTTGTGTTGCACTCATTTTTGTCATGTGATTGCTCCTAAATGGGGACAGAGGTAATAATGCTCATCCTGCGGGACCGCCTGCGCCACGTGGAGGCTCCGGGGCAGCGGGACGGACGGGCAGAGAGATGGACAGACAGAGGGACGCCGGGCAGGGCTGGGCAGAACGGCACCCGGGGGTCCCAGCTCAGTGCTGGGGATCTGCACAGCTCTCTGCTGATGTAGGGAAAGGAAGAGAAAGGGCCCTTGGCATGGGAGCTGTGCTGTGCCTGCCTGCACTCCCGGAGCTCGCTGTGCTCCTGCTCCGGGTGTTTTGGAGGTTTTCCATATCAGACTTTGGGGAAAAAATAATACAAAAAAAAAAAAAAGTTGCATCTCAGAGACGTTTTTATGTTTCCTTTCCCGTGGATGGAGGCAAATATTTCAGTGCATTTTTTCTTTTCTGTAGGTGGGTGGATGGGGGAGAAATCACTGCTGCTGCTTCAGCAGCCACTAACTCCCCTCCAATACCAAACCAGCATGCGGAGGCTGCACAAATGGAAATGCTTTCCAGAAGAAGAAATATATATATATATGTATATGTATATATATCTTTCTAAACTTCTAAGCAATGGCAATCAGTGCTGGGCAGAACTGGGCAGGCTGTTCTTCCCCATGCAATGGTTTGCTATGGGGTGCTGCTCCCATGCTGTCAGGGTGCTCCCCGCTGCTCCAGGTCAGTGGGCAGGTGGCTCATGGCTGTGTGCTCAGTGCTGAGGGGCTGCCCACCTCGGGGTGCTCATAGATAGGCTCTGGGGTGAGATCTGGCTCTTCACCTCACTGCCACGGCAGTCCAGCCAGTATCAGGACCTATTAATCATGTGCAAAAGCAGGAGGAAAATCCTCTTTCTTTGCAGCATCCAATCTGTAGCAATCAGGGCTCTTTGGGATTATCGATCCGGGGAGCAGAGCCAGATGTTTGCCATCCCTGGGTGTGTGCAGACAGAATTTCAGCAGCCAGTTGAGGAGAGGTGTGTGCAAAGAACTGTGAGTTAAGGACAGCTGAGCTGGTGCTTTGTCAGGCTCATGGGCTCGGTGGCAGCACACTTGTGTGGAAAGGGTCCTGTGTGCCGGTGCCAGCGCTGGCGCTGCTCCACGAGCGTGTTTGTATCATGATATCCACTGGGGAAGCATATGGCAGCCTCGGTTATATATATTGTGTGGGGGCACATATTTTACATGCCAGTTCTCGCTGTCATAGGACAAACATTTACGCTCCAATTATATGAGGCATTAGAAAAACAAGAGCAGGGGTTGGGAATGCCATAATTCCTTGCAGGGATGTCGTAAAAGGCACTATTTAGTGGCGATGCAGCAATGGCAAAATTAAGGGGTGATAATGTTTCCATCCGTAGTGCTTTCAGGGTGCTAAGCTTTGGAGGGATTACGCTTTGAAGAGGTTGAGGATGCAGGTGGATAAATATGCTGCTGGCATTTCAAGGCACCCCATGTGGAAGGCAATGGCCAGGTGCTGGGGTTGGGGGGGGTGGAGGGAGCATGTACACCATGGGAGGCAGTCAGGGGCTTTGCAGGCTGGTGGTTTGAGCCGTGGAAAGCACCCATAGGGAGGGGCTCCTCCTGAGCTGCATCCCCCAGAGTGCTTCTCAGGTCTGCAGCAGCTGGAGCAGCCTGCATGGCAGCGAGCGTGAGTGGCACGGGGTGCTGCCGGGGTAGCTTTTGTTGCTCTCACTACAAAGTCAGTCTTTCTGTGGTTTGCTGACAGTTATGTCGCTGTGGTTAATCTCAGCCCTTCTCACAGGTTTTGGGGAGCTCCCAAGGACCAGGCTGCACAATAAGGCATAGGTTTTGCGTTGTGTCTGTAGCTGCAGCCCCGCTTGCAGGGCACGCGTGTCGTTCGGTCACTGCTGTGTGCAAAGAAAAGTTGTGGGGAACTTCATCTTGCTGCTCCGCAGCCACCTCCTCCTTTGTGCGTGCCCCTCCTGGCACGCGGGCACAAACACATGCCTGTGCTTAATGAAACATCACCACCTGGGTTTAATTGTCTTCTGCTTAAGAACAAATTTTGCACGGTGTTATAAGTGCTCTGAGTGTGCGGAGTAGGGATAAAGCCAGCAAGGTGGGGCGGGAGAGGGGACTTCTGCTGCTGCTGTTCTCCGAGCCCTTGGCTCCAGTACGTCCCCGGGAAGAAATGAGATGAATTGCCATGTGCAAAGCACGCTTTCCTAATAAATCTGTGCATGCAGTGGTAGTGCTGCCCCGGTTGCTGCTGGAGCTCAGCCCCATGGGAGCCGTGTGCTGCAACGTGCGATGGTAGGGCGGAATTTTTGACACTTGTCTCAGTACAATTTCTACTCTTAATGCATCATTAGCACAGTTTTGTGCCTTTCATTCATCTCCCATTACAGCCCTAAGTCCCGTCTGTTAATTTTGGTGTGTTGATATTTTTGTTGTCAGCAGTTTTTTTTCTTTTTTGAAGCCTATAAAACCATTAGTGCGAAAGAAGATTAAAAAGATACGTTACAATTAAAATCTTAATGAAATCTGCATCATACAACTTTTGAAACCATTTAGGCATTAATCTTTTTTTTGGTCTTATGTCCATTAACTCTGGCGATTCTTATTCCACACTGACCCCTGCTGAGAGAGCTGTGCTATAATTGGATTTGGAAAGAGAGGGGGAAGGAAAGCAGGGAGGGGGAGAAGCAGTTTGGAAAGTAGGAGCTGGAAAGCTGGCTTTGCTCTGGGGGGTGTCCGTGGAGATGAAGCTGCTGCACGTGCATGAAGGGTACAGGGGAAGGGCAGATAACCATTTGCCATCACAGCCTCATCTTTCCTCCTTTCCTTCCTCCAAAATGGTGTTTCTGGAGGTTGGTGACGATTATTGTTATTTTAAATAGACTTTCAGCAGCTTACACAACATTTGGATGGGGCCCAGAGCACCCCCAGCTCTGGGGCAGGCTAAAAAGAAGGGTTGGCTAATTCACAGGCTGTGCAGCGAGTGGAACAACAGGACTTCTTGACTCATCAGACAGCTCCTAGGAACCGTGCCATGACTTCTGCAGGACTGTGGGCTGTGCGGGGCCGCTCGAGCCCTGCCAAGCCTTCAGACCATCTAGAACACTCTGTGCTGCTCAGCCCGAGCCGTGCTGGGTTTCTGGATGCCTCCTGAAGGATTCTGTATGTTTTCTCCCACATCGTCTGTGGGATGCTGCAGAAGTTTGGGAGCGCCGGTCCTTCAGTGAACATTGTGGTTCTTGGTGTGGGACAGGGGGGGTATTGGCTTGGTAATGGGATGGGTGTGCTGCTTAATGAGGCAGTAATGCAGCTGTGAAGTCAGAGGATGAGCACATCCTGATGCGGGAGCTGGCGGGCGGCCGAGAGGAGTGGAGCAGCAGCCCGGCTCGTGCTTGTGCTGCCAGCGGGAGCTCAGGAGAGCTAAACAGGAATTGGGAAGCTGAGACTCCTGCAGGGCTTGGAGGGATGGTGGCAGCTCTCTGGGGCCGAGTTGGCACTGTCTTCAGATCTGAGCTCGCTGCTCACATGCGGCAAAGCCTGGATCTTCAGTGTTGTATTTCCTTTTTAAGTGGGTAAAGACTAAAATGTATAATGTTGCTGGATTGTGCCAAGGGTTTAGGCATAGCCTGAATTTATAGCTTAAGAACCTGGGATGAGGATGTGTCTGACCTCTGTCCCTGCCTTCCCCTCCCAGCGCCCATGATGACATCCATAGCCATGGGTGATGTCTGTGGGTGACACACTGTGTCCCCTTTCTCCATGGGCTTCCTGTGCTCTCTCCGACCTCGGAGCAGTGCCCGGTGTGTGCAGGCTGGAACAAAGGCGCCACTGTTGGAAGCTCACTGTGACGATATGTGGGCAGTCGAAGGCCCAGGAGAGGGAGCAGAGCAGAGCTGCCCCCCATGTACCCCATTGTGCACTGCTGGCACTGAAAGGAAGCACTCCAGGATCGATATCCAAGAGGTCCAATAAAATCTGTGGAAATTTCATCTTGAGCAATCCAATAAGTCTTTTTTCTTTCTCCTGACAACCATTTCCTTCTTCTTTTGCTCTTGTTGTTGTGCAGTGTGAGCAGGGCCGTGGTGCAGCCGGCTGGGACCGCTCTGCTCTGTGTTGCACTCCAGGCTTATGACAGTGATGGCTCTCATCCCCAGACTGCCATGCTGATTTTGGCACGTGGGCTGCTTGTAGATCCATGTAGAGGGATTTGCAGTGCTGTACCCCAAGGGCTGCTGGGCAGCACGGGGCAGAGCTGTGGGGAGTAGTGTGGGGTGCACAGCTGCAGCCTCAGTGTGCCTTTCTGTGTCCCAAAACCATGGGGTCCCTACAGGTCCCCACTGGGAGGTCTGTACCAAGGCCTGGGCACGCAGCTGCTATGGGAGCCCGCTCTTGCTCACCTATGGGGTCTAATCTCTGTACCGTGCTGATACATGTCTGTTCAGGTACTGGGCTCTTGTTTTGTGGGTAGCAAAATAAGAAAACCAGCAAACCCTCGGTGCTCAGCATGGTGCTGGGGACACGGGCTGTGCTGGCACTGCCTGCTGCCCTCCTAGGATTGCTATGGGCAGCGCCTGGGGCTCCTTCAGGGGCACGGCAGTGTTGGCACAGCGTGGCGGCATTCAGTGCCGTGCATCCCACCTCTGGTTTCATTGCCTTGTGTAAGGCCTGTCCCAAGAGCCGACCTGAACTCTGCCTCTTCCTTTTAGTTTGGGGAAGGTTAGCTGGGGTTCAAACCGCTGCGATGCGGTTGGAAAGGCTGAGCGGCGCATTGAGCATTTAATACAGGAGTGCATTAGCTCCCACCCACATCCCCCGTCGGACGCCGGCGGAGGGAAGCGCTCCATGCCCACATCCAGGAGCTGCTGCTGGGCACGCGGCGTGCACGGCTCCCTCCCAGCCCCACGCTCCTTGCACCCATTGCCACCAGCAGCACGCTCGCTGCTGGCTCTGCATGCACAGCCCTGCGGCCGGCTGGCTGCCCCAGCCTGGTGGCCATCCCCGTCCCCACATTGGCACCGCGAGGAGCACCGAACTGATGTGCCGTGCCTAATTGTGTTACAGCTCAATTTGCGGAGCCTTGCTTCTCTCGCGCAGTACATCAGAAGCTCTTGTGAAATCTAATGTGCTGTAGCATCGGCGCAGGAAAAAGCTCTGCCTTCTGTGAAGCCAGACTGTTGCAGCGTAATTTGTTTTGTAAGGTTTTGAAAGGCGGTGTTGCAATATGTAACAGTAGAATAGTGGGAAGATGGTCAGGTGGTTCTTAGGACTTCAACAGACAGATTTCATGTCTGTGTGTTTTTGCAACACCTTTCTATAAAGGGAAACATAATTTAAAATATGATTACTTAGTGTTGTAACAGTCTTCTCAAACGTTTTTGCATTATGCAGAGATCATTATCAGAGGCTGATATTAACTTGCAAAGAATATTATGCAAATCGCTCTCCTGTTCTACTAAAAAGAAATTTCCTTCATAATGCAAAGCGTGACAAAAAAAAATCGTGCAGAAGCTTTTGGCAGAATTACATTCAGAAGATGTAACAGTTTTTCTGCTTACTCGCGCAATCCATTTGTGCCTTTCTGCCGGGTTTTCTCGACTCAAGCTGATAAAAGATGAATTTTAAAATCGGGGCTGGGCTGGGGGGGGGGACCTCATACCTCCTGGGTGCAGGAAGAGAGGACAGCTTTTGTGCTCAGCATGGCGCCGATTGGCGGCCCGTTGCCCAGAGGTTACAGGTGGGCATCAGTCCTGCAGCCGGTGCTGCACTGCTCTGAGCTCCCCACATTGCAGCGTGCCGCATTCGTGGCACCGTAACCAGCTCACCTTGCTGCAGTATGTGAGGATCCTGGGTGCTGGCACCAGGGGGTGGCACTGGGATGCGTCCCGTCCTGCCCCGTGCTGCACCAGCCCTGCCTGCTCCGTGTTCCTGAGCATCAGCACATTCCTGCAGGACATCCCAGCCCTGCTGACGTCATGGGGAATTTACACCATCTCCATCCCTCCTCCTTTTTGATTTTTATTTTATTAGGAGCTGATGCTATCGGAGCTGCCCCTCCTGATACAGAACCCAGACCCCGCTGCTATCGTTTCTGCTCTTACCGCAGATGGATGGACCAAAACAGACCCTAATAAATATTGTAACCAGCTTAAATGACTGAAATACTCGCAGGCTGCGGATAGCAGTGAGTTTGGAAGAGGGTCGTTCCCTGCAGAACCCCACTTTTTGAGACCCTTATGGTCACTGTGGAAAAACCGTATCCTTTGTCCTCACATGTAGGTATTTCTCAATACAAATGTGATTGAGAAAGGTCGGTCCCATTCGGAGCTACAGATTGAATTACAGCGTTGTGAAATGGCAGAGCGAGTTTTCAGCGGCGTGCAGAACGTTCAGACTATTTTTTGCTTCTGGTTAGATAACTCAATATTTTAAAATCAAACCAAATGAGATAAATCAGCTGCAAGCTGTAGTTAGCATTCATCAGGCAACTTAGTCTGGGCGCTGGGGCACCGGCTGGCTCCACCTCTAGCTGCAGGCTTTCCCCGCTAGTAACGGGCAGATGCGGATCCTTGGTGATGCTGTGCTGCAGTGCATGGGATCTGAGCAGGACGTGCTGCTGGCTGGGACAGCCCCACAGCCCCGTGCCGTGCCATGGCCCTGCTGTGTGCTGCCGCCCGCATGGTGGTTTATGGAGGAAGGACTGTGTGCTTACGGAGCTGTTGTTTGTGATGGTGAATCGAAGCGGTGAGGTGTTGCGCTGTAACCACAGCGGTAGGAAGCAGTGTGTGATTTCTGGGTTTTTCTTTCCTGGAGGTTTCCTTTTGGTGGAGGAGCTCTGCTGAGCGCCTTCCTGCAAACCTCTGCCTGCTGTCCCCTTGCAAAAAACGGTATTGCTGCCAAACACACGTCAAAGAGCATCCAGCCTTCCCCTTCCCTGCTCCCAGCTGGGATGGCTGCACGTGCTCACTGAGCCCGGGGTGCAGGTTGGGGAGCGATGGGAGCTGCAGGAATTCTCTGCACACCCTCTGCCATGGTGTGCAAGCTGGGTGTTTGCAGGGCCAGCAGGCCAATCTGGTATACCAGGCCATTCATTTCTGCTTTCCAGCATTCCCCTGGTGCTTTTAGCCTGGCGCAGGAGCTGACTGTCCATCTTCCCAAACTGCAGCTCTGCAAGCAACTTCCAGGGCTGTGCCATGCCTGTACCCACAGCCATATGCCCGTGTAGGGCAGAGAGAAGTTTGCTCCCCTGAACTGCTGCAGCTTGAGAATGGAGCAGCACTCCTGCATACAAATGGCTGCTTTCCCTTCTCTTTGGGCAAAGGCTGTGAATGGAGGCTGGGCAGCACCCTGCCTTGTCCTGGCACTGCTGGCAGGAGAAGAGCTCCTCGGGTTGGGATGGCACAGCCCAGCAGAAGGCGAGCAGGCATTGCAACCTTGAGGAATCTTGTAGGTCTTGAAAGTTTTAATTAAAAACCTGGCGTGGCGGAGGGTGTTTTGTTTTAGAGGGAACATCTTCATTTCTTTTGCAAAAGAATTAAATGAAACCATGGGTATTTTATTTTTTAAAAATATTTCTGCATATTTATTCTTCGACGTGAAGCATTAGAAAATAATTGAGTAAAACAAAATCCACAAGGCTTCAAATTACCTCCAGCTTAATGTTTTATTTAAGAGGTTTGCTAACTGACATTCCTTATAATGAATTAGGTCACCCGGCTCTAAAGAGCGTTGCGGGTTTCCTCCTTTCCATTTCAATGTGAGCTCTTCCCGTGCGCGGGCACGGCCGCTCCGTGGCTCCCGGTCCCCCCAGCGTGCAGAACCTCACTCTAATTACTCTCAATCACACTGGTGCAAATGAATATATCCATGTTTGGAGGATTGAAACTGTGTTGTCATGGCAATCTCTGTAAGGTCATGAGAAACTCGTTGATATTGTTCGTCTTCTCTCCCGGGAGACCTCGTCTACCTTGGCCAAGCGATGGGTTGGGGTGTTTTGTCTGATAACTTTAAAGCATAATTTGGTCACAATTGGGCCGAGGGGGCCCTGTGCTGAATAGCACACTTGTGTTCTGAGAGGGGCGGCTGTGGCCAGACCGGTTGGGCGCTGGGGAATACAGTTACAGCGTTTTGGCCGCGGGGCCCCATTCTGTGTGCTGCAGAATGCACAAATAACCCCATTCTGTGCCGGGCGGCTGTGAGCGCTCAGGTGGCTCCGGGTGTGGGGCAGCAGGCCGGGCTGCCCTCGCTTCGTCTGGGGAGGGGAGCATTGGAGGAGCTGGTAACAAAGTGCATTCAGGTGGGTACGGGTGTGGGTCTGTGCTGCTGTCAGCTTGGGCTGGGGGAAAGGCACTGAGTCTGAAATTGGAGTTAAGCTGAATTAAGAAGTTATCCAAAACGTGGTTAGCGTGTGCATGAAAGCCTTTTGTGTGCGTGCATGGCAGCAGTGCAGGAGGGGCACGGTGCTGCAAGCAGCTCACTGCAGGTGCACGGAGCTGGGGTTGGCTTCAGTGATGCACAGAGTTGTGGGTTTGTTTTTGCAGCTCTTTGCTTTAGAAAACAAAACAAACGAGCAACAAAACCCATCAAACCAGGACTGTACCTTATTGGCAGAGCTTCTACAGCATTTTGTTTTGCAACTAAGTGTTACACTAAATTCATACACCTCTTCACTGGGGCTGTTATGCAGGCCTCGCACGTGCTTGGGCAGATGGCAGCGTGCAGGTAAATGGGTTTGAGAGTTTAAGGTTCATATTGAAAGTCAAAGAAATAACTGCTGTCCATGGGACAGAAGCGAGCGCCTGTCTGGGGCTGTGTAGGTTGGGTGTTCATTGCACATCTGTCCTGCAGCCACTGGAAATGCAGGGCCTGGCTCAGCCCTACAGCTGACGTGTATGGTGGGCTTTGCCGTGGGTGCCTCAGCTGTTCCTGAAGGCGCAGAGATGCTGTCCCCAATTGGGGGCTGTCACCCCAATCTGCCTGCGTGGCGCTGCGGGTGGCACAGCGTTCTGCAGGGCTTCGCCGTCAGATGAAAGGTTTCACATCATAACGTCGGGTAATTGCTGTAGTTAAGGAAAGGTTCCAAGTGTAATTAGGAGCTGGGTTAAAAAAACCAACCACAGAGCAAGTGGAATTTCAAACTAAAGACTTATCTACGTTAAAATAAGGCAATGATTTTTAAATGCTGTCCTGGACCCCACTGTGGCCCAGTGATACCCCCACGCTGCGGGGCTGCCCTGACCCAGCTTGGGGTGCTGCCGCATGGGGCTGCAGGGGGTGTGCAGCCTTTGATGTCAGGAAGGCAATTAATGGTGGCTGCCGTAACATTTACGATGCTTCAAAACCCGTGCGTTATTCCCCGTGTTGTTTGTGTTGGTCGGTTGCTCAATGCAGGCATGTGCCACACTGCTTCGGTGACAGCAATGCAGGGTAGCCACATTTTTGGACAACGTTTTGTGAGAATTTCTTAATTTCCTGAGCGAGTGCAGGGCTCTCGGGCTCTCCTTCCTCTGCCAGAGAGACTATTTGCTCACACAAAGTTCTTCATTGTAATAGGGGAAAAAATCAATTTGATTACTTTCATGTCAGCATGCATGTCTAATGGCTCAGAAGTTATTGCAGCCATAAAATATACAGTATCATTCCTCTCTCACTCTGAGATTTGACAGGATTAATATAGTCAGCATGAAATCTTAGTCATAAAGCCGACCATAAGCGATGGTAAAATTAGCCCTGAAATTGTCTGCTTTTGGAGAGCATCTTCTGCTTTTCCTTCTGGGAGCAAACACCACAGGCTGGGTGCATGGATGGGCAGTGCAAGAGGGCTCTGCTGCTGAGCTCCACGGTGGGCTTCCTGGGCACAGAGCAGTGGCACGCTCCTTTATCCTTGGGTTTGTGCAGAGCGTTGCCTTTCAGGGCTAAACTTACTTAAAAATTCCATTAAAAGATAACTTTGCTGCACGCTAGTAATATTCTCTGAAACACAGCCAGAATGTAATCTTGAGTAGCATGGGAAGCACTGGGATGGCAAGCAGTGGGATTGTTTCCCTCTGAGGGTCTGTGTGCCCCATGCCCATGTGGGGCTGGGAGCGACACACGAGGGCACAGTGGCTGCAGTGCCCCCAGTGAGGCCACTTCTGGATGTGGGGGCACTGTGCCACTTCAGAGTGGCAGCCCCCAAAAGCACCTCCTGATAGGTGTCTGCAGGATGTAGGAAAGAGGAAAAAGAGCCAAAGCTCTGGGTTGAAATCTTTCTGTATATATATGTATATACATTAATTTTTGCTGCTAGCTGCCCTGGCAGCAGCGTTGCCACGTGCTGTCGTACCCACTGATCACCTCTCATGCACACCCATTGCTGGGATGTGTCCCCAGTGCTGGGCACTGCCCACAAAGGACCGTGCAGCCCCACGCACTGTGTGGGGGTCCCCAGAGCCCCCCAACCCCAGGCAGGACCCGAAGCAGAGCAGGTGCTGGTCCTGCCTGGCCACCCGTCTCAATGTCCTGCTGGCAGTTTGGGTCAGCAGTGCTGGACCAGCAACACTCCAGCATAGCAGGCAGAGGAATGGGGCTCAGTGGGGTCGCCAGGTGCCAGCTGGGCACCTCTTTGTTCTTTGGTGCCCGCACAGCCCGGAGCAGTGTGGCAGTGGGAGGGGGGACGGCGAGGTGCTCGAGATGGAGCTGCTGTAACTCTTCCATTTTAATAATAGATTACCATTAGTATCCGCCCGATATAACGCGCCTCATTATTGCTTACTCAGAATAATTTCTCCTTATAGAACCTTGGAACTTTATTTGCTGAGCATCAAATATGCAGCAACGCATGAATAGTTTTAAGACTCGATCCCCTCAACTCATACGGTGTGCTTTTTTTTCTCCCCTCCCCGAACTGTGATTGAAGTCAAATTAACATATTTACCTCCAGAGCTCGTTAAAAGATTCAGGAGGTGGTTCAGAATCGTCTCCCATTGCTGGGATGATGCTGGGCTCCCTTTCTCAATAGAGCCCTGCAGACCTTTGACTCTCAGCCCCGCACTCTGTTTCCTCCCCAGTGCTCAGCAACAGATGGGAGCGCTGTTACTGCCGCTGTGTTCCCCAAAGGAAGCACTTTGTTTTATTTTATTGGCTTTTTAGGATGGGGGAAAGGGAGAGGCAGGGAGAGGGAATGAGTTATCATAAATAACACACAGCCCTGGCTGCTGTTTCAGCGTGCAATAAGGAAAGGTGTTGCAGCGCGTTGCTGCCGATGGGTGCTGGCTGTGCGCTGCTGTTGTCACCGTGCTCTGCCTGCGTTTGTCTGCAGGTGATAGCTGCTTCCTGTACTGGATCACAAACCTTATTTTTTCTTATATTTTTCTTGTATTTTGACATCTTCCCATGGAAAAAAAAAGAAAAAAAAAAGCCCAAAACAAAACACTGTGTGAATGCAGAGGTTTGATACCGAACCCAGTTTGCAGCTTTGCTGCTCAGAGGTGTCTTTCTTCTTCCCAGCCCAGGAACTGTCCTGCCCCGTGCTGTGATTTATTGCTGAGGCCGTTTGGGTCTCACAGAAGCCAATCCCAGTAATCCCAGTTTCAGTGCTGTGGGTCCATGGAGCCGTGCGCTGTGCCCACGGAGTGGCCGTGCTGTAGCCATGGATAGGAGCTGCTGCAGCAAATCTCCCTGCTCCTAAATCAGGAAGTGATTGCTGCAGATGTTGTTCCCTGAGCAATGGGTTAATACTTGGTGGTTAGCATGGTGTAGCAGAAAAAAGAAAACACAACTTATTTGTTTGAGGTTTCTGGCTAATGGCCTCGTAAGTATTGCAGGGCGTTGCGGCAGATTTCCTGGATTTTGCAATTGGGATGGTTCTGGTCTAACTGGTCAGAAAGATTTAAAGAATATAGAAAGAAATGGGAAAAAAATAGAGAGAGAAATCGCTCAGCGCGTTGCTGCAAAAAGCAGAGGGGTGCCAAGAGCTCGGCTGTCTGGTGAGGCAGGGAGTGAGGCCGGGGGGGTCAGCCCAGCACTGGGGCTCCATCCGAGGTGCAGCACCAGGCAGCAGTGCACGCGTTTGGCCTCCTGAATGTGGCACTTCAGTATTTTCCCAGGCAGGAAAAAGCCATTTGCTTTTCATGCACAACATATAAATCTTGGAGAAGTTCCCAAAGTTGCGTGTTGAACTGCTCAGTTCTGTGCTTCTGTGGAAGGAGAGTGTTTATTCCCATGCATTATTTTTATGTTTCTCTTCAAAAGGAGGCTGAAGTGTTTGCGAGGAGGACATTTCCAGTGCTGGGGATGAGCAAGAGCAAAGAGAGAGGCAGCTTTAGAAGGGACGGCTTCACCTCGCTGTGACATAGGGTTGGTGTGGCTGGGGGCTTTGTCTGCTTAGAACCACAGAGTTGTTTGAGTTGGAAGGGACCCTTAAAGGCCATCTGGTCCCTCTCCCTGCAGTGCTCAGGGACACCCACAGCTCCACCAGGTGCTCAGAGCCCCGTCCCCCAACCTCGGGTGTCTGCAGGGATGGGGAACCATCACCTCTCTGGGCATCCCGTGCCAGTGCTTGTGTTAGGAATTGCATTGAAACCTGCCTGGTTGCTGGTTTCTCTTTAAATCTCCTGTGCTGTTTGTTTGTTTGTTACACCTGTGCTTCGCTCCAGCTGAAGTCCCTCCCTGGGGCCAGCACAAATCTGCTGCCTCTGTCCCAACCCCAGGCTGGACTTGCTTATTGCTTCTCACTTCACTCCTATCTGCTGAAGGCACAGGGAGTGGCTTTGCCATAGCAGTTCTGTTTGTGTGCATAGGAGAGGGGTAAGGAGGGGCAAGGAGGGACCCCCGACCCATAGCAGCACCACCCTGCAGCACTGGGGCTGCCTGCAGAAGGATCCCTTCCTTGTCTTTGTGTTGCTCCTTCTGCTCACCTTATGGGAGACCCTGAGATAACTATAGAATTACGTGTATACACGCATACAGGGCATAGGATTTTGTTGGTTTTTTTTTTACATAAGATGACTATTTTTGAAGTACCCTCGAATCCTGGAAAACTCGAATCTGACCATCTCCCATTCTCCCATGAGCACCTTTCCTGCTCAGCCCCAGGCTGCTCCTGCATCCCAAAGGCAGGATGGGATGGATGCGGGCAGAGGGAACCTGGGGCATCTCAGTGGCACTGTCCCCGTGCCCCATCCCCACACCTGTCCCCATGCCCTGACCCAGTGCCATCTTTCCGTGGTGCATTCCATGCAGGGCCAGGACAGGGGAGCAGCAGAGGGGAGGTTTAGTGCTGCTGCCGTGTAATCCCGCCGTGAATCAAAGCAACTTTTTACAAAACAAGATTCTCTCGCTGTTGCAAAAGAGCTTTGGGGAAATCTGGTTTTTGTGGTTAAGGATCTTAGTCTGATGCACAAGGAAAATTATGTGTAGCTTTTATTTGGCCCAAAGGATTCTTACAACATTATCCGTATTTCCTTTAATTTGTGGGATTTCTAGTAAATGGGCTTAAAAATAGGTCCGGGCAAAATGCCAGGGTACATATGAACAGCAAAAGGAAAGCTCTGCACGCTGAGCGGCTCACTTTCACTTCTCCCTCAATGCCAGCTGCATTAACTGGGAAAAGGGAGTAAACGCTCACCTTTTGGGGTTAAATGTAATTACCTCTCTGGAATTCTTTGGAGGTGGATACTGCAGGAAAGATGCTTTCGCTGGGTAATGGAACACACGCAGTGTTTGTGTTGAGCTGGCAGCGGGGGGGAGCAGCGCTGGTTGTTGGGCTGGCAAAGGGCTCGGAGCCCTCCAGCAATGGGGTCGTGGTGCAGGGCAGGGGTGGGGCAGAGCACAGCAGTGCTGTACACACGCAGTGCGTGGTGTGTGTGGTTCTGGGAGCCGTGAGGATCTGAATGGGATGACCCCATAGGTGGCGGTGTGGGAATCACCTCCAGCATCCCCGCTATGCACGGAGCTGGGTGTGCTGGGGAGGTCCCAGCCGGGCACTGTGATGGCTGAGCCCATCCTTCAGGCTCACCCCTTCGTGGTTAAGGCTCCCCAAAGAGCTGCTTTTGTTTTCCAAAGCCCGCAGTTGAGCACACGGCTGCGGTGTTGGTGCAGGTTTGGGTGCAGGATGCTGGTGTGGACCCTGCTCCTAGAACAGGGTCGTATGGCTGCACATGCTTAGAAACCCTTTTGGATGTTCTTTTTTAAAAAATAATTGCTTTGGGATTGATTTTTATTCTTTTTTTTTAATGTTTTAATGGAGAGGCAGCAAATTTAATATCTTCTGTCTTGGCTGTGTTGTGATTTACATTTGATTTTAGGCATAATTAGAAATGCAAGTAGAGCGCTTTGTGTTTTACCTCTGCTTCAACTATTTATGGCATGATATGCAAATGGAGCAAGCTATGAATATTAAAGATCAGAGCATGTTACAAAGTACCACCGCCGTTAAGGAGTTGGGTAGGGGCGCAGGCCGTGTTCCCCTTCTCTCTAGGGCAGCCCACATCGCCTGCTGCAGTGCCATCGCCGACCTTTCAAGGTGCTCTGCAGCACCAGGAGGGAACCTTCAATGTGTCTCAGCCAAAATGGGGCGGCTTCCTATGACTGCGAGCCCGAGGGAAGGGATCTTGCTGTTCTCACCACTCAGACCTATTTACATAGCATTATTTTGGGTTTGTTGACACATCTGAAGTGACATGGAGAGCGGCCCTGCATTCCGGGCAGTGCGGGGCTGTGTGGCTTCAGATGGGGCTGCGGGTGCAGCGGGACACACTGTGGGTGCAGGGGATGGGCTGTGGGATCAGTGTGTTGCATGGGGGGGGGGCAGGGAGTGCCCTGGGGAGCAGCGTGCTTCTGCCTCCGAGGGATTTAAATTACAGATTTTGACAGAGAAGATTGTCAGCAGTATTCAAAACAGAGCAGGAATTCTTTTGAAATGCCGTCGAGCTGCTCTGCAGCAGTTGGGAAGTTTGGCACGTGAGAATTGGGCCCAGGAGCTGCCACCAGGGCTTTTTGTCCCTTAAAACTCATCTGTATGCAGCGTCCTGCATTGCCCAGCACAGTCCTGGGCTCAGCATGTGGCTCCAGGCTGCAGAGGGGCTGCTGGCCTGTGGGGCTGGGGGTCCTCCTCCTGTAACAGCCACAGATAGCCCTGTGCTTGTGTATTACAGAAAAGAAGGATCTGTTGGTGCTTGTGGCCGCGCATAGAAAAACCAACCAACAAACCAAATAGGGGTTTGGAATCGACTTGTGATCAGCTGGATTATTTATCCATAATCATTAATTGTACATCCTGTTGATGGGCTGACGTGTGCTTGTTGGTATTAGGCTCCGTTCCATCTGCAGCGTCACATGAACATGAGCCAGCAGTGTGCCAGGGTGGCCAAGGAGCCAGCGGCATCCTGGCTTGTGTCAGAAGTAGTGCAGTCAGCAGAAGGTGATCGTTGCTGTGCACCTGCAGTGCTCTGTTCGGTGCTGGGGCCCCTCGCTGCCAGAAACACATTGGGGCCCCAGGTGTGTCCAGAGATGGGCAGGAGCTGTGATGGGTCGGAGCACAGCGCTGTGGGATGGGTCAGCGTGGAGGAGAGGGGCTGAGGGGAGACCTCATCGCTGCTACAGCTCCTGGAAGGAGGTCGTGGCAAGGTGGGGTCGGCCTCTGCTCCCAGGTGGCAGCGCTGGGATGAGAGGTGACGGCCCACGTGTGCCAGGGGAGGGTCGGGTTGGGTGTCAGCAAACAGTGCTCCTCAGATGGAGTGGTCAGCACTGGCACGGGGTGGTGCAGTGGGTTGGGGGTGGGCTTGGGGATCTGAGAGGGATTTTCCGACCTGAATGACCCTGTGATCCTACGGGAGGTTGGCGCTGCCTCTGCTGCACGAACATCCATGTGTCTGCTCGGGGGCTGTGGGTGCATGCAGTGCTGTGGGGCTGCAGTGGGGCGAGGGGATGGGACCGCCCTTCAGGCACCTCCAGCCCCGCATTGTGCACCTTCTTTATCTGCAAGCTTATCTTTCCATTAAGGATCAAGCTCAGATGCAATTGTAGCTTCACTTTAAGAGAGCACTAAAAGTTTAATGTAGAAACATTTTCCTTCGCCAGAACTTTTTGGCAGCGTCGTTCCCTGGTGCTAAAATTCCTCCGGGAGCGCAGCGCTCCGGAGCTGCAGGGACGCACTGTCCTCAAAGGGTTAATGGCATCATCCCGACTGCCTGGCCTTATTAAAGCGAGGGGACAGATCTGCAGGCAAAAGTCATTCATCGGAGGCAGAGATGGGAGCAAAGTTTCCCTGCCCTCTGCAGTTTGGTAGCGGTAGGCTATGCAGTAATTGAGAAGTAAAGCAATGGAATTATCGGCTCCTGTCCAAACGGAGCACGGCTTTCTTTTTTTTTTACAACCTCCATTGCATCAGAACTCGGCAGTATTCCTGATGTCCTCATGTGTGTTAATGCTGACTCACAGACTAACTTGCACAAGAAAAAAAAGCCAGCAGGCAGCAGCTCCACCATACTAGGTAATGAGCTCTCGCAAGGAGCGGCGCTGCTGTGCTGTAAGCTCTTCTAATTGACCTTTTAAGATATTTACCTTATTTTAAGGCTCTCCGTTCCGGCGTGGCGTGGCGGCACGGCTGAGCCATGCATGTTCGGTGCTGCCGCTCGGCTGTTGTGTGCGAGGAGGATGCGGCTCAGCATGACCCTTGTCTTTCTGCTGCGTTACTGCGGGCTGCCTTGGGATGGATGGATGCAGGAAGCGCGTGCTGCAGCGGTGGCGGAGGGGCTCCGGGTGCTTTCTGCTGCTCCTCGGGGTCACCCGGCTGCTTTGTTAGGTTGGAACAGCCCCAAATCCTGCAGCATAGTTTGATTTCCCGTCCCTGCCTCTCCTTCACCCCTTTCCCTGTAGCAAGCTGCAAAAAAAAAAAAAAAGAAAAGAAAAGAAAAAAGGAAAAAAAAAATCCTTGTTGCCTTTTCTATTCTTGCATGTCCTTGCTTCAGAGCTCTTTAAAGCAGCGATGGGAAACAAGAAAAAAGCCAAAGGAATCGCCGGTGCCGGCAGTGGCACAGCGAGGTGGGAGCTGCCCGGAGGGCTGACCCGGCGCTGCCACTCACCTTGCGGGCATTGGGAGCTGTGTGCCGCCGCTGACACCAGCGCTGCTCTGCCCTGCCCTGCTCTGCTTCCCGTGCTGCCTTCCAGCTCTCTCTGTGCGCGTTGCTCCTCGCCAAGCTGTGCGTTTTGCCTCGCTAAGCCAGGAGCCGCTCACTGCTGCAGGGGTTGGGGCTCAGCGCTGCTCCCCGCTCGCTGCTCTCACTGCAGGGCTGCAGTTGCGGTGCTGCAGCTCAGCTGCTCCCCACCCGGCCCTTGGCTGGCAGCCCCTGCCCAGCGCAGGCACTTTGGCTGACCCGGTCCCTTCTTATCCTGTCATTACAAGGGGGGACGCAGCCCCAGCCCTGCAGCTGCAGCCAGGCTGGTGCTGAGCATCCCCGTGGGGAATCCTGGTGCTACAGCACCTCCCATCTCCAGCCCCGCAGCCTGGAGCCCAAGGGTGGGATTTTTTTTAATTATTATTATTTTAAGTCTTTTGATTTTTCCCTCCTCCTCCCCCTCTGCAGAAGAAAAGAGGGGTTCCTATTACTGCCGGGCCCCCAGGGATATGGCTTCACCACCCTCTTGTGCCACGAGCGCTCTGCGGCCTTTGTCCTTCCATGGGGATGTAGGGCAGGGACCCTTTGTAGGGCTCTTCTGCCTTTTTTGGGCTCTTTGAGCTTTTTTGGTTGTTGTTGGTAGTGAACTCTTCAGATCTCGTTGTAGGTTGGCTAAGGAAAAGACAATTTAAATGAATTATCTAATTATTTCTGATTACTCCCATGGGAGCTCTGATGCCAGCATCGTATTCCGGATCGATGCCTTTCTCTTTGCCGTTGGCTCACCCCGACCTCTCAGGCCTCAGAGAGGAGACGTTCTTCAGGACTGAGTGAACCTGCACAGGACCTGAGAGCTCACAGCGCTGCACCGTGCGGCAGCTGAAATGTTTATGAGCTCCCTGGGACAAAGGCTGGGACTTCATGGGACCATGCAGAGACGTTCCGTTTCTCCTGGGCTGTGTCAGGGCTCAGATAAGAGGCTTCCATTGGGAAACAAAGCGATGTCTTGCTTCGGTTGTCACATACTTTGCATGATTCTTAAGTACTTAGGGGTGTCTGGTTTAATTGGGTTTTGCCCGAGGTTTTGTGTTGGCTTGGAGCCACTCGGTAGATGTTTGGTGGGAGTGGTGCTCCCAGTCAGTTTGGTGCTGTTTTCTACCCAAAAAAGGAGAAAAAAAAAAGGAGTTTTTGAAGTTAGACATTGTCGCTTGTATTGCATCCACTGCCTGGTCATGGTGCTGACTTGTGGCTGTCGGTTGTAGGGGTGGGAGGTCCGATGGGGAACAGGTTCTGCTCGGCTTTAGGACTGCCTTGGCCCTATTTATTTGGTTACCAATAGTCCTGCCATAGGGAGGTGATGGAAAAGAGGAGGAGGAAGCAAAACAACAGCCCTGGGCTCCCCTCGCAGTCATTTGGGCTCTCAAAAGCTCACTGGGATTTGCCTGCATTCCTGGGTAGCGTATCCAGAAACCGACCCGGTTTTGGTGATGTTTTGAGACGTGGTTGTTTGTAGAGCAAATTCTAAGCAATGTGAACAATTCCTATCTATCCCACCGGTTCTGACCCCCCTATGTGGCACACGGGAACCCCATCGGTGCCTCCTGGTGCTGGGGGCACACTGGTACCCATAGGTCCGTGCCCTGTGTGCAGTGAGGACAGCCGGGTGCACAGCAGCAGCTCACTGCCATTCCTGAGTGGAACTCAATGCCCCACGCAGACACTGGGGCAGAACTTAATGCACCCCATAGGCACCAGGGCAGGAGAATCGGAGCCGTGTGTGCAAAAATGGGGAGGGGTTGAGCGGGAGCTCTGCAGCCCGTGTCCGTTCTCCCCGCCCCATCCTTGCCTAAGAGTGCCATGGCCTTTAATCTGCTAATTTTTCCCTGCCTGCGACCATCTGAGCAGTGCCATCGGAACAGATCCTGGAGCAGTAATCGAAATCAAAATGCTCTGGGCAGGGAGATAAGTAAGCAAAGTGAGGCCCCACCCTCTTTCCCAGAAAATAGCACCAAACATGCTCAATAAACGCGAAGGTAATTTAAAATCTGAATCCAGGAGACAATGTGACTAGGATTTCATTACTTAAGCAAATGGATTTGCTTTTAGTGGATTCAGCCACAGACTGAAAGAAGCTTTCCCCAAGGGGTAAACATTTTTCCTGCATTTGAAAGGCTTTCTTGTATGTTATGGGAGGGGGGGTGGGAGGGAGGTGGATCGTGCCTGCGGCTGCCCACAGAGCACCTTTATTTCACAGTGCCCCGGGCACTCCAGCCTGCCCCTTTGGGGTGGTGGCACTGGGGTGGTGTGGGGTGCTTGGGTGCGGGGCTGCTGGGACTCAGTGTGGGATAATGGGCTCAGGGTGCTGCGGTGTGGGGTATTGGGCTGCAGGATGCTGGGGTGTGGGATGCTGGGGCTCAGTGTGGGGGTGATAGGGTGCTGTGGCTCAGTGTGGGGCTGGGTGTGGGGATGCTGGCTGCAGGATGCTGGGCTCAGTGTGGAGATGCTGGGGTGCAGGCTGCTGTGGTTCAGTATGGGGCTGAGTGTGGGGAAGCTGTGGCTCAGTGTGGGGCTCAGAGTGGGGATGCTGGGGTACAGGATCTAGGGATGCAGGATGCTGGGGATCAGTGTGGGGATGCCAGTTGTGGGATGCTAGGCTCAGAGTGGGGATGCTGGGGTGCATGGTATAGAGATGCAGGATGCTGGAGCTGAATGTGGGGCTCAGTGTGGGGATGCTGAGCTCAGTGTGGGGCTCCTTGTGGGGATGCTGGGCTCGTTGTGGGGGTGCTAGGCTCAGTGTGGGGATGCCGGCTGTGGGATGCTGGGCTCGCCACCCCTTCCCCAGCCCGAGGAGTCACCAGCAGCAGTGCCAGCGCTGCAGACTGTTTGGAATAGTTTAAATGCTTTGACACTCTGGATGTACTAGATGGCAGGGGAGGCAGTTTACAGCGTAATTCATATGCAAAACTGCACTATAAATTTAAAACCTGTCTCAGTTGCCGTGGCACCACTAAGCATTTCATCAGCATACAGTACAGTATTTCTGCCATCTTTGTTTGCATTGCAGTGACTCATCAAAAGTCTGTCTTGTACCAACACTGAGAGCATTCCTCTGGCACTGATATTTCTCTGTTTTTAAAGCTTCGGTTTGAAACTGGCATTTACTTCAGGTCCCTAATCAAAGGGCTCTATTCATCGCAGAGAGCAGCCTGAATGTTAATCTGCATCCGGCCTATTCATTTAGATGCTATGCACTGCCGTGGAGATTTGACTTGGTAAGAGCTTGAGCTCCAGCAGATAGAAGCGAAGGGCTCCGCGCTGCTTTCCTCCCCCGAGCGCTCGGCGTCCCCGCGCAGTGCGGGGTGAGAGGAGGGCAGGGGACCCCCGGACACGGCTGGAAGGTACGTGCCCGGCTGGCGGGGGGGGCCGCCAACTTCCTCGCTCGGGAGGGTTTTATTGAACCGTGCAGATAGAATGAAATTGGCTCCGAGCGTTCCCTTTTCTTCCTGTTACCCCGTGGCCTTGCGGATAGGACTTTTGTTGTTTCTTTTTCCCCCGGCGCTGGGAACAGAGCAGCTCTTTGTGGGTTATTTTCTTTAAAGAGCAGATTTTTTTTTTTTTTTCCTTCCCCAATCTTTCTCGGATTCACTTCAGTTTGTTTGTTTGTTTGTTTTTAAAGTGATGTTCTCCGGGGCTTTCAGTCCTCCTTAACCACAGTCTGTACTCAGCAGCATTGACGGCAATTGGGATTTTCAGTCGTTTTCTACCTGCCGGACCGCTGCGTGGAGCCTGGAGGGGGGTGGGGGTGTCCTGGGCTACGGCTGTGAGCTGCTGAATGCGCAGTGCTTTGCTTTGCCGGAGTTGTGGTGCACAGGAGGCACTGATGCTGACCGCCTCGGCAGCGCACAGCTTTGCGCAGCGGCTCCACGCGCCCATCACGTTTATTGAGGATGTGAGCGGCCCCGCGGCCCCGAGGTACTGCAGATGGGGGCTGCCCTGGGCTGGCCTCGGCCGGGACCCCCACACCGGGGCTGTGCTGTGGGGACGGTGCCCTGGCGGCACCCGCTCTGCCGCAGTGTGTGAGATAAGCGGTGTTTTGTTTGGGGTTCATTCTGTTGGGAAAGGGTTTAACTGTTGAAATGCTTCCTCTTTCTGGTGCAGATGTGAAGGTTGCTTTAGAAAGTGCTTTGAGACGGAGCACTGACGGAACCCTGCCTTTATCTCGGGCAAAATGGCACTTTGCTTCGTGAATGCCTCTTCTATAGTTTCAGTGTAGCCGGCGGTGCTGGTGGTGCTCCTTATATAACGCTGCCCAAGGTCTGTCTGCTCTCCGTGCGCTTTGCTGTGCTCTCCTCTCCCATTATGGGTCACATTTTCCTGCATAAAGTAAACCCCCGGGGGAATAAATCAGTGGGGTTTATTTAAACAGACCGCAACTTTAAGGGAATGTTTGAGTTTTGGAACATCCCTCGCTATCCTCCGTGAGCGTTGTTTAAGAGCGTCGATAAGCGATTTTATAAGGCATTGCTCTGCTGCGTTGGCTCCAACCACGGCTCGGAGCCTTCGGTGTTACCGTGTGCCTCCGAGCTGCCTGAAAACACTGTTCCTCTCTCCCTGCCTTCTCCCTTTTTCAGATGTGCCCTACTTTGGATACCCCTGCGTTGAATGCCTGAGGAGCTCCGGCGGATCCTGAGCCATGTCGCAGATGTTGCACATAGAGATTCCCAACTTTGGGAACACCGTGCTGGGCTGCCTGAACGAGCAGCGCCTGCTGGGGCTGTACTGCGATGTCTCCATCGTGGTGAAGGGCCAGGCCTTCAAGGCGCACCGTGCCGTGCTGGCTGCCAGCAGCCTCTACTTCCGAGACTTGTTCAGTGGGAACAGCAAAAACGCCTTTGAGCTGCCGGGGACGGTGCCCCCTGCTTGCTTCCAGCAGATCCTCTCCTTTTGCTACACCGGCAAGCTCACCATGGCGGCCAGCGAGCAGCTGGTGGTGATGTACACGGCGGGCTTCCTGCAGATCCAGCACATCGTGGAGAAGGGGACAGACTTGATGTTCAAGGTGAGCTCGCCCCACTGTGACTCTCAGACCGCCATGATCGAAGACCCCTCCTCAGAGCCGCAGAGCCCCTGCAACCAGCTGCAGTCGGCCTCGGCGCCCTACGTCATGTCCCCCTCCATGCCCATCCCGCTCCTCACCCGCGTCAAGCACGAGAGCCTGGAGCTGCCGCCGGCCGCCGTGCCGGGCCTACCCGCCAAGCGGCCCCTGGAGCCGGGCGTGCGCGATGGCCCCGCAGGAGCAGGCCCTGCTGCCGGCCCGCTGAAGCTGTCGCGTGTCTCCTACTACGGGGTGCCCAACCTGGCCTCCCTCCTGCCTACCGTGCAGCAGGTGCAGTACTCGCAGGGGGAGCGCACCAGCCCCGGCGCCAGCAGCATTCCCACCACCGACAGCCCCACGTCCTACCACAACGAGGAGGATGAGGAGGACGACGAGGCGTACGACACCATGGTGGAGGAGCAGTACGGGCAGATGTACATCAAGTCCTCGGGAGGCTATTCTGGTAAGGAGTGCGCTCTGTCCTTTGGTTTTCCGCTCTCCACGAGGTTTTGCTCGGTCCTTCCGCAGTGGGCTGGGGCTGATTGCTGGGCTGGTGGCTCTGTGGCTTCTCTGGTTTGCAGAGGGCCCGGCGCTGGGACATCCCGAGGGCAGTGGCCACCTCCAAGTATGGCACAGTGCTCATGGCCGTGTCCTCTGGTGCCATGGGTCACCCTCCGGGCTCTGTGAGGTGTGAGGTGCCTTCCCCTCATCCCGACCTTCTGAAATGAGCGGTGCAACATGCCTGTGTCCCTTCCTCCAAATGTCATCACGTAAATCATCCCCATAGATATTCGATGGGAACCGCTGTGGGAAGGAGCACAGCAGGACCGCCGTGCCCCTACCTGCACTGACAGCCACTCCTCTGCCAGGCCTGCCTGGTGCACTGGAGTCAAGCGGGGAAAAGCACTTGGAGTCCCACTGATAACATTTTATTGCTGTATGGAAACAACCACATCCATGACTCCTCGCAGTGGTGATGCTATTCTGCCGTCAGAAATATCTGTTGAGTGAAGGACCCTCTAAACCTCTCTGCTGTGTCCCCACCGCACTGCCAGGGGATGGGGACAGGCTCTGTGCAGGCACAGGGCTGTGCCAGCAGCCTGCCCTCTGATGCTGGCCTCAAGCTGAGCCGAATTCAGGCTGCTTTCCTCCACACCGGGTTTGTTTTTATTTTGTTTTGTGTTTTCTCACTGTGGAGCACACAGCGAGTAATATGGGCTTGTCCTCAGCGCTGAGCGCTCGGAGCATTATTCTGCAGAGAAACGGGATTATAGCCTTGTGTGCCATGTTTGCCTTTCGCCGTCATGGGGCCAGTGCATAGAGAGCAGCAGAACAAAACCCATCCTGCAGGCTGCCGGGAGCCTGGGGCAGGGCGAATGCTGTGCCGAGCAGCTCTGAGCGATGCTCCGAGGCCTGGGAGCGTCCCTGGGCATCCCAAATGAGGCCTTTGGTGTGTGTGCAGCGGGGCGTCCTGGGGGGGGGAGGCTGTGTTGCTTTCTATGGGAGCTGTTGGGATGGAGCTGTGCCCCACGCAGGGCTGTGCTGCCCTCAATTTCTGCTAAAATCTCTCTTCCGCAGCCGCGCGTTTCGAGGGAGTTTCCTGTTTTAATGAAGCCGGCTCTGGTGTTGGGCTTCCTGGAAAACGGGGCACACAAAAAAAGAGATTAAAAAAAAAATAAAAATAAAACCTAAGCTATTCCATTACGGTCGGGACTTGTCGAGCTAACTGTGTTTTAATTACTCAGGATAAACCGTACCCTCAAAAGGTGCAGAATAATAACACGGTAAGATGGAAGAGAGCGAGCCAGCTAATCCCACTGCTGGCATGGAGCTCCCGCAGCCTCACAAAGGCCGGGGGGAGGGGGCAGCCGCTTCAAACAGATTGCCAGGGTTTCCAGGAGCCCCGTTTGGAAAAACAAAAACAAAGCGGAGGACAGCGCGGCACATCGAGCCCCGGATTTCAGGCAGTTTTTTTTTCCCTCCCTCCCCCTATTTCTGTGCTTTGCCCCCACCCGGCAGTGCTGTGCTGGCCCTGACAGCGGCGTTGCCCAGAGCTCAGCGCTGAGCCCCGAATTCGTGCTGGTTTGCCCACATCCAGCCCTATCCTACGTTCAGAAGCGATGCCCGCAGCCGGGCTGTGAGACGTGCACCGTGACCTTGGCAAAGGGCTTTGCTGGGAAGGAGAGGAGCGGGACGCAGCCCTGCTTAGTGCTGGGAATCTGCAGTGTGGACCTGAGGAAAATCCTTGGGATGCGGGGAAGGAGCTGCAGAGGAGCAGAGGACGGGCGCACACCTGGAGCACCGCGGTGGCAGCGCCTGATTCCACCCATTGCTCCGGATGTGGAGCTGCTGAGGCTCAACGAGGTTCCTAACATCTGATGGGAGAAACGCGCGGCTCGAGGAGACGTTAAACAAAAGCCAAAGTATTTTTATCCCTAATTACAGCGCCGTGGGCCCGCTCTGAAGTGGGCTGCGGCAGGACGTGCAGATGCGCTGCTCTGCGCGCTGCTCCCGGCTCACTGCTTGCAGCTGCGGCGCGCTGATGTCGATGGGAAGCAGTGGGGTTGTGTGAGGTGAGGGTCCGACCCCTCTGCCTGGCACTGCTCTTTTATTTATTGGGGGGGTGGGAGATCTGGATGCAGCAAAGCTGCAGGATGGCAAAAGGCTGGGCTCGGAAGTTATGAAATCCCGCACTGACAGGAGCGCCCGTCATTAAAAATTCATCTAAAATAGCCATTATGGAAGAGTTGTGGTAATTAGCTGAGAGAATAGTTTTCTCTCCTGGCCTCCCATTCCTGACAGTGAGGAAGGAGGGCACGGAGCAGCCCAGGATCTGCAGTGAGCAGCCCCGACCTGCTGCCATGCGCAGCCAGCAGGAGCAGTGGGGCTGGGCAGGGGGATGTCACCTGCGAGGGATCGGGGCATCTTTTAGGACTGTAGGGCAGCCCCTGCCCCTTCGCCGCAGTGTTCCCCCTGGTTTTCCATGGGGGCTGTGGTTGCACACACCCCGTGCCCCGGGTCAGGCATCGCTGCCCTTTTTAGGCATTAAACTCATGGCGGTTTCCCCCCCCCCGGTAAAGCACAGATGTTTAATTTTAGGCTGGCAGATGTTTCACTCCTGGCTGAGGTCTGCAGCGAGGCAAGATAGGGGTATTTATAAAGCGGTAATATTTTTCCTATACTAATTCCAGATTACCTCCCTGTGTAAATAGGTCACAAATCAAATCTCTGCATTCCAGCACGTTGTTATACATGTCCCGTTTGTGCAATGTAAACCAGCACAGGCAGGGCTGTGCCGCTCCGTGGGCTGGGCGTGCTGTGCCAGCTCACCCCGGGGATGCTGCGGTGGGGTGAGCCCGCGGCCCGCAGGATGTAAGCTAATGGGGTAAAGCTGTTTGGAGAGGAACTTCTCAGGAGAGAAGGTGAAAATGATCCGTGCGTTGGCACGCAGCAGATGGAGGTGATTTTGTAGCCGTGGGCTCGTGACTTGTGGCTTCTCATTGCAGCTCTGCGCCCGGGCGCTTCCCACTGCAGTGCTCTCTGCTGCATCCTCACAAGTTGCAGATGCAAAATGAAATCCGTGCCTGGCGTGCAGCTCTCTCTGCTTCCTCTGCAGCGCTTCCTGCTCCCCTGGCCGGGGTGGGATCGGTCCGGGCAGAGCTGCCCCAAACAATGCCCGGCATTGTTGGCGTTGGAAGGAGCTGCTGCCC
This sequence comes from Gallus gallus, assembly GCF_016699485.2. Classification (NCBI taxonomy): domain Eukaryota; kingdom Metazoa; phylum Chordata; class Aves; order Galliformes; family Phasianidae; genus Gallus; species Gallus gallus. The sequence goes on from NC_052548.1 coordinate 8,741,519, forward strand.
TCTGAAGATCCACATTAATTAGCAGCGAATACTGTCCTGTTCTTCCGAGCACAGTGGCCAAACAGAGTTGCTTTCTTTGAGAACATGGGAGCAAAGTGTCCCTTGTGCTCTGCATCTTTACATAACTGTTCTGCGCCGTGCCGGCCGTGTGCTGGGAGCAGTCCTGAACCTCCCAGGCCTTATGGGTGGCACTGAGTTTGTGCTCGTGTTGGATCCAGGCTGATCCCAAAAATGAGTTGTGCCTATGTGTAAGGAGGAGTTGGTAGACAGCAAGACAGGTGTGACCCAAGTGTATGAGTGGATTGCCCCAGATTTGTTTTTCAATGGGAAATTAGTGTATGAGCGGTGGTAGAAGGGTGTCTGCCCCCTCTGCTGCAGGGGCCGTCTGCTGCCCTGCTTGCACAAAGACGTGGCCAGGCGCTGCTGCACGGGGACATGGCATGTGCAGAGCAGTGCTAAGGGGTGGCTGGGGTCTACAAAGCCCTTCAGGCACAGGTAGCACAGCAAGCACCAGACCTGCGCCGGACCCCTGCCTGCCAGCTGCTGCTTCAGGGCTGTGTAGGAGCACAGAAAGCTGTGGGTGAATGTTGGCCTTGGACGTGTTTGCTCTGTGCTTGGCCGGCTGTGCGCTGCCCATTAGTTTTGGGGTGCAGCAGAAGTGCAGCAGTCCCTTCTGTTCCTGCCTGCACACTGTGAGCACAGCTGTGCCGTGATGGAGAAAGGTGCAAGCCTGGAAGCAGAAATGTGGTTGTTCTGCTGCTCCTGGTCCCGAATCATGCAGCAAAGTGCTGTGCTGGGATGGTGCAGTGGGTCAGCCCCCTGTGCTGCAGGGCTGCCTGGTGTGCCATTGCCCTCTGAGTGGGTCTGCAGATGGGGCTGTTGTACGTGGAGAGGGTAATGTGACTTCAGGAGTAGAAGCAGTTAGGGTACCAAAGGAGGTATTATGGAATTCGGGTGATCTGTTGCCTGTTTTGGAGCCCACTGTTGGGTCGCCAGCCCACCCCATGGATGCCAGGGGAAGCCATCTCCACATGCACGCCCCATTTGCAGGTGAGGGGCAGCTGTGGAGAGCTGCCTGCCCACACCAAGGAGTCATCTGGAGGCAGGCAGAGCATCGCTGGGTGCAGGAGCCCTCCGTGGCACTGAGCCCCTCTGCGGGCTGCACTGCTCCCATCCAGGGCCTTCCTGGAGAAGCCGCAGTGCCCCCTCCTTGTGACACCGCACCTCCTCCGTGCACTGCATTAATCTTTTTCCCTTTTAATTTTTAAGTTGCACAAGAAAAGCCGGAGCAGATCCCGCTGGAGAACCGCTCCTGTGTCCTCATCCGCCGGGATCTGGTTGCCCTCCCAGCCAGTCTCATCAGCCAGATCGGGTACCGCTGCCACCCAAAGCTCTACTCCGAGGGGGACCCTGGGGAGAAGCTGGAGCTCGTCGCAGGTAATGAGGGGCAGCACCTCTTGGCTTGGGAACTGCTGGAGGCCTCTGCTGCTGTCCTGCCTGAAACGTGTTCTTCCTGTTGTGCTGCTGCAGGAGCAGTGCGTGCCCTTGCTTTGTCTTTCTGGATTATTCATCACCAATCATCTTAAAAAAAAAAAAAAAAAAAAAAAAAGTTCTGAGTTTCCTTTAATTTGCTGATAGAAAAATGTGTCATTAACAGGATTTATTCAATTGAATTAATTTAGCATTTTAATTGAATTCTGCAGCTTGTGTTCTTCCTGATTGGTGTGGGCTGCATGGCAATTGTATTTTGATTTAGATGCACAGATCTTTTTTTTTTTTTTTTTAATAATAATTCATCAGACTAAAAGATTCACAAAGCAACAGAAGTGAAACCGGGAGGAAGAGGAGTGGGTTTTGCTTGGACCTTTCCCCCATCCTTATTTTAGAGTGGTGGGAAACACGCAGTCAGTGCTGGGTGGTGGCCCTGCTGGGTGCAGGACGGAGCCCTTGAGCTGCTGCCATGGGTCTGTGTTGCAGAACTGATGCACGGCTGCAGTGCCCAGACCTGATTCCAGCCCCACACGCCACGGGCTGCTGCACTTTCCTTGTGCTGCCGCGCCCCGTGACACAGCTGCTTCCCCCCACCGGGTCACTGCATGTGGGTGAAGTGACCTATGCAGTGTCCCTGCTGGAGGACGTGGCAGCCCCACTCTGCGCTCCTTCATCTGCGCCCAATTGTCTGTGGGTCGGAGCAGGATTGTGCTGTGCTTTGCAGAAGGGCTGCTGGTGGCTGGGCAGGTCTGTGCTGGCAGGCAGGAGCCGTAGTTTCACGGGATCAGGAATATTCATTTTGTGCCCATTTACATTTTGGGTGAGACTCCTTCCAAACACAGAGCGGTGCGGGTTATTTCTGCAGTGCGAGCTGCATGCTGGCTGGGGGCACCTCGGCTTCATTTACATTTTTCCATCTGGAAAAAGAGATGAATGTTTGTACCCAGCAGCAGCTGCCTGGGCTGTTTTCCCTCCGCCGAAGCGGAGCTGCCCGTGGCAGCACTCAGCATTCCCTCTGCCGGTTCATGCCGTGCCATCGCACTGCAGCCCATTGCCACCCTGCATCCTTCAGCACGCGCCTCTGGGAACCCCCCCCGAGCATTTCCCTTTGTCTCAGGTTTTCCTGCCACCGTGGATTGTGCAAACTTCAGCAGCTCTGTCTGCACGGCCTTAAGCTGGCCTTGCGACGGCGGCAGTAAATCCGATGGGCGGACGCAGTGTGTGGAGCTGCTGTGACATCCAGAGCAGCACTCACCCATTGCCAGCTGCTATTGTCCATGAAATCTGGGCTCTGGGCACTGCCCTGCAAACCTAGCAGGGATTCTGTTTCTTCAGCAGGTGTTTGTATATCTTGAGAGCAAAGGCTGTCCTTCTTTCTGTGCTGGATGGGGATTTTGCTCTCATTTTAGTTATGTTCTCCACTCTTTCACTCGAGAAAAGAAAAAGCCAATCACTTTGGGCTTTTCTTCCTTCAGAGAGAACAAACAGTCCGGTTGTATATTCAGTACCACGTGTTCTGTGTGTCTTTGCAGGGGGAAGAAATAAAATCCTCTTGTTTGGCTCCCGCAGACCCTCCTGCACGGACCGCCCATTGCCGGGCTCTTGCCCTGCCCTGCAGTGCAGCACAGCCCATCCTCACCCTCAGCTCTCCCTCTCTTCCAGGCTCAGGTGTTTACATCACACGGGGGCAGCTGATGAATTGCCACTTATGTGCCGGTGTCAAACACAAAGTGCTCCTCAGACGTCTCCTGGCCACGTTCTTTGATCGGTACGTCCCGCTCCCCGAGGGACCCCACCTGTTTGCTGGTGTTCCGAGTGTGCTGGCGGATGATGTGTGATTGTGTCGCCCTCTGGGCCTGCCACGCTTCTGTGCCATTCCCCAGCAATGCCTGAACCTGAACATCAGGCTTTCCAATTCCTTGCCTTAAAACCTCCGAGCTCGGTGTCCCTCCCTGCGCTGAAGGCACTGTGCGTCCCGGTGGGCTGCGGGTGCCCGGTGTGAAGGTGTTGCTTTTCCTCTCCTGCAGGAACACCCTTGCCAACAGCTGCGGTACCGGAATCCGCTCCTCCACGAGCGACCCCAGCAGGAAGCCTCTGGACAGCAGAGTCCTGAACGCCGTGAAACGTAAGGAGAGGGGTTTGCTGCTGCTGGGGTGGAAGTGCATGCAGAGAGCAAAGCCAGAACCTGAGCAGGGAAGGCCGTCTCTGTTGCGCTATAGGGGGAAACGTTATGGTGAAATTGGGTGACTGGGAAATTTTTTTTTATAATTTTATAAATTTTTATAATTTATTATAAAAATTTTATAATGTCAGTTTTTTGGTCTGAATTTAATTTTTTGTTTGGCAGCATCTTAATAGGAAGCGTCATCGCTACTTGACTGTTCCGCTGTGTTTTAAAACGTCAATTTCGCAGTTAATTATGGGGTGCTCTATGAAGGAAATCAAACTGATGGCTTTTGGCAGCACTGAGTGCTGGATACTGCTGGACCGGGTCTCGGTGCCCTGGCTTTCGTGCCCTGGGCTGTCTGAGGCCGAGGCCCGGAGGTTTCGGCTGCTGCCCCTCAGCGGGGAGCTGCCTTCTGCACTGCGCAGCCCATCCTGCCTGCGTTTGGTGTATGGTGGAGAGGAAGGGTTCTGTCACCACGCTGGAGTCTGCATGGCAGATCTGGCTGTAAATATCACACTGAGCTCTGCAGAGAGGAATGGAGCCGCGAATGTTCAGTACACAGAGACAGAGGCACTGCAGGGGCTGCTGCCTGGGTGCGGTGCTCCCACAGCTCTGGCCGGGCAGGCAGTGCCCCAGCTGAGCTTTGCTGTTGTGTATCAGGGCACTGGATGATTTTTCAGACGTTTCACGGGGAAATATCCAGTGCTTGAGCTATAGTTGGTCATTATTCATCATAGGTTTTGCTCCGTAACATCAGAGCTGTTGGTGGATCCATTGGTGGATGCCTCCCCGGCTGGCGGCTGGGCCTGGTGGTTGGGAGCCCACTACCCCAGGGCTCCATCCCTCTCCAGCCCCCTCCTCCAGGCCCCTCCCATGCCCCCCATCTGCCTATCCCTCGGGCTGAGGAGCGCTGTTCTCGGTGTGGCAGGGAGCTCTGACACCCATCCAAGCGCTGGGCTGCAATGGACCCTGCACTGGGGCCTGGTGCTGCTGCCCGCCCGCTCTCAGCGCTGTGTATCCCTGTCTTTGCAGTGTATTGTCAGAATTTTGCCCCAAGCTTTAAGGAAAGCGAGATGAATGTCATAGCAGCTGATATGTGCACCAACGCCCGCCGGGTCCGCAAGCGTTGGCTCCCGAAGATCAAATCCATGCTGCCTGAGGGGATGGAGATGTACCGCACCGTGATGGGCTCCACCACAAACAGCGTCCCTCTGGATCCCGAATTCCAGCCCAGCTCCGCTCAGGTCTTTGAGCAGCAAATCTATGCAGAAAGGAGGAGCGATTCAGGAACTATAGTAGCATTGAGAACTAACACAGTGAGCGTCGATCTGAGCAATGGATCCAGCCAGTCCTTCGAACAGAGCGAGGATGCCGAGGGCGCCGGCTCTGTCATACAGGAGGCTGCTGCCACGGATGCCATGGCATCGGATACCCAAAGCACTCCCCAACCTTTTGAACAGGGCTCGGGCCCCTCCAGCCGGCCCGAAACTCCGGTGAGAAGACAGGATGGCACTTACGGAGGGACTTTATAGAGAGAGCAAACGTTTTGTGACCTATAAGGGATCTGTAATACTAAAGCTGCTTGCATGCATTACTAATACAAAACAAAAATGTGATCAAGCCACTTACCTACTGAACTGCTACTGTTGCCTGAAAAAAATGTGATTTTTATTCTGCTTGTATTTAAAATTTATGAAGGAAATAATCGCATTCGTTATACTGTAAACGATAGGTCTGTGGCGACCTACTTAAAAAAAGAGAAAACTATTGGGCTCCTTTTTTTGATATTCCTGAGGTTAGTCCATGCGATTGTAGCTTTTTTTTTCTTTTTTTTTCTTTTTTCTTTTTCTTTTTCTTTTTTCCTTTTCTTTTTTTTTTTTTTTTTAAGAAGGGGAGGAGAAAAGCTCGACACCCCCCCCATCACCACCCATCCATTCCTCAGCTCAGAAGTAAAGCCATCGCTCACCTGGTCCTCGGCAGCGAGTTGTGCGTCGTGGAGCGCTGGGGTTGTGGGCTGCTGGGGTGCGTGGCGCAGGGTGGGGGAAGCTGCTCCATGCTTCTGTTGGTGGAAGGTCAGGGGGATGCAGGATGTGTGATGAGGGATGCAGGACGTGGCTGTTCCTTTTAGTGCCCCTCTCGGTGCCCCTGGGCGCTGGGTTGGTTCCTCTCCCCCTCCTGCTCTGAGCTGCTCCGCTGCGTTGGGTTCTCCTTGCCCCTGCGCCCGCTCCCTACGGCTGAAGTGGGTTGGGTGCACGAAGGCTGTTTTATTTTTTGTTCTTTTTTTTTCCTTTTTTTAAAGCAAAGAGCTTTGTGGCCCTCTTTGGGCTTTGGCTCATCCTGCTGGGAAGCCCTCACACCCGGCTGCCCATCTCAGGCTGCTGTCCCCGGGCACAGCAGTGGAGCTGCCGTGGGTTCGGCTCAGCAGGAGGCGGTCAGCTCAGGGCAGGGGATGGATGTGTGCAGTGCTGGGGGTGGGGCAGCCCTGGCATTGCTGAGGATGGCTGCTTTTGCTTTTGTTTTTAATTTTTACTGTGACAGAAGGGCCTGCGTTAAGGTACTTAGGGTGTGTTCTGCAACAGGTCCGGGTCTCTGGATGAGTGCACCACAGGCGGTCCCTTTGGGCTCCCAGGGCCCTTTCTTTCTTTCCCATTTTGGTTCCTGAATCCAGGCAGCGCTTTGCTCAGGGTTTCTTTCCGTCTCTGTGTTGAAATTCGGGAAGGGGAGGGGCGAGAGGCTGACCCAGCCTTTGGCCACGCGTTTTGTTTTCTTTGATACTTGAAGCTGTTTTTTGGCACCGTGATATGAAGCTGTCCGGCGCTTGGCGCGTTCTGCTGTTCTTTGCCCTGAGACCAAGAAACGCCGGGCTCCTCCCTGCCCCCCACACTGGACAGCACACGGGGCAGCCCCTGCCCCAGCCCCAGTGGCGATGGCTGTGACATGGGGGGCACAGGACTGCCACTGCCCCGGCCCCATTTGCACTTTACCCACATCCACCAACACCCGCTCCTCCCGCCGCATGGTGCTGCCCCAGCCCAGCACGGCGCTGTGATTCGGGCTTCCCTTCCCACCCTCCCCATGGAGCTGAGGGTCCCACAGCCCAGGGGTGCCCCGCTGACCTCCGAGGTCCCCCCCAGCGATGCTGGCTGCCCAGTGAGGGGCTGAGCATCCCCGCTCTGCACCTGTGGGGAGCACTGCGGGGCGTCCTCCTCCTCACCCCTTTGGATGGGGCTGCGTGGGCTCCCTGCTGGCGTGAGGGGCCCCGAGCAAAGCGCTCCCAGACAGCACCAGGGACAGCAGCAGCAGTACTTGAATGGCTTAGGGCAGAGAGTCTGAAGAGAGTCGAGTTGCACAGTGAAAATATATATTTTTATACCTAGCACAACTTCCTGTATATTTTTGGGGTTCTTTCTTTCCTTTTCTTTTATTGTTTTTTCCTTTTTTTTTTTTTTTTTGGTTCTTCTTCTTTCATTTGGATTCGTTTTATTACTTCTTATTACTAGGAAGGCAAACTTCTAAAATGTGAAGGGCGTTGGGTTTCTCCTTATCTGGTAGATGAGGGCAAGCATTTTGCACTAATGTTTCCTGTGTGTGGAGGATTAATGATATGTTTGAAGATGTTATATGGATAATGATTGTATTCTTCCGACAAACACAACCAAGTTACCCCTTTGAAATACTGAATGTAACGCGAGAACAGAGCAGTCCATCGATTGTATGCGGCTTTCCTGAGTGCCTTAGAATTTTTTGATCTTTTTTGTTCCTTCTTCTTCTTTTTCTTTTTCTTTTTTCCCAAGGAAAACAGATGGAGAGAATCAGATCATAACCAACTCCTTCCTCCTCTTTGTTTACGACACTATTTTAAATTATAGAATTCGGGGCTGCTTTATAATGTGAATAGGAAACTGCATTCATCTAGGTCTGATAGTGTAAAATCAGAGCATCAGTATTTATGGTATGTCTGCACCTTTATTCCTATGCTTGACTATTAGCAATATTACATGTATATTATATATCTAAAGTTATACCAAGCACCTTTAAAGAAATCAGAGCGCGTGCTCCGTGCAGTCCCCATATCCCCATACCCACATCCTTACATCCCCATACCCCTGCATCCCTATATCCTGACATCCCTACATCCCTATATCACCACATCCCTACACCCCTATATTGCCATACCTCCACCTCCCTGTATCCTCATATCCCCACATCTCCATATCTCCATATCCCCGCATCCCCACATCCCCATATCTCCTTATCCCCACACCCCATTTCCCAGCTCCCAGCAGAGGAGGGCTGTAGGACCCTCCTCCTCCCATCCGTGTCCCAGCAGCATTGGGTTGCCATGCCCATCTTGCTGTGGGGCGCACGTGGGCTGGTGGCCACACGGAGCCACCGGAGCAGGGACTGATGCCTTTCCCGGTCGTTTTCCTGCTAAGCTTTTGTTGGGATTGCTTATATTTACAGAAATAACTTGCTGTGAGCGGAGAAGGGTGTATGGCCCATTAACCAACCGAAAACCCAGAGCCTCCGCCGGCTGTAAATCCTGAACACAGCGCGGAGAGCTCACGGCCGTCTGGGGCTCCAACTGCTGTTTCGAAGTGTTCCTGCTGTATAGATGTGTCACGTTGTCAGCCCAGGGCTCGGGGCTGCCCCAAAGCCGGGGCTGTCGGAGCTCCGCGCACCGAGCGGGCACTGCCATGAGTTTCTTCCACTGTTATAGAAGCGTTTTGCACACGACGGTTGGTTTTTATGTTTAAAAAAAAAAAAAAAAAGAAAGAAAGAAAGAAAAAGAAATAATAATAAAAAATAATAATAAAAAAATAATAAATATATATATATATTAAAAAAAAACAAAAAACAAAAACAAAAACAAAAGCCAAACCTCGCAATACTATTTTTAGCAGACAGAATAAATAAGCGAACAAATACGGAATTAAAGGAACGAATAACCGGGTGGAAAAACGACCCCGTCGGGGAGGTTCTGAGCCGTCCTTCGGGGCGGAGGGCGTCGGGTTGGGACGGAGCTTTGAGCCTTCGGGTGCTTTGGGGGAAGGCAAAGCGAAGGGCTGAGCGGTGCCGTTGTGTGGGAGCGGCTCCGGCGCTGTGCGCAGTACTGTGACTCCACGACTGTTATCCCTCTGTGTGCTGTAGGAGCGCCCCGCAGCACCTCTGGGCTCTGCATCTCAGCCACGGACGATGCTCGCTTCGTTTTGTTTTTTACTTTGATCGCGCATTATTCACTGGTATTTATGTGCTCTTTACTCTGTGTAGTTATGACTGTTATTTTGTAGCCACGGCTGATGCCATATAGAGGTAACTAAAACGAGAAATAAAAGGTTAAGGACACCCCCACCCCACCCCCCCGCCCCCCCCCATTGGAACTGTGCTCACAGCTGTTTTCAGACGACGGAAAATCCATTTAGGAGGAACGAATTCGCGGCCGGTGCGGCCATTCATTGTACGACGCTTTGTAAAGTTCACATTTACAGAATAATAAAGGAGATGATGATTGCAGCCCTGCGCGGCTCCGCGTGCGTCTGTGCCACGGCCCGGCCCGGCGCTGCTGCTGGGAGGGACACCGAACCGAACCGAACCGACCGCGAGGCCACGGCTGGGCGTCCCACCTCGGCCTCGCCGCTTCTTTCCCCCTTTTTTTCCCCCTTTCCCCCCCCTTTTTTTTTGCTTTTTACCCCCTTTTTTCTCTTTTTCCCCACATTTTCCTTTTCCCCCTTCTTTCCCCCTTTTCCCTTATTTCCCCTTTCCCCCCCTCCACCCCCCTTTCCCCCTTTCTTCCCTGTTCCCCCTTTTCCCTTTTTTACTTCTTTTCCTTTTATTCCCTCTTTTTTCTTCCTTTTTCCTTCCCTTTTATCCCCTCCTTTCCCCCCTTTTCCTTTTTTCACCTTTTTTTTCCCTCTTTTCCCATTTTTTCCCTTTTCCCCCTTTGTTCCTCCTTCCCCCCCCCCTTTTCCTCTTTTTTATTCTCCTTATTCCCCTTTTTCTTCCTTTTTCCTCTTTTTTCCCCTTCTCCCCCCTTTTTCCCATTCCCCCTTTTTGCTTTTTTCCATTTTTCCCCTTTTCCCTTTTTTTTCCTTCTTTTCCACCTCTATCCCTTCCCCCCCCCTTTTTCCCCTTTTCCCATTTTTCCCCTTTATTCCCCCTTTTTTTTTCATTTTCACCCTTTTTCAACCTCTTCCCCCTTACTCTCCTTATTCCCGTTTTCCTCCTTTTCCTCCCCTTTCCCCCATTTTTCCTCCTTTTTTCCCCTTTCCCCCCTTTTCCCCTCCCCCCCTTTTTCCTCCTTTTTGCCCTCCCTCCCCCATTTTTTTCCCCTTTTCTTCTCCCCATTTCCCCGTTGTTTTCCCCAACCCCACTGTCCACACATCTGCACAGAACCCACTGGGAGGGCAGCACAGAACACGGGGCCCGCACAGCACACAGCACAGCATTACATAAACCATTCCCAACTGATTTATTCTAAATGAGTTGTTATCATCAGAATTTTCCTTACGAGCGGCTTTTCTTGCAAACGTCAGTACTTCAGGAAAAAAAAAAACCCACCCAACCATCATACGACCGCTCCAATATTTCAAACTGATTACTTATAAACACCATTTCTAAAATTAGGTCTTTGGTGTGCAGCATTGTCAGAGTGGGTGTATTATGATCTGCAGAGAGTATAAAAAGATAAATGAGTTATTTAACCAAGCAAACGGCATTGCTGCAGGAATGTGCAGAGAGAAGCGTGCAGGGAAGGGGAGCGGCTCGCAGGCGCCGTGTGCCCACTGTGCCCGGTGCTGCTGTGCTGCTGTGCTGCTGTTGGCGCATGGAGTGCCCACGGCTCTGCAGGTGGGACTGCAGCAGTGCCCCCGGCGCTGCCCTGACCTCCTCCTGCACAGAGCAAACCAGGGGGAGCTGCTTTATGGCTGCGCTCCCCTCTGGATTGCAGACTTTGGCTGCCTTGGGGCCCTTTGTAGATAAGTGCTTGTCTTTTGCAGCGCTGCACTGCATCGGCTGCATCGGCCGATTGCGAACAGCATTGCTCATTGCACACGTTATTGGGTGGTGCAGATGGCACTGACCATTGCAAACGGCGTTGGTCGTTGCAAATGTTATTGGTCACTGCAAATGGCATTGGCTACTGCAAGCAGTGTCGGTCATCACAAATGTTATTGGTCACTGCAAGTGCTATTGATCACTGCAAACAGCATTGGTCATTGCAAACAGCGTTGGGTCAGTGCAAATGGCGTTGACTATTGCAACTGGCATTGGTCATTGCAAACAGCGTTGGCTGTTACCGTTGCTGCCCTTGGCACCGCAGAAGGAGCGAGGCAGAGCTGCACCCAGCAGAGCACAGCCCCGCAGCAATAAACCTGGCAGAGGAGAAGTCCTGATTTATCAGCATTGCAGCACAACGTAAGTACCACGCAAAGCTGACAGCAGCACCCACCCCGAGAAGCACAGCGGGGTGAGCCGGCCCTGGGAACACCCTGCCTGCCTGTGGGGTGCAGGGATTTCCCTCCCACCCTGCCCAGCTGTGAAAGCACAGGGAAATGCTGGATGTGGCCCCATCCCTGAGCTGCTGCCCGGGGCACGGGGGGTGCACAGTGCTGGGGCTGGGGCTGCCCCACTGCCTCTCTGCAGCCCCGCGTGTGAGTGAAGGGTGAGATTTATGTCAGAGAGGAGCAGTGAGCAGCAGCCATAAATCACAGCCGTGAGCGCTCCGTGCACCGGCGGCTGAGGAACACTTCACGGCTTTTCTTATTTATATGCATCTTTTGCACTGAGCCATTTTATAATAGACTGTGGAGCAGCACTCCAGCACCGACGACGGCTGATATATATCGTGCAGGACAGAAAATACAAATAAAGGGTGAAGGGTGGGAGCTGCATCATTCAGCGCACTGTGCTGCTCGCAGCACTGCCTCCCCTCGCCTGCCCGGCCCTCGGCTACACTGCCTCTGTGCTGTCCCTGCTGGGTGGCTCTGGAGCCCACAGTGATGCCACCACGGTGATGCCCGGGCTGTGCGGGTGGCTGCGGTGGGGTGAGCCATGGATGGGCACTGCTGGGCTGCACCAGGATTGGGACAGCGAGGCGCAGTAAGAGGGTCTGGTAATGAAGTTGCTGGCAGCTGTTGGGTAATTATGGAGTGGCTGCTGCCCCCCGTCCCGTGATGGGCTGCAGTGGGGCTGTGGGGTGAGCTGTCCCCATAACATAAGGGCAGAAGTTACCAGTAGGGAAGGAGCGCTGAGCCACGGAGTAGGAGGAGAGAGAAACCCGGAGGGGCTGTAATCTCACGCATTGGCCCCGGCTGAAGTTACAGGACATAAATTACAGTGCTTAAAAGCTTCTATAATTTCCCTTCTATTTGATTCGCCATAAAGCACCGCGATGCCCTCTGCATCCCACCGCCTCATTATACGTTCGTACCAAGACACAGCTTACGCTTAAAATAACATTACTGGAAGGGAGATGGACAAGAGAATTCATTTGAATGGAAATCGATTTGATTAGAAAAGTAAATTACCCCGACGATACGAGCAGCATATTGCCGTGCTGGAGAATAACAATAATACAGATCTGTGGCAGCACAGAGCTGGAAGTGTTATCCATGACATTGGGTCTGCATGGCACGCGGGCAGCCCCAGCCGTGGGCATGGCTGTGTCACATCCTTCCGTCCCCACAGGGCGCACAGGTGGGGATGTGGCACATTGGGACTGAGCCCATCCGTGGGGCGAAGGTTCCCCATCCCAATGGCAGCTGCTGAGCACCAGCATGGCCGAGCTGCATGTCGCTGCACGGGGTTATTTTATAAATAATCAATTGGTATTTAATTCCCATGCGATAACTGTCTTATTAAATCTAAATTTAATGTGTATTTGGGAAACCCTAATTTAAAGTGTTACTGCATGCGCCATCTGGCGTGCTCTCTAAATACAAATGCAATAACATAATTCAGAATTACATCATAAAAGTAAGTTATAAGAGATTAAAATGCACAACTCTGTTCTTCAGTCAAGGCGGCTTTTATGCTTTTTCCCCCGATTTAGAAACAAATCACAGCCGAAGCATCCCTGCCCCACAAATGATGCTCTGCTGGGATTTCGGGCTGCAGACGCCTGCGCTGTGGGGGGAGCGGTGCTTTGGGGGCGCAGAGCCACACACCCCACCAACCCAGGGCTGCCTAAGCCCGGTCTGGTAGAGGCCATGCTTGGGTGCATCAATGGGCCTCCATCCCGGCGGTAAATCTAATACCTTTGCAGAAAAACCACCCTATTTTCTCTCTATGTTGAATGAAACATGAGATTCCTTAATAGAGAGGGAAATTAAAATCTAGTTTTATTGCAGTTCCTGTAACTGGTATCTAAGCTATTAATAATCAATCCATTCTTGCTTAAAAGCCAACATTTATCACGCCAGCTAAGATGAGCTGACGGGCACTGGGGGGAAAGTACAATTGACTGCAATTACACTTTGAAAAATGTTATCTGTGCCACTGACCACTGGGGATAAATGATGAGATTTCATTTGTTTCTTCAAGCTCGAGCTTCTTCTTCCCAACTTCTTCCTTTTATTGCTGTTTCTTCCCTCTGGCCGCAGATTGGCCGGGCGAGGAGGCGCTGAGTGCCTGCAGTGTGCGTGGTGGGGGCAGAGTGGAAGGGGTGTGGGCAGCCCAGGGGGACCCTGCTTACACCAATGGCCATGCGTCATCCCACTGGCTGTGGGGCACATGGGGACACCACTCCTTGCATGTCCCTATGGGTTTTGCACATGGAGTCACCACTCCTTGCACGTCCCTATGGGGTATTGCACATGGAGTCACCACTCCTTGCATGTCCCTGTGGGACACTGAACACAGGGACACCATTCCATTCTTCTCCCATGGGATTTATTGGTTTTCTCTTTGTGTTCTACAATGGGGAGGAAGGGCCCAGTGGAGGAATTATTTTGCCTGGTTTGCTGGGATGTGGGACCCATCCGACCATCATCTCCTGCAGCAGTGTTGCACTCCTCGTGATAATTCTCCAGACTCCAAACTTTTCAAATGAGTTTTTGCAATTTAAAATTAATAATTGTTCTGTCTAGAACAGGGATAATTAAATGCCTGTTCATCCTCATTATTGTCAGCCTTGTGATTTGTTGTTTTCTCTGTAATAAAATTAAGCGGTTTAACTAATGGGTGCCAAAACTTGATCATTAAAGCTGAGCAAATAATTTGCAGCAAACAATTCACCCTCTGGGCCTGGTGGGGCTCAGGGCTTTCACCGGGGCCATTCCTGAAGCTTTCTAAGAAAAAAGGGCTCCCAAAGCAGGGCGGGTTGTGCACGAGCACACGGTCATGAGGGATGGAACCACAATTAGGAACAGGTTCTGCTCCGTAAGAGCAATGGTGCACCAGCATGGGCTGCCCAACCCCAGGGGTGTTCCAGTGCTGTGGCACTGGAGGATGTGTTGGTGGGGTGGTTGTAGGAGGGCCTGAGGATCTCAGAGGGCTTTTCCAGCCTGGAAGGCTCTGTGATTGCATGATTCTATGATTCCATCCTGGCTGCCCATCGGTAGAACCCAAAGACTACGCATGGTGAGCCCACTGCCTGCGATGGGGAGAGAGAGATGCCATCTCCGACCAAGAATGGACCTCAGAATGACTGCTATTGGCAAGGCTCCATTCTGCCAGCAGCTCAAGGGGCGTTCAGAGGCACTGCAATTAATGATGAAGGTTATGCTGCCTGCTACAACACAAGAGGCCAGGGATGAGGCAGCGACACGAGGTGCAGCACAGTTTGTCGCTGCCCCATAGGGGTATGGGGTCCGGTGGTGTGTGGGGATCAGCACAGCTCTGTGCACAGCCAACGAGGCTCAGATGGATACAGCCAATAGGAAATGCCTCCTCCCTATAACTTTAAATTAAAAAAGCAATGCGCTGTTTATTGGTTCTTGCGAGTGCCTCCGGAGCGGCGGGCTCATAAAGATCATATTACAGTACAAGCCATTATGCAAAGAGTTTACTATATATACATTTCTAAATGCTTCAGCAAACAGCAGCCTGCTTACGAGCAGAGCAGGATAACTGGTTCGTTTGGGGTAACAAATGATCCTTGATTTGATTTTAAATGCAATGACAGCAAAATTTATTTCTTATTTAATCACTTGCCGGAGCAGTTGAGGATGGGATGGCATTAAACCACACAATGCAGCATATGAGTACTGAATCCGCTGAAATAGGCATAAGAATATATTATGTTTATAGGATAGAAAAAGATTGTACAGCAACGCGTATAACGAGAATGGGTATTTTTGTCATTTATACAGTAGCTTATATCATTATTTCTTCCCACTTCCAATTTTTCAGTAATAAAAATACAGGGGATGTGATTCTCTTTGCATTACAGATAAACCATCTTGATTCTTTATTAAATATTTTTATTAATCTGAAGTACTACAAAGCATTTGAGCAGATAAATCAGGCTCCGAATAGTCATTTCCTCTCCGCTATGGCTCTATAAAGTGGATTCATTTATGAGCGCGCAATACCAGAAAAGAAGGTTTCCATATTCATTAATGCATTCCCTTATGTTCCTATTTTCATGCCCGCGCCGTGCAGGAGCGCTGGGCCAGCAGATCTCCCAGCAAAGCACAGCTCAGCCATCCCACGGTGCCGGTGGGGTTACCGTGCAGATGCTGACTCCCAGTTCCTGAGCCCAACCTTGGCACTGCACCCTGCGGGCAGCCCTGGGGCTGGGGATGGGGATGGGGGTGGAGATGGAAATGGATGGGGCTGGGAATGGGGTTGGGGATGGAAATGGATGGGGCTGGGAATGGGGTTGGGGATGGAAATGGGTGGGGATGGGGATGCAGATGGGGCTGTGCCCATCGCTGTCTCCATGCAGAGGGATGTGGTGATGGAGGGCTGCGTTGCGTTGGCAGCGCTCGGCAGCAGCCGTCGGAGGAGGTGGGGGAGGCGCAGAGGGATTAAAGCTATTTAAAACACAGCCAGGTGTGCAAACAAGTTTATTCTATTGTAGCAGCGAGCGCATGAATCACGGGCGCTGCGGAAAGGTTACGGCGTTATTTAGGGCTGCCGGGGAGATGTGACATTTGGTGAATGCCTTTGCTGAGGATGTTCCCTCCGTGGACTCCGTGAATATCCGTTGGGACCTCAGAAAGCCACTGCCCTGCGGCCCCATCCTGCTCCCAGCACCGGCACCCAGCGGGGCTTTGGCATTTCAGTGCAGCAGCTGCCTGACAGCTGTTGGCTGTTGGCAATAGGAACCCTGGAGTGGGGCGAAGCGCTGCACCCCTCGCAGCCCGGCGTCCCACGGCCCCTTCCTGCCCTCACACTGCAGCTGATGAGTGTCACAGCGGAGCACAGCTGCTGGCTTTCCCCTTTTCCCCACTGGTGGTGCTGGAAGTGCTGCAGGAGAGGTGGCACTGGGATCGCTGGCTCCCAGCTGTTCACCATCAGCATCGGAGCTGCCCCGAGCAGATCAGACCCAGCACAGCTGCAGGGAGCAGAGGAAAGCCCACGGCAGAGCAGTGGGGCTGCACCCAGGATGAACCCTAACCCCAAAGCAGCAGCACCTCCTGGGGTCTCATGGGCACAGCCCGAGGCTGAGGAGTTCGGGAGGTCCCAGAGAAGCGGCACATTGCAGGAAACGGTTATTGATGCAGAGCGCTGTCCTCGCACTTCCCGGGCTGTTAGAGCTGTTAGAGAGAGAAAGGACGGAGTGGAAGAGTTTTCCACCTTTGCAAAACAGTGCTCAGGAAGGAAATGAGCAGCCAGGGCTTGTAATTGAGATGGATGAAAAGGCGTCCGGCTTCCCCCAAAGCGATTCAGGCAACGTACTTGAGGAGAATATGAAGTGCGCCGCTCTCTTAAGATCGCCACGCTGCAGCTAAATTATTAATGATGAGGAATGATTTCATATTTAATCTAAAGACTATTAATTACACTGCAGAAGAGCAACGCACCATCCTGAGAGCCCCTCTCACCGGCTGAATAATTCAGTGCTGCCCCATATTTTACCTCCATGTCGAGGCAGGCAGCGATGCGCTCCCGCGCAGCACGGCGGTGTTTAGGGCTGGAGGGGATACCCCATGGGGACAACGATGGTGAGGACAAACCTCAGCCCCCCACAGAGGCACTGGGGCTGTGGGGCTGGGGAGGGAGGCTGCCATGGGGCTGAATGTGCCGGGGTGCAGCTGCTCCCACGTCCAGCACGGCCCCGCTCTGTGCAGATGCAGAAGACAGATGTTTATTTGTCCAGGATTATTTGCTGATCACTGTTACGGTGATCCAAGATGATCATTAAAAAGGGAAATGGGCTGTTTAATAATAATGCTCAGAGCACGCAGTGTGCCTCGCATTACGAGGATGTTTAAGCACAAGCCCAATTAAGTCCCTTGCGTCCCTGCAGAATTACCCCAGTTGTGCAAACTATTAGCCAAACTCCAGGCTCCTCGCACATGAAGGCAATCCTGGAGGCTGGCACTCTGCTAGAGACCCATTTCTACCCTGAAGCTAAATTAAAATCCTATTGTGCTGGTGCTGCTAATATTTCCTGCTCTTGTTTCCAACAATTAAATTGTGACATTCTGCCAAAGCCTGCGAGGAGCCCAGGAAAGGCTCTCCACCAGCTGCAAAGAAGACACAGCCTGCCTCTACGCAGCCAGGTAACTGGTGGGGGGAAACAGAGGGAAGTAAAAGGTTGTTTAAGGAAGAGATGACTATTTGGTCACGGCTTAAAAGTTGGTACTTAGAAATTCCATGAATTTTAAAATAAAGACATTGTGAGATTTGAACTTTCTTCTGAACGCTCGCAAACAGCGGTGCCTAATACCTTCCCTGGCCATTAAGGAGCTGAGCTGGAGAGCAGCGAGCACTAAGCACCACGCTGATAGAGCAGTTACGCGCAGTAATAGAATTGTGTTTGGAGAGGCAGCAAAGGCAGGTATGGAGACCATACATAAACAAGGCCATTACCAGCCAGAGTAAGCGGTGATAGAATTTCATGAATATCCCCACAAAAAGCTTTGTATATTTATAACAACCCACAGAGTCGTTTGGAGCACAGTCAGGGGCCTTTTGCAGTGATTTGGGAGGTAAATTGTGCAGTGGGGCTGCACTCCTCTGCACCAGGCATGGGAAATGTGGGCTGCTGCCATGGGGCAGTGCTGGGATAGGGCACAGGGTGGGTGCTGCCATGGGGCAGCCTTGGGGGCACCCAAGAGGAACAATTGCTCCTGTCTGCCCACTGATGTGGCCGAGGGGGGACAGTCTGGCATTTTGACGTCTCAGGAGAAGAATATCCATGATTCGTCAGCCTCAGAGTGCCAGGACGGGGCTTGGAGTCCACACACCAGCATGCCTCAGCATATCTATTGCTTTAATTTAAATAAATAGCTGCTTCAAACTTAGAAAAAACTTCTTGCTGCAACTTTTCAGAACCCGAGCACACGCGATAGCAGGCGTGGAGCTCAAAGACGAGCCTAATAAAATGCTAATTGCAATTCATAAATTACATTGGGACGCCTGGGACTATTGAAGATCCTGGATGAAGTGTAGCGTTCAATTTATCCTGTGCACGTTGCCGACAGTGCTGCCAGCCTCCTTCTTGTCCCCCTGTGTTGTTTTGTCATCTCTGTACTATCACCAATTCATCACAAAGGCAACTGAACTCTCCGATGTCCACCCACCGGGTGACTTTGTCTTCGCTACTCTATGACTTCTAAATTAAATTGTCAAAACACATTACTGAGAAAAATATTGTGAAGGGAAAGTTCTTTACCCTTTTATCCCATCTTAGGAGAGAATCGGTTTGACTCGAAGAAAACGTCGGCTTCATTATCCCTCCTGCTATCATATTTCTTCACTCAGCAGCGGCAGAAGAGAGTCAGTAGGGAAGACTTGGATGACATGATGTAGCATCCCGCAGGAGTTGTCTCAATAAATTCTGAGGGCGCCCAGAAATGCTGGTGGGGGGCGAGGGGGGGTGGGGAGGAAGAGGGATAATTTTCACTCTTTATTCCTCCCACTCTCAGACAATTTAGAAGGGATTACGGACCTGGTGGAGACCTCCCTGCTCCTCCCGCACCCGCTGGTCGGGGTGCAGCTCCTTGGGGTCCCTCCATCGGAAGACATCTGCCCAAGAGGGGCTGAGCCCAGGGCACGTGGAGGAGTCCTGGCGTGTGGGACCCCTCCAGAGGGCTGCCAGCATTATGGAGCAGCTCCAAAACCGCTCCAATTCACACCAAAGGAGAACCCCTGGCAGCATGGCCAGCTCCAGCACCCTCCGTATGGCTCCTGCAGGGCTGGTGTGGTGCCCAGTACTGCGGGACAGCCCGGTGCTCAACGTAAGCACATAAACTCATTCATCTGCTGACATAAAACAAAGGAAGCCATTCCCCCAAGGTAAAGATACGTTAGTTTCCACCTTTCCCCATTCACACGCTGGTCTCTGGGCATAGAGTATCCGTCATAGGAAGCCAGTAGCACACCGTGCACTCATTCTTTTGGCTTTAGACGATATTAACATAATAAACATATATTGTTTATTTATTCTACTGCGGTGCGAGTAAAGGAGGCAATGCCCCACGTTGGAATGGGGCATTTTTAAACGCTCGCATCTCCCCAGCCGTTATGCATTAGCCATCAGTAGTCCAATTGCCTTGTATTTGCAATTTTATGGCTACATTTCATCAAGCACACGGGAGCTGCATTCAGAGCATGAAAATAAAGCACTCCACTTGCGTTAGGCAGGGAGGGCGGTGATGCAGGAGGTGGATATGGAGCTGCCCGGCAGAAATCCCTCATTCCTTTCTTTTTTTGGCAGCAGCTTCAACTCCACCTGCAAAGGTCGCTCCCCGGCAGCTCGCGTTGCGCCGTGCTGCAGCAGGTCGTGTCACGGCACCCAGCGGTGTTGGGGTCACCGGGGCAGCGTTCAGCCCCGCACCAACCCGACCCTCCCTGGCACACGTAGGCCGTCACCTCTCGTCCCATCGCTGCTAAATGGGAGCAGAGGCCGACCGCACCTCGCCACGACCTCCTTCCAGGAGCCGTAGGAGCGATGAGGTCTCCCCTCAGCCCCTGTTCTCCGCCCGGACCCAGCTCGGACCCCTCAGCCGCTCCCACAGCGCTGCGCTCCGACCCATCACAGCTGCCGCCCATCTCTGCCCACTTCTGGGCCCCGCTGTCCCTCTGGCACGGTGCAGGCGGGCTCTGCTCCTCCCGGCCTCTCCTGGGCGAGCACGTGAGCGGGCCCTGAGCACGCTTTGGGACACACACAGCACTCCACGGCAGCACAGGCGCCCTGCGGGCACAGCTCGGGGCAGCGCTCTCCCCGCGCAGCCCGCACGCCCGGGCCTCGCCTCAGGGCCGCGCCCGCACGGGGCGCTCTCAGGCGGCGGCCGCCCGGCACCACCTGCCGGCGGAACGAGGAACCGCGCCCGGCGCGGCCGGCAGGGGGCGCTATAGCCGGCGGTCTGCGGCTCCCGGCGTGCAACGCGGCGGGGGGGGGGGGGGGCGCTGCCGCTCTCTCAGTCCCGCCCCCCAGCGCGGCCTTCACTCCCGCCGCCGAAAACTCCAACTCCCAGCAGGCACCGCGCCGCCGCGCCCTTCCGCTTCCGGCCGCCCTGGTGCGCCCCCGTCCCCTCAGCGCAGCGCCGGGCCCAGCCGTGCCGGCGACGCGGGGTCCTCGCAGCTCCCCCGGGCTCTCGGCCTCCCGGGGTCACCTTCATGGGCCGGCGGTAGCGCGGCGGGGCCCGGGGCCGTGCTGAGGCGTCGGCGGGGCGGGGAGGAGCGGGGCCGGCGGCGATGTTCGTGCAGGAGGAGAAGATCTTCGCGGGGAAGGTGCTGCGGCTGCAGGTGTGCACCATGGAG
Organism: Gallus gallus; assembly: GCF_016699485.2. Taxonomy (NCBI): domain Eukaryota; kingdom Metazoa; phylum Chordata; class Aves; order Galliformes; family Phasianidae; genus Gallus; species Gallus gallus. Next base: position 8,762,052 of record NC_052548.1, read on the forward strand.
GGCGCCGAGTGGCTGGAGGAGGTCCCCGAGGACACCACGGTGGAGAAGCTGAAGGAGCGCTGCCTGAAGCACGTAAGGAGCGCCGATCGGGCCGAAATCGGAGCAAAAATCACGGCCTGGGAGGGGCGGGCGGGGCCTGCGCGGGGAGCGGCGTCGGGCAGCGCTGTGCGGGGCTGCGGGAGCGGCCTGGAGGCGGCAGAGGGACAGCGCAGAAGACAGAGAAAAGCGGCTTCTGGTGGCGTTCCGTCCGGAACCGCAGCCTGCTTTGTCTCCTTGCGTTGGAGAACGACCAGGGAGCGCAGTGCCGGTGGGGGGAATTTCCCCTTTTGGAAGAAGCGCCCGCAGCGGCCGGCCCTGTGTTGGAACAGCGGGTTTGGGTAGGGACACCGTGGGTCTGATGGCCTCCTGTGCTCAGAGCGGTGCGGTCTTAACGACTGTCTGCGAGGGAAAATGCTTGAAACGCACAGACAGCCTGTAAAAGTTGAGCCGGAAAATGCACGGGGACTCCATTACCACTTCTGTCTGTGGGGATGAAAGGTGAAAACAAATGGTTACAGAACTACTGGGCTGAATTTCGAGCGCTGTGTAAAGCTGTTGCTGATGCCAACCTTGGCTCTGCCTTCCTGGAGTCAGCACAAGGCGTCTGGCAGTTTGGGTCGCAAACTGCTGGGCGTGCTGCTGGGATTCGGGCAGCTTTCCGCCTGGGAAAGGGAAGAGCCTCTGCTCCCAGCCGGGTGTGCAATTTGTATCAATTGCTTTTGGTGGCTTTTGCCGTTGAAGGGCTACAAAAACGTTAAGAAATGTTCTGAGTAAAACAAAGTAACAGTGTGGGAAGCTGTGATATGCAACAACCTGAGCAGTGCGTGAAGAGAGAGAGTTGGGTGTCAGGATGGCCCGCAGCCCTGTTGCCCTCTGCTTTGTGCCTTCTGGTTGTTTGCTTCCAGCTGGAAGCCCTGGAAACTACAGCTCATAGTGCTCACTGTTCTTCTAGAGCCTTGGTCTCTGTAAGTGCTTCTTGATTTGGGGATGAGAACGGTTGCAAATGGGTTTGCTTTATTTGGGGTAGGTGTGATCCTTTCTGAGGCAAAATGAAGATGAGGATGCAATGCCCCCCGCGCTGTGACATTCCTGAAGGCAGTGCTCCTGTATTGTCCCTGTTCAGTGCAGCTGAAGGATTAGACAAAGGCGTAGGGCGGGGTAATGATTACATGCATATGTGCAGAGCTGAAAAGCCTTTAATTATCAGGAAACATAATTGAATAGATGCTTGCATTGCAGCGCAAGTCAGAGTGGAAGACAATTGATAACTTGGCAAGACATTTGATTTCATTCTCCCGGCTGCTTTGTGCTAATGGTATGGATTTGCATAACCATTATGGATAATATATAGTTTTATGGAGGGGATAAATAGAAATGGAAAAATCATGACTCCTGATCACGGGTGCGTTGGGATGAATCTTGATAGCACCTTGAGATAATTTATGCCGCCATCTCTCCTCAGATGCTGATTAGTGTATTCTCTGAAGTCCTTGAAACCACTCTTTCAGGAGGTGAAGGGAGGTAATATCCATTAGAATGCCTACTTTTGGATTAGGAAGGTGGGCGCTGTCCCTCTAGCATTTGAGTGCTGACTGATCTCTGTAGTGTCACTTTTGATGCATTTTTTTCTCTCACAACTAATGAGAGGCTTAGGCTGGGTTTTTGCTTTATCTGTTGACCTGTAACAATGTAGTGGTGGTTGTATGCCAGGAAACCGCTGCCTTCAGTAATACTGTCTAGTCTGTGAGTAAACACCTGACAGTGTTGTTTTCTTTCCTAGTTATTTCTGTATGCAAGTTTCACGACCAAAGCGTTCTCATGGAGCAGTGCCTTCCCTCTGTGCCAGGCTGAGGTCAGTGTGCAGTGCAGCTGGCAGGATCGAGCCCCACGCCTCCCCTGCAGCTTCCTTAAATCCACTGTTCATTTCAGAGCCAGAATTGAGAAAGCTCAGTTTAACTGTGGCAGCCCAAGCATAACTTATGTGTTTTCATGATCTGTAATTTTTGTGCCCAAAGCTGACACTTCAAGCACTGCTTTGGCTGAAGGCTCCATGGGAAGTCCTGGTTCTGACACTTCAGTTGGAGGAGAGCTGTAAGAACTGCTCCTTGCTGAGGCTTGCTTGTATTTCTGGTAGAAATTGCAGCCGTGCACTTGAGATGCACAAATGTGATCTGTGTGAGCTTTTAATGCTCCTGTGTTCTCTGTTCTCTTAAGCTGCCTCAGTGGCTTCCATGTGGGTTTTAAGGTGTGTTAAAGATTGTCCTAGGAACAGAGGCGTGAGGTGCTAACTGTCAGAGCACAAGGATGTGGGATGTTCCTGCCCCTCTGTAAGGTTTGCATCCTTGAGGGATGCAGTTTGTTTAAGCCACCCAAGCTTAGCAATAAGGAGTGGCAGTACTGTGCTCTGTTTTTTTGTTTTGTTTTAAAGCATCATAAATAAATGAAAATCTAAAAATAAACAACAAGCTTTGTGGTCTGTCAGGATTCCAAGCTCTGCAAATAGCATTTAGCATCACCAGGGCTTGCAAGTTCATCAGTTGCTCAAGCATCTGCAAAAATAGGTTTCTCACCTGTGTGGTAGAGCAGCCTGCTGTGAATTCCTGTGTTAAAAGGAAATGCAAATATTTATGCTGGAAGCAAAACCATAAGACAACAGATCCTCTCTTTGTGATCCTTCTGTAGGAAAAGATGCAGGAGAGCTCACCTTCCAGCACGCTGCACCTCTGCGTGGTGCCCGCAGGTGAGCCCTGGTGCCACAGCCACCTCCCTCTGAGCAGGGAGTTCTCTTCCTGTGGGTTAGCAGCACTCTGCTCTCTGGGAAGGGCGTTTTTTTTTTTCAGCTAGACTTCAAAGCTTTGCATGTGATACAGGAATGCTGTTTGTTGTCAGGTGTTCTCAGGAAGCAGGACTGTGCAGCGAGGTCTGATCGCTCCAGGTGCCCATTCCAGGTGGTTTGCTGAAAGCTCGCAGAGGCACTGCTGTGAAGACGGCCTTCCTGTTTCCAGGGCATGTTAAAGTAGGCAAAGATATGCTGAGTATTTCACGGAGCATTCCCTGTGATAGAGGTGCTGTTTACATTTGCCTTAATGTTTCATGCAGCTGTCACGCAGTGGTGAGAGGAATGGGAAATAAGAACAGGTGATTGCAGGACTTCTCTTTTAGAAGAGCTTTATTATGAATTCATGGAGTTGTAGGGACTCCAGTCTTTCACTTACACGTTGATGTCATTAGTAAATATTATGATTGCATACTCACAGTATGCACAGCTTTGTGTGCCAGGGAGGAAGTAGCTGTTAGGTACATGCAGCGTCCTTTGCTCCCCCCGTGCGGGTGCTTCCCAGCTCCCAGTTCTTCCTTTTTGGGCTCCGACTCCAAGGATCTGTAAAAATAGTATTTTGAGCTTGTTTGGAGAGACGTCCAACTGATGTACTCCTAGGTATAATTTATCAGATCGATTAGAGGAGTTACTCACAGTTACTTCTAAGCTTTAATGCATTGTTTGGCTTTTGTTCAGCAGTTAATATGCTAAAGGATTAGTAAGAAGCTACTGTTATGCAAAGCAGGACTCAAACGCTCTCACCTTAATCCTGCTGAGGCATCAGAGCAGCATGGAAGTTCAGGTGAGGAACTGAAGGTCTGTGTTGAAAACAAGTGTAACCTTTGGGGAAAGAGAAGAAGGAACTACCAAGTTCTCCAGCAGCTGCAGTCAGAGCAGAAAAAGAGATGATGGACTCCAAGGGGATTCCTTTGAAGGAGGCTGTATTATGACTAAATGCTACACTTGAAGCAAAGCATTGATGTCAGTGGGGTTTCTGGAAATGACTTCCTCACCTGAAGGGCGGGGGTGTTACACACGTGGTGGAAGTGGCTCAATAGAAATGTGCTCTGAAAGAGGTGTCATTGAGAGCTGTTTTCTGTGAGCAGAGGAGGTGAGGTCAGTATTAAGTGTCCTATTTTGTGGTGAGAGCAGCAGCATCCATTTCATGGTTTTAGTAGGTGGTTATTTTTAATTCTGCCTTTCTGGAATTGCAATCCATTATGCTTTGTTTTTTTTTTTTTCACCCAAACAAATTAGAAGTCTCTAGATGCACTGATGTAATGTTCTTGAAATCTATCGCAGTGGATCTGCAGCCATTCTTGTGTGAAGATGAGTCAGGTCAAGGTCTTCATGAGCTCTTCTTAATTTTCTGTTGCAGTACTAAAATACCACGAGATTTAAACCCTCCAGTAAGGCCGAGCTGGGGCACAAACGCTGGGGGATTTGTGCTTAATTACATAAACAGCATGGCATTTCAGCTTGTAGTTTTCTTAGGAGATCAGAATGCATTGTTGGTGGGATAACGTGGGTCCATCAGTCTCTTTGTCCCAGCAAAACTCCTGAGCTGTAGGCAGATGTGTGTTTGGTACTGGAGAACAGTTCTCTATATTCAAGTTTTTCTGCCAAGAAAAAGGAGAACTTTTTGTGCCTCGATGCATGAATATATCTCATGCTGCTTAATGTAGTTATAAAACAAATCTCTGATGATGCTCATATTGTAAGCTTTTGGGGATTCAAACTTGAATTTTTAGTGAATAAACGTACCATATGATTTAGAAATGTAATAGAAAATAGAGCACAGCATTAATATATGGAGAAGATTAGCATATGCTGATTTATAGTTGGGAAGAAAAGTTGTGAAACTTACTTCTGTTCAGTGCTTTCAGCAAGAAGCCAGGATAGGGCTCCAGCACCAAGGCTTTGCCTTCAATCTGCAACTCAAAATGAGGTGCAGAAACTGCTGCCTCCTTCCCAATTTAAGGTCAAGTACTCCAAACTCTCTGCTGCCAGTTGCTTGTTTAGTCTGACAGCGTGTGTAAATAATAATTACTAGATGAAGCAGAGTCTCTCTGTTCTGACACTAGCTACAAATGAGAAGTGCTGCATTATTATAGTCTCCTCTCTGCAAAAACACTGATAGTCACTGTGGATTTCCACTCCTGCTTCATGATGCTAGTTGTTACTCCTCAGCTTCCCATTGAGAGTGAGTGACCTTTGTGATCTGTTACAGAGCTGACACTGCAGGGCCTACAGCTCCATTCTCACTGTACTCACAGAGTCTCCATGGGCCTGAGTGTAGGACCAGGCACTCGGGGTTGGAATTGTGATGGAGATGTACTGTTCTGCAGCAGCATCGATCTGCTCACATAGATGGGCTGTGTGTGCCCTGGAAGGGCTCATTTGGAATGAGTGGGATGTAACATTAGGTCTTTGAAACTGACATTTTAAAGTAAGTTTTGTAGAGTATCATCATCAGTTAAAACTTAAATCAATAACTACATTTAACAGCACTGAGGAGGGAAAGCTAGAATCCTTCCTTAGTTGGTTATTCTTCCCAGCCAGGAGCTTGGATGTGCAAGCAGAAACCAATCCCATTACAGCTCTATTCATCCCTCAGTTTCTTTAATAATACACGTTATGTACACTTATACACCCCTGGTGTATTGTGCTGTTACTGAAGCTATTGGGAAGGTAGTAAATGGTGGCACAGTTTGCAGATGGAGAATCTTAAGTGTGAAGTGCAGTGATTCATGCAGTAGGTTTATTTCTGTCTTCTGATCTTCAGTATTTGTCTTCTGCAGTGTGTACCTGGGAGCTTGGAGGATCCAAAGACTGTGACACATCATAAGTTGATACATGCTACTTCTGAGAAGGTGCTAACAGACTCAAAAACAGTGTTGGAGGAAAACATTCAAGACAGAGGTAAGATTGTCCTTTTTATCCCACCAGCCTGGAAACGAGAAACTGAGTTCCAATTTGTGACTTTTTATTAGCAGCACTCTGCTTTGACGTGGGAAACCAACAAGGTGGCGAAAAGGGAAGAGACTTTTACTCCACTTCATGAGAATGTACAGTGAATGGTTTTCTCTCCTTAACTGTTCCTTTTAAGAGTCACACAGGATATAAAGAGTGTTCATTAAGTCAAAATGTTAAATTATTTTTCTCTCCTTTAAAGCAATGTTTAAACCCTCAAGGCAGCAGTTATCCTTCAGAATGATCCAAAAATAATTATCATGGCTTGAGAATTTCAAGAAAGACAGCCCAAAATGTCTGGGGCCTTTCTTGAGGTCTCCAGGTCAAGCAGAATGTTGCTTGCTGAGGTACATCTGAGTGTCACAGTTTACATCCCATTCAGTCCTTTCCAAGTGTAGGTCAGAATTCCCCACACTGTAGCATTACTGACTACAACAGAGTATGTGAGACACGTGTGAACTTTACAGATGTCAGGGATTAATGTGAAACAAAAGAAGGCCTAAAGATGAGAGCAGTCAGGATAGCTGGAGTCACTTTTTACTGGACAGCTTAAACTAATGGTCCCTTCTGGAGATAAAAGGCAGTGGTCCCGAAAGTGTGAGAAGCAGGGCTGCTGTAGAAGGGGATATTGCTTGAACCAGAAACTGCAGGGGTAGTATTCCTGTGCTTTTGCAGGAGTTCATACAGGTTGGAAAGCTGTTGCTGTGATCCCAAGCAATTTTGTCTTTCTCTTCAAAGGCAGTGTCACCTTTAGAGCAGGGCAGGAGCTGAGAGCTGCCACTTTAGGCAAGGGACAGCTTTTTTGCTGATTGGCGATATATTATTTCTAGGCGAGGCACCAGCTCCTAGAGAGCTTTGAATTGCAGTTTGTAGCCGCTAAGCAGTATTAAGCTGTCATACAAATGCCTCTTTACTCCTCCTTCCCCTGTAAAGTGTTCTACCTTTTTAAGTGCCCGGTTGCTGTCAGGGAGGCAGGATGGCAGCCAACAGCTGACTGCCACTGGCTGACTCCACTTGCTGCTGTGCGGGGCAGCCAAAAGTCAGCATGTGGATCTTTTCATGTTCTTGTCAGCTGGATAAGTGAGGGTTAACGGCCTTCACCAGCTGCTGTTCTTGGCTGTTCTGTGCCAACAAAACTTGTTGCACAAAGCATGATTTGTTTGTTTTTACCCTCTTAATGTGATAGACTAAAAATTGCGTGTCAGGCTCTGTCTGGCTGAAGGACTGCAGATGCTGCACCGGCCTGTTCTGGGCTCTAAGCAGTATGTCTGTGTCCGCCCTGAGAACCTATGTGTTAATAGCTGAGATGCTACAAGAGTAGAATTAGAATTAATAGAAAATTCATCTCTAGGAAAACTTGAGTTCATGACGTATCTCGCAGGAGCTGGTTTTGCATCATCAGTATCGTTCTCTTTTTAGATGTCTTGCTCTTAATAAAGAAGCGTGCACCACCTCCACTCCCCAAAATGGCAGATGTGTCCGCAGAGGAGAAAGTGAGTTTGAAAAGATTTCTTTAACTTGTCCAATTTGATTAACTGCTTTATTAATGAGCTACAGAAATATTGTTGCGGTGTATTCTTTGTGTAGAGACAAATACACCCAGTTTAACTGTAAGGTAACTACTTAATCCTTCCAAACTTTGAAGAATTATTTTACATTTCTTAACTTGGATTGTCAGAACATGTGCTGTGGAGTAAGACATGCAGATACACTCTGTGCAAGTGGTGTAGATTTCATATTTGAAAAAAGTATTTAGTAACTGTATAGCAAGTGCCTTGCTGCATCTCTTTTGAAAACTTCATAGAAATCTGTTAATCTGCTTGAGGCTGTGTTCTGTCTTTAGTAGTGTCTGGCTTATCACCCCCTAACGAGGTCTGGAGCGTTGTCCCCATGCTATTCTTGTTTGTTTGTTTTCTTTTTCTCAGAATGTAATTGTTACTGAGGGTCAATGATATGCAGGATGACACTCAGACACAAGTGGTACTGCAGTGGGTGTTACTGTGTAAACACTTTGAGCAATGCTTGTGCCTAACACTATGAATTCCTGGGTCTGTCTGCCTTCTCCTTGCACAGCTTTGTTTTTTCTTGCTTCCTGTAGGTATTGGTGTATGTCTCTGTATCCCTTCCTGTAGGTATTGGTGTATGTCTCTCTCTCCATTATGGTCTTGCTGTGCAGAATGTCACCATAAGAGCCTAAGATATAAGACTGTGAAATATTTGTTTGTACCCCTGCTATGTTTTGTCCCGGACTATTAGCATGTACTAAATATCAGAGGCACTGTATATCTCTGCATGATACTTGCAAGCAATAAAGCACTTCCAGTGTGAAGCATTTAAGTGTTAGTCTGTTCACAGTATTGATACATCTCTTGGCAAACCCTGGATTTGAAGAGAGTGTGCTCTGAGCAGACAGTATAGAGTATGGTCCTGGGAATTGAGGCCCTTCAACTTCTCTCCATGTTTGGCACATCACTTTTCTTCCTTATGCTGGAATTTCCCCACGTTTAAATAACAGAAATAGATACAAGGACTGAAAGTGGGGCAACCCAACAGGTCCTGTTTTGCTCTATAATTGCAAAATGACATTAGTGCTATTAATCCATTGTATTGCTAGGCTGCTGTTTCTTAGTTGCAAGTGACAGAGCACTGCTTGATGCCTTGGTAAAGAATATGAAACTGCTCTCAGCAATGCTATGTTCTTTGTTCTGTGGATAATGGGTTATGAAACCTGACCATGTTTCCCATCCTTCAGAGGAAACAAGAGCAGAAAGCTCCTGATAAGGATGCTATTCTCAAAGCAACTGCAAATCTGCCCTCTCGCAACGTAGATCGCACTGTGGCCCAGCACAACATGAGGGATGTAAGTATTCGACTTGACTTTAACTCACACACTAATATCCAAGTAGACTTTTATCTTATATAATCTTTTCTCTTCCATATGAATGCGGATAGGCTTTCTCTGTGAGAGAAATTGAAGTGTGTATAGTGCATATAAAAGTAGATAGTACAATCTGTGTGTAAACCCTAGGTTATTTAGTGATTATGAAATGCTGCACTAAATTATGATTTAAAATGTTTTATTTCTCCCTGGAAAAGCCTCAGTAAACTCTCTGAAGATCTGGCAAACATGCAGTTCAGTTTCGATCTTGAATAGTTCACATTTTCACAATGTTTTCTCTGCCATGGCTTTGAAGAGACATTAGTCATAAATTTTGACTTCAGTAGTCGACTGCTGTCTGTGATACTTCCAGCTGTGTCTTCAACAGTGTGGGGGCTACTTTTTCTCTTCTGATATTAACAGCTTCTCTATTAATATTTAATGATATCTGGTAACCTCCTATCTAAATGTTTTGACAGTTTCCTTTTTTGCAGTTCCAGACAGAGCTCCGGAAGATCTTAGTTTCCCTCATTGAAGTTGCACAGAAATTGCTAGCACTGAACCCAGATGCAGTTGAACTATTTAAGAAGGCAAACGGTATGAACATATGTTTGTAGTTACTAGTTCAATCCCAGTAACTTATTTTCTTACACAGCAGAAGAGTAGACTTGCAGAATTAAGTCCAAACTTCAATGTAGTAGCAGAGCTACTGATGACTTTGTGGCAAAGATTTCAACTTGTGGTGTAGGATTTATAAAACTAGGGGATTCATAAGGTCCCTTTGGGATAGATGAAATGTTCCTTTTAAAAATAAAATCATCAGCAGTGGAATAACTAGAGAACTTTGCAAGAGTTGGTAAAGAATAGTTGGAAATGTATGAGGAAACAGTAAAATGGGGAGAAATTGGAGCTGTTGATTCCGTCTGTGGGGAGATACCCTTGAGATCTGCTAGGACTGGATCCAGATTACTTTCTGGATTATTGATAAACTTGAGTGAATCTCCCATATACTTAATTATGTGGACATATAGTCATGAGAGTTTGCTGTCTGTTGTTTGAGATCTTGAATGCATCTGGAATAAGTCTTTGTCCTGGAAGAATCTGTCTGAGCCTGATCAAGCTGAGTACAGCAAATTAAACGATGAGGTAGCAAATTCTGGCCGGAAACAAAGGCAGGGATGGAAGAGAAGAATGGGGTTTGAACTTAACACATGCCATTCCATTGAGAAAGGATTTTATTTTAGCTTGAAGTTAGTCTCAACATTGTTTTGTTTGTGTATGTGTAGCCATGCTGGATGAGGATGAGGAAGACAGAGTGGATGAGATAGCTCTGCGGCAACTTACAGAAATGGGGTTTCCAGAGAGCAGAGCTGTCAAAGCCCTTCGATTAAATCAGTAAGTGTACTTGGCATGCTGCCTGTAAATTACTTGGTATGGTTAAAAAAAGCAACTTCTTTTTTTTTTTTTTTTTTTTTTGAGGGAAATCTCCTTATGTGGGTCACCTAGAACTAGCAAAAAGCATTGGCTCAAGGAAGAATGCTGCCTCAGGCAACCTGCAGGTGCAGCTGGTGCAGGAAAGGGGAAGCTATGTTGTACTTGCTCTGGAAAGAAGTCAGTCTGCAGTTCCCAGGGCTGTCAAGCTCTCACTGTTTTCAAGTATTAAACTCACATCTTCTGCTCTAAAATTTTACAGTGGAAAAAAAAGCAAGCTAAGCCCATCCAGACTGGTTTGTCAACTGTAGCAAAATACTTTATGCTGATCTTTTAAATAAAGCATTCCAAAAATATTACAAAGCCCAGATAGCAACTGTAGAGAAATAGGAGGTAATATAGTTCGTCTTGTGCCATAAAAAGAAACAGTTGTGCTGCCTCAATTCTGAGATGGGTTTCTTATGTTATTCACAAAAATGTCTAATGATATCAAATCCACATAATAGTCCTTTTTCCAGTAGCTTTCCTGTGGTCTTTGAAGGACTTTCTCCCTCAATATCCTCCATCTTTCATGTCGTAACTGAAAAGCCAAATAGGCAAGGGCTTCCCTTTCGTTTTTTAGAACATCTAATTACTTTGTGGTCGAATGAAATTGCACGTTCAGTTGCTCTGTTATCTTTGCTTCCTATGAATTCATTGAGAAGGCATGTGCTGGATCTCCCATGATCTCTTAGCTTGAGCACTTGCAGTCAGTTGCCTGTGTTAAATTTTGTTCTCGCTCAAGGCATATAGTGCATGTGTAATGTTTGTCCCACTCTTTCTTCCACTGTTAATGGCATTCCTTTATCACTAGATGTCTGAGATAGATCTCCCTAAGATGCAAAGGAATAGCTTCTCTCTGAGATGTAATTCCATTTGGAACGTGCTTTGCAGTTTTGTCAGCAGTTGCAAATAGTCATTGTATGTTTGTTGTGAAATAGAGCTGATGATGTGGAGAATAAGATGACTCCCTGTGAAGTGGCCTTTAAAACCTGAGTTACAACTGTCCAGGTTGGACTTCACTCCTCTGTCATCCTGACTTCAGAGGTTATTGTGTGGCCCTGAGTGAGTGTAGAATTAAAGTGCTTCAACATTTGTTCCAATACTTTGTGTGACTATTCAGATAGTAATTAATCAGCTAGTCAAGATACCATAGGAATAAATACAAAGCAAAAATGTGTGCAGTGCTGCTGTATATCTGGAGTGTTCCTCATCCCTTTGTTTTGATTTTCTTTTCAGTATGTCAGTGACACAGGCCATGGAGTGGTTGATAGAACATGCAGATGACCCTGCAGTGGATGCTCCACTGCCAGGTCAGACTCCATCCGAAGCTGCAGCTGAAGCTGGTGCATCCTCTGCTGAAGCAACTGCAGGTCCAAGTTCAGAAGCAGGTGGGGAAGAAGCCAAAGATGAGCTGACTGAAATATTTAAGAAGATACGAAGGAAAAGAGAGTTTCGCCCAGACCCACGGGTGTGTACTGCTTATCTCACTGTTCCTTAACATTGAAAGGGACCATGTGGACACCATGGAATCCAAATAAATGTTTAGTTGATAACGAAGTGGAGCATATGTTTGGATGTATATTGTGCTGACTTGACAGTATTTTAGGGGAAGTCTTTAAGGGCTGCTTAAATTCAGGTTGCTGAAAGGGATATTCCCCAATTAATGCACTGCTGTCTCAGATAACAGCATCTAAATTACTGACACTTACTTTGCACCTGAAAATTAACTGATACGCTTGATATAAATTGCCAGACTCCTGGCATTGCTTTTTATGACTGTGATGAAGGTCCATCTGCTGTAGAGACGGACAGAAAAGCATTATTGTATTTCAGGGACAAGGAAAAGTATCACCAGCAGATAAGTCTATAAGTCTTGCATCAACTGCAGAAACTATCCTTCTTTGATACCATTATATTAGCTGAAATGAGAAGATGTGCTGCTATTGCACTGTAAACTCACCAGGAAGTGCTCTTTAGAATCCACCACTTGGCTTTTATAAACAGGTGTTTTTTGTGATTTAAGTCAAAAGCTGCAAATATTGTATCTAATGACCTGGGCACAATTTCTAAGTGATGAAGCATTCTTATAGCATTATCCGGGTACACTTGTGGAAATATATAATGCATACTAGCAACATAATAAAGCCAGGAAGTGAAATTAAATCTAGTGAATAAAGCTACAAATGGACAAGGTCTTGGAGCTTCTGGAGCTCGATCTGTCAGTGAGACATCAACAAAAGCTTTGTGATGTGAGAGAAGTTTAAAAAATATTTCAGTCTTGCTCTTTCCCACGCCAGGTGCTTGTTCTTTGTCTCATATTCATCTTTCATTACTGAAGATAGGAACTACCTTCAGTCTTGCTTTTACTATTTATTTCACTTCCCATGGCAAAGACATTTTGAATGTACAGTATTTGAAAACCTTGTAGCAAAGTTTTCTTAGTGGTCTACAAATGGAAACAATTCAGCTTTTACCCTACAGAAAGCTCCCATGCAGAAGGTGAAACATTTGGTTGTTCTCATTTGTTTTAAACACTTATTAATCTGTGCAAATCTTATAGGCTGTCATCGCCCTAATGGAGATGGGATTTGATGAAAAAGAAGTGGTAGATGCACTCAGAGTAAACAACAACCAGCAAAATGCAGCTGTGAGTACGGTGTCATTTCTTTTCCTTCTTGCTGTAGTAGTCTGTTCAGCTGGTTATTTTCATTGTAGAATTGGTTGATCTTGCTACTGGGGATGAAGTGACCAATCATGAAATCTGTTGTGCTTGATGATTTCTTTCAGTGTGAATGGCTGCTGGGAGACAGAAAGCCTTCTCCAGAGGACTTAGATAAGGGAATTGACACAAACAGCCCTCTCTTCCAAGCCATCTTAGAAAACCCAGTAGTACAGTTAGGGTTAACCAACCCTAAAACTCTACTAGGTAAGTCCTGATTGGGTTCCCGCTAAATATATTCCATCTCTGACATTCCTAGCAAATAAGAACAGAGACAGGATGTTAACAACACATACTATGAAGTGAGTGCAGCGCTGTACCTTTTTTCTGACTATCAGCAGCTTATTTCATTTTGCAACTCAGCTATAACCTGAACAGAGCTTGGGATGTCCCAGAAATGATGCTAATTTCTTAGGCTACTGATTCATACTTGCTGAACTCAGAACTTTAATAGCTGCTGGCTGCAATGCTTTTGTGGTTTTAGGAGACCTTTTGTGTGCTCCCTTTGGCCGTGAAAAACAAAAAAAAAAAGGAATGTCTATTTAGAACCCTGATGACTTTACAGAAAAATCAAGGCTGTCTCCTGCTGTACAGCTTACTGTGTGTTTTGCTCAGATCACTGGAATGGAAGATAATTGGTGTAACCAAACAAGAAGTCAGAGCTAAGGCTTTGCCTATCAAAATTCAGATAGCGCTTGTGAAAATATGTTTTCCCCTTCTTGAGTATATGTGATAAAGTCTGTGTTCTTGTTCAAAAATGCTGTGACCACAGCAAGCACTCAACTGATAAAACCGATGGTGAAATGCAGATCTCTTATGCATTGGCCTCTGGTGCTGGAGGACAATGTGGAAGAATGACAATAACTGCGTTGTATATGTAAAATTTTGCATTTAGTGTTTGGCTTCAGACTTTATTCAAAACTTTGAGATACTTTGGCATGAAGGGTGTATACATGGCTTTTTCAGAAGAGCTTTTTAAGATGCTACTTTAAATGTAATTAGGAGTGTTTGCAAGACTTTAAATAATTCAAGAGCAGAACCTTCCCACTCTCATTTCTGAACAAATGGTCTCCTTATTTCCAAAGACAGTTTCACACTGCAGCTCAGAGTATAAATAGAAAATGAAATGTCATTATATGTGCTTGTAAAGCTTGGATGAACACCAGAGAATATATTCGTAATGATACATAAGCAAATTGCTTATGTCATAGATTTTAACAATAAATGTTTGTATTTAATTAGATACCTAAGGAATGTTGATAAATGTTTAGTTCTAAGCTCTTGAGTCTGTGTAAAAGAAGACAGTTGAAGTGGTGGAAGGTGAGATCTGTACGTTATTCTGGGCTTTGCTGCAAGCACGCAGCGTGACCTTGTGCAAGGTGTTAATGATGAGCCTTTCAGAGGTGCTGGGTGCTTATGGCTCCCACGAAGGTCACTTAGAGCTTTGTACACTAACACTCCTGGAAAGGTTCTGGCTGGCACCCTGTTGCTGGACTGCCAGACTCTTCTAACACTGACCTTTTGGTGACTTCTGAATAGGTCAGATATGCAACTGCTTTTTTTCTGTCCTGTTCCGTAATGACCGCTCCAAATGTCCACTAGTGTGGCACAGTGTCTGTCATAGAGGTTGTGAATTACTGCCTGGATCATTCTTTTGCCAAATTTGTGACTTAGCTCTTGCAGTAAATGTCTAGTTCCTTCAAAATAAAGAGAAAAGGGGAAACTAGCATGTAAAAAAGAAAACAAAGCCAAACTAACTTAGTGTAAAGACAGCTGTGCATAGAAAGAAATTAAAAAAAATTCTTCTGCCCAAATGTCCCCATTCTAAGATGGATATTCAGAACCCAATTGATTGGTGTGTTAACTGCTACTGCAGCCCGTGTGGATGTAAACAGAGAAAACCTTCCCAGCCCTCTGTGAATATAGTACTGGAGGCTACTCAGTCTCCTCAGTATCAGTGGCCAGAAGAAGCCACTCTGCAAACTTGGAAGAGCCCTATGCCTAAGGAGTGACTGAGGCACAGTCTCTGACATGTAGGCAGCAACCTCCATTTCTCCTGGGCTGTGTCAGTCTGAAGAACGTTATTACACTGAGTGCAAAACTGCTCTGTAATGGAAAAGTTCTGTCTGTAGACTTTTGCAGAGTGTTTAGCTCTTCAAACCCATGTCACTGAGATTATGTAAGATGGACTGTAATCCAGACTGAGTATTTAATCAGCCTCTGCCTGTGATAAATTTAATGCTGAGCAGTGAGGAAAGCATAACAGCATGTAGCATCCCAATCTGGAGATGTAGGAGAACAAATGGTAACCGTGTGATGGATTCTCACCGTTTTGAGGGGCTGCTTGCCCACTGCCTTGGATAAACTGTAAGTATTTCTAACTTTCCTGTTGTTGAAGCATCCCAAACACTGAAGCATGTGCTGCTAAAAGACCAATAATGTACAACGATTTCCTTCTCTTGGCAGCCTTCGAAGATATGCTTGAAAACCCCTTGAACAGCACTCAGTGGATGAATGATCCAGAAACTGGGCCTGTCATGCTACAGATCTCTCGAATCTTCCAGACACTGAATCGCACATAGAGGGGAATGCCAGACCACTGTGCCACTTCCTGCTGTCCCTTGTGTCACCTTCTCAATGGGGAGGGTGCATGGATTGTTTGGGGAGGGGGGAGGGATGCTGTCTGAGTAGGGGTCTCATGTGAGAGCTTATGTAGTTATGGCCAACTGAAGTTAATTGCCTTGTGAATTTAGTGTTAGTGGAAGAGGTTTGAAGACTTGTATATGTTTTCAGGTGTTAGGTTAAAAATAAAGTATATCAAAAATAGGAAAAGGTTTTGTGAAAACAATTAAGAATCTGCTTGTCAGAAAGAAATATGATATTGCTTGATAAAAAAAAAAGGCCTGTGACAGTAGTTTTCTAGCCAGTTTTACTAGCATCTGGCTAGTGTTTACAAAAGGTCACTGACCACTAGCATAGGATATTAATCATCTCCATGCAGTATTAATTTATGGCTATATCAAATTATAAAATGCTTTTAAAAATTGATTCTTAGGAAATATTTTTTAAAAGTCCAAATATTGGGAGAGCAAGCACATTTCTATCCAGACTTGTTCGTCTTGCATTATGATTCAAACAGAATAATTCGTAGATGGAATTCATTTAATAAATAGCATTACTTTTTCCTATTTATTTTCTGCGTTAGTGTTCTTCCAGTCCAATGGTAGGTACACTTCTCAGAGATTGTCAGCTATGTTAAAGATGCAGTATCTCTTTCATGGCAGGACTTGTTACACCAACACTTGGATTCTCCAGTAGGCTGCAGTTCCTAAGTTTATCCTATGCCATATCTTAGTGCAAGGAGGATATCTTCAAATGGTGTTTGTTTTTCCATATTTATGTGCACGGTTTTGCAGAGGGGAACTTGTGTTGTTGACTGTTTCAAACTGTTTACAAAAAAGCAATTCATTTGCATGGGTTTTCCCCAAATGGTGACCTGCAAAGAAGCAGAAACACTTTGGGTTTTTTATTTTTTTTAACATATTCAAAAGCACGCTCAGAATTAATTACTTTGGATAGAAGTGGTTATCCTTGAAGCTTTTACTTTGGAAATACCAAGGAAGTCAGGCTATGTCACTCCTAGTTTTGTTGGAAGACTGACTGGAGATTTCAGACAGGTGCCGTGAGCTTTTAAGAAAAGAACTGGTGAATGTTCAGCTTCTTTCTTGTGATTGGGCCATGCAGGCTTTTGTTTTCAAGGCAGTGAAACACAGCTGACATCTGTCACAATCCCTGCTGCACCTTGTGTTTCGTAGCCTTTTTTCTGTTTGAAAGGTGTCTGTCAGATAGATCCCAAATAGCTCTGCCAAGTTCCTTTCTAAGTGTATGTTTTACACAGTTGTGTTTTTGTTTCAAAAAGGAAAATGCTACAAGATGCAACCTGAAACCCTATGACAAGTTTTAGCCTGAACTTGGCACCTCGTCTGTGCTATTGTGCAGTCGAGGCACTGAAGTTGCCAATTTCTCATAATTAATACGAAGGGTGGGGAAACAAAACAGCATGAGATTTTATCTTGACTTACTATCCCAGGATTTTTTTTTAATTTGTTATCTGTAGTTTCATGTTAAGTTTTACAGTTCACAGCTGCTGAAATATTTACTTTTGTGTTTAGAAATTCCAGGGTTTATAGAGGTGTTTGTTCGGATTGGTTGTTCCAACACCCAGCTGCTCCTGGGACTGCCTGCTGCCACTGGCAAGGCAGTGTGGGTGATGAATTTGAGCAGGCTCTCCAGTTTTCACGTGGTTGAAGCTGAATGCTGTCTGACCTCCTTCACAGGAGCAGAGTGGCTCCTCCTAAGCATGAAGATTCTGCTACTTGTGTGTTTCTGCAGTGTGGTATTGGCAGGATCTGCTACTGAACTTGTTCTCTCTGCGTCGGATTGGTAAGAGCGGTAAAAGTTATCAGAGTTGCCTCCCTTGGAATGCCAGAACAGAGTCAGGGCCACTGCTGGCTTATAAGGAAAAATAGTATGAGTAAAACAAGGCATGCATGTGTAATAGATGAAGATAAGGATGCTGAGGTTCAACAACATAACCTAGTGATGTAGCAGCAATTAAAAACTGTACAGATAAAGGAATACTGCATCTTTAAAACGCATGAAGGCTTGAGAATATGTGGTTGTTTCTGGCTTTGCTTATTTCAGAGCTCAAAGCTTATGTAGCTGAAGTGTCGGAGAGATTAAGGTTCCAGTGGCCAGTCTCTGAAAGAGGCCAGAACGTAGGAGGTGTGATGTTTGCAGCAAGGCTAAAGAGTTGAACTAAATGAAACCAAAACTGCCCTTAAGGTTGAACAAACCCTTTGAGGAGCTGATCAAGACACCAGTATTGTTCTGTGGGTATGAATCAGCAGCAGACTTACGGAGCTGTGTGTCCCTGTGACACCTGGGTGTATTGTTGCTTGATTAGTTACCAGTGGGAGGATGGATGCTAAGTTCGTTATGCTTGCAGAAGCGTTGATTTATCCCAATCTTTACAAAACCTGCAAAAATCTTGAATGATCACTGCTTTTAGTCAGAACATGTGTAGGCAGGTCTCCAGGCCAGAGGAGTCTGTGTTAAGAGTGCTTCCTGGGCACAAACCTTCCTGTTCCATGGCTAAAGGTTAAAAGGCTGATGGATCTGCTCTGTAAGCAAGTGAGAGGTCCATAAGCATATTGGAATATAAGTTTTTCTTTTAATAAATAAGTTAATTTTGTGAAGAACTACTCCTGGGAGTAAGGGTTTACAAGTTCAGGTCCTATGCTTGCATCTCTGGTGTTCACGTTGTAACTAGTAAAGATATGCCATGTGTAAGTGTCTCATAACATGGCCAAAGGAGCGTTGGAAGCCTGTGAAATCAAGAAGTAAGGAAATGAAACAGTAGGTGGTTCTTACAATGCAGTGTCTATTCCTTACAACTCTTCTAGCTCTTTGCCCTATCCATTGATCAAGACAATCTTCTGTCTTTTGATATTACGTGACTTTGAAAGCTAGCTAGCTATTTATTTAAATATATATAATTTATGATTTTTGTCATCAAAACACTGATATTTTTAATAGAAATGTACTATATGGAAGTTTGTTCTCAGGGCTTTGTGTTTATACTCAACGGGGGGTGCACTTAAAGGGATGTATTTGGAAGAAATTCCAGTGGCCACTTTGCAGCTTGGACCTTGGTTAGTTGTGACCTATGAGACTGAGATAGCTTAATGCTCCTGTTAAACCTCTAGGTGCAATCCAAAGAAAATGCCATTCTTTTCTCTCCGTGTGAGCAGTGGCATGAGTCTTCCTTTCAGATTGCTGCGTCACTGTATGGAAATGGCCACACCAGATTATCCATCCCTTTCACAGTTTGATCTTTACCACCATTTCAGGGACACCTCTGTTCTCCATGCAGCTGGAAAATAATCTTGCACTGTTTCCAAAGCAGTCATCACTGCACTCGTGCTCTTCTGGGAAAGTGCAAGGTTCGCTCCTGCAAGAGCTCTGAAAGCTGCAGCTAATTGCTTGGTTTGGGCTGTCCCAGATGTGTCCCAGAACCCTGACCCCCATTGCTCTCCTCGCTCTCCTGGAACCAACTTGTCTTTCAGAGATTGATGTTCATATCCAAGATACTTGGGTGCTTATGGAAATCCTTTGTAGTTGAGACTGTTAGTTTGTTTGACATTGCGATTCACAGCTGAGGACCTCGAATATGTTCTGCAAGCATTGCACCAAACGAATGTACTGTAACACTGTCAGCAAATGTTGCCTGTAGCGGAGATATGGAGGTTCCCAGTGACTTCAGCAGCAGTTTTCTTGAAATACAGTGAGTGTTTCATCCAAAGTTATCCCCCGTTTTTCTACTTTCAGTAAGTAGCATTTTTATTAACTGGCAGAATAGCAGCACTTGGAGCTGGGTCTTTCCATCCAGTTGTAAGTCATTATGCTTTAAGGCATAAGCAGACCACTGACTGTGCCCTCTCCTCTGGGACAATTGTTTTGCTGTCAGAATTAGGACAGTCAGTGAACTTGGCCAGGAGGGCGGCCCCAGTGCTCCTGCAGAGGAAAGAGCAAGCAGTGTACATTGTGTCTATGTGAACGTGTCCTCATGGCGGTTGTTCTCACTTGCATCCTGATATCCAGGTACAACAACAGGGGGTTTAAGGGCCTCTTTCCCTAGATTTAAAGATCTTCAATGCAGATCCTGTTTGCAGCATGTGAACTTCAATAAATATAGATGCATTGAATTCTTTCTGAATTTAGGTATGGTTTTATATCATGTTCTGGGGAGAGGGAAGAAATTGAATCATGTTTTAAACGGAGCCCCACAAAACGAAGTGTCTTTGCAGTGGGTAACAGAGGCCTGTAGAGATCTTTAATTTGCAGATTTTTATTGTAATTTAACAACCTGTACAAGAATGTGATTTGCCATTCAGCACTTACCACAGAGTAGCACCAGTAAAACTATACTGCGAGGTACTGACTTCAGCGTTTTTCATTTCACCTGTGTATGAAATCATGAGGTATGGCATATGATAATTTTTATATGAAGCTGACACTGGTGTGTGGCATGCACAGCTGTTTCTAAGATGTAACATTACTTTTATGAAGCTTAACTAGGGCGGACATCACTGAGCCTGTGGAATTCAGGGTTCATTCTGGACACGCTGATGTGGGTCACTGACTTCTCCCTGGCTGGGGAGCCCAGCAGCAGGCTTTGCTTCAATACAGAGCCCTTCAGGCAGCAAGTAAGAAGTGCTACTGACTTGTTTTTCTTCTAAACATTTGCTGTTGTCTATTGAAATATTTTCCTAGAGGTTATTGAGGTCATTAGCTAAGCCAGACCTGTTCAGATTGGAACAGTTATGTACCTTTAGCATGTGGAGAAGTCATACCCATGAGCAAGACTAGAATGAATGCTGAGTCTTTAAGCCTGCTCACACATACACACTAAAGACACTGATGTTATGTGTGCTGTAAATTTATATTATAACTTAAAAATAAAGGTTTTTTGATTTATTACAAGGTGTTCTGAAACATGATTTGTAGGAGTAGCAAAGATTTCTGAACTATTTGGATTCAGTTTTCCTTGTACATGCAGACTGCTGGAGCTGTTTCTCAGGAAATAAGGTCCTTTGATAGCTTGATATATAATATCAATTATTGATATATAATATCAATAATAATCGATATATATTATCAATATATTATCAATAGATAATATAATAAATCTTGACTGGCAAAAGGTGATACAATTGCTGTTTTTGCATCCAGAAACCGTTTCTCCTTTGCCCAGGACAATGTTGCATTGGTAGGTTTCACTGTAGGAGCTGTGTGAGACAGGATTTGGTGCTCCCCTGTGATGGACTGATGCTGCTTAAGAGGGATTTACCTTGAATGTCATTGAAGAAAAGGCTTCCAATTCATCAGTCTTCAACAGGGGAACCCTCATTAAGGAAAACAGCTTGAGCAAATAGCAGCTGTCAGTGCAGTGGGATGCAGCACACGGCTAAACCAAAATGCTCCAGCTTGTGCCAGTGCTGCTGCTGGCTCTCTGGCACCATGCTGGGAAGCACCTGCAAGCCGTGCCCACGTGTGTGCAGTTGCCTTGGAGGCAATTGAGTAAGAGTGTAAATGCGTGAGGTTTTACTCTGAAGAATAGGTGGGGTTATTAGCATTTTTACACAACGTTCAGAGCAAGGAAGGGGACCAGCCAGCAGCTGGTTGGTTTAGCACATGTTGCAGCTGCTGGTGAGGCATTCAGAGTAATTTTCATTGCATCCTGTGAAAGGTGGGGGGTTAGAGCACAAGACATCCGAGTGCTCGTTATTCCATGCAGGTTTCTGAATGCAGTGTTATTAATTGCAGGTGCTCTCTTGGTGCCACGTGGCCCAGAGCTGAAATTCCCTTCACTGCACGAATCAGCAGGAGGCTGAGGACAGCTCAAAGGGCAGCTCTCCATAACTTCAAGTTAAAACAAAAACAAATAAAACACTGCAAACAGCCCAGGGTATATCATTAGATAATGGTACTTCAGCACCTGAACAGGTACAGCAGGTCTAGGCAGAAATCCACGCCTTAAAAAATGAAGAAGTGCCTGCCATGTCAGCGACAGGACAGCTGGTAATGGCACGGTGTTTGTCAGTGCTGGACACCTGCCATGCTCAGCACACAGAGGTGCTGCTGGCGTTCTTCAGCAGTGATGCAGGGAAGGGCTCACCGCTGCCCTGCCCCCCATGTCACCTCCTGCTGCCATCAGAGACAAAATCTGTGCTGCAGGGGGTGGGATGGGTAAGTACAGGCTGTGCTCAGCTGTAGGAATTCATCTTTGTTGGTAACATCTTGCCTTATCATCACCAACAGTTGGTGTGGTAAGAGGTGTTCCAGTTTTCTCGGTGAGTGGTCAGTAGAGCTGCTCCTGTGTTCTGCCTTTTTCCTTCCATGTACTCTCTCTTCTCCCATGACCTAAAGATCGACAGTAGCATTAATCCTTAAGAAAGAGCAGAGCAGTATAGGTCTACATGACTGCCTCCTCTAACGTATCTCTTGTGCTGGGCTCCAGCAGGAGCAGAAGGAACGGCAGATGCTTTCGCTGTGAGCTCTGATGGCCTGGCAGCTCAACACGAGGGATGCACAGGATGCAGCCCAGTCACTTGCTCTGCACTGATCTTGCTGTTTTGTGATCTTTCTGTAAGAGGGGAATTGGCCAAAAGAAGCAGCAGAAGTTGCAGAGGATGCAAGACATGCACTTGTGAGCTGAACTGCAGCTTCTGGGATTTGCTCCTGGAAAGTGGCTTGGAAAGGGCAGGTCCCTGGCATGTGTGTGAGCAGGACAGCAGTGGTGGTAGGCTGCCAGGGAGGGTGACCTGAGCAGAGCTGGCTGTAGCCCTATCTGGTGTCACTAGGAATCCTGTCCCTTGCGGGGGGAGGAGCATCCAGTAACTTGAGCTGTGCTGGACCACATCAGCTGCACTAAAATAACCCTGGAGAGGTGACCAGCACTCAGACCTGGGCTGTGCGCTCAGTGTGCAGCTGGGCAGCCGGTGCCCAGGTGGCAGGGCTGGCTGCAATGGCTCTGAGTGCTTGGCTCAGCCCTGGGGTCCTGCAGCCTGGGCACCCTGCTGGGTTTCCTATGACTGCCATAGGGAAGTTGTAATCCTCAGATGGGTTTTGTGGAACCCAGCGAGTGTGATGCCATCAGGCATTGCACAATGTGCTGGTTGGGCTGGTTGGGTGCGAGGGCCCTGCGGCCGTGCCGGCCTCGTGCTCTGCAAGCACAGCTCGGAGGTGTGGGTTGTTCTGGGTGTGCTGTGCAGGTACCTCCTGAAAATATTCATGGATGAGGTGTAGTGCTTATGCATGATGTGGTTTCTTGGCTTTTGTGAGCTGTAGCTTGGGCATAACCCACACTTAGGTTCAGATGAGCTTCTGTGCCCTCCGAGGAAGGGCCACTCTGCAGGGAATCCGGGCCCGGCAGTCTCACAGCTCCCACACACCCAGGATTTGGCTGGATTACTCAGCTTCTTGTTGCTGCGTGCATGGGAATAGCACAGCCCGTGGTGCCATGCCACAGCTACCAGCTGCATGCCCCCGTGTGCAGCCTCTGCGCTCCATCTCCTTGCATGAAGCTGTGAGGGTTTGGGACATCTCCCTGCACCTCTTGGCACTGAGGACTTGATTACTGCTCTGTTCCCTTGCAGTACCTGCAGATGCAGGCTGCCACCCCTCTGTGCAACATGCTAAAGGAAAACAATTTGGGCCCTTCTAAATTCTCCTTACAAGGCCAGCAGGCACTATTTCCGAGCAGCTGGCTCTCCACTGCAGCAGGCCCCTTCCGTCTGCGTTTTCCCCTCTAGACAAGCTTGTTGCCAGGCTGCATGCGATGAATCACGGCCTTCTTTCTGCACTTACCTTGGTGCGCAGCAGCGCTCGCCTTCCTCCCATGCTCCCACTCATGAACACGCACTAAGGAGAGGGGAAAAAACACAAAGCTCCATGAGATCCATGCCCTGTGCCACCCTCCTGCGTCCCTGCCCTGCACAGGCAGCACTCGTGGCTGTAGAATTCCCAGTGCCATCACTTCCCGAGCCCATGAGGTCTCCCACAATGTATTTATAGCTCACTGTGCTGGAAATATCCTCGTGGTGTCCTATTCCCTGCCCTGGGTTGGTGCCAGCGGGACAGGCTGAGCCCCCCGAGCAGCACTGGGGCAGGGGCTCACTGCTGCCCTCGGGGTGTTGGTTCCTTGCTGATAGCTCACAGGGCTGTGCCATTGCCAGGGTCAGTCAGCGAGTAGGGCTCACGCAGGACTTTGTTCTCACTAGAAATATTTCTTTGTGTCCTATCAGGGTAGATCTTATGAAGGCTGTAAGGGAGAGATAACAAAGCATTGGTGCTGTATTGCATAATGAATCCCTGCAGAGTGCAGAGACTGCCAAAATGCTCCAAAAAAGTGTCCAGATGTGGGGAGTTTGGTGGTGGTGATGCCTAAACAAGCTTACATCTGTGCAGGGGTGACTCTTCTCACTGTTTATCAGCAGCTTCCAAACAAGGCCTCTTCAGGGCTCCTCTTAGTGTGTCAGGTGCTGTGGAGCTGCAGACGCCCGCTCACTGTGATGGGTCAGTGCTCAGTGGGGACATCTTGGCACTGAGCACTGCACTCAAGCACAAAGCGAGAAAGTGCTTTAATTTATTGCTTTTCAGAAATAGCTCTGCTCTATGAAGCATCAGGGCTGTGACTGGTCCTGTCCTGCTGCCCCCAACGCAACCTGGTCTGCAGCAGGGCCGCTGCAGGGTGCAGTGGTACTGGAGATACGGGTGCCAGCAACAGGGTATCCCCCAGCACCCCAGGTTTTAAAGTCATTTCATCTGGTGCTTGTTTAAGTCACTACAAGAAAATACATGAAGGCTGTAAAATAAGAGGCTCCAGCTACCACTCTTGCAGGTAGGTGCACGCTGGGACCAGCAGCATGGCTGATGCACTGCTCCTCTGGCTGGCCTGAATTGGAACGCTCTCCTTGGACAAAGCGTTCCAGATTTAATGAGCAAAACCAAACTGGGATCATCCAACCCTGGTCCCCTCCTCTGATGTCACTGGTACCTGATGAGTCATCCTGTGTTGCCATGGTGATGCAGTGATGCTGGGGAACGTGGGGATGCTGCTGCCCTGCCTGGGGAGCAGAGGCAGCCAAGCTCCCCCCCGGCACTGAGCCCTCCACCCTGCCATGGGCTGCCACACTGCGAGCTGCTGTCCAGGGCCCTCTGCCACCACTGAGGCTGACAGGATGCCGGCGGATGCCAGCGGTAAGTCAGCGCTGCCGGGGGGGTTTTGCTGGCTGTAGGGCATTGACGGGGTCCTACAGTGACTGTCTCCCAGCAGGATGGGAAGGACGCCTTAGGGACATCACCTGAGGTTGTCCTCTGCAGTGTGACCTCCTCGATGTGCTCCTGGCAGCCCCATGGGTTCGTGACCCCAATTCCCAGCAGTGCTCTCAGCTGGCCCCAGGAGCAAAGGGAGCCAGTGCAGAGTGCAGAGGCACAGGGTTGGGGTCTGCATGGGGAGTGTGTCAGTGGCATTGGTCAGGCATAGTGGGAACAGCAGCATCCTACTTCAACCCATCCCCGTCTGTTCAGAGCCGTGCCGTTAGGAAGTTTGTGTCTATAACCCCTGGCATGTGCCAAATCCTTTGTACGTGACTAAAGGTGCTGCCTTGCTTGGGGCATCTGAGGGCGTGCTGACAACCCTGCGAGCCCCGCAGTGAGGGGACGCACTGTACGTCTCTGGGCATCTCATCCCTGCTGGGGAGTGCTGCCCCACTGCTCAGCTGCTGTGTGCCATGCTGACAGTGCTCACAGGTGCTACCGTGGCTTTACTTTCTGCTCAGGTTGGAGTTTTATGGTCATAAAGTTCTTGCTGTAAATAGGGCCTGGATAAGCAGGATTGAGATGTTTCAATTGCTCTGACTAATTTTCACATTAACATATTTCTCTAGCTACAGACTTAAGAGCATTAAAGTGCAACATGTGCAAGCTGGCAGGGACCCAAGGGCGGGAGGCAGTTCAGGTTTGTTTTGGCATGTCTAGAGACAGGAGCAGAGGGAAGAACAGGGCTGCCAGGTGAGGAAGGAGCTCTGCAAGCCTGGTAAACTGGGAGCTGCATCCAGGAAAAATAGCTGAATAGGCAGTGCACCCCATCATCATAACAGCTCAACTCCATACGTGTTACCTTCAAAAGCTGAATGAATGGAATACAGTACTGTGGTCTGGAATTAATTGGTTTTCCTTATTTACATGAAAAATATTACACATTGCATGTGGTTGCCCAGTGCACACGACTGTTGCGTTGCACATTCTTTATGATTACAGAACTGAATATAAGTAATTACCAATAACTGCATTATGCCATAGAAAGTGTTCCTGTGTCATTGGTAATTACGCTGAAGTGACTCCTCTTTTGCTAAGAATAATGCTCAGCTCCCTCTTCTAGAGGTTGGATACGTGATGCACTGTCATGGGGATCTATTTTGCACCGGGGAGAAAAAGGCATTTTGAAACTGTTAGAGCAGCAGCTGAATACGCTTCTGCCCATTCCCTCATTTCATCCTCAGGTTACATTATCCTGGCTTCATTCATTCATGGGACAGTTGAGATGTCTTTTTGACCACATCTTTCTTTATTTAGCGAATGCAGAGTAAGACAACTTTCTTAAACCACAAAACAGAACACCTTTGTGATGTGTGTTGGGACGTGAGAGTTGATTTCTTCAGCCTTCTTCTCTTGCTGCTCCTGGGAGTACATGTAAGAGCCAAGCAAAAGGCAAGAGAGAGGTGAAGCTCTTCCAGCAGAGCCACCCACTCCTGTGCTGTGGCTGGATGGATGGTGAGTGCTCCACAGCAATGCTAACAAGCACACTGGCAGCCGGGTCCCTGCAGGCTGTGGGTTATAAACCAGCTGGAGGGAAGAGAGTGCACTGCATAAACCAGACTAATGTGGTTTCTCCCTGTTTACTCAGTGGCTGCACTACCTGCAGCAAGCCAAGCTTTATGGTGTTGATACTTGGGGTATGGTAACCCTGGCTTGACTGTGGGCAATTTTTAAGGAGCTGGTGTAGGGAAAGTCTCTCTCTTCTGCTACTAAGTGTGCTTTTCCTGGGGAAAAGAAGGAAGTGAAATATGGGAAATTACTGACCTTTGGAAAGTGTGCTGAGTCCTAACAGAGGAAAGTAAACTGAGCAGGAGTTGAGCTGTGGATGATACAAACAAGCTTCCCAGCGTATTGAAATTCCCAGGTTGTGGTTCTTTTTGCCCTGGTTTAACACTCGAGGCATTATCTGTCTGGTAAAGGCATTACGCTGTGTTTTCCCCTCCATAAATAGCTACAGGGAGACAGTGAAGCATAGGATCTCCATGCAGGCTCCTGCAGATGCACTCTTTCCTTCATCTGAAGGTGCTTTTTGCAGCACTGACGGAGAATTCCAATTCACTGTTGGCCTTTCTAACTAGAAGGTGCTACTGCTAATTAGTGCCACCGATGGGTCAGCTCTTGAGTCTATACCCAGGAAGTATCCCTAACCTACATGATCCCAGTACACAGCATGTTTCTATTTCTACAAACTGTACATATTTATTTTTTACAATATAATCTGATGTCCTTGGGATGACAAGGGACTGATATTCTGTGTTTTTATCTCTCATATTGATAAATGAAACATGATAAAAGAAACTGAAATCCTAGGCATCCTTCCAGTAAGGCAGAAAACAAGCACACGGATTTAGCTTTGTTACATGTAATAGGTGTTGTGCTTGAATATGGTAATTTGTCAAAGGTATTACCTCCCACTAATTA
The DNA here is from genome assembly GCF_016699485.2 of Gallus gallus. Classification (NCBI taxonomy): domain Eukaryota; kingdom Metazoa; phylum Chordata; class Aves; order Galliformes; family Phasianidae; genus Gallus; species Gallus gallus. Next base: position 8,789,316 of record NC_052548.1, read on the forward strand.
ATCTCAGAGCCCTGCTGGAAGACAGGCTGCTCAGTATTTGTCAGTTCACATGTACACCCACTCTGAATGGTTAAGGGATCCAGGAGAATGCTCTAATAGGAAAATTATTTCATATAGAAAAGCAACGTGTTAACATTTTCCAGAAGCCTTAAAGAATCTTTTATATGGAGTACAAGAAAGAAACAAGTAGTGTGCAAATTAAAGATGAATTTGCTGCCATTGAACTGGGGAGTCATTTATTTTTGCTTGGAAAAAGCAAACCTATTTAGCAATCTACTGGGGATCCTCCCATTTTAAGTGCAGGCCTTTTATCTCCAGGAGTTCTGGCCAAACTACTTAAACTACAAAGTTTCCCCAAATGTCAAATTCAGCTTTTGCTGAAGGACACACAAATGCCCTAAAGTAGCACAGTTACACAAGGTATTACCATGAAGGAAGAAGTCACAGCTCATTTCTCATCTCTGGAAGGCAGTGATACATAAATGCAAATCCAAAGGATAGCACTTTATAAAGGAAAGGTGTAGAAAGGTACTAATAAAGTCAGGGTTTTAAGCTCAGCTGTAGCCTGTAAAAAGATGGCATTTTCCTTACCCCGAGACTTCCCTTCATGCTTTTTTCCCACAGTGTTCATTTTCTTGACCCAAATGTTTCCACTTTTTTTTTTAAATTCAGAGTTTCAGGTATCTTAGTAATACTTGTTTTGCAGGAGCATCTGCCACTCTCTTAAAACATAATTTGTTTTTAAGTGTTTCTGACTGGTTTAACAACTAGATCCATTCTTTATCTATAGCAAAAATATATCAGAGGAAAAAGTAGGGCAGCTTTCTCCCAGTATGCACCTTCACCCTCACATACAGGTCACCTGCTGAGTCAAAGGGCCGTTCTGTTTCTGCAGCCCAATCCACTACATAAATGAAAACATTCTTCTTGAGTTTAAGGGGATTTGGATTGGGCCTTAATACTTAATCTGAAAACAAGAGCAGCTTGTTATAATGGTAACGTCATAAATTGACAACCTGGTTTAAAAACTGTATTGAGAACCAAACTCTTCAGAGATTATAAAACAACTAGCAAGTTGTTTGCAAGGGTCATTCACTTTAATTGCATACAATCTTGCAATTAAGTAGGCTGGGATAACCTTTGGACAGTAGGTCATATTTCCTGATGACATCAAACAGGTTGCCTTGCACTTCGAAAAGATACAGGGAAATGAATGCTGAATCTTGAGACTGATCCAAGTTAATCAAGAATTTGAAATGTGTGTCTTCCACACACATAGTAAAAAACAATGTATGAGATTCATAACAAAAAGTTAGGTAGGAAAAGGTCAGTCTGCTATCACTGTGTGGCCAAGCTTATCATCACATTTTCACAAGATAGCTATTAAGATAATTCATCGATCCAGAGTGTGCATTAGAGACTCAAACCTCTTAATCATGTAACTTCACCTTTCAGCTGAGCCCCGCTGCCAATAATGAACCTCGTGAGGTCAGTTAATCTGCAGGATCACCACGCAGGGTGAGCTTGCTGCTTCCAGCAGCTATCTGCGAGCTTTCGGATGGTGGCTGGTGGGCAGCAGTGTCTGCAGGGCACCCAGGAGAAGGGCTCTGTGATGGTTGTGATGGTTTTACCTACACCCAGAAAGAAAAAAAAAACCACTGTTTTCTACCTGTCAGACATTTCTTGCTGTTTATCATGACACAAACTGGGTGATTATTTGCTATAGAACGCACAGGATGCGTAAGCCAGTCTTCTGCCTAGAAACCACCTCTGTCATCCTTTGATCAGGAGCAGATAGCAGCAGATCGAGCCCTGGGGGATGTTGTTCCTAATAACCTGAAGAGAAGCATTGCTGGTGATCAAACATGAATGGTTCCCATGCGCTGTCTGTGGGGTTGGCTGGTGAGGGAGAGGTGCATCCTTCACAGGACAAAGCAAACATCTGACCGCGCTGCTGCAGCAGTTAGAGCGTACCTGGAGGATTTCCCGGTTAATGATTCACAACAGAGAGATGGAAATTCCTTGGCATCGATATGCTTCTCTGTGCAATAAGGGAGGCCCGAAGGAAACCAGCCATGTTGGTCACGGGGTGAGCACTGCACTCCTGCAGGCCGTGTCACTGCAAAGCCCCGCTCCTATCTCTGTGCCTGCCAATGTGGATCCCTCAGCCTGGGCTCCTCCAGCGCCGCGGGATGGGGACAGGCCTTCCCCACACATCCGCTGTGCAGACGGTGGGAAGCGGCACAGGCCTCCATCACCTTCCTTGACGCCTTCACAGAGGCCCGGTACTGCTGGGCTCACAGCCGTGCCACACAGCACCTGCTGTGTAGTCTCACGGTCAGGCCTGGGGCAGCAGCAGAGCGGTGGAGCTCTGTCCCTCGTGAGGGGCGACGCCTCGGGGCCCTGCAGCAGCCCTGAGGCCTTCCCGCTCCCCCGGGCCTCGCCGCGCTCAGGCCGCGGACCCCGCAGGGCCGCGCTCCCCGTCGCCATGGCAACGGTTGCCTAGCGAGGCCCGCGGGCGGCCGAGCCCTCATTGCGGCGCCTGCGCAGTGCCAGCCGGGAGCGAACCCCGCCTTTCTTCTCGCCGAGCGCGCCGCCGCGCCCGGGCGGGAGGCGGACGGCGGGAGCGCGCACCGAGGCGGGCGCATGCGCGCGCGCGCGATCCCGAGCGTTGCCAGCCCCGGCCCGGCAGCGGCGGCTGCCTCCCTCCTCCTCCTCTCCCTCCTCCTCCTCCTCCTCCTCCTCCTCCTCCTCTCCCCTTCTCCCCCTCCCGGTGCTTTCCCGGCCCGCACCGCCTGGTCGCGGCCCGTGCAGCGCGGCCTCCCGTCTCCCTCCGCTCCGGAGGACGCGGGGCTCCGCCGGCCGCGGCGCGGGGATGAGGCGGCGGTAGCGGCAAGGTGAGGCGGCGCGGGGCCTGCAGGCCGCGGCGGGGGGGGCGGTGGGCTGCGCCCCGCTCCCTCCTCCTTCTCCCACTGAGGGGAGGGGGCGCCGCTGCTGCTGCCTTCCTCCTCCTCCTCCCCCTCCCTCTCCTCCTCCTCCTCGCCCCGCGCGGAGGGCCGAGCATGGGCGTGCGGGCGCTGTGCTGCTGCGGGCGGGCGCGGCGGGGCCGGGGGCCGCAGGTGCTGCCCCGCGGGGGGTGAGGCCGCAGGCAGGGAGGGATGCTCGGCTGGGGTCGGGGGGCGCGGCCCGGCCCGGCCCGGGGGAGAGGGCGGTGTGACGGGGCCGCTGCCTTTTGTTTTGCTCCTAGATGGTGGATGTTGACGTTGGTGCGGGTGGAGAGAGCGGCAGAAGGAAGATGGATGCCCTGGGTGATAGCGCGGTGGAGATCGTCCCTTTGGAGCTCTATGATTCAGCCAGAGCGAAAATAGCTGCTAATCTACAATGGATCTGCGCTAAAGCCTATGGAATAGGTGAGGTGGCGGCCGCGGGGAGGCACGCCGGGTTTTGTTCTGCGTTTGGCAGCTCCACTCCCCTTCCAGGAGTGGTTAAATTCAGCAGAAATCGCCTTTGTCTTAGATGTCGGTGATACATGGTCTGTTCTGTTGGAATATTTATGATGCGCATCCCGGTACCTTCAGCAGAACAATGGAGCTACCTATGTGAGCTGCTGGGAACCAGCAAACGGAGCAGTGAATGCTCGCGGGTTATTGTTATAAAGGATGCACATCTCAGAGGTGTGAACTCGCACTTCAGTCAACCACACTGCCAGCACCTGCAGGCCCGAGGCCCCAGTGTGCTCCCTCATCCTGTTGTCTTGGCCAAGAGATGCTGGGGCCTTGATGCTCTTTGTATGCTCTGTTGGCATCCCCAGCTCAGAGTACGCTGCCGTTCTGGGTATGTTTTGTTTGGTTGGATCGTGTCATTGGTTTTAAAGTGAACTGCAAAACAATCCATTTGTGATCAGTAAAATTATTTTACGTCAAAGCCATGTTGCATGAACAGAGTTTGGCGGTGTGGTGTGACGTCAGACAGCACAATGTGCGTGATGGAGGAGTCCTCCTTTCCCAGATGTTGTCATGAGCCAACACAGCCCAACGTGGACAAATGAAGGTTGTTGTACAGCAGAGGCATTTGTACAGTGTTTTCCTGACATCTGTTAGAATCACTCTTTTGTTTTGAGGTAGATTTACCTGTCCATTCAGAACTATTGCACAGGATGCTTCTTGAGCTCGAGTAGCTTCATTACGAAAAGATGCACCAGAGTCCTTGTTTTTGTTTAAGCAAGAGAAAACATACACTAAAACATGTACAAAATCTTGTTTTGGAAAATGAGGTAGCCCTGTTAATCTCAGTCTAATTCGCCAAACTCATAATGTGCTTAATGGATTAGTGCTAGCTTACTTTGTGACAAGGCTGAAGAAAAGAGTCCGTTCCTGCAGCAAAAAATTATCCTCGTGGAAATATTTCATAAGTTGTTTTTCTTTTAATATTGTCAGCTCTGTGCCTGGTCTCATCACAGTGATGGTTGTGAGGGAAATAGAAGGAAAACTGGGATTTTTATAACGCTTCGTCCGTAAATTTTGTTACAGGCAACAGGAGAGAAAAAATACATAGATCAAGTTGAAAAATGTGGGAATCTTAGGAGAGTGATGAGGAACTGTTGGTAACACGAGAGAGATAAGCGGATGTTTCTTCGTGTAAATATTTTTCAGTTGCTGGAACTGTTTGTTATGTTTCCTGAAGGTTTTTTGGTAGTCAGAAGTAAAAGAAATCCTCCAACCCTGAAAACACACTATTTCTGTTATGACTTTGTTTCAAAAGGAAGCCAGCTCTGGCTAAGGTCTGACTGGTGTGGGTCTGGTGACTGCTTTAGGGTCTCTCGTGCCTTGATAGTGTCATCTGGGGCTGTGGGGTGCAGGGCTGTCTGTAGCTCTGGGCTCAGCTGGCTGCCACAGGTCTGTGTGCACCTCACAGCGTGGGCCTGCATGGAATCACTGCTTGGCTTTCCATTGGCTAAAAAGGTCAGAGAGGAACCCCACCTTCTGCAGGCACAGCACTGTGGTCTCCAGCATGGAGAATGCTGTAGCATCCCTTGCCAGTTTCCCACTTGTGTTTCAGCTTGTTCAGGTTGTGTGTTAACAAGAGGTAAACGCCATGAATGTTAAGAGATGTTGTTGGCGGCATTTCTGGGGTTGTATATCCTTGGTTAGCTTCAGTGTGTAAGGCTTTTGCATGTCTTTTCAGGACTGTGGCCTGTGGAAATGCAGTTTGATTTTGAAAAGGCTCCAGCAGTCGTCATGTGGTAACCGTTCCTTTGAGAATAGCATTGCAAAATACTTAGAAATTTATAAGCCTCTTTAATTCATAGAGAGATGAGCTTAAGGAGGCTTTCTACATGGTTATCATTTTGAGTAATATTTGAACCTGTTACTTGTCATCTCTGTGGTGTTGGTGGGACATCTTTGGTTTGCTTTAAGATATTGGATGTGTGGTGAGTCTTGGGCAGCTCTCAGGAAGTACTTCCTTCAGTATAAAATCTCACTGTGAAGGTGTTTTGGGGGAAAGCTGTGTTGTTCCTCTAGGCTTAGTTCTGGTCAAGCTGATGGGTTCTCTGTTCGAATGTGAAAGCTCTGTCTTATGTTCCAAAGTAATTCCTATCAGGTAGGGCTTTCAGCACGCCCCTCAGGTGGCTGGGTAAAGAGTATTGTTAGGAAATGTTCAGTTTGAAATTGAATTCATGAGTTGATGTAATTTTATGCTGTAATCTTGCGAATGCTGCTGTGTATCCTGAATTTCATTTTCACCTGAGTAAAGCTAAGCTTATACTGAAGTGTGGGAATGGCCAAGAGCAGGAATTAGATTCTGGTGTAGACTATTAGTATTAATCATTCTTCACTGTAGATTTTACCTGAATCTAAAATTCCCTATTTACTGTTGCAGCGTATGTGAATTTTCTACATCAAATCTGGCATCTAGGTGGAAAAATTCTCCATCCTTTGTTGTTATTCTCAAGGACAAATCAGCGAGGCCATACCTGGCATCATTTGGAGCTGAAGCTCCAGTTTGGGGTTTGTTTCATTGGACGCTGCGTTCCTTTGTTCTCTGCTGCCTGTGAGAAGAGTTTTGGGAACCAAACAGCTGAGCGCAGCTCCCCTCTCTCTTCAGCACAAATAACTGCTGCTGCAGATCTCCCTTTTTGCTGTTTGCACAGCAGTTAAGCTGACTGGTTTGTTTCTGACAGCACGGGGCTCCTCCTGCCCATCTCTGGTGCCTGCTTGTCACAGACAGACACCAGAGGCAGGTTGTACAACCGCTGTCCACACTGCAGAAGAGAGAAGGGGATGGAGCAGTGAAGGAGGTGTTTCCCCATTTGCTGTCATCCCTCTCCCTGAGTAGATCCCGGTGTGCAGTCACAGATCCACATAAAAGTCTGTGCACAAACATCTGGAAACCTTCTGCACATCTGAAGCTCTGGAAGTCCGTTTGGCTGAGACAGTAGTTTGAAGGAATCCAAGTGGGTTAGAACGGAATTAGCTGTCTTTTTCATCAACAAACGTTGATTAGAATCAAACGTGCCCTTTAAGGAACTCTGGTAGCAGTGTGAAAACGCAGCTCTTAATGCTCAGGAGGTCTAGGAGCAAGGGTGCTGCCGGGTTGCTGTGCAACTTGAGTTCATAGGGCGCTTAAATCCCTTTGAGAGCTTCATCCTGGCCTTGCAGAAGGCAGTGCAGGAGGCTTAGAGCAGCTTGGCAAGCTGTGCTCCTGCACCACTGCTGTCCTTGCTGTGCTGCTTCCGCATAGTGCAGCAGAACTTGCATTTCTCAGGCTGAGTTAGGACTGCATTCATGTGTAGAAGTTGTTTCCCATCATAATGGTTTTGATGTTAAAATTTAGATAGGGAAGGACTAAATGAGAGTTCTTCTGTGTTGCAGCTTGCTGTGAGCACATGTCATTTCCAACCCTCTCCATAACAAACTTCACTGCTTTTTAAATACAGTTTGTAAAATTCAGGTTGCTCAAATGAAGCTGAACTTACTTATAAGGGTGAGGAGCTTTGTGTAAGTGCCACACTTAGTGCTAACGTGAGCCTGGGGTGTATGGCCAGATACAGGCAGGAGGGCCGAGCAGTGCTATAATCCACTGTAGAGGAAGGGCGGGTTGTGGCTTTTCTTGTCTTTGAAGTCCTTAATGCTCACCTGCTAAGGAAGGTTTTGCAGTACCATAATAGCTGCCTGCAGTTACCAGTTGGCACCAGCAGTGTGAAAATGTTTCCAGGGCTGAACTAAACAAACCCTGGTGTTCCCAGTTCCTCTTCCCTCATCTCAGTGAGGTCTGTAATAAAAATATTTTTAAGAAAGCTGTTGTGTTTGGCAAACATTCGAGTAGTTAAACATTTGGTTTCTTTAACAGGGCCTGTTTATACACACAATTACCTAGGTGAACTTCACAGGGTTGAAAAATTCTATAGTTATTTTGTTTCTTCTGCTTTGTCCAGGCTTATGGCTTTCTGCTTGATCCAAAGATAGGATAACAGAAGGGCAGTCACTCTCCCTGGCAGAATACTGCATCTTCAGTGTGGGTTTTTTTGTGCCCACATTGCATAGATTTCCATGAGTGCTATTAGAGATGACTTCTGGAGTTCATAGTATGGATTGATAATGAGAACCAATGGTAGATGTTTTTATTGCAGTGAAGCTGAGAAAGTGTAGCTTCTGCTTTGTGTTCTGCAGCTTAGCAGACATCCAAGCAGCACTAAATAATTCTGTGAGCTGATACTGATACCAATGAAATCCTACTCAGAATCTGAATGAGCCCCATTCTGTGTACCGCCGTGCTTTGGCTCTCTTTCCATGTGAAACCAGTTCTTCACTCTTCCAGAGGTAGAATAAGATCTGGCTGGCATCCACTTCTCCAGTTCAAGGGGTAAGTCAAATTTGTTCAGATTACAATTTGATAAAGAAAAACACAGCAATCGGGTAATCATCTCTGAGCCAGTGTTTGTCAGTGAGATAGTGAGGAAATGGTCCCTACCCTAAAATGAGGAGGGGAGCCTGGGCAGAACTGTTGCTGTTCTCATTGTTGTTACACGTGAAGTTATTTTTGTCGTCCTGTAACTACTTTGTATGCAAAATGATTTATACTTGGAACGGGCAGGTTTTTTTGAAAGGTGAGAATTCATTGACACGATACCAAAAACCATTGCTTCATGAGAAATTATGCAGGTTTATTTTTTGAGTCCTTTGTTTCTTAGGAAGGCAGGCAGTACAGGTAGCTCTCTGCTGGGCTCCCTGGGATGACAGCACTTCAGATTATGTGAGTTGGGAGGCATGATACTGCTCTGCTTCCATAAGTGCTGGAGATAGCAAAACTGGGCATCTTTGCTCTGTGAGTCAACTGCATGCAGCTAAGCAGCACAGTGTAAAATGAGCATGGAATCAGCATCCAGCCAGCTCTGGTAAATCTCTGGCAATTCCTAATAGGAAACTGAGGACAAGCTGCACTTACGAATGCCTTTTGCCTCTGACAGCTCTGATCATTGCTTGTGTACCATCGTTCTGAAGGTGCTGTTAAACCACCATTAGCTGGAAGCTGTCAAAAGACAAAACATTCATTAAAAACTGACGGCTGCAAAGCGTGCCTGGAAGTTGATGCTGATGTTTTCCTGGGGGTAACTGCTGAGAAAGCACGGTAGGAAAAACAGGAGGTGTGTGCGGGCTCTTTGGTGACATGTAGTAGAAGTGGAAGTGGCTTCCTTTTGTATTCAAGATGGTATTGAAGACCTTAAAGTAGGCAAAAAGAAGAAATGGACGTGGTTTAACTGTTTCTGTTTTGCTTTGGTGGGTTTTGTTAAACTCAACTCCAGCTGATTTTTTTTTGTAGCTGTAGCTTGGCTGGTGGTTGCTCAGAAGTGATGTTTTCATGTTGATTTTCTGGATTCCATGGCACATATATGTAAAAATACAAGTTTTAATGAATGTAGGTTTCTTCACACCCAAGTACTCCTATAGGTCGTGAAAGTAAAGTGTTGCAAAAGGTGCTCGTAGAAACTGGGGCTGGGACTGACGGGTGTTCTGCTCAAGCAGAGCCTTGGCACGTTGAGCAGTGATGGCAGTGACAGCTGGGACACATCTGGGGATTGCATGGCTGGTGCAGAATGGGGAGCAACACTGTCATCTTAAGGTTGAGTTGCAGTTGTTGAGGGAGAGGTCTCAGCAGCAGTTCTTGAGATGGGAGTTTGGTGTAGACCAGAGCATACTGCTCTCATCAGACCTTGAAGGAGTCCTTTTGGATTTGTGCAAATGCCAATTTTTGCTTTTGTGTTTTTTTGTTTTATTAACTCTGCATTTTATTTTCTGTATTCTGGACTTTGGAGTCCTTAAGCTAATTTGATTGAACACAGCACCAAACTGAAATCTGGTCAACCCTAAAAGAGAAGGTCATGCATATGTGTGTGTAAATCAATGTGCATATGTGTGCCACTGCCATGCTTTGTAGGTTGACGTGGTCTGGGCTTTGCATCATGACAAAGGCAGCGTGCTCAGGTCCTTCTGAACAGCAGTGGAGTGGAGTGCTGCAGTAGGGAAAGGCTGAGTGTTGGATCTTTCCCCAGTCATTAGCAATGGAGGCTGTAGTTCAATGTTAAATGACTTTTAAACGGAGTTACCTTTCAGCAGCCTTGGATTTCTAGGTCAGGTTGACTAATATTAAGTAGATTAGAAATATTTGAATTTGCTATCTGTTCACTAACAGATGGGCAACTCTGTTAACCAATACTGCTGATGCAGTGCCAGTGAGGTTTTATTGTTCCTGTTCCCAATGTCTTCAGTATTACATACATTCCGACTGCATACATCTGTGTAACACAGCAGTCAATGCCATGTAAAGGAAAAATAATCTTCTTAATTCTCAAAGACTTCAAAAATCTTTCAATTTTGAAAAATAGTGGCAGTATTGTGTGACGAAGTGTGAGTAGCTGTTAGGGATATTATTACAGCACTGGTTTACTACATATTTATATTGAAGTGAGATGTACTTTTAGCTCTTGTACTTGATAAGATCCTGTCTCAGTTTCTCTTCTTCATATGAACGTTGTATGCTCTGCAGCATACATAGTGTGGCTTATTTTGCAGTTCTGAGAGATGCTGTGGGTTACAGTTTTTTGAATGGGGCAATGTGTTTATTCTGGAAATGAGCTGAATGAAGGTGAACACGCTGCCAGCTCAGTGATTCTTTCAGCTGTAGATGTGCTTATTAAAATGAACAGTTGAAGTGACTTCAGGGGGAGATCTTCACAGTGATTGGGTGACATGAGATCAAATCCTGTGTTCAAGCATGATACGATGTCTGGCTTCTCATAAGAAAACATAGGTGAGGCTGGCAAGTAGTGCTGGTGTGGAGACTCCTGTTCTTACTGCTGGGCTCCAGGCTGATTGCTGAATATGGGTACAAGTACTTATTTTGGCATGTATCTAATTTTAACTTGTTTTGCATCCCTAGAATAATACCAAGGAAATACTGCTCACAAGAACTTTTCCTTCCATTTTGGGCTGGTAGAGTTGGCCTGGAGCTGTAGTATTACAACTGTTAGCACTGACAGTGCTTCAGCTAGCCGTGCATGATTTGAAATGATAGAATTGCTGCCAGCTGTGTAGCTCTGCTGATTAGCAGCAAATGTGCAGGTCTTGGTGAGGGTGAGAGCTGGTGGGAGAGAAGCACAGGGCAAGGACAAACCCTTCTGCTCTGTTGCCTGCAAACTGCACTCTTACTGATGCACTTGTTGAAACACCTTTGTTTCAGATAACGTCCCGGAGGAGCTGAAGGACCCGTTCTACATAGACCAGTATGAGCAGGAGCACATCAAGCCTCCCGTCATCAAGCTGCTGCTGTCCAGTGAGCTGTACTGCCGTGTCTGCAGCCTGATCCTCAAGGGCGACCAGGTGGCAGCGCTGCAGGGCCACCAGTCGGTGATCCAGGCACTGTCTCGAAAGGGGATTTACGTCATGGAGAGCGATGACACACCTGTGTCTGAATCTGATCTGGGCTGCGCACCAATCAAAATGGTTAGCTTAATTAAATCCACCTAATGATCTTTTTACTTAACGCTATTTAAAATAGTTCATGGAAGGAAGGGGTTTTCATTTCTAGGCCACTAACCTCGGGAATTTTTCACTGTAAATACACTTAGAACACACAGAGACTTTTTTCCTAAAGGATTTTGGTTTTTAGTACTCATTGTGTTCTTCTTTTAGAGTTCTCATATGGCAATGATTGATGCCCTTATGATGGCCTACACTGTAGAAATGATCAGCATTGAAAAGGTGGTCGCTAGTGTCAAGCGTTTCTCTACATTCAGTGCCTCAAAAGAACTGCCCTATGATCTGGAGGATGCAATGGTTTTCTGGATTAACAAGGTAAAATTTGCTTCAAGAGAGGTGTCTGTTCCTTATTCAGTTTTTACAAAGCTTCTCGTGAATGCATTCTGTCCACCTTTTTAACTGCACCTTTCTGTCACCTTTTCCAGTTCAGACAAAGGACTGCTTTTGATTATTGTGTTACTTATTCTGCAAGATTATTTTTTGTTACTTGAGATAAACGTATATTTGGATATATTTTCATATCCTTTCTGTGCTTTGCCCTTTTAGGTGAACCTTAAAATGAGAGAGATAACAGAGAAAGAGATTAAATTAAAACAGCAATTAATGGAAAGTCCAGGACATCAGAAGGTAAAACAGTTTTGTCTTCAGTCATAACTCTGTGCATTAGTGATTAATGGCTTTGGGTATAAACATCTCAATGTTTTCTTTGTCAGGTTAATGTGAGGCATCCAGACCTCAAAACTCCTGAGATTTTGTGCGTGCAATTTGTTTGTGTTTCTTGGTGCCCTTCCTTTCCTTTCAATCCCTGTAGGATCTTTTGACTTTCCTTTTAGTTGGACTAAAATAACTTCTTTTAGTTTAATAATTTCAGTAAACTTCACTCGGCTTTCACAGAACAAAATATATAATATATATTTTGAAAGCTTTTGGGGGCGTATTCATTTTGCATGAATTTATTGTCTAATTTCAATTTAGAAGCTTATTGCAGCTCTGTCTAGGGAGCATACTTTTAGTATTCGTATGTTATATGTTTGTGACTTTATTCTACCTTTTCCCTTGAAGATATATCACAATGCACTAATGCTGCAAAAACATAGTACACTTTCATTGCTGGAGAATGTAAAATAGACTTTTTTTTTTTTTGGCAAACAGAACACACACCAGCTATCAGTGCTCCCAACGAATGGCTTAATAAAGCCTTTAGAAAAGCTCTACGCTCTTTCCTCTAGTTGGCATTGCTGTGCAAGGGGGATAAAATTATAATGTATGAACAAGGCACTGTTATTTGATTTCCACGTTGTGGCAAAGGTTTTATGTGCTTTATGTAAAATCATATCTTTTGATAATGAAGGACCTGAGAGCTGTTCAATTCACAAGTCGATGTCTGGTCCGAAGGATCCCATGTTATCAATTTGACCTACTGACTTTGGGGCCTCTTTTTTAATTTAAACTTCTCGACGGCAAACCCTCTGAATATGAAAGTGTTTCTTGCTGAAGTGCATTTAAGTATTACTGCTTATAACTTGCATTGCTGATGTTCCTTTCCTATTCCTACATTCCTTTCCTTGCTTCCTGAGCAGTCTCCTTCCAAATGGTATTGGAAATTAGTACCTGTAAGTGATTTACTTTTATGCCAGTTGTCATCTGCAAAATCATGGCTTTTTAAATTTCTTGGGATTGTTTGCTTCCATTTACAATGCTTCTTAGGCATTCTTTAAGAAATCCAACAATCTCTGTGTAAGCTTTCTGGTCATCAGGCTTAATTTTCATGACATGATTTCTGCATACTGTACAGCATATAGCATAATCACTTCACAGCACTTCAAAATTGTTCCCACAGTGCAGGAGTGAGGAATATGGAGTAGCAGCAAAAAGCTAGAAGTTTAACAGTGGTTGAAATGGTTACACTCACTATTTCTGTTGTAAATAGGCAATTGATGGCAGCACTAAGGTGATACAAAAGCTGGTCAGTTTAAATGGTTGCTCAATCTTTGAATCCATTGTTAAGATACGTAGATGTCTGTATTAGTTCTGTATAGTGCTCTTGCATTGCCATGGTTGGTAAATCCAACCCAGAACACCGTTATTCATTGAGATGAGGTTAGAAGATTTGACAAACCAGTTTGGACCTATTGCTGTGAGGAGTGCAATTGTATGGTAAATGAAACTGAAGCTGGCATAATGGGAGGAAAGACAATATTTTTATTTTAGGGGAAGCGTGAAGATGGAAATAAAAATATATACAGGTTTTGGCTTTTTATATAGTGGAATTGATGTTGCTTACTTTTAGTTGAGCTTCCTGGTTTTATCTGAACTTGCAGAGGTTCTCATTTGTTCCTGAGTTTCTCTTGGCCTCGATACCCTTTGTCCTCCACTTTGCTGGATGTGGTGCTTCTCATTTTCTGCCTGGGAGGATGAGAGCTGTTGTCTCAGTTGCACGTTCCCAAGAGTGGTGCAGCTGGAGAAGGCAGGCGTGCTCTGGCCATCGCCTGCCCCACAGTCTGCCTTTCCACACCAAGCTCCATCTCTCCCTTCTTGCTCCTAATACTTGAAGTAGCAGTTGACAGCTCTGCCTGTGGCAGTGGGCTTGAAAATTCATGATCCTTGAGGTCCCTTCCAACCCAAGCTGTTCTATGATTCTATAATCTTGGGTTTGTTTCAACCAAATCTATGGACTGCACTGAAAACTTTAAATACCTGAAGTAAAGAGAATGGGAGAAGGGACCTGCAGGCTGATGCCAGAGCCCTGGCTGCCAGCCTCATTTAATGACTTGTGACAACGTAATGAAGTACTGACCTAGAGTTTGTCTGTCGTGTTCTGTGTGCTCAAAGGTCCCATGTCTATTGGGGGCCTACATTTGATAGCATTGCTAAGGAGCTGCAGAGGTTTACGTTGTATTTAGAGACTACTAAGTGAGAGTAGAAGAAACAGACACAGTACTGACTGTGGTTGGTTTAAATTCAATTGAAATTCCTTTCCCACTGGAAAAGAAATACGTTTCTATTTTAAATAGAGGAGGAACTAAAATACAAGACAAAATTCCTGTCGTTTCTTTTAATTTGTTTACTTCAACTAAGTGGATAAACGGTGAACCTTTTAAGCTAACCAGATCACCTTAGTGTGCACACTTGTTTTATCAGACTTAATGACCGCATTTCCAGGGCATAATGGATGTTGCTAATGCATTTGATTTGTTTCGTGTTTGAATAACCACCATCCTATATCTCGCTATTTCTTTTTGTGTAAGCCTGATCTGATGCATGCCATATCGCACTGCATGCTGGAACCAGTGGAATATGCTCGTGTGGTACAGTATGATTCACATTCCATTACATATCTGTGGAGTGCTCCAGGCTGGGGAAAAAAGATCGTTTGCACCTGGGAAAATAGCAATAGCATGTAGACATTGCTTTTAGAAATACTTACCTTTGCCAGAGAAACTTAACATGCTGTATTTATGTTTGTTCAAAGTAAATGGAACTGTTCCTTATTATTAAATTCTTATTATTAAATTGCATATGAGCAACCTTCTTTCTTTTGAATACAATTTTTCTCAGCCTGTGCCATTCTAAACTGACACGAGCGTGTGTGTGTGTGCAGAGAGCTTGCCCAGGTTATCTTGGAAAGTTTATGGTACCACTGATAAAATAAAACTTTCTTCTGCCTATTCAGGATGTTGTCTGTATAGCAATATGCTATGGCAGCACATGGATCAAAAGAGTTCAGAAGCTGTTAAGTGGTGTTAATGTACTGGTGTAAAAGGAATCTTTTCCATCACTGTAAGATCATTCTGTTGAGCTGTATGGTGTATTATTTTTTGCTTGCTGGATCATTTTGCTGCTGGGACTCGGATATAGCCCTCCAGTCCGGCACATGGATTGTTAGTAAACATCAGTGCTAAAACTTTTCTTGCAAAAATTGCTAGAAGCTCTGCCAAGACTTGTTCTTCAGATACTCATCAACTAAGCTCCAAATCATGTGAGGGTCCAGGGGTAACCAGTAGAAGTTTGATGTTGATCTGTGGTGAAATCAAGAAGAGTTGTGCCATTGATTTCAGACCTTCTCCCTCCTCTTGCAGAGCATTTTTGAGAAAAGCCATGTTTTTCCCTTTGCTATTGTGTACTGGCTTGCCTGGCATACAATGCTCTGAACCTCTCCAAGAAACCTTTGCTCTCTGGTGATATGGTGGCGAGTCTGTGTGTGGGTAACACATGAGAAATCACTAGTTCATCTTAATTTCTTTTCCCTGGAGCTTTAAATGTATACGTGTAAGTTGTCTGTTTCTCTTTCTTTGGGTCTGCTGCATTTGTGCATCTGCGTGGAAGGATTTTGACTTAAATTAGTTTGCATTAAGTTAAAATGAATCTATGAAGCTAGGAATTCAACGTGAATTGCTTCCAGATACAAGGAGAATATTTAAAAAGGAAGCAGTGTATTCTTCTGAGCTGGCTTCTATGGAGAGGAGAGTAAAACCTTATATGTTGTTTTTGACTTAGATATCTAAGTAGAATGCTATGAAGGATCCACCATAAAGAGCTTTCAGTACTTAACTACAGCTCGTGAGTTCCTTGGCATCACATGAACACTAGTTTTCTTTTTTCAGGTGCGTTACCGAAGAGACCATCTGTCAAGCAGGCAATTACCTTACTTCCCCTTGCTCGAGGATTTGATGAAGGATGGTAGCGACGGTGCTGCTCTGTTAGCTGTGATACACTATTATTGTCCAGAGCAAATGAAGCTAGATGGTATGTAGAAAAGTTTCTTAGATAAGTATTTTGAAGTATTTGAGAGTTGAACTGGAAGTGAATTATCAAATGAAAAAGCAGCAGATGTAATAGGAGGGGGTCTGTAATTAAGCCTTAAAAAGAAATAAACGCATGTTACTGTTAGCTCACAATTCTTGTTGTGTTTGGCAGATGTATACAATTGAACTGCCAACCCTGTGTTATTTACAAATCTGGTTTTAGTTGCTTTTTTACTTTATCCTTGGGTATTGTTTGTAGCCTCTTTACCTTTTTGTGTGACAATGAAAATCATATATGGTTTGTAAAACAAACACCAAATTGATACTCAGTTGTGTGCACTTTTCCACTCCCTCCTTTTCCTGTCCTCTGGTATTTAATATGTAGAGAGAGGCACTGTTAGCCATTAAATATGAAGTGATGCTTTATAAGCACTCTGAAGTTCCTGTACGTAGTATTTCTGTTGGCTGTGGATGGAGGTTGAACTCGCTGGGGTAGTGCCATAACTTGTCTTTCTTACCTTTCCAGATATTTGTTTGAAGGAGGTAACATCAATCGCTGACAGCCTTTATAATATTCAACTCTTGAGAGAATTCTCAAATGAATATCTAAACAAATGCTTCTATCTCACGCTGGAGGACATGTTGTATGCTCCTCTAGTTTTAAAGGTAAGAAACATAATGAAGGATACACTTCTAAACAAAACGTAGGTAAATCATCAGCAGTTATTTTGTTACTGTGAGGAGCATTTTTTTCTTTTCTAGCCTAACATCATGGTATTCATTGCGGAACTCTTCTGGTGGTTTGAGAATGTCAAACCAGACTTTGTACAGCCAAGAGATGTTCAGGAAATAAAGGATGGTAAGTCTTATATGTTTCATAAATATTAGTTGGTTATTTCAAAATATTTACATCAGAATGAAGAACTGTTACATATTGCTGTTTGCTTTGGAGCTTGCTTTCTACCTATGCTTTCTGCTTGCTGCAGCTTTGAAAGCAGGAAAAAGTGGAAGGCAGGTTAGTCCTAAATCCAGTTGTGGATTGGGTTCGAAGTTTTGGAATGTAATAAGCAGATTTTGTTTTACTCCAGCCCACTCGTTATCTGCTTCCTTCCCAATAAAGCCACCAGAATATGTTTTTTAAATACAGGTTATTACTTCTACTACTGCATTTCAGTTTTATGTCACAAAATTGTCACTATGGTGTACTGCTGTTTGGAACTTCCTTTTGTGCTTTGTTATTTTAATGGTTATTTATAACATTAACACAATTTTTAATATGTACACAGTTAAAACAGTGTTGCAGCAGAAGAACAGCCGCCCACCTGTTCCCATCTCCAACGCAACTAAGAGAAGTTTCATGGCTAGTCCTGCAAGTACAAATCCAGCAGATGTGCAGCCCTCAGCTCAGGCAGGCTCTGAAGCTTGCAGTAGATACTACCTGCACCCTGAAGAACCTGACTGCCTGTAAGTCTGTTTTCATGTTGTTTAGATTAATCTCCTACTGTATGCTTCCGTTTGGATCGCATAGGAAATTCTGCTTCTAGCTGTTCTGATTTTGCTACAGATTTTCTGCACACAGCTTGAATTCACTCAATCTGTAAAATATTCTGCAGTTCAAAGCAATACTTGGCACTGTTATGTTTGATCTTTGGCAAATTCCCGTGAGCCTCAACACCAAATGTCACCGTTGTCATAGAAGAAATTCTTCTAATTTCTATTTTGAAGATAGCATGAAATGTTAAAACTGTCCAAGTATCTGATCTTTGCTGGCCATGTTCTTTAAATGTTGATATGAAAAACTTAACTATGATTCAATGTACAAGGAAGACAATGACAAGATTTTTCAGCTGAACTAAATGTGAGGGCTGTAAGGAAGTTAATTCAGCCTTTACTTTGTCTCAAGTGTACTGTTACATAAGCTACATTTTTAAGTGACTATTTAAAAACGTAAAAACAATTTGATTTCAGATAGTAGTTTACTCTTCTATTGTTTCATGTGGAAGCCTTAATTTTTCTTTAAGTTCCTTAATATTGATGATATGATTGTGTGTTTTAGGGAGGATGGGGGCAACTATTGCTACTGTAACTTCTTTGCTGTATAACTTTCTTCTGTGGTTATAGAAAAAAGTTCTTTAATTAATGAATTCTTACTGTTCTGATTTTCTGAATTAGTGGCAAAGGAGGAAGCCCTGCCTTTAGTCCTTCCCATCCACTGCTCCCTTTGAGACAGAAACAACAAAAGTCTTTACAGGGCGAAGACAGCCCTGGTAAGTCTACTTTGAATTTACATTTCAAAAGGCAATACCAATCACTGTCAATACAATAATTAATGAAAAAATACATATGCTAAGTAAAGACAATAAATTTGATCTTAAAGGTACTTCTTGAAAATCTAGGTTTTATGCGCATACAGAATTACTTAGAATTTATTTTCTTTGCTCAGCAATGGTACTGACCAAACTTCATTTCAACTGCCTGGGCTCTTGTAATATGCAGTGATGAAGACTGTTTAAACCAAAACAAACAAACAAAAAAGATGGAGCTGGGGAGTGAGTGGGAGGGATGAGGAAAGCAAACTGAGCACTTCCATGCTTGGAAATGTAGAATTCAAGTCTGTGTATAACCAGATATTTGCAGATGTGTATGCACATGTGTTTTTATATATTTATGTATACACTGCCATTTTTTCAGTGTGTATTTTACCAGGCTTTTGTTTACTTTTCTTTAGTATTTCAGCAAATTTGTTTTCTGCTGCCATCTCTTGGTGAAATAATGTATTATACTTGCTATTAAAGGTGATGAAATTCCTAGCTTAAAGATTGTTTCTAAAACATTACCCGTTTAAAAAATTTTGTAGGCCATCGACATCGTTCTAATTCTCTGACTCGTGTTGATGGGCAGCCACGAGGTTCAGTTCTTGCATGGCCAGAGAAGAAACCCAGGTAATGTGTGCTCTGAGGTTTTACAGTACTGTTTAATGGAAGGATACTTCATACTGTGACAAACGTCCTTGTAATATGGTATCGCTTCCTTAGAAAAGGACTGAGAGTTGCTTAACTTTGTTTTCTTTAATTACAAAAATAAAGTGTTTTCAGAGATGTCTCATTTTAGTGTTGCAGTTGAACATAGTTTAAATGTAATTTGCAATAGGCACTGTTGAGAATTTAAGTATCTGAGGTTGCTGTCTTACTGTTGGTGGTCACTCTTGCTACAGCTTACCTTTTTCAAATAGAAAACAAATGTTGGCTTTGTGTATTATTGTCCTTAATTCAGCGAACTGTAACTTTTTGTACTTTCTCTTCAGAAGGCTGTTCTTATCTTTTCTAGGCCTCTGTCTCAGCCAACACCATTTGCTCTTCATCATTCCGCCAGTACTGATGTGGACCCTGGATCTGGTGATAGCATTAGTCTGGCTAGATCAATCAGCAAAGACAGTCTTGCTTCAAACATTGTTAATGTAACTCCAAAAAACCAGCCCCATCCTCCATCAATGAAAACTAATGGGAAGAGCTTGCTGAACAATGTTGAAATTGAGGATGAAGATGAAGAGCTTATTGCAATAATCAGATCTGAAGAAAGGCCAAACCGTGGTGATGTGGAATTGCAGAACGCAGCAGCCAGAGTACCCAGCATAGTTGCAACTGCATGGTCTCCAAAAATAAACAGCGAGTCTTCAGAAAGCAAACCAGACAGTTTCTACTTGGAGCCTTTAATGCCTGCAGTTCTAAAGCCAGCAAAGGAAAAACAAATAATAAATAAAGAGGATGAATGTGGGGAGGGGAAACAAAGGAGTTTTATAACAAAGAGATTAAATGAGGGACACTTGCCTTTGATTCGCAAGAAAACAAGTAGCAGTCATGGTGACCATGATCTCAGTAGGACTTTTACTCCAATTTCTAGTTCTGATTTCAGTCCAGTTACTGAGTCCAGTGCTGCAGACTCAGTAGCACTGGTGGAGGCGGGGTTAGAAGCCTCCAGACCTTTGGCTAGTAGCAGTTTAGATCCTTCTGCTCAGGATCAACCCACTGGAGGATTTTTTCTTCATGCTGCTAAATCTGATGATGACATAGCAAGTAAAGTCAATGTAAGTTATGTGAAAGGTCTCAATTTACATGTTCCAGATACTACATGGACTATGGTGAGACAGGACTCTGATTCTGATCTCTTAGACATAGAGGACACTGAACAGGACTTGGTAGTCTTAGACGACCATCCTATAGTCACTAAATACATAGGTGAAGAAGAATCTGCAAAGCTGCAAGAAGATATGAAGGTAAAAGAACACGAAGATAAAGATGATGCAAGTGGGCGTTCCAGCCCATGTTTGAGTACCATTTCCCAAGTTAGCAGTGTGTCAGTGGCTAGTGGGAGCGTCCGAATGACCAATTTTGCAGAACGAAAGCTTCAGAGGCTTAATAGCTATGAAACTAAGTCCAGCACAAGTAGTTCACAAAAGACCACACCAGATGGATCAGAAAGCTGCCCGGCACCACTGACCACGTGGAAACAGAAGCGGGAGCAAAGCCCCAGCAGACCAAATAAAGATAATGTTAATCTTTTAGCTTCTGAATTGGTGCAGCTTCATATGCAGTTGGAAGAGAAACGAAGAGCAATAGAAGCTCAGAAGAAGAAGATGGAAGCCTTATCAGCAAGGCAGCGACTAAAATTGGGCAAGGCAGCTTTCTTGCATGTTGTTAAGAAAGGGAAATCTCCCGATGTTCCACAGCCACTCAAACCAGAACACTTTCCAAAAGAGTACCCTCGGCACAATGGTGAAGACTTAGATGAAGTTTCTTTGGGTTCTAAGTCTGAAGAGTATTTTGTGAAGGAGGAGGAAAGAGAAGACATAATTAATGATTCTCAAGAGGTAACAAAAGTAAAAATGCAAGAAAGCTTAGCTTTTGTTGAGCAACATAAACCGAAAGATTCTGCTGCTATACATGAATTGGAAAAAAGTAAAATTATTTCTGCTGCCCTTCTGGAAGACAGTGTTACAGAAGTAGATATTAATGAATGTGATCTTTCTATTGAAAAGCTTAATGAAACAATCAGCACACTTCAGCAGGCTATATTAAAGATTTCTCAGCAACAGGAATTGCTTATGAAATCTCCATCAGTGCCATCACCAGGAACCAGAAGTAACTCTCAGGACCAAAAGGTAAAACCATCGATCCATTTTGTTGAGCCCCTGTCACCAACTGGAATGAACAGTCTTCGTAAACCGCCTCGATTTGGTCAAGGCAGGAGTCCTCGATCAGGCAGACCAGCTGATTTGAAAGTCCCTAAAGACAGACAACAAAACTCAGCACGTGTTAAAACGCCAACACAAAGTCTAGAAAGCTTACCGCATTTAAGGCCATTTCCATCCAACAGCTTGTCGAAGACACCAACAGAAGTAGGCTCTGAAAATAGTCCTGATCTGGGAAGTGGTACTCAAGAAAAGTGTTTCTTTGATACCTATAGACTTCATGATGAGAGTAATCAACGGGCACTTGTTCTCTCCACCTCGAAAGATGCAAATATCATTTCTGAGATGAGCAAAGAGGTGAATAACAGCTTCAAAGAAACAGGGTTGAATTCTTCTGATGGCTCAGGAAAAGAGAATGTCCCAATGGATGAGCCACTGAGGAGCAAGGCTAATCTCATTGAAGTGGATTTATCTGACTTAAAAGCTCCAGATGAAGGAGAACTTGAGAACCAGGATAGCTCTGCGGATATAATTAGCGAGGGTGACCAGAAGTCTGGTGTGGGGTTTTTCTTCAAGGTAAATATGTTAGCTTTCTATATTTAGGTATTGTTACACTTTTGTCTAGCATTAACAACTTGTTTTTGCCCCTTCATTCTTGAGTCATCTGGTGGAGCCAAATACATTTTGGTTGCAATGTTAGGATTTGAAAAAAACACATTTGAGGAGAAAAGTTCTTGACATTGTATGAAAGCAGTCTTTTCTGGTAGAGAGCAATCTCCTGCCAACTTTATGTGCTGACGTTACAGTGCTTCCTTTATCCATTTCTGTTTTAAAAAACTCCAGGTATTGACTTCAGTAAATTTGTCTTCTGATTTTGTATACTATGGTGCATATTTATTGATGTAAAGGCTATCATTATGCTGGGGTTATCTACATTCTCCACTCTAGGCAACATTGTAGTTTCATGGTACTTTACAGTTTTACAAGGTTTTGTGCTGTTTAAGTTTACTTAAATCAGAGTAAGGTGAGACCGTACTTTGTTTTCTTTTATGGGCTTAAAGGAAAATTTGATGTTGAAGTTCTCTTGGAGAACACCAAAAAATTCAGTATGGTTCTCTGACTTGCACTTTTCAATTCTGATGATCTAAAGATTTCCGAAAGTACTGTCTTACGTTTTCCTTAAAAATCTTCCTGGAATCCTCAGCAATGCTGTGATACTGATTTCGATGTGTCTTTACAACTTTCTATGCCTGTGAATCTTGCAGGACGAACAGAAAGCAGAAGATGAGTTGGCGAAAAAACGTGCGGCGTTCCTTCTGAAGCAGCAGCGCAAAGCTGAGGAGGCTCGGCTTCGGAAGCAGCAGCTGGAGGCTGAAGTTGAGCAAAAAAGAGATGAAGCTCGGTAATGGCATGTGGAGAAGGATGGCTCCTTTTATCTTTAAAATGAGGAAAATCGTTATATTCTGAATGTTGTGGTTTGCTTTTCAGTCGCAAAGCTGAGGAGGACAGAATACGCAAGGAAGAGGAGAAGGCTCGTAGAGAACTTATCAAGCAGGAATATCTAAGGAAAAAACAGCAGCAAATCTTGGAGGAGCAAGGGCTTGGAAAGCCCAAATCAAAGCCCAAGAAACCCAGGCCAAAGTCGGTCCATCGTGAGGAATCTTACAGTGATTCAGGGACAAAGTGTTCTTCTACTCGTAAGAATTTTGGGTGGTTTGTTCTCAATGGGTCTGGTGATCTGCTTTAACAAATGTATTCACGTTTTGTCTTCTTTTTTGTAGCTGATAATTTGAGCAGTGCTCAGTCTGGTTCCAGTCTTTCTTTGGCCTCAGCAGCAACAACGGAACCTGAAAGTGTACACTCTGGTGGCACACCATCTCAGAGGTAGAGAGATTTAAAAATAAAGAAAGAAACGTTTATCTTACCTTACGAGAGTGTTAGGGTTCAGTGTTGTTTGCTTTGGTTTGCAAGAGTAGAGGCACAACAATAATTAGTGAAGTCATCTTCTGTTTTACTTGGGTGCCAAATTTGGTCTGTACAAAATTGAAATTTTACTTGTTTGGGAAAAAGAAAAACAATGGGAAGTTTGCCTCAGTAATCTGGTAGGAGGAGTCTGACAGTCCTGAGGAATAAGAGAGAGAGTAGTCTGTTTTTTCAGGGCTAGTGTCTTCCTAGTGAATTTGTTGAAGATTTGAAGGGAAAACAATGCTTATTTTCTCTGTCCTTCCCCAACAGAGTTGAATCTATGGAGTCATTACCAATCCTGAGCAGAAATCCTAGCAGAAACACAGAAAGAGACTGGGAGAACGCTTCAACTGCATCTTCTATTGCTTCAGTGGCAGAATACACAGGTAACCATTTTCATTTTAGTTTGAGCATTTGTTGTGATCAGCAGGTTATGTAAAGCTCTGATACATTTGGTGTGACCTGTTACTTTTGAGAAATTATCAAGCCTATTTTCTTCTGTTTAATATCTACAAGTTATTGAAGAAAATGTTTACTTTTTTCTAGCACTTCTGATGAATTAAAATCTTAGTTGTCCAATGCTTAAGAACATTAAAGCTTACTTGCTTCTCTTCCTTAGGTCCAAAATTATTTAAGGAACCTAGCAGCAAATCAAACAAACCCATTATTCACAATGCTATATCTCATTGCTGTCTTGCTGGAAAAGTGAATGAACCACACAAGAATTCAATTTTAGAGGTAAGCAATAAAACAGAGAATTATGAACGCACTCGCAATGAAGTTCACCTGTTGTGCTCACTTCATAATCCTACTCATCCATGGTGGTGTATACCATTTCCTGAAGTGTACCTGTGAAATGAGGAATGCTGTTCGAGAAGAACCCACTTTTTTAGCTATGTGAGAAAGCTAAAAGCTGGGCACATCATATGGGAATTTTCACTGTGGGCAGTCTCCTTGTATGTTTACTTGCTTATTTTTAATGCAGGAACTTGAAAAATGTGATGCCAACCACTACATCATTCTGTTCCGTGATGCTGGCTGCCAGTTCAGAGCACTTTACTGCTACTACCCAGATACTGAAGAAATCTACAAGCTGACTGGAACAGGGCCAAAGAGCATCACCAAGAAAATGATTGACAAACTGTACAAATACAGTTCAGACAGAAAACAGTTCAATGTGATTCCAGCCAAAACCATGTCTGTCAGTGTGGATGCTCTTACTATCCATAACCACTTGTGGCAAGCCAAGCGACCTGCAGTGCCAAAGAAGACTCAGACTCGAAAATGACACTGAGTTCTTGGGGAGGAGATTGCTGAATGGGATTGCATCAAATGAAGACGTTTACTGTTTTCCTCTGGTTTGGTATGAAATGTGCGGAACCATAAACATTTTTTAAGAAGTTTCTAAACAGAAACTGTGGATGCAAGTTATTAAGAATGAAGGAACATTATCAGTGTTTTTTATGAATGATAAATCTGCTGTTACACCCAATGCTAACTACTGTGGCTTTCAACTGATGAGGGACTGTGCATGTAGCAAGATCTTTAACAAGTGGGTTTCCTTTTACTTGAAGCTTTCCATCGGTACAAATTGGGAATTATTTAGTTTTGTTTCCTCTCTGCCTCATTGCCTCCTCCTTCCTATCGTTCTTAAAGCTGGCAAGCTCTGAACTTCAGTAGAAGATTGAACAGATCTCGGGTGAAGTGTTTTTGGTTTGGTTTGGTTTTTTTAAAGCAGTCTTTAGGGAAATCTTCCTTTCAGACTTTTTTGAGGAACTGTTTAATACATCACATAGTTGTACTGTATCTACTGCCAACGTAAGTCCAGCTCTCAGATTTCTGAAAAAAGTCCCAACCTGTGCTGCTCAGAACAGAGTTTTACGTGCAGTATCTGTTCAGAATAAGCATTGCAAAAGCCAGTCTTTTTAAAAAAACAAACAAAAAACAACTAAAAATTGTTCACAAATTGAAAGATCTCTGGAATACAATCATGAAGAGGCATACAGGTGCTGCTGGCTGGAATGTGCCTGATTGAAACTTGAGGCAAGCAAGCTGAATGGAGCGCAGTTGTTATCAGTTTCAGGTAGTGTCCTAAGGATTTGTTTGCTTTAATAAAGATGGATTCTGGTAGGTATAGAACATGTCCACTCTGAGCACGCTACTCCTGTACGATGGTGCACTTAACGATCACAAATTTTAATGTTTTTATTATATCATGAAATGTAATTCTACTTTCTCTGTCCTGTCTTTCTTCTGGATGAGCAGCATGCTCGAAAATGAAGAGTGTGTACGTTTTTTATTTTGGGTGATATATTAATATATATTGATTTGTTTTTCTCATTTAAGAGCGATTTTTAAACAGAGATGTTTGCATTTGTTTCAAAAGCCCAAATAAGTCGAATGGCTTGGATTTCTTTTCATGTTGAAATATTAAATCTTGAGTCATGACCTTAAAAATCTTTGTGTTTCAGCAGATTACATTTTTTCTCTGTGGTGACAGGGTGTATTTGCAGTTCCGTTCCAGTTTTTAACGTGGTCCCATTCCTGCCCAGGCTGGACCTCCCAGTAGGTTTCTGTAGCTATGACATGACTTCATCTGCTAACCAGCACCTGCTCCATCTGGTGTGACGCTGCCTGAGGGGCGCCTAGGTTTGTAACTTTGGTTTGCACATGTTTACTTTTCTTGGAGTGTTACTTGAAAACATCACTCGTAAGTGCTGGAGGCACTACACCGATCCTAGAGATGAACTGAGCTCTGCAATAGGATGCAGTGTATTTGTTAAACTTCGAGAATAATGGAAGTCACGAGAAGCTGTGTACATAAGGGGAAGGTAGGGTACGTAATAAAGAGCTAACTAGGTAGAGTGGAGTGAAGGTCTTCCATTGCGGTCTCTCCATTTTTTTCCCCTTCCAGTACTTCTTGATAGGCTGCTGCAACTTTGTAAATGATGTTAGATAGTTTGCTGCTTGTAAATAATTAAAGGCTTTATGGTTTCTAAAGTGCTAAGTATTAAACACCGTCATGAGTGTAACTTTTGTTACCATGCTTTTCATGCTTGTGCTTTATTTCTCACTGTTTGATATTATATACCATATTTATTTTATGAAAGCACTGAAATTTAATAAAAATCATTAACAGATTTCCTTTTTATTTCATGTGTACCTTTTGTTGTTGTGACACTTCATCCCGTCAAAGAACTAATATGCTTTAAAGATGTGCTATTCTGTTCAGTTGTGCTCCTAGAAAGCTTCATCTGTCAGCAGCTGTTCTAACTTTGTGACTAGAGCTCAGCTCTCCTGACCTTGGTTGAATGGCCAGAATGTGACCAGCAGGCTTTCAGAAAATTGGGAAGTTATTTAACAGTTCTCTGTTTTACCAGTTTTCAGACTCCTGAATCAGGAGTTTTGGTGGGTTTTTTGGGATGTGAGTGCTCAGGCAGTGGCAGAAGCATCAACAGAATGTCTTCTGCTGAACTGCTGGGTGTCAGCTTGCTTGTGATGTGTAGGGACAAACCACCTCTGGAACTGAAATATAAATTGGCTATTGAGGCCTCATAATGCACCTCTGCTGGCTACAGGAAAACAGATTTAAATCTCAGAGCTGCAGACTTTTCCAAGGTATTAATATTTTCCAATGATAGATTTCTTGTGCAAAATAGTCCTTATTTGTAGAAGGGTTTTTTTTTAATGTCTTTTTTTTTTCAATCTTATTTTTATTTTTCCGTATTATTTCCTACAGGCTGAAATCTCACTGCTCGTAGAAAGGAGTGGACCGAAAGGTTCAGTACCATTCCTGTGCTGCCTGGCCTGGCTGCTGAGCTCAGCCTTCCCCAGCGCTGCCTGCAGCTGCAGCTGCTGCTGTTCTGCCATGTGAAGGAGGCGTTGGCTCTGCTGGTGCGTTGTGTGCTGCACTAAGCAATTGGCACACAGGTGTTGGTGCGGGTCTCTCTTTTGACCTCTCTCAATTTCTTACTCGTTTCTTTAATAAACACAAGAATGTACATCTTTAAAGTGCTTTTAAGTGCAGTTTCTGAAGCTTTCGTACATCAGTGCGTTGTGTGTTTGCCCATGCTGTTTTGATTTTGTAGTTAACGTGTCTTTGTCTCATTTCCATCATGCTCTGTGGTTCAGGCAAGAAGTAACCGAGTTGTGAACACACTGAGGCATTCTGAAAACCTGAGTGCAGCTCAGCGCCATGTGCTGGACTTGTGGGAGGGCTGAGAGCACAGAACCACGCTGACTTTGCTACGTGGGAGAGGTAGCAGTGTGCAAACAGACATCTTCTGGGAGCTGTCACTGTGACAAACAGTTTGGGAACGGAGGAAAGGTAGAGAGATCTCAGACAGGTGTCAGAGCTGCAGCGAGAGGTGGGATGGGACCCTGCTTTGGTGGACTGCAAGAGGAGCTGAACAAAATGTGAGTACCTCACGTGTGCCATAGCTCAGTGTTTGTGATGGGGTCCAGGTCACCGTGCAGACACTGGATTATGACTCACAGAGTATGGAAAAAGGTAGAAAATAATGGTAATGGTTTGGCTGCATTACTGGTATCAGATAACTGTGCAAGTGGGATCTCAGGTATGGTTCTGAGTGTGCTGTTTGCAGGTGTTTGGGCACACGAGGGGTGCTTTCACCCTTCTGTTCCAGGCGGTACATTGGAGTTTAGAGAGGAGAGGCTGTGACTGAGCTGATAGCGTGAAGGAGTGACAAATGCATGTGTGTGTCTTCTGTTCTGTTGCACACAGTCTGACTGCTGCAGGTCACAGCACGAAGGCATCCAAAGAAGGGATGCTGTTGGAGCTGTGCTCTCCATAGGAAAGAAATGGAGTGTCCCTTCTGGATGAAGGTCAGATGAACTGAAAGCATTTCTTACTTAAATGTTGCTCTTCTTTCAGTTCATGCATCATTCCAAATGTTACCGTCAGCTCTTCAGAGTGCAGACAGAAATGACTCCAAGTTTGAATAGAATCAATGGCAGAAATGAGCAATGCCAGTAACAGACCTGCAGAGACCCCGGGGGCTGTGCCTGCCTTCCTTCAGGCTGCCTGCCTTCTGCAAAGCCTGCAAGCAAAACAGGCACACCTTCCCGCTGCCACACTGCAGGAGGGATTTATTTAACTATTCAACTATTAACTATTATTTGATATTAACTATTTATTTGACTCTTTAAGCTGAATTTGCAGCACAGCCCCAGCAGCAGTGCGGTCTGCCCTGAGCCCTTACTGAGCAGCAGCCTTAGCATGGGCCGTGTAAGGCAGCATGAGGCTGTCGTGGAAAGCAAAGCAACTTCTGCAGCTGTACTGGAAGCTGCCAGGAGCTCCGTGCTCCCCCTCAGAGCCCACCCCGGGGCACGGCGGGCACCAGGCAGACAGCAGTCTCCGTTGTTGCTGCATGCAGCTCTTTTATTTCGGTTTCTCTTTACAGAAATGTGAAGTGTCTTCACGGGAATCGTACAAAAACATCTCCAGTTGGCTGTCCACAGTGCACCCCAAGAATACATGTCCCAAAATGAGGCCTCGGAGAGGGAAGGATGCCTTTTCTGTTGGCCGTGGCCGATGGAGCCCACGCAGAGCTGACCTGGAGAGCAGTTCCCCCTTGGGAAGTAAAAAGGCAGTGTTTGGAGGGAGGGGTAGAAATGGGGCCAGGTGTGTGACTACTCAGTACTGCTGCAGTGCGTGATGTGCTGTGGGGATGTGGTCCGTGTTCAGAGGATGGAGCTGTTAGTGCCATGGAGCACACAGTGCCAGTAAACCTGGGGCTGTCACAGCCCTCGTGTGTCTGCCCTCCCCGGGGCCTTTCAGCTCTGCGTCCTTCATAGAGTCCTGTTTCTGCTGAGGGCGTTGCGTTGCTCTGGGAGCCCCAGCGCTGTGTTCTCCCCCATAGGGGTGAGCTAAGGGGGAATAGGAGGCATCCCTGGGCCAGCAGTGCCATCTCAGTGCATCCCCTATGGGACGGGGGAGCGCTGCTTCCCCAATGGGCAAAGTGCTGCGCTTTGAGCCAGCAGTGATCCGGAGCTGTGCCACCCACTGCTGGCAGTGAAACCATTAGATTTCATTGGGAAAACTGGGGACAGAATAGAAGCAACTGAGAGTGACCTGAAATAAAGACTGCTGTGCGTTGGGGCCATGCTGGAGCTGTGGGGGTGAAGCAGTGGGTGCAGCACATCCCTCCTCCTCCAGCAGCTCCTGGTGATGCAGCGGTGGTGCCACAACCATTACAAAAATAAAGTATTCTCCTTTTTACATTCGTGTTGTAACCGAGGCTGAGGAATTAGAAAAAAATGAACGCTTGCTCCTAGACTTGCATTGGCCACAGGTAAATATCTACAGCGTTTTTCTTTGCTTTGAACATCCCGTTAGAATGTCAGCTATAAATTTACACCATAGAAATAATGTCTGCAAAAAAAAAACCCCATGTATGTGATTTATACACGAGTAGCTTTTTTTCTTCTTAAATACACATCTTTATACATGAAACAAACAGGAGCAGCGTTGGAATGCAGTGAGGGTGAGGGATGCTCTGGCAGTGCCTGGGGTGCCGTGGGGGGGTGGGCTGCCCCCAGGCACACAGAGCAGAGGGAAATGTTCCCTTCTGAATGGTCAGCGGGGGGTAACTGTGGAATAGCCCAAGCTGGAAGGGGCCCATAAGGATCACTGAGTGGAGGGCTGTGACCTCAGCCCCCCCCCCACCATGGGGTAGGGTGCAGTGCTGCTTTGTTCTCCCCTCCCTTAAAGATTAATGGGATGGAAAACCTTCAGCTCCAGGCTCGGTTGTGTGCACTGACAGCGGAGGGACGGAGCGCTCTGGGGTCACACGTGGCTCAACCCCATTGGCTTTGTGCTTCAGCTGCTCTCGCTGCTTCTCCTATGGGAACTACTGAATTTTTTTGGCACAACAACTTACAAACGGAAATAAATAAAGCACGGAACTGCTGCAGCCAATGAGATTTGGAAAACAAAACAAAAAAAAGCATCGTTAAAAGCAAAACAATTCATTTCAAACAGAGCATCGGTGACGGTTCGGTGGTGCCCACATCTCAGTGCAGCGGAGGGCTCAGCCGGGGGTTGGATATTTTCACCTGCACTGCCCACTGAGTGCCAGATGGCAACGCCGGGCTGCAGAGCAGCAGAAACCATAGGCATTAAAAGCAAGGCCAGCCCAGGCCCCGTCCAATTGTCAGCCCGCGGAGCTTTGGCTGTTGGCTGGGTGGGTTTTCCTCCCTTTTCAGGCAGCACAGAGCTCAGCGCCTTCATGGGGTGCCACAATTTTAGGCAGGTTTTTGTAAACAACATTTATTGTGTGCCGTGGGGCAGTGGGTGGGAATGGCAGAACCCCCTCCTGGCAGCGGCGCTGGGAGGGCACGGCTGCGTTGTGCTTTACAGGCTTCTCCTTAAAAAAAAAAATCACATTGAAGATTTAGTATATGAATGTAAAAGTATATAAAGTTAACAACTGGGTTATCCACTTGGCAGTCAAAGAAAAAAAAAAAAGAAACAACAAAACCTTTACACGTTGTCGACATCGCAAAGTGTGCAAAAATAGATGGAAAATACATCTTGTTTTTCTGCTATAGAAAGGTCTCCACGGCCGCTGTGCTGAAAGCAGCCGGGGGTCGGGCCGGGCTGCCAATGCACATCCATCTGTGGCACAGGGGCTCGGCCAGGCCAACACCGCATGGAGCCGGTGGGACACATCCCTGCCCGTGGTGCCTTTGCTGCTGAGCCCCAGTGGGTGCCAACGCCCCCAGAGCCAGGACGTGTGCAACAAGAGCAGTGCCGCACGGCCTCGGGTCACTTTGTTGTCTTTTTGGTGCGTTTTGGGATCTGCAGATGTCGCTTAGGTGCTGCGAGGGCTGCACCATCCCCTTCTTCCCCATTGTCTCCGTGCAGCCCCCAGGACAAGCCAACAAGCAAGGAGAGCATTGGGGTGAAAGAGCCAAATTTGGGCTATCCATCCCGGACACCCAGCAAAGAGGAGCAGGACGAGCACAGGGCGGCTGCCCTTGGCTCAGCAGTGCCCCCATCCAATGCAAACAGCCTGCATCATTTGGGGACAATTCCAAACACGGCCTCCTGCCCCAACGGGCCGCGTTGTAGCTCCAGTCTCACCACCAGCACCAGCAAAGACTTTCTCACTAGTTGCGGTATTGGTATAAAAAGTTAAAAACTCCCACGTGGTGCTTCTGCCCGACTGCCTGCCCGCCTGTCCCATCGCTTTCATCCCCGCAGCACATGAGGTGCGCTCAGAGCTGGGTCTCATCCCGTGTCTCGGGGTTGCAGGGGCCCAGCTTGTTGCTGCAGCTGCTCTTGCGGCTGTGCCCATCGTTGGCCACGTGTGCCAGCGGGTCGGAGCGGATGAGGTACCTGCGGGGCACAGAGCGGGGCCATGGAGTGTGCCGTGTCCCTGCACCGTGTGTGGGAATCCCGGGTTTGGGGTGGGGTTGTGGGCGCGGGGGGGGAGGACGGGGTGACACATACACGATGTCGTTCAGCTCCAGCCGTGTGTCTGGGGGTGGGTTGATCAGGACGTAGGACAAAGTGTTCTGGTGGTCATTCATCTCATCTGTCGGAGGAGAGGAGGGGATGCTGGGCAGGGCTGGCGGAGAGCCCTGATGGACACCCAATGGACACCCCGATGGATGCCCCAATGGGCACTCCAATGGACACCCCGATGGGCACCGCAGTGGAAGCCCTGGCAGCCCCACTGCAGCAGCCCCAAGCATCAGGCTCAGTAGGGTCGCAGCTGATCCCTGCGGACAGCACCAGGTCCTGTAGCATGGCCATGCCGCTGAGAGCACCGCCACCTCCTCCCACAGCCCCGCAGCTGCTCCCAGCCATGGCACAGGCCGGAGACTCACAGACTTTTCACTTCAAAAATCAACCCCCAAAAAGAAATAAGAAAAAAGATGTCTTACCTTGTTGGAGCACAAAAAATGAAACACGTTAGTCTTGCTGCATTAAGTACAGCACAACGACCCCGAGCACCGGGTCAGGGCAGCCAAACCCCCCCAGGGCCGTGACCACGCTTTGCCACCTTCTTCCCTTGTTGCACCTATGAGCACCGAGCAGCTCGTGGCCGAGGCACCATGCCCTTCTGCCCGCGGGACATCACTGCGGCATCCCAGAGCCCACAGCACCGCTGGGGAACGGCTCTGAATCGTGGAGCTGCGGTGATGCTAAACCGAGCACTGGGACACGCGGGGCCCTTTGCTGCCAAACAAGATCATGGGGGAAGCAGGTGCTGGGAACAAGCAGCAGCGGGAGCACAGCGAGGGCATGTGATGGACAGGACAGGGGACGCACAGCAGGGGACAGACGGACATGGGCTTGCTGCAGGGCTGTGCACCGGGACGCCAGCAGTGCCTGGCGTGATGGGGAACACAGGGAGGATCTGCACACAGACCTCTCCTCTTTCCTGCCCCTCTGCTTTTTGCTGCCTACCCCCTGGTTGCTTCCCAGACCGCAGAGCTGACAGCTCTCAGCCGTCCCGGTGCTCAGCCCTGCAGCGCAGCAGGGATGGGGGTGGCAGTGCTGGGGCGCACACAGAGCCGGGGATGCATGGGATGTGCTGTAATGGAGGGGGGGTTCCCGGGGCACACAGGTTCTCCTGCACCATGGAAGCACCTTTTCCTGACCCCCATGCAGCACTGCTGAACCCGCCACGCGTATTGCCATCATCTTATCCCAGCTGGCACCCCCAGATAATTTTGGGGGGGGAGGGGATCCAGAGCTCCTGCACCCACACAGTGGTGCCCACTCTGCAGAAGGCACTGGTGGGGTGGCTCACAGCTGTGCCAGAACACATCCAAGGGTGGGGGAACACCATCCCTGAGCTCTGTGCAGCCCCGGCGGCTGCTGGCAATATATTGCATGGGGCTTCCATGAGCCACGGCTGGGCTGGGGCTCTGAGGGTGGACACAGTTTGTAGGAAAATGCCAACTTTTCACCTTAAGCACGGGCTGGCAAAGCCTGAACCACAGCCCAGCAGGGCCACGGCTGCCCCTGGGCTCTCCTGAGCTCCTCTGCATGAAGCTGTGCGCTGAGCACTGGGTGCTGCGTCCCTTCACCCTGAGCCTCTCCCCAGGGTCTGGGGGTGACTGCAGGGACACGCGGGTCTGCACCCCAAACCAACCCAGGACAAAGCTGCAAACGATGCCCTCCCACACTGCTTTGCTCAGCAGCAGCAGACAGAAACCCCCCTCCTTGAACTGCTCCGGGCTTTGCAGGCCAAAGTCAACCTGCAGAGCAATGCAAGGAGGTCGCTATCAGTAACAGCTGAGGGATGTGATTTCCTGGCACCAGTTCCAAAGGGTCCCTGAGTTGTTCTCTCCTGACATCAGGGAGCCCTGCAGCTGCAGTGCAGTGCCTTTTGTTTTCCAGCTCCACCCAACAAAGGAGCGTGAAAGGATCGAGTATCTAAGGTGAAAACTGGCAAGGGTGTGGACTGGGCTCAGCTGGCATGATCTTGTTGTACGCTGCACGCCGTGAGGCACGCGTGACTCCCAGGGAGTGAGCATTACCTTGCAAATATCCCAGGTTTACCCGATTCATCACATCACTGGCTGTTAAATTTGCTACATCCTCTACAGAACATACAGGGAAAGGCACAGACATAAACAGAGAGAGAGAGAGAGGTCAGCAAGCCATGATTCGGCAAATATTAGAGACGAGCTGCTGCACTTCGGCAATAAAGGAGCAAAAGATAAAGGCAAGGAGAGCAGGCAGAGCCAGTGTCCTTCCAACCACCAAGCGCACCGATGCTGGCCGTGCCCCGGAGCCCACGCACATCCCAGCTGGAGCCCCAGAGCTGCACTGAGCAGTCCGGCTGTAACAGCACTGCGGCACCGACTGCCATCAGCAGAGCGATACAGAGCAAAGAGAGCTGCATCCCCCAGAATGAGCCAAGGAAACTTTTGGGATGAGGGGAGTAGGGACAAAGAGCTCCGTCTCAGTGCTGCATCGCCCGCAGGCAGCAGTGCCAGGTGTGCAGCTGAACCAGCAGTGCTGTCCCCACCTTCCCCTCCATGGAGCAGCTGTCACATGCCCCCAGCACTCCTGTGTGCCCTCTGTTTCCCCACACTTGTCCGTATTTCTCCCACTCTCCTGGCTGCAGGCAGCAAACCCCAGCTGGGCTCGGTGCTCGGTGCTCAGGGCCCGGCTGCGGCGATGGAAGGGGTCTGGCATGGAGGAGACAGAAGGCAGCACGGGATGGCTCACAGGGCAGAAAGACAAAACGAACCGAGAAAGCCATGGGCGAAGGACTTCACCGTAACCACGGGGCGGGTGCGGGCACACAGACTCCGGCACCAGCGCGGGGCTGCGGTCCCCACCAGAAATACGTGGGGTCAGCACAAAGCACAGTGTCACACGCGGCCGTCACACACCACCAAGCCAGCCCAGCCCCGCTGGATGCTCCTGAGATACAGCGCGGTGACGGCGCAGAGCTGCAGCACCAGCCCTGCAGCACTGCGGGATTTGGATGAGTTGACCCAAAACAGAGCCAACCTGGAGCCCTGGGCAGCCTGCTTTACTGGTTGGCAAGCCTTCCCGTGGCAGGAGGTAGGAACTAGATGATTTTGGAGGTCCCTTCCAACCCACCCATTCTATCACTCTATGATTCGACGGTTCTGTGTGCTCAAGGCTGCCCACGCACCGCGGGCACAGCTCCTGTAGGCACAGACCCCATCGCAGCCACCCCGGGAGCGATGCGCACTGCATTGCTGTGCAGCATCCAGAGACGGGTCCAGCAGCACCTGCAGGGCTCGGGCGTGATGGATGGGGATTTACCTGCGGAGCCCACGGGGCCGCCTCGCCGCAGGGAAGCGCGACCGCACATCACTTACCGTACCCGGTGGTGGGCAAACCCAGGTGCTTCATGCGGTTCTTGACGAGCTCGGACAGCTCCTGCCGCTCGGAGCGGCGGTACAGGCTGAGCCGCTGCTGGCTGATCCACTCGGCTGTCTTGCCAGAGTGCTTGTTGCCCTTCCTGCTCAGCCGCCGTGCCCACTGCATGCTCTTGCGCCGCAGCAGCGGGTGCTCGGATTGGTCACTGGAGCACGAGTTCCTGTGGTGGCCCGTCTTGATGCCCCAGTGCTCCTTCACGTCCTTCGTGTCCTCGCAGTCCTCCACGTTGATGGAGATCTGTGACTGGAAGCCCGGCCGGTGACGGGGACCGTGGGGCCACCTAACGGGAGTTGCTCTGGGACGGGGTCCCATCTCTTAGCTGTGCACTGCCAGCACAGCATCCCCGTGCTGCTAAAGCACCTGGGCAGCAGCTCTGGGATGGGGGCTCTGGAACGCCAGCAGCCATGGGGTGCAGGGGGCACCGCATCTCCATCAGTGCCATTCCCTCCTGCTCTCACCTTCCTCTCTGACACATCGCGGCAGACCTGCTGCCGCACCTCTGCTATAGGGAGCTCCACTGGTAAGCACTGATTTATTAATAAAGGGGATAAAAGCACCTCTAAGGATGAATGGGGATTGCGTCAAGCTAAATGTCAGCTTTCAGCGCCCTGCAGCTGCCTCCACAAAGCTGAAAACTGAAGGTATTCACAGCGGAGTCTGGATCCTGCTCCCTCTCCCAGTAATTACACCTTCTGGCTGTTTGCTGGTGCTGTGGGGGACATCTCGCCCGAGGAAAACCATCCCTGACACCGCCCACATGTGCACTGCGGGGGCCGGAGGCAGAACCGATAATCCCGGGTCTGTGTGCAAGCAGTACTCACCTGTGCTCTGATGTCATGGGGCTGCATTTGGGGGAAGAAAAGGGGGAAAAAGTGTCAGCCAGGGAATGAGCATCCCCTGTGCAGCATCCCCTGGTAATTCAACAACCGCTCAGTGCTGCAGTGCCGGCCCGCACTGCTCTTTGAGGGCTGAGCATTTGCACCACGCTCACACACAGACAGGAGGCCCCCCGGGGTGTGGGTCGGGGTGGGAATGCTGCTGCCCTTCCCACACGTGCTGCCCCTTGCCTCGGAGGTGGCGAACATGTGCGACTCCGTCCGGTAAATGCCGATGGGGATCTCAGCGCTGGAGGAGCAGAGCTTCTGGAAGAGGCGCCCGTAGGTCCGGATCCACAGGTCGTCCTCCGTGATCTTCATCTGGGGATGAACAGCAACTGCCTTCAGCATCGGAACAGTGCCCAAATGCACTGATGCCAACCCCAGAGCAAGGCCAGCACCACAGACAGACCGGGAGCAGGGTTGGCCAAGGGTTGGACCTGATGACCTTAAGGGTCTTTTCCAACCTAACAAACTCGGTGATTTTATAACATTAGGGCTCTTGGCAGTGCTGACACTGCCCACGTATGACACAGGGAGCAATGCTGTGCCCCATTCTGCTCAGAGGAGCCTCACATCCCGCAGCCCCCATGCACATGCCCTGCACCCCGTAGCAGCACCTACCGCACAGAGGTAGCCAGAGCCCGGCGTGGTGTCGAGGCCCAGCAGCAGCCGGGTGATGGTGATCATGTAGTCCTTCACAAATGACTGCAGGAGGGGAGGAAATGTCAACCCTGGTATGTGTCAGCAGGCAGCCGTGCCCCCAGTGCCTCCCCCCACCTGGTAGAGCAGCGTGTCCAGCATGCTGATGCTGAAGACCCTCCCCGCAGCGAAGGGCAGGCGGAACATGAAGGCCAGGTTGGAGCCATTCTCGCGCTCTTTCTGGAAGAGGAAAGACAATCCACGAGGCCTTGAAGGCTCACCTGAACGGGAGGACAGCAGCTGAGCATCTCCGGTGGGCGTGCCAGGAGGGAGGCAGGGAAAGAGGGTTTTGTGGTGAAAGAAGTTTTTTTTTTTCTCCATGGAAACATGTGAGACATCATGGCTTTATTTTGCTACGGGCTGGATGTGGTGTTTCCACGTGCCTCACTGCCTTGGGGATGTTTGCCCTTGTCAGGAGACCTCAGCACAGTGACACTGCTGCAGGCACAGCGCTGAGCCCAGAGGTTCCCTGCTTGGAGCATCCCTGCACCCATTCACTCACTGCCCTGCTCCCAGCATAGCAGCAGGCAAAGCAGCACAACCTTCAGCAGCCAAGAAACACATAAACATGTAGGAAGAGGCAGACAGCCCCAAAATCACCCACCCACGTATTTGTTTGCTGCAGGTTATATTGGATGGATGCAGAGTGAAGCGTGTGGAGGAGAACAGGACCACAGCAAACTGAGGATTAGTGACTCCCAGTGCTGAATTCCCAGAAGGCAAAGCTTTCTCTTACCTTCTCTAGCTTGGAAAGGGCTAAGGAGTAGCTGTCCTTTGCTCTGAACTGCATGAACCTCATGTTGGAGGGATGGGTCAGCTCTGTGATGATGCTGAGGCTGGGAAAGAGCCTGCAATGGGAAGAGATGATGTTCAGCAGCCACCTTGGAAGGGAGGGATCCCTGCATTTAAAGCTTGAGAAACACATAAGACTCCCCTGTGCCCGTCCAAGATCAGAATTAGTGGAACCTGGGTGTCATCTTAGCACCCCACAGCACCTATGGGCTCTGGGGCTCACTTCCTGCTGAGGCAGCACCCAGAGGTGGGATGGGATGGAATAGGATGGGAGGGAACAGGATAGATGGGAACAGGATGAGTGAGATGATGATGGGACTGCTGGCCCTCCTCACCTGAACATGGTCTGGACGTTGACGATCGTCTTTGCATCCGCCATGTAGTCCTCCTCAGCACTCATGGTGCTCTCCTTGTCCACGACCACCAGGTTGTCGGCGTAGATGATGCCGCACTGCAGCAGGCTGTCCAGGCTGGGCAGTTCCCAAAGAGAAGAGCGCAGGGGTCAGCCCTTGGAAACGACACGGGGAAGCAGCACGCTGCGACGCACAGCGCTGCAGCCAACCCAGCTGCTCCTAGCTACCAGCCCAGCACCAACCCCCATCTCCCAGCTGGGCTCAACAAGGTGAGAAGCCAACAGTGGGGGCTGCCACAGCCAGCCCTTATCTCCCCATGGAATGGGAAGGGAATGGGTTGCGGATTGGGGTGAATGCAACATGTCTAAGACAATCCTATAATTAACAACAGCCACAGACTGGAGCACCTACTTGTCAATGGTGCCTTCCATGTAGTAAACCATGGGGAAACAACAGATGGCTTCCAGAAAGTGGTGCTCTGGTCTGCAAGAAGAGCGACAGAAAGCAACAGGGTTCAGAAACCCACCAAACAAGGTGATGCACAGCCCACGACAGAGTTGTGCTCCTGCCCCATGCAGTGTGCAATGCCCATGATAACACAGGGAAGGGCTTTGTGCAAGAGAAAGCACTGTGGAGAAGTACTTGCTTGTTGTCCAGAAGCAACACAATTGGGTTCAACTCTTTGCGAGACCGATAGTAGGCACGCAGTGGGACGATGAAGTTATACAGCCCATTGCCTGCAGTCTCTGCCGACACGATGATCAACTTGTTCTTAAAGCCATAGGCTTTGGCATCTTCAAAGCTGTTGTGCTTGCAGCCCTGTGGGAGGGAGGCAGCTGGGACCCGTGGCAGCGCCTGGCCTCCCCCGGCACAGCCCTGGCAGTGCACTGCTCACCTTGTCCAGCCGCAGGCAGCAGAATGGGGCTTTCTCAGGCAAGAGGTGGCATAGGGTTGGCGAGCTGCCGATGTACGGGGAGTTGGGTGGGTAGCCCTTCACGTACCTGCAGCAGAGGGAAATTCCAGCACTGTAAGGACCTGGGGAGCCATCTGCAACGGCCCCATCGCTTGCAAGGGGCTGTGCCTCTGCAGTGACTGAACACATGCAACTCACTCCACCACTGCTGAGCCCTCCTCGTCTGACTGTGTCATCTCATCCTCTGACTGGTCGCTGAGCAGGTCGCAGGGCAGCAGGGATGAGGTGTCAGCCAGCTCGAGCACAGGCGCGATGCTGGGCCGGCGGTTGCCTGAGCCGTTCTCTGCTGGCAGCGCCAGCTTGCTGCTGTTGGTGGGGCGGCACTCAGTGTTCTGCAGGTCCATGGCCACTGTACCTGGACGCGGTGGGGGGAAGCACAGCGCTCTATAAGGAGGGGAAGGGCTGGCAGAGCATGGCACCACTGAGCCCCGCTGGGACCCCATTCACGACCAGCACCTTCTAAAATCCAAACATATTTACAGAGTGTTGACCAAGGCCATCAAGTCTTTGCTCTCAGTTGGAAACCCAAGCTGAAGCTCTCATCTGAATCTTCATCCATTGTTTCTGCATGGCTATGAAAGCCATGAGTTCCACAGTGAGCAAAGCATGGGAGCTGGGCGCATTCCTGCAGCCATGGAGCTGCACCTGCTGAACCTGCTCACACCATTTCACTTCTTGTTCCACTTTTTGCAAAAGGTCCCACTGTGAGCAAGCCACATGACAAGAACATTGATGAGTTCTACTCAGCAAAGTGCTCTGTGGCTTGCTGTGGGATAATCATGCAAATTGCTGCTCATGAGTATATATGCATAAATTATTTGCCTAAAATACAATCTGCCATCACAGCACAGCCTCTCCAGACAACCCCAGAACTTGGTCTCCCCAGATGCAAGCTGGAAGTAATGACTCATGGCATTTTTCATTTGAGAAAATGCACCGCTCGCTGCAGAGCAAATCACACCGCTCATCAGGTTGGGAATCATAAACATGATTTAAGATGCGGCCAACAGCATTTATCCTTCCAGACAAGGCTTGAGGGATTGCTGCAGACAAATACTGTTAATGATAACGGACATCACAAGCTCTAATGATGGTGTCTGGGCTTGCTGAGAGCAGCCAGGATGCGAGGAGCAGGGAAGTGGGTGCGATTTGTGCAGGAACCCCCGGACTCACCCATGCTGGCGATGATGCTGTGCACGGGCAGGCGGGAAGGGCCGT
Organism: Gallus gallus; assembly: GCF_016699485.2. NCBI lineage: Eukaryota > Metazoa > Chordata > Aves > Galliformes > Phasianidae > Gallus > Gallus gallus. The sequence goes on from NC_052548.1 coordinate 8,829,065, forward strand.
CATAGGTGCCCCTGCCTGCAAAGCCCTTCTTCTTCTGCTTCTCTGCCTGCTTGAAGATGAAGGCAGAGTTCTCCTCCTTGGTGATGTTGATGTAGAAGCAGGTGTCGGACGCAGCCATGATGTGCCGCGGGCCGGGGTTCAGCAGGATGCTCTTGTTCTCCTCCCTGCGGATGCCAATCAGGCAGACGCCATACCTGTGATGGGATCACGGTGCAGGCATTGGAGCAAAGCCTCCTCCCTACACAAGGCACTCCAAGTGCTGGCCCCAGCCCCGCACCCCTGCCCTCACTTCTTGTGCGCATGGAAGGCGGCGTAGGTGAAGCTCTTCCCCTCGTACTCCATGAAGAACTTGCTGTCACCCATGCGGATGTGGTAGACCTCATTGCCCGAGCAGCGCCCGTACATCCTCTGCCACTGCTCCGGGGACTCCTGGCCCTCCCTGCAACAACAGCAGCGTGCGGGGATGGGGCTGCAGCCAGCAGGGCCCCAAGGAACCCTCAGGGTGCTGCGATAAGAGCTGTTGGTGCAGCAGGTGGGGGCTGATCTCCTTCTGATTTCTGATTCTAATTGCGTTTGTATTTAATGAGGGCTCCCAGTGGAGCTGCAGAGGCAGGGCTGAGAGCCAGTGTTGGCAAACAGCTCAAAGCATGTGGTGAGACACACTCTGGGATAGAATTTTGCAACCCTCTGATGTCACGTCACCCAAAATTCAGTAATTTCTGGCTCCACCAGAGTGCAAAGGGCCCACACCAGCACCACACCGAGCTGCTTTCAGCTGTGCTCTGTGTAAACCCACAGAACACCCCGCAGGCTCTGGCTCTGTACAGTCTGTGCATTCTGCTGCCTGCCAGCGGGATCTGCATGATACAAATGGGAAGTTGTACTGCTGCCCTGCAGCAAACCCACCCGGGGACACTGCAGTGCCCCAGCACCACCCGCCCCTGCTTGGCAGGAGAGAACCCAGGGCTGTAATTGGGGCTGGGAGTTCCATGAGGACAGAACCCCCAGGGGAATGGCTGTGCCCCCCAGCACTCACTGCCCACGGGAGGTGTGCACCAGCAGCGTGATGAGCGTGGAGGTGGCGGGGCAGACACAGTTGAGCGCCAGCATGGCATACTTGCACTCCTCCTCACAGACGACGTGATCTGCAAGGAAGCAGAGCTGCTATTGGGGTGCCTTATGCCTCTGCTCACATTGCCAGAGGGTTTTGGGGTGGTCAACCCAAGCAGCACTCAGTGCCCCCAGATCACCAGCAGTGGTGGCCCTACAGATGAGACAGGGACCCACTTCACCCCACAAAGCACCCCTCATGAGGCCTGAGGATGCAGAAGCCCTGCAGGGAGCACCAGGGTCTGGTGGAGGGGGACAGCCCTGACAACTCACCAGCAAACTTGACATGAAACTTGTTCTCTGGCTTCAGGATCTGCACATAGAGAGGGCAGTTTGGGGCAAAATCTTTCACGGCCCAGGCTCTCAGGATGGTCTGGTGGTCCTAACAAAAGAGGAAAGCATGCGCTATCTTCTGGGAGCTCATTTCCCCCAATGCTTCCATGCCTGGGATGAGCTGCTCACCGCCGCCGTGCGGTCCACCTCATTCCGGCTGCTGAGAATGAAGCAGGCTTCCCCATTGTCCATCCTGCAAGCAGAGAGCAGCATCCATGCAGCACCCAGCCCATAGATGGGACAGGGTGGCTATCATCACCCATCTAGTGACAGCAATAGGGACACACGCAGCACAACAGGGTGGCTGCAGGAAGACCCTCCCCATGGCCACCTGCCACCCCCCACCCCAATGCTCACTTGGCTCTCATGAGGTCCTGGTCCTTCAGCGCGGAGCCCTGCAGGTAGATCACCCGCTGTGACCACAGAGGGATCTGCAGTACCCGCCGCACCTGGATGTCCATCTCCGTGGGGCAGAGGATCACCACGTAGTAGTCCTGGAAGAGAGAGGCTCGTGTCACTCGGCAGGCAGGCAGCCCCATGGGCATCCTTATGGGTAGAGAAATCCATCGAGGTTCTTGCCACATCCTGAACATAAAAATGGGGTGGATCAAGTAGGTGGTGTAACCCAGCCATGCCCAGCAAGGACAAGCGTTGAAGAACAAGCGTTGAGGGTCAAGTGTTGAATGAAAGAGCATGCACGGGCATGTACGCGGCCCTCACCTGCAGGCGTGGGTGGGCATAGAACTCATTGAGGAAGTCCATGAGGAGGTCAATCTTGAGTGAGCTGACACACAGCACGACGTGCTTCTCTGTCTGGGCACGGTGCCGGCTGTAGTTGCCCCCCGACTTCTGCCGCTCCATCCACAAGTAGACAAGTTCCTCGAACTGCAAGCAGAGGGCACAGCTGGTGTCCCAGCACCAGAGAATGCCCTCGGTGCCCTCACTGCGTGGCTGACAGTGCCAGGGACATGGGAACAACACCATGCCCAGCGCAGGCTCTGCACCCTTCCATGGCCACACTCTCACCTGCAGCGGCAGCACAACCAGCGCAACACAGATCATGATGACGACAAGGAGCTGGGAAGGCCAGATCTTGGGTGTCACATCCCCATAGCCCACAGTGGAAAAGGTGACGATGCAAAAGTAGAAGGACTTGAAGAGGGAGAGCTTCTCTCCTGCTCTCTCCAAATGCTGGATGCCGCAGGTGCTGCAGGGAGAAGCAGGGGGCCATGAGCTCTCATGGCTCCAAAGCATGAGTGTCAAAGAAATGCATCTATAGCTGCAGCGAGAACAAGGCGTTGGGATGAGGAGTCCTGCAGAGCCCAGAAATTGCATTCACCACTCATCTGAGAAGACTGCCTTTATAGTCAAAGGCTCATGAGCCCAAAAGCTTAATTTCCTGTCCTCTTGGTGATTTAATTGGTGTTATTTGCTCCAAATTCAGACCAATCAGGAAAACTGATTCAGAGCTCAGTGCAAAGCCAGGAGCAGGGCTGCAGTATGGAAGGTGCTGGTTTCAAAGCACAGGGAGAAGGGCCTGGTTAATTAGCAGGGCCCCACGGACCTCTTAAACCAGCTGTTGGGATGCACAGTGGAGGAGAGGCCTTTGGGTGGCAAGAGGTGCAACACTCACCCAGTGAAGACGAGACACAGGAGGGTGCAGATGAGGATGAGCACCTGGTTGAACATGGCAGACTGGGTCCTCTGGATGGCACGGTGCAGGTCATTCTGGGGGAGGACAGGGGTGTGGTGAGGGAGGCTGTGCCCAACCCACAGCCCAGCCAAGCTTCAGCCCCACAGGCTCCATCCCAGTGCCTGACACGCTGCTGGCAATCTGCTCCCTGGGGGTGGGACGGCGCCCTCTGGCAGGGCTCAAGCCCGCTTTGTTGCGGGAGCGGAGGAGATGGGATGCCCACAGGGATGCATCTGGTCACTTACTATCATGTTCTCCAGGGCGTACTTGGCGAGCCAGCAGTTCAGAAAGACAGGGATGAACAAATTCCGCAGAGGAGGCCAAAATATCTACAAAAGGAAGAGTTACCCATGAGTTACCCATGAGTTGACTGGCAAAGGACTCAGAAAAGTCAGGGTCCTTTACCAAAAACAACACCAGCTTTAAGTACCACTTAGCCATATATCTGGTGGTATTCTTCATTTCACCACCAAAACTGCAGCACAGTATTAAACTTAAAGCTGCTTTAAAGCGCTGCTGGGGAACACGTACTGTGATAATGAAGGGCACTGTGTTGATCATCTCAAGGATGAACGAAATGCGGAAAATCTGCTCCCAGATGTTCCCCTGAAAAATTAAAAGCAAGAATAATTAATTAAAATGCTTGAAAGTGTGCCAAAGGCCAATTACATGCTCCCAGTGCCCCAGCCCTGCTACACGGGGAAGGATGCGGCACAGCCAGAGAGATGCTGTGCTTTTCTGATGGGCTGAGATGTGGTGCTGGCAACGAAACTTCCCAAATCATTCCTCCCCAGGCACCTCAATCAGTGGGGGGTGGTGAAACTGGGGACAGCAATACCCAGTGCAAGGACTGAGGGCAGCAATGGGCGCAGACCTCTGTTCTGCCCCAGTGGTGCGGGGCAGGGGAGCGCACCTTGTAGCTGAGATAGATGAGCAGCATGGTCTCCAGAAAGCTGATCAGGGCGATGCTGACCTGTGGGCACAGATGGGGAGAGCTGCTCAGGGCTCTGCACCGGTACCTGTGGCTTTTGTGCACTGAAGCCTCAGCTGGATTCCCTGCACCCATGTGAGGCAGGCGTGTGGCTGCCCCAGGAGCTGCTGCTCAGCCCCAGGCAGCCCAGTGCTCACCTGCACAGCCCACAGCGGCAGCTTTCTGTCCACCCAGAAGATGTGTGACCTGCAAAGAACATCCCATGAGGATCCAAACCACAGCAGCCCCTTTCCTTCCTGCTGACCGCCAGCCTGAGGCCACCTCTAATGTCCCTTCCATGGCAGAGTTGCTTCTGGCATTGCCCCATGCAAAGCCTGAAAACATCTCCAGTCATCCCCAGTGCTCACAGAGGTGGATGGGAGCCCCACAACAAAGGCTGGGGCTGGGAAGGTCTCTTTTTGGCTCATCCCACATCTCAAGGGGCAGTGATGGGACGATTGTAGTTCTCAAACTGTGCACAAGAGGGGCAAGTGGATGCATGTCCCCATAAACACCCGCAGGACACCAGCCCAGCTCCCATCCCACCCAGCAGCTCCAGTTCACCACTGAATACTCAGTGCCCATCACCCCATCCCCACCACCAGGCAGAGCTGGGCCCCACACTAAGAGCCTCCCACCGCTCACCAGTTGATCTTGGTGGACTGATTGAAGAGCGTGTAGTTCTGCTTCTCGCATTCCCAGCTGAACGAGAGACACACAAACCAGGGGAGAGCAGTCAGAGGAACAGCAGAGAGGCAGAGGGATGGATGGGGGGTGTGGGTTTGGCTCTCCAGCTCGTGGAACGCTATCTGTCCTGGCATTAGGAGAGGCCCTCACACAACGTGCCATGGGTTTGGACTCGCTGGTCCTCACATCCCTGTGCTTTATGGAGGACCTTAACCCCCTACCTGCTAATTCTCACACAGTGTCCTAAATCTTTGAATAATAAAATCTGTAAGGGACATAAGCAAAGTCCACGAGCAGAGACAGATACTGCTAAACCACCTGTTGGTGTAGGGAAGGAGAAGCTGGAGTGACAAAAAGCCACCCACTGCGCTGTGAAGGTGTTTGAGTACCTGCAGTGTGAGTGCCCCGTTCTGCCCGGGCTCTGGGGGTTGCGGTGGCACCGTGGCGGGGTGGCACTCACCATCCTATGCCCTCCTCTGGGTTGTCGAGCAGCACACGCACGATGTACAGCAGGCAGGTGAGCAGCTTCAGGGAGAAGTTGAACAGTCGGATCCTCAGACCTGCGGCGGAGGCGGCGCAGCACAGGCATGGCCCCATGGGTACAGAGGAGAGGGGACATCTCCATGGGGTTCTGCATGGGGCATCCCCTGCACAGCCATCCCCGGAGCACACCCACGCTTCACCCAGGGCTCCATGCCCCCTCCATCCTGAGCAGCACCAGTAAAGCTCTGGCTGGGCAGTCAGCAGTGGGGGCTGAGTGGGGGAGGCTGCCTCCTCCCCAGCATCACATTATTACTCAAATTACAAGCAAGGAATTCATCACATTTCCATTAAAAACTTCCCCACGGGCACCCCGCCGTGCCACACTTCGGTCTGTTAGCGAGGCGACGGGATGCAGGGAGGGAGGGGGAACACACACTTCTGAATTAACAAGTGGGCTCCCCGCAGACAGCTAATGAGAAAATAGCTCCCAGCAATGCTGGGCAATGGGCAGCTGATCCGCAGGGCCAAAGGCAAAGCGGGGGCTGATTGCTCTGCATGGGGATGGGGCACGGGGGTGGCACGTCTGGGGACAGCTGGGGACAACTGCCAGCAGATGGCAATGGCTCCATGTCCCCAGCGCCGCGTGGGCAGAGAGCACTCACTCGATCTCTGGTTTTTGATGAAGAAGAGCTTCAGGCGCTCCTTGAAGGTGTTCTCATTGACGTAGAACTCCACCTGCACCCTGCGGGGAAAGCGTCCGTGGGGACGGTGAGCGCGGGACGTTGGCAGGAGCCAGCAGTGCCCCACGGCCCAGCCCGGCCCACACCACAGCGATGCTGAGCAGTCAAGCTGCTAAAAACCAAATCTGATCTAAAAAGAGGAAAATTCCCCGCGTTGCTAAGATACCGCGTTGGCCATTCCAGAAGCAGCCAGGAGCTGCCAGCCCTGAGCCTCACCCCGCAACCGGAGCCATGGCACTCAGTGGCAGTGGGATGGCAAGGGACAGCCACCACCAGCACTCCACCCGGCGTGGGTCTGAGCCAGGAGGGACAATCACAGCTGCAGCCAAACGCCACCATCCCACTCCCCCCGACCCCAAGCAGGATGAGTCCCCACCATCTCACACACCAAAGCTGGAATCGGCCCACCGTTCATGAGAGCAGGGCTACAAACCACACTGCTGCCTGCAGCACGGCGGGGATCACTCATTGATTTATGTTCTCATCAAGACAGTCTGCTCCAACTGCTACACCTAATAGCGGAGTCAAGTGCAAGGATTTGGCCCTTCCCCCTATTCTGCTGTAGTTGCTAAGTCCTTTCAGTGCCACTCTCATTACTATTTCTCTTACTGCTGACACAGCCATCAAGACCTCCTCCTCAGCCAGGACCAGGTGCACAGTGACCCAGTCGCACACCACATCCCCCCCATGGGCTTTTCCCCCTGCAGCCACGTGGCACTGCCTGCATCCAGACACTGCGAGCTGTGATTGATGGGGCAGCAGCTGCTGTGCTCGCACAGCGGAGACATAAGCAAAGCTCAGGGGGGGCTCATGGGACCCCCCCCGGCCCCCGCCCTGCAGTGCTGGTGTTTGGCAGCTGGCGTGGATCCCTCTGGGAGCTGCTTGTCAGGTTGCAAAGCTGGGTTTTCACTTTGCAAAGCCTCTCCTGTACCAAAGGAAAATTCACGGGGAGGAAAACACCGCCTCAGGCATGATAGCTGGGATAACACTTTATATGGGATATAAAGGTTTTAGTTAGCAAGTGCATCCCTCCTGCTCCAGGGCGGCTGTGGGCAGAGCCAAACCTGGGCTGGGAACCCAGGAGCCCCCCTTCACCCCCTGGTGCTTCACGAGTCCTTCAGCATGGCAGCATGGCACCTCCTCAGGGCTATAGAAACAGTGATGGATAAAAGGGAATGCTGCTGACAGAGCTCTCCTCTGGGGACAAATAGACCATACGTTCAGCAGTTAGAATGGCAACAGGGAGAAGAAATGTGTGGAAATCAAGTGGAATGGGGCTTGGGGGGAAGCAGCTGCTTGTCCCTGTGGAGGGACAGGGCAGGAGCAGCACTTCTGTGCAGAGCACATCACATCCCATGACATGGGAATGCTCATTTCCCACCAGCAGCCATCTGAACACACAACAGACCCTTCCCAGCTGAGAGAGGCGTTCAGCCCATCTCCAGCACACACTTGTCAAGCATTTAACCGAAACTGCAACTCAGCACACCCACGGTGAGCCCTGGCTGCATTCCTGCTGCCCCGGAGCCCCACTGCCCCCAGCCCCAGGCAGGGCTCCCTTGGGCAGTTTGTGCCTTCAGCACCGGGGCCGTGCCCAGGGGGGCAGTGGCAGCCCTGATACACATCGAGGTACGGGTTTAGTTCCAAACCTTTTCTTGGAAATGCAATTCCTGCTATTACGCACTCCATAATGCCTGAGCAATTCCATTTGCTTTGCTCGGCTATTTATTGCGCTTTATTAACCTAAGATTAGAGGCAATTTGTTCTAAGATGATGAGCTCTCCCTCCCCAAAAAGGCGTAATAATTTGTTCCAAAAAGTGCAGAGACCTACCCGAGCTCAGCCCCACCCTGCAGCCCCAGCACAGACACAGAGGAGCACGGCAGCTGCCCCGACCCATTCTCCCACCCCAGCAGCCCATGCCCCCCCCCGACCCCCAGCAGGCCGGGACGTACCCCGAGCTCCTCGTCCCCATGGCGCAGGCAGGCACAGCTCCGGCCCTGGGCTGGCAGCTGTCGGGAAGCTGAGATGGCCCCAAAGCAATGCCCAGGCACAGCCCCAGCACCACCTGCTCCAAGGCTGGCTGCTGCCCGCTGCTCCCAGAGGGGCTCACGTGCCCGAGATGCTTTTGCTCTATTTCAAACCAACTGAAATATTTTGCCATGAGAAATGTACCTTCAAATAAACGTAGCTTTGGAAAGAGAGGAAAAACCATTGGCAGGTCCCTGCACCTCCAATCCCCGCGCTCCCACTGCAGTTGGCCAGGAAACAGCATTCTCATCCTGGGAAATGTCTCATTACATCTCCCGCAGTGGGAAGCGGGATGCAAGTGAGACAGTCAGAGAGCTTTGGAATGAACGGAGACATCTCTGCAGCCCACTGCCAGCACTGCCCCAGGATGGGTTCTGGGGATGGCCATGGTGCTGCCAGACGGGACTGGGGACGGACGGACACCACTGCATGACACTGGGACAGGAAGGGGGGTGGGGGGTTGGGTGTGGGTCTGTGCACACATCGTGGCACATCCATAGAACTGAGCGCCTGCCAGAGTGAGTGCTGCCCCCGTGTCCCATCAACAGTGACTGAAGAATGGCTGAGAGGAGGAGGAAGGCTCCGTGTCACAACAACGCCTGTATGGCTCAGCCCTGGCAGCGAAGCTCCACGGCCTCCAAAATGTGCCCAGCGCTCACCCAGCACCATGGCGCACACACTGCTCCTGCACCATGGCACAGCGCGTGGGGATGGCAAAGGCACAGGGCGATAGAGCCCATGGTGACGTGGGGCTCCAGAACCATCTCCTGAAGGGGTTACCTCAACATTTCTCCATTCACTATGTGAATAAATTGAAGAAAGAAGAAAAAAAACAAACAAACAGTACCTCCTTCATTACAGGAGTGTGATTTTTGCCCAAGGGAAAGGGTGATATTGCCAACCACTCTGCAGCAAATTGAACACAGCTGGACTCAGACAGTATCACCCTGGTGGGAACACTACAAATCATTCAGGGTTTGGAGGAAAGCAGAATCCCAGCAGCCCAAGAGCAAGGCTGCACGGAGCGAGGCTGCAGGTCCTCCCACTGCTCAACCCTGCCCCCAAATCAGCTGTATGAACACAGCTGTGTGCAGGACAAGGGCAGGGCAGGAGGCGCTGTGCTGGGGACACCAGGCAGGAACGCTCAGCCTGTGCCCCACTGCAGGAAGGGCTGCAGAAATCTGCAAAACAGGGAAGAAATCTGTGGGGTTCTACTGGGGAGGACACTGCAATATAACCATAAACCCCATATTGCAGGAGTTCATCCGCTCATCAGCACCTGAGGGATGCTGCAGTTCCTCTCCAACCCCATTCAGCACACGGGGTGCCCATCCTCTGGCTGCAACCATTCTGCACCACCCCACAGCCACACCACTGCTCTCAATAACGAAAAAAGGTGAAAAACTAGACTGCTGAGAAGCAATAGAACAACATGCTGCGTTCGGTTTGCCTTCTTTGTTTTGCAACATTGGGGATTGACACTCAGGAATCGGCTCCGATAATTGCTTCTGCTGATGAATCTGGATTGTTTAATTAGAGCCTGCGCATGGAGCTCAGCGCTGATGGGCAATCACCAATTTGCTGCAAGGACCTGGCTCCTTCCCATGGGGCTGAGCATGGCTCCCCATGCTGGGAACCACTCTGCTTTGCAGGCACGGCCCGCCAGCCCCGGTGCCAAGAGCAGCGCTGTGCCCTGGTGCCACCCTAGCACTGCTCTTGGCACCCAGGGCCGCTCGCGCTCCCAGCACCACATGCACGCATGCACGGCACTTACTGCGAGAAGGAGGAATCCATGCTGAAATCCTCGGCGTGGGGCCTATGGGTGAGAGCATCACAGGAGGTGAGGGCGGTGCAGCACAGCGCGGGCAGCTGTGGGGGGGACCAGCAGGGCTGGCACTGAGCCCCAGGAATGCGCTGCCACGGTGACGTCCCCTCCTTGGGCACCCAGAGATGCTTTGTGGTGCCTCTCCTAAGGGCTCAGCTCCACACAAACACGTTTCTTTATGCTGTTGGGGATTTTCTCTATGCTTTTTTGGGGGTTTTCTTTGATGAGTCTCACAAACTGCTCCATCTCGAATTCAATTTCACACTTTCTGCAAAGAAATTACATTCTGCGAGGTGCTGCTTGGGGTGCTTCTAGGAACCACGTGCACCTTTGGAGAGCTCATTCTGCACTCACAACTGACGACCATAAAAATGCAAATGAAATAAACAGAAGGAAGGATGAGGGTATGTGGGGCGTCAATGTTATGGGGGATGGCAAACAAATGAGGGCAGTGGGATGCAGAGAGAGGGCCCTGGGGCAGCCCCAGGCCACCCCAGCACTGCCTGGCTTCATGCTGGCATCTCCTGGTGCTCCCTGGTCCCAGCACCAGCACAAGCACAGAGGAGTCTGAAATGTGCAGTAAAGCACTCTGGTATATTTCAAACCATATAACAGCAATAAATTCTCATTTCAATTGAAACACATGTCCAAAAGAAAGCCATCTCATCCCCCATCTACCCAGAGATCAGAGCAGCCTCCCTGTGACACCATTCTGTTTGCTGCTCCTCTGTCATTACCCATCTGACACACACCCTGCGCTGAAACGCCTGTGGGGACGCCCAGTGTCCCCATGGCACACAGAGCAATGTCAGCAGGCAGCAATGGGCCCAGAGCTGCAGGGGCTTGGTGCAGGTGGGATGTGTGCTGTGTTGCCACGCCAGCAGTGGGGATCTTTCTTAGCATTATAGATGGTTGGGTTGGAGAGGACCGAAATGATCATCCAGTTCCAACCCCCTGCTGCAGGCAGGGTTGCCAACCACCACATCAGGCACCAGACCATGTTCCCCAGTGCCCCGTCCAGCAGTTTGGCACGTGGTGATGCCCAATGCACCCACATGTCTCCAAAATCCCCTAAAAGGCAGTTGAGCAAAGCCGAGAGAGGTGCTGGGTCACAAACTGAATGACAGCTTGCAAACTTTCTGATTCTTAATCTGCAAAACCTGCACAGGACACTTTGGGGTGGGCAGTCCCAGCCAATAAGCTCTGTGCCAGCCAGCCCCGATCCCTGCAGAAAATGAGATTAACCACAGCAGCAAGAACTGCCCGAGGCTCCTGCTCACACTTGGCTTTCCACAGCATCCATCCATGCCTCACAGACACATTATGGGCAAGAAACAGCAAGTGATTTGGTTTTCTCCTAATGCACAGCAGCTGGTGGCCGATGGTAAGAGGGCAGAGTGAGCAGAGCTCCTGCAGACACAGCCCTGCACACCAGCTGCTGTGGGGCACTGCACTTCACGGTCCCTCACACTCCTCTCACTCTGCAGCTGTGGTCTCAGAGTGGGGTGTGGAGCTGCAGCCCCAAAAAGGCCCCGCAATGAGGGCCCTGGCCGATGGGCAGCCCCAGCGCTCCCAGCTCTGCCTGCCTGGTGCCACGGATGAAGCACTGCAGTTTGTGAAGAAAACTAAAATCCACTCCAATTCCCAACTGGGAAAGGATTGTTTTCCAGACATCAACAAGTTTTTAAGAGTTGGTGGGTTCTGCTCACTACAGAACAGGGGAAAGGACGGGCAGACGGACTTACAGCCACAGCATCGCTTCCACAGGCACAGAGCCGGGCAGGAGGAAGGGATGTGCCCCTGTGGGTGAGGGCTGCGAGGGGCTGCGGCCACCCCAGGATGTGACAAAGGGAGCAGCCAGGCTGGTGGCATCCTGCATTGCAGAGCAGCAAAGGCACAGAGCAAGGAGAGGCGCAGCAAAGAAAAGAAACTTCACAGCTTCAGACAGCTCTGACATCTGCAAGCTGCAGCCCCTGACAAAGGGTAGGGCTTTCTTCTAAGGGGAAGACACAATGGCAGGTTTATTATTAGAACAGAAGACAACTAATGAGGCTTGCTTATGTACAAGAGTACATACCTGCCCACCCACACTGCACTGCACAGCCCCCTCTGCAGCACCCAGCTTGGGCTGCACACTCCAACTGTGCCCCAGCCAGGGCACCCCGCTGCCACTCTCTGCTGTTCTGTCATTTTCTGGGAAGTATTTTGATCAATGAAGAGGATTAAGATTCACTTCTGGCTGTGCACTTCTCAGTCAGTTGAAGCAAAGGATCCCTGCCTCGAGTGGGGGGCCCTGGAGCCACCAGAGCTCAAAGTGCTTTCCCACCAGCGCCACACTTCAGGGTGTTCAACCACTGCCTGCCGGGCTGGGGCACCTGGGGCTGAAGGAACCCCCAATCTCAGTGTGTCTGTGCTCATAGGGAGAGCACAGGGTACACCAGAAGGGCAGAGCCAACCATGAGGGGTGGCTACTGGGGAAGGGTCCCCAAAGCAGCACACATCTACAAAGACAAGAGTTACACCACGGTTCTTACCATATTGACAGTGAGAAACTCATCTACAAAAATAGCCTGATGTGAGAAGGACAGATGGGAGGAGACGAAAAAGGAAAGTAAAGAGGGGGAGAAAGAGCAACAAAGAGGAAGGGAGAAGCGAGCAGCACGGGCAGCGTCTGGCCAACGATGTGTGCAGGGTGGGATGGGGCAGCCTCACGGCTCACAGTGCACTCAGAGCCCTGGGATGGGGACCCAAAGGAGGGGCTGGGGCTTGGAAACTGCAGTGCCTCAAATGCAGCCCATTGAGCCATATGTGCTGCCTGCCCTTACCTTGCAGGAATGCTGAGCTCACAGATCAGCCGCTTCCACGGGAGTGATGCTGAAGCCCCGCAAACCATTGGGCTCTGATGGGAATGAAGGACTAAAAATAAGCAGGGCTAACACACAAGCACACGTTTGGAGCGTGGGCTCCTGATGCTTGGCACCTGCAGCTCAGCACCAATGTAGGGCATGGAGTGGGAGGGGGCAGCTCCCTGCTGAGCGTGGGGGGTTCTGCAAGATGGGGAGCACAGCATGAGACCAAAACCCAACCTAACCCTGCAGGAGGGAACTGGAGGACACAGTGACATGGGGAGTCCCGCTCCCAGCACAGCCAAAAGTCCCTGCTGCACCTTAATAGGTCCAATCCCTCCCTAACTCGTAAGCAAAGCTCTGGGGAGTGAGCTGGGCACCTTTTCAGGCCATCTTCATTACAGCTGGCAGCAGCACAGCTCTGCGCTGCATGAAGGAAATGTGCAAAACATTGCTCTTGGCTCATTGACCTCTATCCCAGTGAATTCAGTGTTCAGCTGCAGGTAGAATGTGCACCTGGGACTTGCTGTGGAGACCAGCACTGAGAAACCCAAACACAACAACCCCAACAACAGCTCCAGCAGCACCAGGGCTCAGAGCAGACCGTGCATCAGAGCATCAGGCTGTAAGCACACATCCAACAGGATGAGCTTGCTAATGCCTGGTGGCCCCCTGGGGGAGCAGCCATTGATTAGTCAGAAATTAAATTTTCAAACACGTTTGGGTGGTTTTGATGCTCTCTGAAGTGCTCTTCATTCAACAAGCACTGGGCCCACCAGTGTGCTGCTGTTTCTCACCCATTGCCACTCAGCTTCCAGCCCGCACTGTGCCGTGGATGGAGCAAAGCCCCATGTATTGGTGCCAGAACCACCTCCAGCCACCAGACAAGGAGGGGCTGGGAGTGGGACCGTGGAGCCTGAGGATGGGGAAGTGAGGGAACAAAGTGATTGTTGCCTTCAGCCACTGAGTGCAAGGCAAGAGGGAGCCCACTCCTCCCCAGAGTGAAAGGACAGAGGGAGCAGTCATGAGATGCAGCAAGGGGAAGCCTGACTGGATATGAAGAAGAAATATTCACCCTGAGCAACGAAGCACTACAATAGGCACGTGGAGAGGCCGGGAAAGCTCCATCCTGGGAGATTCCCAAAGCTTAGCAGGACCAGCCTCAGTCAACCTGATCCAATCTCACTCAACTTTAAAGTTCATTCTATCTGAGAAAGAGGTTCCTCCAGCCATCCCTTCCAACCTAAACCAGCCCACAACTCCAATGTTCTCCATCAAACCATCTCAGCACCACAAGGTTTCACGTGGCAGCACTCCTGGATCTGCAGCCCCAATTCCTGCTCCTGCAATTCCCAAAGCAGTGGTAGAGCAGCTCACCCTGGGTCAGATCACAGCTCCATGGCACGTGGTTCCTTCCCGCAGCTCAGGGCTGGCTGTGCCCCTCCAGTCTGTAGGGAGCGATCCCAGGCTCTGGGGAGGACAGGCAGTGCTGCCAGCCTTGCAGCAAACCCCCCCTCCCCAAGGTTTTTGGGCAGGTCTTCAAACCCAGATCCATTACGGGGATGTTTGCTGTCCCCTAAGAATATCAGTTTGCCTCCGGATGCAGAGCGGCCAGAAGTTCCCCTACTGCGTAAACAGGACACAGTTATCCTGTAAAAATGTTTTTTTAAATAAGAACGCAACAGAACGTCTGCACGTCCGGTGCTGCAGAGAGATCAACAGCCCCCAAGGTGAGATCCGAGCACAGATATTTACATGTCCACACTGCCAGCAGCTTCCTCCCAAACACAGCCCTCAGCCTGCACCACTGCAGTGCTCCGCGGAGAGCTCAGCTCAGAAATCGACTTTTCTGTGATTTGTTCCACCTCAACACCTTCTCCTCCCAAAGTCTTCCCCCAGCACCATCCCTCCCTCTTATGGGAGCGAGCTCCCCATATCATGCTCCCTTTGGAGTGGGGTGCAGGGCAGCCGTGAGCATCACGCAGCTTCCTACTGTGCAGAGCTGCAGGGCTGCTCGGTCACTTCCAAACCACAGCAGAGCTGTTCTCCTGCTGAAACCAAGAGCCACTAAAAGCCCTGAGAGGCTGCAGTGACTAAGAGACAGAGTAAAAGGCAAATAAAGTAGGCGAGAATAAACTTCACTGGCTTCAGCCGCCTGGAGAACTGATTTGCATCACTGGGAACATCCTGTAACACAGCATCTGCTTCCACCATCGCCTCGCATCTCACCCCAAAGTCCCAGTAACAACCATCGCTGCTAACGTGGTAATGCTGCTTGTCTGGCTCGGAAGGAGACAGAGCATCTCTGACACACTATCCATAATTTCAAAGCAATCTTCCCTCCTTTGTCTCTTGCATAGGCAATGAAGTACAAGCACATCAACCGTTGTTATCACCAACTCCATCACCGAGGGGAGCACAGCAGTCGCAGGATTCAGGCTCTGCAGGCAGCTCATGGGAATCTGGGAGCAGTGCAGAGCATTGCCAGGAACTTCACCTCCCGCCAGCAGCGTCCAAGCCACCAGTTCCTTACAGCAAGGCTGCAGCAAAACCCATGAAATTCCAATGAAACCCGGGGAACTGGGTTCAATCGTGTATTATCTGCAGCCCGGAGGCACCCGCTGTGCTTCGCTCTCTCAGCCTTCTGGCCCAGGTCCACTAACAACTGCAGCTCTGTGGCTTTTGGACATTGCCCCCCTCGGCCCCGGATCCATCCCTGCCTTCCAGCACCGCTCCTTGTGCCACAATCCCTGCCAAGAGACACAGGAGCCAGCCCTGGGGACAGAGCTCCTGCTCCTGGGCTGAGCCCACCAAGCCCCTCTTGCATGCTCCACCCCATCAGGTTGGGATGGGTTTGGAGGAGCCCCCCGGCCACAGGTATGAGCCTCTCCTCAGCTCCAGCACCTCTGGGCGTGCTGAGGGGAAACCAGCAGTGCCTGGGAGCTGGAGGGAAGGAAGTGATCTCTCCCCGGGGCTCTGCTAACAGCAGGGCTCAGTCCCCAGAATGGGTCAATCCTTCTGAAAACAAGGCATAAGACCAGAGCAAACCAATCTGCCCTGGGAGTAGAGGAGATGCAGATTGCTCGGCAAAGCGTGATGACACCTCCCAAGGCTCAGGGATGCAGTTCCAATGTACCTGCCCAATGCCCATTTGCAGCTTCCCATACATATGCAGCCTTCCACACCCGTAAGCCCCAGCTCATGAAATCAGAAGGCAACGATTCACAAGATCCAAGAGTCCGCCTGCCGGAAGACCAACCATGGTGCCATCGCCCATCACACGAAGACCTGAGCTCTGCAGGCACATCAGGACTCTGCCTCCCAGACCCGGAGACCAAAGCATGTGCCCTCCACACACCTCCTCGCCTCCCCAATGGGCACCGCACCGCTCAGCCACACCTGCTGCCTGCACTCCCCCGGCCCACCCGGCAGCTGCATGAAGGTCCCAACGCTGAGGTGGTGAATTCCTGCCAGCCTGGAGCCAGCCAAGTAAAATTCACCATGAGCAGAAGCTTTCCTACTGTGCTAATTTGCGCTGGAAACCAGAGCTAGAAGCAGCACCAAATCGCATCCTAGGAGATACACAGCACACAGTCACAAGTGAGGCAGATTTTGCTGAGAGAGAAGAGAGCATGGATGGGCTGAAATGCTGAAGAGATGACAGAAAGAAAATAAACAGAACCAGAACTGAACTCCTGACACATGCCTCCTCTTGTCACTGAGGAGGTCTAGCTTCTTCTGAAGCATGGTGCAGTGTGAAACCATTTCCACCCTCCTGGAAAACAGCACATTTTTCTCCTGTGCATACCAGCCGTGTGCTTGCAGAGAGGATGCAGCATTTCCTAGGGCTGCCTTTTTTTTTTTTTTCTGTTGTAAATAAATCATTCCTCAGAAAGGGGACCATCAAGCATCACTGCAAACATGGTGCTTATATACAGTGCTTACTGTGGTGCTAGCGGTGCAAATAAGCTTTGGTCTCGTACTGCACAGAGAAGGTGCAGCACAAGTTAGCAGCATCATGTAGCAGCCTTACTGTCTCAGAGCTGCCATTCAGACATGCTTTCGGCAAACAAAAAAATAAAAATAAAAATAAAAATAAATAAACCAATGAGGAATACTTATAAAAAATTCAAAGGAAGTGGTTTTCTTCTGCTCCAGCTATCTGTTTCATAATGGAACTTCAGAGCTGGCGTGGCTCTTCCACACACACAGCTATCAGAAGGATTTCACCCACCACCCCTCCAGCCCCTGGTGGCACGAATCCTTTCCCTCTTATTTAAAAGACAAAGCATGCCCCCCTGCTTCCCAAGCCCACGCACCACTGCAGCCCCGCAGTACCTCTGTCCGACATCGCTCCCCAAGGAGCCCATCCTCCGTGCTGGCAGCAAGGGGCTCACCCCACGGACATCTTCTGTCGTTGCTGGTGGGACAGTTTTCACATGCGAGTTGCTCTCTGAAGGGGAATTCTTCAGCTTGGCTCTCGCCATCCTGTGAGCCTGGGCTGCCTCTGTGACTTCCTCCTCTTTCCCCCCTGAACTCTCCCGTACATAGCAATCCTCACTGCATCCAGTTTAGAGCTGTCGGCACGTACCATCTCCTTTCTTCTCCTTTCTCCCCACTCACAGCTGCTCAGTGGAACAATCCTGCCCTGCACATTTATTTTGGTAGTGAGGGGAGTCAAGGCAAACTCTCTGGCCTTGCTGCTGCAACGGATTTGGTGCAAAATGACTAAGAAAGCCTTCGCCGTGCAGAAATCTCCAAAACGGCTTTGTTCAGTAAATAATGTAATTGTCTTGGCTGCCTCCTTTAAAAAACAAATGCTCGCATTATGCTTATCACCACAGGCAGGGCAGGGGATAAGGGATTATTTTTTCCCCATCCCTGTTTTTCTGTAGAGACATGAGGGGGAGGAAGCTATTTCATCTTATCGCTCTGTGTAAAGAGCAGCGTGAGGACTGAATGCCAGGGAACAGACTCAGCACGCTTGGCTCATGGACACAAAGCAGCAGAACAAGGCCCCCTCCTGAATGCACACGCTGCAAACTGAGCAGAGGGGAACTCATCACTGCCTCACTCTGAGCTGCCATCTCCACCCAGTGCTCTATCCCTGCCCACCTGGCTGTGCCAAAACAGCCCATCCTCACACCACCCAGCTTGGTCAGTTCAGGTGAGCACAAAAGCTGCTGATCCATCAATGCTCTTGGCATCGATTTGTCAGGGTGTCAAACAGAGCAGGGAATTCATTATGGCCAAGGAAGCCCGAAGCAGGAGATAATTCCACGAGTCCCCCAGTGCACAAGTGGCTCCGAAAGATGGGGCCATGCACCCCACCATCTTTCTGGGGATGCTGCCAGCCCGTGGCTGTTCTGCTCGTGCCCGATGGCTGCGCCCAACAAGGAGCATTGCTGCGGGATGCGGCAGTGCCAGGGAGGGCAGAGACCCGAGTGTCGCTGGGACGGCGGCTCAGAACCACGGACAGAGGCAGCCGGCATTGCCCCATGGAGTACCCCCAAACCACTGCACCAACACCCCAAAACCAACCCCCATACTGCCCTCAACCACGCCAACAGCGTCTCAAAACCACCCCACAGCACCCCAACACTTCCTGATGGAGTACCCCAAAACCACCCCATAGAACACCCTCAAACCACCCCGCTGCTGATCCAGGAGAAGAAACCAAGTCCCTGTTTCCTGTTAACAAAATCCATGTTTCCCTACTCAGAGTGTAATTTCTTAATGGGATTTCGCCGTAAGACATACTTTACTGCAGCATTTTGAAATGGTAGATGGATAAAAACCCGCAGCCCATTTACCAGTGTGCCAGCTTTTTGAGCACGTTTAATTTCTCCTTTTGCCTCAAAATGATTCATCAGATCAATACGTTTGTTTCCTAACAGAGCCATTCCTGTCTGCTCCATGGTTTGCTTCAGCCTCGTCTCCAGTTATTGCTCGGGATCTGTACACCCCGGTGCATTGTTCCCATGCCCAGCTGTAAGTGCTGCCACCAGCCCCATGGACCGGCGCCATGCCTGCAGAGCCCTGATGGACAAGAATCACCAGGGCTGGGGCAGTCAGCTCTTTCCCGTGGGAAATGATTCAGAAATTCTAACTCATATTGTATTCCTAATTCCAGAAGAATATTAACTTCAGGGGAGATGTTTGATGCACAAAGTGGCTTACGCATAAATCATGATCTCAGCAGTAATGCCATCAAGCAGCAGCACTGAGCAAAAGAGGTATTAGGGAAAGGTTTGGGGAGTTTTAATATAAAATGTGAAGTCTCCCGTTGTACTTTTGGTGTACAGCACATGACAAAAAATTGCACAAAAAACCCTTCAGGAAACTCAGTTCCCACCTGCGGGAGGCTCTACACGAAGACATCTCTTACGAGAGCACTTGAGCACAAATCAAGGCACAAAGACAGAGGAGAGGGGACCGAAGCAAGGCAGGTCACAAGAAATTGTGTGTGGGGCCACTGCTTTCACCAGGCATTTCCCTTCCAAGGGAGAAAAGAGGTCACCTGGTGCTGAAGCCAGAAGCCAGGCTGTCACGAGGAGAAAAAGCAAAATAAAGCTCTGAGAGGCTGATTGTTGACAGAGCACATTGCTGACTGTAAGAGGGCAAGGGGCTGATTGCACTGGGTGGGCAAAGCAGCCCCTGCTGTAGCTCAGAGTAAAGGGCTGTTACTCAGCAAAATCCATTTAAGACTAATTGCAGATCCCCAGTGCTGGTGATGTCAGTTTATGGCTGTCGTATGCTTACCCAGAACTCAGCCAGTGCAACAGCCAAAATGCATCACTCCGCACATAATGAGCGTGTCCAGAAGGCTCGCTCTTGCTGGGAAGTCGCGTGTTCCTAGAAAGAGCAATGGCTGCAAAGCGTAACCTGAAGCGCTGTGCTGACAGCCCGTGCTTCACTCACAGTGCAAGAAGGCAAATGAGAGCAGCAAACCCTCGTGCATGCAGTGCATCCTCCTTGGGAATGCAGAGAATGAAGGCCAACAGAACACAACCTCCGTGACTTCAGGGTCCAAATAAGAATTGCTCTGGCCCAGAAGTCTTTGCCTGCTAAATGAGTGTCAAACATCTGGCTGCGAGCCAGGAAATCAATGCTTAATTTTAGTTTGAGAACCCATTACAAACTGCTGATTTCTCATTTCAATGCCTGCATTATGCAGAGAGACCATTGCTGTGCTGGGGGCGAGAAATGGCTCGGGATTGCTCAGCAGCCATTGCTGTCATAACAATCTTTCTGAAAATATGATTTAGAACAAAGCAGATTTTTCGTTGGTCTTAACTGGATCCACAGCACCTGCACCGTGGAATATTTTCCTTTCATCTAGTTAGCTTTCAGACCCAACTGCCAAAACTCCTTTTACTTGCTGATCCAACTTATTAATAATAAAGCATGCTATACCCCGCTCTAAGCAGTTGATGAAGCAAGAAGGGTTTTTTTCAAATTCTTCCAGCAAATCAACCTACAATGCTGGGATCGGACCCAGAAGTGGCTGCACACAGAACTTTCTGTAAGAAACACTGATTGAACACCTCTCAAAGCCTTGAAAGTAGTGAGCAGCATCAGCTCTGTGTGGAGGTGCTCTGGGCAGCCAAATGAGGTAACAAAAGGAGTGCACGTTTTGCCCAAAGCCTCCATGCTCAGGGCTGCACCAGCATCTCACCAGAGACTACCGAGACAGCCATGGGGCTGAGAGCTCTGCCTGGCTCTCATCGTAGCCCCATCAATCCCCAAGGGCTGTGGAGCCGCCTGCCCATGCTGTCCCTTCATGTCCCAACCCAAGGGAAAGCGAGGCTCCATACAATCCTACCACTGCCACAAACTCCTCAGCAGACACAGCATTAACTGCATTTCAAGGACCCTACATATTTAACAGCATGTCATCAGCACTTGAGAAAACTTGAGAAAATGGGCAGACACCACCAATTTCATGTGGCTGAGCCATTGGCTGAAGAGTTTCTCAAGAAGCCAACTCGGGTTGGACCTGCTCATTATTCCCCAGGGATGCCCCACATTCCCACAACACAGTCTGCAAACAGCTTTCCAAACCCTGCAATATCTCAAGGTTGCCAGGGTTAGTGTGAACTAACTGGGGCTGCACAGAGCATTGCTCTGCCACCAGCCCTTCTCTTCATCAGTCTGCTGCAAACATCAGCCTTTTCCAGGAGGTTTTGAGATTTTGTTTTATTCCGTTTACCAATTTTTTCTAATGTTCCAAAGGGGAATTAAAACTGCAGAAGACTGAGCTTTTGCTTCCTCGCAAGAATAGTTTTTCCTTTGACGTTTGGTTCAGTTAAAACAACAAATTCATCAAAAAGAAAAAGACAAGTGTTGATGCTTCCTTTTCTCTCCCTATGTAGGATGCATCCCTTCTATCCCCGCAGGATGTCTGTGCTCCTCCTCCTGCAGGCAGGGAGCCCAGCATCTTCCTGGAAGCCCCCAGCAGCTCCCCAGCACCACACCAGCCCAAAGGCAGATCCCCCTGTAGATTTCCAACTATCCAGCCATAGGTGAAGTTGCACTTACTGGTAAGGGCGAAGCCAAAGAGCTTCAGCTCTTATACGAGGAAATGCAACATCAATACATTGATTACTTCAGAACTGCAGAGATATTGGAATGCACAAGAGATGCTCAGGAATCCTCTCCAGACATCAAGGATGTCCACGCTTACTAATAATTAGGCTTAGAAAATAGAGCTCGTATCGATCAATTTAAGAACCTCTCTTAATCCCATTGCCATCTTCGAGGTGAGGGAGCCCTCCCAGCACAGATGGATGGAGAGCTTTCTGGGTGAGAGTGCTCAGTGAGCACCGGGGCTCAGAGGCAAACTACTACACCTCCCTGCAGGGCTGGGAAGGAGGCAGGAGCTGGTTGCAGCACACAGGCAGCATTCAGCACACCAAGCTCCTCACCCCACGCTCCTGTCCCTCTGCTGCAGACTCCTCAACATGGAGCAGCAGAGTGCAGAGGCACTGTGGGGTTCCCCAGGACTTCAGCTTATTTGAGGTGAAGCCATGACTTGGCATCGCTGTGAACAGACCAGCAGCACCAGGCTGCGCACAGCAGGGCAGCAACAGCACAGAGCACTTCAGCGGCTCTTCCCCCGCATTCGCAGTGCGCTGAGGAATTATAGGTCTGCATTTGCATTGCCATCACACCGAGAGGTCCCAGCCCAAACAAACTCTGTTTTCCTGGGTTTGAAGAAAGCACAGAGCAGAAAGCCAAGCCCCTGGGAGGCTGTGCTCTGAACAGAGGAGAGCCCAGCAGGCCAGGAACGAGGGAAGAAAACCCAACCCATGGTGCCCTTCCACGGCATCACTCAGATCATGGGCTCCTGGAGCCCAAAAAACCAGCACTTATGCCAGTGCCATTGCTTCCTGCATAGTGCAGCACCAGGCTGTGAGTGCCAAGGCTGGGAGCAAGAGGAAAGGTAAGCAACAGTGGGATCAGGGAAAAGCAATGCCTGCTCACCAACACCCAGCACACTATCAGCATGTGCACTGCCTTGCACTCACCTTCTCTGGTTATTGGTCCCTTCATGCACTGCTTGTCAGGTTTAATTTCTGAACACAGCAGGACCTCGAGACGCTCCCTGGGAAGTAGTTGGATGCACCTATACCACCACACGCTCTCCTTTGTATCTGAGATGCTTTCCTGACCTTTGTCTTCTTAAAAGCAACGTCATTCATATGAAAAGTTGATTAATTCCATTCGTTATTATTATTCTCACAAATAAAATCCAGCTATTTCCCCTCCCTGTGAGTATGGGGGATAATTGTCTTTATCCTTCTCAGCAAAGCATTTAAGCACCAGGGCTGAGACGCTCTGTACAAAGTGCTAAGTGTTGTTATTAAGCTGTCATTAGAAGCATTTCAGGAAAAGTTCACCAACCGCAGGGATTTCTGTCGTCACAGCAGCTGCCGGGATGGCAGCGCAGCTCAGTGGCTACAGCCAAAAGCAGCAGCCAAGCAGGTTCAAGAACCCACACTGGGGCACAACATTCCCTGTGGGAATGCCCCGTCGCCACATCTTTTGAGAGGGGAGTCACCCCCAGTCCAACCTATGGGGCCAGATCCTGCTTCACTGGGCTCAGGGTGCAGAGAAACCCAATGGTTGTGAGCCTGGAGCAGAGCACCAGGTGTTACACATCCTTCTGCAGCCACCACAACCTTCAATCACTGCTCCCATCCCAGGCAGTGGGCACACAAAAGCACCCGGAGGGTTTGTACGGCATGGGTAGAGCTGCTGGCTGCAGTTCGTTCCCTCTTTGGTCCTTTGGCAACTGCAGAGCCCCCAGAGCAGCTTCACGTAGCCACTACCCGGCAGTGCAGCGTCTGCTGAGCATGAGAGAGTGCTGTAATAAACTGGAGCACTGCGGCTTCGGAGAAGAAGGAGCATTTAGAAAACATGGAGGAGAGCATTTATAGCAGCAGCAAGAGAGCTGGAAATAGAAGGGAGCCTTTGAAGAGCCGGGCTGCTGGAGACAAATGGAAAAATTATGCAAAGTGAGAACACGCAGAGAGCGCACAGGCAGGCTGCAAGCACAGAGGGAGATGGTGTGTCTGGTGGCAGAAGAGCCTCTGATTTCCCTTCCCT
Organism: Gallus gallus; assembly: GCF_016699485.2. Lineage (NCBI taxonomy): Eukaryota > Metazoa > Chordata > Aves > Galliformes > Phasianidae > Gallus > Gallus gallus. Next base: position 8,852,393 of record NC_052548.1, read on the forward strand.
TCCCCACTTCCCTGCATTAACGTTTCCAGTGCTGCCAATCCCAAAACGTTCACATGCAGAACAGGGGACGGCGCCTCCAGCACCGCATGGCTGTGCTGTGCAGCTCCACGGCAGGGTGAGGAATGTCCCCTGCCCTTTGTCCCCCACCCCATCCCTCAGCCCTTTTCCCCCCCGGCGGCCGCGGTGCCCGCAGAGCCGCATTTATGTAATGCGGGGCCGTGAGCGCTGCGTGCGCCGAATCCCAGAACTGTCATCACAGCCTTTGCAAACCCATTTTTACCTCCCTAAGTGTGGCTCGTCAGCACCGAGCATGAAAGCTGCAGAACCAGCAGAGGCTGTCGGCTGAAGAAATAGAGCAGACACGAAGGGATGCTGAATAAATATCCCCGCAGAGCTGCCGGCTCCAGGCTCCTCTCTGCGCGGTGTGCTTTACACGCTCAGGAGCGGAGCAATGAGGCCCCGGAGCCCAACAGCGACTTGTGGTCTCTTCTCACATTTTCCTAGCAGAGCCAAAGCCAGGTTAAAACCGCCAGAGGAAAAAGGGCACGTATGGGTGTACCTGTCAGTGCTGCTCAAGTCAGCGAGGAAATTAAAAGCCCCAGGGTAAAATCTAAATATATATCTGCAAGCAAAGCATGAAAACTCTGCAGAGAGCGCAAAGCCAACTGGGCCACTTCCCAGGTGAGCGTGTAGCAGGGTGGCTACCAGCCCTGGCATTTAATGGGAGCAGTGATAAAGCCTCAGTGCACCACCGGGATGCACAGCAAGCTCTGGAAGCGCAGGCACAGCACGTGCCATTAGCCACACTTGGTGGCCTCCCACTGTAATGAACTCTGCGCTGTGTGCATTCATTGCCCCACGCACATCCCACAGCACCACAGCTGCCCCCATGGCCACATCTCACACAACACAGAGGACATCTCTAACACCAGCTGTAAAGCTCTGAGCTGCTCCTGCGTGACCTTTTTTTTTTTTCCCAGCCACTTTGTAATTAAACCATTAAAATTCTAATGAAATGAGCTTTTAAATTGCAAAACAACGTTTGCTGACTAAATGGCCTTAAGTTTCCGCTAAAAATGTGGAGCATTTTAGCAACTGGAAATCTTCTTTGAAGTTTTTTTTTTTGAGGGTTGTTTCTTTTTTTTTAAAAGATGGATCATCAAAGGAGAATCTCAGGCCCTGGGACTCCATCAGCTCCACCGACTGCGTCTCATGGTAATAAGGGCCCCCTCTGTCCCCAGGCTCTCTGGATTGTTCTATGTACCATTTGCCAGACATTTCCCTCTTCTGCCACCATTCATTTTATGATACATTATATAAGAAAGGGAAAATGGCAACTCCCCATACAGACAGATTCACAGCGCGCTGCAGAAATGAGCCATGAACTTCATGGAGTTCTCCGCCTCATCGGGCTGTGTGGGAAGGATGGGAACAAGGGCTGCACCACACCACTGATCTCCAAGTGCATTTCTTATTTTAACCGCACCGAGGACATCCTGCTGCCAATCAATAGCGCATACCACGCTCTGCCACAAAGTGCTCTGACCATGGGGGCTCTCTATTTGCACACACAGCCAAAAGCAGGGATCAACACCAAGGTATTCAAAGGAGAAGACAGGATCCTTGTGAGCTGCTGGCAGTGAGAAGTACCAGCACGAGTAACACAGAGCTCCCTACACGCAGCAATAATGCGATGGAGAGGGGTCTTTGCAGCATTGGGTATATTGGGTTGTTTCCCTTCTCAGTGTTATGACAACAGCTGCTGGTAATAAACCTCTCCACCAGCTCTGGGCAGGCCCTGTGCAAAGAGCCCACGCCAAGTGACAATACTGAGCTGTAAAAGCACTTTGGAGACGAGCAAAGAGCTGGCTGCAGCTCTGCAGGGGGCTCCTGGACCCCGTGGCTCTCTGTGCCCCATCCCTCACCACGTCACGCTCCCGGTGCTCCACAGGTTACCGCTTCCCACAGCAGAGCCCTCCAGCTCACAGCAGCACCGCACGTGGCTCAGCGAAGGCAGCATGAGGACCAGCCCAGCCCAGACTACATTCTTTCTCCTCAAGGAAATGCCTCCTGGTGCCAATGTACCCAGCTGGAACTGAAGGCGCACATATGGGCAGTGATGAGTTTGAGACAAGAAGGGACAGGAGAGTTCACCCTTCTCCCCCTGCATGCCAGCTGGTGGGCGAGCACAGCCATGTACATACGTGTGAGCACGTCAGGCAGCGTGTGTCCCTGTGCCAGGCTGGGAAGACCAATCCAAAGTCACCCGAAGTGGGAACTGAAGTGCCAGAGGAGTCCTCTGCCGTCAGCAACATGGGTGGAACCGCATCACACTGCAATGAAGCACACTCGTCTTCACAGCCCAAGCTCAGAGCGGTGACTAAATAGCTTTGCTGAAGGAATGCCTTTCCAGAGACCAGCTGTAAGTTCTCGCTGAGAAATGCAAGCACCTCCCAAAGCCCTTTCCTCCTGCCTTGAACAAACAGTGTGACTGTGCATTATAAATACCAAGCTACACCAGCACACCAGCGTGCATTGCAATCATTTCAATTAAACTCTTCTCTAATAGGCAATGGCTGGCCATTTTATGAAATTTCTGTCTTTTCGAGCAATGCTCCCATATAGAGCAACCAGCCCAGCTGTAATGACACACTTCACACCGACACATGGATGCTGGGAGGATGAGTTCCTTCAGGTCTGTGCAGCTCTCCCCACTCCCAATTGCAGTCACATCCACAGCTTCTCCAAAGGGAAAAGTTTCGGACAGCACAGAAAGCACTTCAGCGTTGAAACAGATGTATATATTTAGCATCTGCTGTATAAGAATTTTGCACACGCACACAGCACAGCACACTGCACGTGTGCCGGGTGCTGTCACACAACGCTCTCCTCGGAGCTCGCGGCAGAAAGTTACCCGTCTTTGGCACATCTGCCTTCCTCGTAAGCATTCCCTGCTTGGTATTTTCTGCTCCCTGATAGGAAGGTGCGTTTCTCGGCGATGCCGCTCCTGCCCGCAGCACGGCGGGCTCTCACGCTGCCACGTGCAGAACAGCCTCAGCCCCCGACAGCGGATGCAGCGCTGCTCCGCCGGCTGCGCACAGCACCGTGGGGGGAATCCGGGAGACGGCGACGGGTCCGGAGGGATCAATGCGATCAATCCCAGCGCTACCGGGCCGGGGGAGGTGGGTCCGACGGGAGCCGTGTATGCGTCGTCCTCCAGAGGGCTCTGTCACAGCACCGTGAGAGGGCAGCAGCAGAAACCATCTGTGCGCGCCCTCCGCGCTCGCGCAGCTCTCTGTGCGCTGCCCCGAAATCCTTCGGGCCGAAGCAAAGCGCGCACCCGGCGGACTCACAGCGCGCTGCCACGCGTGGCCGCTGAGATCAGCGGGAAGGGAACAGAGCGGGGCCGGGGGCTGCTCGCTCCGTCCGCAGAGGGAGCCAATTCAGCGGGAGCAGCATAGAAAAACACATGGGAAAGCGTATATACCTTCAGGAGATATCTATGCGGCAAAAAAACCCCTGCCTGCAGAAGCTTGCGTTCCCCACATACTGGGCTTGGAACAAAACACCAAGCAGTTGCTCCGCAAGACGGCACAATCCTGAATCTTTCATTCATAAAATACAACTTTTGTGTCCCATCTGAGAGTCAGTAAAACCCACAGTCCCAGACCATCCCTTGGAGAAAGCAATCAAAGAAAACCGGGCAGCCCATCTCCAGGAGGAGGCGGAGGCACTGAGCACACAGTGGAGGCCCCGCTGTGAGCACAAGGAGCTCCTGCAGCTCCTCCAGAAGCTGTGGGTGCCCTGGCAGAGAGCAGCATCACCGTCCTGAGGGAGCCTTTAGAACAGAAAAGAGCTCTTTAGCATGCCTGAAAGCTAAGGCAGCTGGTGCAAAGCCTTCCTTGATCCAATATCACAGCCTTCCTGCTCAAAGAGGCAATTTTTCTGAGTCTGAGAGATCTGGGAATTGTGCTGGTTTTTGTTTTTTTGGTTTGTTTGTTTTTTTTTTAATTTAATCTGCTGGTAAGGCACTCAGGTCCACAGTCTACCTGCCAAAGCAGCACTTACTCCCTTTATTTCAGCTCTATCACCACCAGCTCCTTCATTACCAATTATTTATTGTCTCGAATAACAGAAGGCAGAATAAAAGATCTGCTATTGCAATAATCCAACAGAGTCATAGAGGAATCAGAGAATAAACCTCCAGCCTTGGTGGCTCCTGGGCTGGTGCTGCCCTGCACCTGCATGACCAACCCTTCACGTAGGGCAAACATTTGCACAGTGCCTGCATGACCTGTTAACTGAGCTGCCAGCACAGCTCATGAACATGAAGCATTTTCTTTGCAAATTAATACCAGTAAGCTTGCTACAGAACCAAGCTGGTGCCAACGGAGCAGAGGCAAATGCAGCATGGCAAGGAAATCTGTGCTAGCTGCGGGGTCTCAGCAGGCAATGTGCTCACTTTACTTCTGATAAGCAGAGCTAAAAATAGTAAACAAATGCTTCAATCCAAATTATTTCTCTCTAAACCCACGTGCTGCACAGCCTAACCCAAAATGAAGTCTCTGAGATGCTGTGCATGGTGGTTTTCTAGCCAATTTCTTTAATGATCCACGTGTGATCCATTTCTCTGTGCCCATACAGTGGTCTATGGGAGAGCCACGGGTCGAGCATCACAACCCCAAGATGGCAGAGTCTGAGCTCCAGGACTGTGCATGCTGTCACCAAGCAGAGAGTGCCAAGGGAAAGGAGAGAGCACCACCTTCAGAATGGCAATGAGTTATTTCCCTCGGGAACAGAGATGCAACTGTGACTAAAGTGGTGGGAAAACACAGCAGAAAAAAAATGTAAAGCATTCTCTGCGATTACAGCTCCAGCTGCCAAGCTGTTTATCATGCCATCGTTGTGGCAGCTGTGACAGCCCTGGGCTCAGCCTGACCTACCACCCCAGCAACGCCAAGGGCAGCCCTCCCCTTCACCTCTGCAGACACAGGACTTTGCTGTGGTGGCAAACACCATCGTTTCTTTCCCATATCTGTGGACATGGCCTCATATTCTTGATGTTTCCCTCACGCAAAACGGACCCAAGATACTCCCAGGTAACTTAAAACACAACACTTTCCTTTTCAAGCCCATCCTCCCAATGAATTGAACAGAAACCAAAGTGAAAGTAAATAAACCAAGAAAATACACCAGGGAGGGATGGAAATCTGAGCCTGCAGCGTTAAGTTGCGCTAAATAACTGAAAATCAATGATGCTCTCCCTTCCCACCGTGGCACTGCTGTACGTACTGCATCACCCCAGGGATGCTCCCGCGCCTTCCACCCGCCTGCTCTGTGTGCTCACATTTATTGCCAGCAAGGGCCCATTGCTGACAGCAAAAGCAATATCCCTGAAAAGAGTAATGACATTTTGCTTATAAAATAATAGATCTAATTAGAAGAGAAGTGTATTTCTTCTCTCACTCTATTACTTTCATAAGTTTACTGATTTTCCTGCTCATGTCCAGCCATCCCTACCTTCAGGTGAATACTCTACAACACATCAGTGAGTACAAGGAAACCTCAATTTTAAGAAATGCCCAACAGCACATTAATTAAGACAACCTGTTAGTAATCATCACTACAGCCTTTCAGAACAACTGAAAAAGCAAATTGCAATTAAGAATTCTATGCCTCATTAAAAGAAAACCTACAAACAGGAGGAAAACTGTGCACCTTGGCCACACTTCCAGCACAAGACAACGAACGGTGTCAGATTAAGCACGCCGTGCCCTGTCCAAAGGGCTTTTTGCTGCCCAAGGTCCCATCCTGCAAGATGACCAGTGACCCGCATGCTATTGCCTGCTGGAATTGGCCCAGAACCCAACAGATCAGGCAGCATCTCCAATGGGTTGGATGCCACTTGGGGTCAGGACTCAGTCTCATCCACAGCATTGATGGGACAGCAAAGCCAAGGTGTGTACTTTGACACAGCTAAAGCAGGGTTTTTCCCCTCCCCACCTTGCCCTGCTGCCAGCCTTGCCATTTCCCACATTCCTGAGCAGTTCTGGAGGTTGTTCAGGAGTTGGAGCCACGCAGTGCAGTGAGCACTGGGCCAGACTGGGAGCGGCATTATGGTTGAGGCTGGCTTGGCCTCCATGAACAGATATTTGCTTGGGTAGCATCAAACCCAAACTTCCCAACTATGCATTGACTTAGAAAAACAGCTGAGTACAATCAACAAATGTTTTGGTTTTGCTCTGTCAGGTGGTAAAAGCAGAGAAGCTGCAATTCAACTCAAGTGGTCACACGGTCACTTATATGTTTCTGGTCTGGACGTCACCATCTTCCCCAGTGTTATTTATTACTTAATTTGGAGCAAGGCTCAGCTATCACAAGCAAGACTGAGTCAGCCGTTGTGAGACTCTGCACAAAGAGCTGGTGGAAAATTGGGTCTTAACACAGACATATTGATGGAATTGAGCATTAGACAACAAGCACCCTCAGCCTTCTTTCCCAGGCCATGATCAAACTGTTAGGAAATGGGCAGCATTATCCAGTGGAATTTTCTGGTGCAGAGGAGCATCAGAGCCGTATCTCCTAAATCCAGGTCCAGATAGAGATGGCACAGCCTGAACTGACTCTGCAGTCACTTTTTGACCATTACTTCACCACCGCAGAAATGAATGTTTTTCAATTCTGGGTACAAACAGGGATTTTTCAATTACCATCTGCATCATACGAATAAAAGGAGAGAAATTACTCATTAAATCAAGAAGAAGGGGAGATTCAGCTGTAGACATATTCAAGGAATTGGAAAGAAAGACAGAGAACGGTGTGCACTCTCATTAATGTAATGATGCATCTGGTGAGAATGTCACTTCGGGTGTACCAGCAATAAACTACAAGGAGAAAAATCCTGTAAGTCTGATATGTCAGCAGTAATGTTTTCTTGTGCCAAGTATAATCTAACCTGTGATTTACAGCCACCATCTAGTGACAAATTTAAGAGACAAAGAACTGATGTCAGTTAACAGACAAAGAAACTTCCAACGTCTATCTAACTCATAAGCAGAAACATCGCCCTCGCTATTAAAACCCTCTCTTTTCCTGGTTATGCAATGCATGAAAAATCTTTTCTTTGAAAAAGAGATGTTAAAAATTTTATAGAGATGTTGCTGAGTTCCTCTACACGAACAGCTTTTGATGGGTGATGATGTTTGGAAATGATTCTTTGCTGATAATTAGCCTCAGAAAAAGCACTTAATCAAAGTGATGTCCATTAATTCTTGCTGCAGTAAATAGGACTGTGGCTTGTGATGGTGAATTTCTGGAAAGTATACAGACCATTTAAATTAGGCAACAAATATGTTCCTAATGGTGCTGCTCTGAGATGCAGTTTAATTTTATTTATGGGCTTTTTTTATGCATGTCCCAACCCAGTTGTCAGCACTGCCCAAGAAAAGAGAACGCAGGAGATCAAAAAATGCCGTAGTCAGGACTGCGAAGATCAAAGGGATGTCACAGTTTGGAGTATAAGACAATATTTATCAATCTGGCCTACGTGCTTTCTCAGCTGCCTTTAATCACAAAGACCAGTCTCACTTTAGAACAGAAGCCCTCCTTGTAGAAGAAGCCCAAACCTGTGGCACCAATGGGGTGCAAAGCACAAAGGATTCCCATAACTGGAGGAGCCGCGTGCCAAATATGTGACAGGGCAGCCTGGGAAAGCAGTATTTGTTTCCCCAGTGCTGTACCTTCTATTTGATGCAGGCTCAGCACCATAAACTCTGATCCAACTGTTATATCCCAGTGGCTCTGAATACATCTGTGACAGTCAAACATCAGTGAGATAAGAAATGCAGTAGTGCCATAACAGAACCAATCTCTTTGTCTTTGACATTGGTGGAACCTTCTAAAATAAGGAAAAGAAACTCCCAAACTGGATAGGACTTACAACAGACAAGCAACACAACTCCAAGGTTCCCAAAGAGAAACATCTCTGGAGAAGTCACCTTGCAGCCCCCATTAGTCAGATTTCTGCCTCGAGTCAGCATTTTGCGTCCTCTGGAGATTCAGAACTGAATGACAGTTAATCCCGTTCCTATAATTTAAATGACCTGCCCAGCAAAAATGCCAAGCACAGCATTTAAATACAGCTGCACTACATGTAAATACAGCTAAGCCCAAACTCTTCCAGATGCCTCGAGGCAGTGAGTTCCAAGGATGAATAAGGAGATGTTGGAAGGAACATTTCCATTTGTCAGTTCTAGATTTGCTTGTCATTAGGCTTTTCACTCTCTGTTGCACAAATCCATTTACCTCCCCCATTTTTCTTCCAGTCGGTCTTTTTGTATTTGCTTCCTGCCTGATTTATTAACGCCCCCCACACAACATTTTAAGTACTATTTTAATTTTCGCATCATTCTACCTGCCAAAGAGTCATCCTTACTTGGTTAGATTGACTACCTTCACCTCTCACAGCCTAAATACAGAAGTAAAATAGAAGCCGTGTGTGTGTTCCACTGCCTATTCACAGATTAGTTTCTCCAGTTCTCTGGATTATCTGGACATGAGCTTTTCTCCTTCCACACCACAGCTCTCTAATTACCCATTTATTCCATCAAGCTCTCATCAGCTCAAGCTCCAGCATTACCTCATTCTTTGACCTCAGGCTGGGACTGGTGTCTTCTCAGCATCCTCTCTGATGAGGATGGACTAATAAATCTCTGACAGAAGAGGTTCTAATTCCTCAGAAGCATCCCATCCTTTCAACCTTCTGCTGACCCCAGAAACCTCATCCCTTTCATCAACGTACTGCTATTCAAGGGGCTATTTTTCAAAAGAAGATATTTGAGAGACTAATGATTTTAGCATTGCTTTTATAAAGAAATGAAACAGTTAGTGCCGTGGGTGTTTTCCTTTAGTGTTGTATCTGTATGTCCAAAGGGTTCTATTTTACCATTCACAGTTCCCCATACTGCTCACACAGGGAATTTTTCCTCAGCAGTGAGCTACCACATTCTTCTCAGTACTGTAACAGAGTACTTCAAAGCACAGCTCTAAGCTGCTTAGTATTTATAAGCACAGCATAGCAAAAAAGCCATCTGCTTTTCTTCTGCTAGCCTAAATCAGCTGCTTATTCAGCTCATTTGGAACAGCCTAATTTACTAGTCACAACTACTCTGGAGTTTGCCTCGTCGGTAAGTATTCAGTGCCATTAAGGGCTTGGTCTGAAGCAGGCCCACAGTAACACGGCCAAGAGCCCACAGCAGTGGCACACTCACAGTGGGGCCAAGCAGACTACGTGTGAACAGCAAAGGTGCACTCATAGATCTGCACTCCCAAACACACTGGGAAGTTGTCTGTATTTTCTAAATGCAGGGAGAAGTTAAAACAGCTAAAATAACAGCCCATAAAGCCAGAGAAAGATATCTTAAGAAGGAAGGCTAGTGAATTTGCCAAAACAAAGCACCACAAAGTATCACTGCACAAAAAAGTAAAAAAATAAAAAAAATAATCAGGAGACTGTGAATCAGATGCACTCAAATCCAGATGAAAATGAAGATTATGGGTTATGCCAATTAAATGCAGAAAAAAAACCCCCACAATCTGCCATTGTAATCTTCTGCGTTTCAGTTCCATTTAAATTACTAAATACTAAAGCTATCAAATATCTGAAATTAAAACTTATCCAAATGATCCATACTGTAAGCATTCTGAAATTCAGATATTTTCTATAGCAGAAATTTCCATTCAACCTCTAATTTGAAGCCAGAAACCCATATGAATGTTTAAATGCCTGTTTAGGAAATCTGGGCTTTTAAAATCTGAGGATCACAGACACGTTTGAGAAAAAAAAAAATCAATTCTTATGCAGCCATTGAGGACAAGAATTCTGATTTAAAATATTTGTAAATCCCACGTTCTCAAACCCAAATTCACATATTTTGTCTGACACTTGTGCACACACAAAAAGAAGCAGCTTCCTATCAACACAGATGCACGAAACTTTTGTGACAGGTTTACCAAATGTGCAGACCGAAAGATAACTCAGCAACAACAGAAAGGTTTTTTTCAAAGAGAGTTACAGCTCTCCTTGTTTACATCATGCAGTCAATTGGTACAAAATGATGACAATCTTACTGACTCCCCATGACTACTGCAGCTCCTTTTTTCTTTTTTTTTCTTTTTTTCTTTTTTCTTTTTTTCTTTTTTTTTTTTTTTTTTGTTATAAACAGACTTGAAGGCACAATTGTTCTTGTTGCTCTTTGTTTAACTGCTCCCCTTACAGAATTTACTTGTAACTCAAGACATTCGTTCCTTTGCTATAGCTCACTCAACTTAATAACAAATTCATGCCAGCCAGGGAAAGGGAGAGTTGTGCCACAACCACAGCAGATCTTTAATCACTCAACTAGCATCAGCATTCTGTGCTGCAAAGGCATCTTCTGAAAACAGGCTGGCTGAGCCCTACTTCTGAAATAAAGGTATGCGCTCACATCAAACTCTGACCATGGCTTACCAGGGAAACTCACCAGCTCCTCACCTCACCATCTGCACCCCACACATCTCCCAGAAAGCACTCTCTTTTCACCATTGCCACCCCTTAATGGTACTCCCACAAACCCCCACATGTGCCGGCCTGCTGTACCCGCAACTCCCAGTGCCCAACAGCACCAGCACGCCCTCCGGCTCCCCGCACTCACCATGCCCGCACTCGGCAGCCCCAGTTGGCCCGGGGTGGCCCCAGGCCGTCAGCACCGCGAAGAGCTCCGCGCCCCGAGGCGTTCAGCACCGCGGAGAGCTCCCGCCGCCCCCCGCCCTCTGCGCGCCCCCGGCACAGCTGCGCCCCCCCAGCGCCGCGCTATGTGCGACCCCCCCCCTTCCCCCCCCCCGGGGTACATTTGTCCCCAGCCCGGGTTACTTCTGTCCCCAGCTATGCGCTTTCCCACCCCGCCCGGTGCGTGTTTGCGCGCGTGCTCTCCCTCTCACCCCACTCCCCTGCCGTGCCCCTCGCGCTGCCCCCCAACCTGTCGTCGCTCTGGAAGGACTGATCTCCCAGCAGTAAGTCACGGAAGCGGTATCGGGGCGGCAAGGGCAGCACCTCGGACTCCAGCTCCGTCATCTTCAGGGAGGCGATGTCCAGAATGACCCCGCTCTTGCGGCTCCCGTCGCCGTCCCCGCCGCCGCAGCCGCCGGGCGACGAGAGCCTGCGAGAGAGAAGGGGGCAGAGGCAATGAGGGGGGTGCCGTGCCCTGCCCTGCCCACCCCCTCAGCCCGCCCCCGACCCGGCACCTCCTCCGGGGCCGGCCCCGCTCAGCCCCGAACCGCGGCCCCGCGCCGGGAGCAGCTCGAGGCCCGGCGGCTGCAATTACATTGCGGGGCAGGCGGCCGGGCCCCCCCGGCAGAGCGGTACCCCCGGGGGCATGAGTGGCGCGGGGCGCCCCGGGGCTCTGCCGGCCTCAGGCGGGCGGGCGGAGCGCTGCGAAGGGCACAGCTCGCTGCACAGGGCAGCGCTGAACACAGGACATTCGCTCCTCGGCACAGAAACAACGGAGAGCAACGGGAACCAATGGAAAACCCTAGTCGTCAGGAGGAAATAAAACCGCTCGTAGGGAAGAGCTACAGCTGATAAGCAAAGCCAGATCCATCCCTCCTCCCCCTCCACTCCCCCCACAAAGAAAAGTACGGGTGGTGGAGAGGCAGGGAGGGAGACGGCTCCTCAACACTACTGGAGGCAGAGGCACTGCCTCCTCACCAGGCTGCTGGCACTTAAATCATCTGGACAGTCCGTATTAAATGAGAAGCCATGAATGCTGATGAGTCAGTTACCCATCCAGCCGCCAAGCGTCACAGCCGGGCGGATTTGTCACCCGTCCTTTGGTGGTTGATGCCTCTGATTGAAGGTGCAGGGGACCACAATGCCTGGGAGAGATCCAAAGTGATGGTTCAAACAAAGAGGGCCGTGTGTGGTCATCCACACACAGCCTGCCCAGCCACACAGAAAGGAGATGGAACTCAGCCGGCTCTTGAGCTATCAGTAGAAATGGCTGAGAGCTTGTCTTTGCTCTCCAAACCACATTTGTCAACAAGAACATAGCTAATATACTGCTCCCCATGTCAGCTAGAGCTGCTAATTACAGCTGATGAGAGTTATGCTGATTTCACGAGGCAACAAAGCGAGGCAGTGCTGCAAAGCCAGCATACAGGCACACAAAGGCAAAATCACTGGTCCTGATCCTTTGGGTCCTGGCTTCAATTTCAAATTAATCTGTGCCACGAGAGTAACTCCAACTTCATATGCCCTTTGTGGAAAGTGGGACGGAGAGGGAGAACTTAAAAGAGGAAATGTGGCACCTCTGCAGCAAGCTGATTGTTTGCTCCTCACTTGGAAGCTTGAAGCATGAGGCAGGCAAATAGCTGAAAGTCCAACTGCTGCCAGGGGCACTTCCCAGGGTCTCATCCAAAGCCTCTCCAAGACCCACCTCCCCATCCCTTGCACACGGTGTACAAGCTACACACAGATGGAAGAAAGAAGGAAAAGCTTCCAGTAGTTTAATACTAAACAAGCAACAAGCAGACAGATAACTTTTCACTGCAGGCTGCAGCGATGCGATCACAGGCTCCTCAGATTGCCTTCGCCCTTTAACAACTGGAAGCCCTGTACGTAAATTCCCAGCTGAACAGGTTCTGGTGTCCTGATCAGCTGCGGTTGGTGAGTTTCTGGAAGAGCAACCAGCATGCAAAATTTCTGCTGAATGCAGCCCCAGAAGACAGTGCAGCTCTCCCAGCACTTCAGATTATTTTCACTGATGTTTTTTTGCCACTTAATTCTATACCCCCAGAGCTTTCCAAGTCCTTTTAGCTACCATACGCACGCTGCAGCCGAGGCTCAGTGCTGAGTAACGCATCTGTGCAGGGTCTTGGGATTCGGGGAGGTTATTCTAAGATAAAAATTGATCCAAAATTTGGTCTTACAGAGAAATCAGGCCAAGCTGCTGCCAACTCAAGGACTCCCTCTGGATCGATTGATCTCAGCACAGAAGTTAGCCGACCATCTCCAGCTCACATTGCAAAGGAGGATCTAACATTAATCTAATCACAAAGCCACAATTAAGTCTGCCCTCTTTGAGCTTAACTATAAGATATACCAAAAGGGTACTTTCCCTGGGGCACCTCCAGAACAGGCCAGGCCCAGATTTATTGTAGGACAGCACCTCTAAAACAGAACTTCCAGGGAGAGAAAAAAATAATAAATAAAACAAATCATCCACTCTCCTGTTATACCTCATAATTGAAAATGGGGAACCAACTGCTCAACTCCAATTGAGGGCAATTATTGTTGCATTTGAAGGGAACTGTCACAGACAGTAATCTCCTGTGATCATTAAGTGCCTGTTTAAAGGAGCACGTCGCTTCGGTTCCCAGAGAAGCAAAAAGATGGGGCTGCACGGCACGGGCACATCGGCTGCCACATGGAAAGGACAGCTGTGCAGCAAGCAGGATGCCAACACAGGCTGGGGTCTGGGCAGGCAGGGCTCAGCTACTCTGCACCTACTGAGAGCCAAGGGTGCACTCATCTCTATGTCACTACATCATGCTTGTGTTTGATTGTTTCTCTAACCCTCACTACATTCTTTTTAAGCCCAAGTAATCCATCTCTCTTGGCCTCAGATCCTGCATCAAATGCACGAAGCAAAGCAAATATTTGCCAATATCCTTTATTAGTGCTAAGAAAACTCAGTAAGACCCGGTGATACCACAGACCCCAGAGGCATCATTTCTGCTCCGTATTTGCATCTGAGTTTTTCTCACATCCACAGTCACAGCTACGTTTTGAACACGTTCTTTCTTAGTCTCACATATGAAAATCATTCAGAGTTTCAAAAAATTGGCACATTTATTTATTTTGGCTTCAGATGAAGGCTCAGTAGGACAAACGCTGTGTGCACCTGTTGGATAAAGATGCCTTTCTTACACTGTGGCTGTAAGACATGTTGCACGTCCATGCCTCGAGAAAAAGAAGTGCTATTTGCACTGCACCCATTTCCTCACATCGGCACAGAGATCCGCCCAAACACGGGGATTCTGAGCCACAGAAGTGCCACAGCAACACAGGCAGTTCTTCCAAGCAGTAGTGGTATAAGATAAAAAATTCATGAACAGGATCGCTTATTGCATAGTCTTCAAATACTACTGGGAAAAAAAAAAAAAGAATCCCAACGTGTCTTATAGCTAAATACGGGACAGCAGCTTTATTTTTATCTTGCCATCCTCCCCTTCCTCCAGAGCCATCCACAACTACAGACACACGTGGAAAGCTCAGCACTGCTGCGCTCCATCGCTGCAGCACCATCCCTCCCTTTGGCCGCTCCACAGCAATCAGAGCTGCGAGGGGACACCCAACTGCTGGCAACAAATAGACTGGAATCACACTGTGATCTACACAAGATCTCCCCTCTGATCCCCCTATCATTCACCTGTAGCCCTCCGTGATCACAGGACCATTCCAGCAAACACAACTGTCCACAGGAGCACACTCCACCAGGAGTCTCCATGCTGCACCAGCTGTGGTTTTCCTCAATCAGTTCTCTATGTGTGGGCTGCTCGCCACCCCCTTCTTCCCTTGCTGCATTCCCAGGAAAGCTCTTCTGCCAGCAGCACGCTCCCCAGGGACTGAAAGTACATGCAGAAGAGCAGTGAGAGCCCCACACCTGCCTGACAAACTGCTGGGGCACACAGCCACCAGGAGAAGCTCAGCCTCACAGAGCACGCCCAGGACTGGCAGCTGATGACAATGAGTTTTAGGATTTTCTTGCTACTTTTGACTCTACGTCTCAACACTGAGGGAGAACACAACTCAGGTTCCTCTCATGCTTCCATGCATGCTACACAGGACAGAAACTACAGAGCATCTTCCTGTATCGGACCATGAGCCACCAGCAAACGGGCCAGGGCTGTTGGCAGATCCCATAGTCCTGCACGTTGCCCATCCCACAGCGCCCATTTTGCTGCAGGGACCACCATCAGGAGCTCCAATCTCCCAGCAACACCCCCACCTCAGAGCAACCATCCTTAGCCCTGCAGCCAGAGACCTTTGCAAGGGAACTCACTGGGCCTCAATTCTCCCTTTAGAAGGGGCCCAACAGAAGCGGCCCACCCCCACCTCCCCCCAGTCCCTTCAAGAAGAGTGATGTCCCACCGCTGCAGCTCAGGTCTCCAAGCTCCCACCTTGGAGCTCCTTGTGAAGGTGAGTTCAGCTGCCAATGAACACAGCCACACAGGAAATTCTGACTTTTCGCTTGCTATATTTAATAAATTACATATAATCATCATTTATTTGCTTCTCCTCCCACACCTCTCATGGTTACTGGGTTACAGTTGTCATACCCCCCCCCCTCTCTTTTTTCCTTCCATCTGAGTGACATCACTGTGGGGTCTCCGCATGGCCCGAATGTATCAGGAGTGCGTGGGCACCGTCCCTCGGCCAGGAGCCTTCTGCCAGGGAAGGGAACAGGCAGCAACTTGGCAGGGCTTCCCCCCCCCCCAGCATTCAACATCTCAAACATCTCCTCTAAGCGTGGGGCACCAAACCAAGCCATAAGTCACTGCAGTCAGAATGGTGCCAACTTTAAAAGTAATCAGTGAGAAACAAAAATGCTGCAGGATGTGTGAGCACAGCCTACCCCCTCCTTCATGCTACTCCATTCAAAGCCAGCATTTACTGGGGGCAGCCCCACAGACCAACGCAGTGGGCAGCAGTGATGAAATAATGAGTTCATGCAGGACATGAGGTGCTCGATCACCCTGATTAAAGTCTTGCACCCACATTTGCATCTCACAGACCCTATCAGTTGCCCAAAACTTCCACGTAGAACCGCTCAGACCTCTGACAAATCCCTCTATTGCTTCGCTTTCAGCATGCGGAGGCAATTTAGCTCCGCAGGCCTTGCAGAAAATTTAGCTTTTTGTGTATTGCACTTTGCAAACTAACAGGAAGCGTGAGTCAGTGCGCAACTCCGTGAGCGTTCTCCCTGCTGGCAATGCTATTTTCTAGAAGACAAAAGTAAAAATTGTACCTTCCAGGTCCAGAGTCATTTTTCTTATTAGACAACCCCATATTAGCAATTCAGAGCCACGTACCCCATTCCCTTCTGGCCTGATGCATGCACACAGTGAGTGCAGAGGGACAAAGCTCCCTGAAGCCCAAACCCACCACGAAGGCTTTTCACTCCTTTTTTCTCAGAGAGCAAGAGCTCCCAGCAAAGGTACACATAAACAGATCAGGATGATGACTCCAGAGACTGCAAATCCTAAACAACATTTGGGGGGAGGATCCAATCATGCACCCCCTCAGCACTGCTCCTGGCAGCTGAGCGGCTGTGCTCCCTCTCTCCTGGCTGCCACACCACTGAAGCGAGACCAAGGAGTGGATGAATCTCTCACCTCCTGTTGTGCATCCAGTGTTGGTGGATCTCAGGAGCCCTCCTGACTGCTCTGCTCCTGTCCCCCATCACTGCCACAGGGCAGCACGCACTGTGCTGGAGAGGGGACGAATGGACACTCCTGCACACCAAGTCTTGGTGTTTTGCCTCTGGCACTGCATGTCCCGTCCTTCAGCTGTGTCAGTGTGGGGCACCCAATGGCCCAGGGGAGGCAAGGGGAAGCTGGTGGGCAGGTGAGGATCGGGGGAGGCAGGCGCCAAGGGCTCAGAGCCCATCCTTCAGATAACATGCCATGCAGACCTGCTACAACTCAAAACCATTCCCTGACTGCTGGCCTCCGGCAAAGCTGCTTCAGCCTTTCTCAAAGAGCTCTTTGAGATGTCCTCATCTTTTTCTTAGCAATATCAAATAGCACCAATAGGAAAGACCAAAGGAAGTGTTTGCAGTGCCTGATGTAGGGAACCAGGCTTCAGCTCCCCGGCCCTGCAGCTTCAAGGCACCCCTAAATTCTGGGGATTTTTGTTTTTGTGAGCACCACACGTGGCACCCACAGGTCCCTGCTGGGCCGGGCATGGGGCACTGCTGGGCAGTCAGAATCGTGAGAGTGGAGAGGAATTGCAAGGAGGGAATGAGGAGAGGAGCAGCGCCCCGGGCAGAGAAGGACCTCTGGGACCGTGTAGACAAAACGCTGCTGAATGCCCCCCAGAGTCGCACCCCACGGCAAAGCCAACGACAGCCAAACCCCGGTGCTCCGAGCAGAGC
This sequence comes from Gallus gallus, assembly GCF_016699485.2. NCBI lineage: Eukaryota > Metazoa > Chordata > Aves > Galliformes > Phasianidae > Gallus > Gallus gallus. Next base: position 8,869,585 of record NC_052548.1, read on the forward strand.
CGAGGCAGGCAATGCGGCACAGCGGCTCATTTGCAGCCCGTTTGGTCTATTGTGCAAACATGCAAATAGAGAGCAAATTAGCTCTGGTGATCGCTCCCAGCACAGCACACGGCCCCACTTCCCTACGGCCCCCGCAGAGCCCAGGACCCTCCAACACCTCTCTGTGCTCCGGGGGCCGAATCCCCCGAAAGAGAAGCAGGGAACGGGCGGAGCCCCCGACCCAGCGCTGCCATTCAGCCCGACCCCTCCCGGCTGGGAACGGCTCCTGGGGGGGGATTATCTGAAATGCAGCCATCCTGAGGGCCGAGGCCACTGACCCCACCGGGAAATCACTGACCCAGCGATCCCTGGAGCTATTTATGGATTAATTACTCCATTAAACAACATCTTCCCCGTGTGAGCTCTGAGCTGGGGTTCCCCGAGATCGACCCCTCTCAGCAAGGACACGGCCCTTTGTCCTCAGCGCTTTGCGAGGTGCCCTGGAAGCCTATACAAGATTCCTTAAAAGCAGAACCCTCCGCAGAGTTCAGGAGATTCAGTAACACGGTCGGACACCGCAGGAATGAAGGAGTTCCTGGGCCACGAGGCCACATCGGTCCCACTGGGATTTCTCAGCTGAGAAACCACCAGAACCACAATTCCCATCTGGGGTCCCCAGCACAGCATCCCCCCCCCCCCCCCCCCCCCCCCCCAAAGCTGTTCTGTGCTCTACCGAACTCAACAGCGCCCAACACTTTGCAGACTCGTAATACACATAAAAAGTATGTAAGAGCAGGGCACTGATCATTCTTGCTAACGATCTGCTGGGTAAATTCTCCCTCCTGCACAACCCCAGCCTGCTACACGCATCAAGAACAAAGAGGGAGAAGAAACTTCTCGGCGCTCCAGACCCCTGCAGCAGGTTCCCTTCTATTAGAGCAGAAAATAATAGGGAGGCGTGGGAGGAGGAAGAGTCTTTTCACAGTCGGGATACAAAGACTGCAGAAATGAGCCCCGTGAGGCGGGCTGTCAGCCCACCTGCCAGACACAGCCATGGGCTGAGGTGGGGGGGTGGCTGTCGGCAGCAGACAGGGAGCAAACAGAAAGGCAACGCGGAGGCAAACGTTGTTCCTGGGGCCCCACAGGGCTCTTCGCTGCTCTGTGAGTTCAGAAGCAGCGGTGATGACTCCAAATTACACAGCACGGTCAGGCCGAAATGTGACTGTGAAAAGGTGATGGAGGATCTGTGTGATCTGATGATTAAATGCCAGGTGAAAATTAGCATCAGTAAATGTCGGCTAATACAGAAGGGAGAGGAAAAAAAAATCACTGTCCTGCACAGGCGGCAGAAGGGCTGCTTGTTTAGCAGTCAGAAAAGAGCCAAAGACACCGCAGATAAGTGCACAGAGCCAGCAGCTGACTGCCAGTGGTGGTCAGAAAAACAAACAGAACATTGGGAGCGGCTGTGACACCACAGGGAAACGCACAGCAGTTTGGTTCCCCTCCCCAAAGGGCAGAGGGATGGCTGTGGGGATGAGAAGCACTTTGTACCAATAGAGCTGGATGGATCAAGGGGACACTTTAGCCCGGAATGGGAAGAGAGGAAAGGGAGGTGAGATGAGACGGGAGGGATGAGACCACCCATCCGTGAGTGCCGGGCCCCCAGCCCCACATCTGCACGGGGGGTGGTGCCTGGGGTAGGTGCAGGCACTGTGCTCAGCCTCACGCAGCCTTCTGTCTGCTTTTATTCACCAGAAGAATGAATGAGATATTCCTCGCTCCGGCACAGCTTGGCACGGATGCAAGAGAAACACAAAGAGGCTCCAAACTAAATGGAGTGAGGCACTTGGGAACCATGAGTGGAGGTCGGGATGAGGTCGCCAATGGAGGATGGGGAGCATCCAGAGAGAGGCTGCAAATATTTGTGCAAAGCAGAAAAAGCCTTGAGCAAGGGCGGTGTCCTGCATTGGTGCCCTCCAGTGAGGGGTGCCAGCACCAGCAGCATGCTGCAGCAAGGACACCCAGCACATGGGGGTCCTCCGCTGGGGAAGGCCATCCTGAGGGCCCATCCATATTCCCACATATGCCACAAGGTGCTCTCCCACAGCAGTTTTACAGCATCCCCAGGGTGCCCGGCCCTGAATGTCAGGCCTCATTCAGAGCCACACGCTGCCCTTTCCTTATCAGCTGAGCAAAACAAGAGCAGGAATCCTTCTTATCTCTGCTACATAAACATCAAGAATACATGGTGCATGGCCCTTGGCTCCCTGTTGCAATTCCTCCTGGAGCAGGGAGGCTGAGGTGCCCCACGGCTGTTGCAATCCACACCGGTGACTTTTGGAAAGGCAATAAATGCCTGAGCCCATAACCTGGCCCAGCAGAACTGTCACTAATTAGCCGCAGAGCCTGGCTCGTTGTGAGCCTCTGTCCAAGAAGCATCTCCCCATTCATTTCCGAAAGTGGAAGAAGCAGCTGTCAGCTCCAGGACCACAATCCCACAGCACAGGGATGGGTCACAGGCAGACTCAATGCACAGAACTGGAGCACAAGGTGCCCCCCAGCCCCACTCCCAGCCCTCCCCCACACCCACCCTGCCACTCCCTGCCCAGCACTGGGACAGGCAGACTCTGCCATCCCTGGAAGAGGCATTAAAAACCGACCTGAGAAAAGCCACATAGAGACAAAGACGCGATGTTCCTAAACTCCTTCTCCAGGTGTCGTGGTGCACACCATCCCATTTCGCCCCATTCTTCTCAAATAACCCACAGGAGGCAGCGGGTGGAGCAGCCGCATCCCCTGCACAGCGCTCCTCTCTCTCAGGCCCCCGACTCGCACAGGGTGTGTTTGTGTGAGCCCTTCCACATGGCCCCCATCCATCACTGCTCTGTACCCGTGCCCTTACATGGGCAAGGCAGGGGGAGCGCAGCTCCAGCCCAGAGGAAATCCTCTATTCCCCTACATGACAGCTCCCTGTGTAAACATTTACCCAGATTTCCCATGATGTAGGGAAGCAAAATTTAGGTTCTTCATACCCTCTGAGTGCCAGAAATGCATATTTGCTCTCCAAACATACTTTTAAGTGCTTTGGCTGTTAACCCCTTTCTTCCTGACAGCAAGGGGCTTTGGGGACCCTCACCCACTTACGAAGGATGGGGGGAAAGCACAAAGACATCTACACACACACCCGGGGTGACCGAGAAGATGGAATTTCTCTCCACCTGTTTTAAACCATCCCTAGATCTGCAGAGTGAGGGGACAACAGAAACAACACATCTCAGAGGGACCGGCACTGCCAAAGTCCCCTGCAGACAAACCTTCAGCAGAAGGCACACACAGCAGAGCTGCAGCTGCACCAGGTTGGAGCCGGGGGTCGGAGCAGCCCTGTGGGCACTGTGCTGGGCAGGCACAGAGATGGAACGTGATGGCACTGCGGCCTCCGCAGAGCCAGAGGGGGTTACAGACACACTGAGCTGTGTAACCGTAATTAAAACCTGAGCTCTTCTGTACATATTGGAAAAGACAGAGGAGAAGACCTTTGGACAAGTGTTGTGTCTGTGTGTGTTGGATGAGGATAAATTACACCGAGCAGTACTGTAGGACAAATAAAAGGGAGCAATAGCTGCAGTCTGAGCTTGTCGTTTTCCTGCGTTGTTACAGCCCCAATCCCCACCAGCTGCATCCCCAGCCCAAACCTGTTCACACACACAGCTGTGCTCCATAACCTCATCAAGCACGGGGGAGGAGGAGGGTCTGAAACACATCACACACAGGTGCGCAATGAGCAAATTGGTTCCAGGGATGCACTACAGCTCCACTGCCACCCTGGAACACCCACAACCCCTACACAGGGGGACGGACAGACATGCAGACAGACAGACAGCATTTGCACATATGGGTGGTCCTATCCCAGCCCCTGAGGCGCTGCAGTCCCTCCTTTGCGTGGGACATTGTGCCTCTGGCAGAGGACAGCAGGGGGTGGTGATGGGGGTTCCAACCACAGGAACCAGTGTTCAATGACTGCATGTTACCCGGCCAGCAGCAGCGCTCTGAAGGCGATAAAGTTCATCGGCTACACCGCTCTTTATCTTCCTATCTAGTCTCTTAGGAATAAAAGACAGCGTCCCTAAATCCCTGCGAGATGCTGACATAAAAAAACACTGCAGTTGTCCAACTCTGGGCACAAACCCGAGTCTGTATCTGCCAACAACAAACTGACGCACCCACTTCATTTGCTCTGTTAATATCTGATGAGCACGACAGCCAAGAAATGCAATCAGAGGAACGATCGCGTTACGGAGCTGTCAGGAAAAGCCGGGGTTCTCCGGCAGCAACGCATCCCCTGTTCGATGGGTGCTGGGCACGCAAAGATGGCATCGTCTGCTGCGACCCCACGGAGCAGCTCTGCCCGCAGCCCCTCCCCTGCCCCAGGCACCGTAACTTCGGCACAGAGCCCACCCAACGCGGAGCCCGGGTTGGGACGCGCCACGCTCGGCAGCGTGCGAGCTTCCCCCGCGTGTGCACCGCGCGCTCCTCGGGCTTCACGACCGCTTCGGCGCTCGGCCACGCAGCGCTCCGCCACCCGCCTGGATGCTCGGGGGCCGAATTTCCCGCAGAAACTTTGTGCCGCGGGATGGGACGAGGTCCTTCGGTGCACGGAGGGTCCCGACGCGGCCGCCCCGGTCCTTCCCTGACCTTTCTTTCCCTTCCCTTCCCTTTCCCTCCGGCGGCGCACCCCCGGCCCCATAGCCGTACCTGTGGGCGCTGCCATCGTCGTAGACGAAGGTGCGGTTGGTGTAGCACTCGGAGCAGACGGCGGCCCCGCCGCCCGCCCTGCCCTCCGCCGGCGCCGCGGGTTTGTAGATCCCCTGCAGGCTCCGCTCCTCGCCCGAGAACGGCATCAGCGCAGCGGCGTGGGCGCCCGGAGGGGCGAAGCCCAGCAGAGCATCGGCGCTCCGCGCTGCCGGAGCCTCCGGCCGGGCGCTGCCCCCGGCGGGCGCGGGCACGGGCGGCGGCGCGCTCCCACTGCCGGTGCCGCTCCCGGTGGCGGCCGCCCATCACGGCGCGCCCCGCAGCAGCCCGCGGGTCGGCCGGGCGCTCCGCATGCCGGGAGGGGCGGCGGCAGCAACAGGTGCCGGGAAGTTGGGAGGCGGAACGGGGGCGGGAGCGGTGCGCTCTCAACGCACACCGACACGGCTCGGCTCGGCTCGGCTCGGCTCCCCTCCTGCCGTGCTACCCGCCGAGGGATGCTGTGGGCATGGCAAGGCACGGCTCGGTGCGGGGCGGGGGCCGCCACGGCGCTGCTCCCTCTGCCGGTGCCCGTTGCGGTCCCGGCACAGCCCGGCCCGGCCGCTGCACCGCGCTGCCATCTGCCGGCCGCCCCGCCGCCTCCCCCCGGTGTGAGGGGTGGGTTTCTGTTTGCTTTATTTTGGATAGGGCCGCGTCAATATTTGTACCTGGCGCCGGGCCCGGGCCGTGCTGCGCGGCCGGCACTGATCTCCCGGGGGGGTCCCGCTGCCGTAACACGGCCCCCCCCGGGCTGAGAGCGGCCGCTGCCCGCGGGAAAGGGGTAACGGAGCGGCCCCGGAGCGCGATGCCACCGCGGTGCCGCAGCTCCGCTCCCTCCCCAGACGCTCTCCGGGTTTATGCCTCTTCCCATGAGCAGACTTTGTGTTTCTCTCGCAGCATCCTTTCCTCCTCCTCCCTCTCCATATGGGCTCTCCTACACTCGGAGTCGTTTGAGAGAAAAGCAATCCGTGCCGCCTGTGCCATCCATCCATGTGACGCTTCCTGACCCAACGTGCTTTTAAGAAGGAGAAGTTATTCTTCATTCACTAATTGCCTCCCATTAGCGGGTGCAAAATGTTAATGCTCAGCTCTGCGAGGAGAGGGGGCGGCGGCGCAGCAGCGCGGTGACACGCGGGGTGAGCGCAGGCTGGGGGAGGAATTACTTAAAATTACGATGGGGATGGGAAGGAAAAAGATGTGAAAAATGAAAGGGAAAGAGCCAGAAAGGGAAAGAATCCCCATACACAGGGACGTGAGCTGGGAGCATGCGGGTGCACTGCACAGGGAGGGTCAAATAGAGCCAATAGGGCTGGAGAGCCAATGGGACCGTGTGGGCACTCGTTGCCTTCAGCCTGAAGGCTGCCCCACGTCATGTGTACCTCTCAATGACAGTTGGCACCACGGCCCACGCAGTGTCTGTGCCAAAGCAGTGCCGGCTGCTCCCCCCTATGCTCCCTGCCCCTTCCCAGCCCACAGCAGGGCTTCCATCCTGCATTTTCTCCCCATGAGAGCTGAGTGCCCTCTCTCCCAGCACTGGCACTGCCCAGAGATGCTGCCTTTCCCCTCCTCCAGCGCTTTGCTAACGTTAATAGGAACGTTCACTTCTCTTTGGAAAGCCATTCCGGCTCCAGCCAGCAATGCCCCACGCATCTTCCCAGCAGCTGCAGTGTAATGCAACCTTGAGTCATCATGGGGCCGCAGCGCTCGGCTCTGTGCAGTCTCACTGTGGGAGCACGGGGGGCACAGCCCAGGGTGGGGGGCAGCTCCGGATCTCTGTGCTTGGAGGAGCAATAAATGCATCTGTGGGAGGCGATGGCGTGGATGAGTCAGAGGCAGAGAGAGAAAGTCATTTGGTGAGGAACAAAGGAGCGAAGTCCAGCACACCTTCGTGCTCCGGAGCTGAGCAAGGATTGTGGCTGTGCCTGAGCTCTCCTATAACCCCAGCTCAACATTTTGCCACAGTTAACGCTCTCTCCATTCAGCCAATATTTAGTTCTGTGTTTCTGATGCTGAACGTAACACACGGAGGGTTTGAGCTGTCTGTATCGAGAAACACAGCGGGAGGTGGTTGTCAAAGCTGTCATTGAACTCAAGAAGCAATAATCAAACACACACACGCAGAAAGATAGAGCTCTGTAATTCCAAGCCTGATGTATGCGAAGAAAGAATGAATGCTGGGAGCTTGGCTGCAAAACATATTTTCAGTGTAGTCAACTGAGTCAAGTGAGCCATGAAATAGGGAAAAGATGCCCTTCTTGGGGCGTGCAGTGGCGGAGCTATTTGTCAGTTCTTCGGTTTGCTGGCTTCTTTGTAAGTTTTCTACCTTCCTTTAACATCCTGAGGAACATAAAATATCAAAACCATCTCCCCCATCACCTCCCCAGCTTTGCAGAGAATTCAGGGTGAAGAACCGCTCGCAGGAGCTGAATCATAACTGTCAGCAAAAACACCACTATTAGGTGACTAAGACCAAAACTATTGTCTTCCTCTATTTACCACAACCGATGCTGTTATTAAGACCCAGAGGAGCCCCCGTGCAGTCCCTCGTGCTCTCTGCACACAGGGAGGTGCTCAGACCTCGAGGACATGGAGTTCCCTCTTCTGGAGGCTATTGAACCTCATGAGGAGTGAGGTTTCTCCTGAACACAGATAAAACTCATCAGTTGAGCCATAAGGAGCAGCTTTGGCTGGAAAACAGAAATCTGCATATATTTGGGGTGTACACGTGGCTGTTTGAATCTAGCCCTGCCACGGCAACGCTGAGCAGAAGGGAGGGCTCCAGCACTGCAGGCACCACGCTGTGTGTAATTGCAGCAGGCTGATGCACATGTGGGGCTTATTATTGTTTTAAAAGTGCACAGTTGGGAAAGCCAATATTTGTAATGGAAGTGGTTTCAAATGCCAGTGTTTATTTGCTTATTAAATAGTTTAGCTGGAGACAGAGCAACTTCAAAGGAGGAATTTTTTTCTCTCAGAATGGGTATCTGGGGCTGAAGTGCTGTATTATTATACATGAAAAAATATTTCCTCATCAGCTTTTTATTCCGGAGAACACACTTAAGTGACACTCCCCATGCAGACAGCTTGACAAGCTTCAAAACAGGGCTCTGTGAGGTCTGCGGGGACCCAACCCTGCTCTGGCCAAAGCTGGAGCCCAGTGGGCAGCCCAGAAAGGGGATCTGGGTGATCCCAATGCTCACAGTGGGGCACTTCTCCTTCCACCATTGCATCAGCTGCCCAAGGAGAAGGTAGGACTCTCTGCCCCCATTGCTCCACACTGCTTTGGGGTATTGTGGGGACGACCCCCATGTGCCACCGCCACCAAAGCACCAAAACACGTGGTCCTTTAGAACTGTGGGTGCTGCAGTGCAGGCAGAGATAGCACTGCTCTGCAACACAACAGCACCTCACCAAAGCGCCCCCAGAGCAGCTGCACTCTGTCATTCCCCCAAGACCCTGCAGACATCACACAAACCCCTTCTGAGTGTCAACAAAGAGTAGAGGGAAAGGCTAGAACTTGGCTTTGTGCTTGGTGCAGCTGCAACACAATCAGCCTTGGGATCATCTTTCCTCCCCCCAGCAGGAGAGGTGAAGCTGTGCATGGGTACGGGGCGGTAACCCAACCCTGCAGCCCCAGATAGGCGCTGCTGCCCGAGGGGACGCTGATCCGGGAGCTGCTGCCCACAGCCATGCAGGTGGGTGCTGAGGTGGGGTGTGGGCACAGCACGAGGCTGTGAGGTGTGTCCCACCAGCTCAGGGCCGGCAGTGGGGGGGGGAGCAGCTGGGCCAGCAGCACAGCAGGGAGTGGGAGGGGTGGGGAGCAGCCCTGGGCTGAGATGGGGCTTGGTCCTGAGTGATACAGTCTAATTCTATGGAGTAATGATTCCCCTTTCCCCCTCTTACCCCATCTCCCATGGTTCTGTCAGATCAAGTACCAAGGCTAGCCTCTGAGGGGGCAAACTGACCTTACAGGTCTTCATTAATATCTCATGCCTTCAGTAACAAGCTAAAACAAGCAGAAAGAGTTCAAATATTCACTTATTCCTCAGCATTTCCACAGGTGGATGCACAGAGATGAGACATTTAACCTACAGCACATTAATGTCCATCTCAGCTTAAGCTCTCTCTGCACCACAAGGTTTGTAGGAAGTAAAAAGCTGTAGACTTAATAGATGTACACATCTACAAGCCACAGTTCCATTTTGCCTGAATGTATCATAAAATGTACAACGAACGTGATATGAAATTAAATCCTCAGCAGCCAGGTGTGTTTCTTTCCCAGCTGTGCAGACTCCGGACCCACCAGTGGTGCTTTGTTCTGTTCAATGTCCTGCTGTTCCACATGCTGCTTTTTGGGGCAGACTTGTTGGAGGAATACTTCCTGCGGTCACTGCCTCTCTCCTACAGCGATGCGAAGACGCTGGAGATCAGGGAGCGGGCCAGGAGGCTGGACATGGCCCCGCTGAAAGCCAACCTCTCCGGGTCTTACAGTGTCAGCAGCGCAGCAGCATGCTCTGATCAAGAGATATTTCTGCTTGTTCTCGTCTGCAGCAGCCCAGGAAACAGGACGAGGCGCAATGCCATCAGGCAGACGTGGGGCAATGTGACGGACACCGCGGGTTACGCTGTCCTCACCATGTTTGCTTTAGGAAGGCCGGCTTCGGCAGAAGCCCAGCTGGAGATTGATGAAGAGTCTCAAAAGCACGGAGATATTATTGAGGGCAGTTTCATCGACTGCCCTGAGACTCAGACGCAGAAGGTGATGATGATTGTGGAGTGGGTGGTGACTTTTTGTCCTCATGCAAGGTATACTCTTAAGACGGATGAAGAAATGTTTGTCGGCATTCCCAGCCTGGCTGGATACTTGCTCAGCTTAACTCAGCTAGAGGATGTCTACAGTGGGAGGGTCATCCACCAGGGGGTGCCTGACAGAGACCCCCAGAGCCCGGGCTTTGTCCCCATCCATCAATACCCAGAAGAGTTTTACCCGGATTACTGTGACAGGAGAGCCTTCGTCATGTCGCAGGACGTCGTGCGCAAGGTGTACGTGGCTGCCCGGGAGGTGCCAACTTCAGTGCCTGCCGACGTCTTCGTTGGGATCTGTGCTAAGAAAGCTGGCATCACTCCCATCCACAGCTCTCGCTTCTCCGGGGAAAAGCACATCAGCTACAATCGATGCTGCTATAAATTCATTTTTACCTCTTCCAACATGAGAGAAGATGAGCTATTTAAGGACTGGAAAGAAACAAGTGACGGGAAAGACTGCTCGCTACTGGAAACGTACTACAGCCTGGTGTCCTGCAGGGTTCTGACCTACATCGATAAGTTCAAACAGTTCAACTTAGACAGAATTAAAAATGAGGCTTTCCATTTTTCTGATTAAAATATAACCCTGGGGAAGGAAGGCTACGTTTCCTTCCACCACGCCTTCTTTCTTACCTTGTACACATCAGCAACCTCCCCTCCAAGTTAGCTCTCTTCCCTTCAACAGCAAATGAATTATTCATGCTATCATGTTGCAGTAGCAAAAGCGTTGGATATATTCTAGCTGCATGCCCTTGTACATGTGTGTGAAACAAGTAAAACGAGTACAAAGAAACATGGTGTGCACCCAGTGTTTTCCTTTGTACATAAAGATACACCACCAGCAACATGCAAACCATTTGGCTTTAAAAGAACACATTGGCACGCACTGAACAGAGGTAGATAACAAGGGGTAAGAGCTGAACTCAAAGCTCAACAAAATGAAGCACACGTGCATATAAATACCCCTTGTTTGGCACCTTTGTGTATTTTAATACATTGTATTTGGCATATGAACCATGCAAAACAGATGTTAAAGACTTGACAAAGAGCAGCTTTGGTAAGCAACAGCACAGAAGTGACTCATGAATTGCAGAAAAGATTTATATTGATTTCCTTTACCTCATATAGAAATACCAGCACAAGAAGCCACCTGGAATAACCAAGCTCAACCCCAGTGCAAAGTCATACATTCTTTTTCTTTTTAGTGCTTTTATGTTTTTCCATACGTGGAGGTTCACACAGCTCCTGTGCTCCCTCAGCTCACAAATGAGACAGTACATACTGTGTTTCCCACCAGCAGATGTTTATTACGCACGCTAGGATGAAGGTGTGAGAAGTAACATAACGTTGGATGACAATTTTTTGTACATATCTGATCAGAAGTAACAAAGCAGATCACCTGTACTCAGTTTATTAGACATTAAAAGATTCTCCCCAACTATCCTGCTTCTCTGAGCCCATTTAGTTCCCTTCCAGCAATGTTCTCCTGCCAGCAACGTTTTGGCAGGCAATGCTAACATCTCTGCTGCAGCCCAAATGTACTATAAGCAATAGAAGAGTTACTGCACAACTAGATAGATCATCCCACTTCGCTTGGCAGAGTGAGGACACCAGGCAAGTACTTTCCATAGATGCACAGCTGACTTAACACACTAAAATAAGCCCCAGAGCAGTCATTTCATATGTTACTATGCACCCTCCACCTTGTCTTCAGATTTACGTCCCCAACAAATCTAAGATAGACCTTCAGCATAAAGCACATTGTGATCTTTGTTTATGGACCAACACATCAGGGGTGACAGAAGGGACCGGTGGTCCGGCTAGTCTTGTACCTCATCTCACCCAGCATCTTCAGAGGAAGATGAAGTCTCATGAGGCACTACATTTATATTCTAATTCAGTTCATGCATTTAAACATAAACACTTCACGTTCTTACCCCGTTTATTCCAACTCGGGCAAATAAAATTGGTGCTTTTTTTTAAATAACACTTACATTAAAACATTAATCTTCAATAAAAAATAGCATAAACAGTTTAAGATTTGGTTCTGAAGCAGACGTGTAGCTGGTGCTCCTTTTCAGCAAGCAAACCAAGCTGCCAAAGCCACAGCTAACGAGACAAAGCTCCCAGTTTGGTTTTATACATCAGCTTACTTCTGTTTCTTTGTTTAAGAATTAAGTGTTTGTTTCTGTGATCCTCAGTATAAAATGTAAACAATACTTAGGACTTATTCAAACATGACTTACATTCAGCAACTTGATCAGAGAAGAGAATCCAGTTTGTACTCCCTCGTGTGGACAGAATGTTACCAGTTTATTCTCACTGAGCTTCGGACAGAACTATGGCTGGCTAAAAGAATATTTTCTATGCAAGTGCCAACCTTGGCAGATATAAAAAAAATATTTTTTTTAAAAAGAGAAACTATGGCAGCATCTGAGGTTACAAAACCTTAACATTTTTTGGCTTTTTTTTTTTTTTAAATTGTACTGTGATCTACTGAGAAAACATGATAGAAACTCTAAACTCAGAACAGTTTAAGTAAACATTGGCAGCTTCTGCAAAATAAGACACAGTCAGCAGCTAACAGAATGCTTACTGTACTTACTTGTCCCAGGACAGCACATGGGAAAATTCTGCCATGAGATTCCATGAAAAATTACATTGTGCCCTATGTAAGTATGGATTTGCTCTCATGACCCTCATTTTAAACACAAAGTGCTTCATGTTCCTTTAAAGAGACACTCACACAGCTCCTGTGTGGGGAATCTCTTACACCTTACATCTTATCACCTATCTCAGTAATGTGGTTTGTAAGAAGGGGAACTGAGACATCAGTGACGTTATTCTGCTCCTTCCACAGCTGTAGTAGAAACTGCTTTAACATAATAAGGGCCTTCATTCAAATAAGCCCTAAGCCTCAAGTAATACTGATTTCCAAAGATTTCTGCAATTGTTTTAGAATTTACAAGGGCCTTCACCAGTTCATACTTGGCATCCTTCGAAGCTTTGTCAGGTTCCACAGATCTGTCTACAATGTATTCCACAAACCCTGGACTGTTGAGCATCAACTTCTGAGCCCAAGCTTGATTTGCAATAGCCTAAATGTGAAGACAAAAAGAGAAGGAAAATTCATCTTACTTTTAAAAACACCCCGAAATCAGTTACACAGTAGAGACAGCAGAAAAACTCAAGTGGGATATTAATTCTACACAGTATTTACACAACTACCATTCAAACAACGGTATTTATCACTGGAAACCAAGTGCAGTCCAGTGCTTCTCTAACATCTTGAGTGAATTATCAAAGCAGTGACCTACTGTAAAGGACTTCAAGGGGAAAAAAAAACCTTTGAATTAAAGTTTCTAAGAAAAGCACTGCAGACATGACCCATTTGCTACATTTTTTAAATGGTGAACACAAGTGAGGCACACTGAAAAAGACATTATTTCTGACTGCTTCAGGGCTTCAAATAAAACAATACCATTTGTGACTTCCACTGAAAAACATGAGAGTGTATGGCAATACAATTCATGACCTGATCTTTAATAAAAGAAAGAAACTTACAGTGAACACCCTTAAAGCTCCACAGTGCAGATCAGGGAACGGCTGAGTACTGATGCTCCTGAAGAGTTCCAGTGGTTGGCTGGACAAGGATGAGAACCATGACTCAGTCATTCTTAAAAGGTCTTCTGTCTGCTGCTCTGGCTGCACATATCACAGAAATGTACAGATATGAAAGGTTAGTTAGAATTATGAATAGGTTTTCACACAAAGACCCACCAAATGACCAGAAAACCAACCCACCAAATAAACTTACAGGCAAGTAGAGAAGAGATGAAACAGCATCCAAGCATCGAAGCCGCAGCTCCGTGGGCGCATTCTTTGCCTGGTGCCCTATTTTGTTTAACAGATTCTGAAATCTGCCTCCTTTGAAAGTAAGAAAACAGTGCCTTGAGTAATTCAGGCAGACCTTACTAAAAGTACAATATTACTAATTAGTTACATTATACAACACTCTCTTACCACTAATGTAGTATGTAAAGCCTGAGAAAGGATACTTTGATCCACTGTAACAAAAGCAGTGCCAAGATTCTCTTTGCTTCACACAGACCTAAAAGCTTTGGATTCATGCATTTATTTTCTTTCTGTGGACTATCCAGAGATGTCCAGAAGCAAAGTTATTTGTCCCAAATAACAGAATCATCTCAGGAAGCTTAGACCCTAGTACATTTGTGATTAGAAATCCCCAGTTCCAATCTACAATGCTCCAATAGTTATCTGCTCATGCCTATTTTTCACTTAAGTTCTTCACTTCGGACTAGCAGCAAAAAGAAAATCAAATAAAAAAAAAAAAACAGATTCTTTCAATCATTTGAGCCATTTTATATTAAGAAAAAAATTGCAGCCTTTGAGAAAAAAAAAAGTGACATTGCATGATAGTTCATATTTTTCTCACCCTGTTGAGAAGGCCATGAGATAAGGAGAAACAAAGGAACCTAAAACTACAGGCCTACTGACAGTTTGTATATTGCAGCTCACTAGAGAAGAGTGACTCAAATAATGCTTGCGACACCAGAATTCTATCTGGGAGGCATTTCGCTCTGCCATGCCTGGCAAGGTAATTAGAAACCACCTTATCTGCTATAATGCAGCTATTTGAAGAGACAACCTTGATTGCTGAACACGGTTTTCAGCTCTTTTCTCTATTACATTATTATCAATACACTTTTAAATATTATAATACACTGAGGAAATTTTATTAAAGAGAAAGATGACACTAACTTGCTTTCTGTAAAACCTGTTTGCCTTCCACACTTGATCCCAGGATTCCTAGCGTGTCCACAGCTACTCCATTCATGGTTGGATCGTGACTTTCTGCCATTTCAAAGACTTTCTCCATAAAGACAGGATATCGCTCACAGATCTGCTGTGGGCTGTCTACAACAGCCAGGTTTCCAAAGAATTTAATAAATCCTAATAGAAGACAACAAGAAACAAGTATTCAGAGTGGAGTAACAACAATTTATATCAAAATAAAAGTCACATTATGTAAGACCATTTCACTGTCAAATTGGGTTTACTACATGAGAACACTGTTTGTGAAAGGCATCAGAAAGAGCACAGAACTAAGGAACAAGTATTTAGGAAGCTTCAGACTGTAATATAAAGCACCACAACCTGGACTGTCCTTTCACAGTTCTGGTGGGAACAAGTACGTATGACATGACGAATTCATTTTTTAACAGCTACTTAATTCATGATCAAACTTCTCTCTTAAGTTCTTAGAAAACCTGAAGTAACACATAAACTTCAAATGTATACTGCAGTCCCTCCCAATCTCACTTTTGCTACCCACTCCAGATAAATTAAGCCCATTCTTCAGCGTTTTGTGCACATCCAATGTGAATTCTACTACCCAAAAAATTCAAGAGCTTTTGAAACAGCTTAGTAGTCTTCTCAGTTTAACATATAATACTTTCAAGGGGTAACCACATGAAATAAGAAATGCATGATGTAACCTGGTAAGTAGAAGCCTGAGAAAGGATCAGACTCTGCACCAATGATGATGTTAGAAATCTTATCAATAATTCCTTGCTGAGCAAGATACTGACGTCCATGGGGACTATGTGCCAGTGAAGTCACCATCTCTATGCACGTAGCTCTGTAACAGACAAACCCAGTTTATTAAGTCTTCTGTTTAAAGAGGGTTATTTTAAGATCAAGTACCACTGTTTTAGCAGTCTGGGAAATCTCAAATTCACTATAACATACCTGACCAGAACATCATCTCCAGTCAACTCTCCAATTAAGTCTGATATTAACCCACTGTTTGCACAGTAATTAAGTGAATCTGCTGACACTGAAGAAATCTCAACAATTAGCTAAATAAAAACAGGGGAGAAAAAAAGTCATATAAATGCTGTGATGTTAACAATTTATAGTAATGACCAAATACATCTTACAACACAGATTTACCCTTTATACATTAAATATAGTTTTATCTTCTCCTAATTAATCTAAATGCTTGCCTGAAGCAGGTCCCTATAGAGTTGCAAGTTGACAGCACATGCATCTGACTTTTATTCATACTGTCCTCTCTTTAAAAGATGAACTGCTACCCCCACTAAGCTTTAAATGGCTAAACAGCATCATTCCTTTGCCATGCATATCTAAACTGACACATTACTCAGCATCACTGTCTTCTCCCCATACCTGAGCTTTCAACAGCTCTGTACAGCAGTGCTGTACTCCTCCTGCTCCCTTCTCACCTCAAAGAAACAGACACAAAGAAAACTCACATAACTGTAAGGACAACATCAATCCCATTCCTACCTCATACACTCTGTACCGAACAACATCATTTGTTCCCATGACATTTTTCAAGTCACTTAACAAGCTGCTCACAAACAAAGCCTCTAAGCCATCTTGTGTTTGGGCTATTCTTGAGAGAGATTTGATGGCCTGTAAACAAAAACAGTTGCTTGCTATAACACAACGGGAAGAAAATCCAGGATAACTTGATTTAGTCTCAGTGTTCTTCACTAACACATTAAATCATGCTGTAGTTCTCATTCACTTTTCAACGAGAATTATTCTACTGCTGACAAGGGCTAGTTTTAGTTACTGTGATCCAAGCATCTGGCACCAAATGCAAGCCTCTCACTTGCACACCAATAGCTACTGGAAGAAAACAGTTCTGGGTAAATGTTTTTAATCACATCTAAGTAACTTCTGGGCTTCAGTCACTTATATAATGTCTTCCAGGCAACATGAGCTCTTTTTTCATTAACAAGGAGCAGAAGCTGCCATTTCAGCAACAGTAGAAAATGCATTCTGTGCAGCATCTACATCAATTTGTAGAGGAAGAAGAAAGTAACACTTACCTCTTTAGCCACTGCTATTTTCTCACCACCAATGCAATTTATGATCTGCCGTAGTAGTTCAGGACTGTTGAGAATTTCTCTAACAGCATCTGAATTTTCAACAATCCTCCCAACCTATGGGTATCATTAAATAAAGTTATAGAACAACACCAAAACAGCCTTTTTCCCCCCCTCACAAGAACTGGATCAGACGCCCAGACAAAGGGAATCACCATTTCTGGAGGCACTCAAAACTCAGCACACGAGCACCCCAAGCAGCCTGCTGTAAGCTGGCGCTGCTTTTAGCTGGGATTGAGCCTGTGACGACCAGAGCTCCGTCCCAAACTACAGAAGCACAGAATGGCTCACGTAGGAAGGGACCTGAGCAGTACAGCATGGCTGCACTTTGTTCTACAGCACCTGCTGTCAGTGCTGGCTTAGAATGCTCTACTCAGAACAGCCCAAAATAAACAGAAGATTCAGTTACAAGTGATCTCTGTCCAAACAGAGCTTTACGTGCTATGGTGAGTAGGCATGTTATGAAGCTCATACACTGACATACTGCACAGTAAAAGCAGGAGCCTGCAGCAAAGCACCCCAGCAGGTTGGGTTGAGTGCGGCCCAATGTGGAGCTCAATCCCGGATCACGTCCGTACCTGGGATATGGAGAGGATCTTCACGGAGTCGTCCGGGTGGAAAAGCCCCTTCCGCAGCTCCTCCCGGAGGTTCTGGATCACGTAGAGCGGGTCCAGGGCCTGAAGGAGCCTCTCCAGGACGGCAACGCAGGCAGACAGCTGCTCCCTGTGCGGACAGAGAGAAACCCTTCAGGGTGATCCGCACCCCGCCGAGGGGACGGGGCTGGGAGCAGGAGGAGGCATCGGAGCCACCGCGAGAGGCGGGGGGACGGCGGGGCCGGGGTGGCAGGGCCGGGCCGGGCCGGGCCGCTCACCGCTCACTGGAGCTGAGGAGGGTGAAGAGCGCTGCCAGGTGCTCGTCGCTGAGGCGGGCGCGCAGGGCGGCGGGCGGCACGGCCTGCACAGCGAGCCGCAGGGCGCGCAGCTCTTCCAGCGGCGCCTCCCGCCGCGCCGCACGCTCCAGGAGCTCCACCACCGCCTCCGCCATCTTGGCGCCGCCGCCAAGCCCCGCGAGATCGCCGCCGCCCCCTAGCAACGCCACCCCGTCGCTAAGGGCTCCTTTCGCGTCCGCCACGCAGTAAACAAAATGGCGGCCACGCCCCGCCCCCTCGTGACCTCCGCCACCGCCTCGCGCTACGATTGGGCGAGGATTTGGGTGGGGGCGGGGCTTCCGTTGTCCCGCCCCGGTGGGCGGCGGTGTTTGGGGGATGAGCGGGGCGGTGGGATGAGAGAGTTGTCTGTAAAATCATAGAATTGCTCAGTTTGGAGAAGGCCTTAAAGATCATCAAGTCCAACCGCAACCAAACCATAGTGCCCTAACTCACAGCCCTCTGCTGGATCATGGAGTGATTTGCAGTGTGCGAGTGTGGGGCGGGTTTGGGATCTGTGGTGGCGTCTGTTGTGCTCAGCCCTGCTGGGAGCACCTCGGGTGGGGGCCGGGGCTGCTGAGGGGCAGGCAGTGCTCACAGGCAGTGCCACTCTGGGCAGCAGGACTGTGTGGGCCAAGCACCCCACACCCCATGTGGCAAATACGGTCAGAAGTGCAGAAGGGAGACAAAATGTTGTTTATTTCCATCTGTGGACAGCAGGGAAGGTACGGATTGTAGCAGTGCCCGCGCCGGGCAGCACCTGGCATATGTCTGAAGTCGTGACACGTTTGAGGCCCACGGCACATCACAGCATTCACAGCTCTGGGGCAGTTCCTGCCCAAAGCACAAAGCCCCAGAGTAAGAAAAAAACACCGAATGGTGGGAAGATGAAGGCAGGAGGAGGGGGGCTGCGCTCCGGCCCCGTGCTGGGCAGGCAGGAGGGTGGGCTGGTTGGACTGGACTGCCTCAGTGGGCTTTCCCAACCTCAATGACCCCGTGTGGGCAGACGGGCAGGCAGGCAGCAGGGCAGAGGAGGAGGAGCCAGGGCTGGCTGTGGGCAGCCGTCCCGGGCAGCCTGCCCAGCGCAGGCAGAGCAGGTGGAGGCAGCGGGACGCAGCTCTCGCCCGGCCGGGGTATGGAGGCTCTGGGCCCCCGCTGCCCGCTGCCCACCGCCCAGGGCTGCCCCCGGCCGGGCTGCCGCACCGTGCTGCTGGTAAGTGGGAGTGGGCAGCAGGGGGGTGGCTTCAGAAGGGCTCCTGGGGAGGCAACTGGAGCGTGTGGAAGGGAAGGAGCCTGCAGGAGAAAGGCGTTCTCGGGCTGCTGCGAGCAAAGCGAGTTTCAGAGGTGTTTTTCCACTTGTGCTGAAGAAGCCTGGAGGTTGGCACAAGCTGTGTTGTTGTTTGGTTGTTGTGTGTTAGTTTGATTTGTACAGAGCCTCATCCACGCAGAGTCGTTTAGGAAAAGTCCTTACAAGGTGACTTTAATCCCTAAAGCTGTTTATGGCTAGCCAAAGCCAAAGCCAAAGCAAATACATCTCGCAAACATCTTAGTCTTTAAGCTCAGCTACTGTTCTGCCAGTCAGTGCTTTGCAGTGAAATAATCGCACAGCAGGCTGCTCAGTTTTGTTCACTCGACCCTTTTGGCAGCCAGGAGTCCATTTGGTCCCTCAGGTGGGAATCCTGAAGGTTCAGCCCTTTACTTTTGCACCATCCCGTGGCACATTCAGTGCTTCTGTGCTGTCACCGTTCTTCTCAGAAACAAACACAAAAACATCAATAAGAAAAGCGAAGGAGCGGTCACTGTTATGCTAATACTTAACCACAAGTGTTCATGGGGATTTCCTCGTCACATGCACATACATCTTCCAAGGAGATTAATGATTGCCGTGCTGAACAGGTCAGAGTTTGCCCTAAGCAGGGAATGTGATTATATTCTAATCCAGAGAAGTAGATACAACAGCGTATCTCAGCCTGGCTTGTGGCTGTGGGAGAAGCTGGTGGGATTTGCCGCACAGCAAATATTCAGTGGCTTCATGGGGAAAAACACAAGCTCGAAAAATGATTGTGAGGAACCTCGTGCTATCAAAGAGTATTTCCTCAAATGGACTGAAAAGAGGAGGCAGCTAATACAGAGCATCAGTCATTTCCCCAGCGGAAAAGTGTTCCTGTCTGTGTGGTGTCAAGATGTCAAGGTGTGTTACGGTCGGACTCAGTGATCTTTAGGGTCTTTTCCAACCTGAGTGATTCTATGATTCAGTGATTCTAAGATATTTTTAGAATTCAATCTTAAAAAAAAAAAAAAGAGAGAGAGAGCACTTCTGACATTATTGGTGTGTTGGGAGGCGTTCGGAGGACAGAGAAGGGTGGAAAAAAAGAGGAAAAAAAGGACTTTCTTCTTAGTCTTATAAAACCCTTTTTGTCACTGTTGTTGAATAAGGGCCAGACGCTGTTTGTTTAAAAAACAACAAAAGACAAAGAGAAGAGCAGCTGTGCAGAGACAGCGAGTGCTGCAGCCCCAGCACAGGCACCCATCCTTCAGCTGTTACTCAGCACACCAAATTTACCTTGCTATTCCCAGCTGAGATAATTTATGGATTGCCTTTCTATGTGACTGTGTTTATGCCATGTGATTACCAAGAGCAACTAAGGGGCTTGCCAGGAATGGGATGTGCAGCAAAACAACTTGTTGCCACTCCACTGCCAGTACATGGAAAGA
Organism: Gallus gallus; assembly: GCF_016699485.2. NCBI lineage: Eukaryota > Metazoa > Chordata > Aves > Galliformes > Phasianidae > Gallus > Gallus gallus. Next base: position 8,889,736 of record NC_052548.1, read on the forward strand.
GCAGTGCTGTTTTGCAGCCCTACAGATTCAGGCTGTGTCGGTAAGGATTTCTGTGCCTGAACAGATTGAATTTGACTGTAACGTTTTTATCAGATAATTAAGATGAAATGAACTTGAAAACTGCATCTCGGTCCTGTCCTCCCATGCCTGCTCTGCGAGGTCTGTGCCACAGGCTGGGTGCACAGCAAAACATCTGTCAGCAGGATGCAGAAAAGAACTTGCAGAAAAGGACTGAAGCTCTGCAGGGCCTGCACAGAATGTGTTGTCCAGAGCCCCTCCTGGACATGCTGCTCTCCTCCAGCCGCATCCTCGGGGAGGCAGGGGCTCTGACCCCACTTGGCTGCAGGATGTGTCCTGGGTGCTCCTGTTTGCAATAGAAACAGCTGAACAGAGGCAAGTTGGCACAGCATTAGGTTGGCCCCACTGTGGGGGAATAAATCTCTTCACGAGCATGTTTTCACTTAAATTGCAATGAGCACTGCTGTAATGTTGAAAGAAGACTGGAGAGCTCTTTTGAGCCAGAGATAAGATTAAGATAAATGCCTGTTTTTAGAAAATGCAACGTTTTCCCTTCAACCAGCACTCATGTGTTGCACTGCAGGCAATGACGCTGTCTCTGCTGATGTACCCCATGCTGAGAAGCCTTGCTCTCCAGCTGCACTCTGCCATCACTGGCAGCTACGTCTCTGGGACCCACTCCGTCGTCTTCATCAACTGCCTCAATGAGCAGATTGCCAAGGATATTGCAAGGTACTGAGATGCTTCCCCTGCTTGTGTGCTTCAATTGTTTGGAAATGGCTTTTTGCAAAATAAAGCCTTTCCTTGTCCCTGGAAAGGAGCTGCACTTCTCTGCTGGGTCAGAGCTTTGACACTTCTGCCCAGAAGTGCTCCTGTTCTCCCATACTCCTCCTCACTCTCTCCCTGTGTCGCAGGTCGACATACCAAGAGCTGTGATCACTAAAAGCAAGCTGACAATTACCTCTGAAGCCAGTGCCACAGTAACACATCAAGCCAACTCCCAATTTATTCCACCGCCTTTCGTTTTTAAGATCTATTAAAGTCATGGCCCTAAATCTCTGCATCCTAACTTGGGTTAAGACCCAGCCCCATGTCCTCTGACATGCCATAGCCCTTCTTCTCTGAACAGCACAGTAACGAATTCCCTGAGAAGTGTTCATGAGGAGGGACAAAGCTCAGTGCGTTAACATAAAAACAAATACAAGTGAAGTGGTCCACAGAAAACACAGAACAGACACTTGTGAGGTATGCCCAAAGCCCACACCCTGCTCACCAAGCAAACTCTGGGAAATGAGGGCTTTACCTTGATATTTTTTTCTCTTTCAATGTATGAGATACATTGCATGATGTTTTGCATGCAGTTTTTCCACATATCCGTCAGTCTCTGACTCAATAGATGGTTTGTTCAAAGCAGTGAAACTGTTGACTGGGGAAATGTTTATGATGGACCATTAAGTTTCCTGCAACACCTTCTCTGAGCTGTTTTCCCTGCTATGCTCTTGCTTGCCAAAAACTCTCCCTGTCCTCTGTAAGAGCGGAGCATTCGCAAGCAGCCATTCAGGAGCTGACCGGCTACTGAAAGGGATTTTGTGTCACCTTAAATACTTCAACTGTATGAAGAAATTCAAGTAGAATAGTATCTGTGCCACTGGATGTCTCCTGAAAAAAAAGAACAACTGTCCATGACTGGTGAAAAGATCCCTCTGTTCCTGAAAACACTTCGTCTTAACAGCTTTGCAAATGTTTTCCACTCTTTGTTCCTTATCTTGCAAGGAAGGGAGAGGAAGTAAATCATTCTCTGTTGCTGAGATCTACGTGCTTTGGTTGTATTTTTACTGGTGGAGTAATTTTGCCAGGAATTTGGATGAATGAGCAATGGTTGTGAGGGATGACACAGGACTCCTGCATTTATTTTCCCACCCACCTTTTTCTTGGAGCTATCGTGTGTGCTCTTCCTTCATGTTGCCCAAAGGAGTGCTCTAAAGGATCAGGCTGCAGGGAAATTTTCTGCTGTTTCTAAGGAAAAGGAGATCAGGGTTTGTGGAAACAGGTTTACACCACCTCTAATAGATAACCTAAAGCCTTCGGAGGAAACTCGTGGCCCACCCAGAGATGTGGCCTCTGCCCCATACCTCCTGTTGGGTGGTTGCATCCCACAGAACTCACTCAACACTGGGGCAGCCCACAAGCTGCTTCAGCCTTGGGCCCGTCTGCATCATTTCCTTGGCTTTTCTGCTTATTAATATTTCATCCATCTCCCTTCAGAGCTTATTGTTTAGAGTGGCGGGGACAAAGAAACACACATTAGGTACCCAACCTAAAGTACCATCTATTATGCAGACGTTCTGCACTGCCCACGTTCAGCATCTCAGTGTTTCCCGTTACCATGGTGGCCGCCTGTTTCCACCCAGCTTGCCAGAACACAGTGCAGGATATCAGTCAGGATCACAGTTTGCTGGGGCAAAGCAGAAGCGATTAGAAGGTAACGAAAAGGCTCCAGTGCTCGAGTGGTTTGGAAGTTGCAGATGGCAAAACAAAGTGATTTGTGCCATGTGTCCTACACGACGAGCACAGCGGGGAGATCTCCATTCGTGCTGCTGCTGTTTGCTGGGCTGCAAATTAACTCAAGATGCTTCACAAGCTTTAAGTGACTCAAGCTGCACGTGGCTGGGGCGCACAGCCTCCTGGCACAGCTGGTCTCCAGGACACAGCTCCTCCAACTTGACCATGGGGACAGATCTGTGCCAGGCACCACTCCCTGCTGCCAGGGATTGGGGCAGCTTTAGGGACAGTTCCAGCCCCAGGCCAGGAGGATCTGAGGCAGAGCAGCCCCAGCTGGAGATCACTTTGCTTTCCCAGGGTAATAATTAGCCCCAGTCCATGTCTCCCATCTGCTGCACGAGGCAGCATGAGGGATGACCCTGTGAGCCGCAGCGAGCCAAGCGGCACTGACCCTCTCCTCTCTCATCCAGGGGCATCATGGATAAGAAGCTGGCTGCCTATGTGAACATCCTGCCCAAGAGCTCGGCCTTGTAAGTTGGGCTGTTGTACCCCAATGGAGGAGGGGAGCGGGGCTGAGCTGCACAGCCCACCTGCTCCGTCTGTTCCTCCTCCCCACCCCGCGCAGCAGACACTGCGAGCCTCCAGGTGCCTCCTCAGTTGGGGACTCTGCATGCAGATGAAATCACTGTGGCCTTCTGGCAGCATTTTTGCTTTGAAAGGTCATATCTGACTCACGAGAAGTAGAGCTCTGCTCCTGCAGGGAAAGAGAGGAAAAAAGTGTGGTGCCATGCTCAGTATCCCACTGCACTGTGCTCTCTGTACAAGATGTCTCCCTGCCTCATTCAGAGGGGGCAGCGCCCCATGGTCCCCCCAGGGTTCACCTCACCTCACCCTGCCCTGCTGCCCTTAGCTCCCTCAGAGCTGGCACTGCAAGGGTGGCCCTGGTCTTAAAGCTCCAAATGTTGGATCATGGGCATTTAGGATGAGTGATGCTTCTCCAGCACCACTTCACGGAGGATCAGCCACACGCAGAGAGCACCAAGCGGGGGCACTGAGTGCCAGGGAGATCGGCAAGGCTGTACCCATAGCTGGATATGCTGATGGTTCTTTCCTTTTAAATACAGGTATTTCTGGAAAGGGGAACTGGAAGAATCCACTGAAATCCTGCTGGTAAGTGACAATTCCCCAGGGCACAGCAATCCCTGTCCCAGAGCCCAACCCAAATGGGGCTGTAGGGTGGCACCGACCCCAAGTATGCCGAGGGTCATGGCAGTAGAACATGGCTGGGTGCAGCAGAGCTGTGCCTTCAGGATTGTTCCCTCCCTTTACTCTTTTCTCTTTACTCTCTGCAGTTAGTAAAAACAAGGACGTCCAAAATAAGTGAACTGTCCAACTATGTCAGGTGAGCACGGGGCTTCCTATCCGCAGTATGCAGCCATCTCGTCCTCAGGCTTTGGGTCTCCTCAAGACCAGTCCCACCCAGGAGGGCTCTAGGCACTGCTGGGTACACTCTGAGAGCCAGAAAAGCTCCAGCACCGCACCAGCTGGGAGCAGGCTGCTGGGAACATCAGGCTCCCTGCATGGGACAAGGAGGGCTTCAGGGTCTGCAGGTCCCCCCCCATCTGCAGATTTCCTGTCCACCCCACGCGCTGACTACTGAGCACAGCTGGTGGCTGTGGTAAACCTCAAACTCAAAGCAAAATTCCCACGTGGCACAAAGTGCTTTGAAGTCAGGGGGGATCGCCCGGGGCAGAGCCCACGCACCGCACTGCTTCCTGCACCGCCAGCCTGTTCCTGCTGCGGGATGCAGCCGTGGCACTGCGCCGCTGCGTCTGTTTCCACTTTAGATCCATCCATCCCTTTGAAATCCCCGAAGTCATCAGCCTGCCTATCGACCAAGGAAACCCCCTCTACCTCAAGTGGATCGGAGAAAACGTCCCACGGGATTGAATGAACAGCCCAGAAGCCGCCCTGCTCTCGAGGAGACGCGATGAGACGAGTTCTGCTGGTGTCTGTGCAGAGCGACACGGGAAGCAGCTCACGTCCCCAGGGGTGTGCTACAGCACAGGAGTCTGAGATGGGGAATTTCATTTGAACTTGAGACGTCCCCTCCCTGGCCTGGCCCTGCAGCAGCACCGAGCTGGAGGCAGCACTGGAACGGGAAAGGGCACCACAGGGCTGCTGCTGCCTGGAGGTGCTCGCAGCACTGCCCTGCAGCACCTGGGGATGGTGCAGCATGTGCCGCTCACACAGGTGGCACTGGCTGAGCCCCAGCAAGCACCCTGCCTGTCAGCTGGGCTGAGCTGGGCAAAGCAACCCCATTCGGGGACCCAGGAGCCAGCAGGGCGTAGCGTCGCTGCTTTCTCCCCAGACCAAGCTGAGCCTTAGAAAAAGATGCTTGTGTTGTGTAATTGGATGTAAGCTATGAAATAAATCCATTGTGTGGCTGGGAAGGGAATAAACCAGAGCATTTCCTACCTGCAGCCTCATGAGTCATTGCAGTGCATGGGTGCAGTGAGCAGTGCAGGAGGGTCCTGTCAGGGCTCTGTCAGTGTCCATCGCAGGTGGTGGGGATGTGGTGCAGGCACTGAGCTGTGCCCAAGCACTGGCGTGGCCCAGCAGCAGTCAGAGGTAGTGCAAGGAGGGCTCCCAGGTGCAGGAAATAAGATGGCAGGGAAAATGGTCACTGGGCTGTGCCCATTCACAGCTGTTTGCGTCCTTCTGCCATCCCCGTGCTTAGCAGCAGCATTTCTCTGCAGCACGACCCAGACATGGGCTCCTGCCCAGGGCCACACACTGACCCCTCAGCTGCCCAAATCCCTGCACCACAAAGAGGCAGTGATGTTAAAAAAAAAAAGAAGAAAAAAAAGACTTTTTAATTGTACATCAGACATATTAATTACAACTTGGATATAACAAGAGTTGGTTATTACAAGCAGCAGCCTGAAACCATAAATCTTTAGAAGGTGCATAGAGTCATTATAATATCTATTATAACTAATGCAAAATATATTCTGAAACAAAAATACTTTTAAAGGCTCCATATTCAGTTCTCTGCAATAGGCTGGGAGAAAATGAGAGGGGGAGGAGGAGGAGGAGGGAGCTGCCAAGCTGGGGTCACCCATGTTGCCCCAGCACATCCCATGGGGTTGGTCTGGGCACAGCTCCTGGCAGCCCCCAGCCCTGCAGGCAGTAACTGGGAGTCACCTGGGCTCCACAGGCACTCGTGATATGGAAATATGTGGTGCTCCTCTGGTGAGCAACCTGGGCTGGATGGGGGGGCCCAGCACCAGGCACGGTGGGGTCCTGGCAGCGACCTCTCCCAAAACATTGGGGCCTCTCGGAGGCAGCTCCGTTCAGAGGAACAGATGCAAACCGTGCCGTGGCTGCAGCTGAACAGAGCTCAGCACACAGCTCTGCACTGAGCAGCGCACGGCCCCGGTGGCACAGCGTGAAGGCATTGCAGGGCTCTGCATTGCTGTGCTCAGTGCTCGGGGTGGGCAGCACCCACACTGCGCGTCCCACCGCCCTACAGCAGCACCGGGGCTGTTCTCCAGGACCGTGCTTTAAGGGTTCGGTTTGCAATCTGCTCTCTCACACCGACGGATTTTCACCTTTATACAACACGAGGCAGCACGCTGCCTCGCTCCCCACACCCTCGCTGTACTTTAACAGTGAATCATTTCAGTACTTCTGCAATAAAACAGCTTTTTCCGTTCATCCCCCGGCTGGCGGACCACGAACACGCGGAGGAGCGATGGTGCTGCAGGAGCACACGGCTGAGCCGGGGGGGGGAGGAGAGCAGCACACAGACATCAGCGTATCTTAGAAAGAGCCCCACGGGTACATCTGGGAGGAGAATTAAAAAACCAAAATGTTCGCTCCTGAACAAAGCGACAGTATTGCTTTGGACAAAAAGGGCTTCCCGTTCTCCTTCGGTATAGGAAACCACGGTGAAGCAGCAGCATGCCCACAATAGGGACAACCCGTGGGCTGGGGGAGCACCCGCTGCCTTTTTGGCTTCTTGGCTGGTTTGGCACTGCAGGACGGGCATCTCTGAGGGAATGAAGAGCAGTGCGGGTGGTGCCCGCGCTGGTTTAAGGCATGTGTGTGTGTTTGGCCGAGCTGTGCCAAGAGGTGACTGTTGGGATGGGAAATGCAGCACATCCAGGCCCTGGGATGGGGTCCGAGCGATCCGTAGGGTGTCCTCCCCTCAGAGCAATTCACATTCCTCAGATGAATGGGTTTGGCGTGAGAAGGAAAAGCCCATGCAAGGGCTGCGGCATCACCTGCCATTTCCTATGGCGTCGGGATGAGCCTTTGGGCTCCACAGTGGGACAGCAGTGGTGCTTCAGCCCGGGTCCCTGCGAGACTGCTGCTGGCCTGGACGTGGTGCTCCAGGAGGGGTCTGAGCTGCCCCACTCCTCCGGTGCCTCCAGTGTGACCGAAGGCCGAAGCATCGCTCTTTGCATATACGTGGCCAATAAGACAACAACTGTCAAAGGAATACAATTAAAAGGCGGAGGGGTTCCACCCCTCACAGCTCCACGCAGCCAGGGTGCCAAGCACAGGGCGGGCATCCTCCTCCTCTTCCTCTTCCTCCTCTGCTGCACCAAGGCTTGGCTGCACCCAAGGGCTCCGCTGTCAGCTCCAGAAGAGGCATTGGGACCAGAGGGCCGGGGGCTCAGTAGGGGGTGGTCCCTTCCCACTCCACCAGGTACTGCACTTTGCCCTCCAGCGTCACACGCCGTGCCAGCACCTGGTACTTCTCCCCGCACACCAGCCGCCCCGCCGCCCCGAAGTAGCTGCTGATGGACGACTTCAGGTGTGAGAGCGACGAGTCGTCCTCACTGATGCTCTCGAAGGTGTGGCTGTCGATGCCATCGTCCGGCCGCTCAGGCCCACACGTCACCTCGCTGCCCTGGGGGCTGCCCACTGCTGGCTGCCTGCCTGCCGCCCCGCCGCCTCGCTTGGGCCGTGCTGAGGGGGGGGTCAGTACGGTCTGCTTGCGCTTACGGCTGCCCACCGTCCTCCGGCTGCGGGACAGGGAGAGAGGCAATGGGGCGCCGTGAGGGGAGAGAGAAGCTTCTCAGGAAGGGGGCGAAGGGGCCACAGCCCTCACCTGGACTCGCAGGACAGGCTGGTGGTGGCTGAGCCTGAGGTGCTGACGGCATCCGTGGAGTCCACGTCGGAGAGGAAGGTCTGCCCCGAGCTGGCGCTGGGATGGAGGCAGCGTCGGCCCCGCGGCCCCACACCTCAGAGCTCCCCCAGCACCGCGGCTGGGCAGCACTCACCTCTTCAGGCTCTGAATCTCATCCAGTGTGAAGTCGAAGATGCTGGCCAGGTGGTGGTTGGTGCTCCAGGCCGAGGTGAAGTCGCTCTGCACCGCAACAACCAGCGCCTCAACACCGCACAGCGGCTCGGAACCCTCTGCCCGGCCACCGCAGCGCTCCCTCCTCCCATGGCCGTCCCACAGCCCGCAGGGACTCACGCTGGGGATGGCGTCCTCCAGCAGGAACTTGGCCCTCTTCCACCGCACCGCACGCCGCTTCTGCTGCTGGAGCTGCCCCGGGAGCAGGCTGCAAGGCGAGATGTGCGGCGAGACACGGGGCTGGGCTGCGCGCCCACCTGTCCTTGTGGCTGTGCAGCACTCACCTGTCCTTGTGCACGTATCTGCTCTTCCCTCTCCTCTTCAGCTCGCAGGTGCTGCCCTCGCCCGGGGCCTTCTCTGGCAGCACTTTGCTGGGGGGGTTTGGCGGGACGCGGATCCGCAGGCGGAAGATGCATTTCTTCTTCTTGATCTCCTTTCCGCACAGAAACCTGGGCAGGAAGCGGCCTTCAGCCCGGGGGGAGGAACGGACCCCAGGAGGGCAGGAGCACTTCGTGCACCGTTCCTTTCCCAGCCCAGCACTCACCTGCTTTTGTAGCTGTTGAGGGCATTGAGCAGGTGGGGGCCACGCTCAGACACAGGGGTGCCGGTCAGCTGCAGGGAGACACGAGCCTGAGCTCCTCGGGGCAGGACGGCCACCCCGACCCCTTCCCCTTCTGGTCTCCTGCCCCCCGTTGTCCCTGTGCCCCTGAGGCTCTGACCCTTCACACCCAACACCCACCGGCATTACCTTCCCGAGCTGCAGAGGGTCCCAGTGGTGGTTCACGAAGGCCAAGATCTCCTCGAAGTCGAAGTACTTCTTCTTGCTCTGCACGCCCAGGTTGTACAGGGCGAGATGGACCACGTCCACCCTGCGGGAGCAACCGAGGCCAGCAGCTCAGCGAGCAGTGAGCAGCCCACTCCCAGCAATGCCAGCCCAGGGCACAGCACAGCGACAGCAGCTCTGTGCCTCGAGACCCCCCGGCAGCCCTGAGGTCAGGAGCCCGAGGATGCGCCAATCCCAGGACAGACAGCCACTGCTGCAGCTTTCTACCAAGCTCCAGCCATGCGCTCTCACTGCAGTCAATTACGGGAGCAGGATGGCTCTTACTCACATGTAGACTGCTTACAAAACAGCCTCCTGCGGGACTTCACACTCGCATCTCCAAAAGTGAAAGCCAAGCAACATGTCCTGCAGGACTTCCCTTCTCCTGTACCCAGTGCTGCTCTGCGCAACACCCCCAGTGCAGCTAGCACTGTTAGGATATCTTACAAAGTGCTTTCAGATCATCGAGGTGCACTATAAAGTACCACAGAAAATGGTATTTAATCTCAAAACTTGATGGCTCATTCCCAAATTGCTTTTTGCAGTTATCTCCTGGTGAAGGCGTGCTTTGGCTCCCTGACAGCACAGCACAGCACAGCACACTGGTGTCCCATGAGCCCAATGGGGACCTGGCACAGCACAACAGGGCCACGTCTGTTTCTCACCATCGCAGGGGCAGGCGCTTGATGTACTCAGGTCCCTGGTTGCACACAGAGCAGAAAAACACATAGAACCTGGAAAAGAGTGGGGATGGAGAGCATAAGGGGTGTGGGATCACCCTGCCAGGATGCAGCACCTGCCCTAGTGTGGAGATGCAGCCGGGACCTGCGGGACACGGGGACGTACCGATCCCCGAACATCATGGGGTCACTGAGGCACTGAGTGCACGCCTCATGGAACCACTGCCGGCAGCGGTAGCACTGCAGCATCTTCAGGTACCACCTGGGGAGGGAGAGGAGCCGGTGCGAGGGAGGGCAGCGTGAGCAGCCCCAGCCAGGAACGTGAACCCTCGCTGGCAAGGAGCTGCATGCAGACAGTGCGGGGCAGAGCAGGCAGCAGAGCCGCCAGCCCCAGAGAACGGCCCTGCAAGCAGAGGCTCTCTCTTGGAGGAAAAACGCCCATGAAACGGTGCAGGACAGCCGCTCAGCAGGCAGTGCTTACTCGCCAGGGCCCCCGCAGTAGCAGTAGCACTGCTGTTGGTTGGTGCGGTGCGGAGAGTCCCACTCCAGCAGGTCGGGGTTGTAGGACAGCACCATCTTGACGGCTTGCAGTGTCTTGGCAATGGCTCCCTTCTTCAGGGCACCCCCTTTCTGCGGGAGGCAGCGGGACGGGGTCAGCACTGAGGCCGCACCCCGCAGCGCAGCGCCCCGCAGCCCCACTCACCCGCACGGCCAGGGCGAAGATGCAGCGGCGGCAGAACCACGGCGTCCCCAACGGGCCCTCATCACTGCTCGCCACCGGGACATGGCACTGCTGATGGTAACCTACGGGAGGGCTCGGGGTCAGCATCACCGAGCTGGCCGGACGCACGCAGGACGCAGCAGGACACAGAGCCACGCGCCCGCACTCACCCAGCCCGCATTTCCCGCAGATGAGGATTTCATTCCTGGGCCCTGATGTCTTCTCCAGGCAGATGTTGCACTTGGGTTCCTCCCCGGGGACGCCGGCTGCGGGATGGAGAAAGAGGTGATGGCCCCACAGTGCTGCCCACGGCACATGGGCTCCTGGGGGGCGGTGAGCAGGGCAGGGCACGCCGGGGTGGCACTCACCATGCTGGATGTCCTTCCAGAGGACCCAGTACTTGGAGTTGTCCTCAAACGTCACCAGGCAGCTCTGCTTGGAGCCGCTCACCTGCAGGGACAGAGCACAAAGAACCGATGAATGCCTTCTCCCATTGCCTGCACTCTCCTCTTTCCCTCGTGCCATTTTCCCCACCTCTCAGAGCTCCAAGAGCTCCAGGAAGGCGGGTTCCGGGGCGGATACCCAGTTAGGACATCGATCCCAATCACTCCAAAGACCACAGTCGCTTCACAGCTCAGGCCAACACGCCGTGAGCTGACCCAGGGAACGGCACCTGCCCCAGGTGCGCTCTGGATGCCCTCTTACCCTTCTGAATTCCCTCTTTACCCTCCCGTGCGCCAACTTTACCCTTCTAGATGCCCACCTTAGCTACCTGGACGCCTTCTTACCCTTTGGGGCTCCCATTTACCCTTCCGGACGCCCTCTTTACCCTTTTGATCTTCCCCAGGTAGTACAGCCCATCGGTCCAGCGGCACAGCACGTACTGCCCCTCGCTCAGCTCCCTGCAGCTGCTGCCCCTGCACCCGGCGGCCCCGCGTACATCCCGGCTGATGGAGTTCAGCGTCTCGTTCTCCATGAGCAGAGCCTGCGGGGACGGAGGCGATCGCCCATCAGCAGCAGCGCGATGCGCCCGCGGGCCGAGAGAGGCGCCCGCTCCGTAGGCACGGGGTTCGCCCGGACGCTCTCGGCATCGGCCGCTTTAAATCAAACGCGAAGTCGAGTCGACGATTTCCTTCTGCAGTTTTGCCAACGGGACCGCTGGGGGAGCGGGGAGCGGCACGGGCAGCGGCGGGTGAAACCGAGCGGCCGCGTTTCGCCGCCGCTGAGGGCTCCGAGCGCGGGACAGAGCCCCGAGCGCTGACAGCACCGCCCCGACGTCCCCTTCCCCCCCTCCTCGGCGCTCCGCGCGGGGCCCTCAGCGCTGCGTCGAAGCGATCCGAGCGCCGCTCGTACCGCCGCGCTGCCCGGGATGAGCCCCGCGGGGCCGCCGCCCGACTCGGGGACAGCGCGGTGCCGCCGCACGGAGCCGATCGCTCCGGGCAGAGCCGCGCGGCGGCAGCGAGGAGAGGTCACCGCACGGAGCTCAGCGCCGCCGCGCCGAGAGGTTACGGACACCGCGGCGGGCGCAGCCACGCCGCCGCGGGGACCGCTCCGGGAACTCGCAGCCCGCAGCGCCGCTCCGGGACCCCGCCGACACCCGCAGCGGCGGCACCTGCCGGGCGGGAGCTCCGCGGGCGGCCCCGCGGCCGCGAGACCCTCCGCCATTGGTTCATTCAAAGGCGCTGCGGCGCCGGTCCGTCCCGTCCCCGTCCCGCCCGGCCCCGCCGCCGCCCCGGGCGCCTCCCGCCGCGCCGCCCCGCGCCGCCCTCACCGCTCGGCGCCGCTCCTCCGCCGCTCCGCCGCCGCCGCCGGGGTCGGCTCAGCGCCCGCCCGCCCGGGGGCCGCCGGGGCAGCGGCGGGGCGCGGCGGCGCGCGGCGGGGGCAGGGCGCGGGGCGCCATCTTCCCGCGCTTCCCGCGGGCATTGACGTCCCGCTTATGCAATTAGCGCGGGGCCGCCTCCCGGAGCTCCGAGCGGCGCGGCGCGGCACGGCGCGGAGCATCCCGGGGTGCCCCAGACGCCGCCCGGCCCCGCGCCAGGGAACGGCCCGTGCTGCCGCTCGCCGCGATTCCGGGAACCGGGGGTCGTTTTTCTCCGAATCCAAACAGAAAAAGAAAAAAAAAAAAAAAAGGAAAAAAAAAAAAAGCAACCAAATCCGTCGGTGCGAACCGCTCCGGGCGGTGCCGAGAGGCTGCAGGCTTCGCTATTTGCGGGAGAGCGCTGCCAAAAAAAAAAAAAAAAAAAGAAAAGAAACGTTTCCAGGCCCGCCCGGGCGGCGGCGAATCCGCCGGGTTCGGAGCGGAGCGCTCCGTGCGCCCCCCGTCGCCCCGCGCAGCGCTTCCCCGCACCGCCGTTCGTCGCGCACCTGCGTGGAAGCAGCGCACGCGGAGCCGCTCCCGGCGCATCGGTGCTAAAGTCACCTCTCGGAGAGCGCTGCGGAACTCTGTCCTCTTCGGAGGAGTTTTGTCGTTGCTCCTTTTTGCAAACCAGAGCCTCCCAGAACCGCTGGCATCGCGCTGCGCGGCGGGCGGCTCTGCACGGGCTCAGAAACACGTGGGGCCGACAGCGCTGCGGCCGCCAACTGCCTCTGCGGGGAGCGAGAGAGGAGAGCGGGGAGGGCACAGTGCGGGTTTCAGGGTGATTCATTGCATTTTGGGGTGATTCATTGCATTTCACAGCTCCTGGATGGGAGCGCTCCAGCAGCCGTGGCAGCAGCAAATGCAGCATCTGCAGCACAGCACCCAAAACCCCGCGTGGGATTTCCTGAGAGATCCAGAAACGATCCCAATAATCCGAAGGAGTGGTCCAAATAGTCTTGGGGTGCCCTTGTAGGGGTCAGAGATCATGCAGCGCCACACTGTGCTGTGCCATGCCATGCAGTGCTGTGTTGTGCCATGCCGTGCCGTGCAGTGCCATGTTGTGCCATGCCATGCCGTGCAGTGCCATGTTGTGCCATGCCATGCTGTGCAGTGCCGTGTTGTGCCATGCCATGCCATGCTGAGCCATGCTGAGCCATGCTGTTCCCCGAGGCCAGGCCACGTTTGCAGAGCCATAGGCAGCCAAAACCTGGCAGTTCCCCCCCGCTGCCTGCAGCCCCATCCTGCACAGAGAACCTGACACATCTTCCAGGCGCCCCACGGCAGAGCCCTGCAGTGAGTCACAGTGTGCAGCCGTGAGTCACCACGGGATTAAAATAACTCCTGCACCAGAACTCTGCTTGTGGGCAAACACTGCTGCTTGCGTCCCCGCGCTGTGCAGCTCTGCTCTGGCCCGCAGGCAGCAAGGCTGGGTGTGAAGGTGCGGTGCTGGGACAGCAGTGCTCTCTGTGCTCCTCCTCAACCACTGTGGTTGTGTGTGCAGCACCCGGGATGCTGGCCATGGAGGTGTGGGTGATGTGTGAGGGCAGCCAGGCACTGGGCGATGCCCAAACACTGTTAATGAGAGGGGATAATGTCACCAACGGGGGCACCCCACAGCGGCAGTGCCGTGCAAGCAGCACCAACCTCACCATGGAGGTCCTTCACTGTCTCTGCATTTCCGATGCAGCCCTGCAAAATGGTTTGCACAGAACCTCGGTGGCACGTTGTCCCACTGCCCCACGCTGACCCCAAGGCCTCTCCCCACACCCTGTGCCCATGGAGCGGGGAGGCTGAGGGCTCCCATGCTGTCCTTCCAACAGTGCTCTGAGTGCAGCTCTGATGGTGGTGGCTTTTCCCCACATTTCCTTTGCAGACAGGAGTGGGAGGAGGGGTTGTGTGTTGGCTCATAACCAGAGGCAAGGAATACTGAATGGAAACCCAAACACGAGGCTGCCCCCGGAGCACTGCCGGGCCTCAAGGTATGATGTGCAATGAGGATGCACCCTGCAGCACATGCAGATCACGAGGCTCTATGCCGCCAACCACCCCAGGGCCACCTCCACTCACAGCTTCAGCCGGGTGAATACTTGTGCAATGGGAGCAGCCACAACGAGTGGCATTCGGCCACTGCCATACCTCACCTTGGCCAGTGCTTCCCACAGCCCGTCCTTCCCCCAGAGCCATCTCCTCAGCCAGCACAGGAAAGCTGGGCCAGCTGGGCTCCCGGCGGCCGTGCGTGGGGCTACTGAGGTGTGGCTGTGATGGGGGGTGGTTCCATCTGACGTCCAGCTGCTCTGTGCCAGCTGTGCCTTTAAGAGGAAGAGCGTCGAGGCGTTGGGTTTCGTGTCTTTTATTTGTTTGATATGAACTTAATCCATGTCCTTTTTTTTTTTTTAAGCTGAGCTTTGCGTGCTCCCATGCAATTGCATAAGAGGCGAGGAGCTTGTAAGCGTTCCTGCAGCTGGGCAAGGTTTATATTAATGGAGCCGTTACATAACTTTGACACAGATACGTTATGTACACGTCTGCAGTTCCTGAGCTCGGCTCAGCAAAGACACCCCAGCATAAAAATTAAGCAAAAAGAAAGGAAAAGTGGAACACATGAGGAGTGCTTTGAGGCCATGCTGGCAGCACAGCCCGGGGCCCTTCCCTCCCTTCCCTCCCACAGGGCTCTCACAGCAGCCGGGGAGCAGCAGCCGTAAGCTCTGCTGTGCTCTTCGAGGGCCCCGTGCTGCCTCCGTGCACAATGAGCTCTGATTGGACTCCTCCATTAATTACACCAGCAGTACAAACGCGCCTGCAGACACACAGCGCTCTGCACCAACACGTGTCTGCAGCTCTCCCACACACTTTCTCTTTCCTCAGCCCTCTCACACCCAAGGACAGCCCTTCCCTTTCCGCTACGAGACAGCACCTCCATGCAAGGATGTGTTTTGCAAACAAACCTGAAGCAGAGCAAGGAGACACCCCCCTCCCCAAGGCAGCAACCACTGCTGTCAGAGCTCGGCCCACTGCTGCCACGCAGCAACAAGTGTGGTTTGCAGCACAGCTCAGCAATTCAACTGCAAGCTGCAGTGTAGCATCCCCGGGTTGCTCAGTTCCCTCCTCTGCAGTTAAAATGATACACGAACCCTTTTTACGTTTGTGAGCTTTATTTGGGGAATAAATGAGACGGTGAGGAAATATGAATGATTATAATAAATACAGCACTTGTCAGAATGACACAGCCATGAAAAGGAAAATATTTTTAGGCCCATGGCTGCAGTGTGGGCGGGAGGTCTGGCACTGTGCTGCAAAAATAACTTTCTGTCCCTGAAAAACATCTTAAACGTGAAAGAGAAAAATGACAGTGAGTGTGTGTGTGTGATGGCAGAACAGCCAGCTCCTCCCCAAACAACCCACGGTACATGTTTGTTTATGAAGTCTGGGGCTTTTGTCTGAAATGTGATACTTCATCACAACTTGTTATGTAAAACGAGGATGCTCTGTCCCTGGAGGTGTTCAAGGCCAGGTTGGATGGGGCGCTGGGCAGCCCAGCCCACTATTAGATATGGAGGTCGGCAGCCCTGCATGCGGGAGGGAGGGTTGGGGTTTGATGATCCTCGAGGTCCCTTCCAACCCAAACCCTTCTATGAGTCTATGAAAAGGGCACTGTTGAGATGGAAGGGAGAGCTCTGGAAAATGTGCCCGTGGGTCTGGGGGGGAACTGCAGCACAGGGCCTGCAGCAGCTCTGCTGGGCGGCCGCCGTTCCGTGGCTGTTCAGTGCAGTTTCTCCTTTCCCTTCTCATGCAGCGGACACAACAATTCCGCCAGCTTTGTTTTTTCAAGTGACTCTTGGGAAATATTGCAGAGGAAAAAAGGAATGTAGTTACATAAAAGCTTTTCAATCGTAAATAAACACCTGCCTCTGTCTGCAAGATCAGGCTTTGGGTCTGCATCCTATGCTTGCACCCATCCTGCACAGTGCCCTGCAGGCCAGGAGCAGCGGCTGCACTGCAGGCATTGACCTGCTGGGAGTCCAGCAACTGCTGCAGCCAAACCCAGCCCAGCTGCACCGATCCACCAACCAGATCTGAAGCAGCAAATGGAGAGCACCAGGTTTAGTGCTTTTCGGGGGATAAAGTCCAGCATTTGAATTTCACATATATCCAACCATTTCCAAGTTCAACTTGATTGTAAAAATAACTTTTATTCATTCCTTGCCTCTTAAAGAAAACCATTTCTAGCAGGCACTTCCATTTTAGCATGTGAAGCATATAAAAGATCAATACTCCTAATAAGTCAATTGCCTCAAAGCTTCAGAAGTGAAGGAGCACTTTAAGCCCAAGCCCCCAAGGGGTCCTTCTCACCTGCTGAGCTGCCAGCCTGGCCCTCCCTGGGGTCCTCAGCTGAGGTGGGAGAGTCAAAGTGGCACTTCTGGAAACACCGGAGGCCATTTCCCCCAGGCACAGTGTAACCTGGTTGCATTCCTGATGCAACACAGCATCTCCGTAAAGAGCACATAAATATAGGCCTGAAATAAATAGCAAGAAATAAATCATCCAGTATAAGGATTTCAAGCTGCCAGTGCTACCCACAGCTCACCACTTTCAGGGTCCTCAACAAGCACAGACACCCACTGAGAGCCTACAGGAGGGATCTGCCCCATCCCTGCTGGGGAGCAGCACAGGTCGCACAGTGCAGGCAGCACAACAGATACATCAAACCTGGGAATGGTGGGACAGGGAGCAGCACTCCTCCCTGCTCCTGAGGGTGTGCAGAGCCCTACAGCCCTGCAGCACACCACCCTCAGCCCCAGGGTGCCCGGGCAGAACAGCACACCCAGGCAACGTGGGGAAGGAGCTCCCCTTGTCCCACCTGTGCGTGCAAAAGGGAACAGCTGTGAGCTACATCTAAAGCAGAGTTTGGGCTGCTCAGTGACATAATCACAGCCCTCATGTGCAATAGCATGCTCCGTGTGGCACAGGGCAATGTATCTGCACACCCAGCAGCAACCACAGCAAGAAGGCAGACCCAGCTGAGCCCAGTCAGAGCAGGGCAACACAGGCCTGTCTCTCCAGACCAATGCAATGTCTCCAACTGATGTTTCTTTTCTTGCAAACAAATGAAGTGCAGCAGGTGATGTACCAGACACTCATGTTTCAGAGGGTACTAATTTGCATCTATGATGCATTTAAGGAAAAGTGTATCTTCTTTCACATAGGCGTGCTTTGGTGACTGCAGTTTGGTCAGAGGGAGGAAGGTGGGGCAGCCGCTGGCAACATTCATGTCGTTCACAGGTCTCTGAAAGGAAGCAGAAGCCAAGTCTGGGCGAAAAGCATCAATAATGTGTTCTCTGTTGTTTTGGTCGAGCAGCATAAATGTAACCTGAAAAGCAGAAGGCAGCAGTGATGAGTTACTGAACCGAAAATTAAACAGAAAATGTTGGAGACAAACGTGCAAATGCTGTGAAAGCAGCTGGATGCTCTATTGACAGTTAAATGCGAGCTGTAAAGAACGTCTCACAGCCTACAAGGTGGATTAATGGGAACAAGGGAGACTGTAACAGTTCCCAGATGAAGTATTTAGAACTTTGCCACCCATGAAATGAAATGACATGACATAAAATAAAGTCATTATTTCTTGGTAGAGAATGATACACTGCAAAGACTTTTTTTCCTCTGTCTTCTGACAACTTAAACAAACTCCAGGTTTGGTTCCAGTCATTACATTCATTCTGGTGCTGTGGTTTGGAATCAAAACAGCTCCGCTGTCTGTATGCATGTATACAGAAGACAAAACCTATAGAATGATTCCATTTTACTATCACTTTTATTAACCCACTGTTCCTGAGCTTGAAACATCAAACACATTTTTAATGCCATGAGGACTGAGAACTTTGATTACTATTTTTTTGGCTGCTAAACAGTAGTTAGACCATCTGTATGAAAGGCCCACAGAATCGTTACCATAGGAAGGCAGATGCTAAAAAGAGATCAGAACCTGTGCATACTTTCACTGTTCAACCATTGTTGCATTATCAGATTACACAAATAAAAATAAGATCAGGATAATGTAATGAGTTCCCTGCCAAAAGCAGTGGGTGTATGCTCGGATCAGATCTGAAATGCTGCCCTTCTTACCTTGTGCCTGAAAGGCCACGGGAGCAGAGCATCGTAGTCTCCTTTCATGACAACAAAGAAGAGTGATACGTGGGTTCCTTTTCCCATCCCATCTCCATTCAGATAAATCCTCAGGCAAACTTTGTAGCCATACTTTGCAGTGTAGAATGCTGAAAATCAGAATGCTTCATTAGTAAAGCCTCCTCTGCAAATAAGGCAAAATGAGTGCTCTGACATATTTCAGAAAGACGTGCCAAATTTGGTACCACAGAGATGAGGAGAACACACAGCAAATAAACAGTGAGAATACAGTGGCTGGAATCCTTCTTATCCCTCATACCTTGGTAAACAATACCTGTTATTAACCACATAAAGATATTTTCCCTAATTAAATCACTTCTCACACGGGAGATAACTGCAGCAGGAGACCATTCAGTACCACCAGGCACCAAGGCTGTGGGTTAGACAATGCAGATCCAGCAGATGTCACTGCAAGTAGCTGCAGCAGAGGGCAAATTGCAAAACAAAAGCCCAGAAGAGAACGCAGCTCTGTGGCAGAGCACAGCACAGCTGCCCTGAGTAACGGGCAGGAGAGCAAAATACCTTCACACAAACGGCACCGTAGCTCAAGGAACTATTTTAAAGCACCTCCCATCCAGGAGCAGAAAGAAGCATAATTCTAGAGAAATCAGTGCGTTTTCTAGAGGATGGAGATCTGCTAACACGTGTGTATGCTACGTTTACCTGGTGAGTACAAACTGACTACTCTCCCCGTCACTGAGTCCTGTAGCTTCTGGTTAACATCTGTTATTTTCCACAAAAAGACCCCATCGTAGGAAGTTTGCTCGGAGAACACAAGGCTCTTATGAAGCCTGCTCAGGCCTGCATCCTTCTGAGTCAGGCAGTGGTGCAGCTCTGCAATCTAGGAGGAAAAAGAAAACAGTTCTCAGTCAACTCCAGCCCCATGCACTGCAGAAGTAGCAGAGTCATTCCGAGGTCCTCACATCCTGGGGGGTCTCCTCTGATTTCTTTTGGCAACTTCTTAACACTCAAGGGGGCACTCATGTGCCTAAAGGTGGGTTTAGAGAACAAATATTAGAGATACCCATTTGAAAGGACATTCAAAACAAGAAAAGGATCCTATTGGTGTGTCCAGAACACAACCCTGCACAGCCTCAGTGCTTGTGCTCATCTCCATCCCCATCTCTACAGCACCCCTCTCTGATATGGGTAAGTACTTGTTATCTATACAGCAAGCACAAATCCAATGCTGGCCATAAATACTTACCTTAAGTTCAAGGCCTCGTATTACATTTTGATCGAGTTCACTCTGTCTCCGAAAGGCTGTGATTTCCAAGTTGGAGGTCTCCACTTCTTTATTGAGCACTGCCACAATATTCTCAAACACATGTA
Organism: Gallus gallus; assembly: GCF_016699485.2. Lineage (NCBI taxonomy): Eukaryota > Metazoa > Chordata > Aves > Galliformes > Phasianidae > Gallus > Gallus gallus. Next base: position 8,909,224 of record NC_052548.1, read on the forward strand.
GCTTATTTTCAAGCTCAGAAATCACCTTCTCCCTCACCAGCTGCTGTACAGTAGATTCATCTCTGGGAACAGAAGTTCTGGTTAAACAGTCCACTTCCAGATCGCCATTGACTTGCAGACTGCCTGGGATGCACAGCTCAGAGATGCTTTTTTCTGCACCATTCACATTCAGCTCTGTCTGTGAGATGAAACCATTTGCAGCTTTGGAAACAGTGCACAGGTTTGCCTTCAGTTGCTTTATGTACTGCAGCAGAAGCAGCATGTGAGTCCCAACTGCAGCTTTTTCATGCTCCTTTATCTTCTCTTTGCTGCCCTGTAAGAAGATATAGTTAATACATTCTCCATACAAATATCATGGGGCCAAATAAAGCCACAACACAGAGCAAACTGCACCTTACACGCACCCTGTAACCCTGGCAGCTCCAACATCACCTCCCCTGGTCTACTAAAAATGGGTACAGCTCTTTCTTTCTTTAAAGACACATTTAAATCAAGGCCTACTGCCCTGAGCACAAAGGCTGGTGAGGCCACAGGCACAGCATGGAGCTGAGCTCCTGAAGGCAGCACTTCCACTTACCCCAAAGGAACAGCCAACCTCAGAAAAGCGACATCCATCCATGCTGACTGAGAGACCAGAATGGTTCTGCTGGGGAGAAAGAATTGAAAAAGTGAGAAAATAATCCAATAGCAGCTTCAAGGGATCCTTTTATTTACCCACAAATAAATAGGCTGATTTAATAAATTCACTGTGGGAGCAGCAAAGTGAAGCTATTCATGAGAGCTATGCCAGGATGGAAAAAGCACCCAGATACAAACGTCATATCTGAAGATGCTCTGAGGTGATCACTTAACCTAAATGAAGATTTTATTTCATGAGCTGAAATAAAACTGTATTGTATTTACTCATCTTTTACCCACCTTTTCATCTGATGGTGTTTCTGCTTGCACATGCTTCTGCTCTCTATATAAATTGTCCTCACATGAATGTTCCTGTCATTAAAACAAGAAGAAAGGAACTCAGTACATCAGTAAAACGCCTGAGCATCTTTACTGAAGAGTCTTTGAAACACAGCGTCTCTTTGGGAGTGCTACTCCCATTTCAAAGGCACTTGAAGGTTAGAGGGGCTTTCATGCATGAAATTCTGTGCAAGTCTCCTGCTTCCTTCCTGCAAGGTATAGATTTGAGGAAAATAAAGGAAGGATCGCTCCCCTGCGAGCACTACAAGCTCCACAACACACGTCCAGAGAATGGCCGCTGTTGACCTCACTATTCAACAGACTGCAGTGTTTTCAGGCTTCTTTTCAGACAGAATAACATCCAGAAATTTGGGACTAAGGCACATCTGCTAAAGGCAGGAGCTGCTGTCCCCTCCCAGGGAGTTGGCTGTATAAGGGACAGACTCGGGGGTTTCTCAAGCTAAGCTTCCAAGCCAACAGCTCTTCCTCCCAGCCCAGCAGGTTTGCTCAGTGACAGATGAGTCCACCTGTCACATCAGACCTGATGATCTTCAGATGCAACACCTGTTAAATGAAAGTACTGACTCTGATCTGACACCTACAGGGCATCAGGCTTTTGGAAACTGCTTACAGAAGCTTTGCAAAGTCATCCTGCAAAGTCTGATATAAGATTGGCAATGTAAAGGTCTTGCTCAGTTCCAAGTATAGTATGAGCACGCTATGCATGTACACACATACATACACAATGACATGCAGGTGGGTAATGGAACAGAGAGCGAATACACAGGAAACCCAAACATAAACTGGCTTCATACAGTTTGTTCCATGTGCAGACACTTCTTGCATCCTGATTATTAATATTTTGAAGGCAAGAATCCAAATGTTCCATCACGACTTGCTAATGCAGAATGCATTAGAGCTAACATGAAACTTCCTGTCTTTTCAGGCTGCAGGGAAACACAAATAATTCTCCTGCCTTTGGTTCATACTGCTGCTGCCATTTGTGTATTTAACACAGCAACTGCCAGCTTTCAACTCAAACCACACAGGGGGTGGTTTTGATCCTTAGAAATGCCCTTGCATGCCAGAACATTTCCTAGAGCAGTCTGGAATTTTATAAAGCCATTTCACCTTCAGTTCTGAAGTTTCTCTTTCGATCCCCAGGAACACCACCACAGTCTCTTTTTCCCCCCTCGAACTCATTTTGAATGCTGTGCATCTGAGTTATTGCACAACGTGTGTGTTTATTTTCTTACTCACTGCTGGTTCACTCCTGCAGACCTTTGGTTTCCTGGGGCAGTGGGGCTGGGGGAGGTTTATTTAAGGTACGGGAATGCAGAAGCCATGAGACCAGTGACGGATTGGTAAAGGTGGAGAGAGAATGAACACTACTCCTCATGCAACAGCAGTCACCAAATCGGGACAAAAAACATGATGATAAAGTAGCTAAGCCATTAATTTAAAACCCTGATTTGAAACCAATAAATGCTCTTACTTGGTACTCACTGCTGGATAAGCTCTGCTTACACTTGTGACACACGGTCACGTTATTAACACATCCGTTTTCCAAATGATCTGCAAGTTTCTTCCTCATCACCACGTGCCCACAGCCAGTGTGACAAGGGATCAAAGCGTATTCACACAGAATCTGATGCTCCTGGAAGTCAGAAGTTACAAACTCAAACTTAAACTGCAGATAAACACTCATCTAAAAACAGCACCCATCCCTGCAGCGTTGCTTTGCATCTCTTCTAACCTTGGGTAACGTCCCACTCTGCAGTGGTACCAAAATTACTGTTGAAAAATCCACAGTCTTTCCTGGGGCTTTTTTTGATGATTCTTAACTTAAGCAATCACATGGAAAAAATAAGAGACAAAGCCCACACAACTTGTGATAAATTCCAACAGGGGCTCTATGCTGCTCAGACTGGGAGGATGAATGCAGTCAGTGCTGACATCCCTGTGCAGCCCCAAGGGAGAGCCACGCGAGCCTCTGTGCAGCAGTCCGAGTGCATCTCTCACCCACCTTCACAACAACTTGTACAACATTCCCTTCCCACTGTTTGCACTTTCTCATCTCGCCGAGGAAAAACATCAGCGTGATTTCTCTCATGGCATTGTCCAACAGCTCCACTGCCACTCTCACAATATTAAACAGAACATGTTTAGCCCGGCCTCTTCTACTGCAGCCTCTGTGGGCACTGTGACACAGCCTGTTTTGTCTTCAGAAGGAGATGGCTGTCCCCTAAGAACTGCCTCAGAAATGCCAATTTCGATCACACGCTTGGCTCTCAAATCCCTTTTGCCACATATTCATGCTGAGAGGGGCTCCAATTCTCAAATTTACAATGCTGAGCAATCTGGGTAGGTTTTATCTTAAAGGGGACAACACTCACAGCAAAAAACAGTTCTTCACTCACGGTGCTGAGGCCCTGGCACTGCTCAGAGCTGTGGGTGCCCCACACCTGGAGGCACCCAAGGCCACAGATGGGCCCTGGGCAGTGTGAGCTGTGGGGCAGGCAGCCCTCACAGGGGGCATAGGGGGGCTGTGAGTTCCCTCCCACCCTCAGCCATTCCATGGGTCTGTGACTCCATGGTATTGATAACAGTGAGCTGGAAATTTAAACCTACTTCAAAATTTTTCATGGTACCACACCAACTGCACCCAAGGGTCACGCAGTGCACTCTGAGCTCAGAAATCTCTTTGTTAATGGCAGCATCCCCAAAGGCCTGGAAAGCAAACACAGGAAGGAAAAGCCCTGGTCAGCACGCATTCCTGGGACAGGAGTTAAGTGACCGTGTCGAGATTTGCTCTACTTAGCAAGTATTTTGGTGCTAGTAAGAGTCAAATAATTATCAAATCACTTCTTGGCTATGATTCAAAAATAAACATTTTGATGCCATCTGTATTTACTGAAAATACACCTAACCAGAACAGCTACTGCTTTGAGTTCCTCTTCACAGAAACCTGACACACATCACATGCAGTGGATGTGCTGAGGTGCTCCTGAGAGTGCTGCTATGTGGACCCTACAATGAATGCATTTAATCACTGGGGTCATTAACACCGCCTGAAATGCAGTGGAGAGGATTGAGACTCTTCTTCAGTGAGCCTAAGCTTCCCAGATCAGGGCTGCTTCCATTTAATACAGCGCTGTGTACTCACAAAATGTAAACCACATGTCAGATGTTTTTTGACTGCGTAGATCTTCCTTTTTTCTTATAGTAACCATGAAGAATTGTACAATTATTCTGCAAATGATTAAACCCTGCACACTTTTAATATTGCATATTACACTGGCACAGGAACAAGACAGTAATAAGTACACAATGCAGATGACAGCAGATTTCCTAACACAGAGTGAGTCAGGAAGTTGAAGGCAGGAGGGGGTCTTTACAAATAAAGGGGGGAAAAGTATTTACTAATCATGTCCACACTTAAATAAAGGCACTGAAATCCTGATGAACAGCACTGTGGCAAGACTTGAAGCACCTACAGCATATCAATGGTTGGTAAATTGAAAAGTATAATAGGGAAGGGATGGAAGCTACCACAGAAGCAGGTCATGGGATAAGATAATGCAAATATCCTGATAGGGCCTTTTGTTCCTCTTGTGTAAGTACCTTATTTAAAATATAAACACATAATCAGATAGCACAGGGAATAAGCATTAAGCAAAACCGCAGCAAAGGTAAAGCAGAGATTATCAGGAAAAGATATGGAGCAAAGAACAAACCTGCTATGCAGTCTTTGTTAGTCATGCTGCTTACAAAGCCCAGACCGTTTGTTCTGGATGGGTCCATACGGGCAGATCATCATGCCTTTGTGGTGATGACTTCCCAGCAAGAACCTGCCTGTGCAGATCAGCTCACCCAGCACCTCCACCCACCCACAGACTGCAGGAAGTCCCAGAAGACCCAATGAGGCTCCAAACGTTGTGAAAGAACTGACAGTCAACGCTCAATAAGACTTCCATAAGGGGTTAGCTGTACCTATCTGTGGTTCTGTGATGCCTGAAATTGTTACCGGGAAATTTATCGTAGGATTAAGGGCTTTTTTTTCTAAGATTTTCAGTGTTAGTTGCAGATTCATTAACTTGGTGCAGCCATATCCTACATTTTGCCTTTTACCTCATCACCAGCTGACTATTGGGTTTCATTCTTGCCTAACAAATGTAGACAGAATATGTATTTCTTGGTGCTCCTGCACATAATCAGAAAGAAAGGAAGAAGCTGAGCTGGGACCTGTGTGTGTGTGTGCAGGACACAGAACAGTGCAGGGATCTGCCTGGAGAAACCACCCAGCAGCAGCAGAGAGTACTGCAGGGCAGACCAGGGAACAGTTAGTGATACATGACTGAGCTGTGAACCACAACTCACCCTTTCCTCTGCCAATAGGCTTCCTTCACTCAGAGTGCTGGGATCCTCCTCTTTACATTTCTGGCAAACTGGATTTTTATTGTTCCTGGGAAAAAGAAAAAAGAGCAAAATAACAACGAATTATTGGAGTTCAGGGGATCTTTGTATGTACACTAAAATAAATTAAAACGTGGATGTAATTTCCACTCGGAATCCACAGTCTTTGCTCACTAAAGGTCCAACTCTTGGAGACACTGAAGTAAAATAAATTAATAAATAACAAGAACCACCAACAAAAACACAACAAAGCGAACCACCCGAACAAAAAAATGCTGCCCTATTCCTCAAGGCCAGGTCTTGTTCCTCAAGGCCATAAATCCTACCCGTATTTCAGCAAAGTGAGAGCAGCCTGGATCAGGTAAAACAAAGCTGGAAACTATTTAAGCAGTGCTAGAACCCTGCCACTGAACCTTGGCTGCTGCTGCTTTCCCAAACACCAGAGCTCCCATCAGCTCACATAGGGGTTGCTGCTGCAACTTCACTGCCCGCCTGCAGGGCAGACGTATGGTTTCCAAAGCTGAAAGCAACAACATCTCCTGAGCAGACAGCAGTGCCAGCTGTGCAGCAGGGACCTACCGGACAATCCAGGACAGGCAGGCAGAGCAGTATCTGTGCCCACACAGCGTTTGCAGGGCTTTCTTCAGGACGTTATTGCAGTTGCTGCACAGGTACTTCTGCTCGGGCACATCTTCACAAATGCTTGTGGGATATCCAAAAGGAAACTCGTTTTCATCAGGAGAAGAGCTGGGGATATCCTGCGTGCCTCTGCTTGCTTTCTCAGCCATCTGAAGGGAACTACTGGCAAAGAGGAGAGGAGGGGAGAGAAACAGGCGCTGAAAGGGGCAGGCAGCTGCTCACTGCCATGTGAGGGAACACATCGGTACCGAGGCCGCAGCACAGCCCCGAACCGGTGCAGTAATCACAGTGATCTGTTGGACTGAACGTGCAGCTGACGTGCATGACTAAATGTCACAGCGGGTCTGACGAGGGACCTGCAGGAAATTACTGTGCAGATGTAAAATTTCCCTCGAACACAATGTGAAAATGGACAACACGTTAAAATGAAGCTCTGGGGTTTTCTTCTCATGTTTTAGTTCATAGAAAGATGAAGTGAATGGTCCCCTCGTTTCAGAGCCACAACCCCATCAGTCCACAACACACACAATTATTTCCTGTACAGTAAATCCCCAGCAATCTTCCGTTTCCAGGGGCCAAAATTTGGGACTACACTTTATAGGCACAGAAGTTGAGTGATGAGTGTGCTCACAGTGACCCTCCCGAAGCCATAACACTAACGGCAACATGAAGAAAGGGGATCTTAAGGCCTCCAAAAGCCTCATGCTGGTGCTCCAGCCAGATGCACCGAGTGCCCCGTGTGGAGGGGTGCAAGGCATGCTCAGCATGGCTCCTGGTTAATGAGAGCTGTGCAATGGAACACTGCTGGGAACGCACCCAGAACTGACTCTGGTGGTCTCACAGTCACTCAGAAAGGCCCACACTGCTGTCAGTGGAGGAACCCCCGTGTTCATGTTGTGGTACTGGGATGTGCTTGAGGCACACTGCAGACAGTGAGAGGCTGAGGTGGGACGGCAGCTGCGGCGCCGCGAGCAACAGCCTGGTGTGTGAGGAGCCCCCAGCTCGGCCCCGTGCCCGCCTCAGAGCGCGCTGAACGCCACAGCCCACACGGACACCTGTGCCCCTCCTGCGTGCTCCGCGGGCCGGCCAAGGGACAGAAAGCGGTGGGACCGAGACAAGGGCTGGCTGGGCATCCCCAGGATTTCAGACACCCCTTTAAGCAGCGTTTTCTGCCTTGTGGCTCAGGCAGCTCGCTCGGCACCCAAGGGAAGTTAGCGATGAGCGCAGGGGCCGCCGGTCCTACCGAGAGCCGCAATGTGAAAACCAGCGCGCACCGCCGCACCGCGAGCTGCCGCAGCCCGAGCCGGGCACAGCGCGGAGCGGAGCGGAGCCGACGGCCTTCGGGCCGCAAACCGCATGCGGGCGCCCTGCCCGCACGGCAGCCATCCCGCTGTGTGTGCGGGACGGGACCACCATCTGATCGGGCGGCCCGCAGCCCCGGGGCGGAGAGGACCCCAGCAGGGCAGGGCAGCCCCGAGTGGGGCGGACGGGATCCCCGCGGCGGCTCCGAGCGGTGCCCGACCGCCCCCACCCCCCGCCGGCTGCCGCCCGGGAGGACCGCCGCGTCCGCCCCCGGACCCCCAGCGGGGCCGGCACGAGGCGGGGCCTCCCCCCGATCCCCTTACCTCAGCACGCCGAGGCGGCACGGAGCGGCACGGAGCCTGGGGCCGCCCGGGGGGGGCGTGGCCGGCTGCGGCTCTGGGCGGGGAGAGCGGCGGCCCAGGGCAGGCGCGGGGCTCGGCGAGCCGGCGGATAAGGCAGCGCGGCGTTCCGGTTACATCCCGAGGTCGGTGCGGTGCTGCCCGGTCACTCAGAGCCTCCGGCGGGCCCGGAGCACCATCGGAGAGAAAAGCGCCCCCCTGCACGTGCACCCAGTGCACAACCGGGACAGCTCGCTGTGCTCCCGGCGGCGCAGAGCAAAGCGCGGTGCTCTCCCGGCCCTCCGGCGCGGTCCCGGCGCCAGGCGCGTGCACGTGCTGCCGGGGTGCGCGCAGCGCTGCGGAGCCTTTGGGAGCTGAAGTTTCGCTCTCAGGATAAGGCAGGTTTGCTTGAAATCATGTGCTGCAACCACAGCGCCCAGGGTTCGGTAAGAAGGGTGTTTCAGATGCAAATCTGTTCGTTCTTCCCGGTGACAGAAACGTGGGGAATGCTGCTGGGGGTGAAGTCCCAGCAGAAGACTAAAAATAAAGAGACCGTGCCCTAGCTGCTTCCATTGGTTTGTTACTCTGCAACAGTCACAAGTGTTCATAGCCAAGCACGATAACCAGCACACCACCTTACTTGGTGATCACTGAGTGTCTGATAGCTCCTGGGCTGTGTTTGCTCAGATAAGTGCCACCCGTGGCACTGTCACATGGGCTGACTGCCCTCCTGCCACAATTACAGCTAACCAAACACAAAGCCAAACTGATGAGAGCTGTATTAAAGTGTAGATTGGAAGGATAGAGCTTCTGGGAACGAGGCAGCCCTGCAGACAACAGGAACTATTAAAAACGTCTGCACAACACAGAAGAAATGTACGTGGCATCCTTATGTAAGCAGGTAACTGCTCTGGTTCCTTCATTTTGGGCTCTTCCATCTGCAGCTCACAGCCCTCATTCAGCTCCTTTGCTGCACAGGCAGTGTCTTTGCACAGCTGCACCACCAGAACCACTGTGCAAGACTGAAGGATCAGGAATTCGGTCCTTCCCCCGTCAGAGGCCCTTTAATTACATCCCTTTGGGTTAGACTGCCTTTGACAAGCGATGTGTGCTTTTTTCTTTTTCCTGAAGGTTTTAACAGGTAAGAAATGATGATGCCGAGGAAACTGTCACTGTAGAGGAAAGGAAACGGAGCCAGTTGCCGTGAGTTGGCTTCAGGGCACCCATCTGGCTTACTGCCATCCATCACTAGAGCATTTTGGATGAACCACAAACCCGCTGAATGCTTCCACCTCCCTCACTGCAAAGAGGGCACAACGTTTGTTCCCTTTGGCAAAACAGCTCCATCTCAGCAGTGAAAAGCACTGCGGGCAGCCCAGCAGTGCTGTTACAGCACGAGCAGATGGGAACTGAGCGATGCGGGCATGTGGCGGTCTGCCCTGCGCTGCAGCCATGGCACCTGCACAAGTAACCTCTGTGAGAGCAACAGGAATTGTTGGTGATAGGTAATCCTGTAGAAGAACAGTATGTCAGTTTTATTAGCTACTTCTGAGGCTTCTAATTGAAATATCGAGATCCACCTGTAGGAGCAGAAGGCTTGCCTTATAGATCCATGTAGAACCACATGTAATGTCTCTTCATCTCCACTTCCTTCACTCCTCTGTGCTACACGAAGATTTGTAGATGCTCTAAGAATGTGTGGACACTGTGATCTACCTTAGTTGGTACGGCTTGAGATGTTTGCCTTCATTGCTTTATAATGTGCTGTGAGAAGTCATAGCAAGTTAGTCTGGCACAGAGCATTTCTGCCAAGAAGTGAGCTCCTTTTTCAAGAGGTTTTAAAAGCAGTTCTGGAGGTGACAATTGTAAGTTTTTGGACGTTGATCATTTCAGAGAGATTGCTGCTACACCGCTGGGGAGTTTGGGTTTGGGGCTGAAGGGGCACTGCGTGCTGTCACCCTCCAGGCCGCCCATCCGGGCTGCCAGCTTGCTCCTCCACTTTTGCCTCAAGAGTTCTCGAAAATATGACACCTCTATCTCAGTAGGTGCTGAATTACACAAAGAAACGAGAGATAAGTTTTTGGTACTTTCCAAACTAGAGATATTTCCTCTGACAAATTTCCCCCATATGAGATCAGTTAACTGAAAACAGGATGTGGCTCAGAGGGACCGACCTCTGCAGCGTCATTTCACTGCAGAGCCATTCCTACCAGAGCTCACACTGCAGCTCACGGCGTTACTATTTAAGGAGAATGATCACTGATACATCTGAGAAAAGAAGTTCACGAGTGAGTATTTATAACTTGAGTGTTGCCCTTTTAGAATTGTCCAAGAGCTTGAGTTTTTAGTATGTATACAAATGGCACTCACATTTGGATGCTGAGCGTTTCAAAGGCTGCAGTCAAAGTGCAAACAGTGCTTTCAAGGCTGAGAATCGGACTTCAGACAGAAAAAATGCTAGAGATAGAGAGGTCTCGCTCTATGAAAACACACTTTTCAGTTAGGATATCTGGAAACATGTCTGCGTTCTAGGAAATGCTGAAAAATGGGTAAAACACAGGAATGAAATCTGGTTAGTAACTGAGCACCCAGAGCCCACAGGGCACAGTGCTTCCAGGAACCAGAGCTGAGTGCTCCAAGCCAACCTTCTCACCCGTGCGCACAGCTGAGACCAATCCACTCTTTATCTTCTCTGCTATCACCTTCCTGACTTTAGCCACCATGAGAGAGGAATACAACAGGGTTGTAAGATTCCATCAATTCATTCTCAAGGTTTTCAAATAAAAACGTGAAGAGCCATGCAGGTTGATTTTTTGTTACCTTTACCACACGTGAGAGCTTTGCCACAGCTCAATCCCTTACCTGCAGTGTGATCAGCACACAGCCAGCTTCAGCTCCGCGCCATCGCAGTGCCATTGCCAGACCCAGCCCCACTCACATGAAAGAGCTGGAAAGATTCCCACTAACTTCTGTAAGAGTTGGACTGTGCTCCTCCAAGAGACATCAGGAATCAATCTTTTTTTCCTTTATCCCCTTCTCTGCCTCTACATTTTTCCAGCTCATATTCTCTGTAGCAGTCTAATCCTCAGCTTCCCAGTATGCAGGGTTTCCCCTCCCCCCAATCATGGGTGTTCTGGAGCATCTCTTCAGGTTTTGTCAGGGGAAAAAAAAATGCACCCATTAAAATGAACATTATGCACCAATCCTCTGATCTCAGTACTTCACTAAAGCAGCTCCACAACAGAAGCCGAGGAACCCACTGAAGGAGAGTAAAGAAAAGAGGTGTTTCTCTCCACCATGGTGTCCCTGATAGCTTTCTATGCACAGTACTACTTGAGAGTGAAAGCATATGGAGAAACAACTGAAGCTGCTTTTAGGCCACCGAACACACAGATCTGTGACAGCAGGGACTTGGTGGTGGCACACCTGTGTCACTGCATCTGCAGCAGCAGAAGCGCTGCGCATAGATGTCTGCAGCTGACGTGGGACGGCTTTTGGCAGTTTCACCAGGCAAAGTTCTGCTTTCTCCTGCAGTCTGCCTACATCAAGGGCCTGCGCTGTGCTTGTGGTTGTGCTTCTGTTTCCCTTAACACACACAGAGCCCAGTCTGAGCTGGAAAATTCTGAGCTGCTTATTTCCATTCTTACTGCTCTAGAGAGAAGTCAGGGAACGGGAGCTGAGCCCGGCAGGAGCCTGCCAAAGAGCTCTTCCAATGTTCTGGATGTAACATGAAGAAACAAGCTAAGATTCAACATTTTCAACTATAAAGCAGTTGGCAAAGAATGGATATTCTATTGATAGCTCAGTTCATTGGTACAGAGCGTTAGAGAAATGACACCATTATCAGAAATCTCAGCATATCTGAGTGGGACTAATTAGTGGAAACAGAAAATGGAAATACATTGCTTTAACAGTGTCTTCATTAATTCTCCTTAATGAGAGGAATGGAGGAAAGAGTGAAGGCCACAACCATGCCGTAACACTGCCAGTAGTTAACTCATGTTGTTAATAAGAGCACCTTCATCCTAAAGAGATGTTTAGAATACAATAACGGACAGGGGCAGAACAAGACAAAATGAGATGCCTTTAAAGAAAAATATAAATAAAAAGATGTTTTAAACACAGGAGAAGCCTGACTGAAAGAGTAAAGTTGGAAGTGGGAGAAAGCAGGCACAGAGAAGGACAGGTCTGTACTCTGAACAGACAGAAGCAGACTTAGTGCTTTAATGATTGAACAGGAGCCCTCTCATGAGGACAAGTATCTTGGCAGCTCTGCCAGTGATGGGACTCCAAAATCAGATCATCACATAAAAGTTCCCAGCAGCATCTTTGGTATTTGGCCAAGAAACCAAACCTTGAGACTTCTTGTTGAAAATCTGCATCACAAATTGGGCACTGAAACCCCACAGCGAGTGAACAAGGCACAAAGTGCTTAGGAAACGTCTCTGGATGAGACAGCAGCACAGGCACAGTGAGGGCAGCTCTTCTGTAACAGCTGCAGCTCATGCCCAGCCTGTCAGCAGCACTAACATTCAAGCCTGTATACTGCACATTACATTTCATCAGGTGCACACTGGCATAGAGTAACATGAATCTCTATGTGTGGGGGGAGTGAGATGTTCTTAAACCATTTCCTCTTTGAAAAGAGATTTTCACTATTTTTGTGGCTCGGTAGTAGAAATACTACAACTGCAGATCTGGATATCAAACGTAAAGAGTACAGCTTCTCCAAAATAATCATAACAACACTGATTTCCATTAGTTCTGTGGCCTCGCTGTTTAAATTGCAGAGAACACATAATGGCCAGTGGAAAGAATGCACTGTTGAGGTTACAGTCGTAAAGCCAAGCGAGACAATGCAAGTCCATGTCAGGGCTCTCTTACAGTGTACTGCATCCAAATGCTGAGCTTCTCTGCTTCTTTTGGAGAACTTTTTTTTTATGGCGCCAGTGGGGCTGCTGTCTATAAAAGACAACTGATTTTCCACTGCAAACCCCAATTTTTGTCATTCGATATCACTGCTGATTCAAAGCGCATCATGTATCACTTTCTGTTTGCTTTATTTATGGCAGGAATCGGCATTTCAGTTGTCAGGTAGCAGGTGAAGGAATCATGGTCTGAACCACAGGGATAACCTGCACTTCATGCCTTCCAGCTACCAACATGGGCAACTATTTATAAATAAGCACCTGTGTGTAACTGATATTTCCCGGGACAGAAAAGAAAGGGCTGAAAATAGCAATCCTTGCTCAAGATATCTCTGCTATTGTTTTCTAAACTTGAATGTTCTTTTTATTACAGTTGTGGCATTTAATTCGGTTCAGTATTTTCCAGGAACTCAGTTGCTGCTGGTCTGAGTTCCAAGTTCATTCAGAACTCTAAAAGCAACATTTAACATGAGGAATGGAATTTTGTAATGACCCAGCAACTGGCAAAACCAAACTCTTGGTTCCCGGGGGAATGAAAGAGCCAAACCCAGAAATTTCTGCTAATTAGAGGTGAAAACATTACTAAATACCTTAAAAATTGAAAGCATATGCAACTGCTATAAGGTGGTTTTTTACTGGAAAATAACTGGTGGCCGTGCCAAATTTCAGTGTGTTCTCATGTAAGAATTCAGCAGGAGATTAAGAACACATTTTTCTAGGAGACATGCAGAAATGTTAACGTTCACATGGGCTGTAAGTACGCCTCTGCAGGTAGGGTCAGAAGAAAGCTCACAGTGGCTGAGAACCAAATTGGCAGCCCTCAGAAAAAGGAGGATTTTTTTAAATCGCAAAATAATTTTCACTCCAGTGAAAAAATAGGTATGTGCTCTCTCATCTCTTCTGCTCGCTTCTACACACATACTGTATGTGCATCTACTGACATATGGAAATGACAGTTTGAGATGACTTGTGAAAAGATCTTTGAGCTTGAAAGAAGCCTTATTAAGGACTAGATTCAACTGCTGTCTTTGTTTCTCCACCCTGTGTAGGATCCCACTTACAGACTCAGAACTGAGCCTATATTGAACATTTCTATTGCTATGCAAAGATAGAAGCTAATTTCAGTGCGATGTCGTGGCATTACATCGCCAAAGTGCATCTCAGTGGCTCACGTAAGCAGTTTTCTCTTCCACCTGGTATTTAGCACGGTACGCTTTACAGTCCAGCAAGAAAGAATGATGGCAGTCACTTACAGATACTAGAGTTTTAAAAAGCAAGACTTGTCACATGCTGCAGGGACTTAGCATTCCTCTACTAAAACTGTGGGGTATTTCTAACTCAAAAGAGTTTTGGCAGAACTAATTTGGCTTGGTGTGCTTAGGCCTTGTGATGCATCCAAAAAGATTATATACATAAATCATTTCTGTGCTGCTAATAAGGCAATGTGGCACCATTTGGCTCACTTCCTACATTAGTCACAGTAGTTTGGTGCAGCACAACAGCTTTCACAACCAGCCCAAAAAAGTGCAAGTTTCAGGTGTCACCGTGCACCCCAGGGAGGAATTTGATCTGTTCAAGTCATTTATTAGCTCGGATCAACTGGATAAACTCTTGGTCACAAAATGAATTCTTCACTTCATTGCAATATTCAGTTATCTAAAAATTAGTAAGATGCAAAATGGAAACTTATAGAAAAATACTTTTTAAAAATCAAAATAAATAAACTTAAAATGAAAGGGTATGCTTAGTGTTAACCCTTAGAATTGTAGTTATCTCAGGAATTCAACCAACTCAGTTCTTACATATCTGCCCAGAGTATTCAGAGAGAAATCACATTAGAATGGCATCTGGTGAATCTTCTTATTCAGATTCCGATCATGAAATGTATTAAAGGAGACTTAAAATATAATGGCAAAACTCATTTCATTGACTTCAGTGGGTAGCGTGCATTGCTAAGAGGCAGTCTGAAATTCACTTCTGGAGTCAAGTTTGACTGCCATGTACCATTGCGTCAATAAATAGATGTCAGAACAAGCCTGTGTGCCAGCAGCCCTTGTTGTCTTGCCAGAACTGACAGACCCAAGGCCGGTTGCCTCTCTTCTAAGAGAAGCAAGCAAAGCAATTTGGACTAAAGCACACAGTCCTTGGACAAGTGCATTAATGTGTGGACAGACTGGTAATCCCACAGAGGCCAGCCTCAGGATAAAATACAGAAATTTAGTATTTGAAAGCTTATTTCTCTGGAACCACTAAAGCTATTAGCCTATGATTCAGAGCCTGGAACATTTGGAGACTTGCACACCACATATACAAATAACCAAGGAACAGAAAAACTGCACAATTCAGATAAAAGGGCCTTTCTGATGTCCAGAATCTCCAGTAAGTACATAAGTACAGAATGTGTCCTGAAGTAATTCCCATTTTATAATACAGATAAGTCATCTAAACAGGGATTTTTCCAGGAATTTCTGGTTTTACCTGACATTAATTGAGTACCTCGGGCATCTATGGCTGGAAATCACTCAAGTTAGCATGGCAGGACATTCTAAACTCAACCCTATGCTACTTCCATTTTTCTCCTGTCTTACTGAGTAGGAAATATGGAAATCAGCCAACATAAACTGCACGTGTCAAGTGGACAAAGATATACCTGTTTTATACAATGACATCATTGCACTTTAATCAAATCACTGGGCTCCACCTCAGCAAGGGTGGCTCAGGCAGCATCTCCATATGGAGAAATAAGAAATGTTTCCCAGAAGGTGTGCTGGTAAAGGTGAAGAGAGATAATTGGGTTTCATAAAACAGTTACCTTCACAACAACGTCACGGAGTTCAGAAGTTGGTTTACAGGTGGACTGCCTAGCCAACCTCACCAAGTTTTTAAGCATATCTCATTCTGCAGTTTCAGTTTATATCTAATTAGTATTAGATACAGTGCTATCTTCTTGTGTTTCTTAGAGAAGTACAGAAGATCCAAAAAAAAGTACTCACAGAACCAAAATTGAAAACCGCATCAGCCATGGCTGTCTTCTCTCCACATACTGAAAGGCCTGGATGGAGGGTATTTCTATGAGAGAGAAAACAGGGATTTTAAGGATCTTGGACATGATACTTTTGGGCAGCTAGTCAATAAAAATGAACACGTGCAACTGTACTTTCTATCAAACTCTCTTCTCAGTTTTACTAGGAATCAACCTGACCTGTGCCAGCAGCTGTGAGTGAAATTTGGTCCTTTATCTGCCACTTTCCTGGAGGCAAGAGCCTTACTGGCCAAATTCAGTTATCAAGTGCCAATGCAATATTTGTTGTAAATAATTCAGTCTACTGTGCCTTAAAATGCAAATGAATGGCACAAATATTCTTTCAGACTTGTTTTATTTTTTAAACAAGGATTCAGAGCATAAAAATGAGTTACTGTCAAGAAATTGCAATAGAATACCTGCAGGAATTCAGAAAAGAGTCCAAAAGGAAAAGCTAGGGAATACAATAATTTATTTCATGGACAGTAAATGAACGGCCTCCTGTTCAATACAAAATGCCTTAAGTTGTAGCTTAAGCCCCAGTACCCACTACCATGTGCACACTCTTGCCAGTGCCCAGGTTAGTGCAGGAAGATGGACTTTGTCAGGCTGAATTCTGAATTTCCTTCTCTCTGTGGTTTTAAACTGCATTTAAACTAGATTATCTCTCTAAAAGGCAGGAAGCAGCACCAGAGTACATTCCCTATTCCAAGTTCTCAAATACCACATGTCTTTTTGGGGAGAAATGAAGTAGCTCTGTTAAACTCTGTAAAACAAGTGAGGCATGCTGAGCAATCAGCCCTATTACTGCCTGCAGCTGCTCTGTGCTTGGAGCTCTGATCAGGAGAGGTTCTGCATCCCCTGCCCAGACATTGTCCCACAGTCCCAATTACAATACTGGCAAATACAGAATTTGTCCAGGAATCAGAGAGATCACAGCTCCTGTCCCACAGCTGAATTCATTGACAAAGATCTCAGTGGAGGTGAAAGTGGTTTTTCCTGCGGACATGAAATCAACTTCAGAGTGCTGTACAGTGAAGTATGTGTTTTTCATCCACTAGGAAACAAGTACAGCATTTTCAGTAGTTGGACATTTGAAAAATGACTTTTAAAAGTTCTTTCTTTCAGGGAGTGAGAGGGCAAAGCACTAATGTTCATAAGACCTGCACAGAAACTGTGTTCTTGCACTCCCTCTACTGTTACTATCACAGTGGCAAACAGGGAATGCTTCAAAAGCTGTGTGTATTCCTTTGTTTAAGATACATGGATGCAAAAATATAAAGGGGAGTAATGTTTCCTAGCAAAAGGACTTTCAAAACTAAAGAAGCATGGTGAAAAAAAACTAAGGATAAACAGCACTACCTATCTGGAAAATGAGATATTATGCATGATTCAACGCCATGGACATAGCTGGGCAGTCTTTAAATTAACATTGAGCTCTGTTCCACTACAAATACTAACAAAATTCCACTTGAGTTTTACATGTAATATAAGTTATAGGGTTGTTACGTACTATCATAATTGTTCAAACAATTTTTACCAAGACTGCAGGGTTAATATCCAAAAGTTGGTCTTCCTAAAATAGAAGCTGCGAGAAATATAGTACAAGTGTTAAAATATTCTATTTTCTCTACACATACAGATGACACATCAACACTATCAGGAAATAAAATAAACCATCATGTACAAGAATATCAAAAGTATTCAAAGTTGGTCCTAATATCTCATATAACAACCTCTCTAGAGAGAACTTACCAAGGTGATGACTGAAATTTTTAGCTCATCAGCAGCAAGGGGAACCCCTAGATCCAAGCTCTCTCAGAATGAGATTCCCCTGTACCACATGCTTGACTTTTCATTGTAATAGCATGACTAGTCTCTTTTTAGCCTTGATTTAACATTGCCATTTTTCAGTCACTAGACTTACAAAGTTTGCATTATTTTAAGGGGCTTTTCTCATATTACAGCAAAATAATTTGCAAGTAACTATCTTCAGTGCAAGTAATGATAAGTTCATAACTGAAATGTTGCCAGGTATACAGAAGGTCGTATCGACTGTTTTTTAGCATGATAAATTCAGTTTGTTTAGCTACAAAAAGCAAAGAGTCTGTAACAGTTTCAGCCTATTGAATATGAACTGTAGGTTTCCAAAATGGCTTCTTTCTGTTGCAGGGAGTGGGAGCTGTTTGTCTGAGATGCACTGCAGTGTTTCAATGCATTGTTAAAGTAAATGGACTGGAACAATCTGTAATTTCTTAACTTAGTAAACCTTCAGCATTGTTTAACTTAAACATCTGTTACTCCATCCAAATGTTGAATGAAAAATGTTAAATGCCTGGATACTAGCATAGGTAAAAATGAAAGATTCTGTCATCTGCGGGTTTAAGAAACTGAAAATTAAAGCTTTAACAAGTTAAAGCTTTAACAAAATTATTTAATAAGCCATTTTATTTTTCCTTTTTAGTGCGTGTGCTGAAGGCAGGGTTGTTTTTACAAGACATTGGATTTCAATGTTTTAAGGCATTTTTGCTACTGGCAAAAGACAGTCTTTTCCATGTTGTTTTTGCAATCATTCCTTTTCATTTCATCTGACTTCAAATGCCTTTGAAGTCTTCAGCATTATTCTCCCATCCAAGCTTAAAAAACATACTTTGTAAGTTACCAGGTAATAAGAAAATGGCTATGAAATACAAGCCAAGAGTGTTCTCGAAGGTGAACAATCATGACAGTTAAGTTCTAGAAGAATTACTAAACAACTGAGGATTTTTTTAATGAGATGTGATCTGTATTTTTAATTAAAAAATTCTCCATGTAGATCAACAGCCACTGATGATGAGATCTTCAACAAAATCTTCCATTCTGTTTAAAAACTCCTGGCAAAATGTACATGCTGTATTTGGAGGCCACCACTCAATCCAAGTGCTGGAGTCCAAAGGATACTGGAATCTAAAAAAAACCCACACAAAATGCTCATATTTTAAAGTAAGGTTTGGGGAGAAAACCATCAGATAGAAAAAGAAATACAATAAGAAATAGCTTGCTTTGTGTTCATAACCCTATTTTAAATGTACACATCTGAAAACAAATTGGGTGACTGGCTTCTGGTTGAACTGATACTTAAAACACATTATACACTATGTAAGATTTATTACATACAGAAACTTGCCACTTGCCAGCACAGCACATTCTGATGGAAGTTTCTTACCTGAAACTGTAACCAATGTTTATCTTTAAGGCTTCTTTTCCCATGATCAAATATTGCATTCCTGGGCTTAGCTCAACATTAGCACAGGTCTTCTTTTTAACAAAGGTGACTTCATTATTTTTTTGAGCAAAAGCCTGACCTGAAGTAGAATGTTGAGAAATTGAAAAGTATATAAGAAGAATTTCCTGTCACACAAGTACTAGAAAACACTAACATGGTATGTTATGGTATGGAACACACTAACATGGTATGTTATGGTATGGAACAGTGAGCTATTTGCCACTTACTATATAACAGGAAAATTTGTTGAAATAAAACACGTTTCCTGCAAATTATTTCTAAATGAAATAGAATGGTAAATAAACCTTGTACAAATTAAATAATTTTCTATTAATTATAGCAATTTACCAATTGATTAAACTCAGACAAAAAAAAAGGGTGAAAAACAGCAGGAATATGTCCATCTCATTTTATCACTAAAGAGATGTTTAACTGATTGCAGTTTAGGACTGTTAACAGCTATAATAAAGAAAAACTGTTTAAAAACATTATGCAAACACTGCCCCTCTTAGGGCAAGAATGTTCAAAGTCTGTATTTGAAGCTAGGGTTTTTTTACTCTCCTGAAATGACTAGGTTTGACTCTTGATTTTTGTCATCTGCTTCAGCAGCATTAACCAAACAGCACTTGCCCTAAGCAAAATACTTAGATGGATTAGAAATACGACACTCACCTCTTTTATATAAATCAAGAATAGTTGCAGAATACTTTACAAAGTAACCTTCTTCACTGCGAGATAAGATGTTCACTTTGTAAACTGCGAAACAACACAAAACAAAGGTGTTTTATTCCTTTTTCCTGCAGCATGTTCTAAATGTCATATAGATGCTCAGTTAAAAACTACAGTGTCCCTTTATGTTAATTTCTGGTAAAATTATGACTATACTTGTAGAGTGTTTGGCTCTTATCTGATGATCCACAACTTCTCCTAATCCCAAAATCACATAGAATCTTCTAGATTGGAAAAAACCTACAAGATTATTAAGTTTAACCATCAACCTCACCCACTGAGTCCTGTCACTAGCCCATGTCTCTTAGTGTCATGTTCATGTCTCTTAAATGTCTTAAGTTCTAGCAAAAGCATGAGAAATAAGTAATAACAATTCAAATATTACCATATGCAATATCATTCTGGCATGCAACTTCTCTCCTGGTATCAGCAGTTATTGACTGATCTAGTCTTTCTTGTACTTTGCTACACTCAGCTACATTGAGAGAGAAAATAAAAACAAACAGTTAAGACAGTGTCATCACATGTCCTCCCAAAAAACATCATGAGCTTCCACCTGATTCAGATAATCTACTGTAACCAAGAAACACCGAAATTATGGGAGTGCATGGTGTAGCAATGGATGTTTTTGTTTTTTTTTTTAAATACAATTAATGTATATTTTTAGAGGACACATAGCTGTGTTCTTAAGAGGATTTCCCCTTGTGGTTTAAAATGATTTTGTCCAAAGCATTAAACTGCCACCAAATTAAATAGAACATCTTTAAAAAAAAAGTTTACCTTCCATGCATTTGCATTCATCTCCTTCACACAATCTCACAAGTTTTTCATTTCCATATGGGTTATAAAATACAGTGCATCGTTTATCTACAAGATCCAAAAAGATATAATAAATAAATATAGAGAAACCAAGAAAACAGCACTGAAATTTTGTGAGTCTGAAATTAACTGTGCTTAAAATAACAAGGATTAGAAAGCTGTTGAAGGGAGAATGTAGCCTTCAGAAAAGGAATAAAGAGCTAAAAAGTATGAGTTTGAAGACACAGAATGCATACCAGGTGCGTGATACTCATATACACTGAATGTGCCAGGATTTAGCATTCCAACATGGAAAAGCTGACTAATTCGGAACCCAACACAGAGGAAGCGATCAGCTGGCACCTATTTGAAAGACACATGAATGAAGAAGTTCTAAAAAGGAAACACAGAAAGAGTTAACGTTGTTCTTACAGTTATGAAAGAGGTAACATACAGAATCTATCTGCAGAATAACGTGCCCATCTTTTATCTCATAGTCAGCTATCAACTGATCAACTCCACTTGCAAGCTGTAGGGAAGAAAAACAAAAAAATTGATAAAGAAAGTTTTCTGGATGATCTTGAAGATTTTTTAATCAGTAGGATTTATTCTCATCAGCATTAGAAGTACTTTGCAGCAATGAGAATGCAATGATACAAATCTGTACTACTAGTCTAACAGAGAGAGAAGAACAGTAAGTATCACAGTTCTGTCAGAAAAGTCTCCAGCAAAAGGAAGATGTCCTTTAATGCTTACAGTAGATAAGTCTTCTGAATTTGCTTCCAATCCACTAACCAAACTTATGTCCATCACCACATGAGCAGATCCTGACTGTGGCTCCCTTCTGCTCGGCCTGTACCTAAAATATATTAAAAACAAATAGTTAAACACAACTGAAACTAAAAACAATCTTTAATGCGCCATCTCAGAAAATCCCAAGGAAGATTTTATCAACGTTCATAACACCATCACAAAGAAATATATTCTGAATTAATCATTTTAGATTTATGTAAGTTATCATTCTTACAGGACTATTTCCCAAGAGAATAATGACCTTTGTCTCTATTACTTTTTACACAAATGCATGGAGAAGAAAAATGAAGAAAACAGGATCAAAAGACCAGATGTAATTACTAACATGGGAGGATTAGCAGATAAATACATTTTAATCTCACTCTTGGGGAAAAAAAAAAGATTTGAATATAAATGTCAGTTAATGCAATATTAAAACAATACCTAAGAAAAAATATAAGAGCAGAAAGTCTTTATAACATTCTTAGAGTAATTGCATTATGTCTACATAGAGCCACAATATATTTCCTTGCACTACTCAAATTCCTTAACAGCTGGGAATTGCACCTTTGCAAATAGGAGTGTTGAGCGTTCAGCAATCCAGGATGTTTTAAACCAGCACTGAGTTTAAATGAAACATTTAAAAGCAAAACATTGGCTCAATTTCTGCAGAAATAATAACAAGCTACCCAACTAACCCGCACCAGCTGTACTTACTTTGCACAAGCCTCTAAGCGCCCAAGTGGCCCACCGTCTTCTCCTCTGTAACCTTTTAAATCAAGTAGAGTCAAAGAAGTGATTTTAAAACTCTTCAGAAGTAGAAACCCCAAATTCTTGTAAACTCTTCTCATAATTGAAAGAGTTTCTAAAAATGTTTTGATAGCTATTTTTCATATGAGCACATTGTCTAGTCAGAAACAAATAACACCAAAGGATTTTATAATTTGGATAAAATGTCAGCTTTAATGCTTAATATGATTTATCGTGTACTGAAGTTGTTAAAACTACCTTCATAGCAAAAGCTCAGAATGCATCTATACACCCTGCTGTAGCTGGATTACAAGTCTCAATACCTTGCAGAATTTACCACAAACCACTCTCCTAATGTATTTTTTTTCTGCTAGAATTCTATATTTCTCACTGCCTCAATTGTAATAGCAATTCTACAGATGAGTAAAAATACAATAACATAGATACATTAAAAATATTTCCATTCACAAAAAGACAATAGTTTCAAAAAAAAAAAAGCAAAAAAAGCTTCTAGCAATTTGTTTTCTAGGGGAAGAATTCATTAGTATCATTCCTAATCAAAAGCACATTGACAAACAAAACAAGCTTCCCCCACCTCTGCATTGACCCAGTCAGCAATATTAAAAACCATATTAACTCTTTACCATCATCTCTCTTTGGAACAATCTTCAATTCAAAGTTACACGACTCTTCAGAAGTACCCATTACATTGTATACTGTCCTCACCTACAAACAAATAAGTAAGACAATATAGAAACAGTAAACAGTGCTCAAATATGGCATACAAATCCAAAAATTGACACTACAGAGTTAGAGGATTTTGAGACAAGTGAACCATTCTGTACAAAGATGGTTTTGTTTTGGTGAACACAAATCAGAATGAGTAAATGATCAGCACAGAAATAAACGTGGCACTCTCAAGAAAAACCAAACCAACTCTTGCTGGTGGTGTTCAGAAGACTAAAAATACTACATGAACAAGTCCTGATTGTTTTATGAATGTAAATACTAGTCCACACGTTGTCATACATCTGCTCAGTACAAAACATAGCCAAAATGACATCTATCCCTTCAGTCTAAAAGTAAGGGCAACAAGGAGAATGGCTTATGAAAAGCTGCATTTTCTTTTTCAGCATTCACATTAACAAACAGAAGATACCATATTAAAAAATTGGTTGCATGCTTACATTTACTGTAGCTATACCAGTGCTGCTGCCAGTGCTTACATATATGTCATCATCCAAAGGTACCTAAGGGATTGGTGTTAAATATAAATAGTTATAATAGTAAAGAATATAATTGAAGCCAGATGAACTGCTTGTCTTTTCTATATTCAAATGCAAATTAAGGACACAAACTGCTTCTACAAAAAAAAAAAAAAAAAGCACTTTGCAGGAACAAGTAGAGACAATTAGGCATTGAAAAGCACATTAAATTATTAAATGTAGCAGATAAGCAAATTCCTTAAACACTTTCTATGTCATATTAATATCAGTTTATCAAAAGATAAAGCTAATCTAGTAGTGATTTTTAAGTTCACAGTACCACTTAACAAATTATATACAATTCTGCTTTGACTTTTCAGAAGAGATACCATTCACTCACTGTCACAGATCTTCCCACAAAATTATCTTCTGTGAGTTTAAATAGATGAAGATCTCCATGATTTCTGTATGCAACCTTAATGCCCATGTCCAGATGAAGCCGTTTGACAAGAAGGGAATATTCAGTCAAGGCCTCAAGAGCATTAACAGTATCCTGTCAGCAAATAATTTAAAAGATTTACTTACAGGAATATGAAACTAATTTTTTTTTTTAAACAAAGCTATTCATTTTCTGCAGTTTAAACAGGAAGGCATACATTGGTAACCATTACTTGCTGCAGAACTTATGCAGCATGGCAGCTTACCACTGTGTTGGATGTACTATCTCATAACTATATTTGTGGGCATGTTTGTGCAATCTAAAGAAACAAATGCAAGCATAAAGAAAAGGCAAGCAAAGACTAAATAACAAACAGCAGCCATTTTCTCTCTCCAACTTGTTCTTTCTTCCTTAGTAATTTAAAAAGATTGGGGGTCTTGTATGAACTGGAATGTTCTATATAGTATGACCACTATAGGCTTCCTAGAGAGGTGGTGGATGGCCCATATCTGCCAGTATTCAAGAGGCATTTAGGCACCTGGTTAGCCCTGAAGTGGTCAGGCAGTTGGACTCAAAGCTCTGTATGGGTCCCTTCCAAGTGAACTATTCCATTCTATTCTAATACAATTTTTGCATAGAAAAAAACTGCATACCCTCTTAACATTGCATACCTCTTACATCTCATTTTTTGGGGAGATAAGAACGAACATGTCATAAAATGAAATATTCTGTTTTATAACTAACTCAGGAAAACAGCTTCCTGGTATGACTCCTTTCATTCAGCTTATCTCAAGTCATTGGAGTCAGCTCACAAATTTCTGTTTATAATGAACTTCACAAAAAGACGTATTTCCCAGAGACAAAGAAAACCATGGCACGAGAGCTATTCAATACTAGCGTCACGTACAGGATGTTGAATTTGTCAAGCAGGGTCACCTAATATTATCCTCTTAAGGTTCCTCAGATTTTAGCACTTGAGGAATGGGAACAAAGTATTTAGAAGCTCACCTGAGTTGAGTAAAATCCTCCACCGTATCTTTGTTCTTCAGACAACCACTTGATGATTGGATTAGCATAGTTCTTATCTCCTCTTAACAAAGCAGTAAGCAATGCATATGCTGTAGTCTCAACCATTTGTGCAGTAACAGGGCTGGGAGCAAGTAGGTCTGATGTTTTAAAATCATCCTTCCAAAAACGATAGATAGGAGGGTCACCTACAGAAGAAAGGTTTCAAGTTGTCTACACAGGTCAAGAAGAAAAGGAGGTACTCTCTCTGCATATAACAAGGGATGAATGTATGGCAAACAGGTATATAGGTATTGGACCAGAGAGATTATCACGTTACAAAGGAGAAATGAAATAAAGATCTTACCCGCGTCCTGGGCTCACAGAAGGGCTCCAAGAGGAAGGATCTCCATCTAAAGATCCTTCCTGCTTGGGAGTCAGCCCTTAAATGGGGCCTAGGAGGGGTGGAGCCAGGCTTCACCCCTTCTGGTCACTTAGGTGAAATTGCGTTCACCTGTGCCCCTGCGGCTGACTCAGCGCTCATCTCAGGTGGTCAATCAGAGGTTCAGGCTGTGATTCAACAGTTCCCATACAGATGAATATATACTTCTAAATTATATTTATTCTAGAAGCCGATGATAAACAGAACAATCTACCTGAGGATCAAGTCTGATACACACTTTGAGAGAATTTAATAAGCAATACCTATGACAGACGCTTCCCTCTTCAGAGCAGAGAACAAGGATCTTGCAGCCTGATGATTCAAATCCACAAGAGCTAAAGCATATGAAATTATTGCCATCGTAAAGGGGCTTTGAGCAGACTGTACATTTGTCAACAAATAATCTCCTGCCTTATTTTTAGCATCATGGATTTTCTGAAAAAATAAACAGACTACAGCTTAAATGTATAAGACATTTATATATGTACAAATATATATATAGCATATACAATGTATATTTAGATGCATCAATTACACATATCTATCAAGACAATATAGGATTACATAGTATTTTCTACAGTTTGCCATAAAGTGATCTAGAATTTCACTGTTGTTCTTTTACCAACTTTGAAGCAATTAAATCTTAACCTCTGACACTGTAAAAAAGTCTGTTGATTTCTTTGAGCAAATGTTAAAGAAAAATGGAAGAAATCAGAATCCCAGAACATGACTGTGGGCAGAAATAAAACCATTATTTACCTGAGTAGGGCATATTTTAATTGATTTTTCAATTCCAATAATAGAAAATGCTGTGAGATACAAAGATTTTTCTTTAGCTTCTCTGGGTAATGTACCCTAGAAAATAAAATATGTAAATATAATTAAATAGAAGTAACAGTTAATTTAAATAATTACAACTTTTTATGTTTTAGGTGAGGAAAAAAATAGAAATTCTTGTATGAAATATCAGTTTGATTTTACCTGAAAAATACTGACTCTTTTGTAGGTAAGAGCTCATTAGTAAAAGAGACCAAAATATATTTATTGTCAAGCCAGGTCTATTATTTGGTAAAATCAAGCTACACGTTTATTTTTTCTAAACATTAACAATTGTCACATAGCTGCTTTTAGTGGTAGGACAGGAAACTTTGAAATGTTGTGCTGTTCTGTAAACTAGTTACAAAGAGGTAAAATTGGCAAATTCTCCTGGCTAGATTTCTGGTGAAATGCAGCCTGGAATATCTTGCCCCTTCTGTAACTTTAATTCTTGCTCTACATACACAGTAAACATCCAATTTTCATACCTGTAGTTTCACTGGTTGATAATCTGAAAATTCACTGAATGACCCATCTGGCATTTGGCAGTTATCAATCAACCACAGAAGTGAATTACAAACAGAAATTTGGTCAAGATTTATATATTGATTAACTTGTCCAAGAATCCTTAAAGCAAAAGCTGTCAACCTGACAAAGAAATCAAATGTATTATTTTTGTTCTCATTTGCAGATACTATCAAATTGCTACAGATTAGACAAATTTACATTTTTTATGATTTAGGTATGTAATATACTCCCACAGTTCAAAGAGATATTGCAGATGAATTTTAAATTTAACTTAATGAACGGGCAATAATTAGTCATAAATAATTTTACAATAGGGATCAAATACCATGCTTCAGGATATGAACTCACTATGATGCTACATGTCCTTGAAAATATCACCCTTTAAAAAATTAGCTATAGTATGAAAGCAAAGGACTGAATCAAGCCTTTTCCATTCATTCAAATCCAAAGACTTAACTCACCATGTGCTAGCTTTCCCATTTTTCCACATGCTGTATGAGAAGTCAGAATTTCTGAATGACAAGACGCTTACAATTCCTAAGGGGTATATTAGGCAGAAAGAAAGTTACAAAAAGAGACTTATTAAAATTATATCTGCTCACTCAGATACATTACCTTTCTTATTCAGCAAAGTTGATGAAGATCTAGAATTCTGAAGCAAGAGAAGAAGTTATATTTTTCTACCTTCTTTCATCTTCCTTCTCATTGCAGTTCTTGAAGTTAAGGTTTCAGGACCCAGTATATGCCAGTTGTTCGATGCTTCCAAGTAGTGAAACACATAAAATACTGGGGCAATAGTCATGAGCTCTGCCTCTGCACTGCCCTTCGGCAGATTCGTAAGAATACTAAGACCTTCAGGACTGAGGATTGTGGCAATTACTTCACCCATAAGATGTCCTGTGGAAAGAATAATAACAAGACTGACTTATAAGCAATCATTCTTTATGAGGTGATCTGCAAATCCTTTCCTAGAAAGGTAAAAAAAAATATCTAAGAATAAATGCAGACAAATTTAAACATGGATTAATGGTAGACGAAAAGCTTAACTACAATTTACCTTTTACACTGACACTTCTATCAATTTTTGTTTTGGGGACCAGGTTTAGTGGAATCTTATAACGAAATTCCTGTCGTCTCTTGATTGAACCTACAAAGGAAGATGCATATATAACACACAGCAAAATTATATCAGTAGAGAATTAAGATAAAATAGTTGGATTTAAATATTTCAACTGCCTAAGACAGCAACAAAAATAACTACAACGACATGAAGAGTAGAAATACACATGCAAACAATATCAACTGTTGAAAAGGAACAGATGCAAACACTGTAATCGTAATTCTGTCTTTACTGTTAAGAGAAAATATTTATCTTTGAGTTTATAAGTCAGCTGTGATTAAATGAGAATACATTCAATCTTTATTATTAATATACCTGTTAATCAGCTTTCAAGCACACTAAGAAAAACATAGTATTTTATCATATTTTTAAAAATACATAGTGGTTGATTTCTACCAAATGTATTTTTTGAAAGACTAGCTATTTTGAGCTGGATTTGTAAGCCAATGAAAAGACAAGACATCCTTGGACATGTCCAACAAAGAATATGTCAGGAAGGAGAAGTGCCAATCTTTTCATATTACAAAAAATTGGAGCATCATAACTGCATGAATCCAGAAAATGAAAAAGAAAATATATAAGGATGCATAGAATCAATTTCCATACCATAAACACCTTGTGGATCCAAAGTGAAACCCGCATGAAGTTCTTTTTTAATGCCTTCTGGCTGTAAGCATTAAGAGGAAAGAAGCAGAGAACAGTAACACTGTTACATACACAAATACATTAGTTGCCTTCTGCATCCTTGCCTGCAGCTGAATTCTACTTAAATGTTCCACAATATATTCAAGTTAGTGGTCTATTTCCCAAAAGTCTTGAGAAAGTTTAACAAAAGATTTAAATGAAAGCTTAAGTATAAGATTCCCCTCCAAAAAAGAATATTTCAATGAAGTAGGATTAAGCAGTTGAAAAATCTGAACCAAGTAACTTAGAATTTCATATTTTCCTCACTTATTCAATTAGATATATATGTATATCTCTGACAATCTTTATATGCAAGGTATAAAATGCACACACTCAAATACTTTGCCATACATTTTTCCACTGCATACACCTCAATTAATTCTATGATATTACCTGAAATTTGGGAGTATAATAACATTAAAATAAAGCAAAATTCATATATCGATTTCATATATGTTGCTCTTTTTGTAATTGAATCAATATGAAAATCAAAAATAATCATTTTTTCTTACCATTACACGTAATGTTTTAACGACAGTTTCACTGCTCCCAGTTGTCAGCAGTGTGAAGTTGATAGTGTGAAGACCTAATTCCAAAGGAAGAATCCTGAACACAATTGGCGATGAAGAACCAGCACCTAGATTCTTCAAATTACAATTGTGCATCCTTTGTCTAGTAGTTGCAGAATCTCCAGAAGAACAGATTCCATCTCCAGCTGCTATTTTAACACAGAACTGAAACATTGAAAAATTTTAAATGTTCACCTTCACAACAGGCAAACTGGCAGAGTAATACTAAAGACACTAAAATACCATACTGAGTATTGCATTACTCTAATACTCAATTTCTGTCTACAATGAACAAGTATTACTGGTGTTACTAACTGCAGAATTACTACTATTTGCACTAGAGACACGCTAACAAATGTTCCTTAGCCATGTCTAGAAATCACAGACATCTTTACACACTTTTCAATAATTTTGCATCTCACTTTAAAGCAGATCATATTTAACTCTTCCCAAAGGACTACAGAAACCTGATCCAGAGATCTGTTTATATTAGGTACTCATAAAAGAAGTGATTTTTTTTTTCATTTTGTTTGTTAATATTTCAATAAAATTCAGGAAGACAAATTACCTTAATTGCAGACGCTCTATGGTTATAAACGGATCCTTTTAATTCAATTTGTTCTCCTCGCACCACAGAATAAGGAACATAAATGCTAAGGAAGATGTCTTTTACAACTTGCACTTCCAGTGGTGCAGCAACACATATACCTAACAAAATTAAACACATAAAATCACACTATCTTGTCTTCCCTTCTGACAAACCACATTCTTTCCACCTGTACTGATGATTTATCATTTTTAAAACATACACTTTGAAATAGTCCTGTTTTTTTCAAAAGTTCTTGCTTCCTGTTCTTCACATATACTTTCTTTTACATACTCACTTTCAATTGCACTTCTTTCATATACTTGCTGACATTGCAGCCCTTTTGCTCCTTCTACTGATTCCCAAAACTAAAATAAACTCTTCTGTTTAAACTAGCATATCTAATGGAAAATCTGTTTCTTCCTCTTCTCAGGTTCCCAAGCTATTGACAGAAAGTCACAGTACAGCTGAGCTATGGAAGTCACTCACTACTTGTGATGTTTTTACATTCTTCCTTATTTATTATGAGCCTCCATCAAATACAAGATACTAGGCTAGACTGACCTTTCTCCTGCACTGCCATTTTTACACTTATAGCAGGAAATGAAGTAATTTCCTTTCTCTACAATATGCATTTGATGTTGTCTTTTCCTCTTTTATAACCAGAAAATGAACATTTGAGAATATGCATGGGAACTATAATGAGAGGCTTTGCAAAATCCAGACTGAAAAATTACCTACTTAACTTAATTACCTACAACATAATTGGGTTGCAGTACCTACCTTTATCAGAAATGCCAACACCTTGCACTTCCCAGGTAGTCAGTGAATCAGGCAGAGTGATAGACAAAGTCTTTGACCTGTGTTTGGAAGTGTTTTTCTTTTACAATCAGCACATTCATACATTAACTATTTGCTAACACCAACACCAACAGATCAACATAAAAACAACAGGTGCACAGCAGGTGCACAGAAGACATCGCACCTTCTGCGCAGTGTCTAAGGCAAGATGAGAGCATATTTAGGGAACTGAAAGTCTGAGTTTTGTTTGAATAAGCTTGTTTTTAGCTGACGTCATGGAAGCAAGGTAAAAAGTGAACAGAAAAGGGGCTCAATCTGGGTGCCAGACAGCACCTCCTGCATGTAGAACAACATGACAGGAATAGTGTGCTTATACAATACTGCATACTAGCACACATTGCAAGTATGTGTAAAGTTACACAGGTTATATCAATTTTAGCATTTACTTTATAGAAAGTAAGCTGATGATGTTAGTAACTTCCTTGACAAAAGTAGTACCGTGGAGAAACTTGATGAACTTCCCATAACCAGCTTTCAGGAAAATAGCTCCGAACTTCTGCCTCGTCTAGTTCCAAAAAAGCCTCAAATTCTGTGGAAGATGAGTAAATCAAGTAAAAAATAAACAAGCAAAAAACTCTTGCCAAAAGCCTTCCACTAAAGGCATGAAAATCATTATATCTTCCTTTTGTCTATAAGCCTATTTGCCTCAGGTTAGTCCTGATACAAAAAAAGTACCCAAATACCCAAATCAAGAGCCTGTTTATTCCACTTCATCTACTTATACATGTGGACAACCATTCAATATCTGGACAGATTAACTTGTTAACAAGCAATTAGAGGGAGAGAATGGGAGACAAGAAATTTCACAGTCCCACTGATCTTTTCTGAGATGTTACCCACTGGCTGTTTTAGGCCTAGGCAAAGGATTCCAAGTTAAGCATTCAAATTAACATTCTCTTCAGATGAACAACACATTTCTGCTTGTTCTAAACATGGATGAAAAGAATACAGCTCTCTAGCACTTCTATCAGAACAAAGAACTGTTCTCTCCCCTCTGTAGGGGTACACAATCAAAGTCTATGGAGACTGGCACAGTTCCTTCTGAAAAAATCCTGAGAGGTAATCAGAGAGGGTTAACAGATTATCTATGTTGTCACCTCTACGTTCATTCACACTCTACAAAGAGTATTTCTCTACATGCCCACACAAGAGTCAAAGCTCTTCTACTTACGTTTTCTTGCCAGTATTAGAAGCTTACTAGGCTCTTCTTCCCGCAGTCTGTTTGCAAATTCACAGCAATGTCTGAATGCTGAAACGCACTTTGCATGACTCTGAATTCGCCGAGCTCTATCACTGCAAGTCTCGCTTACTGGATATGCTTTTACTCCATGCATACAGCATTTTCGAATTTCTAGATGTTTATATTTGGATGCTGAAATAGCAATAAAATAATTCCCCTTTAATATCAACTTTTAATTTTCAAACGCATTTTAATTAGCCACACAACTCTTACTTCTAAAATTTGTTGCAATTCTATGAAGGTATAGATTTGAGGAGGAACATGAACAGGTATTTTTTAAAATGCTGGAGACACGCGTTTAATCACAATTCTGAATTAGAGGAGTTTTAGTACGATAAGATTTAACAGACAAAAGCTGTTCTATCAAGGTTGGTCACTGGCAGGTGGTCACTGCTGTGTGGTAAAACTGTGCATTGTCAAGATATGCCTTTCCAGAAAATAAAAAAAGAATCCTACACATATGCTACGTTTTCAGTGTGTATGAAGTTTCACTGATTTCAAATTGAGCATATGTTTAAGAGACTTTATAAATGTGGTCCAATTAAATGCCATATTCCATCTTTGTCAGTCTCTCTCTCTATTATGTTACATGAATAACAATAATTTAACGTATTACACAAACACTCATTTTCTTGATTAGTAGTGGGCACGGCCCTTTTGTCAAGAATGTATATTTTAAAGAACTTTTTAAACACCTTCTTTGAGTACTTGCTCCTCAAAGTCAGACCGTTTGGTTCTTATAACTTCACTGCACTTTCCACCTGTTTAAAAAAAACAAACAACAAGTAAGTACAAAACACAGGACTTTGATAATAACACTGACCACTTAAAAAGATATCCATAAAGTCACATTCCAGATTTGGGAGACATTTTTATTTATTGTTCTATTTTCTTAAAAATAAGTCAATTACAATAACCAACACACAAACCATAATGCTTTTCTTCCTGAAAACTCCATTTTGCATTACATACATTCCTATGAATTTTTTTTTTTTTTTTTTTTTTTTAAGTTCCAGTGTACTGTGAGCTACAAGAGAATATTTCAGGAAAGAAAATTCATAATTTCACATTTAAAACTAGGGAATATACCTGCTTCATTTGAATCATCAGCATTTGCATTAGTTAAAAATGTTAGCCCAGCCATTCGGAATACATCAACATTGTTTTGTCCTCCTCCAGCACCACATCCAAGGTCACTCTTTTCCAATTTCAGCATTATCTGAGGAATAAACACATTGGCATCTAACTAAAATGTGGAACAGATCATATATATATCAAATGATAAATGAGAGAATTAGACATGCAGAAAGGCAACCTTAGTCTGGAAAATGTCTTCACAACACACTGACGCATACCATGTAAAAAAAATTGAACTCAACCACCAGAACTAACACAGTCATGTACTTGTGGCACACATCTGAGCTAATAAGTCATTAGAATCAAGGCAGTAATGTGTTTATAACAGTTCTGATACTCAATCTAGCTTGTTTAAAACTTTTAAAAATATTCTCCTACTGAACTCCTATGCATTTTGTATCTGACTGTTCTGAGGCGTCAAAGAACTGCTATATTTTACAACAGGAATGGAATTATTTCAGAGACAAATGATATGCATGTTTACTTAACATATACATGTATCTAAAATTCTACAAGGACTGAAAACCTCTATAATCCACTGAACATAATAGTAACCACCACGACATTTTAAAAGTATGCCATAAAAATTTAACCTTAAAGATTATAGGAAGAAATAAAAAGGCAAATATAGTCTTTGTGCCTCTTTGACCACAGGGCTCTTTGACACTGCAGTCTATTTTTGTCCAAGTCTGAGGGTTTCTGAGACCACTCAGATCTGGCTTTAAAATCACAATTTACTTTTACTGGAAATCAAGATATCGTAAATGAATTATTTTTATAATTTGGAACTGTCAGAATGAAACCCACAGATTTTATTCTAGATTTCTCTTCTATTTCTAGGCTTATTGAAGGCATAAAACGTAACAGTGATTTGAACAAGAACATAAAACAAACAGCAGTTTATCCTTCTTCTTTTGGCTATTACTTAACTTTTTCCATTGCTCTCTTTCCTCTTCCTGTTACTCCATATATTGCCTTGTCAATAGATGACAAAGCAACAAAGGAATCGAATTGTGTTTTCATGTTAAGTGACACAATCTCTGCTGGCTTATGTGTCTCTTTGCTTGATAGCAACTTAATCTATAAACAAGAAACAAATGTTAGTAATCTTAAAAGTACATTCTTCAAAATAAATGCATCCAAAAGCTGACATTTCAGCACACCAAGGAAATGTTAAAGAACTTGTGTAATACCAAGTTAAAATCTGAGCATAAAATGAATGCACACCCACAAACTTCAGTGCCTATTTTACTACTCACATCAAGACTACTCCCACACTTCTGTTCCACATTTAGCCAAACTGAATCAGCTACTAACTCAGCAGGTTCTTCTCCCACAATATAGTAAACAATAAGACGTGCTGAAGGAACCATTTCTTGAGTTATCTGAAAAGACAGATGTTCGTATTCCAAATCTTTAATTCTCTTCTGTGTTCCAAAGCTTACTATTTTCCCTTTTGACGTGATCTGTAATAGAAAGATGATGGAGAACAAAAAAAGACAAATTTTAAGTTGAATGTCTCTTATACATAATAATTATTTTGCATTTAGGTATAATCCAGCACACACAAAAATGCATTTAGCACTAGTGTGTCTAGTTCAAGGGAAGGCAGCTCTCTCCCTCACTCTGTAACAACAGCTGTTGTCTCTATGAATCTTTGTCTTCCTTTCCTTAGATGATTCAGCTCATGAAATAGCTCTTGAGATTAGCACTACTACTTCTTAATTCCAGCCTATGTCAGATGAGAATTCAAAACAATACAGCTTTAACATATAATTTAAACATGAATCTGGTAACAAGTTATTACTACAGGACTGGCATTTTTATAGAAGACAGCATATATACTCTGAACAGTTGTGTGAGCAGCATGCATTCTCTGGTGATGATAGATCCTGACTGCTGAAGTCCTTCACCTAGGACAATATATCTAGTCACAATTCAGTAGTTCATGTGGAAACATCACTTACTTACCAAATAGCTGTAGTGATGTATATTATGAATGTATCGACTTCGTGGATATATGTTAATACTTATGAAATCTCCTACACTCAGTATTTTGTGGTTTGAAGCCCAGTCGATATAGAGATAACTTTGACTTAATGATGAATAAACTCTTGCTTCATAGGTTTTGGTTGCTTGGTTTTCATCTGAAAGGTGTGGATCAGCAGTTTTTACCTGAAAAGATAATAAAATGTCCACAAAATTTTGTAGCAGAAAAGGAAATAAAACCTGTATTATGAATAGTTTAAATACCAAGCTACACTTCAGAAAATAAGCACAATATTAAAAGCATTTTGCAATATACTATTCAGAGAGATTAATAAAATAAGCCAACTAAAGGCTTTCATGCTTTCTTTAATAAAAATATTTATAAATACAAAATCAAATAGAAATTGTAGTATAGAAGCACGTACATAAGTAGAGCAGAAAATGTCAATAATATGCCTCTACATAACAAAAGAAGCATTCTCAGAGATTAGTTCACATATTCAGTTATTAAATAAAACATCTGAGTACTATAAAATAACTAGGTGATTAACTGGGATATTTTGTTTCAGAATAATTTCAAGCACAATTAAATATAGAAGTAATGTTTTATTATAGCATTTGGGTTTCGTAACTGATTATTGGGAACAATCTCTAAGTTTATAAACTAAGGGTTGAAAGCAAAATCTTACCACGTGCTGTACACTGGAAAAAAAATATACAATTAAACCCTCTAAGAAACAAATTAATGGAAGAATTTAACTCACTTGAAACTCCAGTAGGTTGCTATCTGTTGGGACATTAACAACAAATAAAGCAGTTCCATCATTTATGCTTGTTTCTCTTCTCCCAGATTCTGAACCCTCTGAAATCAACTCCGTCTCATCCATCTGCTGACTAAAGGATTTTGCAGTGATAACCAGAGGGATGTTTCCAACAAAGCGATCCACTGTATCCTTCACCTGCACCTGTTCATCGGAAAATATTGCTTTCAAGAATGACATTTTTAAGCAGAAAACAAGTGGTTGACCTTCTACAACAACAAATTTAAAAAATGTCAACAGTCAATGGAAATTGAAAGTGTATTAAGATCTACAGTAATATTCACAAAAAATAGTAAGACTACAACACGATGGGTTTTATGTTGTAATGTGCAATAATTCTACCTTTAACTAACCTTAATGAAGAATGGAAGTCCGGGCTTTATAAAGAGAGGAGTAGCAATCAAACTCAGTGTGTAAGGAGATACAGCATATTTGACTTCAGAAAATTCCACTTCACCACTGAGGCCACCTGACAAAATATGTCTCTTTTAATAATTACATCCTAGGGCCATTAATTTCATTTGAAATCAGTCAGAAAGCAACTTACCCATAGACTCCACTACTGATGCTGCAATGTATAAATAAGACCCATCCAATTCTTCTAGGCTTTGAAACCCTAAAGAACTCACTGCTTTCTTACTGTTAAAATTGATCTCAGCAACTCCATTTGTAAGCTGGAAATTAAATAAAAATTATTCATTTACAGCAAATAACTTAGAAATAATAGATAGATAAATTATATGTAAATTCTATTTTCAGCATCTTTTACTCACTATTTTCAGAGAAAATCAAAGGTGGACATTTTTTAATTCAACAAATAAGAATTCTTTCTTCCTTAGAATTATGAATGATTAATGAATCAATAGCACATGTTCCAAAATCTGCCTGCAGTCCAAACACAGATATATCTCTCCTCATTTAGAAAAGATAACGTCATTTACAATTCTTCAATGACTAAATCAAAAAGACCAGACTAAATGAGAAAAGGAGAAACAGTCTCTGATTGTGATTTGCTATTACTACACTGATCCTATGTTTGATTTCTTTTGTTCTGTAATAGACAGCAAAAAATTTACTTAATAGAAATTTCAACCACAAGATTTACTCAAGTGAACAAATGAACCAGACTGAAGTTACATTCTGTTTGAGATGCTGCTTCTGACTTCCACTGCAAAGTATATTTCTATGTGGCTGATGAAGGATTACAAAGGAAAATTTGACACTGAATAGCTGCCAGCGCAAAGTAGGATTTGGGACACGTTCTCCCCAGCCTCAGTAGAATTGGATCAGTCTTGAACGAAGCAGGTGAAGTCTACGCAATTTAAGCTTGCTTTTTCTTACCTTAGCTACAAGCATTGCACGAGGCATCATTCTTTTTTCAGTTCCTTCAATTATTCCAAAACGCAGAAAAACATCAGCCTTTGCAAGCCTTTTGTTATAAAAATAGCTGTGAATAAAAACCAATATACATGTTTCTGAGATTTCCATCCTAATGGCTGCAACAAAGCATGATTTTTAAGAAGAGTAATTTTCTAAGCAAGCGGTAGAAAACAAATGTCTACTCTGAAAAATAATCACTTCATAAGAATTTTAAAATGGTTCACTTAATTCAGTAGCAGAGCTCAAAGGATTACAATGATACGGTTTCTTGGGAAAGAGGAAGCTTCTCAACATAAGAGAATCATTCTTGAAGTAAAGAAGAAAAATACACATCTTTTAGAAATCGAAGTCAAATTTCCTTACCTAGCTTTCACAGCAATCCTGAAGTTCTCAAATTTATCAGAACTAATGAAGTTATTTTCTGGCTCTATGACAATGGAAAAGCTTGGCATAGCTGAAAAAATGAGTAGAAAACAAAGGCACTTTGATGGGCTTTTAAACAATGACAAAAAGGTACTCAGAAAGCTACCAGTACATACACATCAAAGAATCACGTTTCAAGTGATGTGAATAATGTTACAGCCCAAAAATGAAGCTTTCAGCTTCTCCACAGTGCAACACAAGTTATAAAGCCCAAAGTTATCTGTTTCTGCCCTCTCTTCACATTTTGCATGAGTGCAACCATGTCAAAATTACCAGCACACTGAAGAATAACTATTTATAGGCAAGTTGTATTCATACAGTGTTGAGTTGATATTGCCACTTGGCACAGCATCCTATAGCTGTTCAAGTAGGCTGTGCTACCTTAAACATTTGTGAGTTTTGTTACTCTACACTGCATGGCTGCCATATCAAAATGTCATGAAAGAAGCACATAAAAATAAAGATTCACATCTCAGGCATGGCTCACCGTATTCTTTAACTTCAAATTTTGCAACAGCTGAAGTTATGAAATTCTTCTTGTACTTCGCTTCAATCTTCCAAATTCCATACCTACAATAAATCAACAACCAAACTATATTTTTTAAATTTAAAAAAAATGTTGAAAACAAAAGAATTGCTACTTAACAATAATTCATGTTAATAACTACTTAGAAAAATTTGACACTGACTTTTTGCACATCTACAATGCCTTTTTGAGAAGATTCTACTATTTATTTGAAACATAGTACTCAAGAAATATGCTCCAAAGGGTCATGCAGGCTTCTGTTAAGGTCCTTCTCTCCCCAACTACAGCACTGAGACACAAACATAATTTATATTAAATAACTTAGAGAAAAGCAGTTCCTGTAATCTTTTGGCTTTAAAATACAAAAATAAAAACTATTCTGTTTACTGTTAGCAGATACTCAGTTTCAAAAGAGATACAAAATTATTTTGTATATGGATTGAAATTATTGCTGACTTCCTAATGAATAATAAATTGGTCAGAATTCATTATTTTCAAGCTAGCATCCATCTGCCAACTCAGCGTATCTTCAGCACCCTCTCAAGACCAAAGGGAGAACTGTAGAGGCATGTATTCTGTGTGTGGCTCTTACTGGAAAAATGCTGGTGATTTGAATGTATGAAATGGCAACATTTCCCCCTTCCTTGAACTCTGTATGTCTTTGACAGTGCTTCTATATCTAGAGTAGAAAGTTTTAGTTTTTACTAGTCTTCCTTTACAACTGAGCATGATAAACCTGCCATCCAGTTTT
This sequence comes from Gallus gallus, assembly GCF_016699485.2. Classification (NCBI taxonomy): domain Eukaryota; kingdom Metazoa; phylum Chordata; class Aves; order Galliformes; family Phasianidae; genus Gallus; species Gallus gallus. The sequence goes on from NC_052548.1 coordinate 8,947,682, forward strand.
ACCATCAATATTTTCACACACTAAATCTTCTCACTTTCTCTTAATACAGTGAGGATATTCCATAGTTTTGAAAATAAAGGCAGTAAACTTGTAATTTCACTTCAGCAGACAAAAATTCATGTGGAAGTCAACTAAAAAGAAGAATGCTTTGTCATAAGTTCTTTATCTATACCATTAGAACACATTATGTGAAATGTCACAAATTACCAAGTTGCAAGTTACACACACTCCGTGTATCAGCAAAAACCACTCTGACAGCCTTTAAGAAAAGGTACAATTATGCTAAAGGTTCTCAAAGAACATTAAATATATTTACTTGGGATTAGGAGGAATCTTGAAATCAGGAAAAGAAACTATTCCAGTAAAGTCGTTTTCTTCTATGATATCCACTTTTACTCCATCTGGATCCTTGAAATCACAACAGAAGAGAATTAGCAGAAATCATTCTGAGCAAAAGGAAAAATCTTAATTCAGTGACCTTAGTGGGAGCCTGTGCATGACATCATTTTCTAGAAAGTTGCTATAAGAACAATGACTATTGTTGGGGATAAAAAAAAAAAACCACAGTACAGGAGCTACTGATAAGTTTTCTATCTTAAATGAAACAAACAATTGCATGAAAATCATACGTTATCAAAATTCTCTCACAAACTGTCTCCCTAGATATTAAAGATAACTTGTGCTTTTTCTTTTCTCCATTCTGTAATAGCTTTACATCACAAAACTGAAAAAAATCTAAGTGTGCAAAGTCCTTTTCAAATCTTCCAAAAGATATCTGGCTACCTGCAAAAACATTTATCTAACAGTTTTCTTGTATATCTATAGCATCACTTTCCTATATAACTATGATTCTTATACTTGTGATCTATGAAATATTAAAATTAAATTCAATTACAACATACCACAACAGTTAGGACAGTTTCTCGCCGAGCTGGCTGCAGTTCTTCGTTCAGAGAGTAAACCCTGACTTTCACTGTAAGATTCATTACAACAGATCTCAAAGTCATACCACTGTTGATATTAAAACAAAAAGAAAACCAACAAAACAAGCCCATCCAAAGCTAAAACTTTTAACTTATTTCTTTGTTAGAGTTTTGTCTTTAGTACTTATGGAATGCACTTGATCTTTTGTCATTATGCTGCCCAGACAATATTTATTCATGCTAGCAATGAAAGATTCTGCACCAACACTTTTTCATGTTGAATCATCACAGTGCAAAATAATTTGTACCATTAAAATCCCAGCATATCATTTCTGCAGCAAAAAAACCTCCATCTACACAAAACCAAGGATTCAGTCATCACTATTTCTACACAAACGTATTATTTTTAGTATGTTCTCAGGAAAATTGAGAAGGTAAGGACCCAGAGGAGAGGATATTGGGAGAAATTATTAATTTCTACAATATGATCAAATATTTCAAAGTATTATTCTGCTAATTAAAAAATTAAATAGTAACCGATGGCAAAACAACATGACCAAGAGCTTAAAGATTTATGTCTGAATTCCTTGACAATAATGTCATTGGCTTATAATAATAATAATAATAACAGCCAGGAGAAATGAGCATTATTTACCTGATTGATCTGGAGTATAAATTGGTTTGTCTGTGTGAACAAAAAGAAATCCATTCTCATAGGAAACAGGAACTTTTTTTAAACCAGTAAAATGTGGAGAAACAGCTTCCAAATACACATACTTGACTGAGTCCTCTGGGCCAGCTAAATCTGTTGGCTGAAGCTGGGGGAGAACAGTTAAAGAATATTAAAATATTTTTCAAGTAGTTTTTCTACACTATTTCTTGTCAAGAAGTGGGATGAATTTGGATGAATAGGAAAGTGGAGAAAGAAGAAGCTCTTGGGAGGCATCACCTTGAGTAACACCTCCCTAGTGATCACAGTTTGGCAAAAATCTGTTGTCAGCTTTCAGTAAAACCTATCGAGCTTCCTGCCCCGTTGGCCTCAGGTGACTCAGGTCATCAAGGTTTATGGTTACGTCTCAGTCCCCCTGGAGCTTGTCAGTGCCAAACAAGATGAAGCTTAGTTCTATTTTGGCTTATTCTGAATGCTCAGATGAGGAATCTTGTCCACACCAAACACGTCTCCATTCCTTCCTCTTTATTTTTTTAATGTTATTGAATATGATAATGTTTCTGAAATAATTTGATTAAATGTTTAGTTTTGATTTCATTCCTCTACACTAACTTTATCTAATATAATTCCAATTTCAGACAAAGTAAAATGAAAGAAACTACACAAAGCAATCTGAGGAGTGAGGGCTGTAGGCTTCCCCTCCCATTTTAAACAACTGTAAACTTAGTACAATCTTTTCTCAAGACTTCCAACTAAATGCAACAATAAAAACATATAAAGAAAGGCCTTAGTTCCTTACTGTTACAGTTACAGAACTTTGAAAGTTGTTGTCTGGATTTAAAGAAATGTGGCCAGAAGAATAAGCAACAAGCTTATCTGGAAAGCTTCTTAAGGCAAGATTGACTGCAAATTCCTTCTCATAGCCAAAAGCTTGAACTACGACTTTCTCAGATGTCCCAACTCGGAAGACTTTTGGTGCTGTAAGGACATACCTATATATGAGATATAAACAAATAAAAGGGTAATGAAGCTATACTTTCATGTTCTTGCCTTCGTTTGTAATTCACTTATGTTGACACTGCCAAAACAAACCCAAATGAACCCTTAAACTGTTAATGCTCCGAACAGTACACTTGTATAGTTTTCCCACCAGCAAAGTTCTTACTCAAATAAATGGCACAATTTACAGTAAAGGCAAATGTGAGCAAACTTCTGTAGGATTACTCTAATTTCTTCAGTGCTTTATAAATTGCAGTATGCATTACTCCACAAAACCACAATCCAGGCTTTAATACATGAACACACAATCTATCTCAAATATATATGAAGTGCTGCTGAACAATAAACATTCATCTTTTTCTGAAATGCCAAGAGCGCTTTGATTAACTGCTTTCTTACACACCACTGTGAACAGAAGAATCAAAATAAGCACTGCTGAATACAACCACAAAACACACATCTAAACAAGAGCTTTCCTCCAACCTGCACCATAATATCTGTCTTCAGGCACTACAGAAAACCTAGTGAGCACAGGCTTCACTTCTTTCCATATTTATCTTGTCATTATGTTAAGAATTCATTGCAGGTAAGGAGTTGACTCTACCTCTTTCACCAACAGCAAATAGAGCAGTTAGAGACGCATCAGCCCTATATCTAGTGTTAGCATACATCAGTGAGTTTTGCTGTGAGAACACGTTGATTTGGATAGTCTCTGTTGCAATGCCTCGACTGAAATTCTGCACCTATTCACCTAAGGCAGCTGCCAACAATCAAGTAACATTTCCAGTAAACACTGCATTGGTTTTACTTACGTTTTATCTTGGCTAAAAGCTGTTCCAGAAAATACCAAAACAAAAAAATACATTAAAATAGCCATC